>NC_139737.1:16274500-17629000 GCF_964211835.1 Anser anser | reverse complement strand
CCAGAGAGTGCACTGGCACCACTGGGGATGCAGTGTAGTGAGTCCAGAGAGTGCACTGGCACCACTGGGGATGCACTGCAGTGACTCCAGAGAGTGCACTGGCACCACTGGGGATGCAGTGCAGTGAGTCCAGAGAGTGCACTGGATCAATTGGGGATGCAGTTCAGTGAGTCCAGAGAGTGCACTGGCACCACTGGGGATGCAGTGCAGTGAGTCCAGAGAGTGCACTGGCACCACTGGGGATGCAGTACAGTGACTCCAGAGAGTGAACTGGCACCACTGGGGATGCACTGCAGTGAGTCCAGAGAGTGCACTGGCACCACTGGGGATGCACTGCAGTGAGTGCAGAGAGTACACTGGCACCATTGGGGATGTACTGCAGTGAGTCCAGAGAGTGCACTGGCACCACTGGGGATGCAGTGCAGTGAGTCCAGAGAGTGCACTGGCACCACTGGGGATGCAGTACAGTGAGTCCACAGAGTGCACTGGCACCACTGGGGATGCACTGTAGAGACTCCAGAGAGTGCACTGGCACCACTGGGGAAGCACTGCAGTGACTCCAGAGAGTGCTCTGGCACCACTGGGGATGCAGTGCAGTGAGTCCAGAGAGAGCACTGGCACCACTGGGGAAGCACTGCAGTGACTCCAGAGAGTGCACTGGCACCACTGGGGATGCAGTGCTGTAAGTCCAGAGAGTGCACTGGCACCACTGGGGATGCACTGCAGTGAGTCCAGAGAGTGCACTGGCACCACTGGGGATGCAGTGCGGTGAGTCCAGAGAGTGCACTGGCACCACTGGGGATGCAGTGCAGTGAGTCCACAGAGTGCACTGGCACCACTGGGGATGCACTGCAGTGACTCCAGAGAGTGCACTGGCACCACTGGTGATGCAGTGCAGTGAGTCCAGAGAGTGCACTGGCACCACTGCGGATGCACTGCAGTGACTCTAGAGAGTGCACTGGCACCACAGGGGATGCAGTGCAGTGAGTCCAGAGAGTGCACTGGCACCACTGGGGATGCACTGCTGTGAGTCCAGAGAGTGCACTGGCACCACTGGGGATGCAGTGCAGTGAGTCCAGAGAGTGCACTGGCACCACTGGGGATGCAGTGCAGTGAGTCCAGAGAGAGCACTGGCACCACTGGGGATGCAGTGCAGTGAGTCCAGAGAGTGCACTGGCACCACTGGGGATGCAGTGCAGTGAGTCCAGAGAGTGCACTGGCACCACTGGGGATGCAGTGCAGTGAGTCCAGAGAGTGCACTGGCACCACTGTGGATGCAGTAGAGTGAGTCCACAGAGTGCACTGGCACCACTGGGGATGCACTGCAGTGACTCCAGAAAGTGCACTGGCACCACTGGGGATGCAGTGCAGTAAGTCCAGAGAGTGCACTGGATCAATTGGGGATGCAGTTCAGTTAGTCCAGAGAGTGCACTGGCACCACTGGGGATGCAGTGCAGTGAGTCCAGAGAGTGCACTGGCACCACTGGGGATGCAGTACAGTGACTCCAGTGAGTGCACTGGCACCACTGGGTATGCACTGCAGTGAGTCCAGAGAGTGCACTGGCACCACTGGAGATGCACTGCAGTGAGTGCAGAGAGTACACTACACCATTGGGGATGTACTGCAGTGAGTCCAGAGATTGCAATGGCACAACTGGGGATGCAGTGCTGTGAGTCCAGAGAGTGCACTGGCACCACGGAGGATGCAGTGCAGTGAGTCCAGAGAGTGCACTGGCACCACTGGGGATGCACTGCAGTGAGTCCAGAGAGTGCACTGGCACCACTGGGGATGCAGTGCTGTGAGTCCAGAGAGTGCACTGGCACCACTGGGGATGCACTGCAGTGAGTCCAGAGAGTGCACTGGCACCACTGGGGATGCAGTGCAGTGAGTCCAGAGAGTGCACTGGCACCACTGGGGATGCACTGCAGTGAGTCCAGAGAGTACACTGGCACCACTGGGGATGCACTGCAGTGAGTCCAGAGAGTGCACTGGCACCACTGGGGATGCAGTGAAGTGAGTCCAGAGAGTGCAGTGGCACCACTGGGGATGCAGTGCAGTGAGTCCAGAGAGTGCAGTGGCACCACTGGGGATGCAGTGCAGTGAGTCCAGAGAGTGCACTGGCACCACTGGGGATGCACTGCAGTGAGTCCAGAGGGTGCACTGTCACCACTGGGGATGCAGTGCAGTGAGTGCAGAGAGTGCACTGGCACCATTGGGGATGCAGTGCAGTGAGTCCAGAGAGTGCACTGGCACCACTGGGGATGCAGTGAAGTGAGTCCAGAGAGTGCACTGGCACCACTGGGGATGCAGTGCAGTGAGTGCAGAGAGTGCACTGGCACCACTGGGGATGCAGTGCAGTGAGTCCAGAGAGTGCACTGGCACCACTGGGGATGCACTGCACTGAGTCCAGAGGGTGCACTGGCACCACTGGGGATGCACTGCAGTGAGTCCAGAGAGTGCACTGGCACCACTGGGGATGCAGTGCAGTGAGTCCAGAGAGTACACTGGCACCACTGGGGATGCAGTGCAGTGAGTCCAGAGAGTGCACTGGCACCACTGGGGATGCAGTGCAGTGAGTCCAGAGAGTGCACTGGCACCACTGGGGATGCAGTACAGTACGTCCACAGAGTGCACTGGCACCACTGGGGATGCAGTGCAGTGAGTCCAGAGAGTGCACTGGCACCACTGGGGATGCACTGCAGTGACTCTAGAGAGTGCACTGGCACCACTGGGGATGCAGTGCAGTGAGTCCAGAGAGTGCACTGGCACCACAGGGGATGCACTGCAGTGAGTCCAGAGAGTGCAGTGGCACCACTGGGGATGCACTGCAGTGAGTCCAGAGAGTGCACTGGCACCACTGGGGATGCAGCGCAATGACTACATAGAGTGCACTGGCACCACTGTGGATGCACTGCAGTGAGTCCAGAGAGTGCACTGGCCCCACTGGGGTGCAGTGCAGTGACTCCAGAGAGTGCACTGGCACCACTGGGGATGCACTGCAGTGAGTCCAGAGAGTGCACTGGCACCACTGGAGATGCAGTGCAGTGAGTCCAGAGAGTGCACTGGCACCACTGGGGATGCACTGCAGTGACTCTAGAGAGTGCACTGGCACCACTGGGGATGCAGTGCAGTGAGTCCAGAGAGTGCACTGGATCAACTGGGGATGCAGTTCAGTTAGTCCAGAGAGTGCACTGGCACCACTGGGGATGCACTGCAGTGAGTCCAGAGAGTGCACTGGCAGCACTGGGGATGCAGTACAGTGACTCCAGAGAGTGAACTGGCACCACTGGGGATGCACTGCAGTGAGTCCAGAGAGTGCACTGGCACCACTGGGGATGCACTGCAGTGAGTGCAGAGAGTACACTGGCACCATTGGGGATGTACTGCAGTGAGTCCAGAGAGTGCACTGGCACCACTGGGGATGCAGTACAGTGAGTCCACAGAGTGCACTGGCACCACTGGGGATGCACTGCAGAGACTCCAGAGAGTGCACTGGCACCACTGGGGATGCAGTGCAGTGAGTCCAGAGAGTGCACTGGCACCACTGGGGATGCACTGCAGTGAGTCCAGAGAGTGCACTGGCACCACTGGGGATGCACTGCAGTGAGTCCAGAGAGTGCACTGTCAGCACTGGGGATGCAGTGCAGTGAGTCCAGATAGTGCACTGGCACCACTGACGATGCAGTGCAGTGAGTCCAGAGAGTGCACTGGCACCACTGGGAATGCACTGCTGTGAGTCCACAGAGTGCACTGGCACCACTGGGGATGCACTGCAGTGAGTCCAGAGAGTGCACTGGCACCACTGGGGATGCAGTGTAGTGAGTGCAGAGAGTGCACTGGCACCTTGGGGATGCAGTGCAGTGAGTCCAGAGAGTGCATTGGCACCACTGGGGATGCACTGCAGTGAGTCCAGAGAGTGCACTGGCACCACTGGGGATGCACTGCAGTGAGTCCATAGAGTGCACTGGCACAACTGGGGATGCACTGAAATGACTCCAGAGAGTGCACTGGCCCCACTGGGGATGCAGTGCAGTGAGTCCAGAGAGTGCACTGGTACCTTGGGGATGCAGCGCAATGACTACAGAGAGTGCACTGGCACCACTGGGGATGCAGTGCAGTGAGTCCAGAGAGTGCACTGGCACCACCGGGGATGCAGTGCAGTGAGTCCAGAGAGTGCACTGGCACCACTGGGGATGCACTGCAGTGAGTCCAGAGAGTGCACTGGCACCACTGGGGATGCAGTGCAGGGAGTCCAGAGAGTGCACTGGCACCACTCTGGATGCAGTGCGGTGAGTCCAGAGAGTGCACTGGCGCCACTGTGAATGCAGTACAGTGAGTCCAGAGAGTGCACTGGTACCACTGGGGATGCAGCGCAATGACTACAGAGAGTGCACTGGCACCACTGCGGATGCAGTGCAATGAGTCCAGAGAGTGCACTGGCACCACTGGGGATGCACTGCAGTGAGTCCAGAGAGTGCACTGGCACCACTGGGGATGCAGTGCAGTGAGTCCAGAGAGTGCACTGGCACCACTGGGGACGCAGTACAGTGACTCCAGAGAGTTAACTGGCACCACTGGGTATGCAGTGCAGTGAGTCCAGAGAGTGCACTGGCACCACTGGGGATGCACTGCAGTGAGTGCAGAGAGTACACTGGCACCATTGGGGATGTACTGCAGTGAGTCCAGAGAGTGCACTGGCACCACTGGGGATGCACTGCAGTGACTCTAGAGAGTGCACTGGCACCACTGGGGATGCAGTGCAGTGAGTCCAGAGAGTGCACTGGCACCACAGGGGATGCACTGCAGTGAGTCCAGAGAGTGCAGTGGCACCACTGGGGATGCACTGCAGTGAGTCCAGAGAGTGCACTGGCACCACTGGGGATGCAGCGCAATGACTACATAGAGTGCACTGGCACCACTGTGGATGCACTGCAGTGAGTCCAGAGAGTGCACTGGCCCCACTGGGGATGCAGTGCAGTGACTCCAGAGAGTGCACTGGATCAATTGGGAATGCAGTTCAGTTAGTCCAGAGAGTGCACTGGCACCACTGGGGATGCAGTGCAGTGAGTCCAGAGAGTGCACTGGCACCACTGGGGATGCAGTACAGTGACTCCAGAGAGTGCACTGGCACCACTGGGGATGCACTGCAGTGAGTCCAGAGAGTGCACTGGCACCACTGGGGATGCACTGCAGTGAGTGCAGAGAGTACACTGGCACCATTGGGGATGTACTTCAGTGAGTCCAGAGAGTGCACTGGCACCACTGGGGATGCAGTGCAGTGAGTCCAGAGAGTGCACTGGCACCACTGGGGATGCAGTACAGTGAGTCCACAGAGTGCACTGGCACCACTGGGGATGCAGTGCAGAGCCTCCAGAGAGTGCACTGGCACCACTGGGAATGCACTGCAGTGACTCTAGAGAGTGCACCGGCACCACTGGGGATGCAGTGCAGTGACTCCAGAGAGTGCACTGGCACCACTGGGGAAGCACTGCAGTGAGTCCAGAGAGTGCACTGGCACCACTGGGGATGCAGTGCAGTGAGTCCAGAGAGTGTACTGGCACCACTGGGGAGGCAGTGCTGTAAGTCCAGAGAGTGAACTGGCACCACTGGGGATGCACTGCAGTGAGTCCAGAGAGTGCACTGGCACCACTCTGGATGCAGTGCGGTGAGTCCAGAGAGTGCACTGGCACCACTGGGGATGCAGTGCAGTGAGTCCACAGAGTGCACTGGCACCAGTGGGGATGCAGTGCAGTGACTCCAGAGAGTGCACTGGCACCACTGGGGATGCAGTGCTCTGAGTCCAGAGAGTGCACTGGCACCACTGGGGATGCACTGCAGTGACTCTAGAGAGTACACTGGCACCACTGGGGATGCAGTACAGTGAGTCCACAGAGTGCACTGGCACCACTGGGGATGCACTGCAGTGAGTCCAGAGAGTACACTGGCACCACTGGGGATGCAGTGCAGTGAGTCCAGAGAGTGCACTGGCTCCACTGGGGATGCAGTGCAGTGAGTCCAGAGAGTGCACTGGCACCACTGGGGATGCAGTACAGTGACTCCAGAGAGTGAACTGGCACCACTGGGTATGCACTGCAGTGAGTCCAGAGAGTGCACTGGCACCACTGGGGATGCAGTGCAGTGAGTGCAGAGAGTACACTGGCACCATTGGGGATGTACTGCAGTGAGTCCAGAGAGTGCACTGGCACCACTGGGGATGCAGTACAGTGAGTCCACAGAGTGCACTGGCACCACTGGGGATGCACTGCAGAGACTCCAGAGAGTGCACTGGCACCACTGGGGATGCAGTGTAGTGAGTCCAGAGAGTGCACTGGCACCACTGGGGATGCACTGCAGTGACTCCAGAGAGTGCACTGGCACCACTGGGGATGCAGTGCAGTGAGTCCAGAGAGTGCACTGGATCAATTGGGGATGCAGTTCAGTGAGTCCAGAGAGTGCACTGGCACCACTGGGGATGCAGTGCAGTGAGTCCAGAGAGTGCACTGGCACCACTGGGGATGCAGTACAGTGACTCCAGAGAGTGAACTGGCACCACTGGGGATGCACTGCAGTGAGTCCAGAGAGTGCACTGGCACCACTGGGGATGCACTGCAGTGAGTGCAGAGAGTACACTGGCACCATTGGGGATGTACTGCAGTGAGTCCAGAGAGTGCACTGGCACCACTGGGGATGCAGTGCAGTGAGTCCAGAGAGTGCACTGGCACCACTGGGGATGCAGTACAGTGAGTCCACAGAGTGCACTGGCACCACTGGGGATGCACTGCAGAGACTCCAGAGAGTGCACTGGCACCACTGGGAATGCACTGCAGTGACTCTAGAGAGTGCACCGGCACCACTGGGGATGCAGTGCAGTGAGTCCAGAGAGAGCACTGGCACCACTGGGGAAGCACTGCAGTGAGTCCAGAGAGTGCACTGGCACCACTGGGGATGCAGTGCGGTGAATCCAGAGAGTGCACTGGCACCACTGGGGATGCAGTGCAGTGAGTCCACAGAGTGCACCGGCACCACTGGGGATGCAGTGCAGTGAGTCCAGAGAGAGCACTGGCACCACTGGGGAAGCACTGCAGTGAGTCCAGAGAGTGCACTGGCACCACTGGGGATGCAGTGCGGTGAATCCAGAGAGTGCACTGGCACCACTGGTGATGCAGTGCAGTGAGTCCAGAGAGTGCACTGGCACCACTGCGGATGCAGTGCGGTGAATCCAGAGAGTGCACTGGCACCACTGGGGATGCAGTGCAGTGAGTCCACAGAGTGCACTGGCACCACTGGGGATGCACTGCAGTGACTCCAGACAGTGCACTGGCACCACTGGTGATGCAGTGCAGTGAGTCCAGAGAGTGCACTGGCACCACTGCGGATGCACTGCAGTGACTCTAGAGAGTGCACTGGCACCACTGGGGATGCAGTGCAGTGAGTCCAGAGAGTGCACTGGCACCACTGGGGATGCACTGCTGTGAGTCCAGAGAGTGCACTGGCACCACTGGGGATGCAGTGCAGTGAGTCCAGAGAGTGCACTGGCACCACTGGGGATGCAGTGCAGTGAGTCCAGAGAGAGCACTGGCACCACTGGGGATGCAGTGCAGTGAGTCCAGAGAGTGCACTGGCACCACTGGGGATGCAGTGCAGTGAGTCCAGAGAGTGCACTGGCACCACTGGGGATGCAGTGCGGTGAGTCCAGAGAGTGCACTGGCACCACTGTGGATGCAGTAGAGTGAGTCCACAGAGTGCACTGGCACCACTGGGGATGCACTGCAGTGACTCCAGAAAGTGCACTGGCACCACTGGGGATGCAGTGCAGTGAGTCCAGAGAGTGCACTGGATCAATTGGGGATGCAGTTCAGTTAGTCCAGAGAGTGCACTGGCACCACTGGGGATGCAGTGCAGTGAGTCCAGAGAGTGCACTGGCACCACTGGGGATGCAGTACAGTGACTCCAGTGAGTGCACTGGCACCACTGGGTATGCACTGCAGTGAGTCCAGAGAGTGCACTGGCACCACTGGAGATGCACTGCAGTGAGTGCAGAGAGTACACTACACCATTGGGGATGTACTGCAGTGAGTCCAGAGAGTGCAATGGCACAACTGGGGATGCAGTGCTGTGAGTCCAGAGAGTGCACTGGCACCACGGAGGATGCAGTGCAGTGAGTCCAGAGAGTGCACTGGCACCACTGGGGATGCACTGCAGTGAGTCCAGAGAGTGCACTGGCACCACTGGGGATGCAGTGCTGTGAGTCCAGAGAGTGCACTGGCACCACTGGGGATGCACTGCAGTGAGTCCAGAGAGTGCACTGGCACCACTGGGGATGCAGTGCAGTGAGTGCAGAGAGTGCACTGGCACCACTGGGGATGCACTGCAGTGAGTCCAGAGAGTGCACTGGCACCACTGGGGATGCAGTGCAGTGAGTCCAGAGAGTGCACTGGCACCACTGGGGATGCAGTGCAGTGAGTCCAGAGAGTGCACTGGCACCACTGGGGATGCACTGCAGTGAGTCCAGAGGGTGCACTGGACCCACTGGGGATGCAGTGCAGTGAGTCCAGAGAGTGCACTGGCACCACTGGGGATGCAGTGCAGTGAGTCCAGAGAGTGAACTGGCTCCACTGGGGATGCAGTGCAGTGAGTCCAGAGAGTACACTGGCACCACTGGGGATGCAGTGCAGTGAGTGCAGAGAGTGCACTGGCACCACTGCGGATGCACTGCAGTGAGTCCAGAGAGTGCACTGGCACCACTGGGGATGCAGTACAGTGCGTCCACAGAGTGCACTGGCACCACTGGGGATGCACTGCAGTGACTCTAGAGAGTGCACTGGCACCACTGGGGATGCAGTGCAGTGAGTCCAGAGAGTGCACTGGCACCACTGGGGATGCAGTGCAGTGAGTCCAGAGAGTGCACTGGCACCACTGAGGATGCAGTGCAGTGAGTCCAGAGAGTGCACTGGCACCACTGGGGATGCACTGCAGTGAGTCCAGAGAGTGCACTGGCACCACTGGGGATGCAGCGCAATGACTACATAGAGTGCACTGGCACCACTGGGGATGCACTGCAGTGAGTCCAGAGAGTGCACTGGCACCACTGGGGATGCAGTGCAGTGAGTGCAGAGAGTGCACTGGCACCACTGGGGATGCAGTGCGGTGAGTCCAGAGAGTGCACTGGCACCACTGGGTATGCAGTGCAGAGAGTCCACAGAGTGCACTGGCACCACTGGGGATGCAGTGCAGTGACTCCAGAGAGTGCACTGGCACCACTGGTGATGCAGTGCAGTGAGTCCAGAGAGTGCACTGGCACCACTGGGGATGCACTGCAGTGACTCTAGAGCGTGCACTGGCACCACTGGGGATGCAGTGCAGTGAGTCCAGAGAGTGCACTGGCACCACTGGGGATGCACTGCAGTGAGTCCAGAGAGTGCACTGGCACCACTGGTGATGCAGTGCAGTGAGTCCAGAGAGTGCACTGGCACCACTGGGGATGCACTGCAGTGAGTCCAGAGAGTGCACTGGCACCACTGGGGATGCAGTGCAGTGAGTCCAGAGAGTGCACTGGCACCACTGGGGATGCACTGCAGTGAGTCCAGAGAGTGCACTGGCACCACTGGGAATGCAGTGCAGTGAGTCCAGAGAGTGCACTGGCACCACTGTGGATGCAGTACAGTGAGTCCAGAGAGTGCACTGGCACCACTGGGGATGCACTGCAGTGACTCCAGAGAGTGCACTGGCACCACTGGGGATGCAGTGCAGTGAGTCCAGAGAGTGCACTGGATCAAATGGGGATGCAGTTCAGTTAGTCCAGAGAGTGCACTGGCACCACTGGGGATGCACTGCAGTGAGTCCAGAGAGTGCACTGGCACCACTGGGGATGCAGTACAGTGACTCCAGTGAGTGCACTGGCACCACTGGGGATGCACTGCAGTGAGTCCAGAGAGTGCACTGGCACCACTGGGGATGCACTGCAGTGAGTGCAGAGAGTACACTGGCACCATTGGGGATGTACTGCAGTGAGTCCAGAGAGTGCAATGGCACCACTGGGGATGCAGTGCTGTGAGTCCAGAGAGTGCACTGGCACCACTGAGGATGCAGTGCAGTGAGACCACAGAGTGCACTGGCACCACTGGGGATGCACTGCAGAGACTCCAGAGAGTGCACTGGCACCACTGGGGATGCAGTGCAGTGACTCCAGAGAGTGCACTGGCACCACTGGGGATGCACTGCAGTGAGTCCAGAGAGTGCACTGGCACCACTGGGGATGCACTGCAGTGAGTCCAGAGAGTGCACTGGCACCACTGGGGATGCACTGCAGTGAGTCCAGAGACTGCACTGGTACCACTGTGGATGCAGTGCAGTGAGTGCAGAGAGTGCACTGGCACCACTGGGGATGCACTGCAGTGAGTCCAGAGAGTGCACTGGCACCACTGGGGATGCAGTGCAGTGAGTCCAGAGAGTGCACTGGCACCACTGGGGATGCAGTGCAGTGAGTCCAGAGAGTGCACTGGCACCACTGGGGATGCAGTGCAGTGACTCCAGAGAGTGCACTGGCACCACTGGGGATGCAGTGCAGTGAGTGCAGAGAGTGCACTGGCACCACTGGGGATGCACTGCAGTGAGTCCAGAGGTGCACTGGCACCACTGGGGATGCACTGCAGTGAGTCCAGAGAGTGCACTGGCACCACTGGGGATGCAGTGCAGTGAGTCCAGAGAGTGAACTGGCTCCACTGGGGATGCAGTGCAGTGAGTCCAGAGAGTACACTGGCACCACTGGGGATGCAGTGCAGTGAGTGCAGAGAGAGCACTGGCACCACTGGGGATGCAGTGCAGTGAGTCCACAGAGTGCACTGCCACCACTGGGGATGCAGTGCAGTGAGTCCAGAGAGTGCACTGGCACCACTGGGGATGCACTGCAGTGACTCTAGAGAGTGCACTGGCACCACTGGCGATGCAGTGCAGTGACTCCAGAGAGTGCACTGGCACCACTGGGGATGCAGTGCAGTGAGTCCAGAGAGTGCACTGGATCAATTGGGGATGCAGTTCAGTTAGTCCAGAGAGTGCACTGGCACCACTGGGGATGCAGTGCAGTGAGTCCAGAGAGTGCACTGGCACCACTGGGGATGCAGTACAGTGACTCCAGTGAGTGCACTGGCACCACTGGGGATGCACTGCAGTGAGTCCAGAGAGTGCACTGGCACCACTGGGGATGCACTGCAGTGAGTGCAGAGAGTACACTGGCACCATTGGGGATGTACTGCAGTGAGTCCAGAGAGTGCAATGGCACCACTGGGGATGCAGTGCTGTGAGTCCAGAGAGTGCACTGGCACCACTGAGGATGCAGTAGAGTGAGTCCAGAGAGTGCACTGGCACCACTGGGGATGCACTGCAGAGACTCCAGAGAGTGCACTGGCACCACTGGGGATGCAGTGCAGTGACTCCAGAGAGTGCACTGGCACCACTGGGGATGCACTGCAGTGAGTCCAGAGAGTGCACTGGCACCACTGGGGATGCAGTGCTGTGAGTCCAGAGAGTGCACTGGCACCACTGGGGATGCACTGCAGTGAGTCCAGAGAGTGCACTGGCACCACTGGGGATGCAGTGCAGTGAGTGCAGAGAGTGCACTGGCACCACTGGGGATGCACTGCAGTGAGTCCAGAGAGTGCACTGGCACCACTGGGGATGCAGTGCAGTGAGTCCAGAGAGTGCACTGGCACCACGGCATGGATGTAATGTCTCTTACGTAATGGGACCTACAGTATAATTAAGCATTGCCAAATGTACTTACATTATCAATTAATCTATGTATACTGGATACTTAGGGAGTACATTGAACAATCAAAAGAGTCATTGAAGGGGAACCTTGGGAGGGAACAGGTACAACCTGACCTTGGATAAGGGCCTGGAAATGATGAAATGAGTTGAAGCAGAACCAAGAAGCGGAGGGAGTATGCATCGATTAAGAAAGGTGAAAAGTTTAGCGGAGAGGAAGACTCCTTACTTCATCTGGACGACCACCTGGACGACCACCAGAGTGCGCCACGCATGAGCAAAGGTGATGGGAGCTAATTAGAATGAAAAGCGAGGCTGATGTTGCAACCTGTAATGAATATGTATACCTGACGCAATGTTGTATGTATAAATAACGGCTGGGAAGTAACGGGACTTGAAGCCAGATTTGGGCACCTGCCCCGGCTTCCAGCGCTAAATAAAGCACCTTCATATAATCACTTGGTGATTATGTGGTTGCTAGGCTAACATCTGGACTCACTGCCGTGCATCCCCAGTGGTGCCAGTGCACTCTCTGGAGTCACTGCAGTGCATCCCCAGTGGTGCCAGTGCACTCTCTGGACTCACTGCACTGCATCCCCAGTGGTGCTGGGGCACTCTCTGGACTCACTGCACTGCATCCCCAGTGGTGCCAGTGCCCTCTGTGGACTCACTGCACTGCGTCCCCAGTGGTGCCAGTGCACTCTCTGGACTCACTGCACTGCATCCCCAGTGGTGACAGTGCACTCTCTGGACTTGCCGGGGTGCATCCCCAGTGGTGCCAGTGCACTCTCTGGACTCACCGGGGTGCATCCCCAGTGGTGCCAGTGCACTCTCTGGACTCACTGCAGTGCATCCCCAGTGGTCCCAGTGCACTCTCTGGACTCACTGCACCTCATCCCCAGTGGTGCCAGTGCACTCTCTGGACTCACTGCACTGCATCCCCGGTGGTGCCAGTGCACTCTCAGGACTCACTGCACTGCACCCCCAGTGGTGCCAGTGCACTCTCTGGACTCACTGCACTGCATCCCCAGTGGTGCCAGTGCACTCTCTGGACTCACTGCAGTGCAAAGCCAAAGGTGCCAGTGCATTCTCTTTACTCACTGCAGTGCATCCCCACTGGTGCCAGTGCAGTCTCTGGACTCACTGCACTGCATCCCCAGTGGTGCCAGTGCACTCTCTGGACTCACTGCAGTCCATCCCCAGTGGTGCCAGTGCACTCTCTGGACTCACTGCACTGCATCCCCAGTGGTGCCAGTGCACTCTCTTTACTCACTGCACTGCATCCTAAGTGGTGCCAGTGCACTCTTTGGACTCACTGCAGTGCATCCCCAGTGGTGCCAGTGCACTCTCTGGACTCACTGCTCTGCATCCCCATTAGTGCCAGTGCAATCTCTGGACTCACGGCAGTGCATCCCCAGTGGTGCCAGTGCACTCTCTGGACTCACTGCACTGCATCCCCAGTGGTGCCAGTGCACTCTCTGGACTCACTGCGCTGCATCCCCAGTGGTGCCAGTGCACTCTCTGGACTTGCCGGGGTGCATCCCCAGTGGTGCCAGTGCACTCTCTGGGCTCACTGCAGTACATCCCCAGTGGTGCCAGTGCACTGTCTGGACTCACTGCATTCCCAGTGGTGCCAGGGCACTCTCTGGACTCAGTGCAGTGCATCCCCAGTGGTGCCTGTGAAGTCTGTGGACTCACTGCAGTGCATCCCTGTGGTGCCAGTGCACTCTTTGGACTCACTGCACTGCATCCCCAGTGGTGCCACTGTACTCTCTGGACTCACCGCACTGCATCCAGAGTGGTGCCAGTGCACTCTCTGGACTCACTGCACTACATCCCCAGTGGTGCCAGTGAACTCTCTGGACTCACTGCACTGCATCCCCAGTGGTGCAGTGCACTCTCTGGACTCACTGCAGTGCATCCCCAGTGGTGCTAGTGCACTCTCTGGACTCACTGCACTGCATCCCCTGTGGTGCCAAGGCACTCTCTGGACTCACTGCTCTGCGTTGCCATTGGTGCCAGTGCACTCTCTGGACTCATTGCAGTGCATCCCCAGTGGTGCCAATGTACTCTCTGGACTCACGGCACTGCATCCCCAGTGGTGCCAGTGCACTCTCTGGACTCACTGCACTGCATCCCCAGTGGTGCCGGTGCACTCTCAGGAGTCACTGCGCTGCATCCCCAGTGGTTCCAGTGCACTCTCTGGACTCACTGCACTTCAACTCCAGTGGTGCCAGTGCACTCTCTGGACTCACTGCACTGCATCCCCAGTGGTGCCAGTGCATTCTCTGGACTCACTGCACTGCATGCCAGGTGGTGCCAGTGCACTCTCTGGACTCACTGCAGTGCATCGCCAGTGGTGCCAGTGCACTCTCTGGACTCACTGCAGTGCATCGCCAGTGGTGCCAGTGCCCTCTCTGGACTCACTGCACTGCATCCCCAGTGGTGCCAGTGCAGTCTCTGTGTTAGTGTTGGGGAGAATCGAATGGATGTTTTACTAATGTCTCTTAGGTAATGGGACCTACAGTATAATTAAGCATTGCCAAATGTACTTACATTATCAATTAATCTATGTATACTGGATACTTAGGGAGTAGATTGAACAATCAAAAGAGTCATTGAAGGGGAACCTTGGGAGGGAACAGGTACAACCTGACCTTAGATAAGGGCCTGGAAATAATGAAATGAGTTGAAGCAGAACCAAGAAGCGGAGGGAGCATGCGTCGAGTAAGAAAGGTGAAAGGTTTAGCGGAGAGGTAGACTCCTTACTTCATCTGGACGACCACCTGGACGACCACCAGAGTGCGCCACGCATGTGCAAAGGGGAGGGGAGCTAATTAGAATGAAAAGCGAGGCTGCTGTTGCAACCTGTAAAGAATATGTATACCTGACGCAATATTGTATTTATAAATAACGGCTGGGAAGTAACGGGACTTGAAGCCAGATTTGGGCACCTGCCCCGGCTTCCAGCGCTGAATAAAGCACCTTCATATAATCACCTGGTGATTATGTGGTTGCTAGGCTAACATCCGGACTCACTGCAGTGCATCCCCAGTGGTGCCAGTGCACTCTCTGGACTCACTGCATTGCATCCCCAGTGGTGCCAGTGCACTCTCTGGACTCACTGCACTGCATCCCCAGTGGTGCCAGTGCACTCTCTGGACTCACTGCAGTGCATCCACAGTGGTGCCAGTGCACTCTCTGGACTTGCCGGGGTGCATCGCCAGTGGTGCCAGTGCCCTCTCTGGACTCACTGCACTGCATCCCCAGAGGTGCCAGTGCACTCTCTGGACTCACTGCAGTGCATCCCCTATCGTACCAGTGCCCTCTCTGGACTCACTGCACTGCATCCCCAGTGGTGCCACTGCAACCTCTGGTCTCACTGCACTGCATCCCCAGTGGTGCCAGTGCACTCTCTGGACTCACTGCAGTGCATCCCCAGTGGTACCAGTGCACTTCTGGACTCACTGCACTGCATCCCCATTGGTGCCACTGCACTCTCTGGACTCACTGCACTGCATCCCCAGTGGTGCCAGTGCACTCTCTGGACTCACTGCACTGCATCCCCAGTGGTGCCAGTGCACTCTGGACTCACTGCACTACTTCCCCAATGGTGCCAGTTCACTCTCTGGACTCACTGAACTGAATCCCCATTAGTGCCAGTGTACTCTCTGGACTCACGGCAGTGCATCCCCAGTGGTGCCAGTGCACTCTCTGGACTCACTGCAGTGTATCCCCTGTGGTGCCAGTGCAATCTGTGGACTCACTGCACTGCACCCCCAGTGGTGCCAGTGCACTCTCTGGACTCACTGCAGTGCAAACCCAAAGGTGCCAGTGCATTCTCTTTACTCACTGCAGTGCATCCCCACTGGTGCCAGTCCAGTCTCTGGACTCACTGCACTGCATCCCCAGTGGTGCCAGTGCACTCTCTGGACTCACTGCAGTCCATCCCCAGTGGTGCCAGTGCACTCTCTGGACTCAGTGCACTGCATCCCCAGTGGTGCCAGTGCACTCTCTTTACTCACTGCACTGCATCCTAAGTGGTGCCAGTGCACTCTTTGGACTCACTGCAGTGCATCCCCAGTGGTGCCAGTGCACTCTCTGGACTCACTGCACTGCATCCCCAGTGGTGCCAGTGCAATCTCTGGACTCACGGCAGTGCATCCCCAGTGGTGCCAGTGCACTCTCTGGACTCACTGCAGTGCATCCCCAGTGGTGCCAGTGCACTCTCTGGACTCACTGCGCTGCATCCCCAGTGGTGCCAGTGCACTCTCTGGACTTGCCGGGGTGCATCCCCAGTGGTGCCAGTGCACTCTCTGGGCTCACTGCAGTGCATCCGCAGTGGTGCCAGTGCACTGTCTGGACTCACTGCATTCCCAGTCGTGCCAGGGCACTCTCTGGACTCACTGCACTGCATCCCCAGTGGTGCCTGTGAAGTCTGTGGACTCACTGCAGTGCATCCCTGTGGTGCCAGTGCACTCTTTGGACTCACTGCACTGCATCCCCAGTGGTGCCACTGTACTCTCTGGACTCACTGCACTACATCCCCAGTGGTGCCAGTGAACTCTCTGGACTCACTGCACTGCATCCCCAGTGGTGCCAGTGCACTCTCTGGACTCACTGCAGTGCATCCCCAGTAGTGCTAGTGCACTCTCTGGACTCACTGCACTGCATCCCCTGTGGTGCCAAGGCACTCTCTGGACTCACTGCTCTGCGTTGCCATTGGTGCCAGTGCACTCTCTGGGCTCATTGCAGTGCATCCCCAGTGGTGCCAATGCACTCTCTGGACTCACGGCACTGCATCCCCAGTGGTGCCAATGCACTCTCTGGACTCACTGCACTGGATCCCCAGTGGTGCCAGTGCACTCTCAGGAGTCACTGAACTGAATCCCCATTAGTGCCAGTGTACTCTCTGGAGTCACTGCACTGCATCCCCATTGGTGCTTGTGAAATCTCTGGACTCACTGCAGTGCATCCCCAGTGGTGCCAGTGCAATCTCAGGACTCACAGCATTGCAGCTCCAGTTGGTGCCAGTGCACTCTCTGCACTCACTGCACTGCATCCCCAGTGGTGCCAGTGCACTCTCTGGACTCACTGCACTGCATCCCCAGAGGTGCCAGTGCACTCTCTGGACTCACTGCAGTGCATCCCCTGTGGTGCCATTGCACTCTCAGGACTCACTGCACTGCATCCCCAGTGGTGCCAGTGCACTCTCTGGTCTCACTGCAGTGCATCCCCAGTGGTGCCAGTGGCTCTTTGGACTCATTGCACTGCATCACCAGTGGTGCCAGTGCACTCTCTGGACTCACTGCAGTGCATCCACAGTGGTGCCAGTGTACTCTCTTAACTCACTTCACTGCATCCCCAGTGGTGCCAGTGCACTCTCTGGACTCACTGCAGTGCATCCCCAGTGGTGCCAGTGCACTCTCTGGACTCACTGCGCTGCATCCCCAGTGGTGCCAGTGCACTCTCTGGACTTGCCGGGGTGCATCCCGAGTGGTGCCAGTGCACTCTCTGGGCTCACTGCACTGCATCCCCAGTGGTGCCAGTGCACTGTCTGGACTCACTGCATTCCCAGTGGTGCCAGGGCACTCTCTGGACTCACTGCACTGCATCCCCAGTGGTGCCTGTGAAGTCTGTGGACTCACTGCAGTGCATCCCTGTGGTGCCAGTGCACTCTTTGGACTCACTGCACTGCATCCCCAGTGGTGCCACTGTACTCTCTGGACTCACTGCACTGCATCCCCATTGGTGCCAGTGCACTCTCTGGACTCACTGCACTACATCCCCAGTGGTGCCAGTGAACTCTCTGGACTCACTGCACTGCATCCCCAGTGGTGCCAGTGCACTCTCTGGACTCACTGCAGTGCATCCCCAGTGGTGCTAGTGCACTCTCTGGACTCACTGCACTGCATCCCCTGTGGTGCCCAGGCACTCTCTGGACTCACTGCTCTGCGTTGCCATTGGTGCCAGTGCACTCTCTGGACTCATTGCAGTGCATCCCCAGTGGTGCCAATGCACTCTCTGGAGTCACGGCACTGCATCCCCAGTGGTGCCAGTGCACTCTCTGGACTCACTGCACTGCATCCCCAGTGGTGCCAGTGCACTCTCAGGCGTCACTGCGCTGCATCCCCAGTGGTTCCAGTGCACTCTCTGGACTCACTGCACTTCAACTCCAGTGGTGCCAGTGCACTCTCTGGACTCACTGCACTGCATCCCCAGTGGTGCCAGTGCATTCTCTGGACTCACTGCACTGCATGCCAGGTGGTGCCAGTGCACTCTCTGGACTCACTGCAGTGCATCGCCAGTGGTGCCAGTGCACTCTCTGGACTCACTGCAGTGCATCGCCAGTGGTGCCAGTGCCCTCTCTGGACTCACTGCACTGCATCCCCAGTGGTGCCAGTGCAGTCTCTGTGTTAGTGTTGGGGAGAATCGAATGGATGTTTTACTAATGTCTCTTAGGTAATGGGACCTACAGTATAATTAAGCATTGCCAAATGTACTTACATTATCAATTAATCTATGTATACTGGATACTTAGGGAGTAGATTGAACAATCAAAAGTGTCATTGAAGGGGAACCTTGGGAGGGAGCAGGTACAACCTGACCTTAGATAAGGGCCTGGAAATAATGAAATGAGTTGAAGCAGAACCAAGAAGCGGAGGGAGCATGCGTCGAGTAAGAAAGGTGAAAGGTTTAGCGGAGAGGAAGACTCCTTACTTCATCTGGACGACCACCTGGACGACCACCAGAGTGCGCCACGCATGTGCAAAGGGGAGGGGAGCTAATTAGAATGAAAAGCGAGGCTGCTGTTGCAACCTGTAAAGAATATGTATACCTGACGCAATATTGTATTTATAAATAACGGCTGGGAAGTAACGGGACTTGAAGCCAGATTTGGGCACCTGCCCCGGCTTCCAGCGCTGAATAAAGCACCTTCATATAATCACCTGGTGATTATGTGGTTACTAGGCTAACATCTGGACTCACTGCAGTGCATCCCCAGTGGTGCCAGTGCACTCTCTGGACTCACTGCATTGCATCCCCAGTGGTGCCAGTGCACTCTCTGGACTCACTGCACTGCATCCCCAGTGGTGCCAGTGCACTCTCTGGACTCACTGCATTGCATCCACAATGGTGCCAGTGCACTCTCTGGACTTGCCGGGGTGCATCGCCAGTGGTGCCAGTGCCCTCTCTGGACTCACTGCACTGCATCCCCAGAGGTGCCAGTGCACTCTCTGGACTCACTGCAGTGCATCCCCTATCGTACCAGTGCCCTCTCTGGACTCACTGCACTGCATCCCCAGTGGTGCCACTGCAACCTCTAGTCTCACTGCACTGCATCCCCAGTGGTGCCAGTGCACTCTCTGGACTCACTGCAGTGCATCCGCAGTGGTACCAGTGCACTCTCTGGACTCACTGCACTGCATCCCCATTGGTGCCACTGCACTCTCTGCACTCACTGCACTGCATCCCCAGTGGTGCCAGTGCACTCTCTGGACTCACTGCACTGCATCCCCAGTGGTGCCAGTGCACTCTGGACTCACTGCACTACTTCCCCAATGGTGCCAGTTCACTCTCTGGACTCACTGAACTGAATCCCCATTAGTGCCAGTGTACTCTCTGGAGTCACTGCACTGCATCCCCATTGGTGCCTGTGAAATCTCTGGACTCACTGCAGTGCATCCCCAGTGGTGCCAGTGCAATCTCAGGACTCACAGCATTGCAGCTCCAGTTGGTGCCAGTGCACTCTCTGCACTCACTGCACTGCATCCCCAGTGGTGCCAGTGCACTCTCTGGACTCACTGCACTGCATCCCCAGAGGTGCCAGTGCACTCTCTGGACTCACTGCAGTGCATCCCCTGTGGTGCCATTGCACTCTCAGGACTCACTGCACTGCATCACCAGTGGTGCCAGTGCACTCTCTGGTCTCACTGCAGTGCATCCCCAGTGGTGCCAGTGGCTCTGTGGACTCATTGCACTGCATCACCAGTGGTGCCAGTGCACTCTCTGGACTCACTGCAGTGCATCCACAGTGGTGCCAGTGTACTCTCTTAACTCACTTCACTGCATCCCCAGTGGTGCCAGTGCACTCTCTGGACTCACTGCACTGCAACCCCAGTGGTGCCAGTGCTCTCTCTGGACTCACTGCACTGCATCCCCAGTGGTGCCAGTGCACTCTCTGGACTCACTGCAGTGCATCCCCAGTGGTGCCAGTGCACTCTTTGGACTCACTGCACTGCATCCCCAGTGTTGCCAGTGCACTCTCTGGACTCACTGCACTGCATCCCCAAGGTGCCAGTGCACTCTCTGGACTCACTGCACTGCATCCCCAGTGGTGCCAGTGCACTCTCTGGACTCACTGCACTGCATCCCCAGTGGTGACAGTGCACTCTCTGGACTCACTGCACTGCATCCCCAGTGGTGCCAGTGCACTCTCTGGACTCACTGCACTGCATCACCAGTGGTGCCAGTGCACTCTCTGGACTCACTGCAGTGCATCCACAGTGGTGCCAGTGTACTCTCTTAACTCACTTCACTGCATCCCCAGTGGTGCCAGTGCACTCTCTGGACTCACTGCAGTGCATCCCCAGTGGTGCCAGTGCACTCTCTGGACTTGCCGGGGTGCATCCCGAGTGGTGCCAGTGCACTCTCTGGGCTCACTGCACTGCATCCCCAGTGGTGCCAGTGCACTGTCTGGACTCACTGCATTCCCAGTGGTGCCAGGGCACTCTCTGGACTCACTGCACTGCATCCCCAGTGGTGCCTGTGAAGTCTGTGGACTCACTGCAGTGCATCCCTGTGGTGCCAGTGCACTCTTTGGACTCACTGCACTGCATCCCCAGTGGTGCCACTGTACTCTCTGGACTCACTGCACTGCATCCCCATTGGTGCCAGTGCACTCTCTGGACTCACTGCACTACATCCCCAGTGGTGCCAGTGAACTCTCTGGACTCACTGCACTGCATCCCCAGTGGTGCCAGTGCACTCTCTGGACTCACTGCAGTGCATCCCCAGTGGTGCTAGTGCACTCTCTGGACTCACTGCACTGCATCCCCTGTGGTGCCCAGGCACTCTCTGGACTCACTGCTCTGCGTTGCCTTTGGTGCCAGTGCACTCTCTGGACTCATTGCAGTGCATCCCCAGTGGTGCCAATGCACTCTCTGGACTCACGGCACTGCATCCCCAGTGGTGCCAGTGCACTCTCTGGACTCACTGCACTGCATCCCCAGTGGTGCCAGTGCACTCTCAGGCGTCACTGCGCTGCATCCCCAGTGGTTCCAGTGCACTCTCTGGACTCACTGCACTTCAACTCCAGTGGTGCCAGTGCACTCTCTGGACTCACTGCACTGCATCCCCAGTGGTGCCAGTGCATTCTCTGGACTCACTGCACTGCATGCCAGGTGGTGCCAGTGCACTCTCTGGACTCACTGCAGTGCATCGCCAGTGGTGCCAGTGCACTCTCTGGACTCACTGCAGTGCATCGCCAGTGGTGCCAGTGCCCTCTCTGGACTCACTGCACTGCATCCCCAGTGGTGCCAGTGCAGTCTCTGTGTTAGTGTTGGGGAGAATCGAATGGATGTTTTACTAATGTCTCTTAGGTAATGGGACCTACAGTATAATTAAGCATTGCCAAATGTACTTACATTATCAATTAATCTATGTATACTGGATACTTAGGGAGTAGATTGAACAATCAAAAGAGTCATTGAAGGGGAACCTTGGGAGGGAACAGGTACAACCTGACCTTAGATAAGGGCCTGGAAATAATGAAATGAGTTGAAGCAGAACCAAGAAGCGGAGGGAGCATGCGTCGAGTAAGAAAGGTGAAAGGTTTAGCGGAGAGGAAGACTCCTTACTTCATCTGGACGACCACCTGGACGACCACCAGAGTGCGCCACGCATGTGCAAAGGGGAGGGGAGCTAATTAGAATGAAAAGCGAGGCTGCTGTTGCAACCTGTAAAGAATATGTATACCTGACGCAATATTGTATTTATAAATAACGGCTGGGAAGTAACGGGACTTGAAGCCAGATTTGGGCACCTGCCCCGGCTTCCAGCGCTGAATAAAGCACCTTCATATAATCACCTGGTGATTATGTGGTTGCTAGGCTAACATCTGGACTCACTGCAGTGCATCCCCAGTGGTGCCAGTGCACTCTCTAGACTCACTGCATTGCATCCCCAGTGGTGCCAGTGCACTCTCTGGACTCACTGCACTGCATCCCCAGTGGTGCCAGTGCACTCTCTGGACTCACTGCATTGCATCCACAATGGTGCCAGTGCACTCTCTGGACTTGCCGGGGTGCATCGCCAGTGGTGCCAGTGCCCTCTCTGGACTCACTGCACTGCATCCCCAGAGGTGCCAGTGCACTCTCTGGACTCACTGCAGTGCATCCCCTATCGTACCAGTGCCCTCTCTGGACTCACTGCACTGCATCCCCAGTGGTGCCACTGCAACCTCTGGTCTCACTGCACTGCATCCCCAGTGGTGCCAGTGCACTCTCTGGACTCACTGCAGTGCATCCGCAGTGGTACCAGTGCACTCTCTGGACTCACTGCACTGCATCCCCAGTGGTGCCAGTGCACTCTCAGGACACACTGCACTGCATCCCCAGTGGTGCCAGTGCACTCTCTGGACTCACTGCACTGCATCCCCAGTGGTGCCAGTGCACTCTGGACTCACTGCACTACTTCCCCAATGGTGCCAGTTCACTCTCTGGACTCACTGAACTGAATCCCCATTAGTGCCAGTGTACTCTCTGGAGTCACTGCACTGCATCCCCATTGGTGCCTGTGAAATCTCTGGACTCACTGCAGTGCATCCCCAGTGGTGCCAGTGCAATCTCAGGACTCACAGCATTGCAGCTCCAGTTGGTGCCAGTGCACTCTCTGCACTCACTGCACTGCATCCCCAGTGGTGCCAGTGCACTCTCTGGACTCACTGCACTGCATCCCCAGAGGTGCCAGTGCACTCTCTGGACTCACTGCACTGCATCCCCTGTGGTGCCATTGCACTCTCAGGACTCACTGCACTGCATCACCAGTGGTGCCAGTGCACTCTCTGGTCTCACTGCAGTGCATCCCCAGTGGTGCCAGTGGCTCTGTGGACTCATTGCACTGCATCCCCAGTGGTGCCAGTGCACTCTCTGGACTCACTGCAGTGCATCCACAGTGGTGCCAGTGTACTCTCTTAACTCACTTCACTGCATCCCCAGTGGTGCCAGTGCACTCTCTGGACTCACTGCACTGCAACCCCAGTGGTGCCAGTGCTCTCTCTGGACTCACTGCACTGCATCCCCAGTGGTGCCAGTGCACTCTCTGGACTCACTGCAGTGCATCCCCAGTGGTGCCAGTGCACTCTTTGGACTCACTGCACTGCATCCCCAGTGGTGCCAGTGCACTCTCTGGACTCACTGCACTGCATCCCCAAGGTGCCAGTGCACTCTCTGGACTCACTGCACTGCATCCCCAGTGGTGCCAGTGCACTCTCTGGACTCACTGCACTGCATCCCCAGTGGTGACAGTGCACTCTCTGGACTCACTGCACTGCATCCCCAGTGGTGCCAGTGCACTCTCTGGACTCACTGCACTGCATCCCCAGTGGTGCCACTGCACTCTCTGAAAACACCGGGGTGCAAACGCAGCGGTGCCAGTGCACTCTCTGCACTCACGGCAGTGCATCCCCAGTGGTGCCAGTGCACTCTCTGGACTCACTGCAGTGTATCCCCTGTGGTGCCAGTGCACTCTGTGGACTCAGTGCACTGCATCCCAGTGGTGCCAGGGCACTCTCTGGACTCACTGCACTGCATCCCCAGTGGTGCCAGTGCACTCTCTGGACTCACTACAGTGCATCCCCAGTGGTGCCAGTGCAGTCTCTGGACTCACTGCACTGCATCCCCAGTGGTGCCAGTGCACTCTCTGGACTCACTGCACTGCACCCCCAGTGTTGCCAGTGCACTCTCTGGACTCACTGCAGTGCATCCCCAGTGGTGCCAGTGCACTCTCTGGACTCACTGCTCTGCATCCCCAGTGGTGCCAGTGCACTCTCTGGACTCACTGCAGTGCAAACCCAAAGGTGCCAGTGCATTCTCTTTACTCACTGCAGTGCATCCCCACTGGTGCCAGTGCAGTCTCTGGACTCACTGTACTGCATCCCCAGTGGTGCCAGTGCACTCTCTGGACTCACTGCAGTCCATCCCCAGTGGTGCCAGTGCCCTCTCTGGACTCATTGTACTGCATCCCCAGTGGTGCCAGTGCACTCTCTTTACTCACTGCTCTGCATCCTAAGTGGTGCCAGTGCACTCTTTGGACTCACTGCAGTGCATCCCCAGAGGTGCCAGTGCACTCTCTGGACTCACTGCACTGCATCCCCAGTGGTGCCAGTGCAATCTCTGGACTCACGGCAGTGCATCCGCAGTGGTACCAGTGCACTCTGTGGACTCACTGCAGTGCATCCCCAGTGGTGCCAGTGCACTCTCTGGACTCACTGCGCTGCATCCCCAGTGCTGACAGTGCACTCTCTGGACTCACTGCGCTGCATCCCCAGTGGTGCCAGTGCACTCTCTGGACTTGCCGGGGTGCATCCCGAGTGGTGCCAGTGCACTCTCTGGGCTCACTGCAGTGCATCCCCAGTGGTGCCAGTGCACTGTCTGGACTCACTGCATTCCCAGTCGTGCCAGGGCACTCTCTGGACTCACTGCACTGCATCCCCAGTGGTGCCTGTGAAGTCTGTGGACTCACTGCAGTGCATCCCTGTGGTGCCAGTGCACTCTTTGGACTCACTGCGCTGCATCCCCAGTGGTGCCAGTGCACTCTCTGGACTTGCCGGGGTGCATCCCGAGTGGTGCCACTGTACTCTCTGGACTCACTGCACTGCATCCCCATTGGTGCCAGTGCACTCTCTGGACTCACTGCACTACATCCCCAGTGGTGCCAGTGAACTCTCTGGACTCACTGCACTGCATCCCCAGTGGTACCAGTGCACTCTCTGGACTCACTGCAGTGCATCCGCAGTGGTGCTAGTGCACTCTCTGGACTCACTGCACTGCATCCCCTGTGGTGCCAAGGCACTCTCTGGACTCACTGCTCTGCGTTGCCATTGGTGCCAGTGCACTCTCTGGACTCATTGCAGTGCATCCCCAGTGGTGCCAATGCACTCTCTGGACTCACGGCACTGCATCCCCAGTGGTGCCAGTGCACTCTTTGGACTCACTGCACTGCATCCCCAGTGGTGCCAGTGCACTCTCTGGACTCACTGCACTGCATCCCCAGTGGTGCCAGTGCAATCTCTGGACTCACGGCAGTGCATCCCCAGTGTTGCCAGTGCACTCTCTGGACTCACTGCAGTGCATCCCCAGTGGTGCCAGTGCACTCTCTGGACTCACTGCTCTGCATCCCCAGTGGTGCCAGTGCACTCTCTGGACTCACTGCAGTGCAAACCCAAAGGTGCCAGTGCATTCTCTTTACTCACTGCAGTGCATCCCCAGTGGTGCCAGTGCAGTCTCTGGACTCACTGCACTGCATCCCCAGTGGTGCCAGTGCACTCTCTGGACTCACTGCAGTCCATCCCCATTGGTGCCAGTGCACTCTCTGGACTCACTGCACTGCATCCCCAGTGGTGCCAGTGCACTCTTTGGACTCACTGCACTGCATCCCCAGTGGTGCCAGTGCACTCTCCGGACTCACTGCACTGCATCCCCAGTGGTGCCAGTGCAATCTCTGGACTCACGGCAGTGCATCCCCAGTGGTGCCAGTGCACTCTCTGGACTCACTGCGCTGCATCCCCAGTGGTGCCAGTGCACTCTCTGGACTTGCCGGGGTGCATCCCGAGTGGTTCCAGTGCACTCTCTGGGCTCACTGCAGTGCATCCCCAAGGTGCCAGTGCACTCTCTGGACTCACTGCACTGCATCCCCAGTGGTGCCAGTGCACTCTCTGGACTCACTGCACTGCATCTCCAGTGGTGACAGTGCACTCTCTGGACTCACTGCACTGCATCCCCAGTGGTGCCAGTGCACTCTCTGGACTCACTGCACTGCATCCCCAGTGGTGCCACTGCACTCTCTGAAAAAACCGGGGTGCAAACGCAGCGGTGCCAGTGCACTCTCTGCACTCACGGCAGTGCATCCCCAGTGGTGCCAGTGCACTCTCTGGACTCACTGCAGTGTATCCCCTGTGGTGCCAGTGCACTCTGTGGACTCAGTGCACTGCATCCCATGTGGTGCCAGGGCACTCTCTGGACTCACTGCAGTGCATACCCAGTGGTGCCAGTGCACTCTCTGGACTCACTGCAGTGCATCCCCAGTGGTGCCAGTGCAGTCTCTGGACTCACTGCAGTGCATCCCCAGTGGTGCCAGTGCACTCTCTGGACTCACTGCAGTCCATCCCCATTGGTGCCAGTGCACTCTCTGGACTCACTGTACTGCATCCCCAGTGGTGCCAGTGCACTCTCTTTACTCACTGCTCTGCATCCTAAGTGGTGCCAGTGCACTCTTTGGACTCACTGCAGTGCATCCCCAGTGGTGCCAGTGCACTCTCTGGACTCACTGCACTGCATCCCCAGAGGTGCCAGTGCAATCTCTGGACTCACGGCAGTGCATCCCCAGTGGTACCAGTGCACTCTGTGGACTCACTGCAGTGCATCCCCAGTGGTGCCAGTGCACTCTCTAGACTCACTGCGCTGCATCCCCAGTGCTGACAGTGCACTCTCTGGACTCACTGCGCTGCATCCCCAGTGGTGCCAGTGCACTCTCTGGACTTGCCGGGGTGCATCCCGAGTGGTGCCAGTGCACTCTCTGGGCTCACTGCAGTGCATCCCCAGTGGTGCCAGTGCACTGTCTGGACTCACTGCATTCCCAGTCGTGCCAGGGCACTCTCTGGACTCACTGCACTGCATCCCCAGTGGTGCCTGTGAAGTCTGTGGACTCACTGCAGTGCATCCCTGTGGAGCCAGTGCACTCTTTGGACTCACTGCGCTGCATCCCCAGTGGTGCCAGTGCACTCTCTGGACTTGCCGGGGTGCATCCCGAGTGGTGCCACTGTACTCTCTGGACTCACTGCACTGCATCCCCATTGGTGCCAGTGCACTCTCTGGACTCACTGCACTACATCCCCAGTGGTGCCAGTGAACTCTCTGGACTCACTGCACTGCATCCCCAGTGGTACCAGTGCACTCTCTGGACTCACTGCAGTGCATCCCCAGTGGTGCTAGTGCACTCTCTGGACTCACTGCACTGCATCCCCTGTGGTGCCAAGGCACTCTCTGGACTCACTGCTCTGCGTTGCCATTGGTGCCAGTGCACTCTCTGGACTCATTGCAGTGCATCCCCAGTGGTGCCAATGCACTCTCTGGACTCACGGCACTGCATCCCCAGTGGTGCCAGTGCACTCTCTGGACTCACTGCACTGCATCCCCAGTGGTGCCAGTGCACTCTCAGGAGTCACTGCGCTGCATCCCCAGTGGTTCCAGTGCACTCTCTTGACTCACTGCACTTCAACTCCAGTGGTGCCAGTGCACTCTCTGGACTCACTGCACTGCATCACCAGTGGTGCCAGTGCATTCTCTGGACTCACTGCACTGCATGCCAGGTGGTGCCAGTGCACTCTCTGGACTCACTGCAGTGCATCGCCAGTGGTGCCAGTGCACTCTCTGGACTCACTGCAGTGCATCGCCAGTGGTGCCAGTGCCCTCTCTGGACTCACTGCACTGCATCCCCAGTGGTGCCAGTGCAGTCTCTGTGTTAGTGTTGGGGAGAATCGAATGGATGTTTTACTAATGTCTCTTAGGTAATGGGACCTACAGTATAATTAAGCATTGCCAAATGTACTTACATTATCAATTAATCTATGTATACTGGATACTTAGGGAGTACATTGAACAATCAAAAGAGTCATTGAAGGGGAACCTTGGGAGGGAACAGGTACAACCTGACCTTGGATAAGGGCCTGGAAATGATGAAATGAGTTGAAGCAGAACCAAGAAGCGGAGGGAGCATGCATCAATTAAGAAAGGTGAAAAGTTTAGCGGAGAGGAAGACTCCTTACTTCATCTGGACGACCACCTGGACGACCACCAGAGTGCGCCACGCATGTGCAAAGGGGAGGGGAGCTAATTAGAATGAAAAGCGAGGCTGCTGTTGCAACCTGTAAAGAATATGTATACCTGACGCAATATTGTATTTATAAATAACGGCTGGGAAGTAACGGGACTTGAAGCCAGATTTGGGCACCTGCCCCGGCTTCCAGCGCTGAATAAAGCACCTTCATATAATCACCTGGTGATTATGTGGTTGCTAGGCTAACATCTGGACTCACTGCAGTGCATCCCCAGTGGTGCCAGTGCACTCTCTGGACTCACTGCATTGCATCCCCAGTGGTGCCAGTGCACTCTCTGGACTCACTGCACTGCATCCCCAGTGGTGCCAGTGCACTCTCTGGACTCACTGCATAGCATCCACAGTGGTGCCAGTGCACTCTCTGGACTTGCCGGGGTGCATCGCCAGTGGTGCCAGTGCCCTCTCTGGACTCACTGCACTGCATCCCCAGAGGTGCCAGTGCACTCTCTGGACTCACTGCAGTGCATCCCCTATCGTACCAGTGCCCTCTCTGGACTCACTGCACTGCATCCCCAGTGGTGCCACTGCAACCTCTGGTCTCACTGCACTGCATCCCCAGTGGTGCCAGTGCACTCTCTGGACTCACTGCAGTGCATCCGCAGTGGTACCAGTGCACTCTCTGGACTCACTGCACTGCATCCCCATTGGTGCCACTGCACTCTCTGGACTCACTGCACTGCATCCCCAGTGGTGCCAGTGCACTCTCTGGACTCACTGCACTGCATCCCCAGTGGTGCCAGTGCACTCTGGACTCACTGCACTACTTCCCCAATGGTGCCAGTTCACTCTCTGGACTCACTGAACTGAATCCCGATTAGTGCCAGTGTACTCTCTGGAGTCACTGCACTGCATCCCCATTGGTGCCTGTGAAATCTCTGGACTCACTGCAGTGCATCCCCAGTGGTGCCAGTGCAATCTCAGGACTCACAGCATTGCAGCTCCATTTGGTGCCAGTGCACTCTCTGCACTCACTGCACTGCATCCCCAGTGGTGCCAGTGCACTCTCTGGACTCACTGCAGTGCATCCCCTGTGGTGCCATTGCACTCTAAGGACTCACTGCACTGCATCCCCAGTGGTGCCAGTGCACTCTCTGGTCTCACTGCAGTGCATCCCCAGTGGTGCCAGTGGCTCTGTGGACTCACTGCACTGCATCACCAGTGGTGCCAGTGCACTCTCTGGACTCACTGCAGTGCATCCACAGTGGTGCCAGTGTACTCTCTTAACTCACTTCACTGCATCCCCAGTGGTGCCAGTGCACTCTCTGGACTCACTGCACTGCAACCCCAGTGGTGCCAGTGCTCTCTCTGGACTCACTGCACTGCATCCCCAGTGGTGCCAGTGCACTCTCTGGACTCACTGCAGTGCATCCCCGGTGGTGCCAGTGCACTCTGTGGACTCACTGCACTGCATCCCCAGTGGTGCCAGTGCACTCTCTGGACTCACTGCAATGCATCCCCAAGGTGCCAGTGCACTCTCTGGACTCACTGCATTGCAAACCCAAAGGTGCCAGTGCATTCTCTTTACTCACTGCAGTGCATCCCCACTGGTGCCAGTGCAGTCTCTGGACTCACTGCACTGCATCCCCAGTGGTGCCACTGCACTCTCTGGACTCACTGCACTGCATCCCCAGTGGTGCCAGTGCACTCTCTGGACTCACTGCATTGCATCCACAGTGGTGCCAGTGCACTCTCTGGACTCACTGCAGTGCACCCCCATTGGTGCCAGTGCACTCTCTGGACTCACTGCAGTGTATCCCCTGTGGTGCCAGTGCACTCTGTGGACTCAGTGCACTGCATCCCAGTGGTGCCAGGGCACTCTCTGGACTCACTGCAGTGCATCCCCTGTGGTGCCAGTGCACTCTCTGGACTCACTGCAGTGCATCCCCAGTGGTGCCAGTGCACTCTCTGGACTCACTGCACTGCACCCCCAGTGGTGCCAGTGCACTCTCTGGACTCACTGCACTGCATCCCCAGTGGTGCCAGTGCACTCTCTGGACTCACTGCACTGCATCCACAGTGGTGCCAGTGCACTCTCTGGACTCACTGCAGTGCAAACCCAAAGGTGCCAGTGCATTCTCTTTACTCACTGCAGTGCATCCCCACTGGTGCCAGTGCAGTCTCTGGACTCACTGCACTGCATCCCCAGTGGTGCCAGTGCACTCTCTGGACTCACTGCAGTCCATCCCCATTGGTGCCAGTGCACTCTCTGGACTCACTGCACTGCATCCCCAGTGGTGCCAGTGCACTCTTTGGACTCACTGCACTGCATCCCCAGTGGTGCCAGTGCACTCTCTGGACTCACTGAACTGCATCCCCAGTGGTGCCAGTGCAATCTCTGGACTCACGGCAGTGCATGCCCAGTGGTGCCAGTGCACTCTCTGGACTCACTGCGCTGCATCCCCAGTGGTGCCAGTGCACTCTCTGGACTTGCCGGGGTGCATCCCGAGTGGTTCCAGTGCACTCTCTGGGCTCACTGCAGTGCATCCCCAGTGGTGCCTGTGAAGTCTGTGGACTCACTGCAGTGCATCCCCAGTGGTGCCAGTGCACTCTTTGGACTCACTGCACTGCATCCCCAGTGGTGCCACTGTACTCTCTGGACTCACTGCACTGCATCCCCATTGGTGCCAGTGCACTCTCTGGACTCTCTGCACTACATCCCCAGTGGTGCCAGTGCACTCTCTGGACTCACTGCACTGCATCCCCAGTGGTGCTAGTGCACTCTCTGGACTCACTGCACTGCATCCCCTGTGGTGCCAAGGCACTCTCTGGACTCACTGCTCTGCGTTGCCATTGGTGCCAGTGCACTCTCTGGACTCATTGCAGTGCATCCCCAGTGGTGCCAGTGCACTCTCTGGACTCACTGCACTGCATCCCCAGTGGTGCCAGTGCACTCTCAGGAGTCACTGCGCTGCATCCCCAGTGGTTCCAGTGCACTCTCTTGACTCACTGCACTTCAACTCCAGTGGTGCCAGTGCACTCTCTGGACTCACTGCAGTGCATCCCCAGTGGTGCCAGTGCACTCTCTGGACTCACTGCGCTGCATCCCCAGTGGTGCCAGTGCACTCTCTGGACTTGCCGGGGTGCATCCCGAGTGGTGCCAGTGCACTCTCTGGGCTCACTGCACTGCATCCCCAGTGGTGCCGGTGCACTGTCTGGACTCACTGCATTCCCAGTGGTGCCAGTGCACTCTCTGGAGTCACTGCACTGCATCCCCAGTGGTGCCAGTTGACTCTCTGGACTCACTGCACTGCTCCAGCCGCGGCATCCGCTCCAGCCGCCTCAGCCGCTCCAGCCGCGGTAGCCCCTCCAGCCGCGGCAGACGCTCTAGACGCTCTATCCGCCGCAGTCGCTCCAGCCGCGGCAGCCGCTCCAGCCTCGGCAGCCGCGACAGGCGCTCCAGCCGCGGCAGCCGCTAAAGCCGCTACCGAGTGGAGCGGCTGCCACGGCTGGAGCGGCTGCCGCGTCTGCCGCGGCTGGAGCGGCTGCCGCGGCTGGAGCGGCTGCCGCGGCTGGAGCGCCTGCCGCGGTTGGAGCGGCTGCCGCGGCTGGAGCGGCTGGAGCGTCTGCCGCGTATGCCGCGGATGGAGCGGCTGCCGCGGCTGGACCGGCTGCGGCGGCTGCCGCGGCTGGAGCTGCTGGAGCGGCTGCCGAGGCTGGAGTGGCTACCGCGGCTGGAGCATTTGCCGCGGCTCGAGCAGTACAGTGAGTCCAGAGAGTGCACTGTCAGCACTGGGGATGCACTGCATTGTCTGCAGAGAGTGCCCTGGCACCACTGGGGATGCACTGCAGTGAGTCCAGAGAGTGCACTGGCACCACTGGGAATGCAGTGCAGTGAGTCCAGAGAGGGCACTGTCAGCAATGGGGATGCAGTGCAGTGAGACAAGAGAGTGCACTGGCACCACTGGGGATGCAGTGCAGTGAGTCCTGAGAGTGCAATGGCGCCACAGGGGTGCACTGCAGTGAGTCCAGAGAGTGTACTGTCAGCACTGGGGATGCAGTGCAGTGAGTCCAGAGAGTGCACTGGCACCACTGGGGATGCAGTGCAGTGAGTCCAGAGAGTGCACTGGCACCAACTGGAGCTGCACTGCTGTGAGTCCTGAGATTGCACTGGCAGCACTGGGCATGCACTGCAGTGAGTCCACAGAGATCTCTGGCACCACTGGGGATGCACTGCACTGAGTCCAGAGACATCACAGGCACCACTGGGGATGCAGTACAGTGAGTGCAGAGAGTGCACTGGCACCTCTGGGGATTCAGTTCAGTGAGTCCAGAGAGTGAACTGGCACCACTGGGGATTTAGTGCAGTGAGTCTAGAGAGTGTTCTGGCACCACCGGGGATTCACTGCAAGGTGTCCAGAGAGTGCACTGGCACCACTGGGAATGCACTGCAGTGAGTACAGAGAGTGCACTGACACCTAAGGGGCTGCACTGCAGTGAGTCCAGAGAGTGCACTGGCTCCACTTGGGCTACACTGCGGTGAGTCCAGAGAGTGCACTGGCACCAATGGGGATGCATAGCACTGAGAGCACAGAGTGCACTGGCACCGCAGGGGTTACACTGCAGTGAGTCCAGAGAGTGCACTGGCACCACTGGGGATGCAGCACAGTGAGTCCAGAGAGTGCATTGTCACCACTGGGGATGCACTGCAGTGAGTCCAGAGAGTGCTCTGGCTCCACTCGGGACGCAGTGCATTGAGTCCAGAGAGTGCACTGGCACCACTGGGGATGCAGTGCACTGAGTCCACAGAGAGCACTGGCTCCACTGGGGATGCACTTCAGTGAGTCCAGAGAGTGCACTGGCACCACTGGGGATGCAGTGCAGTGAGTCCTGAGAGTGCAATGGCACCACAGTGGATGCACTGCAGTGAGTCCAGAGAGTGCACTGGCACCAAAGGGGATGTAGCGCAGTGAGTCCAGAGAGTGCACTGGCACCACTGGGGATGCAGTGCAGTGAGTCCAGAGAGTGCACTGGCTCCAAATGGGATGTAGTGCAGTGAGTCCAGAGAGTGCACTGGAACCACTGGGGATGCACTGCAGTGAGTCCAGAGAGTGCACTGGCACTACTGGGGATCTCACTGCCGTGAGAATGTATCTGAATCCCCGGTAGTGCCAGTGCACTCTCTGGACTCACTGAACTGCATCCCCAGTTGTTCCAGTGCACTCTCTGGAGTAACTGCAGTGCATCCCCTGTTGTGCCAGTGCACTCTCTGGACTCACTGTACTGCATCCCCAGTGGTGCCAGTTGACTCTCTGGACTCACTGCACTGCTCCAGCCGCGGCATCCGCTCCAGCCGCCTCAGCCGCTCCAGCCGCGGTAGCCCCTCCAGCCGCGGCAGACGCTCTAGACGCTCTAGCCGCCGCAGTCGCTCCAGCCGCCTCAGCCGCTCCAGCCTCGGCAGCCGCGACAGGCGCTCCAGCCGCGGCAGCTGCTAAAGCCGCTACCGAGTGGAGCGGCTGCCACGGCTGGAGCGGCTGCCGCGTCTGCCGCGGCTGGAGCGGCTGCCGCGGCTGGAGCGGCTGCCGCGGCTGGAGCGCCTGCCGCGGTTGGAGCGGCTGCCGCGGCTGGAGCGGCTGGAGCGTCTGCCGCGTATGCCGCGGATGGAGCGGCTGCCGCGGCTGGACCGGCTGCGGCGGCTGCCGCGGCTGGAGCGGCTGGAGCGGCTGCCGAGGCTGTAGGGGCTAACGCGGCTGGAGCGGCTGCCGCGGGTCGAGCAGTACAGTGAGTCCAGAGACTGCACTGTCAGCACTGGGGGTGCATTGCATTGTTTGCAGAGAGTGCCCTGGCACAACAGGGGATGCACTGCAGTGAGTCCAGAGAGTGCACTGGCACCACTGGGAATGCAGTGCAGTGAGTCCAGAGAGGGCACTGTCAGCAATGGGGATGCACTACAGTGAGTCCAGAGAGTGCACCGGCACCATTGGGGATGCAGTGCAGTGACTGCAGAGAGTGCAGAGGCACCACTGTTGATGCAGTGCTGTGACTCCAGAGAGTGCACTGGCACCACTGGGGATGCAGTGCAGTGAGTCCAGAGAGTGCACTGGCACCACTGGGGATGCAGTGCACTGAGTGCAGAGTGTGCACTGGCACCACTGGGGATGCAGTGCAGTGAGTCCAGAGAGTGCAATGGCACCACTGGCGATGCAGTGCAGTGAGTCCAGAGAGTGCACTGGCAGCACTGGGGATGCACTGCAGTGAGTCCAGAGAGTGCTCTGGCACCACTGGGGATGCAGTTCAGTGAGTCCAGAGAGTGCACTGGCACCACTGGGGATACACTGCAGTGAGTCCAGAGAGTGCACTGGCACCACTGGGGATGCAGTTCAGTGACTCCAGAGAGTGCACTGGCACCACTGGGGATGCACTGCAGTGAGTCCAGAGAGTGCACTGGCACCACTGGGGATGCAGTGCAGTGAGTCCAGAGAGTGCCCTGGCACCACTGGGGATGCAGTGCAGTGAGTCCAGAGAGTGCACTGGCTCCACTGGGGATGCAATGCGGTGAGTCCAGAGAGTGCAGTGGCACCACTGGGGATGCAGTGCGGTGAGTCCAGAGAGTGCACTGGCACCACTGGGGATGCAGTGCAGTGAGAGCAGAGAGTGCACTGGCACCACTGAGGATGCACTGCAGTGAGGGCAGAGAGTGTACTGGCACCTCTGGGGATGCAGTGCAGTGAGTGCAGAGAGTGCACTGGCACCACTGGGGATGCACTGCAGTGAGTCCAGAGAGTGCACTGGCACCACTGGGGATGCAGTGCAGTGAGTCCAGAGAGTGCACTGGCACCACTGGGGATGCAATGCGATGAGTCCACAGACTGCACTGGCAACACAGGGGATGCAGTGCAGTGAGTCCAGAGAGTGCACTGACACCACTGGGGATGCAGTGCGGTGAGTTCAGAGAGTGCACTGGCACCACTGGGGATGCAGTGCAGTGAGTCCAGAGAGTGCACTGGCACCACAGGTGATGCAGTGCAGTGAGTACAGAGAGTGCACTGGCACCACAGGGGATGCACTGCAGTGATTCCAGAGAGTGCACTGGCACCACTGGGGATGCAGTGCAGTAAGTCCAGAGACTGCACTGGCACCAGTGGGGATGGAGTGCAGTGAGTCCAGAGAGTGCACTGGCTCCACTGGGGATGAACTGTAGTGAGTCCAGAGACTGCACAGGCACCACTGGGGATGCAGTGCAGTGAGTCCAGAGAGTGCACTGGCACCACTGGGGATGCAGTGCAGTGAGTGCAGAGAGTGCACTGGCACCACTGGGGATGCAATGCAGTGAGTCCAGAGAGTGCACTGGCACCAGTGGGGATGCACTGCAGTGAGTCCAGAGAGTGCACTGGCACCACTGGGGATGCACTGCAGTGAGTCCAGAGAGTGCACTAGCACCACTGGGGATGCAGTGCAGTGAGTCCAAAGAGTGCACTGGCACCACTGGGGATGCAGTGCGGTGAGTCCAGAGAGTGCACTGGCACCACTGGGGATGCACTGCAGTGAGTCCAGAGAGTACACTGGCACCACTGGGGATGCACTGCAGTGACTCGAAAGAGTGCACTGGCACCACTGCGGATGCACTGCAGTGAGTCCGGAGAGTGCCCTGGCACCACTGGGGATGCACTGCAGTGAGTCCAGAGAGTGCACTGGCACCACTGGGGATGCAATGCAGTGAGTCCAGAGAGTGCACTGGCACCACTGGGGATGCAGTGCAGTGACTCCAGAGAGTGCACTGGCACCACTGGGGATGCAGTTCAGTGAGTCCTGAGAGTGCACTGGCACTACTGGGGATGCACTGCAGTGAGTCCAGAGAGTGCACTGGCACCACTGGGGATGCACTGCAGTGAGTCCAGAGAGTGCACTGGCACCACTGGGGATGCAGTGCAGTGACTCCAGAGAGTGCAGAGGCACCACTGTTGATGCAGTGCTGTGACTCCAGAGAGTGCACTGGCACCACTGGGGATGCAGTGCAGTGAGTCCAGAGAGTGCACTAGCACCACTGGGAATGCACTGCAGTGAGTCCAGAGAGTGCACTGGCACCACTGGCGATGCAGTGCAGTGAGTCCAGAGAGTGCACTGGCAGCACTGGGAATGCACTGCAGTGAGTCCAGAGAGTGCTCTGGCACCACGGGGGATGCAGTTCAGTGAGTCCAGAGAGTGCACTGGCACCACTGGGGATACACTGCAGTGACTCCAGAGAGTGCACAGGCCCCACTGGGGATGCACTGCAGTGAGTCCAGAGAGTGCACTGGCACCACTGGGGATGCAGTGCAGTGAGTCCAGAGACTGCACTGGCAACAACTGGAGCTGCACTGCAGTGAGTCCTGAGATTGCACTGGCACCACTGGGGATGCACTACAGTGAGTCCAGAGACTACACTGGCACCACTGGGGATGCAGTTCAGTGAGTCCAGAGAGTGCACTGGCACCACTGTTCATGCAGTGCAGTGAGTCCAAAGAGTGCAATGGCACCACTGGGTATGCAGTGCATGAGTGCAGAGAGTCCACTGGCACCACTGGGGATGCAGTGCAGTGAGTCCAGAGAGTGGACTGGCACCAGTGGGGATGGAGTGCAGTGAGTCCAGAGAGTGCACTGGCACCACTGGGGATGCAGTGCAGTGAGTCCAGAGAGTGCACTGGCTCCAATGGGGATGAAATGTAGTGAGTCCAGAGACTGCACAGGCACCACTGGGGATGCACTCCAGTGACTCCAGAGAGTGCACTGGCACCACTGGGGATGCAGTGCAGTGAGTGCAGAGAGTGCACTGGCACCACTGGGGATGCAATGCAGTGAGTCCAGAGAGTGCACTGGCACCACTGGGGATGCACTGCAGTGAGTCCAGAGAGTGCACTGGCACCACTGGGGATGCACTGCAGTGAGTCCAGATATTGCACTGACACCACTGGGGATGCAGTGCAGTGGTTCCGGAGAGTGCACTGGCACCACTGGGGATGCAGTGCAGTGAGTCCAGAGAGTGCACTGGCACCACTGGGGATGCACTGCAGTGAGTCCAGAGAGTGCACTGGCAGCACTGGGGATGCACTGCAGTGAGTCCAGAGAGTGCACTGGCACCACTGGGGATGCTCTGCAGTGACTCGAAGGAGTGCACTGGCACCACTGCGGATGCACTGCAGTGAGTCCGGAGAGTGCCCTGGCACCACTGGTGATGCAGTGCAGTGAGTCCAGAGAGTGCACTGGCACCACTGGGGATGCAGTGCAGTGAGTCCAGAGAGTGCACTGGCACCACTGGGGATGCAATGCAGTGAGTCCAGAGAGTGCCCTGGCACCACTGGGGATGCAGTGCAGTGACTCCAGAGAGTGCACTGGCACCACTGGGGATGCAGTGCAGTGATTCCAGAGAGTGCACTGGCACCACTGGGGATGCAGTGCAGTGAGTCCAGAGAGTGCACTGGCACTACTGGGGATGCACTGCAGTGAGTCCAGAGAGTGCACTGGCACCACTGGGGATGCACTACAGTGAGTCCAGAGAGTGCACCGGCACCATTGGGGATGCAGTGCAGTGACTCCAGACAGTGCAGAGGCACCACTGTTGATCCAGTGCTGTGACTCCAGAGAGTGCACTGGCACCACTGGGGATGCAGTGCAGTGAGTCCAGAGAGTGCACTGGCACCACTGGGGATGCAGTGCACTGAGTGCAGAGAGTGTACTGGCACCACTGGGGATGCAGTGCAGTGAGTCCAGAGAGTGCACTGGCACCACTGGCGATGCAGTGCAGTGAGTCCAGAGAGTGCACTGGCAGCACTGGGGATGCACTGCAGTGAGTCCAGAGAGTGCTCTGGCACCACTGGGGATGCAGTTCAGTGAGTCCAGAGAGTGCACTGGCACCACTGGGGATACACTGCAGTGACTCCAGAGAGTGCACTGGCACCACTGGGGATGCACTGCAGTGAGTCCAGAGAGTGCACTGGCACCAGTGGGGATGCAGTGCAGTGAGTCCAGAGACTGCACTGGCACCAGTGGGGATGGAGTGCAGTGAGTCCAGAGAGTGCACTGGCTCCACTGGGGATGAACTGTAGTGAGTCCAGAGACTGCACAGGCACCACTGGGGATGCAGTGCAGTGAGTCCAGAGAGTGCACTGGCACCACTGGGGATGCAGTGCAGTGAGTGCAGAGAGTGCACTGGCACCACTGGGGATGCAATGCAGTGAGTCCAGAGAGTGCACTGGCACCACTGGGGATGCACTGCAGTGAGTCCAGAGAGTGCACGGGCACCATTGGGGATGCAGTGCAGTTGAGTCCATAGAGTTCACTGGCACCTTGGGGATGCAGTGCAGTGAGTCCAAAGAGTGCACTGGCACCACTGGGGATGCAGTGCGGTGAGTCCAGAGAGTGCACTGGCACCACTGGGGATGCACTGCAGTGAGTCCAGAGAGTGCACTGGCACCACTGGGGTTGCAGTGCAGTGAGTCCAGAGAGTGCACTGGCACCACTTGGGATGCACTGCAGTGAGTCCAGAGAGTGCACTGGCACCACTGGGAATGCAGTGCAGTGACTCAGAGAGTGCACTGGCACCTCTGGAGATGCACTGCAATGAGTCCAGATAGTGCACTGGCACCACTGGGGATGCAGTGCAGTGACTCCAGAGAGTGCACTGGCACCACTGGGGATGCAGTGCAGTGCGTCCAAGGAGTGCACTGGCACCACAGGGGAAGCACTGCAGTGAGTCCAGAGAGTGCACTGGCACCACTGGGGATGCACTGCAGTGAGTCCAGAGAGTGCACTGGCACCACTGGGGATGCAGTGCAGTGACTCCAGAGAGTGCAGAGGCACCACTGTTGATGCAGTGCTGTGACTCCAGAGAGTGCACTGGCACCACTGGGGATGCAGTGCAGTGAGTCCAGAGAGTGCAGTGGCACCACTGGGGATGCAGTGCAGTGAGTCCAGAGAGTGCACTGGCACCACTGGGGATGCACTGCAGTGACTCGAAAGAGTGCACTGGCACCACTGCGGATGCACTGCAGTGAGTCCGGAGAGTGCCCTGGCACCACTGGGGATGCACTGCAGTGAGTCCAGAGAGTACACTGGCACCACTGGGGATGCAATGCAGTGAGTCCAGAGAGTGCACTGGCACCACTGGGGATGCAGTGCAGTGACTCCAGAGAGTGCACTGGCACCACTGGGGATGCAGTTCAGTGAGTCCTGAGAGTGCACTGGCACTACTGCGGATGCACTGCAGTGAGTCCAGAGAGTGCACTGGCACCACTGGGGATGCACTGCAGTGAGTCCAGAGAGTGCACTGGCACCACTGGGGATGCAGTGCAGTGACTCCAGAGAGTGCAGAGGCACCACTGTTGATGCAGTGCTGTGACTCCAGAGAGTGCACTGGCACCACTGGGGATGCAGTGCAGTGAGTCCAGAGAGTGCACTGGCACCACTGGGGATGCACTGCAGTGAGTCCAGAGAGTGCACTGGCACCACTGGCGATGCAGTGCAGTGAGTCCAGAGAGTGCACTGGCACCACTGGGGATGCACTGCAGTGAGTCCAGAGAGTGCTCTGGCACCACGGGGGATGCAGTTCAGTGAGTCCAGAGAGTGCACTGGCACCACTGGGGATACACTGCAGTGACTCCAGAGAGTGCACAGGCACCACTGGGGATGCACTGCAGTGAGTCCAGAGAGTGCACTGGCACCACTGGGGATGCAGTGCAGTGAGTCATGAGACTGCACTGGCAACAACTGGAGCTGCACTGCAGTGAGTCCTGAGATTGCACTAGCACCACTGGGGATGCACTACAGTGAGTCCAGAGACTACACTGGCACCACTGGGGATGCAGTTCAGTGAGTCCAGAGAGTGCACTGGCACCACTGGGTATGCAGTGCATGAGTGCAGAGAGTCCACTGGCACCACTGGGGATGCAGTGCAGTTAGTCCAGAGAGTGGACTGGCACCAGTGGGGATGGAGTGCAGTGAGTCCAGAGAGTGCACTGGCACCACTGGGGATGCAGTGCAGTGAGTCCAGAGAGTGCACTGGCTCCAATGGGGATGAAATGTAGTGAGTCCAGAGACTGCACAGGCACCACTGGGGATGCAGTGCAGTGAGTCCAGAGAGTGCACTGGCACCACTGGGGATGCAGTGCAGTGAGTGCAGAGAGTGCACTGGCACCACTGGGGATGCAGTGCAGTGAGTCCAGAGAGTGCACTGGCACCACTGGGGATGCACTGCAGTGAGTCCAGAGAGTGCACTGGCACCACTGGGGATGCACTGCAGTGAGTCCAGATAGTGCACTGACACCACTGGGGATGCAGTGCAGTGGTTCCGGAGAGTGCACTGGCACCACTGGGGATGCAGTGCAGTGAGTCCAGAGAGTGCACTGGCACCACTGGGGATGCACTGCAGTGAGTCCAGAGAGTGCACTGGCACCACTGGGGATGCACTGCAGTGAGTCCAGAGAGTGCACTGGCACCACTGGGGATGCACTGCAGTGACTCGAAGGAGTGCACTGGCACCACTGCGGATGCACTACAGTGAGTCCGGAGAGTGCCCTGGCACCACTGGTGATGCAGTGCAGTGAGTCCAGAGAGTGCAGTGGCACCACTGGGGATGCAGTGCAGTGAGTCCAGAGAGTGCACTGGCACCACTGGGGATGCAATGCAGTGAGTCCAGAGAGTGCCCTGGCACCACTGGGGATGCAGTGCAGTGACTCCAGAGAGTGCACTGGCACCACTGGGGATGCAGTGCAGTGAGTCCAGAGAGTGCACTGGCACCACTGGGGATGCAGTGCAGTGAGTCCAGAGAGTGCACTGGCACTACTGGGGATGCACTGCAGTGAGTCCAGAGAGTGCACTGGCACCACTGGGGATGCACTACAGTGAGTCCAGAGAGTGCACCGGCACCATTGGGGATGCAGTGCAGTGACTCCAGAGAGTGCAGAGGCACCACTGTTGATGCAGTGCTGTGACTCCAGAGAGTGCACTGGCACCACTGGGGATGCAGTGCAGTGAGTCCAGAGAGTGCACTGGCACCACTGGGGATGCTGTGCGCTGAGTGCAGAGAGTGCAGTGGCACCACTGGGGATGCAGTGCAGTGAGTCCAGAGAGTGCACTGGCACCACTGGCGATGCAGTGCAGTGAGTCCAGAGAGTGCACTGGCAGCACTGGGGATGCACTGCAGTGAGTCCAGAGAGTGCTCTGGCACCACTGGGGATGCAGTTCAGTGAGTCCAGAGAGTGCACTGGCACCACGGGGGATACACTGCAGTGACTCCAGAGAGTGCACTGGCACCAATGGGGATGCAGTGCAGTGAGTCCAGAGAGTGCACTGGCACCAGTGGGGATGCAGTGCAGTGAGTCCAGAGACTGCACTGGCACCAGTGGGGATGGAGTGCAGTGAGTCCAGAGAGTGCACTGGCTCCACTGGGGATGAACTGTAGTGAGTCCAGAGACTGCACAGGCACCACTGGGGATGCAGTGCAGTGAGTCCAGAGAGTGCACTGGCACCACTGGGGATGCAGTGCAGGGAGTGCAGAGAGTGCACTGGCACCACTGGGGATGCAATGCAGTGAGTCCAGAGAGTGCACTGGCACCACTGGGGATGCACTGCAGTGAGTCCAGAGAGTGCACGGGCACCACTGGGGATGCAGTGCAGTTGAGTCCATAGAGTGCACTGGCACCTTGGGGATGCAGTGCAGTGAGTCCAAAGAGTGCACTGGCACCACTGGGGATGCAGTGCGGTGAGTCCAGAGAGTGCACTGGCACCACTGGGGTTGCACTGCAGTGAGTCCAGAGAGTGCACTGGCACCACTTGGGATGCACTGCAGTGAGTCCAGAGAGTGCACTGGCACCACTGGGAATGCAGTGCAGTGACTCAGAGAGTGCACTGGCACCTCTGGGGATGCACTGCAATGAGTCCAGATAGTGCACTGGCACCACTGGGGATGCAGTGCAGTGACTCCAGAGAGTGCACTGGCACCACTGGGGATGCACTGCAGTGATTCCAGAGAGTGCACTGGCACCACTGGGGATGCAGTGCAGTGAGTGCAGAGAGTGCACTGGCACTACTGGGGATGCACTGCAGTGAGTCCAGAGAGTGCACTGGCACCACTGGGGATGCACTACAGTGAGTCCAGAGAGTGCACTGGCACCACTGGGGATGCAGTGCAGTGACTCTAGAGAGTGCAGAGGCACCACTGTTGATGCAGTGCTGTGACTCCAGAGAGTGCACTGGCACCACTGGGGATGCAGTGCAGTGAGTCCAGAGAGTGCACTGGCACCACTGGGGATGCAGTGCACTGAGTGCAGAGAGTGCACTGGCACCACTGGGGATGCAGTGCAGTGAGTCCAGAGAGTGCACTGGCTCCACTGGCGATGCAGTGCAGTGAGTCCAGAGAGTGCACTGGCAGCACTGGGGATGCACTGCAGTGAGTCCAGAGAGTGCTCTGGCACCACTGGGGATGCAGTTCAGTGAGTCCAGAGAGTGCACTGGCACCACTGGAGATACACTGCAGTGAGTCCAGAGAGTGCACTGGCACCACTGGGGATGCACTGCAGTGAGTCCAGAGAGTGCACTGGCACCAGTGGGGATGCAGTGCAGTGAGTCCAGAGAGTGCACTGGCACCAATGTTCATGCAGTACAATGAGTCCAAAGAGTGCACTGGCAACACTGGGGATGCAGTGCATGAGTGCAGAGAGTGCACTGGCACCACTGGGGATGCAGTGCAGTGAGTCCAGAGAGTGCAGTGGCACCACTGGGGATGGAGTGCAGTGAGTCCAGAGAGTGCACTGGCACCAGTGGGGATGGAGTGCAGTGAGTCCAGAGAGTGCACTGGCTCCACTGGGGATGAACTGTAGTGAGTCCAGAGACTGCACAGGCACCACTGGGGATGCAGTGCAGTGAGTCCAGAGAGTGCACTGGCACCTTGGGGATGCAGTGCAGTGAGTCCAGAGAGTGCACTGGCACCACTGGGGATGCAGTGCCGTGAGTCCAGAGAGTGCACTGGCACCACTGGGGATGCACTGCAGTGAGTCCAGAGAGTGCACTGGCACCACTGGGGTTGCAGTGCAGTGAGTCCAGAGAGTGCACTGGCACCACTGGGGATGCACTGCAGTGAGTCCAGAGAGTGCACTGCCACCACTGGGAATGCAGTGCAGTGACTCAGAGAGTGCCCTGGCACCACTGGGGATGCACTGCAATGAGTCCAGATAGTGCACTGGCACCACTGGGGATGCAGTGCAGTGAGTGCAGAGAGTGCACTGGCACCACTGGGGATGCAGTGCAGTGAGTCCAGAGAGTGCACTGGCACCACTGGGGATGCAGCGGAGTGAGTCCACAGAGTGCACTGGCACTACTGGTGATGCAGTGCAGTGAGTCCAGAGAGTGCACTGGCACCACTGGGGATGCAGTGCAGTGAGTCCAGAGAGTGCACTGGCACCACTGGGGATGCAGTGCAGTGAGTCCAGAGAGTGCACTGGCACCACTGGGGATGCAGTGCAGTGAGTGCAGAGAGTGCACTGGCACTACTGGGGATGCAGTGCCGTGAGTCCAGAGAGTGCACTGGCACCACTGGGGATGCAGTTCTGTGAGTCCAGAGAGTGCACTGTCAGCACTGGGGATGCAGTGCAGTGAGTCCAGAGAGTGCACTGGCACCACTGGGGATGCACTGCAGTGAGTCCAGAGAGTGCACTGGCACCACTGGGGATGCAGTGCAGTGAGTCCAGAGAGTGCACTGGCACCACTGGGGATGCAGTGCAGTGAGTCCACAGAGTGCACTGGCACCACTGGGGATGCAGTGCAGTGAGTCCAGAGAGTGCACTGGCACCACTGGGGATGCACTGCATTGACTCTAGAGAGTGCACTGGCACCACTGGGGATGCAGTGCAGTGAGTCCAGAGAGTGCACTGGCACCACTGGGGATGCAGTTCAGTGAGTCCAGAGAGTGCACTGGCACCACTGGGGATGCAGTGCAGTGAGTCCAGAGAGTGCACTGTCAGCACTGGGGATGCAGTGCAGTGAGTCCAGAGAGTGCACTGGCACCACTGGGGATGCACTGCAGTGACTCCAGAGACTGCACTGGCACCAATGGGGATGCACTGCAGTGAGTCCAGAGAATGCACTGGCACCACTGGGGATGCAGTGCAGTGACTCGAAAGAGTGCACTGGCACCACTGGGGATGCAGTGCAGTGAGTCCAGAGAGTGCACTGGCACCACTGGGTATGCAGTGCAGTTAGTCCATAGAGTGCACCTGCTCCACTGGGGATGCAGTGCAGTGACTCAAGAGAGTGCACAGGCACCACTGGGGATGGAGTGCAGTGAGTCCAGAGAGTGCAATGGCACCACAGGGGATGCACTGCAGTGATACTAGAGAGTGCACTGTCACCACTGGGGATGCAGTGCAGTGAGTCCAGAGAGTACACTGGCACCTCAGGGGCTGCACTGCAGTGAGTCCAGAGAGTGCACTGGCACCACTGGGGATGCAGTGCAGTGAGTCCAGAGAGTGCACTGGCACCACTGGGGATGCAGGTCGGTGAGTCCAGAGAGTGCTCTGGGAACACCGGGGATGCAGTGCAGTGAGTGCAGAGAGTGCACTGGCACCACTGGGGATGCAGTGCAGTGAGTGCAGAGAGTGCACTGGCACCACTGGGGATGCAGTGCAGTGAGTCCAGAGAGTGCACTGGCACCACTGGGGATGCAGTGCAGTGAGTCCGGAGAGTGCACTGGCACCACTGGGGATGCAGTGCAGTGAGTGCAGAGAGTGCACTGGCACCACTGTGTATGCACTGCAGTGAGTCCAGAGAGTGCACTGGTACCACTGGGGATGCAGTGCAGTAAGTCCAGAGAGTGCACTGGCACCACTGTTCATGCAGTGCAGTGAGTCCAAATAGTGCACTGGCACCACTGGGTATGCAGTGCATGAGTGCAGAGAGTCCACTGGCACCACTGGGGATGCAGTGCAGTGAGTCCAGAGAGTGCACTGGCACCACTGGGGATGCAGTGCAGTGAGTCCAGAGAGTGCACTGGCACCAACTTTAGCTGCACTGCTGTGAGTCCTTAGATTGCACTGGCACCACTGGGGTTACTGTGCCTTGAGTCCAGAGACTACACTGGCACCACTGGGGTTGCACTGCAGTGAGTCCAGAGACTTCACAGGCACCACTGGGGATGCAGTGCAGTGAGTCCACAGAGTGCACTGGCACCACTGGGGATGCAGTTCAGTGAGTCCAGAGAGTGAACTGGCACCACTGGGGATGCAGTGCAGTGAGTCCAGAGAGTGCACTGGCACCAAGGGAGATTCACTGCAGTGAGTCCAGAGAGTGCACTGGCACCTCAGGGGCTGCACTGCAGTGAGTGCAGAGAGTGCACTGGCACCACTGGGGATGCACTGCAGTGAGTCCAGAGAGTGCACTGGCACCACTGGGGATGCAGTGCAGTGAGTCCACAGAGTGCACTGGCACCACAGGGGATACACTGCAGTGAGTCCAGAGGGTGCACTGGCACCACTGGGGACACAGTGCAGTGACTACAGAGAGTGCACTGGCACCATTGGGGATGCAGTGCACTGAGTCCAGAGAGTGCACTGGCACCAGTGGGGATGCACTGCAGTGGGTCCAGAGAGTGCACTGGCACCAATGGGAATGCAGTCCAGTGAGTCCAGAGAGTGCACTGGCACCACTGGGGATGCAGTGCAGTGAGTCCAGGGAGTGCACTGGCACCACTGGGGATGCAGTGCAGTGACTCCAGAGAGTGCACTGGCAGCACTGGGGATGCAGTGCAGTGAGTCCAGAGAGTGCACTGGCACCACTGGGGATGCAGTGCAGTGCGTCCAAGGAGTGCACTGGCACCAGAGGGGAAGCACTGCAGTGAGTCCAGAGAGTGCAGTGGCACCACTGGGGATGCACTGCAGTGAGCTCAGAGAGTGCACTGGCACCACTGGGGATGCAATGCAGTGAGTCCAGAGAGTGCACTGGCACCACTGGGGATGCAGTGCACTGAGTCCAGAGAGTGCACTGGCACCACTGGTGATGCAGTGAAGTGAGTCCAGAGAGTGCACTGGCACCACTGGCGATGCAGTGCAGTGAGTCCAGAGAGTGCACTGGCAGCACTGGGGATGCACTGCAGTGAGTCCAGAGAGTGCTCTGGCACCACTGGGGATGCAGTGCAGTGAGTCCAGAGAGTGCACTGGCACAACTGGGGATGCAGTGCAGTGAGTCCAGAGAGTGCACTGGCACCACTGGGGATGCACTGCAGTGAGTCCAGAGAGTGCAGTGGCACCACTGGGGATGCAGTGCAGTGAGTCCAGAGACTGCACTGGCACCAACTGGAGCTGCACTGCAGTGAGTCCTGAGATTGAACTGGCACCACTGGGGATGCACTACAGTGTGTCCAGAGACTACACTGGCACCACTGGGGATGCAGTGCAGTGAGTCCAGAGAGTGCACTGGCACCACTGTTCATGCAGTGCAGTGAGTCCAAAGAGTGCACTGGCACCACTGGGTATGCAGTGCATGAGTGCAGAGAGTCCACTGGCACCACTGGGGATGCAGTGCAGTGAGTCCAGAGAGTGCACTGGCAGCACTGGGGATGCACTGCAGTGAGTCCAGAGAGTGCTCTGGCACCACTGGGGATGCAGTTCAGTGAGTCCAGAGAGTGCACTGGCACCACTGGAGATACACTGCAGTGAGTCCAGAGAGTGCACTGGCACCACTGGGGATGCACTGCAGTGAGTCCAGAGAGTGCACTGGCACCAGTGGGGATGCAGTGCAGTGAGTCCAGAGAGTGCACTGGCACCAATGTTCATGCAGTACAATGAGTCCAAAGAGTGCACTGGCAACACTGGGGATGCAGTGCATGAGTGCAGAGAGTGCACTGGCACCACTGGGGATGCAGTGCAGTGAGTCCAGAGAGTGCAGTGGCACCACTGGGGATGGAGTGCAGTGAGTCCAGAGAGTGCACTGGCACCAGTGGGGATGGAGTGCAGTGAGTCCAGAGAGTGCACTGGCTCCACTGGGGATGAACTGTAGTGAGTCCAGAGACTGCACAGGCACCACTGGGGATGCAGTGCAGTGAGTCCAGAGAGTGCACTGGCACCTTGGGGATGCAGTGCAGTGAGTCCAGAGAGTGCACTGGCACCACTGGGGATGCAGTGCCGTGAGTCCAGAGAGTGCACTGGCACCACTGGGGATGCACTGCAGTGAGTCCAGAGAGTGCACTGGCACCACTGGGGTTGCAGTGCAGTGAGTCCAGAGAGTGCACTGGCACCACTGGGGATGCACTGCAGTGAGTCCAGAGAGTGCACTGCCACCACTGGGAATGCAGTGCAGTGACTCAGAGAGTGCACTGGCACCACTGGGGATGCACTGCAATGAGTCCAGATAGTGCACTGGCACCACTGGGGATGCAGTGCAGTGAGTGCAGAGAGTGCACTGGCACCACTGGGGATGCAGTGCAGTGAGTCCAGAGAGTGCACTGGCACCACTGGGGATGCAGCGGAGTGAGTCCACAGAGTGCACTGGCACTACTGGTGATGCAGTGCAGTGAGTCCAGAGAGTGCACTGGCACCACTGGGGATGCAGTGCAGTGAGTCCAGAGAGTGCACTGGCACCACTGGGGATGCAGTGCAGTGAGTCCAGAGAGTGCACTGGCACCACTGGGGATGCAGTGCAGTGAGTGCAGAGAGTGCACTGGCACTACTGGGGATGCAGTGCCGTGAGTCCAGAGAGTGCACTGGCACCACTGGGGATGCAGTTCTGTGAGTCCAGAGAGTGCACTGTCAGCACTGGGGATGCAGTGCAGTGAGTCCAGAGAGTGCACTGGCACCACTGGGGATGCACTGCAGTGAGTCCAGAGAGTGCACTGGCACCACTGGGGATGCAGTGCAGTGAGTCCAGAGAGTGCACTGGCACCACTGGGGATGCAGTGCAGTGAGTCCACAGAGTGCACTGGCACCACTGGGGATGCAGTGCAGTGAGTCCAGAGAGTGCACTGGCACCACTGGGGATGCACTGCATTGACTCTAGAGAGTGCACTGGCACCACTGGGGATGCAGTGCAGTGAGTCCAGAGAGTGCACTGGCACCACTGGGGATGCAGTTCAGTGAGTCCAGAGAGTGCACTGGCACCACTGGGGATGCAGTGCAGTGAGTCCAGAGAGTGCACTGTCAGCACTGGGGATGCAGTGCAGTGAGTCCAGAGAGTGCACTGGCACCACTGGGGATGCACTGCAGTGACTCCAGAGACTGCACTGGCACCAATGGGGATGCACTGCAGTGAGTCCAGAGAATGCACTGGCACCACTGGGGATGCAGTGCAGTGACTCGAAAGAGTGCACTGGCACCACTGGGGATGCAGTGCAGTGAGTCCAGAGAGTGCACTGGCACCACTGGGGATGCAGGTCGGTGAGTCCAGAGAGTGCTCTGGGAACACCGGGGATGCAGTGCAGTGAGTGCAGAGAGTGCACTGGCACCACTGGGGATGCAGTGCAGTGAGTGCAGAGAGTGCACTGGCACCACTGGGGATGCAGTGCAGTGAGTCCAGAGAGTGCACTGGCACCACTGGGGATGCAGTGCAGTGAGTCCGGAGAGTGCACTGGCACCACTGGGGATGCAGTGCAGTGAGTGCAGAGAGTGCACTGGCACCACTGTGTATGCACTGCAGTGAGTCCAGAGAGTGCACTGGTACCACTGGGGATGCAGTGCAGTAAGTCCAGAGAGTGCACTGGCACCACTGTTCATGCAGTGCAGTGAGTCCAAATAGTGCACTGGCACCACTGGGTATGCAGTGCATGAGTGCAGAGAGTCCACTGGCACCACTGGGGATGCAGTGCAGTGAGTCCAGAGAGTGCACTGGCACCACTGGGGATGCAGTGCAGTGAGTCCAGAGAGTGCACTGGCACCAACTTTAGCTGCACTGCTGTGAGTCCTTAGATTGCACTGGCACCACTGGGGTTACTGTGCCTTGAGTCCAGAGACTACACTGGCACCACTGGGGTTGCACTGCAGTGAGTCCAGAGACTTCACAGGCACCACTGGGGATGCAGTGCAGTGAGTCCACAGAGTGCACTGGCACCACTGGGGATGCAGTTCAGTGAGTCCAGAGAGTGAACTGGCACCACTGGGGATGCAGTGCAGTGAGTCCAGAGAGTGCACTGGCACCAAGGGAGATTCACTGCAGTGAGTCCAGAGAGTGCACTGGCACCTCAGGGGCTGCACTGCAGTGAGTGCAGAGAGTGCACTGGCACCACTGGGGATGCACTGCAGTGAGTCCAGAGAGTGCACTGGCACCACTGGGGATGCAGTGCAGTGAGTCCACAGAGTGCACTGGCACCACAGGGGATACACTGCAGTGAGTCCAGAGGGTGCACTGGCACCACTGGGGACGCAGTGCAGTGACTACAGAGAGTGCACTGGCACCATTGGGGATGCAGTGCACTGAGTCCAGAGAGTGCACTGGCACCAGTGGGGATGCACTGCAGTGGGTCCAGAGAGTGCACTGGCACCAATGGGAATGCAGTCCAGTGAGTCCAGAGAGTGCACTGGCACCACTGGGGATGCAGTGCAGTGAGTCCAGGGAGTGCACTGGCACCACTGGGGATGCAGTGCAGTGACTCCAGAGAGTGCACTGGCAGCACTGGGGATGCAGTGCAGTGAGTCCAGAGAGTGCACTGGCACCACTGGGGATGCAGTGCAGTGCGTCCAAGGAGTGCACTGGCACCAGAGGGGAAGCACTGCAGTGAGTCCAGAGAGTGCAGTGGCACCACTGTGGATGCACTGCAGTGAGCTCAGAGAGTGCACTGGCACCACTGGGGATGCAATGCAGTGAGTCCAGAGAGTGCACTGGCACCACTGGGGATGCAGTGCACTGAGTCCAGAGAGTGCACTGGCACCACTGGTGATGCAGTGAAGTGAGTCCAGAGAGTGCACTGGCACCACTGGCGATGCAGTGCAGTGAGTCCAGAGAGTGCACTGGCAGCACTGGGGATGCACTGCAGTGAGTCCAGAGAGTGCTCTGGCACCACTGGGGATGCAGTGCAGTGAGTCCAGAGAGTGCACTGGCACAACTGGGGATGCAGTGCAGTGAGTCCAGAGAGTGCACTGGCACCACTGGGGATGCACTGCAGTGAGTCCAGAGAGTGCAGTGGCACCACTGGGGATGCAGTGCAGTGAGTCCAGAGACTGCACTGGCACCAACTGGAGCTGCACTGCAGTGAGTCCTGAGATTGAACTGGCACCACTGGGGATGCACTACAGTGTGTCCAGAGACTACACTGGCACCACTGGGGATGCAGTGCAGTGAGTCCAGAGAGTGCACTGGCACCACTGTTCATGCAGTGCAGTGAGTCCAAAGAGTGCACTGGCACCACTGGGTATGCAGTGCATGAGTGCAGAGAGTCCACTGGCACCACTGGGGATGCAGTGCAGTGAGTCCAGAGAGTGCACTGGCACCACTGGGGATGCAGTGCAGTGAGTCCAGAGAGTGCACTGGCACCAACTTTAGCTGCACTGCTGTGAGTCCTTAGATTGCACTGGCACCACTGGGGTTACTGTGCCTTGAGTCCAGAGACTACACAGGCACCACTGGGGTTGCACTGCAGTGAGTCCAGAGACTTCACAGGCACCACTGGGGATGCAGTGCAGTGAGTCCAGAGAGTGCACTGGCACCAAGGGAGATTCACTGCAGTGAGTCCAGAGAGTGCACTGGCACCTCAGGGGCTGCACTGCAGTGAGTGCAGAGAGTGCACTGGCACCACTGGGGATGCACTGCAGTGAGTCCAGAGATTGCACTGGCACCACAGGGGATACACTGCAGTGAGTCCAGAGAGTGCACTGGCACCACTGGGGACGCAGTGCAGTGACTACAGAGAGTGCACTGGCACCATTGGGGATGCAGTGCACTGAGTCCAGAGAGTGCACTGGCAGCAGTGGGGATGCACTGCAGTGGGTCCAGAGAGTGCAATGGCACCAATGGGAATGCAGTGCAGTGAGTCCAGAGAGTGCACTGGCACCAACTTTAGCTGCACTGCTGTGAGTCCTTAGATTGCACTGGCACCACTGGGGTTACTGTGCCTTGAGTCCAGAGACTACACTGGCACCACTGGGGTTGCACTGCAGTGAGTCCAGAGACTTCACAGGCACCACTGGGGATGCAGTGCAGTGAGTCCACAGAGTGCACTGGCACCACTGGGGATGCAGTTCAGTGAGTCCAGAGAGTGAACTGGCACCACTGGGGATGCAGTGCAGTGAGTCCAGAGAGTGCACTGGCACCAAGGGAGATTCACTGCAGTGAGTCCAGAGAGTGCACTGGCACCTCAGGGGCTGCACTGCAGTGAGTGCAGAGAGTGCACTGGCACCACTGGGGATGCACTGCAGTGAGTCCAGAGAGTGCACTGGCACCACTGGGGATGCAGTGCAGTGAGTCCACAGAGTGCACTGGCACCACAGGGGATACACTGCAGTGAGTCCAGAGGGTGCACTGGCACCACTGGGGACGCAGTGCAGTGACTACAGAGAGTGCACTGGCACCATTGGGGATGCAGTGCACTGAGTCCAGAGAGTGCACTGGCACCAGTGGGGATGCACTGCAGTGGGTCCAGAGAGTGCACTGGCACCAATGGGAATGCAGTCCAGTGAGTCCAGAGAGTGCACTGGCACCACTGGGGATGCACTGCAGTGAGTCCAGGGAGTGCACTGGCACCACTGGGGATGCAGTGCAGTGACTCCAGAGAGTGCACTGGCACCACTGGGGATGCAGTGCAGTGAGTCCAGAGAGTGCACTGGCACCACTGGGGATGCAGTGCAGTGCGTCCAAGGAGTGCACTGGCACCAGAGGGGAAGCACTGCAGTGAGTCCAGAGAGTGCAGTGGCACCACTGGGGATGCACTGCAGTGAGCTCAGAGAGTTCACTGGCACCACTGGGGATGCAATGCAGTGAGTCCAGAGAGTGCACTGGCACCACTGGGGATGCAGTGCACTGAGTCCAGAGAGTGCACTGGCACCACTGGTGATGCAGTGCAGTGAGTCCAGAGAGTGCACTGGCACCACTGGCGATGCAGTGCAGTGAGTCCAGAGAGTGCACTGGCAGCACTGGGGATGCACTGCAGTGAGTCCAGAGAGTGCTCTGGCACCACTGGGGATGCAGTGCAGTGAGTCCAGAGAGTGCACTGGCACAACTGGGGATGCAGTGCAGTGAGTCCAGAGAGTGCACTGGCACCACTGGGGATGCACTGCAGTGAGTCCAGAGAGTGCACTGGCACCAGTGGGGATGCAGTGCAGTGAGTCCAGAGACTGCACTGGCACCAACTGGAGCTGCACTGCAGTGAGTCCTGAGATTGAACTGGCACCACTGGGGATGCACTACAGTGAGTCCAGAGACTACACTGGCACCACTGGGGATGCAGTGCAGTGAGTCCAGAGAGTGCACTGGCACCACTGTTCATGCAGTGCAGAGTCCAAAGAGTGCACTGGCACCACTGGGTATGCAGTGCATGAGTGCAGAGAGTCCACTGGCACCACTGGGGATGCAGTGCAGTGAGTCCAGAGAGTGCACTGGCACCACTGGGGATGCAGTGCAGTGAGTCCAGAGAGTGCACTGGCACCAACTTTAGCTGCACTGCTGTGAGTCCTTAGATTGCACTGGCACCACTGGGGTTACTGTGCCTTGAGTCCAGAGACTACACTGGCACCACTGGGGTTGCACTGCAGTGAGTCCAGAGACTTCACAGGCACCACTGGGGATGCAGTGCAGTGAGTCCAGAGAGTGCACTGGCACCAAGGGAGATTCACTGCAGTGAGTCCAGAGAGTGCACTGGCACCTCAGGGGCTGCACTGCAGTGAGTGCAGAGAGTGCACTGGCACCACTCGGGATGCACTGCAGTGAGTCCAGAGATTGCACTGGCACCACAGGGGATACACTGCAGTGAGTCCAGAGAGTGCACTGGCACCACTGGGGACGCAGTGCAGTGACTACAGAGAGTGCACTGGCACCATTGGGGATGCAGTGCACTGAGTCCAGAGAGTGCACTGGCACCAGTGGGGATGCACTGCAGTGGGTCCAGAGAGTGCAATGGCACCAATGGGAATGCAGTCCAGTGAGTCCAGAGAGTGCACTGGCACCACTGGGGATGCAGTGCAGTGACTCCAGAGACTGCACTGGCACCACTGGGGATGCAGTGCAGTGACTCCAGAGATTGCACTGGCACCACTGGTGATGCACTGCAGTGAGTCCAGAGAGTGCACTGGCACCACTGGGGATGCAGTGCAGTGCGTCCAAGGAGTGCACTGGCACCAGAGGGGAAGCACTGCAGTGAGTCCAGAGAGTGCACTGGCACCACTGGGGATGCACTGCAGTGAGTCCAGAGAGTGCACTGGCACCACTGGGGATGCACTGCAGTGACTCCAGAGAGTGCAGAGGCACCACTGTTGATGCAGTGCTGTGACTCCAGAGAGTGCACTGGCACCACTGGGGATGCAGTGCTGTGAGTCCAGAGAGTGCAGTGGCACCACTGGGGATGCAGTGCAGTGAGTCCAGAGAGTGCACGGGCAGCACTGGGGATGCACTGCAGTGAGTGCAGAGAGTGCACTGGCACCACTGGGGATGCACTGCAGTGAGTCCAGAGAGTGCACTGGCACCACTGGGGATGCACTGCAGTGACTCGAAAGAGTGCACTGGCACCACTGCGGATGCACTGCAGTGAGTCCGGAGAGTGCACTGGCACCACTGGGGATGCAATGCAGTGAGTCCAGAGAGTGCACTGGCACCACTGGGGATGCACTGCAGTGACTCCAGAGAGTGCAGTGGCACCACTGGGGATGCAGTGCAGTGAGTCCAGAGAGTGCACTGGCACCACTGGGGATGCACTGCAGTGAGCTCAGAGAGTGCACTGGCACCACTGGGGATGCAGTGCAGTGAGTCCAGAGACTACACTGGCACCACTGGGGATGCAGTGCAGTGAGTGCAGAGAGTGCACTGGCACCACTGTTGATGCAGTGCAGTGAGTCCAGAGAGTGCAGTGGCACCACTGGGGATGCAGTGCAGTGAGTCCAGAGAGTGCACTGGCACCACTGGGGATGCACTGCAGTGAGCTCAGAGAGTGCACTGGCACCACTGGGGATGCAGTGCAGTGAGTCCAGAGAGTGCACTGGCACCACTGGAGATGCACTGCAGTGAGTCCAGAGAGTGCAGTGGCACCATTGGGGATGCAGTGCACTGAGTCCAGAGAGTGCACGGGCACCACTGGGGATTGAGTGCACTGAGTCCAGAGAGTGCACTGGCACCACTGGGGATGCAGTGCAGTGAGTCCAGAGAGTGCACTGGCACCACTAGGGATGCACTGCAGTGAGTCCAGAGAGTGCACTGGCACAACTGGGGATGCAGTGCAGTGAGTCCAGAGAGTGCACTGGCACCACTGGGGATGCAGTGCAGTGAGTCCAGAGAGTGCACTAGCACCAATGGGATGCAGTGCAGTGAGTCCAGAGAGTGCACTGGCGCCACTGGGGATGCACTGCAGTGAGTCCAGAGAGTGCACTGGCACCACTGGGGATGCAGTGCAGTGAGTCCAGAGAGTGCACTGGCACCACTAGATTTGAAGTGCAGTGAGTCCAGAGAGTGCACTGGCAACACTGGGGATGCACTGCAGTGAGTCCACAGAGTGCACTGGCACCACTGGGGATGCACTGCAGTGAGTCCAGAGAGTGCACTGGCACCACTGGGGATGCACCCCGGTGAGTCCAGAGAGTGCACTGGCACCACTGGGGATGCACCCCGGTGAGTCCAGAGAGTGCACTCACACCACTGGGGATGCACTGCAGTGAGTCCAGAGAGTGCACTGGCACCACAGGGGATGTAGTGCAGTGAGTCCACAGAGGGCACTGGCACCACTGGGGATGCACTGCAGTGAGTCCAGAGAGTGCACTGGCACCACTGGGGATGCAGTGCAGTGAGTCCAGAGAGTGCACTGGCACCACTGGAGTTGCAGTGCAGTGAGTCGAGAGAGTGCCCTGGAACCACTGGGGATGCAGCGCAGTGACTACAAAGAGTGCACTGTCTCCACTGGGGATGCAGTGCAGTGAGTCCAGAGAGTGCACTGGCACCACTGGGGATGCAGAGCAGTGAGTCCAGAGAGTGCACTGTCAGCACTGGGGATGCAGTGCAGTGAGTCCAGAGAGTGCACTGGCACCACTGGCGATGCAGTGCAGTGAGTCCAGAGAGTGCACTGGCACCACTGGGGATGCAGTGCAGTGAGTCCAGAGAGTGCACTGGCACCACTGGGGATGCAGTGCAGTGAGTCCACAGAGTGCACTGGCACCACTGGGGATGCAGTGCAGTGAGTCCAGAGAGTGCACTGGCACCACTGGGGATGCACTGCAGTGACTCTAGAGAGTGCACTGGCACCACTGGGGATGCAGTGCAGTGAGTCCAGAGAGTGCACTGGCGCAAAAGGGGATGCACTGCAGTGAGTCCAGAGAGTGCACTGGCACCACTGGGGATGCAGTGCAGTGAGTCCAGAGAGTGCACTGTCAGCACTGGGGATGCAGTGCAGTGAGTCCAGAGAGTGCACTGGCACCACTGGGGATGCACTGCAGTGACTCCAGAGACTGCACTGGCACCAATGGGGATGCACTGCAGTGAGTCCAGAGAATGCACTGGCACCACTGGGGATGCAGTGCAGTGACTCGAAAGAGTGCACTGGCACCACTGGGGATGCAGTGCAGTGAGTCCAGAGAGTGCACTGGCACCACTGGGTATGCAGTGCAGTTAGTCCAGAGAGTGCACTGGCTCCACTGGGGATGCAGTGCAGTGACTCAAGAGAGTGCACAGGCACCACTGGGGATGGAGTGCAGTGAGTCCAGAGAGTGCAATGGCACCACAGGGGATGCACTGCAGTGATACCAGAGAGTGCACTGTCACCACTGGGGATGCAGTGCAGTGAGTCCAGAGAGTACACTGGCACCTCAGGGGCTGCACTGCAGTGAGTCCAGAGAGTGCACTGGCACCACTGGGGATGCAGTGCGGTGAGTCCAGAGAGTGCACTGGCACCACTGGGGATGCAGCTCGGTGAGTCCAGAGAGTGCTCTGGGAACACCGGGGATGCAGTGCAGTGAGTGCAGAGAGTGCACTGGCACCACTGGGGATGCAGTGCAGTGAGTGCAGAGAGTGCACTGGCACCACTGGGGATGCAGTGCAGTGAGTCCAGAGAGTGCACTGGCACCACTGGGGATGCAGTGCAGTGAGTCCGGAGAGTGCACTGGCACCACTGGGGATGCAGTGCAGTGAGTGCAGAGAGTGCACTGGCACCACTGGGGATGCACTGCAGTGAGTCCAGAGAGTGCACTGGCACCTCTGGAGATGCACTGCAATGAGTCCAGAGAATGCACTGGCACTAATGGGGATGCAGTGCAGTGACTCGAAAGAGTGCACTGGCACCACTGGGGATGCACTGCAGTGAGTCCGGAGAGTGCCCTGGCACCAATGGTGATGCAGTGCAGTGAGTCCAGAGAGTGCACTGGCACCACTGGGGATGCAGTGCAGTGAGTCCAGAGAGTGCACTGGCACCACTGGGGATGCACTGCAGTGAGTCCAGAGAGTGCACTGGCACCACTGGGGATGCACTGCAGTGAGTCCAGAGAGTGCTCTGGGAACACTGGGGATGCAGTGCAGTGAGTGCGGATAGTGCACTGGCACCACTGGGGATGCAGTGCAGTGAGTCCAGAGAGTGCATTGGCACCACTGCAGATGCACTGCAGTGAGTCCAGAGAGTGCACTGGCACCACTGGGGATGCAGTGCAGTGAGTCCAGAGAGTGCACTGGCACCACTGCAGATGCACTGCAGTGAGTCCAGAGAGTGCACTGGCACCACTGGGGATGCAGTGCAGTGACTCCAGAGAGTGCAGTGGCACCACTGTTGATGCAGTGCTGTGACTCCAGAGAGTGCACTGGCACCACTGGGGATGCAGTGCTGTGAGTCCAGAGAGTGCACTGGCACCACTGGGGATGCACTGCAGTGAGTCCAGAGAGTGCACTGGCACCACTGGGGATGCACTGCAGTGAGTCCAGAGAGTGCACTGGCACCACTGGGGATGCACTGCAGTGACTCGAAAGAGTGCACTGTCACCACTGCGGATGCACTGCAGTGAGTCCGGAGAGTGCCCTGGCACCAATGGTGATGCAGTGCAGTGAGTCCAGAGAGTGCAGTGGCACCACTGGGGATGCAGTGCAGTGAGTCCAGAGAGTGCACTGGCACCACTGGGGATGCAGTGCAGTGAGTCCAGAGAGTGCACTGGCACCACTGGGGATGCAGTGCAGTGACTCCAGAGAGTGCACTGGCACCACTGGGGATGCAGTGCAGTGAGTCCAGAGAGTGAACTGGCACTACTGGGGATGCACTGCAGTGAGTCCAGAGAGTGCACTGGCACCACTGGGGATGCAGTGCAGTGAGTCCAGAGAGTGCACTGGCACCACTGGGGATGCAGTGCACTGAGTCCAGAGAGTGCACTGGCACCACTGGTGATGCAGTGCAGTGAGTCCAGAGAGTGCACTGGCACCACTGGCGATGCAGTGCAGTGAGTCCAGAGAGTGCACTGGCAGCACTGGGAATGCACTGCAGTGAGTCCAGAGAGTGCTCTGGCACCACTGGGGATGCAGTTCAGTGAGTCCAGAGAGTGCACTGGCACCACTGGGGATACACTGCAGTGACTCCAGAGAGTGCACTGGCACCACTGGGGATGAAGTGCAGTGAGTCCAGAGAGTGCACTGGCACCACTGGGGATGCAGTGCAGTGAGTCCAGAGACTGCACTGGCACCAACTGGAGCTGCACTGCAGTGAGTCCTGAGATTGCACTGGCACCACTAGGGATGCACTACAGTGAGTCCAGAGACTACACTGGCACCACTGGGGATGCAGTGCAGTGAGTCCAGAGAGTGCACTGGCACCACTGGGGATGCAGTGCAGTGAGTCCAAAGAGTGCAATGGCACCACTGGGTATGCAGTGCATGAGTGCAGAGAGTCCACTGGCACCACTGGGGATGCAGTTCAGTGAGTCCAGAGAGTGGACTGGCACCAGTGGGGATGGAGTGCAGTGAGTCCAGAGAGTGCACTGGCACCACTGGGGATGCAGTGCAGTGAGTCCAGAGAGTGCACTGGCTCCACTGGGGATGAACTGTAGTGAGTCCAGAGACGGCACAGGCACCACTGGGGATGCAGTGCAGTGACTCCAGAGAGTGCACTGGCACCACTGGGGATGCAGTGCAGTGAGTCCAGAGAGTGCACTGGAACCACTGGGAATGCAATGCAGTGAGTCCAGAGAGTGCACTGGCACCACTGGGGATGCACTGCAGTGAGTCCAGAGAGTGCACGGGCACCACTGGGGATGCAGTGCAGTGAGTCCAGAGAGTGCACTGACACCACTGGGGATGCAGTGCAGTGATTCCGGAGAGTGCACTGGCACCACTGGGGATGCAGTGCAGTGAGTCCAGAGAGTGCACTGGCACCACTGGGGATGCACTGCAGTGAGTCCAGAGAGTGCACTGGCATCACTGGGGATGCACTGCAGTGAGTCCAGAGAGTGCACTGGCACCTCTGGGGATGCACTGCAGTGACTCGAAGGAGTGCACTGGCACCACTGCGGATGCACTGCAGTGAGTCCAGAGAGTGCCCTGGCACCACTGGGGATTTAGTGCAGTGAGTCCAGAGAGTGCAGTGGCACCACTGGGGATGCAGTGCAGTGAGTCCAGAGAGTGCACTGGCACCACTGGAGATGCAATGCAGTGAGTCCAGAGAGTGCACTGGCACCACTGGGGATGCAGTGCAGTGACTCCAGAGAGTGCACTGGCACCACTGGGGATGCACTGCAGTGATTCCAGAGAGTGCACTAGCACCACTGGGGATGCAGTGCAGTGAGTCCAGAGAGTGCACTGGCACTACTGGGGATGCACTGCAGTGAGTCCAGAGAGTGCACTGGCACCACTGCGGATGCACTGCAGTGAGTCCAGAGAGTGCACTGGCACCACTAGGGATGCAGTGCAGTGACTCCAGAGAGTGCAGAGGCACCACTGTTGATGCAGTGCTGTGACTCCAGAGAGTGCACTGGCACCACTGGGGATGCAGTGCTGTGAGTCCAGAGAGTGCACTGGCACCACTGGGGATGCACTGCAGTGAGTCCAGAGAGTGCACTGGCAGCACTGGGGATGCACTGCAGTGAGTCCAGAGAGTGCACTGGCACCACTGGGGATGCACTGCAGTGAGTCCAGAGAGTGCACTGGCACCACTGGTGATGCACTGCAGTGACTCGTCAGAGTGCACTGGCACCACTGCGGATGCACTGCAGTGAGTCCGGAGAGTGCCCTGGCACCAATGGTGATGCAGTGCAGTGAGTCCAGAGAGTGCACTGGCACCTCTGGGGATGCAGTGCAGTGAGTCTAGAGAGTGCACTGGCACCACTGGGGATGCAGTGCAGTGACTCCAGAGAGTGCACTGGCACCACTGGGGATGCAGTGCAGTAAGTCCAGAGAGTGCACTGGCACTACTGGGGATGCACTGCAGTGAGTCCAGAGAGTGCACTGTCACCACTGGGGATGCACTGCAGTGAGTCCAGAGAGTGCACTGGCACCACTGGGGATGCAGTGCAGTGACTCCAGAGAGTGCAGAGGCACCACTGTTGATGCAGTGCTGTGACTCCAGAGAGTGCACTGGCACCACTGGGGATGCAGTGCAGTGAGTCCAGAGAGTGCACTGGCACCACTGGGGATGCAGTGCACTGAGTCCAGAGAGTGCACTGGCACCACTGGTGATGCAGTGCAGTGAGTCCAGAGAGTGCACTGGCACCACTGGCGATGCAGTGCAGTGAGTCCAGAGAGTGCACTGGCAGCACTGGGAATGCACTGCAGTGAGTCCAGAGAGTGCTCTGGCACCACTGGGGATGCAGTTCAGTGAGTCCAGAGAGTGCACTGGCACCACTGGGGATACACTGCAGTGACTCCAGAGAGTGCACTGGCACCACTGGGGATGCACTGCAGTGAGTCCAGAGAGTGCACTGGCACCAGTGGGGATGCAGTGCAGTGAGTCCAGAGACTGCACTGGCACCAACTGGAGCTGCACTGCAGTGAGTCCTGAGATTGCACTGGCACCACTGGGGATGCACTACAGTGAGTCCAGAGACTACACTGGCACCACAGGGGATGCAGTGCAGTGAGTCCAAAGAGTGCACTGGCACCACTGGGGATGCAGTGCAGTGAGTCCAAAGAGTGCACTGGCACCACTGGGTATGCAGTGCATGAGTGCAGAGAGTCCACTGGCACCACTGGGAATGCAGTGCAGTGAGTCAGGAGAGTGGACTGGCACCAGTGGGGATGGAGTGCAGTGAGTCCAGCAAGTGCACTGGCACCACTGGGGATGCAGTGCAGTGAGTCCAGAGAGTGCACTGGCTCCACTGGAGATGAACTGTAGTGAGTCCAGAGACGGCACAGGCACCACTGGGGATGCAGTGCAGTGAGTCCAGAGAGTGCACTGGCACCACTGGGGATGCAGTGCAGTGAGTCCAGAGAGTGCACTGGCACCACTGGGTATGCAATGCAGTGAGTCCAGAGAGTGCACTGGCACCACTGGGGATGCACTGCAGTGAGTCCAGAGAGTGCACGGGCACCACTGGGGATGCACTGCAGTGAGTCCAGAGAGTGCACTGACACCACTGGGGATGCAGTGCAGTGATTCCGGAGAGTGCACTGGCACCACTGGGGATGCAGTGCAGTGAGTCCAGAGAGTGCACTGGCACCACTGGGGATTCAGTGCAGTGAGTCCAGAGAGTGCACTGGCAGCACTGGGGATGCACTGCAGTGAGTCCAGAGAGTGCACTGGCACCACTGGGGATGCACTGCAGTGACTCGAAGGAGTGCACTGGCACCACTGCGGATGCACTGCAGTGAGTCCGGAGAGTGCCCTGGCACCACTGGGGATGCAGTGCAGTGAGTCCAGAGAGTGCAGTGGCACCACTGGGGATGCAGTGCAGTGAGTCCAGAGAGTGCACTAGCACCACTGGGGATGCAATGCAGTGAGTCCAGAGAGTGCACTGGCACCACTGGGGATGCAGTGCAGTGACTCCAGAGAGTGCACTGGCACCACTGGGGATGCACTGCAGTGATTCCAGAGAGTGCACTGGCACCACTGGGGATGCAGTGCAGTGAGTCCAGAGAGTGCACTGGCACTACTGGAGATGCAGTGCAGTGAGTCCAGAGAGTGCACTGGCACCACTGGGGATGCACTACAGTGAGTCCAGAGAGTGCACTGGCACCACTGGGGATGCAGTGCAGTGACTCCAGAGAGTGCAGAGGCACCACTGTTGATGCAGTGCTGTGACTCCAGAGAGTGCACTGGCACCACTGGGGATGCAGTGCAGTGAGTCCAGAGAGTGCACTGGCAGCACTGGGGATGCAGTGCACTGAGTCCAGAGAGTGCACTGGCACCACTGGTGATGCAGTGCAGTGAGTCCAGAGAGTGCACTGGCACCACTGGGGATGCAGTGCAGTGAGTCCAGAGAGTGCACTGGCAGCACTGGGAATGCACTGCAGTGAGTCCAGAGATAGCTCTGGCACCACTGGGGATGCAGTGCATGAGTGCAGAGAGTCCACTGGCACCACTGGGAATGCAGTGCAGTGAGTCCAGAGAGTGGACTGGCACCAGTGGGGATGGAGTGCAGTGAGTCCAGAGAGTGCACTGGCACCACTGGGGATGCAGTGCAGTGAGTCCAGAGAGTGCACTGGCTCCACTGGGGATGAACTGTAGTGAGTCCAGAGACTGCACAGGCACCACTGGGGATGCAGTGCAGTGAGTGCAGAGAGTGCACTGGCACCACTGGGGATGCAGTGCAGTGAGTCCAGAGAGTGCACTGGCACCACTGGGGATGCAATGCAGTGAGTCCAGAGAGTGCACTGGCACCACTGGGGATGCACTGCAGTGAGTCCAGAGAGTGCACGGGCACCACTGGGGATGCACTGCAGTGAGACCAGAGAGTGCACTGACACCACTGGGGATGCAGTGCAGTGATTCCGGAGAGTGCACTGGCACCACTGGGGATGCAGTGCAGTGACTCCAGAGAGTGCACTGGCACCACTGGGGATGCAGTGCAGTGAGTCCAGAGAGTGCACTGGCAGCACTGGGGATGCACTGCAGTGAGTCCAGAGAGTGCACTGGCACCACTGGGGATGCACTGCAGTGACTCGAAGGAGTGCACTGGCACCACTGCGGATGCACTGCAGTGAGTCCGGAGAGTGCCCTGGCACCACTGGTGATGCAGTGCAGTGAGTCCAGAGAGTGCACTGGCACCACTGGGGATGCACTGCAGTGACTCGAAGGAGTGCACTGGCACCACTGCGGATGCACTGCAGTGAGTCCGGAGAGTGCCCTGGCACCAATGGTGATGCAGTGCAGTGAGTCCAGAGAGTGCACTGGCACCTCTGGGGATGCAGTGCAGTGAGTCTAGAGAGTGCACTGGCACCACTGGGGATGCAGTGCAGTGACTCCAGAGAGTGCACTGGCACCACTGGGGATGCAGTGCAGTAAGTCCAGAGAGTGCACTGGCACTACTGGGGATGCACTGCAGTGAGTCCAGAGAGTGCACTGTCACCACTGGGGATGCACTGCAGTGAGTCCAGAGAGTGCACTGGCACCACTGGGGATGCAGTGCAGTGACTCCAGAGAGTGCAGAGGCACCACTGTTGATGCAGTGCTGTGACTCCAGAGAGTGCACTGGCACCACTGGGGATGCAGTGCAGTGAGTCCAGAGAGTGCACTGGCACCACTGGGGATGCAGTGCACTGAGTCCAGAGAGTGCACTGGCACCACTGGTGATGCAGTGCAGTGAGTCCAGAGAGTGCACTGGCACCACTGGCGATGCAGTGCAGTGAGTCCAGAGAGTGCACTGGCAGCACTGGGAATGCACTGCAGTGAGTCCAGAGAGTGCTCTGGCACCACTGGGGATGCAGTTCAGTGAGTCCAGAGAGTGCACTGGCACCACTGGGGATACACTGCAGTGACTCCAGAGAGTGCACTGGCACCACTGGGGATGCACTGCAGTGAGTCCAGAGAGTGCACTGGCACCAGTGGGGATGCAGTGCAGTGAGTCCAGAGACTGCACTGGCACCAACTGGAGCTGCACTGCAGTGAGTCCTGAGATTGCACTGGCACCACTGGGGATGCACTACAGTGAGTCCAGAGACTACACTGGCACCACAGGGGATGCAGTGCAGTGAGTCCAAAGAGTGCACTGGCACCACTGGGGATGCAGTGCAGTGAGTCCAAAGAGTGCACTGGCACCACTGGGTATGCAGTGCATGAGTGCAGAGAGTGCACTGGCACCACTGGGAATGCAGTGCAGTGAGTCAGGAGAGTGGACTGGCACCAGTGGGGATGGAGTGCAGTGAGTCCAGCAAGTGCACTGGCACCACTGGGGATGCAGTGCAGTGAGTCCAGAGAGTGCACTGGCTCCACTGGAGATGAACTGTAGTGAGTCCAGAGACGGCACAGGCACCACTGGGGATGCAGTGCAGTGAGTCCAGAGAGTGCACTGGCACCACTGGGGATGCAGTGCAGTGAGTCCAGAGAGTGCACTGGCACCACTGGGTATGCAATGCAGTGAGTCCAGAGAGTGCACTGGCACCACTGGGGATGCACTGCAGTGAGTCCAGAGAGTGCACGGGCACCACTGGGGATGCACTGCAGTGAGTCCAGAGAGTGCACTGACACCACTGGGGATGCAGTGCAGTGATTCCGGAGAGTGCACTGGCACCACTGGGGATGCAGTGCAGTGAGTCCAGAGAGTGCACTGGCACCACTGGGGATTCAGTGCAGTGAGTCCAGAGAGTGCACTGGCAGCACTGGGGATGCACTGCAGTGAGTCCAGAGAGTGCACTGGCACCACTGGGGATGCACTGCAGTGACTCGAAGGAGTGCACTGGCACCACTGCGGATGCACTGCAGTGAGTCCGGAGAGTGCCCTGGCACCACTGGGGATGCAGTGCAGTGAGTCCAGAGAGTGCAGTGGCACCACTGGGGATGCAGTGCAGTGAGTCCAGAGAGTGCACTAGCACCACTGGGGATGCAATGCAGTGAGTCCAGAGAGTGCACTGGCACCACTGGGGATGCAGTGCAGTGACTCCAGAGAGTGCACTGGCACCACTGGGGATGCACTGCAGTGATTCCAGAGAGTGCACTGGCACCACTGGGGATGCAGTGCAGTGAGTCCAGAGAGTGCACTGGCACTACTGGAGATGCAGTGCAGTGAGTCCAGAGAGTGCACCGGCACCACTGGGGATGCACTACAGTGAGTCCAGAGAGTGCACTGGCACCACTGGGGATGCAGTGCAGTGACTCCAGAGAGTGCAGAGGCACCACTGTTGATGCAGTGCTGTGACTCCAGAGAGTGCACTGGCACCACTGGGGATGCAGTGCAGTGAGTCCAGAGAGTGCACTGGCAGCACTGGGGATGCAGTGCACTGAGTCCAGAGAGTGCACTGGCACCACTGGTGATGCAGTGCAGTGAGTCCAGAGAGTGCACTGGCACCACTGGGGATGCAGTGCAGTGAGTCCAGAGAGTGCACTGGCAGCACTGGGAATGCACTGCAGTGAGTCCAGAGATAGCTCTGGCACCACTGGGGATGCAGTGCATGAGTGCAGAGAGTCCACTGGCACCACTGGGAATGCAGAGCAGTGAGTCCAGAGAGTGGACTGGCACCAGTGGGGATGGAGTGCAGTGAGTCCAGAGAGTGCACTGGCACCACTGGGGATGCAGTGCAGTGAGTCCAGAGAGTGCACTGGCTCCACTGGGGATGAACTGTAGTGAGTCCAGAGACTGCACAGGCACCACTGGGGATGCAGTGCAGTGAGTGCAGAGAGTGCACTGGCACCACTGGGGATGCAGTGCAGTGAGTCCAGAGAGTGCACTGGCACCACTGGGGATGCAATGCAGTGAGTCCAGAGAGTGCACTGGCACCACTGGGGATGCACTGCAGTGAGTCCAGAGAGTGCACGGGCACCACTGGGGATGCACTGCAGTGAGACCAGAGAGTGCACTGACACCACTGGGGATGCAGTGCAGTGATTCCGGAGAGTGCACTGGCACCACTGGGGATGCAGTGCAGTGACTCCAGAGAGTGCACTGGCACCACTGGGGATGCAGTGCAGTGAGTCCAGAGAGTGCACTGGCAGCACTGGGGATGCACTGCAGTGAGTCCAGAGAGTGCACTGGCACCACTGGGGATGCACTGCAGTGACTCGAAGGAGTGCACTGGCACCACTGCGGATGCACTGCAGTGAGTCCGGAGAGTGCCCTGGCACCACTGGTGATGCAGTGCAGTGAGTCCAGAGAGTGCACTGGCACCACTGGGGATGCACTGCAGTGACTCGAAGGAGTGCACTGGCACCACTGGGGATGCACTGCAGTGAGTCCGGAGAGTGCCCTGGCACCACTGGGGATGCAGTGCAGTGAGTCCAGAGAGTGCAGTGGCACCACTGGGGATGCAGTGCAGTGAGTCCAGAGAGTGCACTAGCACCACTGGGGATGCAATGCAGTGAGTCCAGAGAGTGCACTGGCACCACTGGGGATGCAGTGCAGTGACTCCAGAGAGTGCACTGGCACCACTGGGGATGCACTGCAGTGATTCCAGAGAGTGCACTGGCACCACTGGGGATGCAGTGCAGTGAGTCCAGAGAGTGCACTGGCACCACTGGGGATGCAGTGCAGTGAGTCCAGAGAGTGCACTGGCACCACTGGGGATGCACTACAGTGAGTCCAGAGAGTGCACTGGCACCACTGGGGATGCAGTGCAGTGACTCCAGAGAGTGCAGAGGCACCACTGTTGATGCAGTGCTGTGACTCCAGAGAGTGCACTGGCACCACTGGGGATGCAGTGCAGTGAGTCCAGAGAGTGCACTGGCAGCACTGGGGATGCAGTGCAGTGAGTCCAGAGAGTGCACTGGCACCACTGGGGATGCAGTGCAGTGAGTCCAGAGAGTGCACTGGCAGCACTGGGAATGCACTGCAGTGAGTCCAGAGATAGCTCTGGCACCACTGGGGATGCAGTTCAGTGAGTCCAGAGAGTGCACTGGCACCACTGGGGATACACTGCAGTGACTCCAGAGAGTGCACTGGCACCACTGGGGATACACTGCAGTGACTCCAGAGAGTGCACTGGCACCACTGGGGATGCACTACAGTGAGTCCAGAGACTACACTGGCACCACTGGGGATGCAGTGCAGTGAGTCCAAAGAGTGTACTGGCACCACTGGGGATGCAGTGCAGTGAGTCCAAAGAGTGCTCTGGCACCACTGGGTATGCAGTGCATGAGTGCAGAGAGTCCACTGGCACCACTGGGAATGCAGTGCAGTGAGTCCAGAGAGTGGACTGGCACCAGTGGGGATGGAGTGCAGTGAGTCCAGAGAGTGCACTGGCACCACTGGGGATGCAGTGCAGTGAGTCCAGAGAGTGCACTGGCTCCACTGGGGATGAACTGTAGTGAGTCCAGAGACTGCACAGGCACCACTGGGGATGCAGTGCAGTGAGTGCAGAGAGTGCACTGGCACCACTGGGGATGCAGTGCAGTGAGTCCAGAGAGTGCACTGGCACCACTGGGGATGCAATGCAGTGAGTCCAGAGAGTGCACTGGCACCACTGGGGATGCACTGCAGTGAGTCCAGAGAGTGCACGGGCACCACTGGGGATGCAGTGCAGTGAGACCAGAGAGTGCACTGACACCACTGGGGATGCAGTGCAGTGATTCCGGAGAGTGCACTGGCACCACTGGGGATGCAGTGCAGTGACTCCAGAGAGTGCACTGGCACCACTGGGGATGCAGTGCAGTGAGTCCAGAGAGTGCACTGGCAGCACTGGGGATGCACTGCAGTGAGTCCAGAGAGTGCACTGGCACCACTGGGGATGCACTGCAGTGACTCGAAGGAGTGCACTGGCACCACTGCGGATGCACTGCAGTGAGTCCGGAGAGTGCCCTGGCACCACTGGTGATGCAGTGCAGTGAGTCCAGAGAGTGCAGTGGCACCACTGGGGATGCAGTGCAGTGAGTCCAGAGAGTGCACTGGCACCACTGGGGATGCAATGCAGTGAGTCCAGAGAGTGCACTGGCACCACTGGGGATGCACTGCAGTGACTCCAGAGAGTGCACTGGCACCACTGGGGATGCAGTGCAGTGACTCCAGAGAGTGCAGAGGCACCACTGTTGATGCAGTGCTGTGACTCCAGAGAGTGCACTGGCACCACTGGGGATTTAGTGCAGTGAGTCCAGAGAGTGCACTGGCACCACTGGGGATGCAGTGCACTGAGTGCAGAGAGTGCACTGGCACCACTGGGGATGCAGTGCAGTGAGTCCAGAGAGTGCACTGGCACCACTGGCGATGCAGTGCAGTGAGTCCAGAGAGTGCACTGGCAGCACTGGGGATGCACTTCAGTGAGTCCAGAGAGTGCTCTGGCACCACTGGGGATGCAGTTCAGTGAGTCCAGAGAGTGCACTGGCACCACTGGGGATACACTGCAGTGACTCCAGAGAGTGCACTGGCACCACTGGGGATGCACTGCAGTGAGTCCAGAGAGTGCACTGGCACCAGTGGGGATGCAGTGCAGTGAGTCCAGAGACTGCACTGGCACCAACTGGAGCTGCACTGCAGTGAGTCCTGAGATTGCACTGGCACCACTGGGGATGCACTACAGTGAGTCCAGAGACTACACTGGCACCACTGGGGATGCAGTGCAGTGAGTCCAGAGAGTGCACTGGCACCACTGGGGATGCAGTGCAGTGAGTCCAAAGAGTGCACTGGCACCACTGGGTATGCAGTGCATGAGTGCAGAGAGTCCACTGGCACCACTGGGGATGAAGTGCAGTGAGTCCAGAGAGTGGACTGGCACCAGTGGGGATGGAGTGCAGTGAGTCCAGAGAGTGCACTGGCACCACTGGGGATGCAGTGCAGTGAGTCCAGAGAGTGCACTGGCTCCACTGGGGATGAACTGTAGTGAGTCCAGAGACGGCACAGGCACCACTGGGGATGCAGTGCAGTGAGTCCAGAGAGTGCACTGACACCACTGGGGATGCAGTGCAGTGATTCCGGAGAGTGCACTGGCACCACTCTGGATGCAGTGCAGTGAGTCCAGAGAGTGCACTGGCACCACTGGGGATGCACTGCAGTGAGTCCAGAGAGTGCACTGGCAGCACTGGGGATGCACTGCAGTGAGTCCAGAGAGTGCACTGGCACCTCTGGGGATGCACTGCAGTGACTCGGAGGAGTGCACTGGCACCACAGCGGATGCACTGCAGTGAGTCCGGAGAGTGCCCTGGCACCAATGGTGATGCAGTGCAGTGAGTCCAGAGAGTGCAGTGGCACCACTGGGGATGCAGTGCAGTGAGTCCAGAGAGTGCACTGGCACCACTGGAGATGCAATGCAGTGAGTCCAGAGAGTGCACTGGCACCACTGGGGTTGCAGTGCAGTGACTCCAGAGAGTGCACTGGCACCACTGGGGATGCACTGCAGTGATTCCAGAGAGTGCACTGGCACCACTGGGGATGCAGTGCAGTGAGTCCAGAGAGTGCACTGGCACTACTGGGGATGCACTGCAGTGAGTCCAGAGAGTGCACTGGCACCACTGGGGATGCAGTGCAGTGAGTCCAGAGAGTGCACTGGCACCACTAGGGATGCAGTGCAGTGACTCCAGAGAGTGCAGAGGCACCACTGTTGATGCAGTGCTGTGACTCCAGAGAGTGCACTGGCACCACTGGGGATGCAGTGCTGTGAGTCCAGAGAGTGCACTGGCACCACTGGGGATGCACTGCAGTGAGTCCAGAGAGTGCACTGGCAGCACTGGGGATGCACTGCAGTGAGTCCAGAGAGTGCACTGGCACCACTGGGGATGCACTGCAGTGAGTCCAGAGAGTGCACTGGCACCACTGGTGATGCACTGCAGTGACTCGAAAGAGTGCACTGGCACCACTGCGGATGCACTGCAGTGAGTCCGGAGAGTGCACTGGCACCAATGGTGATGCAGTGCAGTGAGTCCAGAGAGTGCACTGGCACCACTGGGGATGCAGTGCAGTGAGTCCAGAGAGTGCACTGGCACCACTGGGGATGCAATGCAGTGAGTCCAGAGAGTGCACTGGCACCACTGGGGATGCAGTGCAGTGACTCCAGAGAGTGCACTGGCACCACTGGGGATGCAGTGCAGTAAGTCCAGAGAGTGCACTGGCACTACTGGGGATGCACTGCAGTGAGTCCAGAGAGTGCACTGTCACCACTGGGGATGCACTGCAGTGAGTCCAGAGAGTGCACTGGCACCACTGGGGATGCAGTGCAGTGACTCCAGAGAGTGTAGAGGCACCACTGTTGATGCAGTGCTGTGACTCCAGAGAGTGCACTGGCACCACTGGGGATGCAGTGCAGTGAGTCCAGAGATTGCACTGGCACCACTGGGGATGCAGTGCACTGAGTCCAGAGAGTGCACTGGCACCACTGGGGATGCAGTGCAGCGAGTCCAGAGAGTGCACGGGCACCACTGGCGATGCAGTGCAGTGAGTCCAGAGAGTGCACTGGCAGCACTGGGAATGCACTGCAGTGAGTCCAGAGATAGCTCTGGCACCACTGGGGATGCAGTTCAGTGAGTCCAGAGAGTGCACTGGCACCACTGGGGATACACTGCAGTGACTCCAGAGAGTGCACTGGCACCACTGGGGATGCACTGCAGTGAGTCCAGAGAGTGGACTGGCACCAGTGGGGATGGAGTGCAGTGAGTCCAGAGAGTGCACTGGCACCACTGGGGATGCAGTGCAGTGAGTCCAGAGAGTGCACTGGCTCCACTGGGGATGAACTGTAGTGAGTCCAGAGACTGCACAGGCACCACTGGGGATGCAGTGCAGTGAGTGCAGAGAGTGCACTGGCACCACTGGGGATGCAGTGCAGTGAGTCCAGAGAGTGCACTGGCACCACTGGGGATGCAATGCAGTGAGTCCAGAGAGTGCACTGGCACCACTGGGGATGCACTGCAGTGAGTCCAGAGAGTGCACGGGCACCACTGGGGATGCACTGCAGTGAGTCCAGAGAGTGCACTGACACCACTGGGGATGCAGTGCAGTGATTCCGGAGAGTGCACTGGCACCACTGGGTATGCAGTGCAGTGAGTGCAGAGAGTGCACTGGCACCCCTGGGGATGCAGTGCAGTGAGTCCACAGAGTGCACTGGCACCACTGGGGATGGAGTGCAGTGAGTCCAGAGAGTGCAGTGGCACCACTGGGGATGCAGTGCAGTGACTCCAGAGAGTGCAGAGGCACCACTGTTGATGCAGTGCTGTGACTCCAGAGAGTGCACTGGCACCACTGGGGATGTAGTGCAGTGAGTCCAGAGAGTGCACTGGCACCACTGGGGATGCAGTGCACTGAGTGCAGAGAGTGCACTGGCACCACTGGGGATGCAGTGCAGTGAGTCCAGAGAGTGCACTGGCACCACTGGCGATGCAGTGCAGTGAGTCCAGAGAGTGCACTGGCAGCACTGGGGATGCACTGCAGTGAGTCCAGAGAGTGCTCTGGCACCACTGGGGATGCAGTTCAGTGAGTCCAGAGAGTGCACTGGCACCACTGGGGATACACTGCAGTGACTCCAGAGAGTGCACTGGCACCACTGGTGATGCACTGCAGTGAGTCCAGAGAGTGCACTGGCACCAGTGGGGATGCAGTGCAGTGAGTCCAGAGACTGCACTGGCACCAACTGGAGCTGCACTGCAGTGAGTCCTGAGATTGCACTGGCACCACTGGGGATGCACTACAGTGAGTCCAGAGACTACACTGGCACCACTGGGGATGCAGTGCAGTGACTCCAGAGAGTGCACTGGCACCACTGTTCATGCAGTGCAGTGAGTCCAAAGAGTGTACTGGCACCACTGGGTATGCAGTGCATGAGTGCAGAGAGTGCACTGGCACCACTGGGGATGCAGTGCAGTGAGTCCAGAGAGTGGACTGGCACCAGTGGGGATGGAGTGCAGTGAGTCCAGAGAGTGCACTGGCACCAGTGGGGATGGAGTGCAGTGAGTCCAGAGAGTGCACTGGCACCACTGGGGATGAACTGTAGTGAGTCCAGAGACTGCACAGGCACCACTGGGGATGCAGTGCAGTGAGTCCAGAGAGTGCACTGGCACCACTGGGGATGCAGTGCAGTGTGTGCAGAGAGTGCACTGGCACCACTGGGGATGCAATGCAGTGAGTCCAGAGAGTGCACTGGCACCACTGGGTATGCACTGCAGTGAGTCCAGAGAGTGCACGGGCACCACTGGGGATGCAGAGCAGTTGAGTCCAGAGAGTGCACTGGCACCTTGGGGATGCAGTGCAGTGAGTCCAGAGAGTGCACTGGCACCGCTGGGGATGCAATGCGGTGAGTCCAGAGAGTGCACTGGCACCACTGGGGATGCACTGCAGTGAGTCCAGAGAGTGCACTGGCACCACTGGGGATGCAGTGTAGTGAGTCCAGAGAGTGCACTGGCACCACTTGGGATGCACTGCAGTGAGTCCAGAGAGTGCACTGGCACCACTGGGAATGCAGTGCAGTGACTCAGAGAGTGCACTGGCACCACTGGGGATGCACTGCAATGAGTCCAGATAGTGCACTGGCACCACTGGGGATGCAGTTCAGTGAGTCCAGAGAGTGCACTGGCACCACTGGGGATGCAGTGCAGTGAGTCCAGAGAGTGCACTGGCACCACTGGGGATGCAGCGCAGTGAGTCCACAGAGTGCACTGGCACTACTGGGGATGCAGTGCAGTGAGTCCAGAGAGTGGACTGGCACCGCTGCGGATGCACTGCAGTGAGTCCAGAGAGTGCACTGGCACCACTGGGGATGCAGTGCAGTGAGTCCAGAGAGTGCACTGGCACCACTGGGGATGCAGTGCAGTGAGTCCAGAGAGTGCACTGGCACCACTGGGGATGCACTGCAGTGACTCGAAGGAGTGCAGTGGCACCACTGCGGATGCACTGCAGTGAGTCCGGAGAGTGCCCTGGCAACACTGGTGATGCAGTGCAGTGAGTCCAGAGAGTGCACTGGCACCACTGGGGATGCAGTGCAGTGAGTCCAGAGAGTGCACTGGCACCACTGGGGATGCAATGCAGTGAGTCCAGAGAGTGCACTGGCACCACTGGCGATGCAGTGCAGTGACTCCAGAGAGTGCACTGGCACCACTGGGGATGCACTGCAGTGAGTCCACAGAGTGCACTGGCACCACTGGGGATGCAGTGCAGTGAGTCCAGAGAGTGCACTGGCACTACTGGGGATGCACTGCAGTGAGTCCAGAGAGTGCACTGGCACCACTGCGGATGCACTGCAGTGAGTCCAGAGAGTGCACTGGCACCACTGGGGATGCAGTGCAGTGAGTCCTGAGATTGCACTGGCACCACTGTTGATGCAGTGCTGTGACTCCAGAGAGTGCACTGGCACCACTGGGGATGCAGTGCTGTGAGTCCAGAGAGTGCACTGGCACCACTGGGGATGCACTGCAGTGAGTCCAGAGAGTGCACTGGCAGCACTGGGGATGCACTGCAGTGAGTCCAGAGAGTGCACTGGCACCACTGGGGATGCACTGCAGTGAGTCCAGAGAGTGCACTGGCGCCACTGGGGATGCACTGCAGTGACTCGAAAGAGTGCACTGGCACCACTGCGGATGCACTTCAGTGAGTCCGGAGAGTGCCCTGGCACCAATGGTGATGCAGTGCAGTGAGTCCAGAGAGTGCAGTGGCACCACTGGGGATGCAGTGCAGTGAGTCCAGAGAGTGCACTGGCACCACTGGGGATGCACTGCAGTGAGTCCAGAGAGTGCACTGGCACCACTGGGGATGCAGTGCAGTGACTCCAGAGAGTGCACTGGCACCACTGGGGATGCAGTGCAGTGAGTCCAGAGAGTGCACTGGCACCACTGGGGATGCACTGCAGTGACTCCAGAGAGTGCACTGGCACCACTGGGGATGCACTGCAGTGAGTCCAGAGAGTGCACTGGCACCACTGGGGATGCAGTGCAGTGACTCCAGAGAGTGCAGAGGCACCACTGTTGATGCAGTGCTGTGACTCCAGAGAGTGCACTGACACCACTGGGGATGCAGTGCAGTGAGTCCAGAGAGTGCACTGGCACCACTGGGAATGCAGTGCACTGAGTCCAGAGAGTGCACTGGCACCACTGGTGATGCAGTGCAGTGAGTCCAGAGAGTGCACTGGCACCACTGGCGATGCAGTGCAGTGAGTCCAGAGAGTGCACTGGCAGCACTGGGAATGCACTGCAGTGAGTCCAGAGAGTGCTCTGGCACCACTGGGGATGAAGTTCAGTGAGTCCAGAGAGTGCACTGGCACCACTGGGGATACACTGCAGTGACTCCAGAGAGTGCACTGGCACCACTGGGGATGCACTGCAGTGAGTCCAGAGAGTGCACTGGCACCAGTGGGGATGCAGTGCAGTGAGTCCAGAGACTGCACTGGCACCAACTGGAGCTGCACTGCAGTGAGTCCTGAGATTGCACTGGCACCACTGGGGATGCACTACAGTGAGTCCAGAGACTACACTGGCACCACTGGGGATGCAGTGCAGTGACTCCAGAGAGTGCACTGGCACCACTGGGGATGCAGTGCAGTGATTCCAGAGAGTGCACTGGCACCACTGGGGATGCAGTGCAGTGAGTCCAGAGAGTGCACTGGCACTACTGGGGATGCACAGCAGTGATTCCAGAGAGTGCACTGGCACCACTGGGGATGCAGTGCAGTGAGTCCAGAGAGTGCACTGGCACCACTGGCGATGCAGTGCAGTGAGTCCAGAGAGTGCACTGGCAGCACTGGGAATGCACTGCAGTGAGTCCAGAGAGTGCTCTGGCACCACTGGGGATGAAGTTCAGTGAGTCCAGAGAGTGCACTGGCACCACTGGGGATACACTGCAGTGACTCCAGAGAGTGCACTGGCACCACTGGGGATGCACTGCAGTGAGTCCAGAGAGTGCACTGGCACCACTGGGGATGCAGTGCAGTGAGTCCAGAGACTGCACTGGCACCAACTGGAGCTGCACTGCAGTGAGTCCTGAGATTGCACTGGCACCACTGGGGATGCACTACAGTGAGTCCAGAGACTACACTGGCAAAACTGGGGATGCAGTGCAGTGACTCCAGAGAGTGCACTGGCACCACTGGGGATGCAGTGCAGTGATTCCAGAGAGTGCACTGGCACCACTGGGGATGCAGTGCATTTAGTCCAGAGAGTGCACTGGCACCACTGTGGATGCAGTGCAGTGAGTCCAGAGAGTGCACTGGCACCACTGGGGATGCAGTGCAGTGACTCCAGAGAGTGCAGAGGCACCACTGTTGATGCAGTGCTGTGACTCCAGAGAGTGCACTGGCACCACTGGGGATGTAGTGCAGTGAGTCCAGAGAGTGCACTGGCACCACTGGGGATGCAGTGCACTGAGTGCAGAGAGTGCACTGGCACCACTGGGGATGCAGTGCAGTGAGTCCAGAGAGTGCACTGGCACCACTGGCGATGCAGTGCAGTGAGTCCAGAGAGTGCACTGGCACCACTGGGTATGCAGTGCAGTGAGTCCAGAGAGTGCTCTGGCACCACTGGGGATGCAGTTCAGTGAGTCCAGAGAGTGCACTGGCACCACTGGGGATACACTGCAGTGACTCCAGAGAGTGCACTGGCACCACTGGGGATGCACTGCAGTGAGTCCACAGAGTGCACTGGCACCAGTGGGGATGCAGTGCAGTGAGTCCAGAGACTGCTCTGGCACCAACTGGAGCTGCACTGCAGTGAGTCCTGAGATTGCACTGGCACCACTGGGGATGCACTGCAGTGAGTCCAGAGATTACACTGGCACCACTGGGGATGCAGTGCAGTGAGTCCAGAGCGTGCACTGGCACCGCTGTTCATGCAGTGCAGTGAGTCCAAAGAGTGTACTGGCACCACTGGGTATGCAGTGCATGAGTGCAGAGAGTGCACTGGCACCACTGGGGATGCACTGCAGTGAGTCCAGAGAGTGCACTGGCACCACTGGGGATGGAGTGCAGTGAGTCCAGAGAGTGCACTGGCACCAGTGGGGATGGAGTGCAGTGAGTCCAGAGAGTGCACTGGCTCCACTGGGGATGAACTGTAGTGAGTCCAGAGAGTGCACAGGCACCACTGGGGATGCAGTGCAGTGAGTCCAGAGAGTGCACTGGCACCACTGGGGATGCAGTGCAGTGAGTGCAGAGAGTGCACTGGCACCACTGGGGATGCAGTGCAGTGAGTCCAGAGAGTGCACTGGCACCACTGGGAATGCACTTCAGTGAGTCCAGAGAGTGCACGGGCACCACTGGGGATGCAGTGCAGTTGAGTCCAGAGAGTGCACTGGCACCACTGGGGATGCAGTGCAGTGAGTGCAGAGAGTGCACTGGCACCACTGGGGATGCACTGCAGTGAGTCCAGAGAGTGCACTGGCACCACTGGGGATGCAGTGCAGTGAGTCCAGAGAGTGCACTGGCACCACTGGGGATGCAGTGCAGTGAGTGCAGAGAGTGCACTGGCACCACTGGGGATGCACTGCAGTGAGTCCAGAGAGTGCACTGGCACCACTGGGGATGCAGTGCAGTGAGTCCAGAGAGTGCACTGGCACCACTGGGGATGCACCCCGGTGAGCCCAGAGATTGCACTGGCACCACTGGGGATGCACTGCAGTGAGTGCAGAGAGTGCACTGGCACCACTGGGGATGCACTGCAGTGAGGGCAGAGAGTGCACTGGGACCACTGGGGATGCAGTGCAGTGAGTCCAGAGAGTGCCCTGGCACCACTGGGGATGCAGTGCAGTGAGTCCAGAGAGTGCACTGGCTCCACTGGGGATGCAATGCGGTGAGTCCAGAGAGTGCAGTGGCACCACTGGGGATGCAGTGCGGTGAGTCCAGAGAGTGCACTGGCACCACTGGGGATGCAGTGCAGTGAGAGCAGAGAGTGCACTGGCACCACTGAGGATGCACTGCAGTGAGGGCAGAGAGTGTACTGGCACCACTGGGGATGCAGTGCAGTGAGTGCAGAGAGTGCACTGGCACCACTGGGGATGCACTGCAGTGAGTCCAGAGAGTGCACTGGCACCACTGGGGATGCAGTGCAGTGAGTCCAGAGAGTGCACTGGCACCACTGGGGATGCAATGCGATGAGTCCACAGACTGCACTGGCAACACAGGGGATGCAGTGCAGTGAGTCCAGAGAGTGCACTGACACCACTGGGGATGCAGTGCGGTGAGTTCAGAGAGTGCACTGGCACCACTGGGGATGCAGTGCAGTGAGTCCAGAGAGTGCACTGGCACCACAGGTGATGCAGTGCAGTGAGTACAGAGAGTGCACTGGCACCACAGGGGATGCACTGCAGTGATTCCAGAGAGTGCACTGGCACCACTGGGGATGCAGTGCAGTGAGTCCAGAGAGTGCACTGGCACCACTGGTGATGCAGTGCAGTGAGTCCAGAGAGTGCACTGGCACCACTGGGGATGCAGTGCAGTGAGTCCAGAGAGTGCACTGGCACCACTGGGGATGCACTGCAGTGACTCGAAAGAGTGCACTGGCACCACTGCGGATGCACTGCAGTGAGTCCGGAGAGTGCCCTGGCACCAATGGTGATGCAGTGCAGTGAGTCCAGAGAGTGCAGTAGCACCACTGGGGATGCAGTGCAGTGAGTCCAGAGAGTGCACTGGCACCACTGGGGATGCAATGCAGTGAGTCCAGAGAGTGCACTGGCACCACTGGGGATGCAGTGCACTGAGTCCAGAGAGTGCACTGGCACCACTGGGGATGCACTGCAGTGAGTCCAGAGAGTGCTCTGGCACCACTGGGGATGCAGTTCAGTGACTCCAGAGAGTGCACTGGCACCACTGGGGATGCACAGCAGTGAGTCCAGAGAGTGCACTGGCACCACTGGGGATGCAGTGCAGTGAGTCCAGAGACTGCACTGGCACCAACTGGAGCTGCACTGCAGTGAGTCCTGAGATTGCACTGGCACCACTGGGGATGCACTACAGTGAGTCCAGAGACTACACTGGCACCACTGGGGATGCAGTTCAGTGAGTCCAGAGAGTGCACTGGCACCACTGTTCATGCAGTGCAGTGAGTCCAAAGAGTGCATTGGCACCACTGGGTATGCAGTGCATGAGTGCAGAGAGTCCACTGGCACCACTGGGGATGCAGTGCAGTGAGTCCAGAGAGTGCACTGGCACCAGTGGGGATGGAGTGCAGTGAGTCCAGAGAGTGCACTGGCACCACTGGGGATGCAGTGCAGTGAGTCCAGAGAGTGAACTGGCTCCACTGGGGATGAACTGTAGTGAGTCCAGAGACTGCACAGGCACCACTGGGGATGCAGTGCAGTGAGTCCAGAGAGTGCACTGGCACCACTGGGGATGCAGTGCAGTGAGTGCAGAGAGTGCACTGGCACCACTGGGGATGCAGTGCAGTGAGTCCAGAGAGTGCACTGGCACCACTGGGGATGCACTGCAGTGAGTCCAGAGAGTGCACGGGCACCACTGGGGATGCACTGCAGTGAGTCCAGAGAGTGCACTGACACCACTGGGGATGCAGTGCAGTGATTCCGGAGAGTGCACTGGCACCACTGGGGATGCAGTGCAGTGAGTCCAGAGAGTGCACTGGCACCACTGGGGATGCAGTGCAGTGAGTCCAGAGAGTGCACTGGCACCACTGGGATGCAGTGCAGTGAGTCCAGAGAGTGCACTGGCACCACTGGGGATGCAGTGCAGTGAGTCCAGAGAGTGCACTGGCATTACTGGTCATGCAGTACAGTGAGTCCAGTGAGTGCACTGGCACCACTGGGGATGCAGTGCAGTGAGTCCAGAGAGTGCACTGGCACCACTGGGGATGCAGTGCAGTGAGTCCAGAGAGTGCAATGGCACCACTAGGGATGCACGTCAGTGAGTCCAGAGAGTGCACTCTCTGGACTTGCCGGGGTGCATCCCCAGTGGTGCCAGTGCACTGGGGATGCACGTCAGTGAGTCCAGAGAGTGCACTCTCTGGACTTGCCGAGGTGCATCCCCAGTGGTGCCAGTGCACTCTCTGGACTCACGGGGTTGCATCCCCATTGGTGCCAGTGCACTCTCTGGACTGACTGCACTGCATCCCCTGTGGTGCCAGTGCACTCTCTGGACTCACCCGAGTGCATCCCCAGTGGTGCCAGTGCACTCTTAGGACTCACTGCATTGCATCCCCAGTGGTGCCAGTGCACTCTCTGGACTCACTGCACTGCATCCCCAATCGTACCAGTGCCCTCTCTGGACTCGCTGCACTCCATTCCCAGTGGTGCCACTGCAATCTGTGGTCTCACTGCACTGCATCCCCAGTGGTGCCAGTGCACTCTCTGGACTCATTGCACTGCATCCCCAGTGGTGCCAGTGCACTCTCTGGACTCACTGCAGTGCATCTCCAGTGGTGCCAGTGCACTCTCTGGACTCACGGGGTGCATCCCCAGTGGTACCAGTGCACTCTCTGGACTCACTGCACTGCATCCCCAGTGGTGCCAGTGCACTCTCTGGACTCACTGCACTGCATCCCCAGTGGTGACAGTGCACTCTCTGGAGTTGCCGGGGTGCATCCCCAGTGGTGCCAGTGCACTCTCTGGACTCACTGCAGTGCATCTCCAGTGGTGCCAGTGCACTCTCTGGACTCACGGGGTGCATCCCCAGTGGTACCAGTGCACTCTCTGGACTCACTGCACTGCATCCCCAGTGGTGCCAGTGCACTCTCTGGACTCACTGCACTGCATCCCCAGTGGTGACAGTGCACTCTCTGGACTTGCCGGGGTGCATCCCCAGTGGTGCCAGTGCACTCTCTGGAGTCACTGCACTGCATCCCCAGTGGTGCCAGTGACCTCTCTTGACTCACCGCACTGCATCCCCGGTGATGCCAGTGCACTCTGGACTCACCGCACTGCATCCCCAGTGATGCCAGTGCACTCTCTGGACTCACTGCACTGCATCCCCACTGGTGCCAGTGACCTCTCTGGACTCACTGCACTGCATCCCCAGTGGTGCCAGTACACTCTCTGGACTCACTGCACTGCATCCCCAGTGGTGCCAGTGCACTCTCTGGACTCACCGCACTGCATCCACAGTTGTGCCACTGCACTCTCTGGACTCACTGCACTGCATCCCCAGTGGTGCCAGTGCACTCTCTGGACTCACTGCACTGCATCCTTAATGGTGCCAGTGCACTCTTTGGACTCACTGCACTGCATCCCCAGTGGTGCCACTGCACTCTCTGGACTCACTGCACTGCATCCCCAGAGGTGCCGGGGCACTCTCTGGACTCACGACAGTGCATCCACAGTGGTGCCAGTGCACTCTCTGGACTCACTGCACTGCATCCCCAGTGGGGCCAGTGCACTCTCTGGACTCACTGCACTGCAACCCCAGTGGTGACAGTGCACTCTATGGACTTGCCGGGGTGCATCCCCAGTGGTGCCCGTGCACTCTCTGGACTCACCGGGGTGCATCCCCAGTGGTGCCAGTGCACTCTCTGGACTCACTGCAGTGCATCCCCAGTGGTGCCAGTGCACTCTCTGGTCTCACTGCACTGCATCCCCAGTGGTGCCAGTGCACTCTCTTTACTCACTGCACTGCATCCCCAGTGTTGCCAGTGCACTCTCTGCACTCACTGCACTGCATCCCCAGTGGTGCCAGTGCACTCTCTGGACTCACTGCACTGCATCCCCAGTGGTGCCAGTGCACACTCTGGACTCACTGCACTGCATCCCCAGTGGTGCCAGTGCACTCTCTGGACTCACTGCAGTGCATCCCCAGTGGTGCCAGTGCACTCTCTGGACTCACCGGGGTGCATCCCCAGTGGTACCAGTGCACTCTCTGGACTCACTGCACTGCATCCCCAGTGGTGCCAGTGCACTCTCTGGACTCACTGCACTGCATCCCCAGTGGTGACAGTGCACTCTCTGGACTTGCCGGGGTGCATTCCCAGTGGTGCCAGTGCACTCTCTGGACTCACCGGGGTGCATCCCCAGTGGTGCCAGTGCACTCTGGACTCACCGCACTGCATCCCCAGTGATGCCAGTGCACTCTCTGGACTCACTGCACTGCATCCCCAGTGGTGCCAGTGACCTCTCTGGACTCACTGCACTGCATCCCCAGTGGTGCCAGTACACTCTCTGGACTCACTGCACTGCATCCCCAGTGGTGCCAGTGCACTCTCTGGACTCACTGCACTGCATCCCCAGTTGTGCCACTGCACTCTCTGGACTCACTGCAGTGCATCCCCAGTGGTGCCAGTGCACTCTCTGGACTCACTGCAGTGCATCCTCAAATGGTGCCAGTGCACTCTTTGGACTCACTGCACTGCATCCCCAGTGGTGCCACTGCACTCTCTGGACTCACTGCACTGCATCCCCAGTGGTGCCGGGGCACTCTCTGGACTCACGGCAGTGCATCCCCAGTGGTGCCAGTGCACTCTCTGGACTCACTACACTGCATCCCCAGTGGGGCCAGTGCACTCTCTGGACTCACTGCACTGCAACCCCAGTGGTGACAGTGCACTCTATGGACTTGCCGGGGTGCATCCCCAGTGGTGCCCGTGCACTCTCTGGACTCACCAGGGTGCATCCCCAGTGGTGCCAGTGCACTCTCTGGACTCACTGCAGTGCATCCCCAGTGGTGCCAGTGCACTCTCTGGACTCACTGCACTGCATCCCCAGTGGTGCCAGTGCACTCTCTTTACTCACTGCACTGCATCCCCAGTGTTGCCAGTGCACTCTGCACTCACTGCACTGCATCACCAGTGGTGCCAGTGCACTCTCTGGACTCACTGCACTGCATCCCCAGTGGTGCCAGTGCAGTCTCTGTGTTAATGTTGGGGAGAATCGAATGGATGTTTTACTAATGTCTCTTACGTAATGGGACCTACAGTATAATTAAGCATTGCCAAATGTACTTACATTATCAATTAATCTATGTATACTGGATACTTAGGGAGTACATTGAACAATCAAAAGAATCATTGAAGGGGAACCTTGGGAGGGAACAGGTACAACCTGACCTTGGATAAGGGCCTGGAAATGATGAAATGAGTTGAAGCAGAACCAAGAAGCGGAGGGAGCATGCGTCGAGTAAGAAAGGTGAAAAGTTTAGCGGAGAGGAAGACTCCTTACTTCATCTGCACGACCACCTGGACGACCACCAGAGTGCGCCACGCATGTGAAAAGGGGAGGGGAGCTAATTAGAATGAAAAGCGAGGCTGCTGTTGCAACCTGTAATGAATATGTATACCTGACGCAATATTGTATGTATAAATAACGGCTGGGAAGTAACGGGACTTGAAGCCAGATTTGGGCACCTGCCCCGGCTTCCAGCGCTGAATAAAGCACCTTCATATAATCACTTGGTGATTATGTGGTTGCTAGGCTAACATCTGGACTCACTGCAGTGCATCCCCAGTGGTGCCAGTGCACTCTCTTGAGTCACTGCAGTGCATCCCCAGTGGTGCCAGTGCACTCCCTGGACTCACTGCAGTGCATCCCCAGTGGTGCCAGTGCACTCTCTGGACTCACTGCACTGCATCCCCAGTGGTGCCAGTGCACTCTCTGGACTCACTGCATTGCATCCCAAGTGGTGCCAGTGCACTCTCTGGACTCACTGCACTGCATCCCCAGTGGTGCCAGTGAACTCTCTGGACTCACGGCAGTGCATCCCCAGTGGTGCCAGTGCACTCTCTGGACTCACTGCACTGCATCCCCAGTGGTGCCAGTGCACTCTCTGGACTCACTGCACTGCATCCCCCGTGGTGCCAGTGCACTCTCTGGACTCACTGCACTGCATCCGCAGTGGTGCCACTGCACTCTCTGAAAACACCGGGGTGCAACCGCAGCGGTGCCAGTGCACTCTCTGCACTCACGGCACTGCATCCCCAGTGGTGCCAGTGCACTCTCTGGACTCACTGCAGTGTATCCCCTGTGGTGCCAGTGCACTCTGTGGACTCAGTGCACTGCATCACCTGTGGTGCCAGTGCACTCTCTGGACTCACTGCAGTGCATCCCCAGTGGTGCCAGTGCACTCTCTGGACTCACTGCAGTGCATCCCAATGGTGCCAGTGCACTCTCTGGACTCACTGCAGTGCATCCCCAGTGGTGCCAGTGCACTCTCTGGACTCACTGCAGTGCATCCCCAGTGGTGCCAGTGCACTCTCTGGACTCACTGCACTGCATCCCCAGTTGTGCAAGTGCACTCTCTGGACTCACTGCAGTCCATCCCCAGTGGTGCCAGTGCACTCTCTGGACTCACTGCACTGCATCCACAGTGGTGCCAGTGCACTCTCTTTACTCACTGCACTGCATCCCCAGTGGTGCCAGTGCACTCTCTGGACTCACTGTACTGCATCCCCAGTGGTGCCAGTGCACTCTCTGGACTCACTGCACTGCATCCCCAGTGGTGCCAGTGCACTCTCTGGACTCACTGCACTGCATCCCCAGTGGTGCCAGTGCACTCTCTGGACTCACTGCACTGCATCCCCAGTGGTGACAGTGCACTCTCTGGACTTGCCGGGGTGCATCCCCAGTGGTGCCAGTGCGCTCTCTGGACTCACTGCAGTGCATCCCCAGTGGTGCCAGTGCACTCTCTAGACTCACTGCATTCCCAGTGGTGCCAGTGCACTCTCTGGACTCACTGCACTGCATCCCCAGTGGTGCCTGTGAAGTCTCTGGACTCACTGCAGTGCATCCCCAATGGTGCCAGTGCACTCTTTGGACTCACTGCACTGCATCCCCAGTGGTGCCACTGTACTCTCTGGACTCACTACACTGCATCCCCAGTGGTGCCAGTGCCCTCTGTGGACTCAGTGCACTACATCCCCAGTGGTGCCAGTGCACTCTCTGGACTCACTGCAGTGCATCCCCAGTGGTGCCAGTGCACTCTCTGGTCTCACTGCACTGCATCCCCAGTGGTGCCAGTGCACTCTCTGGACTCACTGCAGTGCATCCCCAGTGGTGCCAGTGCACTCTCTGGACTCACTGCAATGCATCCCCAGTGGTGCCAGTGCACTCTCTGGACTCACTGCACTGCATCCCCAGTGGTGCCAGTGCACTCTCTGGACTCACTGCACTGCATCCCCATTGCTGACAGTGCCCTCTCTGGACTCAGTGCACTGCATCCCCAGTGGTGCCAGTTCACTCTCTGGACTAAATGCACTGCATCCCCAGTGGTGCCAGTGGCTCTCTGGACTCATTGCACTGCATCACCAGTGGTGCCAGTGCACTCTCTGGACTCACTGCACTGCATCCACAGTGGCGCCAGTGTACTCTCTTAACTCACTGCCGTGCATCCACAGTGGTGCCAGTGCACTCTCTGGACTCACTGCACTGCATCCCCAATGGTGCCACTGCACTCTCTGGACTCACTGCACTGCATCCCCAGTGGTGCCAGTGCACTCTCTGGACTCACTGCAGTGCATTTCCAGTGGTGCCAGTGTAGTCTCTGGACTCACTGCACTGCATCCCCAGTTGTGCCAGTGCACTCTCTGGACTCACTGAACTGCATCCCCAGTGGTGCCAGTGCACTCTCTGGACTCACTGCACTGCATCCCCAGTGGTGCCAGTGCACTCTCTGGACTCACTGCACTGCATCCCCAGTGGTGACAGTGCACTCTCTGGACTCACTGCACTGCATCCCCCGTGGTGCCAGTGCACTCTCTGGACTCACTGCACTGCATCCCCAGTGGTGCCACTGCACTCTCTGAAAACACCGGGGTGCAACCGCAGCGGTGCCAGTGCACTCTCTGCACTCACGGCACTGCATCCCCAGTGGTGCCAGTGCACTCTCTGGACTCACTGCAGTGTGTCCCCTGTGGTGCCAGTGCACTCTGTGGACTCAGTGCACTGCATCCCAGTGGTGCCAGTGCACTCTCTGGACTCACTGCACTGCATCCCAGTGGTGCCAGTGCACTCTCTGGACTCACTGCAGTGAATCCCCAGTGGTGCCAGTGCACTCTCTGGACTCACTGCAGTGCATCCCCAGTGGTGCCAGTGCACTCTCTGGACTCACTGCAGTGCATCCCCAGTGGTGCCAGTGCACTCTCTGGACTCACTGCAGTCCATCCCCAGTGGTGCCAGTGCACTCTCTGGACTCACTGCACTGCATCCCCAGTGGTGCCAGTGCACTCTCTGGACTCACTGTACTGCATCCCCAGTGGTGCCAGTGCACTCTCTGGACTCACTGCACTGCATCCCCAGTGGTGCCAGTGCACTCTCTGGACTCACTGCACTGCATCACCAGTGGTGCCAGTGCACTCTCTGGACTCACTGCACTGCATCCCCAGTGGTGCCAGTGCACTCTCTGGACTTGCCGGGGTGCATCCCCAGTGGTGCCAGTGCACTCTCTGGACTCACTGCAGTGCATCCCCAGTGGTGCCAGTGCACTCTCTGGTCTCACTGCATTCCCAGTGGTGCCAGGGCACTCTCTGGACTCACTGAACTGCATCCCCAGTGGTGCCACTGTACTCTCTTTACTCACTGCACTGCATCCCCAGTGGTGCCAGTGCACTCTCTGGACTCACTGTACTGCATCCCCAGTGGTGCCAGTGCACTCTCTGGACTCACTGCACTGCATCCCCAGTGGTGCCAGTGCACTCTCTGGACTCACTGCACTGCATACCCAGTGGTGCCATTGCACTCTCTGGACTCACTGCAGTGCATCCCCAGTGGTGCCAGTGCACTCTCTGCACTCACTGCTGTGCATCCCCAGTGGTGCCAGTGCACTCTCTGGACTCACTGCACTGCATCCCCAGTGGTGCCAGTGCACTCTCTGGACTTGCCGGGGTGCATCCCCAGTGGTGCCAGTGCACTCTCTGGACTCACTGCAGTGCATCCCCAGTGGTGCCAGTGCACTGTCTGGACTCACTGCATTCCCAGTGGTGCCAGGGCACTCTCTGGACTCACTGCACTGCATCCCCAGTGGTGCCTGTGAAGTCTCTGGACTCACTGCAGTGCATCCCCAATGGTGCCAGTGTACTCTTTGGACTCACTGCACTGCATCCCCAGTGGTGCCACTGTACTCTCTGGACTCACTACACTGCATCCCCTGTGGTGCCAGTGCACTCTCTGGACTCACTGCACTGCATCCCCAGTGGTGCCAGTGCACTCTCTGGACTCACTGCACTGCATCCCCAGTGGTGCCAGTGCACACTCTGGACTCACTGCAGTGCATCCCCAGTGGTGCTAGTGCACTCTCTGGACTCACTGCACTGCATCCCCTGTGGTGCGAGTGCACTCTCTCGACTCACAGCTCTGCGTTACCATTGGTGCCAGTGCACTCTCTGGACTCATTGCAGTGCATCCCCAGTGGTGCCAATGCACTCTCTGGAGTCACGGCACTGCATCCCCAGTGGTGCCAGTGCACTCTCTGGACTCACTGCACTGCATCCTTAGTGGTGCCTGTGAAGTCTCTGGACTCACTGCAGTGCATCCCCAGTGGTGCCAGTGCAATCTCAGGACTCACAGCAGTGCAGCTCCAGTTGGTGCCAGTGCACTCTCTGGACTCACTGCACTGCATCCCCAGTGCTGACAGTGCACACTCTGGACTCACTGCACTGCATCCCCAGTGGTGCCAGTGTACTCTCTGGACTCAGTGGACTGCATCCACAGTGGTGCCACTGCACTCTCTGGACTCACTGCAGTGCATCCCCAGTGGTGCCAGTGCACTCTCTGGACTCACTGCACTGCATCCCCAGTGGTGCCAGTGCACTCTCTGGACTCACTGCACTGCATTCCCTTTTGTGCCAGTGCACTCTCTGGACTCACTGCACTGCATCCCCAGTGGTGCCAGTGCACTCTCTGGACTCACTGCACTACATCCCCAGTGGTGCCTGTGAAGTCTCTGGTCTCACTGCACTGCATCCCCAGTGGTGCCAGTGCACTCTCTGGACTCACTGCACTGCATCCCCATTGCTGACAGTGCCCTCTCTGGACTCAGTGCACTGCATCCCCAGTGGTGCCAGTTCACTCTCTGGACTAAATGCACTGCATCCCCAGTGGTGCCAGTGGCTCTCTGGACTCATTGCACTGCATCACCAGTGGTGCCAGTGCACTCTCTGGACTCACTGCAGTGCATCCACAGTGGCGCCAGTGTACTCTCTTAACTCACTGCACTGCATCACCAGTGGTGCCAGTGCACTCTCTGGACTCACTGCACTGCATCCCCAATCGTGCCACTGCACTCTCTGGACTCACTGCACTGCATCCCCAGTGGTGCCAGTGCACTCTCTGGACTCACTGCACTGCATCACCAGTGGTGCCAGTGCACTCTGTGGACTCACTGCACTGCATCCCCAGTGGTGCCAGTGCACTCTCTGGACTCACTAAACTGCATCCCCAAGGTGCCAGTGCACTCTCTGGACTCACTACACTGCATCCCCAGTGGTGCCAGTGCACTCTCTGGACTCACTGTACTGCATCCCCAGTGGTGACAGTGCACTCTCTGGACTCACTGCACTGCATCCCCAGTGGTGCCAGTGCACTCTCTGGACTCACTGCACTGCATCCCCAGTGGTGCCACTGCACTCTCTGAAAACACCGGGGTGCAACCGCAGCGGTGCCAGTGCACTCTCTGCACTCACGGCACTGCATCCCCAGTGGTGCCAGTGCACTCTCTGGACTCACTGCAGTGTATCCCCTGTGGTGCCAGTGCACTCTGTGGACTCAGTGCACTGCATCCCAGTGGTGCCAGTGCACTCTCTGGACTCACTGCAGTGCATCCCCAGTGGTGCCAGTGCACTCTCTGGACTCACTGCAGTGCATCCCCAGTGGTGCCAGTGCACTCTCTGGACTCACTGCAGTGCATCCCCAGTGGTGCCAGTGCACTCTCTGGACTCACTGCAGTCCATCCCCAGTGGTGCGAGGTCACTCTCTGGACTCACTGCACTGCATCCACAGTGGTGCCAGTGCACTCTCTTTACTCACTGCACTGCATCCCCAGTGGTGCCAGTGCACTCTCTGGACTCACTGTACTGCATCCCCAGTGGTGCCAGTGCACTCTCTGGACTCACTGCACTGCATCCCCAGTGGTGCCAGTGCACTCTCCGGACTCACTGCACTGCATCCCCAGTGGTGCCAGTGCACTCTCTGGACTCACTGCACTGCATCCCCAGTGGTGCCAGTGCACTCTCTGGACTCACTGCACTGCATCCCCAGTGGTGCCAGTGCACTCTCTGGACTCACTGCACTGCATCCCCAGTGGTGCCAGTGTGCTCTCTGGACTTGCCGGGGTGCATCCCCAGTGGTGCCAGTGCACTCTCTGGACTCACTGCACTGCATCCCCAGTGGTGCCAGTGCACTGTCTGGACTCACTGCATTCCCAGTGGTGCCAGTGCACTCTCTGGACTCACTGCACTGCATCCCCAGTGGTGCCTGTGAAGTCTCTGGACTCACTGCAGTGCATCCCCAATGGTGCCAGTGCACTCTTTGGACTCACTGCACTGCATCCCCAGTGGTGCCACTGTACTCTCTGGACTCACTACACTGCATCCCCTGTGGTGCCAGTGCCCTCTGTGGACTCAGTGCACTAAATCCCCAGTGGTGCCAGTGCACTCTCTGGACTCACTGCAGTGCATCCCCAGTGGTGCCAGTGCACTCTCTGGACTCACTGCACTGCATCCCCAGTCGTGCCAATGCACTCTCTGGACTCACTGCAGTGCATCCCCTTTTGTGCCAGTGCACTCTCTGCACTCACTGCAGTGCATCCCCTTTTGTGCCAGTGCACTCTCTGGACTCACTGCAGTGCATTTCCAGTGGTGCCAGTGTAATCTCTGGACTCACTGCACTGCATCCCCAGTTGTGCCAGTGCACTCTCTGGACTCACTGAACTGCATCCCCAAGGTGCCAGTGCACTCTCTGGACTCACTGCACTGCATCCCCAGTGGTGCCAGTGCACTCTCTGGACTCACTGCACTGCATCCCCAGTGGTGACAGTGCACTCTCTGGACTCACTGCACTGCATCCTCCGTGGTGCCAGTGCACTCTCTGGACTCACTGCACTGCATCCCCAGTGGTGCCACTGCACTCTCTGAAAACACCGGGGTGCAACCGCAGCGGTGCCAGTGCACTCTCTGCACTCACGGCACTGCATCCCCAGTGGTGCCAGTGCACTCTCTGGACTCACTGCAGTGTATCCCCTGCGGTGCCAGCGCACTCTGTGGACTCAGTGCACTGCATCCCAGTGGTGCCAGTGCACTCTCTGGACTCACTGCACTGCATCCCAGTGGTGCCAGTGCACTCTCTGGACTCACTGCAGTGCATCCCCAGTGGTGCCAGTGCACTCTCTGGACTCACTGCAGTGCATCCCCAGTGGTGGCAGTGCACTCTCTGGACTCACTGCAGTGCATCCCCAGTGGGGCCAGTGCACTCTCTGGACTCACTGCACTGCATCCCCAGTGGTGCCAGTGCACTCTCTGGACTCACTGTACTGCATCCCCAGTGGTGCCAGTGCACTCTCTGGACTCACTGCACTGCATCCCCAGTGGTGCCAGTGCACTCTCTGGACTCACTGCACTGCATCCCCAGTGGTGCCAGTGCACTCTCTGGACTCACAGCACTGCATGACCAGTGGTGCCAGTGCACTCTCTGCACTCACTGCAGTGCATCACCAGTGGTGCCAGTGCACTCTCTGGACTCACTGCACTGCATCCCCAGTGGTGCCAGTGCACTCTCTGGACTTGCCGGGGTGCATCCCCAGTGGTGCCAGTGCACTCTCTGGACTCACTGCAGTGCATCCCCAGTGCTGCCAGTGAACTCTCTAGACTCACTGCATTTCCAGTGGTGCCAGGGCACTCTCTGGACTCACTGCACTGCATCCCCAGTGGTGCCACTGTACTCTCTTTACTCACTGCACTGCATCCCCAGTGGTGCCAGTGCACTCTCTGGACTCACTGCACTGCATCCCCAGTGGTGCCAGTGCACTCTCTGGACTCACTGCACTGCATCCCCAGTGGTGCCAGTGCACTCTCTGGACTCACTGCACTGCATCCCCAGTGGTGTCAGTGCACTCTCTGGACTCACTTCAGTGCATCCCCAGTGGTGCCACTGCACTCTCTGGACTCACTGCACTGCATCCCCAGTGGTGCCAGGGCACTCTCTGGACTCACTACACTGCATCCCCTGTGGTGCCAGTGCCCTCTGTGGACTCACTGCACTACATCCTCCGTAGTGCCAGTGCACTCTCTGGACTCACTGCACTGCATCCCCAGTGGTGCCAGTGCACTCTCTGGACTCACTGCACTGCATCCCCAGTGGTGCCAGTGCACACTCTGGACTCACTGCAGTGCATCCCCAGTGGTGCTAGTGCACTCTCTGGACTCACTGCACTGCATCCCCTGTGGTGCGAGTGCACTCTCTCGACTCACTGCTCTGCGTTACCATTGGTGCCAGTGCACTCTCTGGACTCACTGCAGTGCATCCCCAGTGGTGCCAGTGCACTCTCTGCACTCACTGCAGTGCATCCCCAGCGGTGCCAGTGCACTCTCTGGACTCACTGCACTGCATCCCCAGTGGTGCCAGTGCACTCTCTGGAGTCTCTGCAGTGCATCCCCAGTGGTGCCAGTGCACTCTCTGGACTCACTGCAGTGCATCCCCAGTGCTGCCAGTGAACTCTCTAGACTCACTGCATTTCCAGTGGTGCCAGGGCACTCTCTGGACTCACTGCACTGCATCCCCAGTGGTGCCACTGTACTCTCTTTACTCACTGCACTGCATCCCCAGTGGTGCCAGTGCACTCTCTGGACTCACTGTACTGCATCCCCAGTGGTGCCAGTGCACTCTCTGGACTCACTGCACTGCATCCCCAGTGGTGCCAGTGCACTCTCTGGACTCACTGCACTGCATACCCAGTGGTGCCATTGCACTCTCTGGACTCACTGCAGTGCATCCCCAGTGGTGCCAGTGCACTCTCTGCACTCACTGCAGTGCATCCCCAGTGGTGCCAGTGCACTCTCTGGACTCACTGCACTGCATCCCCAGTGGTGCCAGTGCACTCTCTGGACTTGCCGGGGTGCATCCCCAGTGGTGCCAGTGCACTCTCTGGACTCACTGCACTGCATCCCCAGTGGTGCCAGTGCACTGTCTGGACTCACTGCATTCCCAGTGGTGCCAGGGCACTCTCTGGACTCACTACACTGCATCCCCTGTGGTGCCAGTGCCCTCTGTGGACTCACTGCACTACATCCCCCGTAGTGCCAGTGCACTCTCTGGACTCACTGCACTGCATCCCCAGTGGTGCCAGTGCACTCTCTGGACTCACTGCACTGCATCCCCAGTGGTGTCAGTGCACACTCTGGACTCACTGCAGTGCATCCCCAGTGGTGCTAGTGCACTCTCTGGACTCACTGCACTGCATCCCCTGTGGTGCGAGAGCACTCTCTCGACTCACTGCTCTGCGTTACCATTGGTGCCAGTGCACTCTCTGGACTCACTGCAGTGCATCCCCAGTGGTGCCAGTGCACTCTCTGCACTCACTGCAGTGCATCACCAGTGGTGCCAGTGCACTCTCTGGACTCACTGCACTGCATCCCCAGTGGTGCCAGTGCACTCTCTGGACTTGCCGGGGTGCATCCCCAGTGGTGCCAGTGCACTCTCTGGACTCACTGCATTGCATCCCCAGTGCTGCCAGTGAACTCTCTAGACTCACTGCATTTCCAGTGGTGCCAGGGCACTCTCTGGACTCACTGCACTGCATCCCCAGTGGTGCCACTGTACTCTCTTTACTCACTGCACTGCATCCCCAGTGGTGCCAGTGCACTCTCTGGACTCACTGTACTGCATCCCCAGTGGTGCCAGTGCACTCTCTGGACTCACTGCACTGCATCCCCAGTGGTGCCAGTGCACTCTCTGGACTCACTGCACTGCATCCCCAGTGGTGTCAGTGCACTCTCTGGACTCACTTCAGTGCATCCCCAGTGGTGCCACTGCACTCTCTGGACTCACTGCAGTGCATCCCCAGTGGTGCCAGGGCACTCTCTGGACTCACTACACTGCATCCCCTGTGGTGCCAGTGCCCTCTGTGGACTCACTGCACTACATCCCCAGTAGTGCCAGTGCACTCTCTGGACTCACTGCACTGCATCCCCAGTGGTGCCAGTGCACTCTCTGGACTCACTGCACTGCATCCCCAGTGGTGCCAGTGCACACTCTGGACTCACTGCAGTGCATCCCCAGTGGTGCTAGTGCACTCTCTGGACTCACTGCACTGCATCCCCAGTGGTGCCAGTGCACTCTCTCGTCTCACTGCTCTGCGTTACCATTGGTGCCAGTGCACTCTCTGGACTCACTGCAGTGCATCCCCAGTGGTGCCAGTGCACTCTCTGCACTCACTGCAGTGCATCACCAGTGGTGCCAGTGCACTCTCTGGACTCACTGCACTGCATCCCCAGTGGTGCCAGTGCACTCTCTGGACTTGCCGGGGTGCATCCCCAGTGGTGCCAGTGCACTCTCTGGACTCACTGCAGTGCATCCCCAGTGCTGCCAGTGAACTCTCTAGACTCACTGCATTTCCAGTGGTGCCACGGCACTCTCTGGACTCACTGCACTGCATCCCCAGTGGTGCCACTGTACTCTCTTTACTCACTGCACTGCATCCCCAGTGGTGCCAGTGCACTCTCTGGACTCACTGTACTGCATCCCCAGTGGTGCCAGTGCACTCTCTGGACTCACTGCACTGCATCCCCAGTGGTGCCAGTGCACTCTCTGGACTCACTGCACTGCATACCCAGTGGTGCCAGTGCCTTCTCTGGACTCACTGCAGTGCATCCCCAGTGGTGCCAGTGCACTCTCTGCACTCACTGCAGTGCATCTCCAGTGGTGCCAGTGCACTCTCTGGACTCACTGCACTGCATCCCCAGTGGTGCCAGTGCACTCTCTGGACTTGCCGGGGTGCATCCCCAGTGGTGCCAGTGCACTCTCTGGACTCACTGCAGTGCATCCCCAGTGGTGCCAGTGCACTGTCTGGACTCACTGCATTCCCAGTGGTGCCAGGGCACTCTCTGGACTCACTGCACTGCATCCCCAGTGGTCCCTGTGAAGTCTCTGGACTCACTGCAGTGCATCCCCAATGGTGCCAGTGCACTCTTTGGACTCACTGCACTGCATCCCCAGTGGTGCCAGTGCACTCTCTGGACTCACTGCACTGCATCCCCAGTGGTGCCAGTGCACTCTCTGGACTCACTGCACTGCATCCCCAGTGGTGCCAGTGCACACTCTGGACTCACTGCACTGCATCCCCAGTGGTGCCAGTGCACACTCTGGACTCACTGCAGTGCATCCCCAGTGGTGCTAGTGCACTCTCTGGACTCACTGCACTGCATCCCCTGTGGTGCCAGTGCACTCTCTCGACTCACTGCTCAGCGTTGCCATTGGTGCCAGTGCACACTCTGGACTCACTGCACTGCATCCCCAGTGGTGCCAGTGCACTCACTGGACTCACTGCACTGCATCACAGGTGGTGCCAGTGCACTCTCTGGACTCACTGCAGTGAAACCCCGGTGGTGCCAGTGTACTCTCTGGACTCACTGCACTGCATCCCCAGTGGTGCCAGTGTACTCACTGGACTCACTGGACTGCATCCCCAGTGGTGCCAGTGAACTCTCTGGACTCACTGCACTGCATCCCCAGTGGTGCCAGTGTACTCTCTGGACTCACTGCAGTGCATCCCCAGTGGTGCCAGAGCACTCTCTGGACTCACTGCACTGCATCCCCAGTGGTGCCAGTGCACTCTCTGGAATCACTGCACTGCATCCCCAGTGGTGTCAGTGCACTCTCTGGACTCACTGAAGTGCATCCCCAGTTGTGCCAGTGCACTCTCTGGACTCACTGCACTGCATCCCCAGTGCTGCCAGTGCACTCTCTGGACTCAGTGCACTGCATCCCCAGTGGTGCCAGTGCAATCTCTGGACTCACTGTAGTGCATCCCCAGTGGTGCCAGTGCACTCTCTGGACTCACTGCAGTGCATCCCCAGTGGTGCCAGTGCACTCTCTGGACTCACTATACTGCATCACCAGTGGTGCCAGTGCACTCTCTGGACTCACTGCAGTGCATCCCCAGTGGTGCCAGTGCACTCTCTGGACTCACTGCACTGCAGCCCCGGTGGTGCCAGTGCAATCTCTGGACTCACTGCACTGCATCCCCAGTGGTGCCAGTGCACTCTCTGGACTCACTGCACTGCATCTCCAGTTTTGCCAGTGAAGTCTTTGGACTCACTGCACTGCATCCCCAGTGGTGCCAGTGCACTCTCTGGAGTCACTGAAGTGCATCCCCAGTGGTGCCAGTGCACTCTCTGGACTCACTGCACTGCATGCCCAGTGGTGCCACTGCACTCTCTGGACTCACTGTACTGCATCTCCACTGGTACCAGTGCACTCTGTGGACTCACTGTACTGCATCCCCAGTGGTGACAGTGCACTCTCTGGACTCACTGCAGTGCATCCCCAGTGGTGCCAGTGCACTCTCTGGACTCACTGCACTGCATCCCCAGTGGTGCCAGTGCACTCTCTGGACTCACTGCAGTGCATTCCCTCTGGTGCCAGTGCACTCTCTGGACTCACTGCAGTGCATCCCCAGTGGTGCCAGTGCACTCTCTGGACTCACTGAACTGCATCCCCAGTGGTGCCAGTGCATTCTCTGGACTCACTGCAGTGCATCACCAGTGGTGCCAGTGCACTCTCTGGACTCACTGAGGTGCATCCCCAGTGGTGCCAGTGCAATCTCTGGACTCACTGCAGTGCATCCCCAGTGGTGCCAGTGCACACTCTGGACTCACTGCACTGCATCCCCAGTGATGGCAGTGCACTCTCTGGACTCACTGCACTGCATCCCCAGTGTTCACAGTGCACTCTCTGCACTCACTACACTGCATCCCCAGTGGTGCCAGTGCACTCTCTGGACTCACTGCACTGCATCCCCAGTGGTGCCAGTGCACTCTGTGGACTCACTGTACTGCATCCCCAGTGGTGTCAGTGCACTCTCTGGACTCACTGCACTGCATCCCCAGTGGTGCCAGTGCACTCTCTGGACTCACTGCACTGCATTCCCAGTGGAGCCCGTCCACTCTCTGGACTCACTGAAGTGCATCCCCAGTGGTGCCAGTGCACTCTCTGGACTCACTGCAGTGCATCCCCGTTGGTGCCAGTGCACTCTCTGGACTCACTGCAGTGCATCCCCAGTGGTGCCAGTGCACTCTCTGGACTCACTGTACTGCATCCCCAGTGTTGCCAGTGCACTCTCTGGACTCACTGTACTGCATCCCCAGTGGTGCCAAAGCACTCTCTGGACTCCCGGCACCGCATCCCCAGTGGTGCCAGTGCACTCTCTGGACTCACTGCACTCCATCCCCAGTGGTGCCAGTGTACTCACTGGACTCACTGCACTGCATTCCCCAGTGGTGCTAGTGCACTCTCTGGACTCACTGCAGTGCATCCCCAGTGGTGCCAGTGCACTCTCTGGACTCACTGAAGTGCATTCTCAGTGGTTCCAGTGCACTCTGTGGACTCTCTGCACTGCATCCCCAGTGGTGCCAGTGCGCTCTCTGGACTCACTGCAGTGCATCCCCAGTGGTGCCAGTGCACTCTCTAGACTCACTGCACTGCATCCCCAGTGCTGCCAGTGCACTCTCTGGACTCACTGCACTGCATCCCCAGTGGTGCCAGTGCACTCTCTGGACTCACTGCAGTGCATCCCCAGTGGTGCCAGTGCACTCTCTGGACTCACTGCACTGCATCCCCAGTGGTGCCTCTGCACTCTCTGGAGTCACTGCAGTGCATCCCCAGTGGTGCCAGTGCACTCTCTGGACTCACTGCAGTGCATTCCCACTGCTGCCAGTGCACTCTCTGGACTCACAGCACTGCATCCCCAGTGGTGCCAGTGCACTCTCTGGACTCACTGCACTGCATCCCCAGTGGTGCCAATGCACTCTCTGGACTCACTACACTGCATCCCCAGTGGTGCCAGTGCACTCTCTGGACTCACTGCAGTGCATCCCAAGTGGTGCCAGTGCACTCTCTGGACTCACTGCACTGCATCCCCAGTGGTGCCAGTGCACTCTCTCGAGTCACTGCACTACATCCCCAGTGGTGCCAGTGCGCTCACTGGACTCACTGTACTGCATCATCAGTGGTGCCAGTGCACTCTCTGGACTCACTGCACTGCATCCCCAGTGGTGCCAATGCACTCTCTGGACTCACTGCACTGCATCCCCAGTGGTGCCAGTGCACTCACTGGACTCACTGCACTGCATCCCAAGTGGTACCAGTGCACTCTCTGGACTCACTGCACTGCATCCCCAGTGCTGCCAGTGCACTCTCTCGAGTCACTGCACTACATCCCCAGTGGTGCCAGTGCACTCACTGGACTCACTGTACTGCATTCCCAGTGGTGCTAGTGCACTCTCTGGACTCACTGCAGTGCATCCCCAGTGGTGCCAGTGCACTCTTTGGACTCACTGAAGTGCATTCTCAGTGGTGCCAGTGCACTCTCTGGACTCACTGCACTGCATCCCCAGCGGTGCCAGTGCACTCTCTGGACTCACTGAAGTGCATTCTCAGTGGTGCCAGTGCACTCTCTGGACTCACTGCAGTGCATCCCCAGTGGTGCCAGTACACTCACTGGACTCACTGCACTGCATCCCCAGTGGTGCCAGTGCACTCTCTGGACTCACTGCACTGCATCCCCAGTGGTGCCAGTGCACTCTCTGGACTCACTGCACTGCATCCCCAGTGCTGCCTGTGCACTCTCTGGACTCACTGCACTGCATCCCCAGTGGTGTCACTGCACTCTCTGGACTCACTGCACTGCATCCCCAGTTGTGCCAGTGCACTCTCTGCACTCACTGCACTGCATACCCAGTGGTGCCAGTGCACTCACTGGACTCATTGCAGTGCATTCCCTCTGGTGCCAGTGCACTCTCTGGACTCGCTGCAGTGCATCCCCAGTGGTGCCAGTGCACTCTCTGGACTCACTGCACTGCATCCCCAGTGGTGCCAATGCACTCTCTGGACTCACTGCACTGCATCCCCAGTGGTGCCAGTGCACTCACTGGACTCACTGCACTGCATCCCAAGTGGTACCAGTGCACTCTCTGGACTCACTGCACTGCATCCCCAGTGGTGCCAGTGCACTCTCTCGAGTCACTGCACTACATCCCCAGTGGTGCCAGTGCACTCACTGGACTCACTGCAGTGCATCCCCAGTGGTGCTAGTGCACTCTCTGGACTCACTGCAGTGCATCCCCAGTGGTGCCAGTGCACTCTTTGGACTCACTGAAGTGCATTCTCAGTGGTGTCAGTGCACTCTCTGGACTCACTGCACTGCATCCCCAGTGGTGCCAGTGCACTCTCTGGACTCACTGAAGTGCATTCTCAGTGGTGCCAGTGCACTCTCTGGACTCACTGCAGTGCATCCCCAGTGGTGCCAGTACACTCACTGGACTCACTGCACTGCATCCCCAGTGGTGCCAGTGCACTCTCTGGACTCACTGCACTGCATCCCCAGTGCTGCCTGTGCACTCTCTGGACTCACTGCACTGCATCCCCAGTGGTGTCACTGCACTCTCTGGACTCACTGCACTGCATCCCCAGTTGTGCCAGTGCACTCTCTGCACTCACTGCACTGCATACCCAGTGGTGCCAGTGCACTCACTGGACTCATTGCAGTGCATTCCCTCTGGTGCCAGTGCACTCTCTGGACTCGCTGCAGTGCATCCCCAGTGGTGCCAGTGCACTCTCTGGACTCACTGCACTGCATCTCCAGTGGTGCCAGTGCACTCTCTGGACTCACTGCAGTGCATCACCTGTGGTGCCAGTGCACTCTCTGGACTCACTGAAGTGCATCCCCAGTGGTGCCAGTGCAATCTCTGGACTCACTGCACTGCATTCCCAGTCGTGCCAGTGCACTCTCTGGACTCACTGCACTGCATCCCCAGTGGTGCCAGTGCACTCTCTGGACTCACTGCACTGCAACCCCAGTGTTGCCAGTGCACTCTCTGGACTCACTGCACTGCATCCCCAGTGGTGTCAGTGCACTCTCTGGACTCACTTCAGTGCATCCCCAGTGGTGCCACTGCACTCTCTGGACTCACTGCAGTGCATCCCCAGTGGTGCCAGTGCACTCTCTGGACTCACTGCAGTGCATCCCCACTGCTGCCAGTGCACTCTCTGGACTCACAGCAGTGCATCCCCAGTGGTGCCAGCGCACTCTCTGGACTCACTGCACTGCATCCCCAGTGGTGCCAATGCACTCTCTGGACTCACTGCACTGCATCCCCAGTGGTGCCAGTGCACTCTCTGGACTCACTGCACTGCATCCCAAGTGGTGCCAGTGCACTCTCTGGACTCACTGCACTGCATCCCCAGTGGTGCCAGTGCACTCTCTCGAGTCACTGCACTACATCCCCAGTGGTGCCAGTGCGCTCACTGGACTCACTGTACTGCATCATCAGTGGTGCCAGTGCACTCTCTGGAGTGACTGCAGTGCATCCCCAGTGGTGCCAGTGCACTCTCTGGACTCACTGCACTGCATCCCCAGTGGTGCCAGTGCACTCTCTGGACTCACTGCACTGCATCCCCAGTGGTGCCAGTGCACTCACTGGACTCACTGCACTGCATCCCTAGTGGTACCAGTGCACTCTCTGGACTCACTGCACTGCATCCCCAGTGGTGCCAGTGCACTCTCTCGAGTCACTGCACTACATCCCCAGTGGTGCCAGTGCACTCACTGGACTCACTGTACTGCATTGCCAGTGGTGCTAGTGCACTCTCTGGACTCACTGCAGTGCATCCCCACTGGTGCCAATGCACTCTTTGGACTCACTGAAGTGCATTCTCAGTGGTGCCAGTGCACTCTCTGGACTCACTGAAGTGCATTTTCAGTGGTGCCAGTGCACTCTCTGGACTCACTGAAGTGCATTTTCAGTGGTGCCAGTGCACTCTCTGGACTCACTGCAGTGCATCCCCAGTGGTGCCAGTGCACTCTCTGGACTCACTGTACTGCATCCACAGTGGTGCCAGTGCACTCTCTGGACTCACTGCACTGCATTCCCTCTGGTGCCAGTGCACTCTCTGGACTCACTGCAGTGCATCCCCAGTGGTGCCAGTGCACTCTCTGGACTCACTGCACTGCATCCCCAGTGGTGCCAGTGCACTCTCTGGACTCACTGCAGTGCATCACCTGTGGTGCCAGTGCACTCTCTGGACTCACTGAAGTGCATCCCCAGTGGTGCCAGTGCAATCTCTGGACTCACTGCACTGCATTCCCAGTCGTGCCAGTGCACTCTCTGGACTCACTGCACTGCATCCCCAGTGGTGCCAGTGCACTCTCTGGACTCACTGCACTGCAACCCCAGTGTTGCCAGTGCACTCTCTGGACTCACTGCACTGCATCCCCAGTGGTGCCAGTGCACTCTCTGGACTCACTTCAGTGCATCCCCAGTGGTGCCAGAGCACTCTCTGGACTCACTGCACTGCATCCCCAGTGGTGCCAGTGCACTCTCTGGACTCACTGCACTGCAGCCCCAGTGGTGCCAGTGCACTCTCTGGACTCACTGCACTGCATCCCCAGTATTGCCAGTGCACTCTCTGGACTCACTGCACTGCATCCCCAGTGGTGCCAGTGCACTCTCTGGACTCACTGCACTGCATCCCCAGTGGTGCCACTGCACTCTCTGGACTCACTGCACTGCATGTCCAGTGGTGCCAGTGCACTCTCTGCACTCACTGCACTGCATCCCCAGTGGTGCCAGTGCACTCACTGGACTCACTGCAGTGCATTCCCCAGTGGTGCCAGTGCACTCTCTGGACTCACTGCACTGCATCCCCAGTGGTGCCAGTGCACTGTCTGGACTCACTGCAGTGCATCCCCAGTGGTGCCAGTGCACTCTCTGGACTCACTGCAGTGCATCACCAGTGGTGCCAGTGCACTCTCTGGACTCACTGAAGTGCATCCCCAGTGGTGCCAGTGCACTCTCTGGACTCACTGCACTGCATCCCCAGTGGTGCCAGTGCACTCTCTGGACTCACTGCACTGCATCCCCAGTGGTGCCAGAGCACTCTCTGGACTCACGGCACTGCATCCTCTGTGCTGCCAGTGCACTCTCTGGACTCACTGCACTGCATCCCCAGTGGTGCCAGTGCACTCTCTGGACTCACTGTACTGCATCCCCAGTGGAGCGCGTGCACTCTCTGGACTCACTGAAGTGCATCCCCAGTGGTGCCAGTGCACTCTCTAGACTCACTGCACTGCATCCCCAGTGGTGCTAGTGCACTCTGTGGACTCACTGCAGTGCATCCCCAGTGGTGCCAGTGCACTCTCTGGACTCACTGAAGGGCATTCTCAGTGGTGCCAGTGCACTCTCTGGACTCACTGCAGTGTTTCCCCAGTGGTGCCAGTACACTCACTGGACTGACTGCACTGCATCCCCAGTGGTGCCAGTGCACTCTCTGGACTCACCGCACCGCATCCCCAGTGGTGCCAGTGCACTCTCTGGAGTAACTGCAGTGCATCACCAGTGGTGCCAGTGCACTCTCTGGACTCACTGCACTGCATCGCCAGTGGTGCCAGTGCACTCTCTGGACTCACTGCACTGCATCCCCAGTGGTGCCAGAGCACTCTCTGGACTCACTGCAGTGCATCCACAGTGGTGCCAGTGCACTCTCTGGACTCACTGCACTGTATCCCCACTGGTGCCAGTGCACTCTCTGGACTCACTGCACTGCATCCCCAGTGGTGCCAGTGCACTCTCTGGACTCCCGGCACCGCATCCCCAGTGGTGCCAGTGCACTCTCTGGGCTCACTGCAGTGCATCCCCAGTGGTGCCAGTGCACTCTCTTGACTCACTGCACTGCATCCCCAGTGGTGCCAGTGCACTCACTGGATTCACTGCACTGCATCCCCAGTGGTGCTAGTGCACTCTCTGGACTCACTGCAGTGCATCCCCAGTGGTGCCAGTGCACTCTCTGGACTCACTGCACTGCATCCCCAGTGGTGCCAGTGCACTCTGTGGACTCACTGCAGTGCATCCCCAGTGGTGCCAGTGCGCTCTCTGGACTCACTGCAGTGCATCCCCAGTGGTGCCAGTGCAATCTCTGGACTCACTGCACTGCATCCCCAGTGCTGCCAGTGCACTCTCTGGACTCACTGCACTGCATCCCCAGTGGTGCCAGTGCACTCTCTGGACTCACTGCACTGCATCCCCAGAGGTGCCAGTGCACTCTCTGGACTCACTGCACTGCATGCCCAGTGGTGCCAGTGCACTCTCTGGACTCACTGTACTGCATCTCCACTGGTACCAGTGCACTCTGTGGACTCACTGTACTGCATCCCCAGTGGTGACAGTGCACTCTCTGGACTCACTGCAGTACATCCCCAGTGGTGCCAGTGCACTCTCTGGACTCACTGCACTGCATCCCCAGTGGTGCCAGTGCACTCTCTGGACTCAATGCAGTGCATTCCCTCTGGTGTCAGTGCACTCTCTGGACTCACTGCACTGCATCCCCAGTGGTGCCAGTGCACTCTCTGGACTCACTGCGCTGCATCCCCAGTGGTGCCAGTGCATTCTCTGGACTCACTGCAGTGCATCACCAGTGGTGCCAGTGCACTCTCTGGACTCACTGAGGTGCATCCCCAGTGGTGCCAGTGCAATCTCTGGACTCACTGCAGTGCATCCCCAGTGGTGCCAGTGCACACTCTGGACTCACTGCACTGCATCCCCAGTGGTGCCAGTGCACTCTCTGGACTCACTGCACTGCATCCCCAGTGTTCACAGTGCACTCTCTGCACTCACTACACTGCATCCCCAGTGGTGCCAGTGCACTCTCTGGACTCACTGCACTGCATCCCCAGTGGTGCCAGTGCACTCTGTGGACTCACTGCACTGCATCCCCAGTGGTGTCAGTGCACTCTCTGGACTCACTGCACTGCATCCCCAGTGGTGCCAGTGCACTCACTGGACTCACTGCACTGCATTCCCAGTGGAGCCCGTCCACTCTCTGGACTCACTGAAGTGCATCCCCAGTGGTGCCAGTGCACTCTCTGGACTCACTGCAGTGCATCCCCGTTGGTGCCAGTGCACTCTCTGGACTCACTGCAGTGCATACCCAGTGGTGCCAGTGCACTCTCTCGACTCACTGAAGTGCACTCTCAGTGGTGCCAGTGCACTCTCTGGACTCACTGCACTGCATCCCCAGTGGTGCCAGTACACTCACAGGACTGACTACACTGCATCCCCAGTGGAGCCAGTGCGCTCTCTGGACTCACTGCACTGCATCCCCATTGGTGCCAGTGCATTCTCTGGACTCACCGCACTGCACCCTGAGTGGTGCCAGTGCACTCTCTGGACTCACTGCAGTGCATCCCCAGTGGTGCCAGTGCTCTCTCTGGACTCACTGTACTGCATCCCCAGTGTTGCCAGTGCACTCTCTGGACTCACTGCACTGCATCCCCAGTGGTGCCAAAGCACTCTCTGGACTCCCGGCACCGCATCCCCAGTGGTGCCAGTGCACTCTCTGGGCTCACTGCAGTGCATCCCCAGTGGTGCCAGTGCACTCTCTTGACTCACTGCACTGCATCCCCAGTGGTGCCAGTGTACTCACTGGACTCACTGCACTGCATTCCCCAGTGGTGCTAGTGCACTCTCTGGACTCACTGCAGTGCATCCCCAGTGGTGCCAGTGCACACTCTGGACTCACTGCACTGCATCCCCAGTGGTGCCAGTGCACTCTCTGGACTCACTGCACTGCATCCCCAGTGTTCACAGTGCACTCTCTGCACTCACTACACTGCATCCCCAGTGGTGCCAGTGCACTCTCTGGACTCACTGCACTGCATCCCCAGTGGTGCCAGTGCACTCTGTGGACTCACTGCACTGCATCCCCAGTGGTGTCAGTGCACTCTCTGGACTCACTGCACTGCATCCCCAGTGGTGCCAGTGCACTCACTGGACTCACTGCACTGCATTCCCAGTGGAGCCCGTCCACTCTCTGGACTCACTGAAGTGCATCCCCAGTGGTGCCAGTGCACTCTCTGGACTCACTGCAGTGCATCCCCGTTGGTGCCAGTGCACTCTCTGGACTCACTGCAGTGCATACCCAGTGGTGCCAGTGCACTCTCTGGACTCACTGAAGTGCACTCTCAGTGGTGCCAGTGCACTCTCTGGACTCACTGCACTGCATCCCCAGTGGTGCCAGTACACTCACAGGACTGACTACACTGCATCCCCAGTGGAGCCAGTGCGCTCTCTGGACTCACTGCACTGCATCCCCATTGGTGCCAGTGCATTCTCTGGACTCACCGCACTGCACCCTGAGTGGTGCCAGTGCACTCTCTGGACTCACTGCAGTGCATCCCCAGTGGTGCCAGTGCACTCTCTTGACTCACTGCACTGCATCCCCAGTGGTGCCAGTGTACTCACTGGACTCACTGCACTGCATTCCCCAGTGGTGCTAGTGCACTCTCTGGACTCACTGCAGTGCATCCCCAGTGGTGCCAGTGCACTCTCTGGACTCACTGAAGTGCATTCTCAGTGGTTCCAGTGCACTCTGTGGACTCTCTGCACTGCATCCCCAGTGGTGCCAGTGCGCTCTCTGGACTCACTGCAGTGCATCCCCAGTGGTGCCAGTGCACTCTCTAGACTCACTGCACTGCATCCCCAGTGCTGCCAGTGCACTCTCTGGACTCACTGCACTGCATCCCCAGTGGTGCCAGTGCACTCTCTGGACTCACTGCACTGCATCCCCAGTGGTGCCAGTGCACTCTCTGGACTCACTGCACTGCATCCCCAGTGGTGCCACTGCACTCTCTGGAGTCACTGCAGTGCATCCCCAGTGGTGCCAGTGCACTCTCTGGACTCACTGAAGTGCATTCTCAGTGGTGCCAGTGCACTCTCTGGACTCACAGCAGTGCATCCCCAGTGGTGCCAGTGCACTCTCTGGACTCACTGCACTGCATCCCCAGTGGTGCCAATGCACTCTCTGGACTCACTGCACTGCATCCCCAGTGGTGCCAGTGCACTCTCTGGACTCACTGCAGTGCATCCCAAGTGGTGCCAGTGCACTCTCTGGACTCACTGCACTGCATCCCCAGTGGTGCCAGTGCACTCTCTCGAGTCACTGCACTACATCCCCAGTGGTGCCAGTGCGCTCACTGGACTCACTGTACTGCATCATCAGTGGTGCCAGTGCACTCTCTGGAGTGACTGCAGTGCATCCCCAGTGGTGCCAGTGCACTCTCTGGACTCACTGCACTGCATCCCCAGTGGTGCCAATGCACTCTCTGGACTCACTGCACTGCATCCCCAGTGGTGCCAGTGCACTCACTGGACTCACTGCACTGCATCCCAAGTGGTACCAGTGCACTCTCTGGACTCACTGCACTGCATCCCCAGTGGTGCCAGTGCACTCTCTCGAGTCACTGCACTACATCCCCAGGGGTGCCAGTGCACTCACTGGACTCACTGTACTGCATTCCCAGTGGTGCTAGTGCACTCTCTGGACTCACTGCAGTGCATTCCCAGTGGTGCCAGTGCACTCTCTGGACTCACTGCAGTGCATTCTCAGTGGTGCCAGTGCACTCTCTGGACTCACTGCAGTGCATCCCCAGTGGTGCCAGTACACTCACTGGACTCACTGCACTGCATCCCCAGTGGTGCCAGTGCACTCTCTGGACTCACTGCACTGCATCCCCAGTGGTGCCAGTGCACTCTCTGGACTCACTGCACTGCATCCCCAGTGCTGCCTGTGCACTCTCTGGACTCACTGCACTGCATCCCCAGTGGTGTCACTGCACTCTCTGGACTCACTGCACTGCATCCCCAGTTGTGCCAGTGCACTCTCTGCACTCACTGCACTGCATACCCAGTGGTGCCAGTGCACTCACTGGACTCACTGCATTGCATTCCCTCTGGTGCCAGTGCACTCTCTGGACTCACTGCAGTGCATCCCCAGTGGTGCCAGTGCACTCTCTGGACTCACTGCACTGCATCTCCAGTGGTGCCAGTGCACTCTCTGGACTCACTGCAGTGCATCACCTGTGGTGCCAGTGCACTCACTGGACTCACTGAAGTGCATCCCCAGTGGTGCCAGTGCAATCTCTGGACTCACTGCACTGCATTCCCAGTCGTGCCAGTGCACTCTCTGGACTCACTGCACTGCGTCCCCAGTGGTGCCAGTGCACTCTCTGGACTCACTGCACTGCAACCCCAGTGTTGCCAGTGCACTCTCTGGACTCACTGCACTGCATCCCCAGTGGTGTCAGTGCACTCTCTGGACTCACTTCAGTGCATCCCCAGTGGTGCCACTGCACTCTCTGGACTCACTGCAGTGCATCCCCAGTGGTGCCAGTGCACTCTCTGGACTCACTGCAGTGCATCCCCACTGCTGCCAGTGCACTCTCTGGACTCACAGCAGTGCATCCCCAGTGGTGCCAGTGCACTCTCTGGACTCACTGCACTGCATCCCCAGTGGTGCCAATGCACTCTCTGGACTCACTGCACTGCATCCCCAGTGGTGCCAGTGCACTCTCTGGACTCACTGCACTGCATCCCAAGTGGTGCCAGTGCACTCTCTGGACTCACTGCACTGCATCCCCAGTGGTGCCAGTGCACTCTCTCGAGTCACTGCACTACATCCCCAGTGGTGCCAGTGCACTCACTGGACTCACTGTACTGCATTCCCAGTGGTGCTAGTGCACTCTCTGGACTCACTGCAGTGCATCCCCAGTGGTGCCAGTGCACTCTTTGGACTCACTGAAGTGCATTCTCAGTGGTGCCAGTGCACTCTCTGGACTCACTGCACTGCATCCCCAGTGGTGCCAGTGCACTCTCTGGACTCACTGAAGTGCATTTTCAGTGGTGCCAGTGCACTCTCTGGACTCACTGCAGTGCATCCCCAGTGGTGCCAGTGCACTCTCTGGACTCACTGCACTGCATCCCCAGTGGTGCCAGTGCACTCTCTGGACTCACTGCACTGCATCAACAGTGCTGCCTGTGCACTCTCTGGACTCACTGCACTGCATCCCCAGTGGTGTCACTGCACTCTCTGCACTCACTGCACTGCATCCCCAGTTGTGCCAGTGCACTCTCTGCACTCACTGCACTGCATACCCAGTGGTGCCAGTGCACTCACTGGACTCACTGCAGTGCATTCCCTCTGGTGCCAGTGCACTCTCTGGACTCACTGCAGTGCATCCCCAGTGGTGCCAGTGCACTCTCTGGACTCACTGCACTGCATCCCCAGTGGTGCCAGTGCACTCTCTGGACTCACTGCAGTGCATCACCTGTGGTGCCAGTGCACTCTCTGGACTCACTGCAGTGCATCCCCAGTGGTGCCAGTGCAATCTCTGGACTCACTGAACTGCATTCCCAGTCGTGCCAGTGCACTCTCTGGACTCACTGCACTGCATCCCCAGTGGTGCCAGTGCACTCTCTGGACTCTCTGCAATGCAACCCCAGTGTTGCCAGTGCACTCTCTGGACTCACTGCACTGCATCCCCAGTGGTGCCAGTGCACTCTCTGGACTCACTTCAGTGCATCCCCAGTGGTGCCAGAGCACTCTCTGGACTCACTGCACTGCATCCCCAGTGGTGCCAGTGCACTCTCTGGACTCACTGCACTGCAGCCCCAGTGGTGCCAGTGCACTCTCTGGACTCACTGCACTGCATCCCCAGTATTGCCAGTGCACTCTCTGGACTCACTGCACTGCATCCCCAGTGCTGCCAGTGCACTCTCTGGACTCACTGCACTGCATCCCCAGTGGTGCCACTGCACTCTCTGGACTCACTGCACTGCATGTCCAGTGGTGCCAGTGCACTCTCTGCACTCACTGCACTGCATCCCCAGTGGTGCCAGTGCACTCACTGGACTCACTGCAGTGCATTCCCTCTGGTGCCAGTGCACTCTCTGGACTCACTGCACTGCATACCCAGTGGTGCCAGTGCACTGTCTGGACTCACTGCAGTGCATCCCCAGTGGTGCCAGTGCACTCTCTGGACTCACTGCAGTGCATCACCAGTGGTGCCAGTGCACTCTCTGGACTCACTGAAGTGCATCCCCAGTGGTGCCAGTGCACTCTCTGGACTCACTGCACTGCATCCCCAGTGGTGCCAGTGCACTCTCTGGACTCACTGCACTGCATCCCCAGTGGTGCCAGAGCACTCTCTGGACTCACGGCACTGCATCCTCTGTGCTGCCAGTGCACTCTCTGGACTCACTGCACTGCATCCCCAGTGGTGCCAGTGCACTCTCTGGACTCACTGTACTGCATCCCCAGTGGAGCGCGTGCACTCTCTGGACTCACTGAAGTGCATCCCCAGTGGTGCCAGTGCACTCTCTGGACTCACTGCACTGCATCCCCAGTGGTGCTAGTGCACTCTCTGGACTCACTGCAGTGCATCCCCAGTGGTGCCAGTGCACTCTTTGGACTCACTGAAGTGCATTCTCAGTGGTGCCAGTGCACTCTCTGGACTCACTGCACTGCATCCCCAGTGGTGCCAGTGCACTCTCTGGACTCACTGAAGTGCATTCTCAGTGGTGCCAGTGCACTCTCTGGACTCACTGCAGTGCATCCCCAGTGGTGCCAGTGCACTCTCTGGAGTAACTGCAGTGCATCACCAGTGGTGCCAGTGCACTCTCTGGACTCACTGCACTGCATCCCCAGTGGTGCCAGTGCACTCTCTGGACTCACTGCACTGCATCCCCAGTGGTGCCAGAGCACTCTCTGGACTCACTGCAGTGCATCCACAGTGGTGCCAGTGCACTCTCTGGACTCACTGCACTGCATCCCCAGTGGTGCCAATGCACTCTCTGGACTCACTGCACTGCATCCCCAGTGGTGCCAGTGCACTCTCTGGACTCCCGGCACCGCATCCCCAGTGGTTCCAGTGCACTCTCTGGGCTCACTGCAGTGCATCCCCAGTGGTGCCAGTGCACTCTCTTGACTCACTGCACTGCATCCCCAGTGGTGCCAGTGCACTCACTGGATTCACTGCACTGCATCCGCAGTGGTGCTAGTGCACTCTCTGGACTCACTGCAGTGCATCCCCAGTGGTGCCAGTGCACTCTCTGGACTAACTGCACTGCATCCCCAGTGGTGCCAGTGCACTCTGTGGACTCACTGCAGTGCATCCCCAGTGGTGCCAGTGCGCTCTCTGGACTCACTGCAGTGCATCCCCAGTGGTGCCAGTGCAATCTCTGGACTCACTGCACTGCATCCCCAGTGCTGCCAGTGCACTCTCTGGACTCACTGCACTGCATCCCCAGTGGTGCCAGTGCACTCTCTGGACTCACTGCACTGCATCCCCAGAGGTGCCAGTGCACTCTCTGGACTCACTGCAGTGCATCCCCAGTGGTGCCAGTGCACTCTCTGGACTCACTGCACTGCATCCCCAGTGGTACCAGTGCACTCTGTGGACTCACTGCAGTGCATCCCCAGTGGTGTCAGTGCACTCTCTGGACTCACTGCAGTGCATCCCCAGTGGTGCCAATGCACTCTCTGGACTCACTGCACTGCATGCCCAGTGGTGCCAGTGCACTCTCTGGACTCACTGAAGTGCATCCCCAGTGGTGCCAGTGCACTCTCTGGAGTCACTGCACTGCATCCCCAGTGGTGCTAGTGCACTCTGAGGACTCACTGCAGTGCATCCCCAGTGGTGCCAGTGCACTCTCTGGACTCACTGAAGGGCATTCTCAGTGGTGCCAGTGCACTCTCTGGAGTCACTGCAGTGCATCCCCAGTGGTGCCAGTACACTCACTGGACTGACTGCACTGCATCCCCAGTGGTGCCAGTGCACTCTCTGGACTCACCGCACCGCATCCCCAGTGGTGCCAGTGCACTCTCTGGAGTAACTGCAGTGCATCACCAGTGGTGCCACTGCACTCTCTGGACTCACTGCACGGCATCCCCAGTGGTGCCAGTGCACTCTCTGGACTCAGTGCACTGCATCCCCAGTGGTGCCAGAGCACTCTCTGGACTCACTGCAGTGCATCCCCAGTGGTGCCAGTGCACTCTCTGGACTCACTGCACTGCATCCCCAGTGGTGCCAGTGCACTCTCTGGACTCCCGGCACCGCATCCCCAGTGGTGCCAGTGCACTCTCTGGGCTCACTGCAGTGCATCCCCAGTGGTGCCAGTGCACTCTCTTGACTCACTGCACTGCATCCCCAGTGGTGCCAGTGCACTCACTGGATTCACTGCACTGCATCCCCAGTGGTGCTAGTGCACTCTCTGGACTCACTGCAGTGCATCCCCAGTGGTGCCAGTGCACTCTCTGGACTCACTGCAGTGCATCCCCACTGGTGCCAGTGCACTCACTGGATTCACTGCACTACATTCCCAGTGGTGCTAGTGCACTCTCTGGACTCACTGCAGTGCATCCCCAGTGGTGCCAGTGCACTCTTTGGACTCACTGAAGTGCATTCTCAGTGGTGCCAGTGCACTCTCTGGACTCACTGCACTGCATCCCCAGTGGTGCCAGTGCGCTCTCTGGACTCACTGCACTGTATCCCCAGTGGTGCCAGTGCACTCTCTGGACTCACTGCAGTGCATCCCCAGTGGTGCCAGTACACTCTCTGGACTCACTGCACTGCATCCCCAGTGGTGCTAGTGCACTCTGTGGACTCACTGCAGTGCATCCCCAGTGGTGCCAGTGCACTCTCTGGACTCACTGAAGGGCATTCTCAGTGTTGCCAGTGCACTCTCTGGACTCACTGCAGTGCATCCCCAGTGGTGCCAGTGCACACTCTGGAGTAACTGCAGTGCATCACCAGTGGTGCCAGTGCACTCTCTGGACTCACTAACCTGCATCACCAGTGGTGCCAGTGCACTCTCTGGACTCACTGCACTGCATCCCTAGTGGTGCCAGAGCACTCTCTGGACTCACTGCACTGCATCCCCAGTGCTGCCTGTGCACTCTCTGGACTCACTGCACTGCATCCCCAGTGGTGCCACTGCACTCTCTGGACTCACTGCACTGCATCCCCAGTGGTGCCAGTGCACTCCCTGCACTCACTGCACTGCATCCCCAGTGGTGCCAGTGCACTCACTGGACTCACTGCAGTGCATTCCCTCTGGTGCCAGTGCACTCTCTGGACTCACTGCACTGCATCCCCAGTGGTGCCAGTGCACTCTCTGGACTCACTGCAGTGCATCCCCAGTGCTGCCAGTGCACTCTCTGGACTCACTGCAGTGCATCCCCAGTGGTGCCAGTGCACTCTCTGGACTCACTGAAGTGCATCCCCCGTGGTGCCAGTGCGATCTCTGGACTCACTGCACTGCATTCCCAGTGGTGCCAGTGCACACTCTGGACTCACTGCACTGCATGCCCAGTGGTGCCAGTGCACTCTCTGGACTCACTGCAGTGCATCCCCAGTGTTGCCAGTGCACTCTCTGGACTCACTGCACTGCATCCACAGTGGTGCCAGTGCACTCACTGGATTCACTGCACTGCATCCCCAGTGGTGCTAGTGCACTCTCTGGACTCACTGCAGTGCATCCCCAGTGGTGCCAGTGCACTCTCTGGACTCACTGCACTGCATCCCCAGTGGTGCCAGTGCACTCTCTGGACTCACTGCAGTGCATCCTTAGTGGTGCCAGTGCGCTCTCTGGACTCACTGCAGTGCATCCCCAGTGGTGCCAGTGCAATCTCTGGACTCACTGCACTGCATCCCCAGTGCTGCCAGTGCACTCTCTGGACTCACTGCACTGCATCCCCAGTGGTGCCAGTGCACTCTCTGGACTCACTGAAGGGCATTCTCAGTGGTGCCAGTGCACTCTCTGGAGTCACTGCAGTGCATCCCCAGTGGTGCCAGTACACTCACTGGACTGACTGCACTGCATCCCCAGTGGTGCCAGTGCACTCTCTGGACTCACCGCACCGCATCCCCAGTGGTGCCAGTGCACTCTCTGGAGTAACTGCAGTGCATCACCAGTGGTGCCACTGCACTCTCTGGACTCACTGCACGGCATCCCCAGTGGTGCCAGTGCACTCTCTGGACTCAGTGCACTGCATCCCCAGTGGTGCCAGAGCACTCTCTGGACTCACTGCAGTGCATCCCCAGTGGTGCCAGTGCACTCTCTGGACTCACTGCAGTGCATCCCCAGTGGTGCCAGTGCACTGTCTGGACTCACTGCATTCCCAGTGGTGCCAGGGCACTCTCTGGACTCACTGCACTGCATCCCCAGTGGTCCCTGTGAAGTCTCTGGACTCACTGCAGTGCATCCCCAATGGTGCCAGTGCACTCTTTGGACTCACTGCACTGCATCGCCAGTGGTGCCAGTGCACTCTCTGGACTCACTGCACTGCATCCCCAGTGGTGCCAGTGCACTCTCTGGACTCACTGCACTGCATCCCCAGTGGTGCCAGTGCACACTCTGGACTCACTGCACTGCATCCCCAGTGGTGCCAGTGCACACTCTGGACTCACTGCAGTGCATCCCCAGTGGTGCTAGTGCACTCTCTGGACTCACTGCACTGCATCCCCTGTGGTGCCAGTGCACTCTCTCGACTCACTGCTCAGCGTTGCCATTGGTGCCAGTGCACACTCTGGACTCACTGCACTGCATCCCCAGTGGTGCCAGTGCACTCACTGGACTCACTGCACTGCATCACAGGTGGTGCCAGTGCACTCTCTGGACTCACTGCAGTGAAACCCCGGTGGTGCCAGTGTACTCTCTGGACTCACTGCACTGCATCCCCAGTGGTGCCAGTGTACTCACTGGACTCACTGGACTGCATCCCCAGTGGTGCCAGTGAACTCTCTGGACTCACTGCACTGCATCCCCAGTGGTGCCAGTGTACTCTCTGGACTCACTGCAGTGCATCCCCAGTGGTGCCAGAGCACTCTCTGGACTCACTGCACTGCATCCCCAGTGGTGCCAGTGCACTCTCTGGAATCACTGCACTGCATCCCCAGTGGTGTCAGTGCACTCTCTGGACTCACTGAAGTGCATCCCCAGTTGTGCCAGTGCACTCTCTGGACTCACTGCACTGCATCCCCAGTGCTGCCAGTGCACTCTCTGGACTCAGTGCACTGCATCCCCAGTGGTGCCAGTGCAATCTCTGGACTCACTGTAGTGCATCCCCAGTGGTGCCAGTGCACTCTCTGGACTCACTGCAGTGCATCCCCAGTGGTGCCAGTGCACTCTCTGGACTCACTATACTGCATCACCAGTGGTGCCAGTGCACTCTCTGGACTCACTGCAGTGCATCCCCAGTGGTGCCAGTGCACTCTCTGGACTCACTGCACTGCAGCCCCGGTGGTGCCAGTGCAATCTCTGGACTCACTGCACTGCATCCCCAGTGGTGCCAGTGCACTCTCTGGACTCACTGCACTGCATCTCCAGTTTTGCAGTGAAGTCTTTGGACTCACTGCACTGCATCCCCAGTGGTGCCAGTGCACTCTCTGGAGTCACTGAAGTGCATCCCCAGTGGTGCCAGTGCACTCTCTGGACTCACTGCACTGCATGCCCAGTGGTGCCACTGCACTCTCTGGACTCACTGTACTGCATCTCCACTGGTACCAGTGCACTCTGTGGACTCACTGTACTGCATCCCCAGTGGTGACAGTGCACTCTCTGGACTCACTGCAGTGCATCCCCAGTGGTGCCAGTGCACTCTCTGGACTCACTGCAGTGCATTCCCAGTGCTGCCAGTGCACTCTCTGGACTCACTGCACTGCATCGCCAGTGGTGCCAGTGCACTCTCTGGACTCACTGCAGTGCATCCCCAGTGGTGCCAGTGCACTCTCTGGACTCACTGCACTGCATCCCCAGTGGTGCCAGTGCATTCTCTGGACTCACTGCAGTGCATCACCAGTGGTGCCAGTGCACTCTCTGGACTCACTGAGGTGCATCCCCAGTGGTGCCAGTGCAATCTCTGGACTCACTGCAGTGCATCCCCAGTGGTGCCAGTGCACACTCTGGACTCACTGCACTGCATCCCCAGTGATGGCAGTGCACTCTCTGGACTCACTGCACTGCATCCCCAGTGTTCACAGTGCACTCTCTGCACTCACTACACTGCATCCCCAGTGGTGCCAGTGCACTCTCTGGACTCACTGCACTGCATCCCCAGTGGTGCCAGTGCACTCTGTGGACTCACTGTACTGCATCCCCAGTGGTGTCAGTGCACTCTCTGGACTCACTGCACTGCATCCCCAGTGGTGCCAGTGCACTCTCTGGACTCACTGCACTGCATTCCCAGTGGAGCCCGTCCACTCTCTGGACTCACTGAAGTGCATCCCCAGTGGTGCCAGTGCACTCTCTGGACTCACTGCAGTGCATCCCCGTTGGTGCCAGTGCACTCTCTGGACTCACTGCAGTGCATCCCCAGTGTTGCCAGTGCACTCTCTGGACTCACTGTACTGCATCCCCAGTGGTGCCAAAGCACTCTCTGGACTCCCGGCACCGCATCCCCAGTGGTGCCAGTGCACTCTCTGGACTCACTGCACTCCATCCCCAGTGGTGCCAGTGTACTCACTGGACTCACTGCACTGCAGTCCCCAGTGGTGCTAGTGCACTCTCTGGACTCACTGCAGTGCATCCCCAGTGGTGCCAGTGCACTCTCTGGACTCACTGAAGTGCATTCTCAGTGGTTCCAGTGCACTCTGTGGACTCTCTGCACTGCATCCCCAGTGGTGCCAGTGCGCTCTCTGGACTCACTGCAGTGCATCCCCAGTGGTGCCAGTGCACTCTCTAGACTCACTGCACTGCATCCCCAGTGCTGCCAGTGCACTCTCTGGACTCACTGCACTGCATCCCCAGTGGTGCCAGTGCACTCTCTGGACTCACTGCAGTGCATCCCCAGTGGTGCCAGTGCACTCTCTGGACTCACTGCACTGCATCCCCAGTGGTGCCTCTGCACTCTCTGGAGTCACTGCAGTGCATCCCCAGTGGTGCCAGTGCACTCTCTGGACTCACTGCAGTGCATTCCCACTGCTGCCAGTGCACTCTCTGGACTCACAGCACTGCATCCCCAGTGGTGCCAGTGCACTCTCTGGACTCACTGCACTGCATCCCCAGTGGTGCCAATGCACTCTCTGGACTCACTACACTGCATCCCCAGTGGTGCCAGTGCACTCTCTGGACTCACTGCAGTGCATCCCAAGTGGTGCCAGTGCACTCTCTGGACTCACTGCACTGCATCCCCAGTGGTGCCAGTGCACTCTCTCGAGTAACTGCACTACATCCCCAGTGGTGCCAGTGCGCTCACTGGACTCACTGTACTGCATCATCAGTGGTGCCAGTGCACTCTCTGGACTCACTGCACTGCATCCCCAGTGGTGCCAATGCACTCTCTGGACTCACTGCACTGCATCCCCAGTGGTGCCAGTGCACTCACTGGACTCACTGCACTGCATCCCAAGTGGTACCAGTGCACTCTCTGGACTCACTGCACTGCATCCCCAGTGCTGCCAGTGCACTCTCTCGAGTCACTGCACTACATCCCCAGTGGTGCCAGTGCACTCACTGGACTCACTGTACTGCATTCCCAGTGGTGCTAGTGCACTCTCTGGACTCACTGCAGTGCATCCCCAGTGGTGCCAGTGCACTCTTTGGACTCACTGAAGTGCATTCTCAGTGGTGCCAGTGCACTCTCTGGACTCACTGCACTGCATCCCCAGTGGTGCCAGTGCACTCTCTGGACTCACTGAAGTGCATTCTCAGTGGTGCCAGTGCACTCTCTGGACTCACTGCAGTGCATCCCCAGTGGTGCCAGTACACTCACTGGACTCACTGCACTGCATCCCCAGTGGTTCCAGTGCACTCTCTGGACTCACTGCACTGCATCCCCAGTGGTGCCAGTGCACTCTCTGGACTCACTGCACTGCATCCCCAGTGCTGCCTGTGCACTCTCTGGACTCACTGCACTGCATCCCCAGTGGTGTCACTGCACTCTCTGGACTCACTGCACTGCATCCCCAGTTGTGCCAGTGCACTCTCTGCACTCACTGCACTGCATACCCAGTGGTGCCAGTGCACTCACTGGACTCATTGCAGTGCATTCCCTCTGGTGCCAGTGCACTCTCTGGACTCGCTGCAGTGCATCCCCAGTGGTGCCAGTGCACTCTCTGGACTCACTGCACTGCATCCCCAGTGGTGCCAATGCACTCTCTGGACTCACTGCACTGCATCCCCAGTGGTGCCAGTGCACTCACTGGACTCACTGCACTGCATCCCAAGTGGTACCAGTGCACTCTCTGGACTCACTGCACTGCATCCCCAGTGGTGCCAGTGCACTCTCTCGAGTCACTGCACTACATCCCCAGTGGTGCCAGTGCACTCACTGGACTCACTGCAGTGCATCCCCAGTGGTGCTAGTGCACTCTCTGGACTCACTGCAGTGCATCCCCAGTGGTGCCAGTGCACTCTTTGGACTCACTGAAGTGCATTCTCAGTGGTGCCAGTGCACTCTCTGGACTCACTGCACTGCATCCCCAGTGGTGCCAGTGCACTCTCTGGACTCACTGAAGTGCATTCTCAGTGGTGCCAGTGCACTCTCTGGACTCACTGCAGTGCATCCCCAGTGGTGCCAGTACACTCACTGGACTCACTGCACTGCATCCCCAGTGGTGCCAGTGCACTCTCTGGACTCACTGCACTGCATCCCCAGTTCTGCCTGTGCACTCTCTGGACTCACTGCACTGCATCCCCAGTGGTGTCACTGCACTCTCTGGACTCACTGCACTGCATCCCCAGTTGTGCCAGTGCACTCTCTGCACTCACTGCACTGCATACCCAGTGGTGCCAGTGCACTCACTGGACTCATTGCAGTGCATTCCCTCTGGTGCCAGTGCACTCTCTGGACTCGCTGCAGTGCATCCCCAGTGGTGCCAGTGCACTCTCTGGACTCACTGCACTGCATCTCCAGTGGTGCCAGTGCACTCTCTGGACTCACTGCAGTGCATCACCTGTGGTGCCAGTGCACTCTCTGGACTCACTGAAGTGCATCCCCAGTGGTGCCAGTGCAATCTCTGGACTCACTGCACTGCATTCCCAGTCGTGCCAGTGCACTCTCTGGACTCACTGCAGTGCATCCCCAGTGGTGCCAGTGCACTCTCTGGACTCACTGCACTGCAACCCCAGTGTTGCCAGTGCACTCTCTGGACTCACTGCACTGCATCCCCAGTGGTGTCAGTGCACTCTCTGGACTCACTTCAGTGCATCCCCAGTGGTGCCACTGCACTCTCTGGACTCACTGCAGTGCATCCCCAGTGGTGCCAGTGCACTCTCTGGACTCACTGCAGTGCATCCCCACTGCTGCCAGTGCACTCTCTGGACTCACTGCAGTGCATCCCCAGTGGTGCCAGTGCACTCTCTGGACTCACTGCACTGCATCCCCAGTGGTGCCAATGCACTCTCTGGACTCACTGCACTGCATCCCCAGTGGTGCCAGTGCACTCTCTGGACTCACTGCACTGCATCCCAAGTGGTGCCAGTGCACTCTCTGGACTCACTGCACTGCATCCCCAGTGGTGCCAGTGCACTCTCTCGAGTCACTGCACTACATCCCCAGTGGTGCCAGTGCGCTCACTGGACTCACTGTACTGCATCATCAGTGGTGCCAGTGCACTCTCTGGAGTGACTGCAGTGCATCCCCAGTGGTGCCAGTGCACTCTCTGGACTCACTGCACTGCATCCCCAGTGGTGCCAGTGCACTCTCTGGACTCACTGCACTGCATCCCCAGTGGTGCCAGTGCACTCACTGGACTCACTGCACTGCATCCCTAGTGGTACCAGTGCACTCTCTGGACTCACTGCACTGCATCCCCAGTGGTGCCAGTGCACTCTCTCGAGTCACTGCACTACATCCCCAGTGGTGCCAGTGCACTCACTGGACTCACTGTACTGCATTGCCAGTGGTGCTAGTGCACTCTCTGGACTCACTGCAGTGCATCCCCAGTGGTGCCAATGCACTCTTTGGACTCACTGAAGTGCATTCTCAGTGGTGCCAGTGCACTCTCTGGACTCACTGAAGTGCATTTTCAGTGGTGCCAGTGCACTCTCTGGACTCACTGAAGTGCATTTTCAGTGGTGCCAGTGCACTCTCTGGACTCACTGCAGTGCATCCCCAGTGGTGCCAGTGCACTCTCTGGACTCACTGTACTGCATCCACAGTGGTGCCAGTGCACTCTCTGGACTCACTGCACTGCATTCCCTCTGGTGCCAGTGCACTCTCTGGACTCACTGCAGTGCATCCCCAGTGGTGCCAGTGCACTCTCTGGACTCACTGCACTGCATCCCCAGTGGTGCCAGTGCACTCTCTGGACTCACTGCAGTGCATCACCTGTGGTGCCAGTGCACTCTCTGGACTCACTGAAGTGCATCCCCAGTGGTGCCAGTGCAATCTCTGGACTCACTGCACTGCATTCCCAGTCGTGCCAGTGCACTCTCTGGACTCACTGCACTGCATCCCCAGTGGTGCCAGTGCACTCTCTGGACTCACTGCACTGCAACCCCAGTGTTGCCAGTGCACTCTCTGGACTCACTGCACTGCATCCCCAGTGGTGCCAGTGCACTCTCTGGACTCACTTCAGTGCATCCCCAGTGGTGCCAGAGCACTCTCTGGACTCACTGCACTGCATCCCCAGTGGTGCCAGTGCACTCTCTGGACTCACTGCACTGCAGCCCCAGTGGTGCCAGTGCACTCTCTGGACTCACTGCACTGCATCCCCAGTATTGCCAGTGCACTCTCTGGACTCACTGCACTGCATCCCCAGTGCTGCCAGTGCACTCTCTGGACTCACTGCACTGCATCCCCAGTGGTGCCACTGCACTCTCTGGACTCACTGCACTGCATGTCCAGTGGTGCCAGTGCACTCTCTGCACTCACTGCACTGCATCCCCAGTGGTGCCAGTGCACTCACTGGACTCACTGCAGTGCATTCCCCAGTGGTGCCAGTGCACTCTCTGGACTCACTGCACTGCATCCCCAGTGGTGCCAGTGCACTGTCTGGACTCACTGCAGTGCATCCCCAGTGGTGCCAGTGCACTCTCTGGACTCACTGCAGTGCATCACCAGTGGTGCCAGTGCACTCTCTGGACTCACTGAAGTGCATCCCCAGTGGTGCCAGTGCACTCTCTGGACTCACTGCACTGCATCCCCAGTGGTGCCAGTGCACTCTCTGGACTCACTGCACTGCATCCCCAGTGGTGCCAGAGCACTCTCTGGACTCACGGCACTGCATCCTCTGTGCTGCCAGTGCACTCTCTGGACTCACTGCACTGCATCCCCAGTGGTGCCAGTGCACTCTCTGGACTCACTGTACTGCATCCCCAGTGGAGCGCGTGCACTCTCTGGACTCACTGAAGTGCATCCCCAGTGGTGCCAGTGCACTCTCTGGACTCACTGCACTGCATCCCCAGTGGTGCTAGTGCACTCTGTGGACTCACTGCAGTGCATCCCCAGTGGTGCCAGTGCACTCTCTGGACTCACTGAAGGGCATTCTCAGTGGTGCCAGTGCACTCTCTGGACTCACTGCAGTGTTTCCCCAGTGGTGCCAGTACACTCACTGGACTGACTGCACTGCATCCCCAGTGGTGCCAGTGCACTCTCTGGACTCACCGCACCGCATCCCCAGTGGTGCCAGTGCACTCTCTGGAGTAACTGCAGTGCATCACCAGTGGTGCCAGTGCACTCTCTGGACTCACTGCACTGCATCGCCAGTGGTGCCAGTGCACTCTCTGGACTCACTGCACTGCATCCCCAGTGGTGCCAGAGCACTCTCTGGACTCACTGCAGTGCATCCACAGTGGTGCCAGTGCACTCTCTGGACTCACTGCACTGTATCCCCACTGGTGCCAGTGCACTCTCTGGACTCACTGCAGTGCATCCCCAGTGGTGCCAGTGCACTCTCTGGACTCCCGGCACCGCATCCCCAGTGGTGCCAGTGCACTCTCTGGGCTCACTGCAGTGCATCCCCAGTGGTGCCAGTGCACTCTCTTGACTCACTGCACTGCATCCCCAGTGGTGCCAGTGCACTCACTGGATTCACTGCACTGCATCCCCAGTGGTGCTAGTGCACTCTCTGGACTCACTGCAGTGCATCCCCAGTGGTGCCAGTGCACTCTCTGGACTCACTGCACTGCATCCCCAGTGGTGCCAGTGCACTCTGTGGACTCACTGCAGTGCATCCCCAGTGGTGCCAGTGCGCTCTCTGGACTCACTGCAGTGCATCCCCAGTGGTGCCAGTGCAATCTCTGGACTCACTGCACTGCATCCCCAGTGCTGCCAGTGCACTCTCTGGACTCACTGCACTGCATCCCCAGTGGTGCCAGTGCACTCTCTGGACTCACTGCACTGCATCCCCAGAGGTGCCAGTGCACTCTCTGGACTCACTGCACTGCATGCCCAGTGGTGCCAGTGCACTCTCTGGACTCACTGTACTGCATCTCCACTGGTACCAGTGCACTCTGTGGACTCACTGTACTGCATCCCCAGTGGTGACAGTGCACTCTCTGGACTCACTGCAGTACATCCCCAGTGGTGCCAGTGCACTCTCTGGACTCACTGCACTGCATCCCCAGTGGTGCCAGTGCACTCTCTGGACTCAATGCAGTGCATTCCCTCTGGTGTCAGTGCACTCTCTGGACTCACTGCACTGCATCCCCAGTGGTGCCAGTGCACTCTCTGGACTCACTGCGCTGCATCCCCAGTGGTGCCAGTGCATTCTCTGGACTCACTGCAGTGCATCACCAGTGGTGCCAGTGCACTCTCTGGACTCACTGAGGTGCATCCCCAGTGGTGCCAGTGCAATCTCTGGACTCACTGCAGTGCATCCCCAGTGGTGCCAGTGCACACTCTGGACTCACTGCACTGCATCCCCAGTGGTGCCAGTGCACTCTCTGGACTCACTGCACTGCATCCCCAGTGTTCACAGTGCACTCTCTGCACTCACTACACTGCATCCCCAGTGGTGCCAGTGCACTCTCTGGACTCACTGCACTGCATCCCCAGTGGTGCCAGTGCACTCTGTGGACTCACTGCACTGCATCCCCAGTGGTGTCAGTGCACTCTCTGGACTCACTGCACTGCATCCCCAGTGGTGCCAGTGCACTCACTGGACTCACTGCACTGCATTCCCAGTGGAGCCCGTCCACTCTCTGGACTCACTGAAGTGCATCCCCAGTGGTGCCAGTGCACTCTCTGGACTCACTGCAGTGCATCCCCGTTGGTGCCAGTGCACTCTCTGGACTCACTGCAGTGCATACCCAGTGGTGCCAGTGCACTCTCTGGACTCACTGAAGTGCACTCTCAGTGGTGCCAGTGCACTCTCTGGACTCACTGCACTGCATCCCCAGTGGTGCCAGTACACTCACAGGACTGACTACACTGCATCCCCAGTGGAGCCAGTGCGCTCTCTGGACTCACTGCACTGCATCCCCATTGGTGCCAGTGCATTCTCTGGACTCACCGCACTGCACCCTGAGTGGTGCCAGTGCACTCTCTGGACTCACTGCAGTGCATCCCCAGTGGTGCCAGTGCACTCTCTGGACTCACTGTACTGCATCCCCAGTGTTGCCAGTGCACTCTCTGGACTCACTGCACTGCATCCCCAGTGGTGCCAAAGCACTCTCTGGACTCCCGGCACCGCATCCCCAGTGGTGCCAGTGCACTCTCTGGGCTCACTGCAGTGCATCCCCAGTGGTGCCAGTGCACTCTCTTGACTCACTGCACTGCATCCCCAGTGGTGCCAGTGTACTCACTGGACTCACTGCACTGCATTCCCCAGTGGTGCTAGTGCACTCTCTGGACTCACTGCAGTGCATCCCCAGTGGTGCCAGTGCACTCTCTGGACTCACTGAAGTGCATTCTCAGTGGTTCCAGTGCACTCTGTGGACTCTCTGCACTGCATCCCCAGTGGTGCCAGTGCGCTCTCTGGACTCACTGCAGTGCATCCCCAGTGGTGCCAGTGCACTCTCTAGACTCACTGCACTGCATCCCCAGTGCTGCCAGTGCACTCTCTGGACTCACTGCACTGCATCCCCAGTGGTGCCAGTGCACTCTCTGGACTCACTGCACTGCATCCCCAGTGGTGCCAGTGCACTCTCTGGACTCACTGCACTGCATCCCCAGTGGTGCCACTGCACTCTCTGGAGTCACTGCAGTGCATCCCCAGTGGTGCCAGTGCACTCTCTGGACTCACTGAAGTGCATTCTCAGTGGTGCCAGTGCACTCTCTGGACTCACAGCAGTGCATCCCCAGTGGTGCCAGTGCACTCTCTGGACTCACTGCACTGCATCCCCAGTGGTGCCAATGCACTCTCTGGACTCACTGCACTGCATCCCCAGTGGTGCCAGTGCACTCTCTGGACTCACTGCAGTGCATCCCAAGTGGTGCCAGTGCACTCTCTGGACTCACTGCACTGCATCCCCAGTGGTGCCAGTGCACTCTCTCGAGTCACTGCACTACATCCCCAGTGGTGCCAGTGCGCTCACTGGACTCACTGTACTGCATCATCAGTGGTGCCAGTGCACTCTCTGGAGTGACTGCAGTGCATCCCCAGTGGTGCCAGTGCACTCTCTGGACTCACTGCACTGCATCCCCAGTGGTGCCAATGCACTCTCTGGACTCACTGCACTGCATCCCCAGTGGTGCCAGTGCACTCACTGGACTCACTGCACTGCATCCCAAGTGGTACCAGTGCACTCTCTGGACTCACTGCACTGCATCCCCAGTGGTGCCAGTGCACTCTCTCGAGTCACTGCACTACATCCCCAGTGGTGCCAGTGCACTCACTGGACTCACTGTACTGCATTCCCAGTGGTGCTAGTGCACTCTCTGGACTCACTGCAGTGCATTCCCAGTGGTGCCAGTGCACTCTCTGGACTCACTGAAGTGCATTCTCAGTGGTGCCAGTGCACTCTCTGGACTCACTGCAGTGCATCCCCAGTGGTGCCAGTACACTCACTGGACTCACTGCACTGCATCCCCAGTGGTGCCAGTGCACTCTCTGGACTCACTGCACTGCATCCCCAGTGGTGCCAGTGCACTCTCTGGACTCACTGCACTGCATCCCCAGTGCTGCCTGTGCACTCTCTGGACTCACTGCACTGCATCCCCAGTGGTGTCACTGCACTCTCTGGACTCACTGCACTGCATCCCCAGTTGTGCCAGTGCACTCTCTGCACTCACTGCACTGCATACCCAGTGGTGCCAGTGCACTCACTGGACTCACTGCATTGCATTCCCTCTGGTGCCAGTGCACTCTCTGGACTCACTGCAGTGCATCCCCAGTGGTGCCAGTGCACTCTCTGGACTCACTGCACTGCATCTCCAGTGGTGCCAGTGCACTCTCTGGACTCACTGCAGTGCATCACCTGTGGTGCCAGTGCACTCACTGGACTCACTGAAGTGCATCCCCAGTGGTGCCAGTGCAATCTCTGGACTCACTGCACTGCATTCCCAGTCGTGCCAGTGCACTCTCTGGACTCACTGCACTGCGTCCCCAGTGGTGCCAGTGCACTCTCTGGACTCACTGCACTGCAACCCCAGTGTTGCCAGTGCACTCTCTGGACTCACTGCACTGCATCCCCAGTGGTGTCAGTGCACTCTCTGGACTCACTTCAGTGCATCCCCAGTGGTGCCACTGCACTCTCTGGACTCACTGCAGTGCATCCCCAGTGGTGCCAGTGCACTCTCTGGACTCACTGCAGTGCATCCCCACTGCTGCCAGTGCACTCTCTGGACTCACAGCAGTGCATCCCCAGTGGTGCCAGTGCACTCTCTGGACTCACTGCACTGCATCCCCAGTGGTGCCAATGCACTCTCTGGACTCACTGCACTGCATCCCCAGTGGTGCCAGTGCACTCTCTGGACTCACTGCACTGCATCCCAAGTGGTGCCAGTGCACTCTCTGGACTCACTGCACTGCATCCCCAGTGGTGCCAGTGCACTCTCTCGAGTCACTGCACTACATCCCCAGTGGTGCCAGTGCACTCACTGGACTCACTGTACTGCATTCCCAGTGGTGCTAGTGCACTCTCTGGACTCACTGCAGTGCATCCCCAGTGGTGCCAGTGCACTCTTTGGACTCACTGAAGTGCATTCCCAGTGGTGCCAGTGCACTCTCTGGACTCACTGCACTGCATCCCCAGTGGTGCCAGTGCACTCTCTGGACTCACTGAAGTGCATTTTCAGTGGTGCCAGTGCACTCTCTGGACTCACTGCAGTGCATCCCCAGTGGTGCCAGTGCACTCTCTGGACTCACTGCACTGCATCCCCAGTGGTGCCAGTGCACTCTCTGGACTCACTGCACTGCATCCCCAGTGCTGCCTGTGCACTCTCTGGACTCACTGCACTGCATCCCCAGTGGTGTCACTGCACTCTCTGCACTCACTGCACTGCATCCCCAGTTGTGCCAGTGCACTCTCTGCACTCACTGCACTGCATACCCAGTGGTGCCAGTGCACTCACTGGACTCACTGCAGTGCATTCCCTCTGGTGCCAGTGCACTCTCTGGACTCACTGCAGTGCATCCCCAGTGGTGCCAGTGCACTCTCTGGACTCACTGCACTGCATCCCCAGTGGTGCCAGTGCACTCTCTGGACTCACTGCAGTGCATCACCTGTGGTGCCAGTGCACTCTCTGGACTCACTGCAGTGCATCCCCAGTGGTGCCAGTGCAATCTCTGGACTCACTGAACTGCATTCCCAGTCGTGCCAGTGCACTCTCTGGACTCACTGCACTGCATCCCCAGTGGTGCCAGTGCACTCTCTGGACTCTCTGCACTGCAACCCCAGTGTTGCCAGTGCACTCTCTGGACTCACTGCACTGCATCCCCAGTGGTGCCAGTGCACTCTCTGGACTCACTTCAGTGCATCCCCAGTGGTGCCAGAGCACTCTCTGGACTCACTGCACTGCATCCCCAGTGGTGCCAGTGCACTCTCTGGACTCACTGCACTGCAGCCCCAGTGGTGCCAGTGCACTCTCTGGACTCACTGCACTGCATCCCCAGTATTGCCAGTGCACTCTCTGGACTCACTGCACTGCATCCCCAGTGCTGCCAGTGCACTCTCTGGACTCACTGCACTGCATCCCCAGTGGTGCCACTGCACTCTCTGGACTCACTGCACTGCATGTCCAGTGGTGCCAGTGCACTCTCTGCACTCACTGCACTGCATCCCCAGTGGTGCCAGTGCACTCACTGGACTCACTGCAGTGCATTCCCTCTGGTGCCAGTGCACTCTCTGGACTCACTGCACTGCATACCCAGTGGTGCCAGTGCACTGTCTGGACTCACTGCAGTGCATCCCCAGTGGTGCCAGTGCACTCTCTGGACTCACTGCAGTGCATCACCAGTGGTGCCAGTGCACTCTCTGGACTCACTGAAGTGCATCCCCAGTGGTGCCAGTGCACTCTCTGGACTCACTGCACTGCATCCCCAGTGGTGCCAGTGCACTCTCTGGACTCACTGCACTGCATCTCCAGTGGTGCCGGAGCACTCTCTGGACTCACAGCACTGCATCGTCTGTGCTGCCAGTGCACTCTCTGGACTCACTGCACTGCATCCCCAGTGGTGCCAGTGCACTCTCTGGACTCACTGTACTGCATCCCCAGTGGAGCGCGTGCACTCTCTGGACTCACTGAAGTGCATCCCCAGTGGTGCCAGTGCACTCTGTGGACTCACTGCACTGCATCCCCAGTGGTGCTAGTGCACTCTCTGGACTCACTGAAGGGCATTCTCAGTGGTGCCAGTGCACTCTCTGGACTCACTGCAGTGTTTCCCCAGTGGTGCCAGTACACTCACTGGACTGACTGCACTGCATCCCCAGTGGTGCCAGTGCACTCTCTGGACTCACCGCACCGCATCCCCAGTGGTGCCAGTGCACTCTCTGGAGTAACTGCAGTGCATCACCAGTGGTGCCAGTGCACTCTCTGGACTCACTGCACTGCATCCCCAGTGGTGCCAGTGCACTCTCTGGACTCACTGCACTGCATCCCCAGTGGTGCCAGAGCACTCTCTGGACTCACTGCAGTGCATCCACAGTGGTGCCAGTGCACTCTCTGGACTCACTGCACTGCATCCCCAGTGGTGCCAGTGCACTCTCTGGACTCACTGCACTGCATCCCCAGTGGTGCCAGTGCACTCTCTGGACTCCCGGCACCGCATCCCCAGTGGTTCCAGTGCACTCTCTGGGCTCACTGCAGTGCATCCCCAGTGGTGCCAGTGCACTCTCTTGACTCACTGCACTGCATCCCCAGTGGTGCCAGTGCACTCACTGGATTCACTGCACTGCATCCGCAGTGGTGCTAGTGCACTCTCTGGACTCACTGCAGTGCATCCCCAGTGGTGCCAGTGCACTCTCTGGACTCACTGCACTGCATCCCCAGTGGTGCCAGTGCACTCTGTGGACTCACTGCAGTGCATCCCCAGTGGTGCCAGTGCGCTCTCTGGACTCACTGCAGTGCATCCCCAGTGGTGCCAGTGCAATCTCTGGACTCACTGCACTGCATCCCCAGTGCTGCCAGTGCACTCTCTGGACTCACTGCACTGCATCCCCAGTGGTGCCAGTGCACTCTCTGGACTCACTGCACTGCATCCCCAGAGGTGCCAGTGCACTCTCTGGACTCACTGCAGTGCATCCCCAGTGGTGTCAGTGCACTCTCTGGACTCACTGCAGTGCATCCCCAGTGGTGCCAATGCACTCTCTGGACTCACTGCACTGCATGCCCAGTGGTGCCAGTGCACTCTCTGGACTCACTGAAGTGCATCCCCAGTGGTGCCAGTGCACTCTCTGGAGTCACTGCACTGCATCCCCAGTGGTGCTAGTGCACTCTGAGGACTCACTGCAGTGCATCCCCAGTGGTGCCAGTGCACTCTCTGGACTCACTGAAGGGCATTCTCAGTGGTGCCAGTGCACTCTCTGGAGTCACTGCAGTGCATCCCCAGTGGTGCCAGTACACTCACTGGACTGACTGCACTGCATCCCCAGTGGTGCCAGTGCACTCTCTGGACTCACCGCACCGCATCCCCAGTGGTGCCAGTGCACTCTCTGGAGTAACTGCAGTGCATCACCAGTGGTGCCACTGCACTCTCTGGACTCACTGCACGGCATCCCCAGTGGTGCCAGTGCACTCTCTGGACTCAGTGCACTGCATCCCCAGTGGTGCCAGAGCACTCTCTGGACTCACTGCAGTGCATCCCCAGTGGTGCCAGTGCACTCTCTGGACTCACTGCACTGCATCCCCAGTGGTGCCAGTGCACTCTCTGGACTCCCGGCACCGCATCCCCAGTGGTGCCAGTGCACTCTCTGGGCTCACTGCAGTGCATCCCCAGTGGTGCCAGTGCACTCTCTTGACTCACTGCACTGCATCCCCAGTGGTGCCAGTGCACTCACTGGATTCACTGCACTGCATCCCCAGTGGTGCTAGTGCACTCTCTGGACTCACTGCAGTGCATCCCCAGTGGTGCCAGTGCACTCTCTGGACTCACTGCAGTGCATCCCCACTGGTGCCAGTGCACTCACTGGATTCACTGCACTACATTCCCAGTGGTGCTAGTGCACTCTCTGGACTCACTGCAGTGCATCCCCAGTGGTGCCAGTGCACTCTTTGGACTCACTGAAGTGCATTCTCAGTGGTGCCAGTGCACTCTCTGGACTCACTGCACTGCATCCCCAGTGGTGCCAGTGCGCTCTCTGGACTCACTGCACTGTATCCCCAGTGGTGCCAGTGCACTCTCTGGACTCACTGCAGTGCATCCCCAGTGGTGCCAGTACACTCTCTGGACTCACTGCACTGCATCCCCAGTGGTGCTAGTGCACTCTGTGGACTCACTGCAGTGCATCCCCAGTGGTGCCAGTGCACTCTCTGGACTCACTGAAGGGCATTCTCAGTGGTGCCAGTGCACTCTCTGGACTCACTGCAGTGCATCCCCAGTGGTGCCAGTGCACACTCTGGAGTAACTGCAGTGCATCACCAGTGGTGCCAGTGCACTCTCTGGACTCACTAACCTGCATCACCAGTGGTGCCAGTGCACTCTCTGGACTCACTGCACTGCATCCCTAGTGGTGCCAGAGCACTCTCTGGACTCACTGCACTGCATCCCCAGTGCTGCCTGTGCACTCTCTGGACTCACTGCACTGCATCCCCAGTGGTGCCACTGCACTCTCTGGACTCACTGCACTGCATCCCCAGTGGTGCCAGTGCACTCCCTGCACTCACTGCACTGCATCCCCAGTGGTGCCAGTGCACTCACTGGACTCACTGCAGTGCATTCCCTCTGGTGCCAGTGCACTCTCTGGACTCACTGCACTGCATCCCCAGTGGTGCCAGTGCACTCTCTGGACTCACTGCAGTGCATCCCCAGTGCTGCCAGTGCACTCTCTGGACTCACTGCAGTGCATCCCCAGTGGTGCCAGTGCACTCTCTGGACTCACTGAAGTGCATCCCCCGTGGTGCCAGTGCGATCTCTGGACTCACTGCACTGCATTCCCAGTGGTGCCAGTGCACACTCTGGACTCACTGCACTGCATGCCCAGTGGTGCCAGTGCACTCTCTGGACTCACTGCAGTGCATCCCCAGTGTTGCCAGTGCACTCTCTGGACTCACTGCACTGCATCCACAGTGGTGCCAGTGCACTCACTGGATTCACTGCACTGCATCCCCAGTGGTGCTAGTGCACTCTCTGGACTCACTGCAGTGCATCCCCAGTGGTGCCAGTGCACTCTCTGGACTCACTGCACTGCATCCCCAGTGGTGCCAGTGCACTCTCTGGACTCACTGCAGTGCATCCTTAGTGGTGCCAGTGCGCTCTCTGGACTCACTGCAGTGCATCCCCAGTGGTGCCAGTGCAATCTCTGGACTCACTGCACTGCATCCCCAGTGCTGCCAGTGCACTCTCTGGACTCACTGCACTGCATCCCCAGTGGTGCCAGTGCACTCTCTGGACTCACTGAAGGGCATTCTCAGTGGTGCCAGTGCACTCTCTGGAGTCACTGCAGTGCATCCCCAGTGGTGCCAGTACACTCACTGGACTGACTGCACTGCATCCCCAGTGGTGCCAGTGCACTCTCTGGACTCACCGCACCGCATCCCCAGTGGTGCCAGTGCACTCTCTGGAGTAACTGCAGTGCATCACCAGTGGTGCCACTGCACTCTCTGGACTCACTGCACGGCATCCCCAGTGGTGCCAGTGCACTCTCTGGACTCAGTGCACTGCATCCCCAGTGGTGCCAGAGCACTCTCTGGACTCACTGCAGTGCATCCCCAGTGGTGCCAGTGCACTCTCTGGACTCACTGCAGTGCATCCCCAGTGGTGCCAGTGCACTGTCTGGACTCACTGCATTCCCAGTGGTGCCAGGGCACTCTCTGGACTCACTGCACTGCATCCCCAGTGGTCCCTGTGAAGTCTCTGGACTCACTGCAGTGCATCCCCAATGGTGCCAGTGCACTCTTTGGACTCACTGCACTGCATCCCCAGTGGTGCCAGTGCACTCTCTGGACTCACTGCACTGCATCCCCAGTGGTGCCAGTGCACTCTCTGGACTCACTGCACTGCATCCCCAGTGGTGCCAGTGCACACTCTGGACTCACTGCACTGCATCCCCAGTGGTGCCAGTGCACACTCTGGACTCACTGCAGTGCATCCCCAGTGGTGCTAGTGCACTCTCTGGACTCACTGCACTGCATCCCCTGTGGTGCCAGTGCACTCTCTCGACTCACTGCTCAGCGTTGCCATTGGTGCCAGTGCACACTCTGGACTCACTGCACTGCATCCCCAGTGGTGCCAGTGCACTCACTGGACTCACTGCACTGCATCACAGGTGGTGCCAGTGCACTCTCTGGACTCACTGCAGTGAAACCCCGGTGGTGCCAGTGTACTCTCTGGACTCACTGCACTGCATCCCCAGTGGTGCCAGTGTACTCACTGGACTCACTGGACTGCATCCCCAGTGGTGCCAGTGAACTCTCTGGACTCACTGCACTGCATCCCCAGTGGTGCCAGTGTACTCTCTGGACTCACTGCAGTGCATCCCCAGTGGTGCCAGAGCACTCTCTGGACTCACTGCACTGCATCCCCAGTGGTGCCAGTGCACTCTCTGGAATCACTGCACTGCATCCCCAGTGGTGTCAGTGCACTCTCTGGACTCACTGAAGTGCATCCCCAGTTGTGCCAGTGCACTCTCTGGACTCACTGCACTGCAACCCCAGTGCTGCCAGTGCACTCTCTGGACTCAGTGCACTGCATCCCCAGTGGTGCCAGTGCAATCTCTGGACTCACTGTAGTGCATCCCCAGTGGTGCCAGTGCACTCTCTGGACTCACTGCAGTGCATCCCCAGTGGTGCCAGTGCACTCTCTGGACTCACTATACTGCATCACCAGTGGTGCCAGTGCACTCTCTGGACTCACTGCAGTGCATCCCCAGTGGTGCCAGTGCACTCTCTGGACTCACTGCACTGCAGCCCCGGTGGTGCCAGTGCAATCTCTGGACTCACTGCACTGCATCCCCAGTGGTGCCAGTGCATTCTCTGCACTCACTGCACTGCATCTCCAGTTTTGCCAGTGAAGTCTTTGGACTCACTGCACTGCATCCCCAGTGGTGCCAGTGCACTCTCTGGAGTCACTGAAGTGCATCCCCAGTGGTGCCAGTGCACTCTCTGGACTCACTGCACTGCATGCCCAGTGGTGCCACTGCACTCTCTGGACTCACTGTACTGCATCTCCACTGGTACCAGTGCACTCTGTGGACTCACTGTACTGCATCCCCAGTGGTGACAGTGCACTCTCTGGACTCACTGCAGTGCATCCCCAGTGGTGCCAGTGCACTCTCTGGACTCACTGCACTGCATCCCCAGTGGTGCCAGTGCACTCTCTGGACTCACTGCAGTGCATTCCCTCTGGTGCCAGTGCACTCTCTGGACTCACTGCAGTGCATCCCCAGTGGTGCCAGTGCACTCTCTGGACTCACTGCACTGCATCCCCAGTGGTGCCAGTGCATTCTCTGGACTCACTGCAGTGCATCACCAGTGGTGCCAGTGCACTCTCTGGACTCACTGAGGTGCATCCCCAGTGGTGCCAGTGCAATCTCTGGACTCACTGCAGTGCATCCCCAGTGGTGCCAGTGCACACTCTGGACTCACTACACTGCATCCCCAGTGATGGCAGTGCACTCTCTGGACTCACTGCACTGCATCCCCAGTGTTCACAGTGCACTCTCTGCACTCACTACACTGCATCCCCAGTGGTGCCAGTGCACTCTCTGGACTCACTGCACTGCATCCCCAGTGGTGCCAGTGCACTCTGTGGACTCACTGTACTGCATCCCCAGTGGTGTCAGTGCACTCTCTGGACTCACTGCACTGCATCCCCAGTGGTGCCAGTGCACTCTCTGGACTCACTGCACTGCATTCCCAGTGGAGCCCGTCCACTCTCTGGACTCACTGAAGTGCATCCCCAGTGGTGCCAGTGCACTCTCTGGACTCACTGCAGTGCATCCCCGTTGGTGCCAGTGCACTCTCTGGACTCACTGCAGTGCATCCCCAGTGGTGCCAGTGCACTCTCTGGACTCACTGTACTGCATCCCCAGTGTTGCCAGTGCACTCTCTGGACTCACTGTACTGCATCCCCAGTGGTGCCAAAGCACTCTCTGGACTCCCGGCACCGCATCCCCAGTGGTGCCAGTGCACTCTCTGGACTCACTGCACTCCATCCCCAGTGGTGCCAGTGTACTCACTGGACTCACTGCACTGCATTCCCCAGTGGTGCTAGTGCACTCTCTGGACTCACTGCAGTGCATCCCCAGTGGTGCCAGTGCACTCTCTGGACTCACTGAAGTGCATTCTCAGTGGTTCCAGTGCACTCTGTGGACTCTCTGCACTGCATCCCCAGTGGTGCCAGTGCGCTCTCTGGACTCACTGCAGTGCATCCCCAGTGGTGCCAGTGCACTCTCTAGACTCACTGCACTGCATCCCCAGTGCTGCCAGTGCACTCTCTGGACTCACTGCACTGCATCCCCAGTGGTGCCAGTGCACTCTCTGGACTCACTGCAGTGCATCCCCAGTGGTGCCAGTGCACTCTCTGGACTCACTGCACTGCATCCCCAGTGGTGCCTCTGCACTCTCTGGAGTCACTGCAGTGCATCCCCAGTGGTGCCAGTGCACTCTCTGGACTCACTGCAGTGCATTCCCACTGCTGCCAGTGCACTCTCTGGACTCACAGCACTGCATCCCCAGTGGTGCCAGTGCACTCTCTGGACTCACTGCACTGCATCCCCAGTGGTGCCAATGCACTCTCTGGACTCACTACACTGCATCCCCAGTGGTGCCAGTGCACTCTCTGGACTCACTGCAGTGCATCCCAAGTGGTGCCAGTGCACTCTCTGGACTCACTGCACTGCATCCCCAGTGGTGCCAGTGCACTCTCTCGAGTCACTGCACTACATCCCCAGTGGTGCCAGTGCGCTCACTGGACTCACTGTACTGCATCATCAGTGGTGCCAGTGCACTCTCTGGACTCACTGCACTGCATCCCCAGTGGTGCCAATGCACTCTCTGGACTCACTGCACTGCATCCCCAGTGGTGCCAGTGCACTCACTGGACTCACTGCACTGCATCCCAAGTGGTACCAGTGCACTCTCTGGACTCACTGCACTGCATCCCCAGTGCTGCCAGTGCACTCTCTCGAGTCACTGCACTACATCCCCAGTGGTGCCAGTGCACTCACTGGACTCACTGTACTGCATTCCCAGTGGTGCTAGTGCACTCTCTGGACTCACTGCAGTGCATCCCCAGTGGTGCCAGTGCACTCTTTGGACTCACTGAAGTGCATTCTCAGTGGTGCCAGTGCACTCTCTGGACTCACTGCACTGCATCCCCAGTGGTGCCAGTGCACTCTCTGGACTCACTGAAGTGCATTCTCAGTGGTGCCAGTGCACTCTCTGGACTCACTGCAGTGCATCCCCAGTGGTGCCAGTACACTCACTGGACTCACTGCACTGCATCCCCAGTGGTTCCAGTGCACTCTCTGGACTCACTGCACTGCATCCCCAGTGGTGCCAGTGCACTCTCTGGACTCACTGCACTGCATCCCCAGTGCTGCCTGTGCACTCTCTGGACTCACTGCACTGCATCCCCAGTGGTGTCACTGCACTCTCTGGACTCACTGCACTGCATCCCCAGTTGTGCCAGTGCACTCTCTGCACTCACTGCACTGCATACCCAGTGGTGCCAGTGCACTCACTGGACTCATTGCAGTGCATTCCCTCTGGTGCCAGTGCACTCTCTGGACTCGCTGCAGTGCATCCCCAGTGGTGCCAGTGCACTCTCTGGACTCACTGCACTGCATCCCCAGTGGTGCCAATGCACTCTCTGGACTCACTGCACTGCATCCCCAGTGGTGCCAGTGCACTCACTGGACTCACTGCACTGCATCCCAAGTGGTACCAGTGCACTCTCTGGACTCACTGCACTGCATCCCCAGTGGTGCCAGTGCACTCTCTCGAGTCACTGCACTACATCCCCAGTGGTGCCAGTGCACTCACTGGACTCACTGCAGTGCATCCCCAGTGGTGCTAGTGCACTCTCTGGACTCACTGCAGTGCATCCCCAGTGGTGCCAGTGCACTCTTTGGACTCACTGAAGTGCATTCTCAGTGGTGCCAGTGCACTCTCTGGACTCACTGCACTGCATCCCCAGTGGTGCCAGTGCACTCTCTGGACTCACTGAAGTGCATTCTCAGTGGTGCCAGTGCACTCTCTGGACTCACTGCAGTGCATCCCCAGTGGTGCCAGTACACTCACTGGACTCACTGCACTGCATCCCCAGTGGTGCCAGTGCACTCTCTGGACTCACTGCACTGCATCCCCAGTTCTGCCTGTGCACTCTCTGGACTCACTGCTCTGCATCCCCAGTGGTGTCACTGCACTCTCTGGACTCACTGCACTGCATCCCCAGTTGTGCCAGTGCACTCTCTGCACTCACTGCACTGCATACCCAGTGGTGCCAGTGCACTCACTGGACTCATTGCAGTGCATTCCCTCTGGTGCCAGTGCACTCTCTGGACTCGCTGCAGTGCATCCCCAGTGGTGCCAGTGCACTCTCTGGACTCACTGCAGTGCATCCCCAGTGGTGCCAGTGCACTCTCTGGACTCACTGCAGTGCATCCCCACTGCTGCCAGTGCACTCTCTGGACTCACTGCACTGCATCCCCAAGGTGCCAGTGCACTCTCTGGACTCACTGCACTGCATCCCCAGTGGTGCCAATGCACTCTCTGGACTCACTGCACTGCATCCCCAGTGGTGCCAGTGCACTCTCTGGACTCACTGCACTGCATCCCAAGTGGTGCCAGTGCACTCTCTGGACTCACTGCACTGCATCCCCAGTGGTGCCAGTGCACTCTCTCGAGTCACTGCACTACATCCCCAGTGGTGCCAGTGCGCTCACTGGACTCACTGTACTGCATCATCAGTGGTGCCAGTGCACTCTCTGGAGTGACTGCAGTGCATCCCCAGTGGTGCCAGTGCACTCTCTGGACTCACTGCACTGCATCCCCAGTGGTGCCAGTGCACTCTCTGGACTCACTGCACTGCATCCCCAGTGGTGCCAGTGCACTCACTGGACTCACTGCACTGCATCCCTAGTGGTACCAGTGCACTCTCTGGACTCACTGCACTGCATCCCCAGTGGTGCCAGTGCACTCTCTCGAGTCACTGCACTACATCCCCAGTGGTGCCAGTGCACTCACTGGACTCACTGTACTGCATTGCCAGTGGTGCTAGTGCACTCTCTGGACTCACTGCAGTGCATCCCCAGTGGTGCCAGTGCACTCTCTGGACTCACTGCACTGCAGCCCCAGTGGTGCCAGTGCACTCTCTGGACTCACTGCACTGCATCCCCAGTATTGCCAGTGCACTCTCTGGACTCACTGCACTGCATCCCCAGTGCTGCCAGTGCACTCTCTGGACTCACTGCACTGCATCCCCAGTGGTGCCACTGCACTCTCTGGACTCACTGCACTGCATGTCCAGTGGTGCCAGTGCACTCTCTGCACTCACTGCACTGCATCCCCAGTGGTGCCAGTGCACTCCTTGGACTCACTGCAGTGCATTCCCTCTGGTGCCAGTGCACTCTCTGGACTCACTGCACTGCATACCCAGTGGTGCCAGTGCACTGTCTGGACTCACTGCAGTGCATCCCCAGTGGTGCCAGTGCACTCTCTGGACTCACTGCAGTGCATCACCAGTGGTGCCAGTGCACTCTCTGGACTCACTGAAGTGCATCCCCAGTGGTGCCAGTGCACTCTCTGGACTCACTGCACTGCATCCCCAGTGGTGCCAGTGCACTCTCTGGACTCACTGCACTGCATCTCCAGTGGTGCCGGAGCACTCTCTGGACTCACAGCACTGCATCGTCTGTGCTGCCAGTGCACTCTCTGGACTCACTGCACTGCATCCCCAGTGGTGCCAGTGCACTCTCTGGACTCACTGTACTGCATCCCCAGTGGAGCGCGTGCACTCTCTGGACTCACTGAAGTGCATCCCCAGTGGTGCCAGTGCACTCTGTGGACTCACTGCACTGCATCCCCAGTGGTGCTAGTGCACTCTCTGGACTCACTGAAGGGCATTCTCAGTGGTGCCAGTGCACTCTCTGGACTCACTGCAGTGTTTCCCCAGTGGTGCCAGTACACTCACTGGACTGACTGCACTGCATCCCCAGTGGTGCCAGTGCACTCTCTGGACTCACCGCACCGCATCCCCAGTGGTGCCAGTGCACTCTCTGGAGTAACTGCAGTGCATCACCAGTGGTGCCAGTGCACTCTCTGGACTCACTGCACTGCATCCCCAGTGGTGCCAGTGCACTCTCTGGACTCACTGCACTGCATCCCCAGTGGTGCCAGAGCACTCTCTGGACTCACTGCAGTGCATCCACAGTGGTGCCAGTGCACTCTCTGGACTCACTGCACTGCATCCCCAGTGGTGCCAGTGCACTCTCTGGACTCACTGCACTGCATCCCCAGTGGTGCCAGTGCACTCTCTGGACTCCCGGCACCGCATCCCCAGTGGTTCCAGTGCACTCTCTGGGCTCACTGCAGTGCATCCCCAGTGGTGCCAGTGCACTCTCTTGACTCACTGCACTGCATCCCCAGTGGTGCCAGTGCACTCACTGGATTCACTGCACTGCATCCGCAGTGGTGCTAGTGCACTCTCTGGACTCACTGCAGTGCATCCCCAGTGGTGCCAGTGCACTCTCTGGACTCACTGCACTGCATCCCCAGTGGTGCCAGTGCACTCTGTGGACTCACTGCAGTGCATCCCCAGTGGTGCCAGTGCGCTCTCTGGACTCACTGCAGTGCATCCCCAGTGGTGCCAGTGCAATCTCTGGACTCACTGCACTGCATCCCCAGTGCTGCCAGTGCACTCTCTGGACTCACTGCACTGCATCCCCAGTGGTGCCAGTGCACTCTCTGGACTCACTGCACTGCATCCCCAGAGGTGCCAGTGCACTCTCTGGACTCACTGCAGTGCATCCCCAGTGGTGTCAGTGCACTCTCTGGACTCACTGCAGTGCATCCCCAGTGGTGCCAATGCACTCTCTGGACTCACTGCACTGCATGCCCAGTGGTGCCAGTGCACTCTCTGGACTCACTGAAGTGCATCCCCAGTGGTGCCAGTGCACTCTCTGGAGTCACTGCACTGCATCCCCAGTGGTGCTAGTGCACTCTGAGGACTCACTGCAGTGCATCCCCAGTGGTGCCAGTGCACTCTCTGGACTCACTGAAGGGCATTCTCAGTGGTGCCAGTGCACTCTCTGGAGTCACTGCAGTGCATCCCCAGTGGTGCCAGTACACTCACTGGACTGACTGCACTGCATCCCCAGTGGTGCCAGTGCACTCTCTGGACTCACCGCACCGCATCCCCAGTGGTGCCAGTGCACTCTCTGGAGTAACTGCAGTGCATCACCAGTGGTGCCACTGCACTCTCTGGACTCACTGCACGGCATCCCCAGTGGTGCCAGTGCACTCTCTGGACTCAGTGCACTGCATCCCCAGTGGTGCCAGAGCACTCTCTGGACTCACTGCAGTGCATCCCCAGTGGTGCCAGTGCACTCTCTGGACTCACTGCACTGCATCCCCAGTGGTGCCAGTGCACTCTCTGGACTCCCGGCACCGCATCCCCAGTGGTGCCAGTGCACTCTCTGGGCTCACTGCAGTGCATCCCCAGTGGTGCCAGTGCACTCTCTTGACTCACTGCACTGCATCCCCAGTGGTGCCAGTGCACTCACTGGATTCACTGCACTGCATCCCCAGTGGTGCTAGTGCACTCTCTGGACTCACTGCAGTGCATCCCCAGTGGTGCCAGTGCACTCTCTGGACTCACTGCAGTGCATCCCCACTGGTGCCAGTGCACTCACTGGATTCACTGCACTACATTCCCAGTGGTGCTAGTGCACTCTCTGGACTCACTGCAGTGCATCCCCAGTGGTGCCAGTGCACTCTTTGGACTCACTGAAGTGCATTCTCAGTGGTGCCAGTGCACTCTCTGGACTCACTGCACTGCATCCCCAGTGGTGCCAGTGCGCTCTCTGGACTCACTGCACTGTATCCCCAGTGGTGCCAGTGCACTCTCTGGACTCACTGCAGTGCATCCCCAGTGGTGCCAGTACACTCTCTGGACTCACTGCACTGCATCCCCAGTGGTGCTAGTGCACTCTGTGGACTCACTGCAGTGCATCCCCAGTGGTGCCAGTGCACTCTCTGGACTCACTGAAGGGCATTCTCAGTGGTGCCAGTGCACTCTCTGGACTCACTGCAGTGCATCCCCAGTGGTGCCAGTGCACACTCTGGAGTAACTGCAGTGCATCACCAGTGGTGCCAGTGCACTCTCTGGACGCACTAACCTGCATCACCAGTGGTGCCAGTGCACTCTCTGGACTCACTGCACTGCATCCCTAGTGGTGCCAGAGCACTCTCTGGACTCACTGCACTGCATCCCCAGTGCTGCCTGTGCACTCTCTGGACTCACTGCACTGCATCCCCAGTGGTGCCACTGCACTCTCTGGACTCACTGCACTGCATCCCCAGTGGTGCCAGTGCACTCCCTGCACTCACTGCACTGCATCCCCAGTGGTGCCAGTGCACTCACTGGACTCACTGCAGTGCATTCCCTCTGGTGCCAGTGCACTCTCTGGACTCACTGCACTGCATCCCCAGTGGTGCCAGTGCACTCTCTGGACTCACTGCAGTGCATCCCCAGTGCTGCCAGTGCACTCTCTGGACTCACTGCAGTGCATCCCCAGTGGTGCCAGTGCACTCTCTGGACTCACTGAAGTGCATCCCCCGTGGTGCCAGTGCGATCTCTGGACTCACTGCACTGCATTCCCAGTGGTGCCAGTGCACACTCTGGACTCACTGCACTGCATGCCCAGTGGTGCCAGTGCACTCTCTGGACTCACTGCAGTGCATCCCCAGTGTTGCCAGTGCACTCTCTGGACTCACTGCACTGCATCCACAGTGGTGCCAGTGCACTCACTGGATTCACTGCACTGCATCCCCAGTGGTGCTAGTGCACTCTCTGGACTCACTGCAGTGCATCCCCAGTGGTGCCAGTGCACTCTCTGGACTCACTGCACTGCATCCCCAGTGGTGCCAGTGCACTCTCTGGACTCACTGCAGTGCATCCTTAGTGGTGCCAGTGCGCTCTCTGGACTCACTGCAGTGCATCCCCAGTGGTGCCAGTGCAATCTCTGGACTCACTGCACTGCATCCCCAGTGCTGCCAGTGCACTCTCTGGACTCACTGCACTGCATCCCCAGTGGTGCCAGTGCACTCTCTGGACTCACTGAAGGGCATTCTCAGTGGTGCCAGTGCACTCTCTGGAGTCACTGCAGTGCATCCCCAGTGGTGCCAGTACACTCACTGGACTGACTGCACTGCATCCCCAGTGGTGCCAGTGCACTCTCTGGACTCACCGCACCGCATCCCCAGTGGTGCCAGTGCACTCTCTGGAGTAACTGCAGTGCATCACCAGTGGTGCCACTGCACTCTCTGGACTCACTGCACGGCATCCCCAGTGGTGCCAGTGCACTCTCTGGACTCAGTGCACTGCATCCCCAGTGGTGCCAGAGCACTCTCTGGACTCACTGCAGTGCATCCCCAGTGGTGCCAGTGCACTCTCTGGACTCACTGCAGTGCATCCCCAGTGGTGCCAGTGCACTGTCTGGACTCACTGCATTCCCAGTGGTGCCAGGGCACTCTCTGGACTCACTGCACTGCATCCCCAGTGGTCCCTGTGAAGTCTCTGGACTCACTGCAGTGCATCCCCAATGGTGCCAGTGTACTCTTTGGACTCACTGCACTGCATCCCCAGTGGTGCCAGTGCACTCTCTGGACTCACTGCACTGCATCCCCAGTGGTGCCAGTGCACTCTCTGGACTCACTGCACTGCATCCCCAGTGGTGCCAGTGCACACTCTGGACTCACTGCACTGCATCCCCAGTGGTGCCAGTGCACACTCTGGACTCACTGCAGTGCATCCCCAGTGGTGCTAGTGCACTCTCTGGACTCACTGCACTGCATCCCCTGTGGTGCCAGTGCACTCTCTCGACTCACTGCTCAGCGTTGCCATTGGTGCCAGTGCACACTCTGGACTCACTGCACTGCATCCCCAGTGGTGCCAGTGCACTCACTGGACTCACTGCACTGCATCACAGGTGGTGCCAGTGCACTCTCTGGACTCACTGCAGTGAAACCCCGGTGGTGCCAGTGTACTCTCTGGACTCACTGCACTGCATCCCCAGTGGTGCCAGTGTACTCACTGGACTCACTGGACTGCATCCCCAGTGGTGCCAGTGAACTCTCTGGACTCACTGCACTGCATCCCCAGTGGTGCCAGTGTACTCTCTGGACTCACTGCAGTGCATCCCCAGTGGTGCCAGAGCACTCTCTGGACTCACTGCACTGCATCCCCAGTGGTGCCAGTGCACTCTCTGGAATCACTGCACTGCATCCCCAGTGGTGTCAGTGCACTCTCTGGACTCACTGAAGTGCATCCCCAGTTGTGCCAGTGCACTCTCTGGACTCACTGCACTGCAACCCCAGTGCTGCCAGTGCACTCTCTGGACTCAGTGCACTGCATCCCCAGTGGTGCCAGTGCAATCTCTGGACTCACTGTAGTGCATCCCCAGTGGTGCCAGTGCACTCTCTGGACTCACTGCAGTGCATCCCCAGTGGTGCCAGTGCACTCTCTGGACTCACTATACTGCATCACCAGTGGTGCCAGTGCACTCTCTGGACTCACTGCAGTGCATCCCCAGTGGTGCCAGTGCACTCTCTGGACTCACTGCACTGCAGCCCCGGTGGTGCCAGTGCAATCTCTGGACTCACTGCACTGCATCCCCAGTGGTGCCAGTGCACTCTCTGCACTCACTGCACTGCATCTCCAGTTTTGCCAGTGAAGTCTTTGGACTCACTGCACTGCATCCCCAGTGGTGCCAGTGCACTCTCTGGAGTCACTGAAGTGCATCCCCAGTGGTGCCAGTGCACTCTCTGGACTCACTGCACTGCATGCCCAGTGGTGCCACTGCACTCTCTGGACTCACTGTACTGCATCTCCACTGGTACCAGTGCACTCTGTGGACTCACTGTACTGCATCCCCAGTGGTGACAGTGCACTCTCTGGACTCACTGCAGTGCATCCCCAGTGGTGCCAGTGCACTCTCTGGACTCACTGCACTGCATCCCCAGTGGTGCCAGTGCACTCTCTGGACTCACTGCAGTGCATTCCCTCTGGTGCCAGTGCACTCTCTGGACTCACTGCAGTGCATCCCCAGTGGTGCCAGTGCACTCTCTGGACTCACTGCACTGCATCCCCAGTGGTGCCAGTGCATTCTCTGGACTCACTGCAGTGCATCACCAGTGGTGCCAGTGCACTCTCTGGACTCACTGAGGTGCATCCCCAGTGGTGCCAGTGCAATCTCTGGACTCACTGCAGTGCATCCCCAGTGGTGCCAGTGCACACTCTGGACTCACTACACTGCATCCCCAGTGATGGCAGTGCACTCTCTGGACTCACTGCACTGCATCCCCAGTGTTCACAGTGCACTCTCTGCACTCACTACACTGCATCCCCAGTGGTGCCAGTGCACTCTCTGGACTCACTGCACTGCATCCCCAGTGGTGCCAGTGCACTCTGTGGACTCACTGTACTGCATCCCCAGTGGTGTCAGTGCACTCTCTGGACTCACTGCACTGCATCCCCAGTGGTGCCAGTGCACTCTCTGGACTCACTGCACTGCATTCCCAGTGGAGCCCGTCCACTCTCTGGACTCACTGAAGTGCATCCCCAGTGGTGCCAGTGCACTCTCTGGACTCACTGCAGTGCATCCCCGTTGGTGCCAGTGCACTCTCTGGACTCACTGCAGTGCATCCCCAGTGGTGCCAGTGCACTCTCTGGACTCACTGTACTGCATCCCCAGTGTTGCCAGTGCACTCTCTGGACTCACTGTACTGCATCCCCAGTGGTGCCAAAGCACTCTCTGGACTCCCGGCACCGCATCCCCAGTGGTGCCAGTGCACTCTCTGGACTCACTGCACTCCATCCCCAGTGGTGCCAGTGTACTCACTGGACTCACTGCACTGCATTCCCCAGTGGTGCTAGTGCACTCTCTGGACTCACTGCAGTGCATCCCCAGTGGTGCCAGTGCACTCTCTGGACTCACTGAAGTGCATTCTCAGTGGTTCCAGTGCACTCTGTGGACTCTCTGCACTGCATCCCCAGTGGTGCCAGTGCGCTCTCTGGACTCACTGCAGTGCATCCCCAGTGGTGCCAGTGCACTCTCTAGACTCACTGCACTGCATCCCCAGTGCTGCCAGTGCACTCTCTGGACTCACTGCACTGCATCCCCAGTGGTGCCAGTGCACTCTCTGGACTCACTGCAGTGCATCCCCAGTGGTGCCAGTGCACTCTCTGGACTCACTGCACTGCATCCCCAGTGGTGCCTCTGCACTCTCTGGAGTCACTGCAGTGCATCCCCAGTGGTGCCAGTGCACTCTCTGGACTCACTGCAGTGCATTCCCACTGCTGCCAGTGCACTCTCTGGACTCACAGCACTGCATCCCCAGTGGTGCCAGTGCACTCTCTGGACTCACTGCACTGCATCCCCAGTGGTGCCAATGCACTCTCTGGACTCACTACACTGCATCCCCAGTGGTGCCAGTGCACTCTCTGGACTCACTGCAGTGCATCCCAAGTGGTGCCAGTGCACTCTCTGGACTCACTGCACTGCATCCCCAGTGGTGCCAGTGCACTCTCTCGAGTCACTGCACTACATCCCCAGTGGTGCCAGTGCGCTCACTGGACTCACTGTACTGCATCATCAGTGGTGCCAGTGCACTCTCTGGACTCACTGCACTGCATCCCCAGTGGTGCCAATGCACTCTCTGGACTCACTGCACTGCATCCCCAGTGGTGCCAGTGCACTCACTGGACTCACTGCACTGCATCCCAAGTGGTACCAGTGCACTCTCTGGACTCACTGCACTGCATCCCCAGTGCTGCCAGTGCACTCTCTCGAGTCACTGCACTACATCCCCAGTGGTGCCAGTGCACTCACTGGACTCACTGTACTGCATTCCCAGTGGTGCTAGTGCACTCTCTGGACTCACTGCAGTGCATCCCCAGTGGTGCCAGTGCACTCTTTGGACTCACTGAAGTGCATTCTCAGTGGTGCCAGTGCACTCTCTGGACTCACTGCACTGCATCCCCAGTGGTGCCAGTGCACTCTCTGGACTCACTGAAGTGCATTCTCAGTGGTGCCAGTGCACTCTCTGGACTCACTGCAGTGCATCCCCAGTGGTGCCAGTACACTCACTGGACTCACTGCACTGCATCCCCAGTGGTTCCAGTGCACTCTCTGGACTCACTGCAGTGCATCCCCAGTGGTGCCAGTGCACTCTCTGGACTCACTGCACTGCATCCCCAGTGCTGCCTGTGCACTCTCTGGACTCACTGCACTGCATCCCCAGTGGTGTCACTGCACTCTCTGGACTCACTGCACTGCATCCCCAGTTGTGCCAGTGCACTCTCTGCACTCACTGCACTGCATACCCAGTGGTGCCAGTGCACTCACTGGACTCATTGCAGTGCATTCCCTCTGGTGCCAGTGCACTCTCTGGACTCGCTGCAGTGCATCCCCAGTGGTGCCAGTGCACTCTCTGGACTCACTGCACTGCATCCCCAGTGGTGCCAATGCACTCTCTGGACTCACTGCACTGCATCCCCAGTGGTGCCAGTGCACTCACTGGACTCACTGCACTGCATCCCAAGTGGTACCAGTGCACTCTCTGGACTCACTGCACTGCATCCCCAGTGGTGCCAGTGCACTCTCTCGAGTCACTGCACTACATCCCCAGTGGTGCCAGTGCACTCACTGGACTCACTGCAGTGCATCCCCAGTGGTGCTAGTGCACTCTCTGGACTCACTGCAGTGCATCCCCAGTGGTGCCAGTGCACTCTTTGGACTCACTGAAGTGCATTCTCAGTGGTGCCAGTGCACTCTCTGGACTCACTGCACTGCATCCCCAGTGGTGCCAGTGCACTCTCTGGACTCACTGAAGTGCATTCTCAGTGGTGCCAGTGCACTCTCTGGACTCACTGCAGTGCATCCCCAGTGGTGCCAGTACACTCACTGGACTCACTGCACTGCATCCCCAGTGGTGCCAGTGCACTCTCTGGACTCACTGCACTGCATCCCCAGTTCTGCCTGTGCACTCTCTGGACTCACTGCTCTGCATCCCCAGTGGTGTCACTGCACTCTCTGGACTCACTGCACTGCATCCCCAGTTGTGCCAGTGCACTCTCTGCACTCACTGCACTGCATACCCAGTGGTGCCAGTGCACTCACTGGACTCATTGCAGTGCATTCCCTCTGGTGCCAGTGCACTCTCTGGACTCGCTGCAGTGCATCCCCAGTGGTGCCAGTGCACTCTCTGGACTCACTGCAGTGCATCCCCAGTGGTGCCAGTGCACTCTCTGGACTCACTGCAGTGCATCCCCACTGCTGCCAGTGCACTCTCTGGACTCACTGCACTGCATCCCCAAGGTGCCAGTGCACTCTCTGGACTCACTGCACTGCATCCCCAGTGGTGCCAATGCACTCTCTGGACTCACTGCACTGCATCCCCAGTGGTGCCAGTGCACTCTCTGGACTCACTGCACTGCATCCCAAGTGGTGCCAGTGCACTCTCTGGACTCACTGCACTGCATCCCCAGTGGTGCCAGTGCACTCTCTCGAGTCACTGCACTACATCCCCAGTGGTGCCAGTGCGCTCACTGGACTCACTGTACTGCATCATCAGTGGTGCCAGTGCACTCTCTGGAGTGACTGCAGTGCATCCCCAGTGGTGCCAGTGCACTCTCTGGACTCACTGCACTGCATCCCCAGTGGTGCCAGTGCACTCTCTGGACTCACTGCACTGCATCCCCAGTGGTGCCAGTGCACTCACTGGACTCACTGCACTGCATCCCTAGTGGTACCAGTGCACTCTCTGGACTCACTGCACTGCATCCCCAGTGGTGCCAGTGCACTCTCTCGAGTCACTGCACTACATCCCCAGTGGTGCCAGTGCACTCACTGGACTCACTGTACTGCATTGCCAGTGGTGCTAGTGCACTCTCTGGACTCACTGCAGTGCATCCCCAGTGGTGCCAATGCACTCTTTGGACTCACTGAAGTGCATTCTCAGTGGTGCCAGTGCACTCTCTGGACTCACTGAAGTGCATTTTCAGTGGTGCCAGTGCACTCTCTGGACTCACTGAAGTGCATTTTCAGTGGTGCCAGTGCACTCTCTGGACTCACTGCAGTGCATCCCCAGTGGTGCCAGTGCACTCTCTGGACTCACTGTACTGCATCCACAGTGGTGCCAGTGCACTCTCTGGACTCACTGCACTGCATTCCCTCTGGTGCCAGTGCACTCTCTGGACTCACTGCAGTGCATCCCCAGTGGTGCCAGTGCACTCTCTGGACTCACTGCACTGCATCCCCAGTGGTGCCAGTGCACTCTCTGGACTCACTGCAGTGCATCACCTGTGGTGCCAGTGCACTCTCTGGACTCACTGAAGTGCATCCCCAGTGGTGCCAGTGCAATCTCTGGACTCACTGCACTGCATTCCCAGTCGTGCCAGTGCACTCTCTGGACTCACTGCACTGCATCCCCAGTGGTGCCAGTGCACTCTCTGGACTCACTGCACTGCAACCCCAGTGTTGCCAGTGCACTCTCTGGACTCACTGCACTGCATCCCCAGTGGTGCCAGTGCACTCTCTGGACTCACTTCAGTGCATCCCCAGTGGTGCCAGAGCACTCTCTGGACTCACTGCACTGCATCCCCAGTGGTGCCAGTGCACTCTCTGGACTCACTGCACTGCAGCCCCAGTGGTGCCAGTGCACTCTCTGGACTCACTGCACTGCATCCCCAGTATTGCCAGTGCACTCTCTGGACTCACTGCACTGCACCCCCAGTGCTGCCAGTGCACTCTCTGGACTCACTGTACTGCATCCCCAGTGGTGTCAGTGCACTCTCTGGACTCACTGCACTGCATCCCCAGTGGTGCCAGTGCACTCTCTGGACTCACTGCACTGCATTCCCAGTGGAGCCCGTCCACTCTCTGGACTCACTGAAGTGCATCCCCAGTGGTGCCAGTGCACTCTCTGGACTCACTGCAGTGCATCCCCGTTGGTGCCAGTGCACTCTCTGGACTCACTGCAGTGCATCCCCAGTGGTGCCAGTGCACTCTCTGGACTCACTGTACTGCATCCCCAGTGTTGCCAGTGCACTCTCTGGACTCACTGTACTGCATCCCCAGTGGTGCCAAAGCACTCTCTGGACTCCCGGCACCGCATCCCCAGTGGTGCCAGTGCACTCTCTGGACTCACTGCACTCCATCCCCAGTGGTGCCAGTGTACTCACTGGACTCACTGCACTGCATTCCCCAGTGGTGCTAGTGCACTCTCTGGACTCACTGCAGTGCATCCCCAGTGGTGCCAGTGCACTCTCTGGACTCACTGAAGTGCATTCTCAGTGGTTCCAGTGCACTCTGTGGACTCTCTGCACTGCATCCCCAGTGGTGCCAGTGCGCTCTCTGGACTCACTGCAGTGCATCCCCAGTGGTGCCAGTGCACTCTCTAGACTCACTGCACTGCATCCCCAGTGCTGCCAGTGCACTCTCTGGACTCACTGCACTGCATCCCCAGTGGTGCCAGTGCACTCTCTGGACTCACTGCAGTGCATCCCCAGTGGTGCCAGTGCACTCTCTGGACTCACTGCACTGCATCCCCAGTGGTGCCTCTGCACTCTCTGGAGTCACTGCAGTGCATCCCCAGTGGTGCCAGTGCACTCTCTGGACTCACTGCAGTGCATTCCCACTGCTGCCAGTGCACTCTCTGGACTCACAGCACTGCATCCCCAGTGGTGCCAGTGCACTCTCTGGACTCACTGCACTGCATCCCCAGTGGTGCCAATGCACTCTCTGGACTCACTACACTGCATCCCCAGTGGTGCCAGTGCACTCTCTGGACTCACTGCAGTGCATCCCAAGTGGTGCCAGTGCACTCTCTGGACTCACTGCACTGCATCCCCAGTGGTGCCAGTGCACTCTCTCGAGGCACTGCACTACATCCCCAGTGGTGCCAGTGCGCTCACTGGACTCACTGTACTGCATCATCAGTGGTGCCAGTGCACTCTCTGGACTCACTGCACTGCATCCCCAGTGGTGCCAATGCACTCTCTGGACTCACTGCACTGCATCCCCAGTGGTGCCAGTGCACTCACTGGACTCACTGCACTGCATCCCAAGTGGTACCAGTGCACTCTCTGGACTCACTGCACTGCATCCCCAGTGCTGCCAGTGCACTCTCTCGAGTCACTGCACTACATCCCCAGTGGTGCCAGTGCACTCACTGGACTCACTGTACTGCATTCCCAGTGGTGCTAGTGCACTCTCTGGACTCACTGCAGTGCATCCCCAGTGGTGCCAGTGCACTCTTTGGACTCACTGAAGTGCATTCTCAGTGGTGCCAATGCACTCTCTGGACTCACTGCACTGCATCCCCAGTGGTGCCAGTGCACTCTCTGGACTCACTGAAGTGCATTCTCAGTGGTGCCAGTGCACTCTCTGGACTCACTGCAGTGCATCCCCAGTGGTGCCAGTACACTCACTGGACTCACTGCACTGCATCCCCAGTGGTTCCAGTGCACTCTCTGGACTCACTGCACTGCATCCCCAGTGGTGCCAGTGCACTCTCTGGACTCACTGCACTGCATCCCCAGTGCTGCCTGTGCACTCTCTGGACTCACTGCACTGCATCCCCAGTGGTGTCACTGCACTCTCTGGACTCACTGCACTGCATCCCCAGTTGTGCCAGTGCACTCTCTGCACTCACTGCACTGCATACCCAGTGGTGCCAGTGCACTCACTGGACTCATTGCAGTGCATTCCCTCTGGTGCCAGTGCACTCTCTGGACTCGCTGCAGTGCATCCCCAGTGGTGCCAGTGCACTCTCTGGACTCACTGCACTGCATCCCCAGTGGTGCCAATGCACTCTCTGGACTCACTGCACTGCATCCCCAGTGGTGCCAGTGCACTCACTGGACTCACTGCACTGCATCCCAAGTGGTACCAGTGCACTCTCTGGACTCACTGCACTGCATCCCCAGTGGTGCCAGTGCACTCTCTCGAGTCACTGCACTACATCCCCAGTGGTGCCAGTGCACTCACTGGACTCACTGCAGTGCATCCCCAGTGGTGCTAGTGCACTCTCTGGACTCACTGCAGTGCATCCCCAGTGGTGCCAGTGCACTCTTTGGACTCACTGAAGTGCATTCTCAGTGGTGCCAGTGCACTCTCTGGACTCACTGCACTGCATCCCCAGTGGTGCCAGTGCACTCTCTGGACTCACTGAAGTGCATTCTCAGTGGTGCCAGTGCACTCTCTGGACTCACTGCAGTGCATCCCCAGTGGTGCCAGTACACTCACTGGACTCACTGCACTGCATCCCCAGTGGTGCCAGTGCACTCTCTGGACTCACTGCACTGCATCCCCAGTTCTGCCTGTGCACTCTCTGGACTCACTGCACTGCATCCCCAGTGGTGTCACTGCACTCTCTGGACTCACTGCACTGCATCCCCAGTTGTGCCAGTGCACTCTCTGCACTCACTGCACTGCATACCCAGTGGTGCCAGTGCACTCACTGGACTCATTGCAGTGCATTCCCTCTGGTGCCAGTGCACTCTCTGGACTCGCTGCAGTGCATCCCCAGTGGTGCCAGTGCACTCTCTGGACTCACTGCAGTGCATCCCCAGTGGTGCCAGTGCACTCTCTGGACTCACTGCAGTGCATCCCCACTGCTGCCAGTGCACTCTCTGGACTCACTGCACTGCATCCCCAAGGTGCCAGTGCACTCTCTGGACTCACTGCACTGCATCCCCAGTGGTGCCAATGCACTCTCTGGACTCACTGCACTGCATCCCCAGTGGTGCCAGTGCACTCTCTGGACTCACTGCAGTGCATCCCAAGTGGTGCCAGTGCACTCTCTGGACTCACTGCACTGCATCCCCAGTGGTGCCAGTGCACTCTCTCGAGTCACTGCACTACATCCCCAGTGGTGCCAGTGCGCTCACTGGACTCACTGTACTGCATCATCAGTGGTGCCAGTGCACTCTCTGGAGTGACTGCAGTGCATCCCCAGTGGTGCCAGTGCACTCTCTGGACTCACTGCACTGCATCCCCAGTGGTGCCAGTGCACTCTCTGGACTCACTGCACTGCATCCCCAGTGGTGCCAGTGCACTCACTGGACTCACTGCACTGCATCCCTAGTGGTACCAGTGCACTCTCTGGACTCACTGCACTGCATCCCCAGTGGTGCCAGTGCACTCTCTCGAGTCACTGCACTACATCCCCAGTGGTGCCAGTGCACTCACTGGACTCACTGTACTGCATTGCCAGTGGTGCTAGTGCACTCTCTGGACTCACTGCAGTGCATCCCCAGTGGTGCCAATGCACTCTTTGGACTCACTGAAGTGCATTCTCAGTGGTGCCAGTGCACTCTCTGGACTCACTGAAGTGCATTTTCAGTGGTGCCAGTGCACTCTCTGGACTCACTGAAGTGCATTTTCAGTGGTGCCAGTGCACTCTCTGGACTCACTGCAGTGCATCCCCAGTGGTGCCAGTGCACTCTCTGGACTCACTGTACTGCATCCACAGTGGTGCCAGTGCACTCTCTGGACTCACTGCACTGCATTCCCTCTGGTGCCAGTGCACTCTCTGGACTCACTGCAGTGCATCCCCAGTGGTGCCAGTGCACTCTCTGGACTCACTGCACTGCATCCCCAGTGGTGCCAGTGCACTCTCTGGACTCACTGCAGTGCATCACCTGTGGTGCCAGTGCACTCTCTGGACTCACTGAAGTGCATCCCCAGTGGTGCCAGTGCAATCTCTGGACTCACTGCACTGCATTCCCAGTCGTGCCAGTGCACTCTCTGGACTCACTGCACTGCATCCCCAGTGGTGCCAGTGCACTCTCTGGACTCACTGCACTGCAACCCCAGTGTTGCCAGTGCACTCTCTGGACTCACTGCACTGCATCCCCAGTGGTGCCAGTGCACTCTCTGGACTCACTTCAGTGCATCCCCAGTGGTGCCAGAGCACTCTCTGGACTCACTGCACTGCATCCCCAGTGGTGCCAGTGCACTCTCTGGACTCACTGCACTGCAGCCCCAGTGGTGCCAGTGCACTCTCTGGACTCACTGCACTGCATCCCCAGTATTGCCAGTGCACTCTCTGGACTCACTGCACTGCACCCCCAGTGCTGCCAGTGCACTCTCTGGACTCACTGCACTGCATCCCCAGTGGTGCCACTGCACTCTCTGGACTCACTGCACTGCATGTCCAGTGGTGCCAGTGCACTCTCTGCACTCACTGCACTGCATCCCCAGTGGTGCCAGTGCACTCACTGGACTCACTGCAGTGCATTCCCCAGTGGTGCCAGTGCACTCTCTGGACTCACTGCACTGCATCCCCAGTGGTGCCAGTGCACTGTCTGGACTCACTGCAGTGCATCCCCAGTGGTGCCAGTGCACTCTCTGGACTCACTGCAGTGCATCCCCAGTGGTGCCAGTGCACTCTCTGGACTCACTGAAGTGCATCCCCAGTGGTGCCAGTGCACTCTCTGGACTCACTGCACTGCATCCCCAGTGGTGCCAGTGCACTCTCTGGACTCACGGCACTGCATCCTCTGTGCTGCCAGTGCACTCTCTGGACTCACTGCACTGCATCCCCAGTGGTGCCAGTGCACTCTCTGGACTCACTGTACTGCATCCCCAGTGGAGCGCGTGCACTCTCTGGACTCACTGAAGTGCATCCCCAGTGGTGCCAGTGCACTCTCTGGACTCACTGCACTGCATCCCCAGTGGTGCTAGTGCACTCTGTGGACTCACTGCAGTGCATCCCCAGTGGTGCCAGTGCACTCTCTGGACTCACTGAAGGGCATTCTCAGTGGTGCCAGTGCACTCTCTGGACTCACTGCAGTGTTTCCCCAGTGGTGCCAGTACACTCACTGGACTGACTGCACTGCATCCCCAGTGGTGCCAGTGCACTCTCTGGACTCACCGCACCGCATCCCCAGTGGTGCCAGTGCACTCTCTGGAGTAACTGCAGTGCATCACCAGTGGTGCCAGTGCACTCTCTGGACTCACTGCACTGCATCGCCAGTGGTGCCAGTGCACTCTCTGGACTCACTGCACTGCATCCCCAGTGGTGCCAGAGCACTCTCTGGACTCACTGCAGTGCATCCACAGTGGTGCCAGTGCACTCTCTGGACTCACTGCACTGTATCCCCACTGGTGCCAGTGCACTCTCTGGACTCACTGCAGTGCATCCCCAGTGGTGCCAGTGCACTCTCTGGACTCCCGGCACCGCATCCCCAGTGGTGCCAGTGCACTCTCTGGGCTCACTGCAGTGCATCCCCAGTGGTGCCAGTGCACTCTCTTGACTCACTGCACTGCATCCCCAGTGGTGCCAGTGCACTCACTGGATTCACTGCACTGCATCCCCAGTGGTGCTAGTGCACTCTCTGGACTCACTGCAGTGCATCCCCAGTGGTGCCAGTGCACTCTCTGGACTCACTGCACTGCATCCCCAGTGGTGCCAGTGCACTCTGTGGACTCACTGCAGTGCATCCCCAGTGGTGCCAGTGCGCTCTCTGGACTCACTGCAGTGCATCCCCAGTGGTGCCAGTGCAATCTCTGGACTCACTGCACTGCATCCCCAGTGCTGCCAGTGCACTCTCTGGACTCACTGCACTGCATCCCCAGTGGTGCCAGTGCACTCTCTGGACTCACTGCACTGCATCCCCAGAGGTGCCAGTGCACTCTCTGGACTCACTGCACTGCATGCCCAGTGGTGCCAGTGCACTCTCTGGACTCACTGTACTGCATCTCCACTGGTACCAGTGCACTCTGTGGACTCACTGTACTGCATCCCCAGTGGTGACAGTGCACTCTCTGGACTCACTGCAGTACATCCCCAGTGGTGCCAGTGCACTCTCTGGACTCACTGCACTGCATCCCCAGTGGTGCCAGTGCACTCTCTGGACTCAATGCAGTGCATTCCCTCTGGTGTCAGTGCACTCTCTGGACTCACTGCACTGCATCCCCAGTGGTGCCAGTGCACTCTCTGGACTCACTGCGCTGCATCCCCAGTGGTGCCAGTGCATTCTCTGGACTCACTGCAGTGCATCACCAGTGGTGCCAGTGCACTCTCTGGACTCACTGAGGTGCATCCCCAGTGGTGCCAGTGCAATCTCTGGACTCACTGCAGTGCATCCCCAGTGGTGCCAGTGCACACTCTGGACTCACTGCACTGCATCCCCAGTGGTGCCAGTGCACTCTCTGGACTCACTGCACTGCATCCCCAGTGTTCACAGTGCACTCTCTGCACTCACTACACTGCATCCCCAGTGGTGCCAGTGCACTCTCTGGACTCACTGCACTGCATCCCCAGTGGTGCCAGTGCACTCTGTGGACTCACTGCACTGCATCCCCAGTGGTGTCAGTGCACTCTCTGGACTCACTGCACTGCATCCCCAGTGGTGCCAGTGCACTCACTGGACTCACTGCACTGCATTCCCAGTGGAGCCCGTCCACTCTCTGGACTCACTGAAGTGCATCCCCAGTGGTGCCAGTGCACTCTCTGGACTCACTGCAGTGCATCCCCGTTGGTGCCAGTGCACTCTCTGGACTCACTGCAGTGCATACCCAGTGGTGCCAGTGCACTCTCTGGACTCACTGAAGTGCACTCTCAGTGGTGCCAGTGCACTCTCTGGACTCACTGCACTGCATCCCCAGTGGTGCCAGTACACTCACAGGACTGACTACACTGCATCCCCAGTGGAGCCAGTGCGCTCTCTGGACTCACTGCACTGCATCCCCATTGGTGCCAGTGCATTCTCTGGACTCACCGCACTGCACCCTGAGTGGTGCCAGTGCACTCTCTGGACTCACTGCAGTGCATCCCCAGTGGTGCCAGTGCACTCTCTGGACTCACTGTACTGCATCCCCAGTGTTGCCAGTGCACTCTCTGGACTCACTGCACTGCATCCCCAGTGGTGCCAAAGCACTCTCTGGACTCCCGGCACCGCATCCCCAGTGGTGCCAGTGCACTCTCTGGGCTCACTGCAGTGCATCCCCAGTGGTGCCAGTGCACTCTCTTGACTCACTGCACTGCATCCCCAGTGGTGCCAGTGTACTCACTGGACTCACTGCACTGCATTCCCCAGTGGTGCTAGTGCACTCTCTGGACTCACTGCAGTGCATCCCCAGTGGTGCCAGTGCACTCTCTGGACTCACTGAAGTGCATTCTCAGTGGTTCCAGTGCACTCTGTGGACTCTCTGCACTGCATCCCCAGTGGTGCCAGTGCGCTCTCTGGACTCACTGCAGTGCATCCCCAGTGGTGCCAGTGCACTCTCTAGACTCACTGCACTGCATCCCCAGTGCTGCCAGTGCACTCTCTGGACTCACTGCACTGCATCCCCAGTGGTGCCAGTGCACTCTCTGGACTCACTGCACTGCATCCCCAGTGGTGCCAGTGCACTCTCTGGACTCACTGCACTGCATCCCCAGTGGTGCCACTGCACTCTCTGGAGTCACTGCAGTGCATCCCCAGTGGTGCCAGTGCACTCTCTGGACTCACTGAAGTGCATTCTCAGTGGTGCCAGTGCACTCTCTGGACTCACAGCAGTGCATCCCCAGTGGTGCCAGTGCACTCTCTGGACTCACTGCACTGCATTCCCAGTGGTGCCAATGCACTCTCTGGACTCACTGCACTGCATCCCCAGTGGTGCCAGTGCACTCTCTGGACTCACTGCAGTGCATCCCAAGTGGTGCCAGTGCACTCTCTGGACTCACTGCACTGCATCCCCAGTGGTGCCAGTGCACTCTCTCGAGTCACTGCACTACATCCCCAGTGGTGCCAGTGCGCTCACTGGACTCACTGTACTGCATCATCAGTGGTGCCAGTGCACTCTCTGGAGTGACTGCAGTGCATCCCCAGTGGTGCCAGTGCACTCTCTGGACTCACTGCACTGCATCCCCAGTGGTGCCAATGCACTCTCTGGACTCACTGCACTGCATCCCCAGTGGTGCCAGTGCACTCACTGGACTCACTGCACTGCATCCCAAGTGGTACCAGTGCACTCTCTGGACTCACTGCACTGCATCCCCAGTGGTGCCAGTGCACTCTCTCGAGTCACTGCACTACATCCCCAGTGGTGCCAGTGCACTCACTGGACTCACTGTACTGCATTCCCAGTGGTGCTAGTGCACTCTCTGGACTCACTGCAGTGCATTCCCAGTGGTGCCAGTGCACTCTCTGGACTCACTGAAGTGCATTCTCAGTGGTGCCAGTGCACTCTCTGGACTCACTGCAGTGCATCCCCAGTGGTGCCAGTACACTCACTGGACTCACTGCACTGCATCCCCAGTGGTGCCAGTGCACTCTCTGGACTCACTGCACTGCATCCCCAGTGGTGCCAGTGCACTCTCTGGACTCACTGCACTGCATCCCCAGTGCTGCCTGTGCACTCTCTGGACTCACTGCACTGCATCCCCAGTGGTGTCACTGCACTCTCTGGACTCACTGCACTGCATCCCCAGTTGTGCCAGTGCACTCTCTGGACTCACTGCAGTGCATACCCAGTGGTGCCAGTGCACTCACTGGACTCACTGCATTGCATTCCCTCTGGTGCCAGTGCACTCTCTGGACTCACTGCAGTGCATCCCCAGTGGTGCCAGTGCACTCTCTGGACTCACTGCACTGCATCTCCAGTGGTGCCAGTGCACTCTCTGGACTCACTGCAGTGCATCACCTGTGGTGCCAGTGCACTCACTGGACTCACTGAAGTGCATCCCCAGTGGTGCCAGTGCAATCTCTGGACTCACTGCACTGCATTCCCAGTCGTGCCAGTGCACTCTCTGGACTCACTGCACTGCGTCCCCAGTGGTGCCAGTGCACTCTCTGGACTCACTGCACTGCAACCCCAGTGTTGCCAGTGCACTCTCTGGACTCACTGCACTGCATCCCCAGAGGTGTCAGTGCACTCTCTGGACTCACTTCAGTGCATCCCCAGTGGTGCCACTGCACTCTCTGGACTCACTGCAGTGCATCCCCAGTGGTGCCAGTGCACTCTCTGGACTCACTGCAGTGCATCCCCACTGCTGCCAGTGCACTCTCTGGACTCACAGCAGTGCATCCCCAGTGGTGCCAGTGCACTCTCTGGACTCACTGCACTGCATCCCCAGTGGTGCCAATGCACTCTCTGGACTCACTGCACTGCATCCCCAGTGGTGCCAGTGCACTCTCTGGACTCACTGCACTGCATCCCAAGTGGTGCCAGTGCACTCTCTGGACTCACTGCACTGCATCCCCAGTGGTGCCAGTGCACTCTCTCGAGTCACTGCACTACATCCCCAGTGGTGCCAGTGCACTCACTGGACTCACTGTACTGCATTCCCAGTGGTGCTAGTGCACTCTCTGGACTCACTGCAGTGCATCCCCAGTGGTGCCAGTGCACTCTTTGGACTCACTGAAGTGCATTCTCAGTGGTGCCAGTGCACTCTCTGGACTCACTGCACTGCATCCCCAGTGGTGCCAGTGCACTCTCTGGACTCACTGAAGTGCATTTTCAGTGGTGCCAGTGCACTCTCTGGACTCACTGCAGTGCATCCCCAGTGGTGCCAGTGCACTCTCTGGACTCACTGCACTGCATCCCCAGTGGTGCCAGTGCACTCTCTGGACTCACTGCACTGCATCCCCAGTGCTGCCTGTGCACTCTCTGGACTCACTGCACTGCATCCCCAGTGGTGTCACTGCACTCTCTGCACTCACTGCACTGCATCCCCAGTTGTGCCAGTGCACTCTCTGCACTCACTGCACTGCATACCCAGTGGTGCCAGTGCACTCACTGGACTCACTGCAGTGCATTCCCTCTGGTGCCAGTGCACTCTCTGGACTCACTGCAGTGCATCCCCAGTGGTGCCAGTGCACTCTCTGGACTCACTGCACTGCATCCCCAGTGGTGCCAGTGCACTCTCTGGACTCACTGCAGTGCATCACCTGTGGTGCCAGTGCACTCTCTGGACTCACTGCAGTGCATCCCCAGTGGTGCCAGTGCAATCTCTGGACTCACTGAACTGCATTCCCAGTCGTGCCAGTGCACTCTCTGGACTCACTGCACTGCATCCCCAGTGGTGCCAGTGCACTCTCTGGACTCTCTGCACTGCAACCCCAGTGTTGCCAGTGCACTCTCTGGACTCACTGCACTGCATCCCCAGTGGTGCCAGTGCACTCTCTGGACTCACTTCAGTGCATCCCCAGTGGTGCCAGAGCACTCTCTGGACTCACTGCACTGCATCCCCAGTGGTGCCAGTGCACTCTCTGGACTCACTGCACTGCAGCCCCAGTGGTGCCAGTGCACTCTCTGGACTCACTGCACTGCATCCCCAGTATTGCCAGTGCACTCTCTGGACTCACTGCACTGCATCCCCAGTGCTGCCAGTGCACTCTCTGGACTCACTGCACTGCATCCCCAGTGGTGCCACTGCACTCTCTGGACTCACTGCACTGCATGTCCAGTGGTGCCAGTGCACTCTCTGCACTCACTGCACTGCATCCCCAGTGGTGCCAGTGCACTCACTGGACTCACTGCAGTGCATTCCCTCTGGTGCCAGTGCACTCTCTGGACTCACTGCACTGCATACCCAGTGGTGCCAGTGCACTGTCTGGACTCACTGCAGTGCATCCCCAGTGGTGCCAGTGCACTCTCTGGACTCACTGCAGTGCATCACCAGTGGTGCCAGTGCACTCTCTGGACTCACTGAAGTGCATCCCCAGTGGTGCCAGTGCACTCTCTGGACTCACTGCACTGCATCCCCAGTGGTGCCAGTGCACTCTCTGGACTCACTGCACTGCATCCCCAGTGGTGCCGGAGCACTCTCTGGACTCACGGCACTGCATCGTCTGTGCTGCCAGTGCACTCTCTGGACTCACTGCAGTGCATCCCCAGTGGTGCCAGTGCACTCTCTGGACTCACTGTACTGCATCCCCAGTGGAGCGCGTGCACTCTCTGGACTCACTGAAGTGCATCCCCAGTGGTGCCAGTGCACTCTCTGGACTCACTGCACTGCATCCCCAGTGGTGCTAGTGCACTCTGTGGACTCACTGCAGTGCATCCCCAGTGGTGCCAGTGCACTCTCTGGACTCACTGAAGGGCATTCTCAGTGGTGCCAGTGCACTCTCTGGACTCACTGCAGTGTTTCCCCAGTGGTGCCAGTACACTCACTGGACTGACTGCACTGCATCCCCAGTGGTGCCAGTGCACTCTCTGGACTCACCGCACCGCATCCCCAGTGGTGCCAGTGCACTCTCTGGAGTAACTGCAGTGCATCACCAGTGGTGCCAGTGCACTCTCTGGACTCACTGCACTGCATCCCCAGTGGTGCCAGTGCACTCTCTGGACTCACTGCACTGCATCCCCAGTGGTGCCAGAGCACTCTCTGGACTCACTGCAGTGCATCCACAGTGGTGCCAGTGCACTCTCTGGACTCACTGCACTGCATCCCCAGTGGTGCCAGTGCACTCTCTGGACTCACTGCACTGCATCCCCAGTGGTGCCAGTGCACTCTCTGGACTCCCGGCACCGCATCCCCAGTGGTTCCAGTGCACTCTCTGGGCTCACTGCAGTGCATCCCCAGTGGTGCCAGTGCACTCTCTTGACTCACTGCACTGCATCCCCAGTGGTGCCAGTGCACTCACTGGATTCACTGCACTGCATCCGCAGTGGTGCTAGTGCACTCTCTGGACTCACTGCAGTGCATCCCCAGTGGTGCCAGTGCACTCTCTGGACTCACTGCACTGCATCCCCAGTGGTGCCAGTGCACTCTGTGGACTCACTGCAGTGCATCCCCAGTGGTGCCAGTGCGCTCTCTGGACTCACTGCAGTGCATCCCCAGTGGTGCCAGTGCAATCTCTGGACTCACTGCACTGCATCCCCAGTGCTGCCAGTGCACTCTCTGGACTCACTGCACTGCATCCCCAGTGGTGCCAGTGCACTCTCTGGACTCACTGCACTGCATCCCCAGAGGTGCCAGTGCACTCTCTGGACTCACTGCAGTGCATCCCCAGTGGTGCCAGTGCACTCTCTGGACTCACTGCACTGCATCCCCAGTGGTACCAGTGCACTCTGTGGACTCACTGCAGTGCATCCCCAGTGGTGTCAGTGCACTCTCTGGACTCACTGCAGTGCATCCCCAGTGGTGCCAATGCACTCTCTGGACTCACTGCACTGCATCCCCAGTGGTGCCAGTGCACTCTCTGGACTCACTGAAGTGCATCCCCAGTGGTGCCAGTGCACTCTCTGGAGTCACTGCACTGCATCCCCAGTGGTGCTAGTGCACTCTGAGGACTCACTGCAGTGCATCCCCAGTGGTGCCAGTGCACTCTCTGGACTCACTGAAGGGCATTCTCAGTGGTGCCAGTGCACTCTCTGGACTCACTGCACTGCATCCCCAGTGGTGCCACTACACTCTCTGGACTCACTGCACTGCATCCCCAGTGGTGCCAGTGCACTCTCTGGACTCACTGCACTGCATCTCCAATGGTGCCAGTGCACTCTCTGGACTCACTGCACTGCATCCCCAGTGGTGCCAATGCACTCTCTGGACTCACTGCTGTGCATCCCCAGTGGTGCCAGTGCACTCTCTGGACTCACTGTACTGCATCCCCAGTAGTGCCAGTGCACTCTCTGGACTCACTGCACTGCATCCCCATTGGTGCCAATGCACTCTCTGGACTCACTGCACTGAATCCCCAGTGGTGCCAGTGCACTCTCTGGACTCACTGCACTGCATCCCCAGTGGTGCCAGTGCACTCTCTGGACTCACTGCACTGCATCCCCAGTGGAGCCCGTGCACTCTCTGGACTCACTGCACTGCATCCCCAGTGGTGCCAGTGCACTCTCTGGACTCACTGCAGTGCATCCCCAGTGGTGCCAGTGCACTCTTTGGACTCACTGAAGTGCATTCTCAGTGGTGCAAGTGCACTCTATGGACTCACTGCACTGCATCCCCAGTGGTGCCAGTGCGCTCTCTGGACTCACTGAAGTGCATCCCCAGTGGTGCCAGTACACTCTCTGGACTCACTGAAGGGCATTCTCAGTGGTGCCAGTGCACTCTCTGGACTCACTGCAGTGCATCCCCAGTAGTGCCAGTGCACTCTCTGGACTCACTGCACAGCATCCCCAGTGGTGCCAGAGCACTCTCTGGACTCACTGCACAGCATCCCCAGTGGTGCCACTGCACTCTCTGGACTCACTGCACAGCATCCCCAGTGGTGCCAGAGCACTCTGTGGACTCACTGCACTGCATCCCCAGTGGTGCCAGTGCACTCTCTGGACTCACTGCACTGCATCCCCAGTGGTGCCAGAGCACTCTCTGGACTCACTGCACTGCATCCCCAGTGGAGCCAGTGCGATCTCTGGACTCACTGCAGTGCATCCCCAGTGGAGCCCGTGCACTCTCTGGACTCACTGCAGTGCATCCCCAGTGGTGCCAGTGCACTCTCTGGACTCACTGAAGGGCATCCCCAGTGGTGCCAGTACACTCTCTGGACTCATTAAACTGCATCCCCAGTGGTGCTAGTGCACTCTCTGGACTCACTGCACTGCATCTACAGTGGTGCCAGAGCACTCTCTGGACTCACTGCGCTGCATCCCCAGTGGTGCCAGTGCACTCTGTGGACTCACTGCTGTGCATCCCCATTGGTGCCAGTGCACTCTCTGGACTCACTGCAGTGCATCCCCAGTGGTGCCAGTGCACTCTCTGGACTCACTGCAGTGCATCCCCAGTGGTGCCAGTGCACTCTCTGGACTCACTGCAGTGCATTCCCGGTGGTGCCAGTGCACTCTCTGGACTCACTGCACTTCATCCCCAGTGGTGCCAGTGCGCTCTCTGGACTCACTGCACTGTATCCCCAGTGGTGCCAGTGCACTCTCTGGACTCACTGCAGTGCATCCCCAGTGGTGCCAGTACACTCTCTGGACTCACTGCACTGCATCCCCAGTGGTGCTAGTGCACTCTGTGGACTCACTGCAGTGCATCCCCAGTGGTGCCAGTGCACTCTCTGGACTCACTGAAGGGCATTCTCAGTGGTGCCAGTGCACTCTCTGGACTCACTGCAGTGCATCCCCAGTGGTGCCAGTGCACTCTCTGGAGTAACTGCAGTGCATCACCAGTGGTGCCAGTGCACTCTCTGGACTCACTGCACTGCATCCCCAGTGGTGCCAGTGCACTCTCTGGACTCACTGCACTGCATCCCTAGTGGTGCCAGAGCACTCTCTGGACTCACTGCACTGCATCCCCAGTGCTGCCTGTGCACTCTCTGGACTCACTGCACTGCATCCCCAGTGGTGCCACTGCACTCTCTGGACTCACTGCACTGCATCCCCAGTGGTGCCAGTGCACTCCCTGCACTCACTGCACTGCATCCCCAGTGGTGCCAGTGCACTCACTGGACTCACTGCAGTGCATTCCCACTGGTGCCAGTGCACTCTCTGGACTCACTGCACTGCATCCCCAGTGGTGCCAGTGCACTCTCTGGACTCACTGCACTGCATCCCCAGTGCTGCCAGTGCACTCTCTGGACTCACTGCAGTGCATCCCCAGTGGTGCCAGTGCACTCTCTGGACTCACTGAAGTGCATCCCCCGTGGTGCCAATGCGATCTCTGGACTCACTGCACTGCATTCCCAGTGGTGCCAGTGCACACTCTGGACTCACTGCACTGCATGCCCAGTGGTGCCAGTGCACTCTCTGGACTCACTGCAGTGCATCCCCAGTGTTGCCAGTGCACTCTCTGGACTCACTGCACTGCATCCACAGTGGTGCCAGTGCACTCACTGGATTCACTGCACTGCATCCCCAGTGGTGCTAGTGCACTCTCTGGACTCACTGCAGTGCATCCCCAGTGGTGCCAGTGCACTCTCTGGACTCACTGCACTGCATCCCCAGTGGTGCCAGTGCACTCTCTGGACTCACTGCAGTGCATCCCCAGTGGTGCCAGTGCGCTCTCTGGACTCACTGCAGTGCATCCCCAGTGGTGCCAGTGCAATCTCTGGACTCACTGCACTGCATCCCCAGTGCTGCCAGTGCACTCTCTGGACTCACTGCACTGCATCCCCAGAGGTGCCAGTGCACTCTCTGGACTCACTGCAGTGCATCCCCAGTGGTGCCAGTGCACTCTCTGGACTCACTGCACTGCATCCCCAGTGGTACCAGTGCACTCTGTGGACTCACTGCAGTGCATCCCCAGTGGTGCCAGTGCACTCTCTGGACTCACTGCACTGAATCCCCAGTGGTGCCAATGCACTCTCTGGACTCACTGAAGTGCATCCCCAGTGGTGCCAGTGCACTCTCTGGACTCACTGAAGTGCATCCCCAGTGGTGCCAGTGCACTCTCTGGAGTCACTGCACTGCATTCCCAGTGGTTCTAGTGCACTCTGAGGACTCACTGCAGTGCATCCCCAGTGGTGCCAGTGCACTCTCTGGACTCACTGAAGGGCATTCTCAGTGGTGCCAGTGCACTCTCTGGAGTCACTGCAGTGCATCCCCAGTGGTGCCAGTACACTCACTGGACTGACTGCATTGCATCCCCAGTGGTGCCAGTGCACTCTCTGGACTCACCGCACCGCATCCCCAGTGGTGCCAGTGCACTCTCTGGAGTAACTGCAGTGCATCACCAGTGGTGCCACTGCACTCTCTGGACTCACTGCACGGCATCCCCAGTGGTGCCAGTGCACTCTCTGGACTCAGTGCACTGCATCCCCAGTGGTGCCAGAGCACTCTCTGGACTCACTGCAGTGCATCCCCAGTGGTGCCAGTGCACTCTCTGGACTCACTGCACTGCATCCCCAGTGGTGCCAGTGCACTCTCTGGACTCCCGGCACCGCATCCCCAGTGGTGCCAGTGCACTCTCTTGACTCACTGCACTGCATCCCCAGTGGTGCCACTGCACTCACTGGATTCACTGCACTGCATCCCCAGTGGTGCTAGTGCACTCTCTGGACTCACTGCAGTGCATCCCCAGTGGTGCCAGTGCACTCTCTGGACTCACTGCAGTGCATCCCCACTGGTGCCAGTGCACTCACTGGATTCACTGCACTACATTCCCAGTGGTGCTAGTGCACTCTCTGGACTCACTGCAGTGCATCCCCAGTGGTGCCAGTGCACTCTTTGGACTCACTGAAGTGCATTCTCAGTGGTGCCAGTGCACTCTCTGGACTCACTGCACTGCATCCCCAGTGGTGCCAGTGCACTCTCTGGACTCACTGCACTGTATCCCCAGTGGTGCCAGTGCACTCTCTGGACTCACTGCACTGCATCCCCAGTGGTGCCAGTACACTCTCTGGACTCACTGCACTGCATCCCCAGTGGTGCTAGTGCACTCTGTGGACTCACTGCAGTGCATCCCCAGTGGTGCCAGTGCACTCTCTGGACTCACTGAAGGGCATTCTCAGTGGTGCCAGTGCACTCTCTGGACTCACTGCAGTGCATCCCCAGTGGTGCCACTACACTCTCTGGAGTAACTGCAGTGCATCACCAGTGGTGCCAGTGCACTCTCTGGACTCACTAACCTGCATCACCAGTGGTGCCAGTGCACTCTCTGGACTCACTGCACTGCATCCCTAGTGGTGCCAGAGCACTCTCTGGACTCACTGCACTGCATCCCCAGTGCTGCCTGTGCACTCTCTGGACTCACTGCACTGCATCCCCAGTGGTGCCACTGCACTCTCTGGACTCACTGCACTGCATCCCCAGTGGTGCCAGTGCACTCCCTGCACTCACTGCACTGCATCCCCAGTGGTGCCAGTGCACTCACTGGACTCACTGCAGTGCATTCCCTCTGGTGCCAGTGCACTCTCTGGACTCACTGCACTGCATCCCCAGTGGTGCCAGTGCACTCTCTGGACTCACTGCAGTGCATCCCCAGTGCTGCCAGTGCACTCTCTGGACTCACTGCAGTGCATCCCCAGTGGTGCCAGTGCACTCTCTGGACTCACTGAAGTGCATCCCCCGTGGTGCCAGTGCGATCTCTGGACTCACTGCACTGCATTCCCAGTGGTGCCAGTGCACACTCTGGACTCACTGCACTGCATGCCCAGTGGTGCCAGTGCACTCTCTGGACTCACTGCAGTGCATCCCCAGTGTTGCCAGTGCACTCTCTGGACTCACTGCACTGCATCCCCAGTGGTGCCAGTGCACTCTCTGGACTCACTGCAGTGCATCACCAGTGGTGCCAGTACACTCTCTGGACACACTGAAGTGCATTCTCAGTGGTGCCAGTGCACTCTCTGGACTCACTGCGCTGCATCCCCAGTGGTGCCAGTACACTCACTGGACTCACTGCACTGCATCCCCAGTGGTGCCAGTGCAGTCTCTGCACTCACTGAAGTGCATCTCCAGTGGTGCCAGTGAACTCTCTGGACTCACTTCAGTGCATCCCCAGTGGTGCCAGTGCACTCTCTGGACTCACTGCACTGCATCCCCAGTGGTGCCAGTGCACTCTCTGCACTCACTGCAGTGCATCTCCAATGGTGCCAGTGCACTCTCTGGACTCACTGCACTGCATCCCCAGTGGTGCCAATGCACTCTCTGGACTCACTGCTGTGCATCCCCAGTGGTGCCAGTGCACTCTCTGGACTCACTGTACTGCATCCCCAGTGGTGCCAGTGCACTCTGTGGACTCACTGCTGTGCATCCCCAGTGGTGCCAGTGCACTCTGTGGACTCACTGCTGTGCATCCCCATTGGTGCCAGTGCACTCTCTGGACTCACTGCACTGCATCCCCAGTGGTGTCAGTGCACTCTCTGGACTCACTGCACTGCATCCCCAGTGGTGCAAGTGCACTCTCTGGACTCACTGCAGTGCATCCCAAGTGGTGCCAACGCACTCTCTGGACTCACTGCAGTGAATCCCCAGTGGTGCCAGTACACTCACTGGACTCACTGCACTGCATCCCCAGTGGTGCCAGTGCAGTCTCTGCACTCACTGAAGTGCATCTCCAGTGGTGCCAGTGAACTCTCTGGACTCACTGCAGTGCATCCCCAGTGGTGCCAGTGCACTCTCTGGACTCACTGCACTGCATCCCCAGTGGTGCCAGTGCACTCTCTGGACTCACTGCACTGCATCCCCAGTGGTGCCAGTGCACTCTCTGGACTCACTGCACTGCATCTCCAATGGTGCCAGTGCACTCTCTGGACTCACTGCACTGCATCCCCAGTGGTGCCAATGCACTCTCTGGACTCACTGCTGTGCATCCCCAGTGGTGCCAGTGCACTCTCTGGACTCACTGTACTGCATCCCCAGTGGTGCCAGTGCACTCTCTGGACTCACTGCACTGCATCCCCATTGGTGCCAGTGCACTCTCTGGACTCACTGCACTGCATCCCCAGTGGTGCCAGTGCACTCTCTGGACTCGCTGCACTGCATCCCCAGTGGTGCCAGTGCACTCTCTGGACTGACTGCACTGCATCCCCAGTGGAGCCCGTGCACTCTCTGGACTCACTGCACTGCATCCCCAGTGGTGCCAGTGCACTCTCTGGACTCACTGCAGTGCATCCCCAGTGGTGCCAGTGCACTCTTTGGACTCACTGAAGTGCATTCTCAGTGGTGCAAGTGCACTCTCTGGACTCACTGCACTGCATCCCCAGTGGTGCCAGTGCGCTCTCTGGACTCACTGAAGTGCATCCCCAGTGGTGCCAGTACACTCTCTGGACTCACTGAAGGGCATTCTCAGTGGTGCCAGTGCACTCACTGGACTCACTGCACTGCATCCCCAGTGGTGCCAGTGAACACTCTGGACTTGCTGCACTGCATCCCCAGTGGTGCCAGTGCACTCTCTGGACTCACTGATGTGCATCCCCAGTGGTGCCTGTGCACTCTCTGGAGTAACTGCAGTGCATCCCCAGCGGTGCCAAAGCACTCTCTGGACTCCCGGCACCGCATCCCTAGTGGTGCCAGTGCACTCTCTGGGCTCGCTGCAGTGCATCCCCAGTGGTGCCAGTGCACTCTCTGGACTCACTGCACTGCATCCCCAGTGGTGCCAATGCACTCTCTGGACCTCCGGCACCGCATCCCCAGTGGAGCCATTGCACTCTCTGGACTCGCGGCACTGCATCCCCAGTGGTTCCAGTGCACTCTCTCGAGTCACTGCACTACATCCCCAGTTGTGCCAGTGCACTCACTGGACTCACTGCACTGCATCCCCAGTGGTGCCAGTGCACTCTCTGGACTCACTGCACTGCATCCCCAGTGGTGCCAGTGCTATCCCTGGACTCACTGTAGTGCATCCCCAGTGGTGCCAGTGCACTCTCTGGACTCACTGCAGTGCATCCCCAGTGGTGCCAGTGCACTCTCTGGACTCACTGATGTGCATTCTCTGTGGTGCCAGTGCACTCTCTGGACTCACTGCAGTGCATCCCCAGTGGTGCCAGTGCACTCTCTGGACTCACTGCACTGCATCCCCAGTGGTACCAGTGCACTCTGTGGACTCACTGCAGTGCATCCCCAGTGGTGCCAGTGCACTCTCTGGACTCACTGCACTGCATCCCCAGTGGTGCCAATGCACTCTCTGGACTCACTGCAGTGCATCCCCAGTGGTGCCAGTGCACTCTCTGGACTCACTGCACTGCATCCCAAGTGGTGCCAGTGCACTCTCTGGAGTCACTGCACTGCATCCCCAGTGGTGCCAGTGCACTCTCTCAAGTCACTGCACTACATCCCCAGTGGTGCCAGTGCACTCACTGGACTCACTGTACTGCATCTCCAGTGGTGCCAGAGCACTCTCTGGACTCACTGCACTGCATCCCCAGTGGTGCCAGTACACTCTCTGGACTCACTGCACTGCATCCCCAGTGGTGCTAGTGCACTCTGTGGACTAACTGCAGTGCATCCCCAGTGGTGCCAGTGCACTCTCTGGACTCACTGAAGGGCATTCTCCGTGGTGCCAGTGCACTCTCTGGACTCACTGCAGTGCATCACCAGTGGTGCCAGTGCACTCTCTGGACTCACCGCACCGCATCCCCAGTGGTGCCAGTGCACTCTCTGGAGTAACTGCAGTGCATCACCAGTGGTGCCAGTGCACTCTCTGGACTCACTGCACTGCATCCCCAGTGGTGCCAGTGCACGCTCTGGACTCACTGCACTGCATCCCCAGTGGTGCCAGAGCACTCTCTGGACTCACTGCACTGCATCCCCAGTGGTGCCAGTGCACTCACTGGACTCACTGCACTGCATACCCAGTGGTGCCACTGCACTCTCTGGACTCACTGCACTGCATCCCCAGTGGTGCCAGTGCACTCCCTGCACTCACTGCACTGCATCCCCAGTGGTGCCAGTGCACTCACTGGACTCACTGCAGTGCATTCCCTCTGGTGCCAGTGCACTCTCTGGACTCACTGCACTGCATCCCCAGTGGAGCCCGTGCACTCTCTGGACTCACTGCACTGCATCCCCAGTGGTGCCAGTGCACTCTCTGGACTCACTGCAGTGCATCCCCAGTGGTGCCAGTGCACTCTTTGGACTCACTGAAGTGCATTCTCAGTGGTGCAAGTGCACTCTCTGGACTCACTGCACTGCATCCCCAGTGGTGCCACTGCACTCTCTGGACTCACTGCACTGCATCCCCAGTGGTGCCAGTGCACTCTCTGGACTCACTGCAGTGCATCCCCAGTGGTGCCAGTGCACTCTCTGGACTCACTGCACTGCATCCCCAGTGGTGCCAGTGCACTCTCTGGACTCACTGCAGTGCATCACCAGTGGTGCCAGTACACTCTCTGTACACACTGAAGTGCATTCTCAGTGGTGCCAGTGCACTCTCTGGACTCACTGCGCTGCATCCCCAGTGGTGCCAGTACACTCACTGGACTCACTGCACTGCATCCCCAGTGGTGCCAGTGCAGTCTCTGCACTCACTGAAGTGCATCTCCAGTGGTGCCAGTGAACTCTCTGGACTCACTGCAGTGCATCCCCAGTGGTGCCAGTGCACTCTCTGGACTCACTGCACTGCATCCCCAGTGGTGCCAGTGCACTCTCTGGACTCACTGCACTGCATCCCCAGTGGTGCCAGTGCACTCTCTGGACTCACTGCACTGCATCTCCAATGGTGCCAGTGCACTCTCTGGACTCACTGCACTGCATCCCCAGTGGTGCCAATGCACTCTCTGGACTCACTGCTGTGCATCCCCAGTGGTGCCAGTGCACTCTCTGGACTCACTGTACTGCATCCCCAGTGGTGCCAGTGCACTCTCTGGACTCACTGCACTGCATCCCCAGTGGTGCCAGTGCACTCTCTGGACTCACTGCTGTGCCTCCCCATTGGTGCCAGTGCACTCTCTGGACTCACTGCACTGCATCCCCAGTGGTGTCAGTGCACTCTCTGGACTCACTGCACTGCATCCCCAGTGGTGCAAGTGCACTCTCTGGACTCACTGCAGTGCATCCCCAGTGGTGCCAGTACACTCACTGGACTCACTGCACTGCATCCCCAGTGGTGCCAGTGCAGTCTCTGCACTCACTGAAGTGCATCTCCAGTGGTGCCAGTGAACTCTCTGGACTCACTGCAGTGCATCCCCAGCGGTGCCAGTGCACTCTCTGGACTCACTGCACTGCATCCCCAGTGGTGCCACTGCACTCTCTGGACTCACTGCACTGCATCCCCAGTGGTGCCAGTGCACTCTCTGGACTCACTGCACTGCATCTCCAATGGTGCCAGTGCACTCTCTGGACTCACTGCACTGCATCCCCAGTGGTGCCAATGCACTCTCTGGACTCACTGCTGTGCATCCCCAGTGGTGCCAGTGCACTCTCTGGACTCACTGTACTGCATCCCCAGTAGTGCCAGTGCACTCTCTGGACTCACTGCACTGCATCCCCATTGTTGCCAATGCACTCTCTGGACTCACTGCACTGCATCCCCAGTGGTGCCAGTGCACTCTCTGAACTTGCTGCACTGCATCCCCAGTGGTGCCAGTGCACTCTCTGGACTCACTGCACTGCATCCCCAGTGGTGCCAGTGCACTCTCTGGACTCACTGCACTGCATCCCCAGTGGAGCCCGTGCACTCTCTGGACTCACTGCACTGCATCCCCAGTGGTGCCAGTGCACTCTCTGGACTCACTGCAGTGCATCCCCAGTGGTGCCAGTGCACTCTTTGGACTCACTGAAGTGCATTCTCAGTGGTGCAAGTGCACTCTCTGGACTCACTGCACTGCATCCCCAGTGGTGCCAGTGCGCTCTCTGGACTCACTGAAGTGCATCCCCAGTGGTGCCAGTACACTCTCTGGACTCACTGAAGGGCATTCTCAGTGGTGCCAGTGCACTCTCTGGACTCACTGCAGTGCATCCCCAGTAGTGCCAGTGCACTCTCTGGACTCACTGCACAGCATCCCCAGTGGTGCCAGAGCACTCTCTGGACTCACTGCACAGCATCCCCAGTGGTGCCACTGCACTCTCTGGACTCACTGCACAGCATCCCCAGTGGTGCCAGAGCACTCTGTGGACTCACTGCACTGCATCCCCAGTGGTGCCAGTGCACTCTCTGGACTCACTGCACTGCATCCCCAGTGGTGCCAGAGCACTCTCTGGACTCACTGCACTGCATCCCCAGTGGAGCCAGTGCGATCTCTGGACTCACTGCAGTGCATCCCCAGTGGAGCCCGTGCACTCTCTGGACTCACTGCAGTGCATCCCCAGTGGTGCCAGTGCACTCTCTGGACTCACTGAAGGGCATCCCCAGTGGTGCCAGTACACTCTCTGGACTCACTGCACTGCATCCCCAGTGGTGCTAGTGCACTCTCTGGACTCACTGCACTGCATCTACAGTGGTGCCAGAGCACTCTCTGGACTCACTGCGCTGCATCCCCAGTGGTGCCAGTGCACTCTGTGGACTCACTGCTGTGCATCCCCAGTGGTGCCAGTGCACTCTCTGGACTCACTGCACTGCATCCCCAGTGGTGCCAGTGCACTCTGTGGACTCACTGCAGTGCATCCCCAGTGGTGCAAGTGCACTCTCTGGACTCACTGCAGTGCATCCCAAGTGGTGCCAATGCACTCTCTGGACTCACTGCAGTGCATCCCCAGTGGTGCCAGTGCACTCTCTGGACTCACTGCACTGCATCCCCAGTGGTGCCAGTGAACTCTCTGGACTTGCTGCACTGGATCCCCAGTGGTGCCAGTGCACTCTCTGGACTCACTGATGTGCATCGCCAGTGGTGCCTGTGCACTCTCTGGAGTAACTGCACTGCATCCCCAGCGGTGCCAAAGCACTCTCTGGACCCCCGGCACCGCATCCCCAGTGGTGCCAGTGCACTCTCTGGGCTCACTGCAGTGCATTCCCAGTGGTGCCAGTGCACTCTCTGGACTCACTGCACTGCATCCCCAGTGGTGCCAATGCACTCTCTGGACTCGCGGCACTGCATCCCCAGTGGTTCCAGTGCACCCTCTCGAGTCACTGCACTACATCCCCAGTTGTGCCAGTGCACTCACTGGACTCACTGTACTGCATCATCAGTGGTGCCAGTGCACTCTCTGGACTCACTGCACTGCATCCCCAGTGGTGCCAGTGCACTCTCTGGACTCACTGCACTGCATCCCCAGTGGTGCCAGTGCTATCCCTGGACTCACTGTAGTGCATCCCCAGTGGTGCCAGTTCACTCTCTGGACTCACTGCAGTGCATCCCCAGTGGAGCCAGTGCACTCTCTGGACTCACTGAAGTGCATTCTCTGTGGTGCCAGTGCACTCTCTGGACTCACTGCAGTGCATCCCCAGTGGTGCCAGTGCACTCACTGGACTCACTGCACTGCATCCACAGTGGTGCCAGTGCACTCTCTGGGCTCACTGCAGGGCATCCCCAGTGGTGCCAGTGCACTCTCTGGACTCACTGCACTGCATCCCCAGTGGTGCCAGTGCACTCTCTGGACTCACTGCAGGGCATCCCCAGTGGTGCCAGTGCACTCTCTGGACTCACTGCGCTGAATCCCCAGTGGTGCCAGTGCACTCTCTGGACTCACTGCACTGCATCACCAGTGCTGCCAGTGCACTCTCTGGACTCACTGCAGGGCATCCCCGGTTTAGCCTGTGTACTCTTAGGACTCACTGCAGTGCATCCCCAGTGGTGCCAGTGCACTCTCTGGACTCACTGCACTGCATCCCCAGTGGTGCCAGTGCACTCTCTGGCGTCACTGCACTGCATCACCCGTGGTGCAAGTGCACTCTCTGGACTCACTGAAGTGCATCCCCAGTGCACTCTCTGGACTCACTGCAGTGCATTCCCGGTGGTGCCAGTGCACTCTCTGGACTCACTGCAGTGCATCCGCAGTGGTGCTAGTGCACTCTGGACTCACTGCAGTGCATCCCCAGTGGTGCCAGTGCACTCTCTGGACTCACTGCACTGCATCCCCAGTGGTGCCAGTGCACTCTCTGGACTCACTGCAGTGCATTCCCGGTGGTGCTAGTGCACCCTGGACTCACTGCAGTGCATCCCCAGTGGTGCCAGTGCACTCTCTGGACTCACTGCACTGCATCCAAAGTGGTGCCAGTGAACTCTCTGGACTCACTGCACTGCATCCCCAGTGCTGCCAGTGCTCTCTCTGGACTCACTGCACTGCATCCACAGTGGTGCCAGTGCACTCTCTGGACTCACTGAAGGGCATTCTCAGTGGTGCCAGTGCACTCTCTGGACTCACTGCAGTGCATCCCCAGTGGTGCCAGTGCACTCTCTGGACTCACCGCACCGCATCCCCAGTGGTGCCACTGCACTCTCTGGACTCACTGCACAGCATCCCCAATGGTGCCAGAGCACTCTGTGGACTCACTGCACTGCATCCCCAGTGGTGCCAGTGCACTCTCTGGACTCACTGCACTGCATCCCCAGTGGTGCCAGAGCGCTCTCTGGACTCACTGCACTGCATCCCCAGTGGAGTCAGTGCGATCTCTGGACTCACTGCAGTGCATCCCCAGTGGAGCCCGTGCACTCTCTGGACTCACTGCAGTGCATCCCCAGTGGTGCCAGTGCACTCTCTGGACTCACTGAAGGGCATCCCCAGTGGTGCCAGTACACTCACTGGACTGACTGCACTGCATCCCCAGTGGTGCTAGTGCACTCTCTGGACTCACTGCACTGCATCTACAGTGGTGCCAGAGCACTCTCTGGACTCACTGCGCTGCATCCCCAGTGGTGCCAGTGCACTCTGTGGACTCACTGCTGTGCATCCCCATTGGTGCCAGTGCACTCTCTGGACTCACTGCACTGCATCCCCAGTGGTGCCAGTGCACTCTGTGGACTCACTGCAGTGCATCCCCAGTGGTGCAAGTGCACTCTCTGGACTCACTGCAGTGCATCCCAAGTGGTGCCAATGCACTCTCTGGACTCACTGCAGTGCATCCCCAGTGGTGCCAGTGCACTCTCTGGACTCACTGCACTGCATCCCCAGTGGTGCCAGTGAACTCTCTGGACTTGCTGCACTGCATCCCCAGTGGTGCCAGTGCACTCTCTGGACTCACTTATGTGCATCCCCATTGGTTCCTGTGCACTCTCTGGAGTAACTGCAGTGCATCCCCAGCGGTGCCAAAGCACTCTCTGGACCCCCGGCACCGCATCCCCAGTGGTGCCAGTGCACTCGCTGGGCTCACTGCAGTGCATCCCCAGTGGTGCCAGTGCACTCTCTGGACTCACTGCACTGCATCCCCAGTGGTGCCAATGCACTCTCTGGACCTCCGGCACCGCATCCCCAGTGGAGCCAGTGCACTCTCTGGACTCGCGGCACTGCATCCCCAGTGGTTCCAGTGCACCCTCTCGAGTCACTGCACTACATCCCCAGTTGTGCCAGTGCACTCACTGGACTCACTGTACTGCATCATCAGTGTTGCCAGTGCACTCTCTGGACTCACTGCACTGCATCCCCAGTGGTGCCAGTGCACTCTCTGGACTCACTGCACTGCATCCCCAGTGGTGCCAGTGCTATCCCTGGACTCACTGTAGTGCATCCCCAGTGGTGCCAGTTCACTCTCTGGACTCACTGCAGTGCATCCCCAGTGGTGCCAGTGCACTCTCTGGACTCACTGAAGTGCATTCTCTGTGGTGCCAGTGCACTCTCTGGACTCACTGCAGTGCATCCCCAGTGGTGCTAGTGCACTCACTGGACTCACTGCACTGCATCCACAGTGGTGCCAGTGCACTCTCTGGGCTCACTGCAGGGCATCCCCAGTGGTGCCAGAGCACTCTCTGGACTCACTGCACTGCATCCCCAGTGGTGCCAGTGCTATCCCTGGACTCACTGCACTGCATCCCCAGTGGTGCCAGTGCACTCTCTGGACTCACTGCAGGGCATCCCCAGTGGTGCCAGTGCACTCTCTGGACTCACTGCACTGCATCCCCAGTGCTGCCAGTGCACTCTCTGGACTCACTGCAGGGCATCCCCGGTTTAGCCAGTGTACTCTTAGGACTCACTGCAGTGCATCCCCAGTGGTGCCAGTGCACTCTCTGGACTCACTGCACTGCATCCCCAGTGGTGCCAGTGCACTCTCTGGCGTCACTGCACTGCATCACCCGTGGTGCAAGTGCACTCTCTGGACTCACTGAAGTGCATCCCCAGTGCACTCTCTGGACTCACTGCAGTGCATTCCCGGTGGTGCCAGTGCACTCTCTGGACTCACTGCAGTGCATCCCCAGTGGTGCTAGTGCAATCTGGACTCACTGCAGTGCATCCCCAGTGGTGCCAGTGCACTCTCTGGACTCACTGCACTGCATCCCCAGTGGTGCCAGTGCACTCTCTGGACTCACTGCAGTGCATTCCCGGTGGTGCCAGTGCACTCTCTGGACTCACTGCAGTGCATCCCCAGTGGTGCTAGTGCACTCTGGACTCACTGCAGTGCATCCCCAGTGGTGCCAGTGCACTCTCTGGACTCACTGCACTGCATCCCCAGTGGTGCCAGTGCACTCTCTGGACTCACTGCACTGCATCCCCAGTGCTGCCAGTGCTCTCTCTGGACTCACTGCACTGCATCCACAGTGGTGCCAGTGCACTCTCTGGACTCACTGCAGTGCATCACCAGTGGTGCCAGTGCACTCTCTGGACACACTGAAGTGCATTCTCAGTGGTGCCAGTGCACTCTCTGGACTCACTGCGCTGCATCCCCAGTGGTGCCAGTACACTCACTGGACTCACTGCACTGCATCCCCAGTGGTGCCAGTGCAGTCTCTACACTCACTGAAGTGCATTCTCAGTGGTGCCAGTGCACTCTCTGGACTCACTGCACTGCATCCCCAGTGGTGCCAGTGCACTCTCTGGACTCACTGCACTGCATCCCTAGTGGTGCCAGGGCACTCTCTGCAGACACTGCACTGCATCCCCAGTGGTGCCAGTGCACTCTCTGGACTCACTGCACTGCATCCCCAGTGGTGCCAGTGCACTCTCTCGACTCACTGCACTACTCCAGCCGCGGCAGTCGCTCCAGCCGCGGTAGCCCTCCAGCCTCGGCAGCCGCGGCAGCCGCGGCAGCCGCTCCAGCCGCGGCAGCCGCTCCGTCCGCGGCATACGCGGCAGACTCTCCAACCGCGGCAGCCGCTCCAGCCGCGGAAGCCGCGGCAGCCGCTCCAAACGCGGCAGGCGCTCCAACCGCGGCAACCGCTCCAGCCGTGGCAGCCGCTCCACTCGGTAGCGGCTGGAGCGGCTGCCGCGGCTAGAGCGGCTGGAGCGGCTGCCGCGGCTGGAGCTCCTGCCGCGTTTGGAGCGGTTACCGCGGCTGGAGCGGCTGGAGCGGCTGCCGCGGCTGGAGCGGCTGCCGCGGCTGGAGGGGCTAACGCGGCTGGAGAGGCTGACGCGGTTGGAGCGTCTAGAGCGTCTGCCGCGGCTGGAGGGGCTACCGCGGCTGGAGCGGTTGACGCGGCTGGAGCGGAAACCGAGGCTGGAGCGCCACTCTCTGGACTCACTGCACTGCATCACCAGTGGTGCCAGTGCACTCTCTGGACTCACTGCAGGGCATCCCCAGTGGTGCCAGTGCACTCTCTGGACTCACTGCACTGCAACCCCAGTGGTGCCAGTGCACTCTCTGGACTCACTGCAGGGCATCCCCAGTGGTGCCAGTGAACTCTCTGGACTCACTGCACTGCATCCCCATTCCTGCCAGTGCACTCTCTTGACTCACTGCACTGCGTCCCCAGTGGTGCCAGTGCACTCTCTGGAGTCACAGCACTGCATCCCCAGTCCTGCCAGTGCACTCTCTTGACTCACTGCACTGCATCCCCAATGGTGCCAGTGCACTCTCTGGACTCACTGCAGTGCATTCTCAGTGCAGCCAGTGCACTCTCTGGACTCACTGCACTGCATCCCCAGTGGTGCCAGTGCACTCTCTGGACTCACTGCACTGCATCCCCAGTGGTGCCAGTGCTATCCCTGGACTCACTGTAGTGCATCCCCAGTGGTGCCAGTGCACTCTCTGGACTCACTGCAGTGCATCCCCAGTGGAGCCAGTGCACTCTCTGGACTCACTGAAGTGCATTCTCTGTGGTGCCAGTGCACTCTCTGGACTCACTGCAGTGCATCCCCAGTGGTGCCAGTGCACTCACTGGACTCACTGCACTGCATCCACAGTGCTGCCAGTGCACTCTCTGGGCTCACTGCAGGGCATCCCCAGTGGTGCCAGTGCACTCTCTGGACTCACTGCACTGCATCCCCAGTGGTGCCAGTGCACTCTCTGGACTCACTGCAGGGCATCCCCAGTGGTGCCAGTGCACTCTCTGGACTCACTGCGCTGAATCCCCAGTGGTGCCAGTGCACTCTCTGGACTCACTGCACTGCATCCCCAGTGCTGCCAGTGCACTCTCTGGACTCACTGCAGGGCATCCCCGGTTTAGCCTGTGTACTCTTAGGACTCACTGCAGTGCATCCCCAGTGGTGCCAGTGCACTCTCTGGACTCACTGCACTGCATCCCCAGTGGTGCCAGTGCACTCTCTGGCGTCACTGCACTGCATCACCCGTGGTGCAAGTGCACTCTCTGGACTCACTGAAGTGCATCCCCAGTGCACTCTCTGGACTCACTGCAGTGCATTCCCGGTGGTGCCAGTGCACTCTCTGGACTCACTGCAGTGCATCCGCAGTGGTGCTAGTGCACTCTGGACTCACTGCAGTGCATCCCCAGTGGTGCCAGTGCACTCTCTGGACTCACTGCACTGCATCCCCAGTGGTGCCAGTGCACTCTCTGGACTCACTGCAGTGCATTCCCGGTGGTGCTAGTGCACCCTGGACTCACTGCAGTGCATCCCCAGTGGTGCCAGTGCACTCTCTGGACTCACTGCACTGCATCCAAAGTGGTGCCAGTGAACTCTCTGGACTCACTGCACTGCATCCCCAGTGCTGCCAGTGCTCTCTCTGGACTCACTGCACTGCATCCACAGTGGTGCCAGTGCACTCTCTGGACTCACTGAAGGGCATTCTCAGTGGTGCCAGTGCACTCTCTGGACTCACTGCAGTGCATCCCCAGTGGTGCCAGTGCACTCTCTGGACTCACCGCACCGCATCCCCAGTGGTGCCACTGCACTCTCTGGACTCACTGCACAGCATCCCCAATGGTGCCAGAGCACTCTGTGGACTCACTGCACTGCATCCCCAGTGGTGCCAGTGCACTCTCTGGACTCACTGCACTACATCCCCAGTGGTGCCAGAGCGCTCTCTGGACTCACTGCACTGCATCCCCAGTGGAGCCAGTGCGATCTCTGGACTCACTGCAGTGCATCCCCAGTGGAGCCCGTGCACTCTCTGGACTCACTGCAGTGCATCCCCAGTGGTGCCAGTGCACTCTCTGGACTCACTGAAGGGCATCCCCAGTGGTGCCAGTACACTCACTGGACTGACTGCACTGCATCCCCAGTGGTGCTAGTGCACTCTCTGGACTCACTGCACTGCATCTACAGTGGTGCCAGAGCACTCTCTGGACTCACTGCGCTGCATCCCCAGTGGTGCCAGTGCACTCTGTGGACTCACTGCTGTGCATCCCCATTGGTGCCAGTGCACTCTCTGGACTCACTGCACTGCATCCCCAGTGGTGCCAGTGCACTCTGTGGACTCACTGCAGTGCATCCCCAGTGGTGCAAGTGCACTCTCTGGACTCACTGCAGTGCATCCCAAGTGGTGCCAATGCACTCTCTGGACTCACTGCAGTGCATCCCCAGTGGTGCCAGTGCACTCTCTGGACTCACTGCACTGCATCCCCAGTGGTGCCAGTGAACTCTCTGGACTTGCTGCACTGCATCCCCAGTGGTGCCAGTGCACTCTCTGGACTCACTTATGTGCATCCCCATTGGTTCCTGTGCACTCTCTGGAGTAACTGCAGTGCATCCCCAGCGGTGCCAAAGCACTCTCTGGACCCCCGGCACCGCATCCCCAGTGGTGCCAGTGCACTCTCTGGGCTCACTGCAGTGCATCCCCAGTGGTGCCAGTGCACTCTCTGGACTCACTGCACTGCATCCCCAGTGGTGCCAATGCACTCTCTGGACCTCCGGCACCGCATCCCCAGTGGAGCCAGTGCACTCTCTGGACTCGCGGCACTGCATCCCCAGTGGTTCCAGTGCACCCTCTCGAGTCACTGCACTACATCCCCAGTTGTGCCAGTGCACTCACTGGACTCACTGTACTGCATCATCAGTGTTGCCAGTGCACTCTCTGGACTCACTGCACTGCATCCCCAGTGGTGCCAGTGCACTCTCTGGACTCACTGCACTGCATCCCCAGTGGTGCCAGTGCTATCCCTGGACTCACTGTAGTGCATCCCCAGTGGTGCCAGTTCACTCTCTGGACTCACTGCAGTGCATCCCCAGTGGTGCCAGTGCACTCTCTGGACTCACTGAAGTGCATTCTCTGTGGTGCCAGTGCACTCTCTGGACTCACTGCAGTGCATCCCCAGTGGTGCTAGTGCACTCACTGGACTCACTGCACTGCATCCACAGTGGTGCCAGTGCACTCTCTGGGCTCACTGCAGGGCATCCCCAGTGGTGCCAGAGCACTCTCTGGACTCACTGCACTGCATCCCCAGTGGTGCCAGTGCACTCACTGGACTCACTGCACTGCATCCCCAGTGGTGCCAGTGCACTCTCTGGACTCACTGCAGGGCATCCCCAGTGGTGCCAGTGCACTCTCTGGACTCACTGCACTGCATCCCCAGTGCTGCCAGTGCACTCTCTGGACTCACTGCAGGGCATCCCCGGTTTAGCCAGTGTACTCTTAGGACTCACTGCAGTGCATCCCCAGTGGTGCCAGTGCACTCTCTGGACTCACTGCACTGCATCCCCAGTGGTGCCAGTGCACTCTCTGGCGTCACTGCACTGCATCACCCGTGGTGCAAGTGCACTCTCTGGACTCACTGAAGTGCATCCCCAGTGCACTCTCTGGACTCACTGCAGTGCATTCCCGGTGGTGCCAGTGCACTCTCTGGACTCACTGCAGTGCATCCCCAGTGGTGCTAGTGCACTCTGGACTCACTGCAGTGCATCCCCAGTGGTGCCAGTGCACTCTCTGGACTCACTGCACTGCATCCCCAGTGGTGCCAGTGCACTCTCTGGACTCACTGCAGTGCATTCCCGGTGGTGCCAGTGCACTCTCTGGACTCACTGCAGTGCATCCCCAGTGGTGCTAGTGCACTCTGGACTCACTGCAGTGCATCCCCAGTGGTGCCAGTGCACTCTCTGGACTCACTGCACTGCATCCCCAGTGGTGCCAGTGCACTCTCTGGACTCACTGCACTGCATCCCCAGTGCTGCCAGTGCTCTCTCTGGACTCACTGCACTGCATCCACAGTGGTGCCAGTGCACTCTCTGGACTCACTGCAGTGCATCACCAGTGGTGCCAGTGCACTCTCTGGACACACTGAAGTGCATTCTCAGTGGTGCCAGTGCACTCTCTGGACTCACTGCGCTGCATCCCCAGTGGTGCCAGTACACTCACTGGACTCACTGCACTGCATCCCCAGTGGTGCCAGTGCAGTCTCTACACTCACTGAAGTGCATTCTCAGTGGTGCCAGTGCACTCTCTGGACTCACTGCACTGCATCCCCAGTGGTGCCAGTGCACTCTCTGGACTCACTGCACTGCATCCCTAGTGGTGCCAGGGCACTCTCTGCAGACACTGCACTGCATCCCCAGTGGTGCCAGTGCACTCTCTGGACTCACTGCACTGCATCCCCAGTGGTGCCAGTGCACTCTCTGGACTCACTGCACTACTCCAGCCGCGGCAGTCGCTCCAGCCGCGGTAGCCCTCCAGCCTCGGCAGCCGCGGCAGCCGCGGCAGCCGCTCCAGCCGCGGCAGCCGCTCCGTCCGCGGCATACGCGGCAGACTCTCCAACCGCGGCAGCCGCTCCACCCGCGGAAGCCGCGGCAGCCGCTCCAAACGCGGCAGGCGCTCCAACCGCGGCAACCGCTCCAGCCGTGGCAGCCGCTCCACTCGGTAGCGGCTGGAGCGGCTGCCGCGGCTAGAGCGGCTGGAGCGGCTGCCGCGGCTGGAGCTCCTGCCGCGTTTGGAGCGGTTACCGCGGCTGGAGCGGCTGGAGCGGCTGCCGCGGCTGGAGCGGCTGCCGCGGCTGGAGGGGCTAACGCGGCTGGAGAGGCTGACGCGGTTGGAGCGTCTAGAGCGTCTGCCGCGGCTGGAGGGGCTACCGCGGCTGGAGCGGTTGACGCGGCTGGAGCGGAAACCGAGGCTGGAGCGCCACTCTCTGGACTCACTGCACTGCATCACCAGTGGTGCCAGTGCACTCTCTGGACTCACTGCAGGGCATCCCCAGTGGTGCCAGTGCACTCTCTGGACTCACTGCACTGCATCCCCAGTGGTGCCAGTGCACTCTCTGGACTCACTGCACTGCATCCCCAGTGGCGCTAGTGCACTCTCTGGACTCACTGCACTGCATCCCCACTGGTGCCAGTGCTATCCCTGGACTCACTGTAGTGCATCCCCAGTGGTGCCAGTGCACTCTCTGGACTCACTGCACTGCATCCCCAGTGCTGCCAGTGCACTCTCTGGACTCACTGCACTGCATCCCCAGTGGTGCCAGTGCACTCTCTGGACTCACTGCAGGGCATCCCCAGTGGTGCCAGTGCACTCTCTGGACTCACTGCAGGGCATCCCCAGTGGTGCCAGTGAACTCTCTGGACTCACTGCACTGCATCCCCATTCCTGCCAGTGCACTCTCTTGACTCACTGCACTGCGTCCCCAGTGGTGCCAGTGCACTCTCTGGAGTCACAGCACTGCATCCCCAGTCCTGCCAGTGCACTCTCTTGACTCACTGCACTGCATCCCCAGTGGTGCCAGTGCACTCTCTGGACTCACTGCAGTGCATTCTCAGTGGAGCCAGTGCACTCTCTGGACTCACTGCACTGCATCCCCAGTGGTGCCAGTGCACTCTCTGGACTCACTGCACTGCATCCCCAGTGGTGCCAGTGCTATCCCTGGACTCACTGTAGTGCATCCCCAGTGGTGCCAGTGCACTCTCTGGACTCACTGCAGTGCATCCCCAGTGGTGCCAGTGCACTCTCTGGACTCACTGAAGTGCATTCTCAGTGGTGCCAGTGCACTCTCTGGACTCACTGCAGTGCATCCCCAGTGGTGCCAGTGCACTCACTGGACTCACTGCACTGCATCCCCAGTGGTGCCAGTGCACTCTCTGGGCTCACTGCAGGGCATCCCCAGTGGTGCCAGTGCACTCTCTGGACTCACTGCACTGCATCCCCAGTGGTGCCAGTGCACTCTCTGGACTCACTGCACCGCATCCCCAGTGGTGCCAGTGCACTCTCTGGAGTGACTGCAGTGCATCCCCAGTGGTGCCAGTGCACTCTCTGAACTCGCGTCAATGCATCCCCAGTGGTGCCAGGGCACTCTCTGGACTCACTGCACTGCATTCCCAGTGGTGACAGTGAAGTCTTTGGACTCACTGCACTCCATCCCCACTGGTGCCTTTGCACTCCCTGGACTCACTGCACTGCTCCAGCCGCAGCAGCCGCTCCAGCCGCGGTAGCCCTCCAGCCGTGGCAGCCGCTCCACTTGGTAGCGGCTGGAGCGGCTGCCGCGGCTGGAGCGGCTGGAGCGGCTGCCGCGGCTGGAGCGGCTGCCGCTGTTGGAGCGGCTGCCGCGGCTGGAGCGGCTGCAGCGGATGCCGCGGCTGGAGCGGCTGGAGCGGCTGCCGCGGCTGGAGCGGCTGGCGCGGCTGGAGGAGCTACCGCGGCTGGAGCGGTTAACGCGGCTGGAGCGGATGCCGAGGCTGGAGCGTCTGCCGCGGCTGGTGCGGCTGGAGAGGCTGCCGCGGCTGGAGCAGTGCAGTGAGTACAGAGAGTGCACTGGCACCTTGGGGATGCAGTGCAGTGAGTAAAGAGAGTGCACTGGCACCACTGGGGATGCAGTGCAGTGAGTCCAGAGAGTGCACTGGCACCACTGGGGATGCAGTGCAGTGAGTCCAGAGAGTGCACTGGCACCACTGGGGATGCAATGCAGTGAGTCCAGAGAGTGCACTGGCACCACTGGGCATGCAGTGCTGTGAGTCCAGAGAGTGCCCCGGCAACACTGGGAATGCACTGCAGTTAGTCCAGAGAGTGCACTGGCACCACTGGGGATACGGTGCCGGGAGTCCAGAGAGTGCACTGACACCACTGGGGATGCGGTGCCTGGAGTCCAGAGAGTGCACTGGCAATACTGGGGATGCAGTGCAGTGAGTCCACAGACTGCACTGACACCAGTGGGAATGCGGTGCAGTGAGTCCAGAGTGCACTAGCACCACTGGGGATGCAGAGCAGTGAGTCCAGAGAGTGCACTGGCACCACTGAGAATGCATTTCAGTGAGTCCAGAGAGTGCCGCTCCAGCCTCGGCATCCGCTCCAGGCGCTCCAGCCGCGGCAGCCGCTCCAGCCCCTCCAGCCGCGCCAGCCTCTCCATCCGCGGCAGCCGCTCCAGCCGCGGCAGCCGCTCCAGCCGCTCCAGCCGCGGCAGCCGCTCCAGCCCCTCCAGCCGCGCCAGCCTCTCCATCCGCGGCAGCCGCTCCAGCCGCGGCAGCCGCTCCAGCCGCTCCAGCCGCGGCAGCCGCTCCAGCCGCTACCGAGTGGAGCGGCTGCCACGGCTGGAGGGCTACCGCGGCTGGAGCGGCTGCCGCGGCTGTAGCAGTGCAGTGAGTCCAGGGAGTGCACTGGCACCACTGGGGATGCAGCGCAGTGACTCCAGAGAGTGCACTGACACCACTGGGGATGCAGTGCAGTCAGTCCAGTGAGTGTACTGGCACCACTGGGGATGCACTGCAGTGAGTCCAGAGAGTGCACTGGCTCCACTGAGAATGCACTTCAGTGAGTCCAGAGAGTGCACTGGCACCACTGGGGATGCAGTGCAGTGAGTCAAGAGAGTGCACTGGCAGGATTGGGGATGCAGTGCAGTGAGTCCAGAGAGTGCACTGGCACCACTGGGGATGCCCTGCAGTGAGTCCAGAGAGCGCACTGGCACCACTTGGGATGCCCTGCAGTGAGTCCAGAGAGTGCACTGGCACCACTGGGGATGCAGTGCCGTGAGTCCAGAGAGTGCACTGGCACCACTGGGGATGCAGTGCAGTGAGTCCAGAGAGTGCACTGTCACCTTTGGGGATGCACTGCAGTGTCTGCAGAGAGTGCCCTGGCACCACGAGGGATGCAGTGCAGTGAGTCCAGTGAGTGTACTGGCACCACTGAGAATGCACTTCAGTGTGTCCAGAGAGTGTACTGGCACCACTGGTGATGCACTGCAGTGAGTCCAGAGAGTGCACTGGCACCACTGTGGATGCAGTGCAGTGAGTCCAGAGAGAGCACTGGCAGCACAGGGGATGCAGTGCAGTGAGTCCAGAGTGCATTAGCACCACTGGGGATGCATTGACGCGAGTTCAGAGAGTGCACTGGCACCACTGGGGATGCACTGCAGTCACTCCAGAGAGTGCACTGGCACCACTGGGGATGCGGTGCAGTGAGTCCAGAGAGTGCACTGGCACCACTGGGGATGCAGTGCAGTGAATCCAGAGAGTACACTGGAACCACTGGGGATGCGGTGGCGGGAGTCCGGAGAGTGCTTTGGCACCACTGGGGATGCAGTACAGTGAGTCCAGAGAGTGCACTGGCACCACTGGGGATGCAGCGCAGTGACTCTAGAGAGTGCACTGGCACCACTGGGTATGCGGTGCAGTGAGTCCAGAGAGTGCACTGGCACCACTCAGGGTGCAGTGCGGTGAGTCCAGAGAGTGCACTGGCACCACTGGGGATGCAGTACAGTGAGTCCAGAGAGTGCACTGGCACCACTGGGTATGCAGTGCAGTGAGTCCAGAGAGTGTACTGGCACCACTGGGGATGCAGTACAGTGAGTCCAGAGAGTGCACTGGCGCCACTGGGGATGCACTGCAGTGAGTCCAGAGAGTGCACTGTCACCACTGGGGATGCAGTGCAGTGAGTCCAGAGAGTGCACTGGCACCACCGGGAATGCACTGCAGTGAGTCCAGAGAGTGCACTGGCACCACTGGGGATGCACTGCAATGAGTCCAGAGTGTACTAGCACCACTGGGGATGCACTGCAGTGAGTCCAGAGAGTGCACTGGCACCACCGGGAATGCACTGCAGTGAGTCCAGAGAGTGCACTGGCACCACTGGGGATGCACTTCAGTGAGTCCAGAGAGTGCACTGGCACCACTGGGGATGCAGTGACGCGAGTCCAGAGAGTGCACTGGCACCACTGGGGATGCACTGCAGTCACTCCAGAGAGTGCACTGGCATCACTGGGGATGCGCTGCAGTGAGTCCAGAGAGTGCACTGGCACAATTGGGGATGCAGCGCAGTGACTCTAGAGAGTGCACTGGCACCACTGCGGATGCAGTGCAGTGAGTCCAGAGAGTGCACTGGCAGCACTGGGGATGCAGTCCAGTGAGTCCAGAGAGTGCACTGGCACCACAGGTGATGCACTCCAGTGAGTCCAGAGAGTGCACTACACCACGGGGGATGCAGTGCAGTGACGCCAGAGAGTGCACTGGCAGCATTGGGGTGCAGTGCAGTGAGTCCAGAGAGTGCACTGGCACCACTGGGGATGCACTGCAGTGAGTCCTGAGAGTACACTGGCTCCACCGGGGATGCCCTGCAGTGAGTCCAGAGAGTGCACTGGCGATGCAGTGCAGTGAGTCCAGAGAGTGCACTGGCACCACTGGGGATGCAGCGCAGTGAGTCCAGAGAGTGCACTGGCACCACTGGGGATGCACTGCAGTGAGTCCAGAGAGTGCACTGTCACTACTGGGGATGCAGTGCAGTGAGTCCAGAGAGTGCACTGGCACCACTGATAATGCACTTCAGTGAGTCCAGAGAGTGCACTGGCACCACTGGGGATGCACTGCAGTGAGTCCAGAGATTGCACTGGCACCACTGGGGATGCAGTTCAGTGAGTCCAGAGAGTGCACTGGCACCACTGGGGATGCAGTGCAGTGAGTCCAGAGAGTGCACTGGCACCACTGAGAATGCACTTCAGTGAGTCCAGAGAGTGCACTGGCACCACTGGGGATGCAGTGCAGTGAGTCCAGAGATTGCACTGGCACCACTGGGGATGCAGTGCTGTGACTCCAGAGAGTGCACTGCCACCACTGGGGATGCACTGCAGTGAGTCCAGAGAGTGCACTGGCACCACTGGGGATGCACTACAGAGAGTGCACTGGCACCACTGGGGATGCACTGCAGTACTCGAAAGAGTGCACTGGCACCACTGGGGAAGCCGAGCAGTGAGTCCAGAGAGTGCACTGGCACCACTGGGGATGCACTGCAGTGAGTCCAGAGAGTGCACTGTCACTACTGGGGATGCAGTGCAGTGAGTCCAGAGAGTGCACTGGCACCACTGAGAATGCACTTCAGTGAGTCCAGAGAGTGCACTGGCATCACAGGGGAAGCACTGCAGTGAGTCCAGAGATTGCACTGGCACAATTGGGGATGCAGCGCAGTGACTCTAGAGAGTGCACTGGCACCACTGCGGATGCGGTGCAGTGAGTCCAGAGAGTGCACTGGCACCACTGGGGATGCAGTGCAGTGAGTCCAGAGAGTGCACTGGCAGCACTGGGGATGCAGTCCAGTGAGTCCAGAGAGTGCACTGGCACCACAGGTGATGCACTCCAGTGAGTCCAGAGAGTGCACTTGCACCACGGGGGATGCAGTGCAGTGACGCCAGAGAGTGCACTGGCAGCATTGGGGTGCAGTGCAGTGAGTCCAGAGAGTGCACTGGCACCACTGGGGATGCAGTGCAGTGAGTCCAGAGAGTGCACTGGCAGCACTGGGGATGCAGTCCAGTGAGTCCAGAGAGTGCACTGGCACCACAGGTGATGCACTCCAGTGAGTCCAGAGAGTGCACTTGCACCACGGGGGATGCAGTGCAGTGACGCCAGAGAGTGCACTGGCAGCATTGGGGTGCAGTGCAGTGAGTCCAGAGAGTGCACTGGCACCACTGGGGATGCAGTGCAGTGAGTCCAGAGAGTGCACTGGCACCACTGGGGATGCACTGCAGTGAGTCCTGAGAGTACACTGGCTCCACCGGGGATGCCCTGCAGTGAGTCCAGAGAGTGCACTGGCGATGCAGTGCAGTGAGTCCAGAGAGTGCACTGGCACCACTGGGGATGCAGCACAGTGAGTCGAGAGAGTGCACTGGCACCACTGGGGATGCACTGCAGTGAGTCCAGAGAGTGCACTGTCACTACTGGGGATGCAGTGCAGTGAGTCCAGAGAGTGCACTGGCACCACTGATAATGCACTTCAGTGAGTCCAGAGAGTGCACTGGCACCACTGGGGATGCACTGCAGTGAGTCCAGAGATTGCACTGGCACCACTGGGGATGCAGTTCAGTGAGTCCAGAGAGTGCACTGGCACCACTGGGGATGCAGTGCAGTGAGTCCAGAGAGTGCACTGGCACCACTGAGAATGCACTTCAGTGAGTCCAGAGAGTGCACTGGCACCACTGGGGATGCAGTGCAGTGAGTCCAGAGATTGCACTGGCACCACTGGGGATGCAGTGCTGTGACTCCAGAGAGTGCACTGCCACCCCTGGGGATGCACTGCAGTGAGTCCAGAGAGTGCACTGGCACCACTGGGGATGCACTGCAGTGAGTCCAGAGAGTGCACTGGCACCACTGGGGATGCACTGCAGTGAGTCCAGAGAGTGCACTGGCACCACTGGCGATGCAGTGCAGTGAGTCCAGAGAGTGCACTGGCAGCACTGGGAATGCACTGCAGTGAGTCCAGAGAGTGCACTGGCATCACTGGGGATGCACTGCAGTGAGTCCAGAGAGTGCACTGCCACTACTGGGGATGCAGTGCAGTGAGTCCAGAGAGTGCACTGGCACCCCTGAGAATGCACTTCAGTGAGTCCAGAGAGTGCACTGGCATCACTGGGGATGCACTGCAGTGAGTCCAGAGATTGCACTGGCTCCACTGGGGATGCAGTACAGTGAGTCCACACAGTGCACTAGCACCACTGGGGATGCAGTGCAGTGAGTCCAGAGAGTGCACTGGCACCACTGGTGATGCACTGCTGTGAGTCCAGAGAGTGCCCTTGCACCACAGGGGATGCAGTGCAGTGACTCAAGAGAGTGCACTGGCAGCACTGGGGATGCAGTGCAGTGAGTCCAGAGAGTACAATGGCACCAATGCGGATGCACTGCAGTGAGTCCAGACAGTGCACTGGCTCCACTGGGGATGCACTGCAGTGAGTCCAGAGAGTGCACTGGCACCACTGGGCATGCACTGCAGTGAGTCCAGAGAGTGCACTGGCACCACTGGGGATGCAGTGCAGTGAGTCCAGAGAGTGCACTGGCACCACTGGCGATGCAGTGCAGTGAGTCCAGAGAGTGCACTGGCACCACTGGGGTGCAGTGCAGTGAGTCCAGAGAGCGCACTGGCACCACTGGAGATGCACTGCAGTGAGTCCAGAGAGTGCACTGGCACCACTGGGGATGCACTGCAGTGAGCCCAGAGAGTGCACTGGCACCAGTGGGGATGCACTGCAGTGAGTCCAGTGAGTGCACTGGCACCACTGGGGAAGCAGTGCAGTGAGTCCAGAGAGTGCAGTGGCACCACTGGGGATGCAGTTTAATGAGTCCAGAGAGTGCACTGGCACCACTGGGGATGCACTGCAGTGAGTCCAGAGAGTGCACTGGCACCACTGGGGATGCACTGCAGTGACTCGAAAGAGTGCACTGGCACCACTGAGAATGCACTTCAATGAGTCCAGAGAGTGCACTGGCACCACTGGGGATGCACTGCAGTGAGTCCAGAGAGTGCAGTGGCATCACTGGGGATGCACTGCAGTGAGTCCAGAGAGTGCTTTGGCACCAGTGGGGATGCACTGCAGTTACTCCAGAGACTGCACTGGCACCACTGGGGATGCACTGCAGTGAGTCCAGAGAGTGCACTGGCACCAGTGGGGATGCACTGCAGTGAGTCCAGAGAGTGCACTGGCACCACTGGGGATGCACTGCAGTGAGTCCAGAGAGTGCACTGGCACCACTGGGGATGCACTGCAGTGAGTCCAGAGAGTGCACTGGCACCACTGGGGATGCAGTGCAGTGAGTCCAGAGAGGGCACAGGCACCACTGATAATGCACTTCAGTGAGTCCAGAGAGTGCACTGGCACCACTGGGGATGCACTGCAGTGAGTCCAGAGATTGCACTGGCACCACTGGGGATGCAGTTCAGTGAGTCCAGAGAGTGCACTGGCACCACTGGGGATGCAGTGCAGTGAGTCCAGAGAGTGCACTGGCACCACTGAGAATGCACTTCAGTGAGTCCAGAGAGTGCACTGGCACCACTGGGGATGCAGTGCAGTGAGTCCAGAGATTGCACTGGCACCACTGGGGATGCAGTGCTGTGACTCCAGAGAGTGCACTGCCACCACTGGGGATGCACTGCAGTGAGTCCAGAGAGTGCACTGGCACCACTGGGGATGCACTGCAGTGAGTCCAGAGAGTGCACTGGCACCACTGGGGATGCACTGCAGTACTCGAAAGAGTGCACTGGCACCACTGGGGAAGCCGAGCAGTGAGTCCAGAGAGTGCACTGGCACCACTGGGGATGCACTGCAGTGAGTCCAGAGAGTGCACTGTCACTACTGGGGATGCAGTGCAGTGAGTCCAGAGAGTGCACTGGCACCACTGAGAATGCACTTCAGTGAGTCCAGAGAGTGCACTGGCATCACTGGGGATGCACTGCAGTGAGTCCAGAGATTGCACTGGCACAATTGGGGATGCGGCGCAGTGACTCTAGAGAGTGCACTGGCACCACTGCGGATGCGGTGCAGTGAGTCCAGAGAGTGCACTGGCACCACAGGTGATGCAGTGCAGTGAGTCCAGAGAGTGCACTGGCAGCACTGGGGATGCAGTCCAGTGAGTCCAGAGAGTGCACTGGCACCACTGGGGATGCACTCCAGTGAGTCCAGAGAGTGCACTTGCACCACGGGGGATGCAGTGCAGTGACGCCAGAGAGTGCACTGGCAGCATTGGGGTGCAGTGCAGTGAGTCCAGAGAGTGCACTGGCACCACTGGGGATGCAGTGCAGTGAGTCCAGAGAGTGCACTGGCAGCACTGGGGATGCAGTCCAGTGAGTCCAGAGAGTGCACTGGCACCACAGGTGATGCACTCCAGTGAGTCCAGAGAGTGCACTTGCACCACGGGGGATGCAGTGCAGTGATGCCAGAGAGTGCACTGGCAGCATTGGGGTGCAGTGCAGTGAGTCCAGAGAGTGCACTGGCACCACTGGGGATGCAGTGCAGTGAGTCCAGAGAGTGCACTGGCAGCACTGGGGATGCAGTCCAGTGAGTCCAGAGAGTGCACTGGCACCACAGGTGATGCACTCCAGTGAGTCCAGAGAGTGCACTTGCACCACGGGGGATGCAGTGCAGTGACGCCAGAGAGTGCACTGGCAGCATTGGGGTGCAGTGCAGTGAGTCCAGAGAGTGCACTGGCACCACTGGGGATGCAGTGCAGTGAGTCCAGAGAGTGCACTGGCACCACTGGGGATGCACTGCAGTGAGTCCTGAGAGTACACTGGCTCCACCGGGGATGCCCTGCAGTGAGTCCAGAGAGTGCACTGGCGATGCAGTGCAGTGAGTCCAGAGAGTGCACTGGCACCACAGGTGATGCACTCCAGTGAGTCCAGAGAGTGCACTTGCACCACGGGGGATGCAGTGCAGTGACGCCAGAGAGTGCACTGGCAGCATTGGGGTGCAGTGCAGTGAGTCCAGAGAGTGCACTGGCACCACTGGCGATGCAGTGCAGTGAGTCCAGAGAGTGCACTGGCACCACTGGGGATGCACTGCAGTGAGTCCTGAGAGTACACTGGCTCCACCGGGGATGCCCTGCAGTGAGTCCAGAGAGTGCACTGGCGATGCAGTGCAGTGAGTCCAGAGAGTGCACTGGCACCACTGGGGATGCAGCGCAGTGAGTCCAGAGAGTGCACTGGCACCACTGGGGATGCACTGCAGTGAGTCCAGAGAGTGCACTGTCACTACTGGGGATGCAGTGCAGTGAGTCCAGAGAGTGCACTGGCACCACTGATAATGCACTTCAGTGAGTCCAGAGAGTGCACTGGCACCACTGGGGATGCACTGCAGTGAGTCCAGAGATTGCACTGGCACCACTGGGGATGCAGTTCAGTGAGTCCAGAGAGTGCACTGGCACCACTGGGGATGCAGTGCAGTGAGTCCAGAGAGTGCACTGGCACCACTGAGAATGCACTTCAGTGAGTCCAGAGAGTGCACTGGCACCACTGGGGATGCAGTGCAGTGAGTCCAGAGATTGCACTGGCACCACTGGGGATGCAGTGCTGTGACTCCAGAGAGTGCACTGCCACCACTGGGGATGCACTGCAGTGAGTCCAGAGAGTGCACTGGCACCACTGGGGATGCACTGCAGTGAGTCCAGAGAGTGCACTGGCACCACTGGGGATGCACTGCAGTACTCGAAAGAGTGCACTGGCACCACTGGGGAAGCCGAGCAGTGAGTCCAGAGAGTGCACTGGCACCACTGGGGATGCACTGCAGTGAGTCCAGAGAGTGCACTGTCACTACTGGGGATGCAGTGCAGTGAGTCCAGAGAGTGCACTGGCACCACTGAGAATGCACTTCAGTGAGTCCAGAGAGTGCACTGGCATCACTGGGGATGCACTGCAGTGAGTCCAGAGATTGCACTGGCTCCACTGGGGATGCAGTACAGTGAGTCCACACAGTGCACTAGCACCACTGGGGATGCAGTGCAGTGAGTCCAGAGAGTGCACTGGCACCACTGGTGATGCACTGCTGTGAGTCCAGAGAGTGCTCTTGCACCACAGGGGATGCAGTGCAGTGACTCAAGAGAGTGCACTGGCAGCACTGGGGATGCAGTGCAGTGAGTCCAGAGAGTGCAATGGCACCACTGCGGATGCACTGCAGTGAGTCCAGAGAGTGCACTGGCTCCACTGGGGATGCACTGCAGTGAGTCCAGAGAGTGCACTGGCACCACTGGGCATGCACTGCAGTGAGTCCAGAGAGTGCACTGGCACCACTGGGGATGCAGTGCAGTGAGTCCAGGAGTGCACTGGCACCACTGGCGATGCAGTGCAGTGAGTCCAGAGAGTGCACTGGCACCACTGGGGTGCAGTGCAGTGAGTCCAGAGAGCGCACTGGCACCACTGGAGATGCACTGCAGTGAGTCCAGAGAGTGCACTGGCACCACTGGGGATGCACTGCAGTGAGCCCAGAGAGTGCACTGGCACCAGTGGGGATGCACTGCAGTGAGTCCAGTGAGTGCACTGGCACCACTGGGGAAGCAGTGAAGTGAGTCCAGAGAGTGCAGTGGCACCACTGGGGATGCAGTTTAATGAGTCCAGAGAGTGCACTGGCACCACTGGGGATGCAGTGCAGTGAGTCCAGAGAGTGCACTGGCACCACTGGGGATGCACTGCAGTGAGTCCAGAGAGTGCACTGGCACCACTGAGAATGCACTTCAATGAGTCCAGAGAGTGCACTGGCACCACTGGGGATGCACTGCAGTGAGTCCAGAGAGTGCAGTGGCATCACTGGGGATGCACTGCAGTGAGTCCAGAGAGTGCTTTGGCACCAGTGGGGATGCACTGCAGTTACTCCAGAGACTGCACTGGCACCACTGGGGATGCACTGCAGTGAGTCCAGAGAGTGCACTGGCACCAGTGGGGATGCACTGCAGTGAGTCCAGAGAGTGCACTGGCACCACTGGGGATGCACTGCAGTGAGTCCAGAGAGTGCACTGGCACCACTGGGGATGCACTGCAGTGAGTCCAGAGAGTGCACTGGCACCACTGGGGATGCAGTGCAGTGAGTCCAGAGAGGGCACTGGCACCACTGGGGATGCAGTGCAGTGAATCCAGTGAGTGCACTGGCACCACTGGGGATGCACTGCAGTGAGTCCAGAGAGTGCACTGGCACTACTGGGGATGCATTGCAGTGAATCCAGAGAGTGCACTGGCACCACTGGGGATGCACTGCAGTGAGTCCAGAGAGTGCACTGTCACTACTGGGGATGCAGTGCAGTGAGTCCTGAGAGTGCACTGGCACCACTGGGGATGCACTGCAGTGAGTCCAGAGATTGCACTGGCACCACTGGGGATGCAGTACAGTGAGTCCACACAGTGCACTGGCACCACTGGGGATGCACTGCAGTGAGTCCAGAGAGTGCACTGGCACCACTGGGGATGCAGTGCAGTGAGTCCAGAGAGTGCACTGGCACCACTGGTGATGCACTGCTGTGAGTCCAGAGAGTGCTCTTGCACCACAGGTGATGCAGTGCAGTGACTCAAGAGAGTGCACTGGCAGCACTGGGGATGCAGTGCAGTGAGTCCAGAGAGTGCACTGGCACCACTGGGGATGCAGTGCAGTGAGTCCAGAGTGCACTGGCACCACTGGGGATGCAGTGCAGTGAGTCCAGAGAGTGCACTGGCACCAGTGGGGATGCACTGCAGTGAGTCCAGTGAGTGCACTGGCACCACTGTGGATGCAGTGCATTGAGTCCAGAGAGTGCACTGGCACCACTGGGGATGCACTGCAGTACTCGAAAGAGTGCACTGGCACCACTGGGGAAGCCGAGCAGTGAGTCCAGAGAGTGCACTGGCACCACTGGGGATGCACTGCAGTGAGTCCAGAGAGTGCACTGTCACTACTGGGGATGCAGTGCAGTGAGTCCAGAGAGTGCACTGGCACCACTGAGAATGCACTTCAGTGAGTCCAGAGAGTGCACTGGCATCACTGGGGATGCACTGCAGTGAGTCCAGAGATTGCACTGGCTCCACTGGGGATGCAGTACAGTGAGTCCACACAGTGCACTAGCACCACTGGGGATGCAGTTCAGTGAGTCCAGAGAGTGCACTGGCACCACTGGGGATGCAGTGCAGTGAGTCCAGAGAGTGCACTGGCACCACTGGTGATGCACTGCTGTGAGTCCAGAGAGTGCTCTTGCACCACAGGGGATGCAGTGCAGTGACTCAAGAGAGTGCACTGGCAGCACTGGGGATGCAGTGCAGTGAGTCCAGAGAGTGCAATGGCACCACTGCGGATGCACTGCAGTGAGTCCAGAGAGTGCACTGGCACCAGTGGGGATGCACTGCAGTGAGTCCAGTGAGTGCACTGGCACCACTGGGGAAGCAGTGCAGTGAGTCCAGAGAGTGTAGTGGCACCACTGGGGAAACAGTTTAATGAGTCCAGAGAGTGCACTGGCACCACTGGGGATGCAGTGCAGTGAGTCCAGAGAGTGCACTGGCACCACTGGGGATGCACTGCAGTGAGTCCAGAGAGTGCACTGGCACCACTGAGAATGCACTTCAATGAGTCCAGAGAGTGCACTGGCACCACTGGGGATGCACTGCAGTGAGTCCAGAGAGTGCAGTGGCATCACTGGGGATGCACTGCAGTGAGTCCAGAGAGTGCTTTGGCACCAGTGGGGATGCACTGCAGTTACTCCAGAGACTGCACTGGCACCACTGGGGATGCACTGCAGTGAGTCCAGAGAGTGCACTGGCACCAGTGGGGATGCACTGCAGTGAGTCCAGAGAGTGCACTGGCACCACTGGGGATGCACTGCAGTGAGTCCAGAGAGTGCACTGGCACCACTGGGGATGCACTGCAGTGAGTCCAGAGAGTGCACTGGCACCACTGGGGATGCAGTGCAGTGAGTCCAGAGAGGGCACTGGCACCACTGGGGATGCAGTGCAGTGAATCCAGTGAGTGCTCTGGCACCACTGGGGATGCACTGCAGTGAGTCCAGAGAGTGCACTGGCACTACTGGGGATGCAGTGCAGTGAGTCCAGAGAGTGCACTGGCACCACTGGGGATGCACTGCAGTGAGTCCAGAGAGTGCACTGTCACTACTGGGGATGCAGTGCAGTGAGTCCTGAGAGTGCACTGGCACCACTGGGGATGCACTGCAGTGAGTCCAGAGATTGCACTGGCACCACTGGGGATGCAGTACAGTGAGTCCACACAGTGCACTAGCACCACTGGGGATGCAGTGCAGTGAGTCCAGAGAGTGCACTGGCACCACTGGGGATGCAGTGCAGTGAGTCCAGAGAGTGCACTGGCACCACTGGTGATGCACTGCTGTGAGTCCAGAGAGTGCTCTTGCACCACAGGGGATGCAGTGCAGTGACTCAAGAGAGTGCACTGGCAGCACTGGGGATGCAGTGCAGTGAGTCCAGAGAGTGCACTGGCACCACTGGAGATGCAGTGCAGTGAGTCCAAAGAGTGCAATGGCACCACTGCAGATGCACTGCAGTGAGTCCAGAGAGTGCACTGGCTCCACTGGGGATGCAGTGCAGTGAGTCCAGAGAGTGCACTGGCACCACTGGGGATGCACTGCAGTGAGTCCAGAGAGTGTACTGGCACCACTGGGGATGCACTGAAGTGAGTCCAGAGAGTGCACTGGCACCACTGGGGATGCAGTGCAGTGAGTCCAGAGAGTGCACTGGCACCACTGGGGATGCAGTGCAGTGAGTCCAGAGAGTGCACTGGCACCACTGGGGATGCAGTGCAGTGAGTCCAGAGAGTGCACTGGCACCACTGGGGATGCACTGCAGTGAGTCCAGTGAGTGCACTGGCACCACTGTGGATGCAGTGCATTGAGTCCAGAGAGTGCACTGGCACCACTGGGGAAGCAGTGCAGTGAGTCCAGAGAGTGCACTGGCACCACTGGGGATGCACTGCAGTGAGTCCAGAGAGTGCACTGGCAGCACTGGGGATGCAGTGCAGTGAGTCCAGAGAGTGCACTGGCACCACTGGGGATGCAGTTCAGTGAGTCCAGAGAGTGCACTGGCACCACTGGGGATGCAGTGCAGTGAGTCCAGAGAGTGCACTGGCACCACTGAGAATGCAGTGCTGTGACTCCAGAGAGTGCACTAGCACCACTGGGGATGCAGTGCAGTGAGTCCAGAGATTGCACTGGCACCACTGGGGATGCAGTGCTGTGACTCCAGAGAGCGCACAGGCACCACTGGGGATGCAGTGCAGTGAGTCCAGAGAGTGTACTGGCACCACTGGGAATGCACTGCAGTGAACCCAGAGAGTGCACTGGCACCAGTGGGGATGCACTACAGTGAGTCCAGTGAGTGCACTGGCACCACTGGGGAAGCAGTGCAGTGAGTCCAGAGAGTGCAGAGGCACCACTGGTGATGCAGTTTAGTGAGTCCAGAGAGTGCACTGGCACCACTGGGGATGCAGTGCTGTGACTCCAGAGAGTGCACAGGCACCACTGGGGATGCAGTGCAGTGAGTCCAGAGAGTGCACTGGCACCACTGGGGATGCACTGCAGTGAGCCCAGAGAGTGCACTGGCACCAGTGGGGATGCACTGCAGTGAGTCCAGTGAGTGCACTGGCACCACTGGGGAAGCAGTGCAGTGAGTCCAGAGAGTGCAGAGGCTCCACTGGTGATGCAGTTTAGTGAGTCCAGAGAGTGCACTGGCACCACTGGGGATGCAGCGCAGTGAGTCCAGAGAGTGCACTGGCCCCACTGGGGATGCACTGCAGTGAGTCCAGAGAGTGCACTGACACCACTGGGGATGCAGTGCAGTGAGTCCAGAGAGTGCACTGGCACCACTGATAATGCACTTCAGTGAGTCCAGAGAGTGCACTGGCACCACTGGGGATGCACTGCAGTGAGTCCAGAGAGTGCACTGACACCACTGGGGATGCAGTTCAGTGAGTCCAGAGAGTGCACTGGCACCACTGGGGATGCAGTGCAGTGAGTCCAGAGAGTGCACTGGCACCACTGAGAATGCACTTCAGTGAGTCCAGAGAGTGCACTGGCACCACTGGGGATGCACTGCAGTGAGTCCAGAGATTGCACTGGCACCACTGGGGATGCAGTGCTGTGACTCCAGAGAGTGCACTGGCACCACTGGGGATGCACTGCAGTGAGTCCAGAGAGTGCACTGGCACTACTGGGGATGCAGTGCAGTGAGTCCAGAGAGTGCACTGGCACCACTGGGGATGCACTGCAGTGACTCGAAAGAGTGCACTGGCACCACTGGGGAAGCAGTGCAGTGAGTCCAGAGAGTGCAGTGGCACCACTGGGGATGCAGTTTAGTGAGTCCAGAGAGTGCACTGGCACCACTGGGGATGCAGTGCAGTGAGTCCAGAGAGTGCACTGGCACCAGTGGGGATGCACTGCAGTGAGTCCAGAGAGTGCACTGGCACCACTGGGGATGCACTGCAGTGAGTCCACAGAGTGCACTAGCACTACTGGGGATGCAGTGCAGTGACTCAAGAGAGTGCACTGGCAGCACTGGGGATGCAGTGCAGTGAGTCCAGAGAGTGCACTGGCACCACTGGAGATGCAGTGCAGTGAGTCCAAAGAGTGCAATGGCACCACTGCAGATGCACTGCAGTGAGTCCAGAGAGTGCACTGGCTCCACTGGGGATGCAGTGCAGTGAGTCCAGAGAGTGCACTGGCACCACTGGGGATGCACTGCAGTGAGTCCAGAGAGTGTACTGGCACCACTGGGGATGCACTGAAGTGAGTCCAGAGAGTGCACTGGCACCACTGGGGATGCAGTGCAGTGAGTCCAGAGAGTGCACTGGCACCACTGGGGATGCAGTGCAGTGAGTCCAGAGAGTGCACTGGCACCACTGGGGATGCAGTGCAGTGAGTCCAGAGAGTGCACTGGCACCAGTGGGGATGCACTGCAGTGAGTCCAGTGAGTGCACTGGCACCACTGTGGATGCAGTGCATTGAGTCCAGAGAGTGCACTGGCACCACTGGGGAAGCAGTGCAGTGAGTCCAGAGAGTGCACTGGCACCACTGGGGATGCACTGCAGTGAGTCCAGAGAGTGCACTGGCAGCACTGGGGATGCAGTGCAGTGAGTCCAGAGAGTGCACTGGCACCACTGGGGATGCAGTTCAGTGAGTCCAGAGAGTGCACTGGCACCACTGGGGATGCAGTGCAGTGAGTCCAGAGAGTGCACTGGCACCACTGAGAATGCAGTGCTGTGACTCCAGAGAGTGCACTAGCACCACTGGGGATGCAGTGCAGTGAGTCCAGAGATTGCACTGGCACCACTGGGGATGCAGTGCTGTGACCCCAGAGAGCGCACAGGCACCACTGGGGATGCAGTGCAGTGAGTCCAGAGAGTGCACTGGCACCACTGGGAATGCACTGCAGTGAGCCCAGAGAGTGCACTGGCACCACTGGGGATGCACTACAGTGAGTCCAGAGAGTGCACTGGCACCACTGGGGAAGCAGTGCAGTGAGTCCAGAGAGTGCAGAGGCACCACTGGTGATGCAGTTTAGTGAGTCCAGAGAGTGCACTGGCACCACTGGGGATGCAGTGCAGTGAGTCCAGAGAGTGCACTGGCACCACTGGGGATGCAGTTCAGTGAGTCCAGAGAGTGCACTGGCACCACTGGGGATGCAGTGCAGTGAGTCCAGAGAGTGCACTGGCACCACTGAGAATGCACTTCAGTGAGTCCAGAGAGTGCAGTGGCACCACTGGGGATGCAGTGCAGTGAGTCCAGAGATTGCACTGGCACCACTGGGGATGCAGTGCTGTGACTCCAGAGAGCGCACAGGCACCACTGGGGATGCAGTGCAGTGAGTCCAGAGAGTGCACTGGCACCACTGGGGATGCAGTGCAGTGAGTCCAGAGAGTGCACTGGCACCACTGGGGATGCACTACAGTGAGTCCAGTGAGTGCACTGGCACCACTGGGGAAGCAGTGCAGTGAGTCCAGAGAGTGCAGATGCACCACTGGTGATGCAGTTTAGTGAGTCCAGAGAGTGCACTGGCACCACTGGGGATGCAGTGCTGTGACTCCAGAGAGTGCACAGGCACCACTGGGGATGCAGTGCAGTGAGTCCAGAGAGTGCACTGGCACCACTGGGGATGCACTGCAGTGAGCCCAGAGAGTGCACTGGCACCAGTGGGGATGCACTGCAGTGAGTCCAGTGAGTGCACTGGCACCACTGGGGAAGCAGTGCAGTGAGTCCAGAGAGTGCAGAGGCTCCACTGGTGATGCAGTTTAGTGAGTCCAGAGAGTGCACTGGCACCACTGGGGATGCAGCGCAGTGAGTCCAGAGAGTGCACTGGCCCCACTGGGGATGCACTGCAGTGAGTCCAGAGAGTGCACTGGCACCACTGGGGATGCACTGCAGTGAGTCCAGAGAGTGCAGTGGCACCACTGGGGATGCACTGCAGTGAGTCCAGAGACTGCACTGGCACCACTGGGGATGCACTGCAGTGAGTCCAGAGAGTGCACTGGCAACAGTGGGGATGCACTGCAGTGAGTCCAGAGAGTGCACTGGCACCACTGGGGATGCAGTGCAGTGAGTCCTGTGAGTGCACTGGCACCACTGGGGATGCACTGCAGTGAGTCCAGAAAGTGCACTGGCACCACTGGGGATGCAGTGCAGTGAGTCCAGAGAGTGCACTGGCACCACTGGGGATGCAGTGCAGTGAATCCAGTGAGTGCACTGGCACCACTGGGGATGCAGTGCAGTGAGTCCAGAGAGTGCACTGGCACTACTGGGGATGCAGTGCAGTGAGTCCAGAGAGTGCACTGGCACCACTGGGGATGCACTGCAGTGACTCGAAAGAGTGCACTGGCACCACTGGGGAAGCAGTGCAGTGAGTCCAGAGAGTGCACTGGCACCACTGGGGATGCACTGCAGTGAGTCCAGAGAGTGCACTGTCACTACTGGGGATGCAGTGCAGTGAGTCCAGAGAGTGCACTGGCACCACTGAGAATGCACTTCAGTGAGTCCAGAGAGTGCACTGGCACCACTGGGGATGCACTGCAGTGAGTTCAGAGAGTGCACTGGCTCCACTGGGGATGCACTGCAGTGAGTCCAGAGAGTGCACTGGCACCACTGGGGATGCAGTGCAGTGAGTCCAGAGAGTGCAATGGCACCACTGCGGATGCACTGCAGTGAGTCCAGAGAGTGCACTGGCTCCACTGGGGATGCACTGCAGTGAGTCCAGAGAGTGCACTGGCACCACTGGGGATGCACTGCAGTGAGTCCAGAGAGTGTACTGGCACCACTGGGGATGCACTGAAGTGAGTCCAGAGAGTGCACTGGCACCAGTGGGGATGCACTGCAGTGAGTCCAGAGAGTGCACTGGCACCACTGGGGATGCACTGCAGTGAGTCCACAGAGTGCACTAGCACTACTGGGGATGCAGTGCAGTGAGTCCAGAGAGTGCGCTGGAACCACTGGGGATGCAGTGCAGTGAGTCCAGAGAGTGCACTGGCACCACTGGGGATGCAGTGCAGTGACTCCAGAGAGTGCACTGGCACCACTGGGGATGCACTGCAGTGAGTCCAGTGAGTGCACTGGCACCACTGGGGATGCAGTGCAGTGAGTCCAGAGAGTGCACTGGCACCACTGGGGAAGCAGTGCAGTGAGTCCAGAGAGTGCAGTGGCACCACTGGGGATGCAGTGCAGTGAGTCCAGAGAGTGCACTGGCACCACTGGGGATGCAGTGCAGTGAGTCCAGAGAGTGCACTGGCACCACTGGGGATGCAGTTCAGTGAGTCCAGAGAGTGCACTGGCACCACTGGGGATGCAGTGCAGTGAGTCCAGAGAGTGCACTGGCACCACTGAGAATGCAGTGCTGTGACTCCAGAGAGTGCAGTGGCACCACTGGGGATGCAGTGCAGTGAGTCCAGAGAGTACACTGGCACCAGTGGGGATGCACTGCAGTCAGTCCAGTGAGTGCACTGGCACCACTGGGGAAGCAGTGCAGTGAGTCCAGAGAGTGCAGTGGCACCACTGGGGATGCAGTTTAGTGAGTCCAGAGAGTGCACTGGCACCACTGGGGATGCAGTGCAGTGAGTCCAGTGAGTGTTCTGGCACCACTGGGGATGCACTGCAGTGAGTCCAGAGAGTGCACTGGCACCACTGAGAATGCACTTCAGTGAGTCCAGAGAGTGCACTGGCACCACTGGGGAAGCAGTGCAGTGAGTCCAGAGAGTGCAGTGGCACCACTGGGGATGCAGTTCAGTGAGTCCAGAGAGTGCACTGGCACCACTGGGGATGCAGTGCAGTGAGTCCAGAGAGTGCACTGGCACCACTGAGAATGCAGTGCTGTGACTCCAGAGAGCGGACAGGCACCACTGGGGATGCAGTGCAGTGAGTCCAGAGAGTGCACTGGCACCAGTGGGGATGCACTGCAGTGAGCCCAGAGAGTGCACTGGCACCAGTGGGGATGCACTGCAGTCAGTCCAGTGAGTGCACTGGCACCGCTGGGGAAGCAGTGCAGTGAGTCCAGAGAGTGCAGTGGCACCACTGGTGATGCAGTTTAGTGAGTCCAGAGAGTGCACTGGCATCACTGGGGATGCAGTGCAGTGAGTCCAGTGAGTGTACTGGCACCACTGGGGATGCACTGCAGTGAGTCCAGAGAGTTCACTGGCACCACTGAGAATGCACTTCAGTGAGTCCAGAGAGTGCACTGGCACCACTGGGGATGCACTGCAGTGAGTCCAGAGAGTGCAGTGGCACCACTGGGGATGCACTGCAGTGAGTCCAGAGAGTGCACTGGCACCACTGGGGATGCACTGCAGTGAGTCCAGAGAGTGCACTGGCACCACTGGGGTGCAGTGCAGTGAGTCCAGAGAGTGCACTGGCACCACTGGGGATGCGGTGCTGGGAGTCCAGAGAGTGCTTTGGCACCAGTGGGGATGCAGTGCAGTTACTCCAGAGACTGCACTGGCACCACCGGGGATGCAGTGCAGTGATTCCAGAGAGTGCACTGGCACCACTGGGGATGCAGTGCAGTGAGTCCAGAGATTGCACTGGCACCACTGGGGATGCAGTGCTGTGACTCCAGAGAGCGCACTGGCACCACTGGGGATGCAGTGCAGTGAGTCCAGAGAGTGCAATGGCACCAGTGGGGATGCACTGCAGTGAGTCCAGTGAGTGCACTGGCACCACTGGGGAAGCAGTGCAGTGAGTCCAGAGAGTGCAGTGGCACCACTGGGGATGCAGTTTAATGAGTCCAGAGAGTGCACTGGCACCACTGGGGATGCAGTGCAGTGAGTCCAGAGAGTGCACTGGCACCACTGGGGATGCACTGCAGTGAGTCCAGAGAGTGCACTGGCACCACTGAGAATGCACTTCAATGAGTCCAGAGAGTGCACTGGCACCACTGGGGATGCACTGCAGTGAGTCCAGAGAGTGCAGTGGCACCACTGGGGATGCACTGCAGTGAGTCCAGAGACTGCACTGGCACCACTGGGGATGCACTGCAGTGAGTCCAGAGAGTGCACTGGCAACAGTGGGGATGCACTGCAGTGAGTCCAGAGAGTGCACTGGCACCACTGGGGATGCAGTGCAGTGAGTCCTGTGAGTGCACTGGCACCACTGGGGATGCACTGCAGTGAGTCCAGAAAGTGCACTGGCACCACTGGGGATGCAGTGCAGTGAGTCCAGAGAGTGCACTGGCACCACTGGGGATGCAGTGCAGTGAATCCAGTGAGTGCACTGGCACCACTGGGGATGCAGTGCAGTGAGTCCAGAGAGTGCACTGGCACTACTGGGGATGCAGTGCAGTGAGTCCAGAGAGTGCACTGGCACCACTGGGGATGCACTGCAGTGAGTCCAGAGAGTGCACTGTCACTACTGGGGATGCAGTGCAGTGAGTCCTGAGAGTGCACTGGCACCACTGGGGATGCACTGCAGTGAGTCCAGAGATTGCACTGGCACCACTGGGGATGCAGTACAGTGAGTCCACACAGTGCTCTTGCACCACAGGGGATGCAGTGCAGTGACTCAAGAGAGTGCACTGGCAGCACTGGGGATGCAGTGCAGTGAGTCCAGAGAGTGCACTGGCACCACTGGAGATGCAGTGCAGTGAGTCCAGAGAGTGCAATGGCACCACTGCGGATGCACTGCAGTGAGTCCAGAGAGTGCACTGGCTCCACTGGGGATGCACTGCAGTGAGTCCAGAGAGTGCACTGGCACCACTGGGGATGCACTGCAGTGAGTCCAGAGAGTGTACTGGCACCACAGGGTATGCACTGAAGTGAGTCCAGAGAGTGCACTGGCACCACTGAGAATGCACTTCAGTGAGTCCAGAGAGTGCACTGGCACCACTGGGGATGCAGTGCAGTGAGTCCACAGAGTGCACTAGCACCACTGGGGATGCAGTGCAGTGAGTCCAGAGAGTGCGCTGGAACCACTGGGGATGCAGTGCAGTGAGTCCAGAGAGTGCACTGGCACCACTGGGGATGCAGTGCAGTGAGTCCAGAGAGTGCACTGGCACCAGTGGGGATGCACTGCAGTGAGTCCAGTGAGTGCACTGGCACCACTGGGGATGCAGTGCAGTGAGTCCAGAGAGTGCACTGGCACCACTGGGGATGCAGTGCAGTGAGTCCAAGGGAGTGCACTGGCACCACTGGGGATGCAGTGCAGTGAGTCCAGAGAGTGCACTGGCACCACTGGGGATGCACTGCAGTGAGTCCACAGAGTGCACTGGCACCACTGGGGATGCAGTGCAGTGAGTCCAGAGAGTGCTCTGGCACCACTGAGAATGCACTTCAGTGAGTCCAGAGAGTGCACTGGCACCACTGGGGATGCAGTGCAGTGAGTCCAGAGATTGCACTGGCACCACTGGGGATGCAGTGCTGTGACTCCAGAGAGCGCACAGGCACCACTGGGGATGCAGTGCAGTGAGTCCAGAGAGTGCACTGGCACCACTGGGGATGCACTGCAGTGAGCCCAGAGAGTGCACTGGCTCCACTGGGGATGCACTGCAGTGAGCCCAGAGACTGCACTGGCACGACTGGGGATGCACTGCAGTGAGTCCAGAGAGTGCACTGGCAACAGTGGGGATGCACTGCAGTGAGTCCAGAGAGTGCACTGGCACCACTGGGGATGCAGTGCAGTGAGTCCTGTGAGTGCACTGGCACCACTGGGGATGCACTGCAGTGAGTCCAGAGAGTGCACTGGCACCACTGGGGATGCAGTGCAGTGAGTCCAGAGAGTGCACTGGCACCACTGGGGATGCAGTGCAGTGAATCCAGTGAGTGCACTGGCACCACTGGGGATGCAGTGCAGTGAGTCCAGAGAGTGCACTGGCACTACTGGGGATGCAGTGCAGTGAGTCCAGAGAGTGCACTGGCACCACTGGGGATGCACTGCAGTGAGTCCAGAGAGTGCACTGTCACTACTGGGGATGCAGTGCAGTGAGTCCTGAGAGTGCACTGGCACCACTGGGGATCCACTGCAGTGAGTCCAGAGATTGCACTGGCACCACTGGGGAAGCAGTACAGTGAGTCCACACACTGCTCTTGCACCACAGGGGATGCAGTGCAGTGACTCAAGAGAGTGCACTGGCAGCACTGGGGATGCAGTGCAGTGAGTCCAGAGAGTGCACTGGCACCACTGGAGAAGCAGTGCAGTGAGTCCAGAGAGTGCAATGGCACCACTGCGGATGCACTGCAGTGAGTCCAGAGAGTGCACTGGCTCCACTGGGGATGCACTGCAGTGAGTCCAGAGAGTGCTTTGGCACCAGTGGGGATGCACTGCAGTGAGTCCAGAGAGTGTACTGGCACCACTGGGGATGCACTGAAGTGAGTCCAGAGAGTGCACTGGCACCACTGGGGATGCAGTGCAGTGAGTCCAGAGAGTGCACTGGCACCACTGGGGATGCAGTGCAGTGAGTCCACAGAGTGCACTAGCACCACTGGGGATGCAGTGCAGTGAGTCCAGAGAGTGCGCTGGAACCACTGGGGATGCAGTGCAGTGAGTCCAGAGAGTGCACTGGCACCACTGGGGATGCAGTGCAGTGAGTCCAGAGAGTGCACTGGCACCAGTGGGGATGCACTGAAGTGAGTCCAGTGAGTGCACTGGCACCACTGGGGATGCAGTGCAGTGAGTCCAGAGAGTGCACTGGCACCACTGGGGAAGCAGTGCAGTGAGTCCAGAGAGTGCACTGGCACCACTGGGGATGCAGTGCAGTGAGTCCAGAGAGTGCACTGGCACCACTGGGGATGCAGTGCAGTGAGTCCAGAGAGTGCACTGGCACCACTGGGGATGCACTGCAGTGAGTCCACAGAGTGCACTGGCACCACTGGGGATGCAGTGCAGTGAGTCCAGAGAGTGCACTGTCACTACTGGGGATGCAGTGCAGTGAGTCCTGAGAGTGCACTGGCACCACTGGGGATGCACTGCAGTGAGTCCAGAGAGTGCACTGGCACCACTGGGGATGCAGTACAGTGAGTCCACACAGTGCTCTTGCACCACAGGGGATGCAGTGCAGTGACTCAAGAGAGTGCACTGGCACCACTGGGGATGCAGTTTAATGAGTCCAGAGAGTGCACTGGCACCACTGGGGAAGCAGTGCAGTGAGTCCAGAGAGTGCACTGGCACCACTGGGGATGCACTGCAGTGAGTCCAGAGAGTGCACTGGCACCACTGAGAATGCACTTCAATGAGTCCAGAGAGTGCACTGGCACCACTGGGGATGCAGTGCAGTGAGTCCAGAGAGTGCAGTGGCACCACTGGGGATGCACTGCAGTGAGTCCAGAGACTGCACTGGCACCACTGGGGATGCACTGCAGTGAGTCCAGAGAGTGCACTGGCAACAGTGGGGATGCACTGCAGTGAGTCCAGAGAGTGCACTGGCACCACTGGGGATGCAGTGCAGTGAGTCCTGTGAGTGCACTGGCACCACTGGGGATGCACTGCAGTGAGTCCAGAGAGTGCACTGGCACCACTGGGGATGTAGTGCAGTGAGTCCAGAGAGTGCACTGGCACCACTGGGGATGCAGTGCAGTGAATCCAGTGAGTGCACTGGCACCACTGGGGATGCAGTGCAGTGAGTCCAGAGAGTGCACTGGCACCACTGGGGATGCAGTGCAGTGAGTCCAGAGAGTGCACTGGCACCAGTGGGTATGCACTGCAGTGAGTCCAGTGAGTGCACTGGCACCACTGGGGATGCAGTGCAGTGAGTCCAGAGATTGCACTGGCACCACTGGGGATGCAGTGCTGTGACTCCAGAGAGCGCACAGGCACCACTGGGGATGCAGTGCAGTGAGTCCAGAGAGTGCACTGGCACCACTGGGGATGCACTGCAGTGAGTCCAGAGAGTGCACTGGCTCCACTGGGGATGCACTGCAGTGAGCCCAGAGACTGCACTGGCACCACTGGGGATGCACTGCAGTGAGTCCAGAGAGTGCACTGGCAACAGTGGGGATGCACTGCAGTGAGTCCAGAGAGTGCACTGGCACCACTGGGGATGCAGTGCAGTGAGTCCTGTGAGTGCACTGGCACCACTGGGGATGCACTGCAGTGAGTCCAGAGAGTGCACTGGCACCACTGGGGATGCAGTGCAGTGAGTCCAGAGAGTGCACTGGCACCACTGCGGATGCACTGCAGTGAGTCCAGAGAGTGCACTGGCTCCACTGGGGATGCACTGCAGTGAGTCCAGAGAGTGCACTGGAACCACTGGGGATGCACTGCCGTGAGTCCAGAGAGTGTACTGGCACCACAGGGTATGCACTGAAGTGAGTCCAGAGAGTGCACTGGCACCACTGAGAATGCACTTCAGTGAGTCCAGAGAGTGCACTGGCACCACTGGGGATGCAGTGCAGTGAGTCCACAGAGTGCACTAGCACCACTGGGGATGCAGTGCAGTGAGTCCAGAGAGTGCGCTGGAACCACTGGGGATGCAGTGCAGTGAGTCCAGAGAGTGCACTGGCACCACTGGGGATGCACTGCAGTGAGTCCAGAGAGTGCACTGGCACCAGTGGGGATGCACTGCAGTGAGTCCAGTGAGTGCACTGGCACCACTGGGGATGCAGTGCAGTGAGTCCAGAGAGTACACTGGCACCACAGGGGAAGCAGTGCAGTGAGTCCAGAGAGTGCACTGGCACCACTGGGGATGCAGTGCAGTGAGTCCAGAGAGTGCACTGGCACCACTGGGGATGCAGTGCAGTGAGTCCAGAGAGTGCACTGGCACCACTGGGGATGCACTGCAGTGAGTCCACAGAGTGCACTGGCACCACTGGGGATGCAGTGCAGTGAGTCCAGAGAGTGCACTGGCACCACTGAGAATGCACTTCAGTGAGTCCAGAGAGTGCACTGGCACCACTGGGGATGCAGTTTAGTGAGTCCAGTGAGTGTACTGGCACCACTGGGGATGCACTGCAGTGAGTCCAGAGAGTGCACTGGCACCACTGAGAATGCACTTCAGTGAGTCCAGAGAGTGCACTGGCACCACTGGGGATGCACTTCAGTGAGTCCAGAGAGTGCACTGGCACCACTGGGGATGCAGTGCTGTGACTCCAGAGAGTGCACTGGCACCACTGGGGATGCAGTGCAGTGAGTCCAGAGAGTGCACTGGCACCACTGGGGATGCGGTGCCGGGAGTCCAGAGAGTGCTTTGGCACCAGTGGGGATGCACTGCAGTTACTCCAGAGACTGCACTGGCACCACTGGGGATGCAGTGCAGTGAGTCCAGAGAGTGCACTGGCACCACTGGGGATGCAGTGCAGTGAGTCCAGAGAGTGCACTGGCACCACTGAGAGTGCACTTCAATGAGTCCAGAGAGTGCACTGGCACCACTGGGGATGCACTGCAGTGAGTCCAGAGAGTGCAGTGGCACCACTGGGGATGCACTGCAGTGAGTCCAGAGAGTGCTTTGGCACCAGTGGGGATGCACTGCAGTTACTCCAGAGACTGCACTGGCACCACTGGGGATGCACTGCAGTGAGTCCAGAGAGTGCACTGGCAAAAGTGGGGATGCACTGCAGTGAGTCCAGAGAGTGCACTGGCACCACTGGGGATGCACTGCAGTGAGTCCAGAGAGTGCACTGGCACCACTGGGGATGCACTGCAGTGAGTCCAGAGAGTGCACTGGCACCACTGGGGATGCAGTGCAGTGAGTCCAGAGAGTGCACTGGTACCACTGGGGATGCAGTGCAGTGAGTCCAGAGAGTGCACTGGCACCACTGGGGATGCAGTGCAGTGAGTCCAGACAGTGCACTGGCACTACTGGGGATGCAGTGCAGTGAGTCCAGAGAGTGCACTGGCACCACTGGGGATGCACTGCAGTGAGTCCAGAGAGTGCACTGTCACTACTGGGGATGCAGTGCAGTGAGTCCTGAGAGTGCACTGGCACCACTGGGGATGCAGTACAGTGAGTCCACACAGTGCACTAGCACCACTGGGGATGCAGTGCAGTGAGTCCAGAGAGTGCACTGGCACCACTGGGGATGCAGTGCAGTGAGTCCAGAGAGTGCACTGGCACCACTGGTGATGCACTGCTGTGACTCCAGAGAGTGCTCTTGCACCACAGGGGATGCAGTGCAGTGACTCAAGAGAGTGCACTGGCAGCACTGGGGATGCAGTGCAGTGAGTCCAGAGAGTGCACTGGCACCACTGGAGATGCAGTGCAGTGAGTCCAGAGAGTGCAATGGCACCACTGCGGATGCACTGCAGTGAGTCCAGAGAGTGCACTGGCTCCACTGGGGATGCACTGCAGTGAGTCCAGAGAGTGCACTGGCACCACTGGGGATGCACTGCAGTGAGTCCAGAGAGTGTACTGGCACCACTGGGGATGCAGTGCAGTGAGTCCAGAGAGTGCACTGGCACCACTGAGAATGTACTTCAGTGAGTCCAGAGAGTGCACTGGCACCACTGGGGATGCACTGCAGTGAGTCCACAGAGTGCACTAGTACCACTGGGGATGCAGTGCAGTGAGTCCAGAGAGTGCGCTGGCACCACTGGGGATGCAGTGCAGTGAGTCCAGAGAGTGCACTGGCACCACTGGGGATGCAGTGCAGTGAGTCCAGAGAGTGCACTGGCACCAGTGGGGATGCACTGCAGTGAGTCCAGTGAGTGCACTGGCACCACTGGGGATGCAGTGCAGTGAGTCCAGAGAGTGCACTGGCACCACTGGGGAAGCAGTGCAGTGAGTCCATAGAGTGCACTGGCACCACTGGGGATGCAGTGCAGTGAGTCCAGAGAGTGCACTGGCACCACTGGGGATGCAGTGCAGTGAGTCCAGAGAGTGCACTGGCACCACTGGGGATGCACTGCAGTGAGTCCACAGAGTGCACTGGCACCACTGGGGATGCAGTGCAGTGAGTCCAGAGAGTGCACTGGCACCACTGAGAATGCACTTCAGTGAGTCCAGAGAGTGCACTGGCACCACTGGGGATGCAGTGCAGTGAGTCCAGAGATTGCACTGGCACCACTGGGGATGCAGTGCTGTGACTCCAGAGAGCGCACTGGCACCACTGGGGATGCAGTGCAGTGAGTCCAGAGAGTGCACTGGCACCACTGGGGATGCACTGCAGTGAGCCCAGAGAGTGCACTGGCACCAGTGGGGATGCACTGCAGTGAGTCCAGTGAGTGCACTGGCACCACTGGGGAAGCAGTGCAGTGAGTCCAGAGAGTGCAGAGGCACCACTGGTGATGCAGTTTAGTGAGTCCACAGAGTGCACTGGCACCACTGGGGATGCAGTGCAGTGAGTCCAGAGAGTGCACTGGCCCCACTGGGGATGCACTGCAGTGAGTCCAGAGAGTGCACTGTCACTACTGGGGATGCAGTGCAGTGAGTCCAGAGAGTGCACTGGCACCACTGATAATGCACTTCACTGAGTCCAGAGAGTGCACTGGCACCACTGGGGATGCACTGCAGTGAGTCCAGAGAGTGCACTGGCACCACTGGGGATGCAGTTCAGTGAGTCCAGAGAGTGCACTGGCACCACTGGGGATGCACTGCAGTGAGTCCAGAGAGTGCACTGGCACCACTGAGAATGCACTTCAGTGAGTCCAGAGAGTGCACTGGCACCACTGGGGATGCAGTGCAGTGAGTCCAGAGATTGCACTGGCACCACTGGGGATGCAGTGCTGTGACTCCAGAGAGTGCACTGGCACCACTGGGGATGCACTGCAGTGAGTCCAGAGAGTGCACTGGCACTACTGGGGATGCAGTGCAGTGAGTCCAGAGAGTGCACTGGCACCACTGGGGATGCACTGCAGTGACTCGAAAGAGTGCACTGGCACCACTGGGGAAGCAGTGCAGTGAGTCCAGAGAGTGCACTGGCACCACTGGGGATGCACTGCAGTGAGTCCAGAGAGTGCACTGTCACTACTGGGGATGCAGTGCAGTGAGTCCAGAGAGTGCACTGGCACCACTGAGAATGCACTTCAGTGAGTCCAGAGAGTGCACTGGCACCACTGGGGATGCACTGCAGTGAGTTCAGAGATTGCACTGGCACCACTGGGGATGCAGTACAGTGAGTCCACACAGTGCACTAGCACCACTGGGAATGCAGTGCAGTGAGTCCAGAGAGTGCACTGGCACCACTGGGGATGCACTGCAGTGACTCCAGAGAGTGCACTGGCACCACTGGGGATGCACTGCAGTGAGTCCAGAGAGTGTACTGGCACCACTGGGGATGCACAGAAGTGAGTCCAGAGAGTGCACTGGCACCAGTGGGGATGCACTGCAGTGAGTCCAGAGAGTGCACTGGCACCACTGGGGATGCACTGCAGTGAGTCCACAGAGTGCACTAGCACTACTGGGGATGCAGTGCAGTGAGTCCAGAGAGTGCGCTGGAACCACTGGGGATGCAGTGCAGTGAGTCCAGAGAGTGCACTGGCACCACTGGGGATGCAGTGCAGTGACTCCAGAGAGTGCACTGGCACCACTGGGTATGCAGTGCAGTGAGTCCAGTGAGTGCACTGGCACCACTGGGGATGCAGTGCAGTGAGTCCAGAGAGTGCACTGGCACCACTGGGGAAGCAGTGCAGTGAGTCCAGTGAGTGCACTGGCACCACTGGGGATGCAGTGCAGTGAGTCCAGAGAGTGCACTGGCACCACTGGGGATGCAGTGCAGTGAGTCCAGAGAGTGCACTGGCACCACTGGGGATGCAGTTCAGTGAGTCCAGAGAGTGCACTGGCACCACTGGGGATGCAGTGCAGTGAGTCCAGAGAGTGCACTGGCACCACTGAGAATGCAGTGCTGTGACTCCAGAGAGTGCACAGGCACCACTGGGGATGCAGTGCAGTGAGTCCAGAGAGTGCACTGGCACCAGTGGGGATGCACTGCAGTCAGTCCAGTGAGTGCACTGGCACCACTGGGGAAGCAGTGCAGTGAGTCCAGAGAGTGCAGTGGCACCACTGGGGATGCAGTTTAGTGAGTCCAGAGAGTGCACTGGCACCACTGGGGATACAGTGCAGTGAGTCCAGTGAGTGTACTGGCACCACTGGGGATGCACTGCAGTGAGTCCAGAGAGTGCACTGGCACCACTGAGAATGCACTTCAGTGAGTCCAGAGAGTGCACTGGCACCACTGGGGAAGCAGTGCAGTGAGTCCAGAGAGTGCAGTGGCACCACTGGGGATGCAGTGCAGTGAGTCCAGAGAGTGCACTGGCAGCACTGGGGATGCAGTGCAGTGAGTCCAGAGAGTGCACTGGCACCACTGGGGATGCAGTGCAGTGAGTCCAGAGAGTGCACTGGCACCACTGAGAATGCAGTGCTGTGACTCCAGAGAGCGCACAGGCACCACTGGGAATGCAGTGCAGTGAGTCCAGAGAGTGCACTGGCACCAGTGGGGATGCACTGCAGTGAGCCCAGAGAGTGCACTGGCACCAGTGGGGATGCACTGCAGTCAGTCCAGTGAGTGCACTGGCACCGCTGGGGAAGCAGTGCAGTGAGTCCAGAGAGTGCAGTGGCACCACTGGTGATGCAGTTTAGTGAGTCCAGAGAGTGCACTGGCACCACTGGGGATGCAGTGCAGTGAGTCCAGTGAGTGTACTGGCACCACTGGGGATGCACTGCAGTGAGTCCAGAGAGTTCACTGGCACCACTGAGAATGCACTTCAGTGAGTCCAGAGAGTGCACTGGCACCACTGGGGATGCACTGCAGTGAGTCCAGAGAGTGCAGTGGCACCACTGGGGATGCACTGCAGTGAGTCCAGAGAGTGCACTGGCACCACTGGGGATGCAGTGCAGTGAGTCCAGAGAGTGCACTGGCACCACTGGGGTGCAGTGCAGTGAGTCCAGAGAGTGCACTGGCACCACTGGGGATGCGGTGCTGGGAGTCTTGAGAGTGCTTTGGCACCAGTGGGGATGCAGTGCAGTTACTCCAGAGACTGCACTGGCACCACCGGGGATGCAGTGCAGTGATTCCAGAGAGTGTACTGGCACCACTGGGGATGCAGTGCAGTGAGTCCAGAGATTGCACTGGCACCACTGGGGATGCAGTGCTGTGACTCCAGAGAGCGCACTGGCACCACTGGGGATGCAGTGCAGTGAGTCCAGAGAGTGCACTGGCACCACTGGGGATGCAGTGCAGTGAGTCCAGAGAGTGCACTGGCACCAGTGGGGATGCACTGCAGTGAGTCCAGTGAGTGCACTGGCACCACTGGGGAAGCAGTGCAGTGAGTCCAGAGAGTGCAGTGGCACCACTGGGGATGCAGTTTAATGAGTCCAGAGAGTGCACTGGCACCACTGGGGATGCAGTGCAGTGAGTCCAGAGAGTGCACTGGCACCACTGGGGATGCACTGCAGTGAGTCCAGAGAGTGCACTGGCACCACTGAGAATGCACTTCAATGAGTCCAGAGAGTGCACTGGCACCACTGGGGATGCACTGCAGTGAGTCCAGAGAGTGCAGTGGCACCACTGGGGATGCACTGCAGTGAGTCCAGAGAGTGCAGTGGCACCACTGGGGATGCACTGCAGTGAGTCCAGAGAGTGCACTGGCAACAGTGGGGATGCACTGCAGTGAGTCCAGAGAGTGCACTGGCACCACTGGGGATGCAGTGCAGTGAGTCCTGTGAGTGCACTGGCACCACTGGGGATGCACTGCAGTGAGTCCAGAGAGTGCACTGGCACCACTAGGGATGCAGTGCAGTGAGTCCAGAGAGTGCACGGGCACCACTGGGGATGCAGTGCAGTGAATCCAGTGAGTGCACTGGCACCACTGGGGATGCTGTGCAGTGAGTCCAGAGAGTGCACTGGCACTACTGGGGATGCAGTGCAGTGAGTCCAGAGAGTGCACTGGCACCACTGGGGATGCACTGCAGTGAGTCCAGAGAGTGCACTGTCACTACTGGGGATGCAGTGCAGTGAGTCCTGAGAGTGCACTGGCACCACTGGGGATGCACTGCAGTGAGTCCAGAGATTGCACTGGCACCACTGGGGATGCAGTACAGTGAGTCCACACAGTGCTCTTGCACCACAGGGGATGCAGTGCAGTGACTCAAGAGAGTGCACTGGCAGCACTGGGGATGCAGTGCAGTGAGTCCAGAGAGTGCACTGGCACCACTGGAGATGCAGTGCAGTGAGTCCAGAGAGTGCAATGGCACCACTGCGGATGCACTGCAGTGAGTCCAGAGAGTGCACTGGCACCACTGGGGATGCACTGCAGTGAGTCCAGAGAGTGCACTGGCACCACTGGGGATGCACTGCAGTGAGTCCAGAGAGTGTACTGGCACCACAGGGTATGCACTGAAGTGAGTCCAGAGAGTGCACTGGCACCACTGAGAATGCACTTCAGTGAGTCCAGAGAGTGCACTGGCACCACTGGGGATGCAGTGCAGTGAGTCCACAGAGTGCACTAGCACCACTGGGGATGCAGTGCAGTGAGTCCAGAGAGTGCGCTGGAACCACTGGGGATGCAGTGCAGTGAGTCCAGAGAGTGCACTGGCACCACTGGGGATGCAGTGCAGTGAGTCCAGAGAGTGCACTGGCACCAGTGGGGATGCACTGCAGTGAGTCCAGTGAGTGCACTGGCACCACTGGGGATGCAGTGCAGTGAGTCCAGAGAGTGCACTGGCACCACTGGGGAAGCAGTGCAGTGAGTCCAGAGAGTGCACTGGCACCACTGGGGATGCAGTGCAGTGAGTCCAGAGAGTGCACTGGCACCACTGGGGATGCAGTGCAGTGAGTCCAGAGAGTGCACTGGCACCACTGGGGATGCACTGCAGTGAGTCCACAGAGTGCACTGGCACCACCGGGGATGCAGTGCAGTGAGTCCAGAGAGTGCACTGGCACCACTGAGAATGCACTTCAGTGAGTCCAGAGAGTGCACTGGCACCACTGGGGATGCAGTGCAGTGAGTCCAGAGATTGCACTGGCACCACTGGGGATGCAGTGCTGTGACTCCAGAGAGCGCACAGGCACCACTGGGGATGCAGTGCAGTGAGTCCAGAGAGTGCACTGGCACCACTGGGGATGCACTGCAGTGAGCCCAGAGAGTGCACTGGCTCCACTGGGGATGCACTGCAGTGAGCCCAGAGAGTTCACTGGCACCACTGGGGATGTAGTGCAGTGAGTCCAGAGAGTGCACTGGCAACAGTGGGGATGCACTGCAGTGAGTCCAGAGAGTGCACTGGCACCACTGGGGATGCAGTGCAGTGAGTCCTGTGAGTGCACTGGCACCACTGGGGATGCACTGCAGTGAGTCCAGAGAGTGCACTGGCACCACTGGGGATGCAGTGCAGTGAGTCCTGAGAGTGCACTGGCACCACTGGGGATGCACTGCAGTGAGTCCAGAGATTGCACTGGCACCACTGGGGATGCAGTACAGTGAGTCCACACAGTGCTCTTGCACCACAGGGGATGCAGTGCAGTGACTCAAGAGAGTGCACTGGCAGCACTGGGGATGCAGTGCAGTGAGTCCAGAGAGTGCACTGGCACCACTGGAGATGCAGTGCAGTGAGTCCAGAGAGTGCAATGGCACCACTGCGGATGCACTGCAGTGAGTCCAGAGAGTGCACTGGCTCCACTGGGGATGCACTGCAGTGAGTCCAGAGAGTGCACTGGCACCACTGGGGATGCACTGCAGTGAGTCCAGAGAGTGTACTGGCACCACAGGGTATGCACTGAAGTGAGTCCAGAGAGTGCACTGGCACCACTGAGAATGCACTTCAGTGAGTCCAGAGAGTGCACTGGCACCACTGGGGATGCAGTGCAGTGAGTCCACAGAGTGCACTAGCACCACTGGGGATGCAGTGCAGTGAGTCCAGAGAGTGCGCTGGAACCACTGGGGATGCAGTGCAGTGAGTCCAGAGAGTGCACTGGCACCACTGGGGATGCAGTGCAGTGAGTCCAGAGAGTGCACTGGCACCACTGGGGATGCAGTGCAGTGAGTCCAGTGAGTGCACTGGCACCACTGGGGATGCAGTGCAGTGAGTCCAGAGAGTGCACTGGCACCACTGGGGAAGCAGTGCAGTGAGTCCAGAGAGTGCACTGGCACCACTGGGGATGCAGTGCAGTGAGTCCAGAGAGTGCACTGGCACCACTGGGGATGCAGTGCAGTGAGTCCAGAGAGTGCACTGGCACCACTGGGGATGCACTGCAGTGAGTCCAGAGAGTGCACTGGCACCACTGGGGATGCAGTGCAGTGAGTCCAGAGAGTGCACTGGCACCACTGAGAATGCACTTCAGTGAGTCCAGAGAGTGCACTGGCACCACTGGGGATGCAGTGCAGTGAGTCCAGAGATTGCACTGGCACCACTGGGGATGCAGTGCTGTGACTCCAGAGAGCGCACAGGCACCACTGGGGATGCAGTGCAGTGAGTCCAGAGAGTGCACTGGCACCACTGGGGATGCACTGCAGTGAGCCCAGAGAGTGCACTGGCACCACTGGGGATGCACTGCAGTGAGTCCAGTGAGTGCACTGGCACCACTGGGGAAGCAGTGCAGTGAGTCCAGAGAGTGCAGAGGCACCACTGGTGATGCAGTTTAGTGAGTCCAGAGAGTGCACTGGCACCACTGGGGATGCAGTGCAGTGAGTCCAGTGAGTGTACTGGCACCACTGGGGATGCAGTGCAGTGAGTCCAGAGAGTGCACTGGCACCACTGGGGATGCAGTGCAGTGAATCCAGTGAGTGCACTGGCACCACTGGGGATGCAGTTTAGTGAGTCCAGAGAGTGCACTGGCACTACTGGGGATGCAGTGCAGTGAGTCCAGAGAGTGCACTGGCACCACTGGGGATGCACTGCAGTGAGTCCAGAGAGTGCACTGTCACTACTGGGGATGCAGTGCAGTGAGTCCTGAGAGTGCACTGGCACCACTGGGGATGCACTGCAGTGAGTCCAGAGAGTGCACTGGCACCACTGGGGATGCAGTACAGTGAGTCCACACAGTGCTCTTGCACCACAGGGGATGCAGTGCAGTGACTCAAGAGAGTGCACTGGCAGCACTGGGGATGCAGTGCAGTGAGTCCAGAGAGTGCACTGGCACCACTGGGGATGCAGTGCAGTGAGTCCAGAGAGTGCAATGGCACCACTGCGGATGCACTGCAGTGAGTCCAGAGAGTGCAGTGGCACCACTGGTGATGCAGTTTAGTGAGTCCAGAGAGTGCACTGGCACCACTGGGGATGCAGTGCAGTGAGTCCAGTGAGTGTACTGGCACCACTGGGGATGCACTGCAGTGAGTCCAGAGAGTTCACTGGCACCACTGAGAATGCACTTCAGTGAGTCCAGAGAGTGCACTGGCACCACTGGGGATGCACTGCAGTGAGTCCAGAGAGTGCAGTGGCACCACTGGGGATGCACTGCAGTGAGTCCAGAGAGTGCACTGGCACCACTGGGGATGCAGTGCAGTGAGTCCAGAGAGTGCACTGGCACCACTGGGGTGCAGTGCAGTGAGTCCAGAGAGTGCACTGGCACCACTGGGGATGCGGTGCTGGGAGTCCAGAGAGTGCTTTGGCACCAGTGGGGATGCAGTGCAGTTACTCCAGAGACTGCACTGGCACCACCGGGGATGCAGTGCAGTGATTCCAGAGAGTGTACTGGCACCACTGGGGATGCAGTGCAGTGAGTCCAGAGATTGCACTGGCACCACTGGGGATGCAGTGCTGTGACTCCAGAGAGCGCACTGGCACCACTGGGGATGCAGTGCAGTGAGTCCAGAGAGTGCACTGGCACCACTGGGGATGCAGTGCAGTGAGTCCAGAGAGTGCACTGGCACCAGTGGGGATGCACTGCAGTGAGTCCAGTGAGTGCACTGGCACCACTGGGGAAGCAGTGCAGTGAGTCCAGAGAGTGCAGTGGCACCACTGGGGATGCAGTTTAATGAGTCCAGAGAGTGCACTGGCACCACTGGGGATGCAGTGCAGTGAGTCCAGAGAGTGCACTGGCACCACTGGGGATGCACTGCAGTGAGTCCAGAGAGTGCACTGGCACCACTGAGAATGCACTTCAATGAGTCCAGAGAGTGCACTGGCACCACTGGGGATGCACTGCAGTGAGTCCAGAGAGTGCAGTGGCACCACTGGGGATGCACTGCAGTGAGTCCAGAGAGTGCACTGGCAACAGTGGGGATGCACTGCAGTGAGTCCAGAGAGTGCACTGGCACCACTGGGTATGCAGTGCAGTGAGTCCTGTGAGTGCACTGGCACCACTGGGGATGCACTGCAGTGAGTCCAGAGAGTGCACTGGCACCACTAGGGATGCAGTGCAGTGAGTCCAGAGAGTGCACTGGCACCACTGGGGATGCAGTGCAGTGAATCCAGTGAGTGCACTGGCACCACTGGGGATGCTGTGCAGTGAGTCCAGAGAGTGCACTGGCACTACTGGGGATGCACTGCAGTGAGTCCAGAGAGTGCACTGGCACCACTGGGGATGCACTGCAGTGAGTCCAGAGAGTGCACTGGCACAAATGGGGATGCAGTGCAGTGAGTCCTGAGAGTGCACTGGCACCACTGGGGATGCACTGCAGTGAGTCCAGAGATTGCACTGGCACCACTGGGGATGCAGTACAGTGAGTCCACACAGTGCTCTTGCACCACAGGGGATGCAGTGCCGTGACTCAAGAGAGTGCACTGGCAGCACTGGGGATGCAGTGCAGTGAGTCCAGAGAGTGCACTGGCACCACTGGAGATGCAGTGCAGTGAGTCCAGAGAGTGCAATGGCACCACTGCGGATGCACTGCAGTGAGTCCAGAGAGTGCACTGGCACCACTGGGGATGCACTGCAGTGAGTCCAGAGAGTGCACTGGCACCACTGGGGATGCACTGCAGTGAGTCCAGAGAGTGTACTGGCACCACAGGGTATGCACTGAAGTGAGTCCAGAGAGTGCACTGGCACCACTGAGAATGCACTTCAGTGAGTCCAGAGAGTGCACTGGCACCACTGGGGATGCAGTGCAGTGAGTCCACAGAGTGCACTAGCACCACTGGGGATGCAGTGCAGTGAGTCCAGAGAGTGCGCTGGAACCACTGGGGATGCAGTGCAGTGAGTCCAGAGAGTGCACTGGCACCACTTGGGATGCAGTGCAGTGAGTCCAGAGAGTGCACTGGCACCAGTGGGGATGCACTGCAGTGAGTCCAGTGAGTGCACTGGCACCACTGGAGATGCAGTGCAGTGAGTCCAGAGAGTGCACTGGCACCACTGGGGAAGCAGTGCAGTGAGTCCACAGAGTGCACTGGCACCACCGGGGATGCAGTGCAGTGAGTCCAGAGAGTGCACTGGCACCACTGAGAATGCACTTCAGTGAGTCCAGAGAGTGCACTGGCACCACTGGGGATGCAGTGCAGTGAGTCCAGAGATTGCACTGGCACCACTGGGGATGCAGTGCTGTGACTCCAGAGAGCGCACAGGCACCACTGGGGATGCAGTGCAGTGAGTCCAGAGAGTGCACTGGCACCACTGGGGATGCACTGCAGTGAGCCCAGAGAGTTCACTGGCACCACTGGGGATGCACTGCAGTGAGTCCAGAGAGTGCACTGGCAACAGTGGGGATGCACTGCAGTGAGTCCAGAGAGTGCACTGGCACCACTGGGGATGCAGTGCAGTGAGTCCTGTGAGTGCACTGGCACCACTGGGGATGCACTGCAGTGAGTCCAGAGAGTGCACTGGCACCACTGGGGATGCAGTGCAGTGAGTCCAGAGAGTGCACTGGCACCACTGGGGATGCAGTGCAGTGAATCCAGTGAGTGCACTGGCACCAGTGGGGATGCACTGCAGTGAGTCCAGAGAGTGCACTGGCACTACTGGGGATGCAGTGCAGTGAGTCCAGAGAGTGCACTGGCACCACTGGGGATGCAGTGCAGTGAGTCCAGAGAGTGCACTGTCACTACTGGGGATGCAGTGCAGTGAGTCCTGAGAGTGCACTGGCACCACTGGGGATGCACTGCAGTGAGTCCAGAGATTGCACTGGCACCACTGGGGATGCAGTACAGTGAGTCCACACAGTGCTCTTGCACCACAGGGGATGCAGTGCAGTGACTCAAGAGAGTGCACTGGCAGCACTGGGGATGCAGTGCAGTGAGTCCAGAGAGTGCACTGGCACCACTGGAGATGCAGTGCAGTGAGTCCAGAGAGTGCAATGGCACCACTGCGGATGCACTGCAGTGAGTCCAGAGAGTGCACTGGCTCCACTGGGGATGCACTGCAGTGAGTCCAGAGAGTGCACTGGCACCACTGGGGATGCACTGCAGTGAGTCCAGAGAGTGTACTGGCACCACAGGGTATGCACTGAAGTGAGTCCAGAGAGTGCACTGGCACCACTGAGAATGCACTTCAGTGAGTCCAGAGAGTGCACTGGCACCACTGGGGATGCAGTGCAGTGAGTCCACAGAGTGCACTAGCACCACTGGGGATGCAGTGCAGTGAGTCCAGAGAGTGCGCTGGAACCACTGGGGATGCAGTGCAGTGAGTCCAGAGAGTGCACTGGCACCACTGGGGATGCAGTGCAGTGAGTCCAGAGAGTGCACTGGCACCAGTGGGGATGCACTGCAGTGAGTCCAGTGAGTGCACTGGCACCACTGGGGATGCAGTGCAGTGAGTCCAGAGAGTGCACTGGCACCACTGGGGAAGCAGTGCAGTGAGTCCAGAGAGTGCACTGGCACCACTGGGGATGCAGTGCAGTGAGTCCAGAGAGTGCACTGGCACCACTGGGGATGCAGTGCAGTGAGTCCAGAGAGTGCACTGGCACCACTGGGGATGCACTGCAGTGAGTCCACAGAGTGCACTGGCACCACTGGGGATGCAGTGCAGTGAGTCCAGAGAGTGCACTGGCACCACTGAGAATGCACTTCAGTGAGTCCAGAGAGTGCACTGGCACCACTGGGGATGCAGTGCAGTGAGTCCAGAGATTGCACTGGCACCACTGGGGATGCAGTGCTGTGACTCCAGAGAGCGCACAGGCACCACTGGGGATGCAGTGCAGTGAGTCCAGAGAGTGCACTGGCACCACTGGGGATGCACTGCAGTGAGCCCAGAGAGTGCACTGGCACCACTGGGGATGCACTGCAGTGAGTCCAGTGAGTGCACTGGCACCACTGGGGAAGCAGTGCAGTCAGTCCAGAGAGTGCAGAGGCACCACTGGTGATGCAGTTTAGTGAGTCCAGAGAGTGCACTGGCACCACTGGGGATGCAGTGCAGTGAGTCCAGTGAGTGCACTGGCACCACTGGGGATGCAGTGCAGTGAGTCCAGAGAGTGCACTGGCACCACTGGGGATGCAGTGCAGTGAATCCAGTGAGTGCACAGGCACCACTGGGGATGCAGTTTAGTGAGTCCAGAGAGTGCACTGGCACTACTGGGGATGCAGTGCAGTGAGTCCAGAGAGTGCACTGGCACCACTGGGGATGCACTGCAGTGAGTCCAGAGAGTGCACTGTCACTACTGGGGATGCAGTGCAGTGAGTCCTGAGAGTGCACTGGCACCACTGGGGATGCACTGCAGTGAGTCCAGAGAGTGCACTGGCACCACTGGGGATGCAGTACAGTGAGTCCACACAGTGCTCTTGCACCACAGGGGATGCAGTGCAGTGACTCAAGAGAGTGCACTGGCAGCACTGGGGATGCAGTGCAGTGAGTCCAGAGAGTGCACTGGCACCACTGGGGATGCAGTGCAGTGAGTCCAGAGAGTGTAATGGCACCACTGCGGATGCACTGCAGTGAGTCCAGAGAGTGCACTGGCTCCACTGGGGATGCACTGCAGTGAGTCCAGAGAGTGCACTGGCACCACTGGGGATGCACTGCAGTGAGTCCAGAGAGTGTACTGGCACCACAGGGTATGCACTGAAGTGAGTCCAGAGAGTGCACTGGCACCACTGAGAATGCACTTCAGTGAGTCCAGAGAGTGCACTGGCACCACTGGGGATGCAGTGCAGTGAGTCCACAGAGTGCACTAGCACCACTGGGGATGCAGTGCAGTGAGTCCAGAGAGTGCGCTGGAACCACTGGGGATGCACTGCAGTGAGTCCAGAGAGTGCACTGGCACCAGTGGGGATGCACTGCAGTGAGTCCAGTGAGTGCACTGGCACCACTGGGGATGCAGTGCAGTGAGTCCAGAGAGTGCACTGGCACCACAGGGGAAGCAGTGCAGTGAGTCCAGAGAGTGCACTGGCACCACTGGGGATGCAGTGCAGTGAGTCCAGAGAGTGCACTGGCACCACTGGGGATGCAGTGCAGTGAGTCCAGAGAGTGCACTGGCGCCACTGGGGATGCACTGCAGTGAGTCCACAGAGTGCACTGGCACCACTGGGGATGCAGTGCAGTGAGTCCAGAGAGTGCACTGGCACCACTGAGAATGCACTTCAGTGAGTCCAGAGAGTGCACTGGCACCACTGGGGATGCAGTGCAGTGAGTCCAGAGATTGCACTGGCACCACTGGGGATGCAGTGCTGTGACTCCAGAGAGCGCACAGGCACCACTGGGGATGCAGTGCAGTGAGTCCAGAGAGTGCACTGGCACCACTGGGGATGCACTGCAGTGAGCCCAGAGAGTGCACTGGCACCACTGGGGATGCACTGCAGTGAGTCCAGTGAGTGCACTGGCACCACTGGGGAAGCAGTGCAGTGAGTCCAGAGAGTGCAGAGGCACCACTGGTGATGCAGTTTAGTGAGTCCAGAGAGTGCACTGGCACCACTGGGGATGCAGTGCAGTGAGTCCAGTGAGTGTACTGGCACCACTGGGGATGCACTGCAGTGAGTCCAGAGAGTGCACTGGCACCACTGAGAATGCACTTCAGTGAGTCCAGAGAGTGCACTGGCACCACTGGGGATGCAGTGCAGTGAGTCCAGAGAGTGCACTGGCACCACTGGGGATGCAGTGCAGTGAGTCCAGAGAGTGCACTGGCACCAATGGGGATGCAGTGCAGTGAGTCCAGAGAGTGCACTGGCACCACTGGGGATGCGGTGCCGGGAGTCCAGAGAGTGCTTTGGCACCAGTGGGGATGCACTGCAGTTACTCCAGAGACTGCACTGGCACCACTGGGGATGCAGTGCAGTGAGTCCAGAGAGTGCACTGGCACCACTGGGGATGCACTGCAGTGAGTCCAGAGAGTGCACTGGCACCACTGGGGATGCACTGCAGTGAGTCCAGAGAGTGCACTGGCACCACTGGGGATGCACTGCAGTGAGTCCAGAGATTGCACTGACACCACTGGGGATGCAGTGCAGTGAGTCCAGAGAGTGCACTGGCACCACTGGGGATGCACTACAGTGAGTCCACAGAGTGCACTGGCACCACTGGGGATGCTCTGCAGTGAGTCCAGAGATTGCACTGGCACCACTGGGGATGCAGTGCAGTGAGTGCAGAGAGTGCACTGGCACCACTGGGAATGCACTTCAGTGAGTTCAGAGAGTGCACTTGCACCACTGGGGATGGGTTTCAAGCCAACTGCATTAACCGCTCATGCTTCTTTTTTATGAGAATTAGTAAACCAATTACATAGCCTTGTCAAGACTAAATCACAGGTAAAAATCCTGTACATCTCATGTGGCCAACCACTCCCAACTAGGATTCCAAGAACCAGGAGGTTCGGTGAAAATAGGGCTAGTGCTATTAGAGGGGTGATTATTAGGGTAAGCCCTAAGCTGTCTTTAATGGAGAAGTATGGGTGGAATGGGATTTTGTCGCAGTCTGATACGATTCCTAGTGGGTTATTTGAGCCTGATTCGTGTAGGAAGGTTAGGTGGACTAGGGTGATTCCTGCAATTAGGAAGGGCAGTAGGAAGTGGATGGCGAAGAATCGGGTTAAGGTTGGATTGTCTACTGAGAATCCTCCTCAGGCTCATTCTACTAGAGTTTGCCCAATGTACGGGATGGCTGAGAATAGGTTGGTGATTACGGTGGCCCCTCAGAATGACATTTGTCCTCATGGTAGGACATACCCTACGAAGGCAGTTGCTATTAGGGTGAGTAGGAGGATTACTCCTGTGTTTCAGGTTTCTTTGTATAGGTAGGAGCCGTAGTAGAGGCCTCGTCCGATGTGTAAGTAGATGCAGATAAAGAAGAGCGAAGCACCGTTGGCGTGGAGGTTGCGGATGAGCCATCCGTACTGGACGTCTCGGCATGTGTGAGCTACTGAGGAGAAGGCGAGTGAAGTGTCTGCGGTGTAGTGTATGGCTAGTAGCAGGCCTGTTAGGATTTGTGTGGCTAAGCAGATGGCTAGAAGGGAGCCGAAGTTTCATCAGGCAGAGATGTTGGAGGGGGCGGGTAGGTCGATTAGGGAGTTGTTGATTATTTTTAGTAGGGGATGGGATTTGCGGATGTTAGGGGCCATTAGTGAGTCTGTGTGTTATTAGGATTATTACCAGGATGGAGAGGGCGAAGGATCCTAGGTAGGCCTTAATTAGCCCTGTGTGTATTGAGGTTGCGGCTTTGCTTGCGGCTACTTGTAGTTCAGCAAGGCCCTCTGGCCCTATTTTTTTGAGTCAGGAGAGGTCGATCAAGTGTAGGGCAATGTTTTGTCCCTTTTCTAGTAGGTTTTTGGAGAAGAATCGGTGTACTAGGGGGTTGAAGTACCCTAATGCAGAGGAGAAGTTTATGAGGGGGTTTGGTTTGGGGTGAGTGAGGGTGTGTGTTATGTTCGATAGTTCTAGGGCTAGGATGATTCCTAGGATTGTTATGAGGATGGCAGCGGTTTTGGTGATAAGGGGTATGGTTATTGGGGGGGTTTTGGTTGGTGTGATGAAAGAGGTAATGATTATTCCTGCTGTAATGCTGCCTAGGGCGAGTCGGGTTAGGGGGGCGGTGATTAGTGGGTTGTTTTCGTTTATTGATACTATTGGGGGGATTCGGGTTTGTCCAGCTTGGACTAGGATGGTTATGCGGATGCTGTAGGTTGCGGTGAATGCTGTGGCTATAAGGGTTAGGAGTAGGGCTCAAGTATTTAGGTATGATGTGTTTAAGCTTTCGATGATGAGGTCTTTTGAGTAGAATCCGGCTAGGAATGGGGTTCCTATCAGCGCCAGGTTTCCGATGGTTAGGCAGGAAGTAGTGACTGGGAGTATTTTCTGTAGGCCTCCTATCTTTCGGATATCTTGTTCTCCGTTTAGGTTGTGGATGATAGACCCTGAGCATAGGAATAGTATGGCTTTAAAGAAGGCATGGGTTGAGATGTGTAGGAAGGCTAGTTGTGGGAGGTTTAGTCCGATAGTGACTATTATTAGTCCTAGTTGGCTGGATGTTGAGAAAGCAATGATTTTTTTGATGTCATTTTGGGTTAGGGCGCATGTGGCAGCGAATAGGGTTGATAGAGCACCTAGGCATAGGCAGGCAGTTAGGGCTGTCTGGTTGGTGGCTAGCAGGGGGTGCATGCGGATGAGCAGGAAGATTCCGGCTACTACTATGGTACTGGAGTGCAGTAGGGCTGATACTGGGGTGGGGCCTTCTATTGCTGCGGGCAGTCATGGGTGGAGTCCAAATTGGGCGGATTTTCCTGCGGCTGCGAGGATTAATCCTATGAGGGGGAGGATTGGGGTTTGGTGGGGGTGTACGGCTTGTTGGATCTCTCAGGTGTTGAATGTTGAAGCTAGTCATGCTATGCTCAGGATCAGTCCGATGTCTCCGATTCGGTTGTAGATTACGGCTCGTAGGGCGGCGGTGTTGGCATCTGCTCGGCCTTGTCATCAGCCGATGAGAAGGAAGGACATGATTCGTACTCCTTCCCAGCCTACGAATAGGAGGAATATGTTGTTTGCGGTTGTTAGGAGGAGTATGGCGACTAGGAATGTCAGTAGGTAGGTGAAAAATTTTGTTACGTATGGCTCTGAGGCCATGTATCATATGGCGAATTGTAGGATTGATCATGTTACAAATAGGGCGATTGGAAGAAATGTTATTGAGTATTGGTCTATTTTTAGGCTCAGGGGGATTTTAAAGTTTATAATGAATTTTCACTCCCAGTGGCAGGTGACAGATTCTACTCCCGAGTAGATGAATGCGGTTGTAGGGGCTAGGCTAATTAGGAATGCGGTTTTAACAGCGCGGGTGGTGGCTTGTGGGGTGTTTTTAAAGTTTTTAAATAGAAATGGCAGGATGATTGGGGTTAGGAGGATTGTCAGCGTGAGTAGTGTGAGGGAGTTGATTAGTAGTGTGGGGTTCACTACTTTTACTTGGATTTGCACCAAGATGGGTGGTTCCTAAGACCAGTGGATTGCTGTTATCCTTTAAAAGTAAGGGGGCTGAGGTTTTAGGCTCAGATGTAAGAGTTAGCAGCTCTTGTTGGTTAAACCCTCCCCTCGGCAGGTAAGAAGGTTTGAACTTCTATTCTTAGAATCACAGTCTAATGTTTGGTTTAAACTATACTTGCATGAGGGGATTCCGGAGATCAGTTCGGGTTTGAGGATTAGGAGGAATATTGGGATAATGTGGAGTGTTATGAGCAGGTGTTCTCGCGTGGTTGAGTTTTGCATAGATGTGATGTGGGAGGGGATTGAGCCTCGTTGGGTCATTAGTAGTATGAATAAGGTGTAGGAGGCGGTTAGTAGGGTTGCGATTCCTGTTAGGATGATCGTGAAGGCAGATCAGTTGAATAAGGTGATTATAATGGTTAGCTCTGCTATGAGGTTTGTTGTTGGGGGTAAGGCTATGTTTGTTAGATTGGCCAGCAATCATCAGGTAGCTACGAGTGGTAGGAGAGGTTGTAGGCCTCGTGTGAGTAGTAGAATTCGGCTGTGCGTACGTTCATAGTTTGTGTTGGCTAGGCAGAATAGTATGGAGGAAGTTAGTCCATGGGAAATTATTAGGATCATTGCCCCTGAGAATGATCAGTGGGTTTGGATTATTCCTGCGGCGATAACTAGGCCTATGTGGCTAACGGATGAATAAGCGATTAGTGATTTTAGGTCTGTCTGTCGTAGGCAGATTGAGCTAGTCATTAGGGCGCCTCATAGGGCCAGGGTTAGGAAGGGGTAGTGCAGGAGGTTGGACAGTGGGCCCATAAATAGAGTGACTCGTATAATTCCGTATCCTCCTAGCTTTAGTAGTAGGGCGGCGAGGAGTATTGAGCCTGCGATGGGTGCTTCTACGTGGGCTTTTGGCAGTCAGAGGTGTAGGCCGTATAGTGGGGCTTTTACTATGAATGCTATGAGCAGTGCTAGACCTGATAGTATTCCTGTCCATGAGGTGGATAGGGTTGGGTGGGTTAGTTGTAGGGTTGGCAGGTGCAGGGTGCCAATTTTCACGTATAGGTGTATGATTGTGATTAGCAGGGGTAGAGAGCTTACTGGCGTGTAGAATAGCAGGTAGATGCCAGCGCTTAGGCGTTCTGGTTGGTTCCCCCATCGGGTGATTAAGATTAGGGTGGGAATGAGGGTTGCTTCAAATGAGATGTAAAATAGTGCTAGTTCTGTGGTGGAAAAGGCTAGTAGGATGAATGGCTGGACTGCGACTAAGGTTGAGATAAAGATTCGTTTGCGTTGTAGGGGTTCTTGTTGCAGGTGGTTTTGGCTTGCTATGATTATGAGTGGGAGTAGTCAGCAGGATAGTACTAGGAGGGGGGATGAGATTTGGTCAATTCCTGTTCAGTTGGATAAAAATTTGTAGGGGTAGTAGGTTGGGATTAATCACTGTAGGCTTAGGGCAGCGATTAGGAGGCTGTATAAGGTGGTGTTAGTCCATAGAAATTTTGGTGGAGACAGCAGGGCTGTTGGAAGAAGTATGATTGTGGGTAGGATGATTTTTAGCATTGCAGGAGGTTTAGGTTGTGTAGATGGTCGGAGCCATGTGTGCGGGTGGAGGCTACTAGGATGGCCAGGCCTGTGCCCGCCTCACACGCTGAGAAGGTTAGCATGAGAATTGGTACCATGGTGAATGAGGAGACTTGGTTTTCGATGGATCATATTGATAGGCCTACGAATATCGATAATATTATGCTTTCAAGGCATAGTAGGGCGGATACTAGGTGGGTTCGGTGGAAGGCTAGTCCTAGTCCGCTGAAAATGAAGGCTGAGTAGAAGCTTAAATGTAGGGGCGACATAAGAAAGTTACAGGGTTGGCTGTAATCTGCTGGGTCGAAACCAGCTATCTTTTTGGTTAGACTAACTTTCTGTTATTCTGCTCATTCTAGGCCCCCTTGAATTCACTCGTAGGCCAGTCCGAGTGTTAGGAGAAGGAGGATCACTACAGTTCAGGTGAGGGTCATTAGGGGGGATTGGAGTTGGACGGCTCATGGCAGGGGGAGTAGGAGGGCGATTTCTAGGTCGAATAGGACGAACAGGATGGCTACTGAGGAAGAATCGGACTGAGAATGGTAATCGAGCAGATCCAAGTGGGTCGAATCCACATTCGTACGGTGAGAGTTTCTCTGAGTCGGGGTTTATTTGGGCGAGTCAGAAGTTTAATGCGGTTAGGGCGGCGCTTAGGATTGATGATAGGGCGAATATGAACATGAGTGCGTTCATTGCTCTCCTCTGGGTTTATACCAGATTCTAGAGATTGGAAGTCAATTGTAATTAATATACTAGAAGAGCAAGATCCTCATCAGTAGATGGTTATGTAGAGGAATAGTCAGATGACGTCTACGAAGTGTCAGTATCAGGCTGCTGCCTCGAATCCGAAGTGGTGGTCTGATGTAAAGTGGAACTTGATCAGTCGGAAGAGGCAGACGGTCAGGAAGGAGGATCCGATGATTACGTGGAGTCCGTGGAATCCAGTGGCAACGAAGAAGGTAGATCCGTAGACGCTATCGGCGATTGAGAATGGGGCTTCGTGGTATTCTATTGCTTGTAGGGCTGTGAAGTAGAATCCCAGGAGGATCGTTAGGGTTAGGGCGTGGATGGCGTGTTTTCGGTTTCCTTCTGTGATGCTGTGATGGGCTCACGTTACGGTAACGCCTGAGGCTAGTAGGATGGCTGTGTTTAGTAGGGGGACTTCTATCGGGTTGAGTGGTTTAATTCCTGTTGGGGGTCATTGGCCTCCTAGTTCTGGGGTTGGGGCCAGGCTCGAGTGGAAGAACGCTCAGAAGAACCCTAAGAAGAAGAATGCTTCGGATGTGATGAAAAGGATTATGCCGTATTGTAGGCCTTTTTGGACTGTGGGAGTGTGATGGCCTTGGAAGGTGCTTTCTCGTACAATGTCTCGTCATCATTGGAGTATTACTAGGAGTATTGAGATGAGGCCTAGGGTTAGTAGTATGGATGAGTTGTAGTGGAATCACATGATTAATCCTGAGGTTGTGAGTAGGGCGGCGGCTGCCCCGAAGATTGGTCAAGGGCTTGGGTCAACTATGTGGTATGAGTGTGCTTGGTGTGCCATTAGATGTTTTCTTGTAAGTATAGGCTTAGAAGGAGCACGAAGACGTAGGCCTGGATTATGGCTACTGCTACTTCTAGGATGGTTAGGAGTAGTAGGATGATTATTGTTAGGATGGATACTGCAGGAAGCGTGGGTATTAATGCAATGGAAGCTGTAGAGATGAGTTGGATGAGTAAGTGTCCTGCTGTAAGGTTGGCTGTAAGGCGGACTCCGAGGGCTAGGGGGCGGATTAGTAGGCTGGTTGTTTCGATCAGGATTAGTGCGGGGATTAGGGGTGTAGGGGTACCTTCGGGTAATAGGTGGGCTAAAGAGGCTGATGGTTGGTTTCGTAGGCCTGTTAGTAGTGTGGCGAGCCATAGTGGGAAGGCTAGGGCTATGTTCATAGATAGTTGGGTGGTTGGGGTGAATGTATATGGAAGGAGGCCTAGAAGGTTGATTGTAAGAAGTATGATTATTAGGGATGTAAATATTATGGCTCATTTGTGGCCATTTTTGTTGAGTGGGACTATTAGTTGTTTTGTGATTAGGTGAAGGAGTCATGTTTGGATAGTAGAAAGGCGGTTGTTGATTCATCGGTTGTTTGGGGACGGGAATAGTAGGGCTGGGAAGAGTAGGGATAGTAGGATTAAGGGGATGCCAAATAGATTGGGGCTGGAAAATTGGTCAAAGAAGCTTAGGTTCATGGTCAGGATCATGGTGTGGGTTTGGTAGTGAGGGAGGTCTTATTTGATGGGGGGTTGGTTGTGGTGAAGGCTAGTAGTTTTGGTTGGATGAGGAGTGCTAGGGTTAATCAGGTTATAATTATGATTGAAAATCATGGTGCGGGGTTAAGCTGTGGCATATCATTAAGGAGGGGGAAGTCCCTCTTTGGCTAGCTTAAAAGGCTAGTGCTGTTGCATAGCTTCTTAATGATTAGGATGATGATAGAAGGGACGATCAGGCCTCGAAATGTGGGAGTGGGGTTGATTCTACTACAATGGGTATGTAGCTGTGATTAGCCCCGCAAATTTCTGAGCATTGTCCGTAAAAAATCCCAGGCCGGGTGGTAATGAATGAAGTTTGGTTTAGTCGGCCTGGGATTGCGTCTGTTTTAACTCCGAGCGTTGGGACTGCTCAGGAGTGGAGTACGTCTCCTGCAGTAATGATCACGCGGATGGGGGATTCTATTGGGATAACTACGCGGTGGTCAACTTCTAGCAGTCGGAAGTGGCCGTTGGGTAAGTCTGGGGTGGGCACTATGTAGGAGTCGAATGATAGGTCTTTGAAGTCTGTGTATTCGTAGCTTCAGTATCATTGGTGGCCGATGGCTTTTAGGGTGAGGTCTGGTTCGTCGATTTTGTCCATTATGTAGAGGATTTGTAGGGATGGGAGGGCGAGGAGTACCAGGACGATAGCAGGTAGGATTGTCCAGATCAGCTCTACTTCTTGGGCGTCTACAGCATTGGACGAGAGTTTTTTCTGTTAGTATGTGGGCTAAAAGGTAGAGAACTAGGCTGCAGATAGCTAGGGCAACGATTAGGGCGTGGTCGTGGAATTCAACGAGTTCTTCTATGATGGGTGATGAGGCGTCTTGGAATCCTAGTTGGGAGTGGTTGGCCACATGAGATGTACAGGATTTTTACCTGTGATTTAGTCTTGACAAGGCTATGTAATTGGTTTACTAACGTCTCATAAGAAAGAAGCATGAGCGGTTAATGCAGTTGGCTTGAAACCAGCATGTGAGGGTTCGATTCCTTCCTTTCTTGTACTTGGACGAAGGCCGGTTCCTCGAAAGTATGGTATGGGGGAGGGCAGCCGTGGATTCATTCAACGTTTGTGGTAGTTAGTTCTGGTTGTAGGACTTTTCGTTTGGCCGAAAAGGCTTCTCAGATGATGAATATTAGTATGATTACGGCTACTATTGAGATTAGGGAGCCGATGGAGGAAATGGTGTTTCATAGTGTGTAGGCGTCGGGATAGTCCGAGTATCGTCGGGGTATTCCTGCTAGGCCTAGGAAGTGCTGGGGGAAGAACGTTAGGTTTACTCCTGTAAATATTACCCCGAAGTGGGCTTTTGCTCATGTTTGGTGTAGGGTAAACCCAGTGAGTAGTGGGAATCAGTGAGTAAATCCTGCTAGAATGGCAAAGACGGCGCCTATGGATAGGACGTAGTGGAAGTGGGCAACTACGTAGTACGTGTCGTGCAGGGCGATGTCTAGGGAAGAGTTTGCAAGAACGATTCCTGTTAATCCTCCGATGGTAAATAGGAAGATAAATCCTAGAGCTCATAGTATTGGGGGGGTCTCATTTGATTGTTCCTCCGTGCAGGGTGGCTAGTCAGCTAAATACTTTGATTCCGGTAGGGATGGCAATGATTATAGTGGCTGATGTAAAGTAGGCTCGGGTATCAACGTCTATTCCTACTGTAAACATGTGGTGAGCTCAGACGATGAATCCTAGGAAGCCGATGGATAGTATGGCTCAGACTATTCCCATGTAGCCGAAGGGCTCCTTTTTGCCTGAGTAGTACGTGACTACGTGTGAGATGATTCCAAACCCCGGTAGGATCAGAATATAGACTTCTGGGTGTCCGAAGAATCAGAATAGGTGTTGGTACAGGATTGGGTCTCCTCCTCCAGCGGGGTCGAAGAATGTGGTGTTTAGGTTTCGATCAGTTAGTAATATTGTAATACCGGCGGCGAGTACGGGGAGTGATAGAAGGAGTAGGATGGCGGTAATTAGTACGGATCAGACAAATAGTGGGGTTTGGTATTGTGAGAGTGCGGGGGGTTTTATGTTGATGGCTGTGGTGATAAAGTTGATGGCCCCAAGGATGGAGGAGATACCGGCTAAGTGGAGTGAGAAGATAGCCAGGTCTACTGAAGCTCCGGCGTGGGCAAGGTTACCTGCTAGGGGAGGGTAGACAGTTCAGCCTGTGCCGGCGCCAGCTTCTACAGTGGATGAGGCTAGTAGGAGGAGGAATGATGGGGGGAGGAGTCAAAAGCTTATGTTGTTTATTCGCGGGAATGCTATGTCGGGGGCACCGATTATGAGGGGGACTAATCAGTTGCCGAATCCTCCGATCATGATGGGTATGACTATAAAGAAGCTTATTACAAAGGCGTGAGCGGTAACGATTACATTGTAAATTTGGTCGTCGCCTAGGAGAGTTCCTGGTTGTCCTAGTTCTGCGCGGATTAATAGGCTGAGTGCGGTGCCGACTATTCCTGCTCATGCCCCGAAGATGAGGTACAGGGTGCCAATATCCTTATGGTTAGTGGAAAATAGTCATCGGTTGATGAAGGTGACGGGTAAGATGGCTGAGTGTTGAAGCGTTAGGCTGTAGTCCTTTTTACAGAGGTTTAATTCCTCTTCTTATCGGCTCTGTAGTGAAATTCATGTTGAGTTGCAAGCTCATCGATGCGCACTAGGGTGCGTCAGGGTCTTTGTAGGCAGAAGCCAATTGGTTTAGGCATTTAGCTGTTAACTAGAGTTTTGTGGGATCGAAGCCCATCTGTCTAGGGAGGCTTTAGCTTAATTAAAGCGTCTGACTTGCATTCAGAAGATACAGGTTAATATTCTGTAAGTCTTAATGTGCAGAAACTAAGAGGGTTTAACTCTTATTTAAGGCTTTGAAGGCCTTCGGTTTGGGGTGTTATCCTAAGTTTCTAGACAATGGCATGTATTATTGGGGACAGGGGAAGTAAGAGGATTGATAGTGAGGCAAGGACCGCAGTAGGTGTGCTTGGGGCTTTGCTAGTGTATCATTGTTTTATGTGGTTAGAGGAGTTGGGGGGAAGGGTAATTGTTGAGTGGTATGCGAGGCGTAGGTAGAAGAAGAGGCTGAGCAGTGATAGCATGGCAATTGCCATGGCTGCTGGTGTTATTTCCTGTTTAGTTAGTTCTTGGATGATAAGTCACTTTGGTATAAAGCCTGTTAATGGGGGGAGGCCTGCTAGGGATAAAAGTACTAGTATTAGGGTGGCGTTTAGCACTGGGGTTTTTGTTCATGAGGTTGTGATCATGGATAGGTTAAGGGCTTTGATTTTGTTAAGGGCTAGGAATACGGCTGATGTTATGATTGTGTATAGGTAGAAGGTAAGTAAGGCCAATTTGGGGCTGTAAACTAGGATGATGGCGATTCAGCCTAAGTGGGAGATGGACGAGAAGGCTAGGATTTTGCGTGTTTGTGTTTGGTTCAGTCCTATTCAGCCTCCTAGTGCTGTTGAGGCTAGGGCCATGGCGGTGAGTAGAGCTGGGTCGAGGGATTTGGATGTTAGTAGGAGCAGGGTTAGTGGGGGGAATTTTATGAGGGTCGAGAGTAGCAGGGCTGTTATTAGTGGCGATCCTTGTAGTACTTCTGGGAATCAGAAGTGAAATGGCACTAGGCCCAGTTTAATAGCGATTGCTGCTGTCAGTAGTAGACAGGAGGTTGGGTGGTTTATTTGTGTGATGTCTCATTGGCCGGTGACTCAGGCATTGGTTATGCTAGAGAATAGGACCAGGGCGGAAGCAGCTGCTTGGGTTAGGAAGTATTTCGTTGCGGCTTCTACTGCTCGTGGGTGGTGGGATTTGGCAATTAGGGGAATGATGGCTAGTGCGTTGATCTCCAGTCCTGTCCAGGCCAGAACTCAGTGGTTGCTGGAAATTGTGATTGTGGTGCCCAAGATGAGGCTGAAGGTTATGATTGGGGTCGCGTAAGGGTTCATTAGTAGAGGAGGGGGTTAAACCATCATTTTCGGGGTATGGGCCCGATAGCTTGATTAGCTGACTCTACTAGAAAATAATATAAGGGAAGTATGGAGAATTTTGATTTCTCTTGTGTGGGTTCAATTCCTACTTTTCTAAGGTCAACAGGAAATGAGAGGGCTGTTATACCTCTATGTTCACTTTATCATAGTGACCCTTTGTAGTTCAGGCACATTTCCTTATGTAAGGAGGTAGGCCTGCATAGCAGATAGGTATGCTGATGTGTCAGAGGCACAGAGCTAGTGTGAGGGGTAGGAAGTTTTTTCATAGTAGGTGCATTAGTTGGTCATATCGGAATCGTGGGTATGAAGCTCGGACCCATAAGAAACCAGAAGATAGTAGGAGGACTTTTGTGGCTAGGATGACGGGGAATAGTTCTGTGGGTGGCCCTAGGGCGCTTGGGTTTAGGAATATGATGGCTGTAAGTGTATTTATTAGCATAATGTTCGCATATTCAGCTAGGAAGAATAAGGCGAAGGGTCCTGCGGCGTATTCAACGTTAAACCCTGAGACTAGCTCAGATTCACCCTCTGTGAGGTCAAAAGGAGCTCGGTTTGTCTCTGCTAGGGTGGATACGTATCATATTATTGCTAGGGGTCATGAGGAGAAAATGAAGTATAGAGGCTCCTGTGCGACGGCAAAGGAGCTGAGTGTGTAGCTTCCGCTTAGTATGATTATTGATAGCAGGATTATGGCCAGTGTCACTTCGTATGAAATGGTCTGTGCTACTGCCCGTAGGGCTCCGATTAGTGCGTATTTTGAGTTCGAGGCTCAGCCTGATCATAGGACTGAGTAGACGGCTAGGCTTGACATGGCTATTAGGAAGAGAACTCCGAGGTTTAGATCTGCTAGGGGAAATGGGAGTGGTAGTGGTGCTCAAGTGGTGAGGGCTAGGACAAGGGCTAGTATTGGTATCAGAATGAATAGAAGTGGGGAAGAGGTAGAGGGTCGGATGGGCTCTTTGGTAAATAGTTTCAGTCCGTCCGCAAATGGTTGAAGTAGGCCAAAAGGCCCGACAACGTTAGGGCCTTTGCGGGATTGTATGTAGCTTAGGATTTTCCGTTCTACTAGGGTTAGGAAGGCTACGGCAATCAGGATTGGGATGATGTATAGGAGGGATATAACGAGGCAGCTTAGTGTTGTTATTTGAATCATGGGTGAAGCTAGGGAGAGGATTTGAACATCTGGGGAAAGGGCTTAAGCCTTCTGCACTTGCCGGGCTCTGCCACTCTAGCTGGTCCTTTTCTAGGATTGAAAGTGGTGGGGGAAGGCCCTCTTCACGGTTTAGTTGGTTTCACTGCTTAGAGGGGGGGGGCGTGCTTGTGGTATTGGCCCCACTTTCCCGGTCCTTTCGTACTGGGGAGAGTGTGTCATAGATAGAAACCGACCTGGATTGCTCCGGTCTGAACTCAGATCACGTAGGACTGTTAATCGTTGAACAAACGAACCCTTAATAGCGGCTGCACCATTAGGATGTCCTGATCCAACATCGAGGTCGTAAACCCCCCTGTCGATATGGGCTCTTGAGGGGGATTGCGCTGTTATCCCTGGGGTAGCTTGGTCCATTAATCAATTATATTGGGTCTGGTCACTGTTAGCACTTTGAGGGGTAGCTCTAGGTAAAGAGGTATGGTCTTGTTTTTGGAGGATTTGTTCTCCTCCAAGGTCGCCCCAACCGAAAAATATCGACCAGGCTCTGCGATGGTAGTGGCCCCAGTGGGGTTGATTGAGGATTCGCGGTGGTCGTTGATTTTTAAGTTCCACAGGGTCTTCTCGTCTTATGTTCACATCCCCGCTTTTGCACGGGGAGATCAATTTCACTGATTATCTGTGAGAGACAGTTAAGACCTCGTTTAGCCATTCATACAAGTCTCGATTTATGGGACAATTGATTGCGCTACCTTTGCACGGTTAGGATACCGCGGCCGTTAAACCTAAGTCACCGGGCAGGCATCACCTTCAATACTTGTTTAATTTGCTGAAGGCTATGTTTTTGGTAAACAGTCGGGCCTTATTAATTTGCCGAGTTCCTTTCACAGATTTTAATCGCTCTTATAGGCGCTCCTGAGTCGGGTTAACAGGGTTAGTTAATACGTGGTCTTGTAGGGGTTTTTGTATCTGTCTAGGTCTGTTAATAATGTTTCTATGTAAGCTTGCGCCGTTAGAGGGGTGTGGCCCTGAGTTACTTATTTTAGCATTAATTCTCCTATATTCATAGGTTGACCTGTTTGTGATAAGGGAATCATCTTATTTTGGTATTTTTAGGTGGTGGAGCTTTGACGCACTCTTTTTTGATGGCTGCTTTAGGGCCCACGGTAGGATCAGTAGTAAGAATTATCCGCTAGTCGAGGTTGTGTCCTTTTTTAATGGAGCTGTCCCTCCATTAAATAGCTCTTAATCATCTCATTAGGGTTCAGGATGTCCGGTAGGGAGGATTAAGGGGGAACTTAGATTCGTTTCACAGGTAACCAGCTATCACCCAGCTCGGTTGGCTTTTCACCTCTACTGACAAGTCATCCCACTCTTTTGCAACAGAGACGGGTTCGCTCTCTTTAACTGCTTGAAAGTAGCTCGCTTGGGTTTCGGGGGGGCAAACTTTAGTTCACTTTGCTTGGTTGTTCTCGCTAAACCATGATGCAAAAGGTACAAGGGTTGATCTTTGCTGTCTGTCGCTTTGATTGTTTCACTGCTATTTCATCTTTCCCTTACGGTACTGGGGTCTCTATCGCGTCTAAGTGTCTTTTCTATCGCCTATACTAAGACTGTAAAATGCTTTAGTTTAATTAGTTTAGTAAATTCTTTAGTTTTGGTGTACTATTTGTGTGGTTGAGCTAGAGGGGGGGCTTCAAGACGATCCGGTCTAGTAGATATCTTTCAGGTGTAAGCTGAGTGCTTTGGTGTTATAGCTACGTCTTGATATTCTAAGTACACCTTCCGGTACACTTACCTTGTTACGACTTACCTCATCTTCAGCGTATTTATGGTATTAGTTATGTGGGATGTGGCTTTTGAGGAGGGTGACGGGCGGTATGTACGTGCCCCAGGGCCGGCTTAAAGTAGGCTCTATTGTCCCACTTTACTGCTAAATCCGCCTTCCAGAAGTGGTTTCACGCTTCTTTCCGTGTGCCCTATGAATAGGGAATGTAGCCCATTTCTTCCACTCCATAGGCTATACCTTGACCTGTCTTATTAGCGGGGTGCTATTGTGTCCACTGTTGTGCTCTCATTCGAGGTGGGCTGGCGACGGCGGTATGTAGGCTGTGTTGGCAAGGGGTGGTTGGGTTAATCGGGGATTATCGATTGTAGAACAGGCTCCTCTAGGTGGGTTTGGGGCACCGCCAAGTCCTTAGAGTTTTAAGCGTTTGTGCTCGTAGTTCTCTGGCGGATACTTCGGTAAAGTAAGTATCAAGATTTAGGGCCAGGCATAGTGGGGTATCTAATCCCAGTTTGGGCCCTGGCTTTCGTGGGTTTAAATCAGTCGTTAGTTCCTAAGATCATCTTAATGGTGTGTTTAGGTGCATCTTGGGCTTATGACAGCTCAGTTGCATTTTGATCTTAGTTAGCTAGGATAGGCATTTTACCACTCTTTACGCCGTGTCAATAGGACGGTTGATTTGGGTTTCTTGTATGACCGCGGTGGCTGGCACAAGATTTACCAACCCTTGAAGTTAGGCTGTTGCTATAACTAAGTCAAGTTTGCACTCATTGCTTAATGTTAATTACTGCTGAATACCCGTGGGGGCGTGGCTTAGCGAGGCGTCTTGGGCTACTACTTGGGTGTGCCTGATACCCGCTCCTCAAGGCCTGTATGGGGGTAGGTGGTCGAGGGCGTTTACACTGGGGCGCGGATACTTGCATGTATATATTTAGCAAAAACCAACCGTAAGGTTAGGACTAAGTCTTTTGTCCGCAGGCATGTTTTATGCCATCTTGGCAACTTCAGTGCCATGCTTTGTGTTAAGCTATGTGGACGGGGGTGTGGTTAGCTGATAGTTGAGTGGTGAGTGAGAGTGAAGTATATGAAATTATTGCTTGTGTTTACTATTTTTAGTACTGGAGTTTCTCTAATAAGTTTAAGTTATTTTGTATGTGTTTGTGTGTATATATACATCGTTCCGATGATGTCATGGAAGGGATGATTAATGGAGTTTTAGAGGTAGTTTGCTGGGATTGGGCGATGAAGGTTTATGCTACATGGTGGTTAGCGAAAGTTTACTGGTTTAGTTTGTGAAGCGCAGGGGTTGCGCTTAATGATTTGTTGTTTTGTGCTATGTCCAACGAGCATTCATCCAATAGCCCCATTTAACCCGGAGGGTGGAGGTAACATTAACTGAATGTGGTCAAAGTGCATCAGTGTCAGGATGATTCCCCATATACGCCAACCGTCTCATCGAGGGACCCTTGAAATATAGGATAGGCCGTGAGGCAGGTGTGTCCAGGCTTAGATTGTGGGACCCCCGAGATCACTGGGAATAGCCACCTGTGAGGTAACCCCGGAAAAAATAAGAGGAACCAGAGGCGCCAAAAAGCTGGAACATGCCGCGATTACGCATTGAGAAGGTGAAAGTACTCACAGATGCCACTTTGAAGGGCAAGGAGGGGTGAGTGAACCCAATGGATGGCCCTGACCGAGGAACCAGAGGCGCAAAAATGTGAGGAGGGCGAGGGGTTTAGGGGGAACGTATGGGCCTGAAGCTAGTCATACCGGACATTATGTGCAACGGGTTGCTGATTTCACGTGAGGAGTACGATTAATAAATCCGTCTGATACGAACTGCATGAGATATGTGGTGGAGAGTTGTTGTTGGAGCATGTCCTGTGAGCATTCATTAAAATGGGGTCTTGTTATGCGCTTGAGTGGAGTTGTATTGGGTGTTGTGGGGTATGGTCCTAGAACATTCATGCCGGGTGGTTTGGTAGGAGTGTGTTTAAGGGTTTAATGGCCGTGTACATGTATGGGTTTAGCACCTGCTTATAAGATAGTCCGTATATAATGTATATTACTGGTACTATAGTATGTATGTATATGGGGTATATAAATTTATGCACGAATATGCATAACCAAATACCCCCGCCTCGGGGGGGGAGGGGGGGGGGGGTTAAGCATAATGGCATAGATGGGGTAGAATTATTGGGGGCTTGCGGTTAGTTCCTGTAGTTGAGAACAATGGCGGCTTTTCGAGCCGCAGGCCTCGGGTAGTGTCCGGGCAGGAATAATGACTTATTTTATGTTTTTTTTAGGGATTTGCTTTGCGGTGGGTGTTTTGGGTGTGGCGTCGAATCCTTCGCCGTATTATGGGGTTGTTGGTTTGGTGTTAGCGTCTGTGGCGGGGTGCGGGTGGTTGCTGGGCCTTGGGGTTTCGTTCGTGGCTTTAGTGCTGTTTATGGTGTATTTGGGGGGTATGCTGGTGGTGTTTGTTTATTCAGTAGCTTTAGCAGCGGAGCCTTTCCCTGGGGCTTGGGGGGATTGACGGGTGATTGGATGTGCAGTAGCGTTTGTGGCAATTGTTTTTGGGGGGTTGGTGTTTGGGGGGTTTATGGGGGCTTGGAAGTTCGGGGTTTCTACTGTGAATAATGTTGGGGTGTTTGTTGTTCGGTCGGATTTTAGTGGAGTTTCCATGTTTTATTCACATGGGGCAGGGATGTTTTTAGTGGCGGGTTGGGGGCTGTTGTTGACTTTGTTTGTTGTATTGGAGCTTGTGCGGGGGTTGTCGCGGGGTGCTATTCGGGCGGTTTAGGGGTTAGGGTCAGAGAATAGTTTATTGAAAATGCCAGCTTTGGGAGCTGGAGATAAAGGTTTGAGTCCTTTTTTTCTGAGTTTGGGGTACTCTAAGAAGTGGTAAGTCTTCAATCTTTGGTTTACAAGACCAATGTTTTTATAAACTATTAGAGTATTTAGCAGTTGAGTATTTTGTTTTCTAGGGCGCTTGCGGCGGGGAGGAGAAATAGGAGGATAGTGAAGTAGGCGATTGAAGCGAGTTGGCCGATGATGATGAATGGGTGTTCGACGGGTTGGCTTCCTACTCATGTTAGGACGAGGAGGTCGGCGACTAGTACTCAGAATAGGAGCTGGGAGAGTGGTCGGAATGTTATTGCTCGTTGTTTTGATTTGTGCAGGAATGGGATTAGGAATAGGATCAGTACGGAGGCGGCCAGTGCTAATACGCCTCCTAGTTTATTTGGGATTGAACGTAGGATGGCGTAGGCGAATAGGAAGTATCATTCTGGCTTGATGTGTGGTGGGGTTACTAGTGGGTTTGCTGGGGTGAAGTTTTCTGGGTCTCCCAGGAGGTTAACCGCTCATGCTTCTTTCTTATGAGACGTTAGTAAACCAATTACATAGCCTTGTCAAGACTAAATCACAGGTAAAAATCCTGTACATCTCATGTGGCCAACCACTCCCAACTAGGATTCCAAGACGCCTCATCACCCATCATAGAAGAACTCGTTGAATTCCACGACCACGCCCTAATCGTTGCCCTAGCTATCTGCAGCCTAGTTCTCTACCTTTTAGCCCACATACTAACAGAAAAACTCTCGTCCAATGCTGTAGACGCCCAAGAAGTAGAGCTGATCTGGACAATCCTACCTGCTATCGTCCTGGTACTCCTCGCCCTCCCATCCCTACAAATCCTCTACATAATGGACAAAATCGACGAACCAGACCTCACCCTAAAAGCCATCGGCCACCAATGATACTGAAGCTACGAATACACAGACTTCAAAGACCTATCATTCGACTCCTACATAGTGCCCACCCCAGACTTACCCAACGGCCACTTCCGACTGCTAGAAGTTGACCACCGCGTAGTTATCCCAATAGAATCCCCCATCCGCGTGATCATTACTGCAGGAGACGTACTCCACTCCTGAGCAGTCCCAACGCTCGGAGTTAAAACAGACGCAATCCCAGGCCGACTAAACCAAACTTCATTCATTACCACCCGGCCTGGGATTTTTTACGGACAATGCTCAGAAATTTGCGGGGCTAATCACAGCTACATACCCATTGTAGTAGAATCAACCCCACTCCCACATTTCGAGGCCTGATCGTCCCTTCTATCATCATCCTAATCATTAAGAAGCTATGCAACAGCACTAGCCTTTTAAGCTAGCCAAAGAGGGACTTCCCCCTCCTTAATGATATGCCACAGCTTAACCCCGCACCATGATTTTCAATCATAATTATAACCTGATTAACCCTAGCACTCCTCATCCAACCAAAACTACTAGCCTTCACCACAACCAACCCCCCATCAAATAAGACCTCCCTCACTACCAAACCCACACCATGATCCTGACCATGAACCTAAGCTTCTTTGACCAATTTTCCAGCCCCAATCTATTTGGCATCCCCTTAATCCTACTATCCCTACTCTTCCCAGCCCTACTATTCCCGTCCCCAAACAACCGATGAATCAACAACCGCCTTTCTACTATCCAAACATGACTCCTTCACCTAATCACAAAACAACTAATAGTCCCACTCAACAAAAATGGCCACAAATGAGCCATAATATTTACATCCCTAATAATCATACTTCTTACAATCAACCTTCTAGGCCTCCTTCCATATACATTCACCCCAACCACCCAACTATCTATGAACATAGCCCTAGCCTTCCCACTATGGCTCGCCACACTACTAACAGGCCTACGAAACCAACCATCAGCCTCTTTAGCCCACCTATTACCCGAAGGTACCCCTACACCCCTAATCCCCGCACTAATCCTGATCGAAACAACCAGCCTACTAATCCGCCCCCTAGCCCTCGGAGTCCGCCTTACAGCCAACCTTACAGCAGGACACTTACTCATCCAACTCATCTCTACAGCCTCCATTGCATTAATACCCACCCTTCCTGCAGTATCCATCCTAACAATAATCATCCTACTACTCCTAACCATCCTAGAAGTAGCAGTAGCCATAATCCAGGCCTACGTCTTCGTGCTCCTTCTAAGCCTATACTTACAAGAAAACATCTAATGGCACACCAAGCACACTCATACCACATAGTTGACCCAAGCCCTTGACCAATCTTCGGGGCAGCCGCCGCCCTACTCACAACCTCAGGATTAATCATGTGATTCCACTACAACTCATCCATACTACTAACCCTAGGCCTCATCTCAATACTCCTAGTAATACTCCAATGATGACGAGACATTGTACGAGAAAGCACCTTCCAAGGCCATCACACTCCCACAGTCCAAAAAGGCCTACGATACGGCATAATCCTTTTCATCACATCCGAAGCATTCTTCTTCTTAGGGTTCTTCTGAGCGTTCTTCCACTCGAGCCTGGCCCCAACCCCAGAACTAGGAGGCCAATGACCCCCAACAGGAATTAAACCACTCAACCCGATAGAAGTCCCCCTACTAAACACAGCCATCCTACTAGCCTCAGGCGTTACCGTAACGTGAGCCCATCACAGCATCACAGAAGGAAACCGAAAACATGCCATCTACGCCCTAACCCTAACGATCCTCTTGGGATTCTACTTCACAGCCCTACAAGCAATAGAATACCACGAAGCCCCATTCTCAATCGCTGATAGCGTCTACGGATCTACCTTCTTCGTTGCCACTGGATTCCACGGACTCCACGTAATCATCGGATCCTCCTTCCTGACCGTCTGCCTCTTCCGACTGATCAAGTTCCACTTTACATCAGACCACCACTTCGGATTCGAGGCAGCAGCCTGATACTGACACTTCGTAGACGTCATCTGACTATTCCTCTACATAACCATCTACTGATGAGGATCTTGCTCTTCTAGTATATTAATTACAATTGACTTCCAATCTCTAGAATCTGGTATAAACCCAGAGGAGAGCAATGAACGCACTCATGTTCATATTCGCCCTATCATCAATCCTAAGCGCCGCCCTAACCGCATTAAACTTCTGACTCGCCCAAATAAACCCCGACTCAGAGAAACTCTCACCGTACGAATGTGGATTCGACCCACTTGGATCTGCTCGATTACCATTCTCAGTCCGATTCTTCCTCAGTAGCCATCCTGTTCGTCCTATTCGACCTAGAAATCGCCCTCCTACTCCCCCTGCCATGAGCCGTCCAACTCCAATCCCCCCTAATGACCCTCACCTGAACTGTAGTGATCCTCCTTCTCCTAACACTCGGACTGGCCTACGAGTGAATTCAAGGGGGCCTAGAATGAGCAGAATAACAGAAAGTTAGTCTAACCAAAAAGATAGCTGGTTTCGACCCAGCAGATTACAGCCAACCCTGTAACTTTCTTATGTCGCCCCTACATTTAAGCTTCTACTCAGCCTTCATTTTCAGCGGACTAGGACTAGCCTTCCACCGAACCCACCTAGTATCCGCCCTACTATGCCTTGAAAGCATAATATTATCGATATTCGTAGGCCTATCAATATGATCCATCGAAAACCAAGTCTCCTCATTCACCATGGTACCAATTCTCATGCTAACCTTCTCAGCGTGTGAGGCGGGCACAGGCCTGGCCATCCTAGTAGCCTCCACCCGCACACATGGCTCTGACCATCTACACAACCTAAACCTCCTGCAATGCTAAAAATCATCCTACCCACAATCATACTTCTTCCAACAGCCCTGCTGTCTCCACCAAAATTTCTATGGACTAACACCACCTTATACAGCCTCCTAATCGCTGCCCTAAGCCTACAGTGATTAATCCCAACCTACTACCCCTACAAATTTTTATCCAACTGAACAGGAATTGACCAAATCTCATCCCCCCTCCTAGTACTATCCTGCTGACTACTCCCACTCATAATCATAGCAAGCCAAAACCACCTGCAACAAGAACCCCTACAACGCAAACGAATCTTTATCTCAACCTTAGTCGCAGTCCAGCCATTCATCCTACTAGCCTTTTCCACCACAGAACTAGCACTATTTTACATCTCATTTGAAGCAACCCTCATTCCCACCCTAATCTTAATCACCCGATGGGGGAACCAACCAGAACGCCTAAGCGCTGGCATCTACCTGCTATTCTACACGCCAGTAAGCTCTCTACCCCTGCTAATCACAATCATACACCTATACGTGAAAATTGGCACCCTGCACCTGCCAACCCTACAACTAACCCACCCAACCCTATCCACCTCATGGACAGGAATACTATCAGGTCTAGCACTGCTCATAGCATTCATAGTAAAAGCCCCACTATACGGCCTACACCTCTGACTGCCAAAAGCCCACGTAGAAGCACCCATCGCAGGCTCAATACTCCTCGCCGCCCTACTACTAAAGCTAGGAGGATACGGAATTATACGAGTCACTCTATTTATGGGCCCACTGTCCAACCTCCTGCACTACCCCTTCCTAACCCTGGCCCTATGAGGCGCCCTAATGACTAGCTCAATCTGCCTACGACAGACAGACCTAAAATCACTAATCGCTTATTCATCCGTTAGCCACATAGGCCTAGTTATCGCCGCAGGAATAATCCAAACCCACTGATCATTCTCAGGGGCAATGATCCTAATAATTTCCCATGGACTAACTTCCTCCATACTATTCTGCCTAGCCAACACAAACTATGAACGTACGCACAGCCGAATTCTACTACTCACACGAGGCCTACAACCTCTCCTACCACTCGTAGCTACCTGATGATTGCTGGCCAATCTAACAAACATAGCCTTACCCCCAACAACAAACCTCATAGCAGAGCTAACCATTATAATCACCTTATTCAACTGATCTGCCTTCACGATCATCCTAACAGGAATCGCAACCCTACTAACCGCCTCCTACACCTTATTCATACTACTAATGACCCAACGAGGCTCAATCCCCTCCCACATCACATCTATGCAAAACTCAACCACGCGAGAACACCTGCTCATAACACTCCACATTATCCCAATATTCCTCCTAATCCTCAAACCCGAACTGATCTCCGGAATCCCCTCATGCAAGTATAGTTTAAACCAAACATTAGACTGTGATTCTAAGAATAGAAGTTCAAACCTTCTTACCTGCCGAGGGGAGGGTTTAACCAACAAGAGCTGCTAACTCTTACATCTGAGCCTAAAACCTCAGCCCCCTTACTTTTAAAGGATAACAGCAATCCACTGGTCTTAGGAACCACCCATCTTGGTGCAAATCCAAGTAAAAGTAGTGAACCCCACACTACTAATCAACTCCCTCACACTACTCACGCTGACAATCCTCCTAACCCCAATCATCCTGCCATTTCTATTTAAAAACTTTAAAAACACCCCACAAGCCACCACCCGCGCTGTTAAAACCGCATTCCTAATTAGCCTAGCCCCTACAACCGCATTCATCTACTCGGGAGTAGAATCTGTCACCTGCCACTGGGAGTGAAAATTCATTATAAACTTTAAAATCCCCCTGAGCCTAAAAATAGACCAATACTCAATAACATTTCTTCCAATCGCCCTATTTGTAACATGATCAATCCTACAATTCGCCATATGATACATGGCCTCAGAGCCATACGTAACAAAATTTTTCACCTACCTACTGACATTCCTAGTCGCCATACTCCTCCTAACAACCGCAAACAACATATTCCTCCTATTCGTAGGCTGGGAAGGAGTACGAATCATGTCCTTCCTTCTCATCGGCTGATGACAAGGCCGAGCAGATGCCAACACCGCCGCCCTACGAGCCGTAATCTACAACCGAATCGGAGACATCGGACTGATCCTGAGCATAGCATGACTAGCTTCAACATTCAACACCTGAGAGATCCAACAAGCCGTACACCCCCACCAAACCCCAATCCTCCCCCTCATAGGATTAATCCTCGCAGCCGCAGGAAAATCCGCCCAATTTGGACTCCACCCATGACTGCCCGCAGCAATAGAAGGCCCCACCCCAGTATCAGCCCTACTGCACTCCAGTACCATAGTAGTAGCCGGAATCTTCCTGCTCATCCGCATGCACCCCCTGCTAGCCACCAACCAGACAGCCCTAACTGCCTGCCTATGCCTAGGTGCTCTATCAACCCTATTCGCTGCCACATGCGCCCTAACCCAAAATGACATCAAAAAAATCATTGCTTTCTCAACATCCAGCCAACTAGGACTAATAATAGTCACTATCGGACTAAACCTCCCACAACTAGCCTTCCTACACATCTCAACCCATGCCTTCTTTAAAGCCATACTATTCCTATGCTCAGGGTCTATCATCCACAACCTAAACGGAGAACAAGATATCCGAAAGATAGGAGGCCTACAGAAAATACTCCCAGTCACTACTTCCTGCCTAACCATCGGAAACCTGGCGCTGATAGGAACCCCATTCCTAGCCGGATTCTACTCAAAAGACCTCATCATCGAAAGCTTAAACACATCATACCTAAATACTTGAGCCCTACTCCTAACCCTTATAGCCACAGCATTCACCGCAACCTACAGCATCCGCATAACCATCCTAGTCCAAGCTGGACAAACCCGAATCCCCCCAATAGTATCAATAAACGAAAACAACCCACTAATCACCGCCCCCCTAACCCGACTCGCCCTAGGCAGCATTACAGCAGGAATAATCATTACCTCTTTCATCACACCAACCAAAACCCCCCCAATAACCATACCCCTTATCACCAAAACCGCTGCCATCCTCATAACAATCCTAGGAATCATCCTAGGCCCCTCATGTACAGGGCCACACCCCTCTAACGGCGCAAGCTTACATAGAAACATTATTAACAGACCTAGACAGATACAAAAACCCCTACAAGACCACGTATTAACTAACCCTGTTAACCCGACTCAGGAGCGCCTATAAGAGCGATTAAAATCTGTGAAAGGAACTCGGCAAATTAATAAGGCCCGACTGTTTACCAAAAACATAGCCTTCAGCAAATTAAACAAGTATTGAAGGTGATGCCTGCCCGGTGACTTAGGTTTAACGGCCGCGGTATCCTAACCGTGCAAAGATAGCGCAATCAATTGTCCCATAAATCGAGACTTGTATGAATGGCTAAACGAGGTCTTAACTGTCTCTCACAGATAATCAGTGAAATTGATCTCCCCGTGCAAAAGCGGGGATGTGAACATAAGACGAGAAGACCCTGTGGAACTTAAAAATCAACGACCACCGCGAATCCTCAATCAACCCCACTGGGGCCACTACCATCGCAGAGCCTGGTCGATATTTTTCGGTTGGGGCGACCTTGGAGGAGAACAAATCCTCCAAAAACAAGACCATACCTCTTTACCTAGAGCTACCCCTCAAAGTGCTAACAGTGACCAGACCCAATATAATTGATTAATGGACCAAGCTACCCCAGGGATAACAGCGCAATCCCCCTCAAGAGCCCATATCGACAGGGGGGTTTACGACCTCAATGTTGGATCAGGACATCCTAATGGTGCAGCCGCTATTAAGGGTTCGTTTGTTCAACGATTAACAGTCCTACGTGATCTGAGTTCAGACCGGAGCAATCCAGGTCGGTTTCTATCTATGACACACTCTCCCCAGTACGAAAGGACCGGGAAAGTGGGGCCAATACCACAAGCACGCCCCCCCCCCTCTAAGCAGTGAAACCAACTAAACCGTGAAGAGGGCCTTCCCCCACCACTTTCAATCCTAGAAAAGGACCAGCTAGAGTGGCAGAGCCCGGCAAGTGCAGAAGGCTTAAGCCCTTTCCCCAGAGGTTCAAATCCTCTCCCTAGCTTCACCCATGATTCAAATAACAACACTAAGCTGCCTCGTTATATCCCTCCTATACATCATCCCAATCCTGATTGCCGTAGCCTTCCTAACCCTAGTAGAACGGAAAATCCTAAGCTACATACAATCCCGCAAAGGCCCTAACGTTGTCGGGCCTTTTGGCCTACTTCAACCATTTGCGGACGGACTGAAACTATTTACCAAAGAGCCCATCCGACCCTCTACCTCTTCCCCACTTCTATTCATTCTGATACCAATACTAGCCCTTGTCCTAGCCCTCACCACTTGAGCACCACTACCACTCCCATTTCCCCTAGCAGATCTAAACCTCGGAGTTCTCTTCCTAATAGCCATGTCAAGCCTAGCCGTCTACTCAGTCCTATGATCAGGCTGAGCCTCGAACTCAAAATACGCACTAATCGGAGCCCTACGGGCAGTAGCACAGACCATTTCATATGAAGTGACACTGGCCATAATCCTGCTATCAATAATCATACTAAGCGGAAGCTACACACTCAGCTCCTTTGCCATCGCACAGGAGCCTCTATACTTCATTTTCTCCTCATGACCCCTAGCAATAATATGATACGTATCCACCCTAGCAGAGACAAACCGAGCTCCTTTTGACCTCACAGAGGGTGAATCTGAGCTAGTCTCAGGGTTTAACGTTGAATACGCCGCAGGACCCTTCGCCTTATTCTTCCTAGCTGAATATGCGAACATTATGCTAATAAATACACTTACAGCCATCATATTCCTAAACCCAAGCGCCCTAGGGCCACCCACAGAACTATTCCCCGTCATCCTAGCCACAAAAGTCCTCCTACTATCTTCTGGTTTCTTATGGGTCCGAGCTTCATACCCACGATTCCGATATGACCAACTAATGCACCTACTATGAAAAAACTTCCTACCCCTCACACTAGCTCTGTGCCTCTGACACATCAGCATACCTATCTGCTATGCAGGCCTACCTCCTTACATAAGGAAATGTGCCTGAACTACAAAGGGTCACTATGATAAAGTGAACATAGAGGTATAACAGCCCTCTCATTTCCTGTTGACCTTAGAAAAGTAGGAATTGAACCCACACAAGAGAAATCAAAATTCTCCATACTTCCCTTATATTATTTTCTAGTAGAGTCAGCTAATCAAGCTATCGGGCCCATACCCCGAAAATGATGGTTTAACCCCCTCCTCTACTAATGAACCCTTACGCGACCCCAATCATAACCTTCAGCCTCATCTTGGGCACCACAATCACAATTTCCAGCAACCACTGAGTTCTGGCCTGGACAGGACTGGAGATCAACGCACTAGCCATCATTCCCCTAATTGCCAAATCCCACCACCCACGAGCAGTAGAAGCCGCAACGAAATACTTCCTAACCCAAGCAGCTGCTTCCGCCCTGGTCCTATTCTCTAGCATAACTAATGCCTGAGTCACCGGCCAATGAGACATCACACAAATAAACCACCCAACCTCCTGTCTACTACTGACAGCAGCAATCGCTATTAAACTGGGCCTAGTGCCATTTCACTTCTGATTCCCAGAAGTACTACAAGGATCGCCACTAATAACAGCCCTGCTACTCTCGACCCTCATAAAATTCCCCCCAATAACCCTGCTCCTACTAACATCCAAATCCCTCGACCCAGCTCTACTCACCGCCATGGCCCTAGCCTCAACAGCACTAGGAGGCTGAATAGGACTGAACCAAACACAAACACGCAAAATCCTAGCCTTCTCGTCCATCTCCCACTTAGGCTGAATCGCCATCATCCTAGTTTACAGCCCCAAATTGGCCTTACTTACCTTCTACCTATACACAATCATAACATCAGCCGTATTCCTAGCCCTTAACAAAATCAAAGCCCTTAACCTATCCATGATCACAACCTCATGAACAAAAACCCCAGTGCTAAACGCCACCCTAATACTAGTACTTTTATCCCTAGCAGGCCTCCCCCCATTAACAGGCTTTATACCAAAGTGACTTATCATCCAAGAACTAACTAAACAGGAAATAACACCAGCAGCCATGGCAATTGCCATGCTATCACTGCTCAGCCTCTTCTTCTACCTACGCCTCGCATACCACTCAACAATTACCCTTCCCCCCAACTCCTCTAACCACATAAAACAATGATACACTAGCAAAGCCCCAAGCACACCTACTGCGGTCCTTGCCTCACTATCAATCCTCTTACTTCCCCTGTCCCCAATAATACATGCCATTGTCTAGAAACTTAGGATAACACCCCAAACCGAAGGCCTTCAAAGCCTTAAATAAGAGTTAAACCCTCTTAGTTTCTGCACATTAAGACTTACAGAATATTAACCTGTATCTTCTGAATGCAAGTCAGACGCTTTAATTAAGCTAAAGCCTCCCTAGACAGATGGGCTTCGATCCCACAAAACTCTAGTTAACAGCTAAATGCCTAAACCAATTGGCTTCTGCCTACAAAGACCCTGACGCACCCTAGTGCGCATCGATGAGCTTGCAACTCAACATGAATTTCACTACAGAGCCGATAAGAAGAGGAATTAAACCTCTGTAAAAAGGACTACAGCCTAACGCTTCAACACTCAGCCATCTTACCCGTCACCTTCATCAACCGATGACTATTTTCCACTAACCATAAGGATATTGGCACCCTGTACCTCATCTTCGGGGCATGAGCAGGAATAGTCGGCACCGCACTCAGCCTATTAATCCGCGCAGAACTAGGACAACCAGGAACTCTCCTAGGCGACGACCAAATTTACAATGTAATCGTTACCGCTCACGCCTTTGTAATAAGCTTCTTTATAGTCATACCCATCATGATCGGAGGATTCGGCAACTGATTAGTCCCCCTCATAATCGGTGCCCCCGACATAGCATTCCCGCGAATAAACAACATAAGCTTTTGACTCCTCCCCCCATCATTCCTCCTCCTACTAGCCTCATCCACTGTAGAAGCTGGCGCCGGCACAGGCTGAACTGTCTACCCTCCCCTAGCAGGTAACCTTGCCCACGCCGGAGCTTCAGTAGACCTGGCTATCTTCTCACTCCACTTAGCCGGTATCTCCTCCATCCTTGGGGCCATCAACTTTATCACCACAGCCATCAACATAAAACCCCCCGCACTCTCACAATACCAAACCCCACTATTTGTCTGATCCGTACTAATTACCGCCATCCTACTCCTTCTATCACTCCCCGTACTCGCCGCCGGTATTACAATATTACTAACTGATCGAAACCTAAACACCACATTCTTCGACCCCGCTGGAGGAGGAGACCCAATCCTGTACCAACACCTATTCTGATTCTTCGGACACCCAGAAGTCTATATTCTGATCCTACCGGGGTTCGGAATCATCTCACACGTAGTCACGTACTACTCAGGCAAAAAGGAGCCCTTCGGCTACATGGGAATAGTCTGAGCCATACTATCCATCGGCTTCCTAGGATTCATCGTCTGAGCTCACCACATGTTTACAGTAGGAATAGACGTTGATACCCGAGCCTACTTTACATCAGCCACTATAATCATTGCCATCCCTACCGGAATCAAAGTATTTAGCTGACTAGCCACCCTGCACGGAGGAACAATCAAATGAGACCCCCCCAATACTATGAGCTCTAGGATTTATCTTCCTATTTACCATCGGAGGATTAACAGGAATCGTTCTTGCAAACTCTTCCCTAGACATCGCCCTGCACGACACGTACTACGTAGTTGCCCACTTCCACTACGTCCTATCCATAGGCGCCGTCTTTGCCATTCTAGCAGGATTTACTCACTGATTCCCACTACTCACTGGGTTTACCCTACACCAAACATGAGCAAAAGCCCACTTCGGGGTAATATTTACAGGAGTAAACCTAACGTTCTTCCCCCAGCACTTCCTAGGCCTAGCAGGAATACCCCGACGATACTCGGACTATCCCGACGCCTACACACTATGAAACACCATTTCCTCCATCGGCTCCCTAATCTCAATAGTAGCCGTAATCATACTAATATTCATCATCTGAGAAGCCTTTTCGGCCAAACGAAAAGTCCTACAACCAGAACTAACTACCACAAACGTTGAATGAATCCACGGCTGCCCTCCCCCATACCATACTTTCGAGGAACCGGCCTTCGTCCAAGTACAAGAAAGGAAGGAATCGAACCCTCACATGCTGGTTTCAAGCCAACTGCATTAACCGCTCATGCTTCTTTCTTATGAGACGTTAGTAAACCAATTACATAGCCTTGTCAAGACTAAATCACAGGTAAAAATCCTGTACATCTCATGTGGCCAACCACTCCCAACTAGGATTCCAAGACGCCTCATCACCCATCATAGAAGAACTCGTTGAATTCCACGACCACGCCCTAATCGTTGCCCTAGCTATCTGCAGCCTAGTTCTCTACCTTTTAGCCCACATACTAACAGAAAAACTCTCGTCCAATGCTGTAGACGCCCAAGAAGTAGAGCTGATCTGGACAATCCTACCTGCTATCGTCCTGGTACTCCTCGCCCTCCCATCCCTACAAATCCTCTACATAATGGACAAAATCGACGAACCAGACCTCACCCTAAAAGCCATCGGCCACCAATGATACTGAAGCTACGAATACACAGACTTCAAAGACCTATCATTCGACTCCTACATAGTGCCCACCCCAGACTTACCCAACGGCCACTTCCGACTGCTAGAAGTTGACCACCGCGTAGTTATCCCAATAGAATCCCCCATCCGCGTGATCATTACTGCAGGAGACGTACTCCACTCCTGAGCAGTCCCAACGCTCGGAGTTAAAACAGACGCAATCCCAGGCCGACTAAACCAAACTTCATTCATTACCACCCGGCCTGGGATTTTTTACGGACAATGCTCAGAAATTTGCGGGGCTAATCACAGCTACATACCCATTGTAGTAGAATCAACCCCACTCCCACATTTCGAGGCCTGATCGTCCCTTCTATCATCATCCTAATCATTAAGAAGCTATGCAACAGCACTAGCCTTTTAAGCTAGCCAAAGAGGGACTTCCCCCTCCTTAATGATATGCCACAGCTTAACCCCGCACCATGATTTTCAATCATAATTATAACCTGATTAACCCTAGCACTCCTCATCCAACCAAAACTACTAGCCTTCACCACAACCAACCCCCCATCAAATAAGACCTCCCTCACTACCAAACCCACACCATGATCCTGACCATGAACCTAAGCTTCTTTGACCAATTTTCCAGCCCCAATCTATTCGGCATCCCCTTAATCCTACTATCCCTACTCTTCCCAGCCCTACTATTCCCGTCCCCAAACAACCGATGAATCAACAACCGCCTTTCTACTATCCAAACATGACTCCTTCACCTAATCACAAAACAACTAATAGTCCCACTCAACAAAAATGGCCACAAATGAGCCATAATATTTACATCCCTAATAATCATACTTCTTACAATCAACCTTCTAGGCCTCCTTCCATATACATTCACCCCAACCACCCAACTATCTATGAACATAGCCCTAGCCTTCCCACTATGGCTCGCCACACTACTAACAGGCCTACGAAACCAACCATCAGCCTCTTTAGCCCACCTATTACCCGAAGGTACCCCTACACCCCTAATCCCCGCACTAATCCTGATCGAAACAACCAGCCTACTAATCCGCCCCCTAGCCCTCGGAGTCCGCCTTACAGCCAACCTTACAGCAGGACACTTACTCATCCAACTCATCTCTACAGCTTCCATTGCATTAATACCCACCCTTCCTGCAGTATCCATCCTAACAATAATCATCCTACTACTCCTAACCATCCTAGAAGTAGCAGTAGCCATAATCCAGGCCTACGTCTTCGTGCTCCTTCTAAGCCTATACTTACAAGAAAACATCTAATGGCACACCAAGCACACTCATACCACATAGTTGACCCAAGCCCTTGACCAATCTTCGGGGCAGCCGCCGCCCTACTCACAACCTCAGGATTAATCATGTGATTCCACTACAACTCATCCATACTACTAACCCTAGGCCTCATCTCAATACTCCTAGTAATACTCCAATGATGACGAGACATTGTACGAGAAAGCACCTTCCAAGGCCATCACACTCCCACAGTCCAAAAAGGCCTACGATACGGCATAATCCTTTTCATCACATCCGAAGCATTCTTCTTCTTAGGGTTCTTCTGAGCGTTCTTCCACTCGAGCCTGGCCCCAACCCCAGAACTAGGAGGCCAATGACCCCCAACAGGAATTAAACCACTCAACCCGATAGAAGTCCCCCTACTAAACACAGCCATCCTACTAGCCTCAGGCGTTACCGTAACGTGAGCCCATCACAGCATCACAGAAGGAAACCGAAAACACGCCATCCACGCCCTAACCCTAACGATCCTCCTGGGATTCTACTTCACAGCCCTACAAGCAATAGAATACCACGAAGCCCCATTCTCAATCGCCGATAGCGTCTACGGATCTACCTTCTTCGTTGCCACTGGATTCCACGGACTCCACGTAATCATCGGATCCTCCTTCCTGACCGTCTGCCTCTTCCGACTGATCAAGTTCCACTTTACATCAGACCACCACTTCGGATTCGAGGCAGCAGCCTGATACTGACACTTCGTAGACGTCATCTGACTATTCCTCTACATAACCATCTACTGATGAGGATCTTGCTCTTCTAGTATATTAATTACAATTGACTTCCAATCTCTAGAATCTGGTATAAACCCAGAGGAGAGCAATGAACGCACTCATGTTCATATTCGCCCTATCATCAATCCTAAGCGCCGCCCTAACCGCATTAAACTTCTGACTCGCCCAAATAAACCCCGACTCAGAGAAACTCTCACCGTACGAATGTGGATTCGACCCACTTGGATCTGCTCGATTACCATTCTCAGTCCGATTCTTCCTCAGTAGCCATCCTGTTCGTCCTATTCGACCTAGAAATCGCCCTCCTACTCCCCCTGCCATGAGCCGTCCAACTCCAATCCCCCCTAATGACCCTCACCTGAACTGTAGTGATCCTCCTTCTCCTAACACTCGGACTGGCCTACGAGTGAATTCAAGGGGGCCTAGAATGAGCAGAATAACAGAAAGTTAGTCTAACCAAAAAGATAGCTGGTTTCGACCCAGCAGATTACAGCCAACCCTGTAACTTTCTTATGTCGCCCCTACATTTAAGCTTCTACTCAGCCTTCATTTTCAGCGGACTAGGACTAGCCTTCCACCGAACCCACCTAGTATCCGCCCTACTATGCCTTGAAAGCATAATATTATCGATATTCGTAGGCCTATCAATATGATCCATCGAAAACCAAGTCTCCTCATTCACCATGGTACCAATTCTCATGCTAACCTTCTCAGCGTGTGAGGCGGGCACAGGCCTGGCCATCCTAGTAGCCTCCACCCGCACACATGGCTCTGACCATCTACACAACCTAAACCTCCTGCAATGCTAAAAATCATCCTACCCACAATCATACTTCTTCCAACAGCCCTGCTGTCTCCACCAAAATTTCTATGGACTAACACCACCTTATACAGCCTCCTAATCGCTGCCCTAAGCCTACAGTGATTAATCCCAACCTACTACCCCTACAAATTTTTATCCAACTGAACAGGAATTGACCAAATCTCATCCCCCCTCCTAGTACTATCCTGCTGACTACTCCCACTCATAATCATAGCAAGCCAAAACCACCTGCAACAAGAACCCCTACAACGCAAACGAATCTTTATCTCAACCTTAGTCGCAGTCCAGCCATTCATCCTACTAGCCTTTTCCACCACAGAACTAGCACTATTTTACATCTCATTTGAAGCAACCCTCATTCCCACCCTAATCTTAATCACCCGATGGGGGAACCAACCAGAACGCCTAAGCGCTGGCATCTACCTGCTATTCTACACGCCAGTAAGCTCTCTACCCCTGCTAATCACAATCATACACCTATACGTGAAAATTGGCACCCTGCACCTGCCAACCCTACAACTAACCCACCCAACCCTATCCACCTCATGGACAGGAATACTATCAGGTCTAGCACTGCTCATAGCATTCATAGTAAAAGCCCCACTATACGGCCTACACCTCTGACTGCCAAAAGCCCACGTAGAAGCACCCATCGCAGGCTCAATACTCCTCGCCGCCCTACTACTAAAGCTAGGAGGATACGGAATTATACGAGTCACTCTATTTATGGGCCCACTGTCCAACCTCCTGCACTACCCCTTCCTAACCCTGGCCCTATGAGGCGCCCTAATGACTAGCTCAATCTGCCTACGACAGACAGACCTAAAATCACTAATCGCTTATTCATCCGTTAGCCACATAGGCCTAGTTATCGCCGCAGGAATAATCCAAACCCACTGATCATTCTCAGGGGCAATGATCCTAATAATTTCCCATGGACTAACTTCCTCCATACTATTCTGCCTAGCCAACACAAACTATGAACGTACGCACAGCCGAATTCTACTACTCACACGAGGCCTACAACCTCTCCTACCACTCATAGCTACCTGATGATTGCTGGCCAATCTAACAAACATAGCCTTACCCCCAACAACAAACCTCATAGCAGAGCTAACCATTATAATCACCTTATTCAACTGATCTGCCTTCACGATCATCCTAACAGGAATCGCAACCCTACTAACCGCCTCCTACACCTTATTCATACTACTAATGACCCAACGAGGCTCAATCCCCTCCCACATCACATCTATGCAAAACTCAACCACGCGAGAACACCTGCTCATAACACTCCACATTATCCCAATATTCCTCCTAATCCTCAAACCCGAACTGATCTCCGGAATCCCCTCATGCAAGTATAGTTTAAACCAAACATTAGACTGTGATTCTAAGAATAGAAGTTCAAACCTTCTTACCTGCCGAGGGGAGGGTTTAACCAACAAGAGCTGCTAACTCTTACATCTGAGCCTAAAACCTCAGCCCCCTTACTTTTAAAGGATAACAGCAATCCACTGGTCTTAGGAACCACCCATCTTGGTGCAAATCCAAGTAAAAGTAGTGAACCCCACACTACTAATCAACTCCCTCACACTACTCACGCTGACAATCCTCCTAACCCCAATCATCCTGCCATTTCTATTTAAAAACTTTAAAAACACCCCACAAGCCACCACCCGCGCTGTTAAAACCGCATTCCTAATTAGCCTAGCCCCTACAACCGCATTCATCTACTCGGGAATAGAATCTGTCACCTGCCACTGGGAGTGAAAATTCATTATAAACTTTAAAATCCCCCTGAGCCTAAAAATAGACCAATACTCAATAACATTTCTTCCAATCGCCCTATTTGTAACATGATCAATCCTACAATTCGCCATATGATACATGGCCTCAGAGCCATACGTAACAAAATTTTTCACCTACCTACTGACATTCCTAGTCGCCATACTCCTCCTAACAACCGCAAACAACATATTCCTCCTATTCGTAGGCTGGGAAGGAGTACGAATCATGTCCTTCCTTCTCATCGGCTGATGACAAGGCCGAGCAGATGCCAACACCGCCGCCCTACGAGCCGTAATCTACAACCGAATCGGAGACGTCGGACTGACCCTGAGCATAGCATGACTAGCTTCAACATTCAACACCTGAGAGATCCAACAAGCCGTACACCCCCACCAAACCCCAATCCTCCCCCTCATAGGATTAATCCTCGCAGCCGCAGGAAAATCCGCCCATTTGGACTCCACCCATGACTGCCCGCAGCAATAGAAGGCCCCACCCCAGTATCAGCCCTACTGCACTCCAGTACCATAGTAGTAGCCGGAATCTTCCTGCTCATCCGCATGCACCCCCTGCTAGCCACCAACCAGACAGCCCTAACTGCCTGCCTATGCCTAGGTGCTCTATCAACCCTATTCGCTGCCACATGCGCCCTAACCCAAAATGACATCAAAAAAATCATTGCTTTCTCAACATCCAGCCAACTAGGACTAATAATAGTCACTATCGGACTAAACCTCCCACAACTAGCCTTCCTACACATCTCAACCCATGCCTTCTTTAAAGCCATACTATTCCTATGCTCAGGGTCTATCATCCACAACCTAAACGGAGAACAAGATATCCGAAAGATAGGAGGCCTACAGAAAATACTCCCAGTCACTACTTCCTGCCTAACCATCGGAAACCTGGCGCTGATAGGAACCCCATTCCTAGCCGGATTCTACTCAAAAGACCTCATCATCGAAAGCTTAAACACATCATACCTAAATACTTGAGCCCTACTCCTAACCCTTATAGCCACAGCATTCACCGCAACCTACAGCATCCGCATAACCATCCTAGTCCAAGCTGGACAAACCCGAATCCCCCCAATAGTATCAATAAACGAAAACAACCCACTAATCACCGCCCCCCTAACCCGACTCGCCCTAGGCAGCATTACAGCAGGAATAATCATTACCTCTTTCATCACACCAACCAAAACCCCCCCAATAACCATACCCCTTATCACCAAAACTGCTGCCATCCTCATAACAATCCTAGGAATCATCCTAGCCCTAGAACTATCGAACATAACACACACCCTCACTCACCCCAAACCAAACCCCCTCATAAACTTCTCCTCTGCATTAGGGTACTTCAACCCCCTAGTACACCGATTCTTCTCCAAAAACCTACTAGAAAAGGGACAAAACATTGCCCTACACTTGATCGACCTCTCCTGACTCAAAAAAATAGGGCCAGAGGGCCTTGCTGAACTACAAGTAGCCGCAAGCAAAGCCGCAACCTCAATACACACAGGGCTAATTAAGGCCTACCTAGGATCCTTCGCCCTCTCCATCCTGGTAATAATCCTAATAACACACAGACTCACTAATGGCCCCTAACATCCGCAAATCCCATCCCCTACTAAAAATAATCAACAACTCCCTAATCGACCTACCCGCCCCCTCCAACATCTCTGCCTGATGAAACTTCGGCTCCCTTCTAGCCATCTGCTTAGCCACACAAATCCTAACAGGCCTGCTACTAGCCATACACTACACCGCAGACACTTCACTCGCCTTCTCCTCAGTAGCTCACACATGCCGAGACGTCCAGTACGGATGGCTCATCCGCAACCTCCACGCCAACGGTGCTTCGCTCTTCTTTATCTGCATCTACTTACACATCGGACGAGGCCTCTACTACGGCTCCTACCTATACAAAGAAACCTGAAACACAGGAGTAATCCTCCTACTCACCCTAATAGCAACTGCCTTCGTAGGGTATGTCCTACCATGAGGACAAATGTCATTCTGAGGGGCCACCGTAATCACCAACCTATTCTCAGCCATCCCGTACATTGGGCAAACTCTAGTAGAATGAGCCTGAGGAGGATTCTCAGTAGACAATCCAACCTTAACCCGATTCTTCGCCATCCACTTCCTACTGCCCTTCCTAATTGCAGGAATCACCCTAGTCCACCTAACCTTCCTACACGAATCAGGCTCAAATAACCCACTAGGAATCGTATCAGACTGCGACAAAATCCCATTCCACCCATACTTCTCCATTAAAGACAGCTTAGGGCTTACCCTAATAATCACCCCTCTAATAGCACTAGCCCTATTTTCACCGAACCTCCTGGTTCTTGGAATCCTAGTTGGGAGTGGTTGGCCACATGAGATGTACAGGATTTTTACCTGTGATTTAGTCTTGACAAGGCTATGTAATTGGTTTACTAACGTCTCATAAGAAAGAAGCATGAGCGGTTAATGCAGTTGGCTTGAAACCCATCCCCAGTGGTGCCAGTGCACTCTCTGAACTCACTGAAGTGCATCCCCAGTGGTGCCAGTGCACTCTCTGCACTCACTGCACTGCATCCCCAGTGGTGCCAGTGCGCTCTCTGGAGTCACAGCACTGCATCCCCAGTGGTGCCAGTGCACTCGCTGGACTCACTGCACTGCATCACCAGTGGTGCCAGTGTACTCTCTGGACTCACTGCACTGCATCCCCAGTGGTGCCAGTGCACTCTCTGGACTCACTGCACTACATCCCCAGTGGTGCCATTGCACTCTCTGGACTCACTGTACTGCATCATCGTTGGTGCCAGTGCACTCTCTGGACTCACTACACTGCATCCCCAGTGGTGCCAGTGCACTCTCTGGACTCACTGCACTGCAGACCCAGTGGTGCCAGTGCACTCACTGGACTCACTGTACTGCATCACCAGTGCTGCCAGTGCACTCTCTGGACTCACTGCACTGCATCCCCAGTGGTTCCAGTGCATTCACTGGACTCACTGTACTGCATCACCAGTGGTGCCAGTGCACTCTCTGGACTCACTGCACTGCATCCCCAGTGGTGCCAGTGAGCTCTCTGGACTCACTGCACTGCATCCCCAGTGGTGCCAGTGTACTAACAGGATTCACTGCACTGCATCCCCAGTGGTGCTAGTGCACTCTCTGGACTCACTGCAGTGCATCCCCAGTGGTGCCAGTGCACTCTCTGGACTCACTGCACTGCATCCCCAGTGGAGCCAGTGAAGTCTTTGGACTCACTGCACTGCATCCCCAGTGGTGCCAGTGCACTCTGTGGAGTCACTGAAGTGCATCCCCAGTGGTGCCAGTGCACTCTCTGGACTCACTGCACTGCATGTCCAGTGGTGCCAGTTCACTCTCTGAAGTCACTGTACTGCATCCCCACTGGTGCCAGTGCACTATGTGGACTCACTGTACTGCATCCCCAGTGGTGACAGTGCACTCTCTGGACTAACTGCAGTGCATCCCCAGTGGTGCCAGTGCACTCTCTGGACTCACTGCACTGCATCCCCAGTGCTGCCAGTGCACTCTCTGGACTCACTGTACTGCATCCCCAGTGGTGCCAGTGCACTCTCTGGACTCACTGCAGTGCATCCCCAGTGGTGCCAGTGCACTCTCTGGACTCACTGCAGTGCATCCCCAGTGGCGCCAGTGCACTCTCTGGACTCACTGCACTGCAACCCCAGTGGTGCCAGTGCACTCTCTGCACTCACTGCACTGCATTCCCAGTGGTGCCAGTGAAGTCTCTGGACTCACTGCACTGCATCCCCAGTGGTGCCAGTGCACTCTCTGGACTCACTGCACTGCATCCCCACTGCTGCCAGTGCACTCTCTGGACTCACTGCCGTGCATCCCCAGTGGTGCCAGTGCACTCTCTGGACTCACTGCAGGGCGTCCCCAGTGGTGCCAGTGCACTGTCTGGACTCACTGCAGTGCATCCCCAGTGGTGCCAGTGCACTCTCTGGACTCACTGTACTGCACCCCCAGTGGTGCCAGTGCACTCACTGGACTGACTGCACTGCATCCCCAGTGGTGCCAGTGCACTCTCTGGACTCACTGCACTGCATCCCCACTGGTGCCAGTGTACTCTCTGGACTCACTGCACTGCATCCCCAGTGGTGCCAGTGCACTCACTGGACTCACTGCACTGCATCCCCAGTGGTGCCACTGCACTCTCTGGACTCACTGCAGTGCATCCCCAGTGGTGCCAGTGCACTCTCTGGACTCACTGCACTGCATCCCCACTGGTGCCAGTGTACTCTCTGGACTCACTGCACTGCATCCCCAGTGGTGCCAGTGCACTCTCTGGACTCACTGCACTGCATCCCCAGTGGTCCCAGTGCACTCTCTGGACTCACTGCACTGCATCCCCAGTGGTGCCAGTGCAATCTCTGGACTCACTGTAGTGCATCCCCAGTGGTGCCAGTGCACTCTCTGGACTCACTGCAGTGCATCCCCAGTGGTGCCAGTGCACTCTCTGGACTCACTGTACTGCATCCCCAGTGGTGCCAGTGCACTCTCTGGACTCACTGCAGTGCATTCCCAGTGGTGCCAGTGCACTCTTTGGACTCACTGCACTGCAGCCCCATTGGTGCCAGTGCACTCTCTGGACTCACTGCACTGCATCACAGGTGGTGCCAGTGCACTCTCTGGACTCACTGCACTGCATCCCCAGTGGTGCCAGTGCACTCTCTGCACTCACTTCTCTGCATTCCCAGTGGTGCCAGTGAAGTCTCTGGACTCACTGCACTGCATCCCCAGTGGTGCCAGTGCAATCTCTGGACTCACTGCAGTGCATCATCAGTGGTGCCAGTGCACTCTCTGGACTCACTGCACTGCATCCCCAGTGGTGCCAGTGCACTCTCTGGACTCACTGCAGTGCATCCCCAGTGGTGCCAGTGCACTCTCTGGACTCACTGCACTGCATCCCCAGTGGTGCAAGTGCACTCTCTCGAGTCACTGCACTACATCCCCAGTGGTGCCAGTGCACTCACTGGACTCACTGTACTGCATCATCTGTGGTGCCAGTGCACTCTCTGGACTCACTGCAATGCATCCCCAGTGGTGCCAGTGCACTCTCTGGACTCACTGCAGTGCATCCCCCGTGGTGCCAGTGCACTCTCTGGACTCACTGCACTGTATCCCCAGTGGTGCCAGTGCACTCACTGGATTCACTGCAGTGCATCCCCAGTGGTGCCAGTGCACTCTCTGGACACACTGCACTGCATCCCCAGTGGTGCCAGTGCACTCTGTGGACTCACTGCACTGCATCCCCAGTGGTGACAGTGCACTCTCTGGACTCACTGCAGTGCATCCCCAGTGGTGACAGTGCACTCTCTGGACTCAATGCAGTGCATCCCCAGTGGTGCCAGTGCACTCTCTGGACTCACTGCACTGCATCCCCAGTGGTGCCAGTGCAGTCTCTGGAGTAACTGCAGTGCATCCCCACTGGTGCCAAAGCACTCTCTGGACTCCCGGCACCGCATTCCCAGTGGTGCCAGTGCACTCTCTGGACTCACTGCACTGCATCCCCAGTGGTGCCAGTGCACTCTCTGGAGTCACAGCACTGCATCCCCAGTGGTGCCGGTGCACTCTCTGGACTCACTGCACTGCATCCCCAGTGGTGCCACTGCACTCTCTGGACTCACTGAAGTGCATTCTCAGTGGTGCCAGTGCACTCCCTGGACTCACTGCACTGCATCCCCAGTGGTGCCAGTACACTCACTGGACTCACTGCACTGCATCCCCAGTGGACCCAGTGCACTCTCTGGACTCACTAAACTGCATCACCAGTGGTGCCTCTGCACTCTCTGGACTCACTGCACTGCATCCCCAGTGGTGCCAGTGCACTCACTGGTCTCACTGCAGTGCATCCCCAGTGGTGCCAGTGCACTCTCTGGGCTCACTGCAGTGCATCCCCAGTGGTGCCAGTGCACTCTCTGGACTCACTGCACTGCATCCCCAGTGGTGCCTGTGCGCTTTCTGGAGTCACAGCACTGCAACCCCAGTGGTGCCAGTGCAATCTCTGGACTCACTGCACTGCATCCCCAGTGGTGCCAGTGCACTCTCTGGACTCACTGAAGTACATTCTCAGTGGTGCCAGTGCACTCTCTGGACTCACTGCACTGCATCCCCAGTGGTGCCAGTGCACTCTCTGGACTCACTGAACTGCATCCCCAGTGGTGCCAGTGCACTCTCTGGACTCACTGCACTGCATCCCCAGTGCTGCCAGTGCACTCTCTGGACTCACTGCACTGCATCCCCAGTGGTGCCAGTGCACTCTCTGGACTCACTGCACTGCATCCCCAGTGGTGCCAGTGCACTCTCTGGACTCACTGCACTGCTTCCCCAGTGGTGCCAGTGCACTCTCTGGACTCAATGCAGTGCATCCGCAGTGGTGCCATTGCACTCTCTGGACTCACTGCAATGCATCTCCAGTGGTGCCAGTGCACTCTCTGGACTCACTGCACCGCATTCCCACTGGTGTCAGTGCAGTCTGTGGACTCACTGCACTGCATCCACAGTGGTGCCAAAGCACTCTCTGGACTCCCGGCACCGTATCCCCAGTGGTGCCAGTGCATTCTCTGGACTCACGGCACTGCATCCCCATTGGTGCCAGTGCACTCTCTGGACTCACTGCACTGCATCCCCAGTGGTGCCAGTGCACTCTCTGGACTCACTGCACTACATCCCCAATGGTGCCAGTGCACTCTCTTTACTCACTGCACTGCATCCCCAAGGTGCCAGTGCACTCTCTGGACTCACTGCACTGCTCCAGCCTCGGCATCCGCTCCAGCCGCGTTAACCGCTCCAGCCGCGGTAGCTCCTGCAGCCGCGCCAGCCGCTCCAGCCGCGGCAGCCGCTCCAGCCGCTCCAGCCGCGGCAGCCGCTCCAGCCGCTCCAGCCGCGTCAGCCGCTCCAACCGCGGCATCCGCTCCAGCCGCGGCAGCCGCTCCAGCCGCTACCGAGTGGAGCGGCTGCCACGGCTGGAGGACTACCGCGGCTGGAGCGGCTGCCGCGGCTGGAGCAGTGCAGTGAGTCCAGGGAGTGCAAAGGCACCAGTGGGGATGGAGTGCAGTGAGTCCAAAGACTTCACTGTCACCACTGGGAATGCAGTGCAGTGAGTCCAGAGAGTGCACTGGCACCACTGGCGATGCAGTGAAGTGAGTGCAGAGAGTGCAATGGCACTACTGGGGATGCACTGCAGTGAGTCCAGAGAGTGCACTGGCACCACTGGGGATGCAGTGCACTGAGTCCAGAGAGTGCACTGGCACCATAGGGGATGCCCTGCAGTGAGTCCAGAGAGTGCACTGGCACCACTGGGGATGCAGTGCAGTGAGTCCAGGGATAGCACTGGCGCCACTGGGGATGCACTGCAGTGAGTCCAGAGAGTGCACTGGCACCACGGGGGATGCACTACAGTGAGCCCAGAGAGTGCACTGGCACCACTGGGGATGCCCTGCAGTGAGCCCAGAGAGTGCACTGGCACCACTGGGGATGCAGTGCAGTGAGTCCAGTGAGTGCACTGGCACCACTGGGGATGCACTGCAGTGAGTCCAGAGAGTGCACTGGCACCACTGAGAATGCACTTCAGTGAGTCCAGAGAGTGCACTGGCACCACTGGGGATGCACTGCAGTGAGTCCAGAGAGTGCACTGGCACCACTGGGGATGCACTGCAGTGAGTCAAGAGAGTGCACTGGCAGGACTGGGGATGCAGTGCAGTGAGTCCAGAGAGTGCACTGGCACCACTGGGGATGCCCTGCAGTGAGTCCAGAGAGCGCACTGGCACCACTGGGGATGCACTGCAGTGAGTCCACAGAGTGCACTGGCACCACTGGGGATGCAGTGCAGTGAGTCCAGAGAGTGCACTGGCACCACTGGGGATGGACTGCAGTGAGTCCAGAGAGTGCACCTGCACCACTGGGGCTTCAATGCAGTGAGTCCAGAGAGTGCACTGGCACCACTGGGGATGCAGTGCAGTGAGTCCAGAGAGTGCACTGGCACCACTGAAAATGCACTTCAGTGTGTCCAGAGAGTGCACTGGCACCACTGGGGATGCACTGCAGTGAGTCCAGAGAGTGCACTAGCGCCACTGGGGATGCAGTGCAGTGAGTCCAGAGAGTGCACTGGCACCACTGGGGATGCACTGCAGTGAGTCCAGTGAGTGCACTGGCACCACTGGTGATGCAGTGCAGTGAGTCCAGAGAGTGCACTGGCACCACTGGTGATGCAGTGCAGTGAGTCCAGAGAGTGGCGCTCCAGCCTCGGTTTCCGCTCCAGCCGCGTCAACCGCTCCAGCCGCGGTAGCCCCTCCAGCCGCGGCAGACGCTCTAGACGCTCCAACCGCGTCAGCCTCTCCAGCCGCGTTAGCCCCTCCAGCCGCGGCAGCCGCTCCAGCCGCGGCAGCCGCTCCAGCCGCTCCAGCCGCGGTAACCGCTCCAAACGCGGCAGGAGCTCCAGCCGCGGCAGCCGCTCCAGCCGCTCTAGCCGCGGCAGCCGCTCCAGCCGCTACCGAGTGGAGCGGCTGCCACGGCTGGAGCGGTTGCCGCGGTTGGAGCGCCTGCCGCGTTTGGAGCGGCTGCCGCGGCTTCCGCGGCTGGAGCGGCTGCCGCGGTTGGAGAGTCTACCGCGTATGCCGCGGACGGAGCGGCTGCCGCGGCTGGAGCGGCTGCCGCGGTTGCCGCGGCTGCCGAGGCTGGAGGGCTACCGCGGCTGGAGCGACTGCCGCGGCTGGAGTAGTGCAGTGAGTCCAGAGAGTGCACTGGCACCACTGGGGATGCACTGCAGTGAGTCCAGAGAGTGCACTGTCACCTTTGGGGATGCACTGCAGTGTCTGCAGAGAGTGCCCTGGCACCACTAGGGATGCAGTGCAGTGAGTCCAGAGAGTGCACTGGCACCACTGGGGATGCAGTGCAGTGAGTCCAGAGAGTTCACTGGCGCCACTGGAGATGCAGTGCAGTGAGTCCAGAGAGTGCACTGGCACCACTAGGGATGCAGTGCAGTGAGTCCAGAGAGTGCAATGGCACCACTCGGGATGCAGTGCAGTGAGTCCAGAGAGTGCATTAGCACCACTGGGGATGCATTGACGCGAGTCCAGAGAGTGCACTGGCACCACTGGGGATGCACTGCAGTCACTCCAGAGAGTGCACTGGCACCACTGGGGATGCGGTGCAGTGAGACCAGAGAGTGCACTGGCACCACTGGGGATGCAGTGCAGTGAGTCCAGAGAGTGCACTGGAACCACTGGGGATGCGGTGGCGGGAGTCCAGAGAGTGCACTGGCACCACTGGGGATGCAGCGCAGTGACTCTAGAGAGTGCACTGGCACCACTGGGGATGCGGTGCAGTGAGTCCAGAGAGTACACTGGCACCACTCAGGGTGCAGTGCGGTGAGTCCAGAGACTGCACTGGTACCACTGGGGATGCAGTACAGTGAGTCCAGAGAGTACACTGGCACCACTGGGGATTCAGTGCAGTGAGTCTAGAGAGTGCACTGGCACCACTGGGGATGCACTGCAGTGAGTCCAGAGTGCACTAGCACCACTGGGGATGCACTGCAGTGAGTCCAGAGAGTGCACTGGCACCACCGGGAATGCACTGCAGTGAGTCCAGAGAGTGCACTGGCACCACTCAGGGTGCAGTGCGGTGAGTCCAGAGAGTGCACTGGCACCACTGGGGATGCAGTACAGTGAGTCCAGAGAGTGCACTGGCACCACTGGGGATGCACTGCAGTGAGTCCAGAGTGCACTAGCACCACTGGGGATGCACTGCAGTGAGTCCAGAGAGTGCACTGGCACCACCGGGAATGCACTGCAGTGAGTCCAGAGAGTGAACTGTCACCACTGGGGATGCACTTCAGTGAGTCCAGAGAGTGCACTGGCACCACTGGGGATGCAGTGACGCGAGTCCAGAGAGTGCACTGGCAGCACTGGGGATGCAGTGCAGTGAGTCCAGAGAGTGCACTGGCAGCACAGGTGATGCACTCCAGTGAGTCCAGAGAGTGCACTTGCACCACGGGGGATGCAGTGCAGTGACGCCAGAGAGTGCACTGGCACCACTGGGGTGCAGTGCAGTCAGTCCAGAGAGTGCAGTGGCACCACTGGGGATGCAGTGCAGTGAGTCCAGAGAGTGCACTGGCACCACTGGGGATGCACTGCAGTGAATCCTGAGAGTACACTGGCTCCACCGGGGATGCCCTGCAGTGAGTCCAGAGAGTGCACAGGCAGCACTGGGGATGCGGTGCAGTGAGTCCAGAGAGTGCACTGGAACCACTGGGGATGCGGTGGCGGGAGTCCAGAGAGTGCTTTGGCACCACTGGGGATGCAGCGCAGTGACTCCAGAGAGTGCACTGGCACCAGTGGGGATGCGGTGCAGTGAGTCCAGAGAGTGCACTGGCACCACTCAGGGTGCAGTGCGGTGAGTCCAGAGAGTGCACTGGCACCACTGGGGATGCAGTACAGTGAGTCCAGAGAGTGCACTGGCACCACTGGGGATGCACTGCAGTGAGTCCAGAGTGCACTAGCACCACTGGGGATGCACTGCAGTGAGTCCAGAGAGTGCACTGGCAGCAATGGGGAATGCACTGCAGTGAGTCCAGAGAGTGCACTGGCACCACTGGGGATGCAGTGCAGTGAGTCCAGAGAGTGCACTGTCACCACTGGGGATGCACTGCAGTGAGTCCAGAGTGCAATAGCACCACTGGGGATGCACTGCAGTGAGTCCAGAGAGTGCACTGGCACCACCGGGAATGCACTGCAGTGAGTCCAGAGAGTGCACTGGGGATGCAATTCAGTGAGTCCAGAGAGTGCACTGGCATCACTGATGATGCAGTACAGTGAGTCCAGTGAGTGCACTGGCACAACTGGGGATGTAGTGCAGTGACTCGAGAGAGTGCACTGGAACCACTGGGGATGCAGTGCCGCGAGTCCAGAGAGTGCACTGGCTCCACTGGGGATGCGGTGCCGGAAGTCCAGAGAGTGCATTGGCACCACTGGGGATGCAGTGCAGTGACTCCAGAGAGTGCACTGGCACCACTGGGGATGCAGTGCAGTGAGCCCAGAGAGTGCACTGGCACCACTGGGGATGCGGTGCCGGGAGTCCAGAGAGTGCTTTGGCACCGCTGGGGATGGCCTGCAGTTACTCCAGAGAGTGCACAGGCACCAAGGGGGATGCACATCAGTGAGTCCAGAGAGTGCTCTGGCACCACTGGGGATGCACTTCAGTGAGTCCAGAGAGCGCACTGGCACCACTGGGGATGCACAGCAGTGAGTCCAGAGAGTGCACTGGCACCACTGGGGATGCACTGCAGTGAGTCCAGAGTGCACTAGCACCACTGGGGATGCACTGCAGTGAGTCCAGAGAGTGCACTGGCAGCAATGGGGAATGCACTGCAGTGAGTCCAGAGAGTGCACTGGCACCACTGGGGATGCAGTGCAGTGAGTCCAGAGAGTGCACTGTCACCACTGGGGATGCACTGCAGTGAGTCCAGAGTGCAATAGCACCACTGGGGATGCACTGCAGTGAGTCCAGAGAGTGCACTGGCACCACCGGGAATGCACTGCAGTGAGTCCAGAGAGTGCACTGGGGATGCAATTCAGTGAGTCCAGAGAGTGCACTGGCATCACTGATGATGCAGTACAGTGAGTCCAGTGAGTGCACTGGCACCACTGGGGATGCAGTGCAGTGAGCCCAGAGAGTGCACTGGCACCACTGGGGATGCGGTGCCGGGAGTCCAGAGAGTGCTTTGGCACCGCTGGGGATGGCCTGCAGTTACTCCAGAGAGTGCACAGGCACCAAGGGGGATGCACATCAGTGAGTCCAGAGAGTGCTCTGGCACCACTGGGGATGCACTTCAGTGAGTCCAGAGAGCGCACTGGCACCACTGGGGATGCACAGCAGTGAGTCCAGAGAGTGCATTGGCACCACTGGGGATGCAGTGCAGTGAGTCCAGAGAGTGCACTGGCACCACTGGGGATGCAGTACAGTGAGTCCAGAGAGTGCACTGGCACCACTGGGGATGCAGTGCAGTGAGTCCAGAGAGTGCACTGGCACCACTGGGGATGCAGTGCAGTGAGTCCAGAGAGTGCACTTGCACCACTGAGAATGCACTTCAGTGAGTCCAGAGAGTGCACTGGCACCACTGGGGATGCACAGCAGTGAGTCCAGAGAGTGCATTGGCACCACTGGGGATGCAGTGCAGTGAGTCCAGAGAGTGCACTGGCACCTCTGGGGATGCAGTACAGTGAGTCCAGAGAGTGCACTGGCACAACTGGGGATGCAGTGCAGTGAGTCCAGAGAGTGCACTGGCACCACTGGGGATGCAGTGCAGTGAGTCCAGAGAGTGCACTGGCACCACTGGGGATGCACTGCAGTGAGTCCAGAGAGTTCACTGGCACCACTGGAGATGCACTTCAGTGAGTGCAGAGACTGCACTGGCACCACTGGGGATGCAGTGCAGTGAGTCCAGTGAGTGTACAGGCACCACTGGGGATGCAGCGCAGTGAGTCCAGAGAGTGCACTGGCACCACTGAGAATGCACTTCAGTGTGTCCAGAGAGTGTACTGGCACCACTGGTGATGCACTGCAGTGAGTCCAGAGAGTGCACTGGCACCACTGTGGATGCAGTGCAGTGAGTCCAGAGAGTGCACTGGCAACACTGGGGATGCACTGCAGTTAGTCCAGAGAGTGCACTGGCACCAGTGGGGATGCAGTGCAGTGAGTCCAGATTGTGCACTGGCACCACTGGGAATGCAGTGCAGTGAGTCCAGAGATCGCACTGGCACCACGGGGGATGCACTTCAGTGAGTCCAGAGAGTGCACTGGCACCACTGGGGATGCACTGCAGTGAGTCCAGAGTGCACTAGCACCACTGGGGATGCACTGCAGTGAGTCCAGAGAGTGCACTGGCACCACCGGGAATGCACTGCAGTGAGTCCAGAGAGTGCACTGGGGATGCACTTCAGTGAGTCCAGAGAGTGCACTGGAACCACTGGGGATGCCCTGCAGTGAGTCCAGAGAGTGCACCTGCACCACTGGGGATGCACTACAGTGAGTCCAGGGATAGCACTGGCTCCACTGGGGATGCAGTGCAGTGAGTCCAGAGAGTGCTCTGGCACCACTGGGGATGCCCTGCAGTGAGCCCAGAGAGTGCACTGGCACCACTGGGGATGCAGCGCAGTGAGTCCAGTGAGTGCACTGGCACCACTGGGGATGCAGTGCAGTGAGTCCAGAGAGTGCACTGGCACCATTGGGACGCACTGCAGTGAGTCCAGAGAGTGCACTGGCACCACTGGGGATGCACTACAGTGAGTCCAGGGATAGCACTGGCACCACTGGGGATGCAGTGCAGTGAGTCCACAGAGTGCACTGGCACCACTGGGGATGCAGTGCAGTGAGTCCAGAGAGTGCACTGCCACCACTGGGGATGCAGTGCAGTGACTCCAGAGAGTGCACTGGCACCACTTGGGATGCAGTGCAGTGAGTCCAGAGAGTGCACTGGCACCAGTGGGGATGCACTGCAGTGAGTCCAGAGAGTGCATTGGCACCACTGGGGATGCAGTGCAGTGAGTCCAGAGAGTGCACTGGCACCACTGGGGATGCACTGCAGTGAGTCCACAGAGTGCACTGGTACCACTGGGGATGCAGTGCAGTGAGTCCAGAGAGTGCACTGGCACCAGTGGGGATGCACTGCAGTGAGTCCAGAGAGTGCACTGGCACCACTGGGGATGCAGTGCAGTGAGTCCAGAGAGTGCAGTGGCACCACTGGGGATGCAGTGCAGTGAGTCCAGAGAGCGCACTGGCACCACTGGGGATGCACTGCAGTGAGTCCAGAGAGCGCACTGGCACCACTGGGGATGCACTGCAGTGAGTCCACAGAGTGCACTGGCACCACTGAGAATGCACTTCAGTGAGTCCAGAGAGTGCACTGGTACCACTGGGGATGCACTGCAGTGAGTCCAGAGAGTGCACTAGCACCACTGGGGATGCAGTGCAGTGAATCCAGTGAGTGCACTGGCACCACTGGGGATGCAGTGCAGTGAGTCAAGAGAGTGCACTGGCACCACTGGGGATGCACTGCAGTGAGCCCAGAGAGTGCACTGGCACCACTGGGGATGCGGTGCCGGGAGTCCAGAGAGTGCACTGGCACCACTGGGGATGCAGTGCAGTGAGTCCAGAGAGTGCACTGGCACCACTGGGGATGCAGTGCAGTGAGTCCAGAGAGTGCACTGGCACCACTGGTGATGGACTGCAGTGAGTCCAGAGAGTGCTCTGGCACCACTGGGGATGCAGTGCAGTGAGTCCAGAGAGTGCACTGGCACCACTGGGAATGCAGTGCAGTGAGTCCAGAGAGTGCACTGGCACCACTGGTGATGCACTGCAGTTACTCCAGAGAGTGCACTGGCACCACTGGGGATGCGGTGAGGTGAGTCCAGAGAGTGCCCTGGCACCACTGGGAATGCAGTGCAGTCAGTCCAGTGAGTGTACTGGCACCACTGGGGATGCAGTGCAGTGAGTCCAGAGAGTGCACTGGCACCACTGAGAATGCCCTTCAGTGAGTCCAGAGAGTGCACTGGCACCACTGGGGATGCACTGCAGTGAGTCCACAGAGTGCACTAGCACCACTGGGGATGCAGTGCTGTGACTCCAGAGAGTGCACTGGCACCACTGGGGATGCACTTCAGTGAGTCCAGAGAGTGCACTGGCACCACTGGGGATGCAGTGCAGTGAGTCCAGAGAGTGCATTGGCACCAGTGGGGATGCAGTGCAGTGAGTCCAGAGAGTGCACTGGCACCACTGGGTCTGCAGTGCAGTGAGTCCAGAGAGTGCACTGGCACCACTGGGGATGCACTGCAGTGAGTCCAGAGAGTGCACTGGCAGCACAGAGGATGCAGTGCAGTGAGTCCAGAGAGTGCTCTGGCACCACTGGTGATGCAGTGCAGTGAGTCCAGAGAGTGCACTGGCACCACTGGGGATGCAGTGCAGTGAGTCCAGAGAGTGCAATGGCACCACTAGGGATGCACTGCAGTGAGTCCACAGAGTGCACTGGCACCAGAGGGAATGCAGTGCAGTGAGTGCAGAGAGTGCACTGGCACCACTGGACATGCAGTGCAGTGAGTCCAGAGAGTGCACTGGCACCACTGGGGATGGGTTTCAAGCCAACTGCATTAACCGCTCATGCTTCTTTCTTATGAGACGTTAGTAAACCAATTACATAGCCTTGTCAAGACTAAATCACAGGTAAAAATCCTGTACATCTCATGTGGCCAACCACTCCCAACTAGGATTCCAAGAACCAGGAGGTTCGGTGAAAATAGGGCTAGTGCTATTAGAGGGGTGATTATTAGGGTAAGCCCTAAGCTGTCTTTAATGGAGAAGTATGGGTGGAATGGGATTTTGTCGCAGTCTGATACGATTCCTAGTGGGTTATTTGAGCCTGATTCGTGTAGGAAGGTTAGGTGGACTAGGGTGATTCCTGCAATTAGGAAGGGCAGTAGGAAGTGGATGGCGAAGAATCGGGTTAAGGTTGGATTGTCTACTGAGAATCCTCCTCAGGCTCATTCTACTAGAGTTTGCCCAATGTACGGGATGGCTGAGAATAGGTTGGTGATTACGGTGGCCCCTCAGAATGACATTTGTCCTCATGGTAGGACATACCCTACGAAGGCAGTTGCTATTAGGGTGAGTAGGAGGATTACTCCTGTGTTTCAGGTTTCTTTGTATAGGTAGGAGCCGTAGTAGAGGCCTCGTCCGATGTGTAAGTAGATGCAGATAAAGAAGAGCGAAGCACCGTTGGCGTGGAGGTTGCGGATGAGCCATCCGTACTGGACGTCTCGGCATGTGTGAGCTACTGAGGAGAAGGCGAGTGAAGTGTCTGCGGTGTAGTGTATGGCTAGTAGCAGGCCTGTTAGGATTTGTGTGGCTAAGCAGATGGCTAGAAGGGAGCCGAAGTTTCATCAGGCAGAGATGTTGGAGGGGGCGGGTAGGTCGATTAGGGAGTTGTTGATTATTTTTAGTAGGGGATGGGATTTGCGGATGTTAGGGGCCATTAGTGAGTCTGTGTGTTATTAGGATTATTACCAGGATGGAGAGGGCGAAGGATCCTAGGTAGGCCTTAATTAGCCCTGTGTGTATTGAGGTTGCGGCTTTGCTTGCGGCTACTTGTAGTTCAGCAAGGCCCTCTGGCCCTATTTTTTTGAGTCAGGAGAGGTCGATCAAGTGTAGGGCAATGTTTTGTCCCTTTTCTAGTAGGTTTTTGGAGAAGAATCGGTGTACTAGGGGGTTGAAGTACCCTAATGCAGAGGAGAAGTTTATGAGGGGGTTTGGTTTGGGGTGAGTGAGGGTGTGTGTTATGTTCGATAGTTCTAGGGCTAGGATGATTCCTAGGATTGTTATGAGGATGGCAGCAGTTTTGGTGATAAGGGGTATGGTTATTGGGGGGGTTTTGGTTGGTGTGATGAAAGAGGTAATGATTATTCCTGCTGTAATGCTGCCTAGGGCGAGTCGGGTTAGGGGGGCGGTGATTAGTGGGTTGTTTTCGTTTATTGATACTATTGGGGGGATTCGGGTTTGTCCAGCTTGGACTAGGATGGTTATGCGGATGCTGTAGGTTGCGGTGAATGCTGTGGCTATAAGGGTTAGGAGTAGGGCTCAAGTATTTAGGTATGATGTGTTTAAGCTTTCGATGATGAGGTCTTTTGAGTAGAATCCGGCTAGGAATGGGGTTCCTATCAGCGCCAGGTTTCCGATGGTTAGGCAGGAAGTAGTGACTGGGAGTATTTTCTGTAGGCCTCCTATCTTTCGGATATCTTGTTCTCCGTTTAGGTTGTGGATGATAGACCCTGAGCATAGGAATAGTATGGCTTTAAAGAAGGCATGGGTTGAGATGTGTAGGAAGGCTAGTTGTGGGAGGTTTAGTCCGATAGTGACTATTATTAGTCCTAGTTGGCTGGATGTTGAGAAAGCAATGATTTTTTTGATGTCATTTTGGGTTAGGGCGCATGTGGCAGCGAATAGGGTTGATAGAGCACCTAGGCATAGGCAGGCAGTTAGGGCTGTCTGGTTGGTGGCTAGCAGGGGGTGCATGCGGATGAGCAGGAAGATTCCGGCTACTACTATGGTACTGGAGTGCAGTAGGGCTGATACTGGGGTGGGGCCTTCTATTGCTGCGGGCAGTCATGGGTGGAGTCCAAATTGGGCGGATTTTCCTGCGGCTGCGAGGATTAATCCTATGAGGGGGAGGATTGGGGTTTGGTGGGGGTGTACGGCTTGTTGGATCTCTCAGGTGTTGAATGTTGAAGCTAGTCATGCTATGCTCAGGATCAGTCCGATGTCTCCGATTCGGTTGTAGATTACGGCTCGTAGGGCGGCGGTGTTGGCATCTGCTCGGCCTTGTCATCAGCCGATGAGAAGGAAGGACATGATTCGTACTCCTTCCCAGCCTACGAATAGGAGGAATATGTTGTTTGCGGTTGTTAGGAGGAGTATGGCGACTAGGAATGTCAGTAGGTAGGTGAAAAATTTTGTTACGTATGGCTCTGAGGCCATGTATCATATGGCGAATTGTAGGATTGATCATGTTACAAATAGGGCGATTGGAAGAAATGTTATTGAGTATTGGTCTATTTTTAGGCTCAGGGGGATTTTAAAGTTTATAATGAATTTTCACTCCCAGTGGCAGGTGACAGATTCTACTCCCGAGTAGATGAATGCGGTTGTAGGGGCTAGGCTAATTAGGAATGCGGTTTTAACAGCGCGGGTGGTGGCTTGTGGGGTGTTTTTAAAGTTTTTAAATAGAAATGGCAGGATGATTGGGGTTAGGAGGATTGTCAGCGTGAGTAGTGTGAGGGAGTTGATTAGTAGTGTGGGGTTCACTACTTTTACTTGGATTTGCACCAAGATGGGTGGTTCCTAAGACCAGTGGATTGCTGTTATCCTTTAAAAGTAAGGGGGCTGAGGTTTTAGGCTCAGATGTAAGAGTTAGCAGCTCTTGTTGGTTAAACCCTCCCCTCGGCAGGTAAGAAGGTTTGAACTTCTATTCTTAGAATCACAGTCTAATGTTTGGTTTAAACTATACTTGCATGAGGGGATTCCGGAGATCAGTTCGGGTTTGAGGATTAGGAGGAATATTGGGATAATGTGGAGTGTTATGAGCAGGTGTTCTCGCGTGGTTGAGTTTTGCATAGATGTGATGTGGGAGGGGATTGAGCCTCGTTGGGTCATTAGTAGTATGAATAAGGTGTAGGAGGCGGTTAGTAGGGTTGCGATTCCTGTTAGGATGATCGTGAAGGCAGATCAGTTGAATAAGGTGATTATAATGGTTAGCTCTGCTATGAGGTTTGTTGTTGGGGGTAAGGCTATGTTTGTTAGATTGGCCAGCAATCATCAGGTAGCTATGAGTGGTAGGAGAGGTTGTAGGCCTCGTGTGAGTAGTAGAATTCGGCTGTGCGTACGTTCATAGTTTGTGTTGGCTAGGCAGAATAGTATGGAGGAAGTTAGTCCATGGGAAATTATTAGGATCATTGCCCCTGAGAATGATCAGTGGGTTTGGATTATTCCTGCGGCGATAACTAGGCCTATGTGGCTAACGGATGAATAAGCGATTAGTGATTTTAGGTCTGTCTGTCGTAGGCAGATTGAGCTAGTCATTAGGGCGCCTCATAGGGCCAGGGTTAGGAAGGGGTAGTGCAGGAGGTTGGACAGTGGGCCCATAAATAGAGTGACTCGTATAATTCCGTATCCTCCTAGCTTTAGTAGTAGGGCGGCGAGGAGTATTGAGCCTGCGATGGGTGCTTCTACGTGGGCTTTTGGCAGTCAGAGGTGTAGGCCGTATAGTGGGGCTTTTACTATGAATGCTATGAGCAGTGCTAGACCTGATAGTATTCCTGTCCATGAGGTGGATAGGGTTGGGTGGGTTAGTTGTAGGGTTGGCAGGTGCAGGGTGCCAATTTTCACGTATAGGTGTATGATTGTGATTAGCAGGGGTAGAGAGCTTACTGGCGTGTAGAATAGCAGGTAGATGCCAGCGCTTAGGCGTTCTGGTTGGTTCCCCCATCGGGTGATTAAGATTAGGGTGGGAATGAGGGTTGCTTCAAATGAGATGTAAAATAGTGCTAGTTCTGTGGTGGAAAAGGCTAGTAGGATGAATGGCTGGACTGCGACTAAGGTTGAGATAAAGATTCGTTTGCGTTGTAGGGGTTCTTGTTGCAGGTGGTTTTGGCTTGCTATGATTATGAGTGGGAGTAGTCAGCAGGATAGTACTAGGAGGGGGGATGAGATTTGGTCAATTCCTGTTCAGTTGGATAAAAATTTGTAGGGGTAGTAGGTTGGGATTAATCACTGTAGGCTTAGGGCAGCGATTAGGAGGCTGTATAAGGTGGTGTTAGTCCATAGAAATTTTGGTGGAGACAGCAGGGCTGTTGGAAGAAGTATGATTGTGGGTAGGATGATTTTTAGCATTGCAGGAGGTTTAGGTTGTGTAGATGGTCGGAGCCATGTGTGCGGGTGGAGGCTACTAGGATGGCCAGGCCTGTGCCCGCCTCACACGCTGAGAAGGTTAGCATGAGAATTGGTACCATGGTGAATGAGGAGACTTGGTTTTCGATGGATCATATTGATAGGCCTACGAATATCGATAATATTATGCTTTCAAGGCATAGTAGGGCGGATACTAGGTGGGTTCGGTGGAAGGCTAGTCCTAGTCCGCTGAAAATGAAGGCTGAGTAGAAGCTTAAATGTAGGGGCGACATAAGAAAGTTACAGGGTTGGCTGTAATCTGCTGGGTCGAAACCAGCTATCTTTTTGGTTAGACTAACTTTCTGTTATTCTGCTCATTCTAGGCCCCCTTGAATTCACTCGTAGGCCAGTCCGAGTGTTAGGAGAAGGAGGATCACTACAGTTCAGGTGAGGGTCATTAGGGGGGATTGGAGTTGGACGGCTCATGGCAGGGGGAGTAGGAGGGCGATTTCTAGGTCGAATAGGACGAACAGGATGGCTACTGAGGAAGAATCGGACTGAGAATGGTAATCGAGCAGATCCAAGTGGGTCGAATCCACATTCGTACGGTGAGAGTTTCTCTGAGTCGGGGTTTATTTGGGCGAGTCAGAAGTTTAATGCGGTTAGGGCGGCGCTTAGGATTGATGATAGGGCGAATATGAACATGAGTGCGTTCATTGCTCTCCTCTGGGTTTATACCAGATTCTAGAGATTGGAAGTCAATTGTAATTAATATACTAGAAGAGCAAGATCCTCATCAGTAGATGGTTATGTAGAGGAATAGTCAGATGACGTCTACGAAGTGTCAGTATCAGGCTGCTGCCTCGAATCCGAAGTGGTGGTCTGATGTAAAGTGGAACTTGATCAGTCGGAAGAGGCAGACGGTCAGGAAGGAGGATCCGATGATTACGTGGAGTCCGTGGAATCCAGTGGCAACGAAGAAGGTAGATCCGTAGACGCTATCGGCGATTGAGAATGGGGCTTCGTGGTATTCTATTGCTTGTAGGGCTGTGAAGTAGAATCCCAGGAGGATCGTTAGGGTTAGGGCGTGGATGGCGTGTTTTCGGTTTCCTTCTGTGATGCTGTGATGGGCTCACGTTACGGTAACGCCTGAGGCTAGTAGGATGGCTGTGTTTAGTAGGGGGACTTCTATCGGGTTGAGTGGTTTAATTCCTGTTGGGGGTCATTGGCCTCCTAGTTCTGGGGTTGGGGCCAGGCGCGAGTGGAAGAACGCTCAGAAGAACCCTAAGAAGAAGAATGCTTCGGATGTGATGAAAAGGATTATGCCGTATCGTAGGCCTTTTTGGACTGTGGGAGTGTGATGGCCTTGGAAGGTGCTTTCTCGTACAATGTCTCGTCATCATTGGAGTATTACTAGGAGTATTGAGATGAGGCCTAGGGTTAGTAGTATGGATGAGTTGTAGTGGAATCACATGATTAATCCTGAGGTTGTGAGTAGGGCGGCGGCTGCCCCGAAGATTGGTCAAGGGCTTGGGTCAACTATGTGGTATGAGTGTGCTTGGTGTGCCATTAGATGTTTTCTTGTAAGTATAGGCTTAGAAGGAGCACGAAGACGTAGGCCTGGATTATGGCTACTGCTACTTCTAGGATGGTTAGGAGTAGTAGGATGATTATTGTTAGGATGGATACTGCAGGAAGGGTGGGTATTAATGCAATGGAAGCTGTAGAGATGAGTTGGATGAGTAAGTGTCCTGCTGTAAGGTTGGCTGTAAGGCGGACTCCGAGGGCTAGGGGGCGGATTAGTAGGCTGGTTGTTTCGATCAGGATTAGTGCGGGGATTAGGGGTGTAGGGGTACCTTCGGGTAATAGGTGGGCTAAAGAGGCTGATGGTTGGTTTCGTAGGCCTGTTAGTAGTGTGGCGAGCCATAGTGGGAAGGCTAGGGCTATGTTCATAGATAGTTGGGTGGTTGGGGTGAATGTATATGGAAGGAGGCCTAGAAGGTTGATTGTAAGAAGTATGATTATTAGGGATGTAAATATTATGGCTCATTTGTGGCCATTTTTGTTGAGTGGGACTATTAGTTGTTTTGTGATTAGGTGAAGGAGTCATGTTTGGATAGTAGAAAGGCGGTTGTTGATTCATCGGTTGTTTGGGGACGGGAATAGTAGGGCTGGGAAGAGTAGGGATAGTAGGATTAAGGGGATGCCGAATAGATTGGGGCTGGAAAATTGGTCAAAGAAGCTTAGGTTCATGGTCAGGATCATGGTGTGGGTTTGGTAGTGAGGGAGGTCTTATTTGATGGGGGGTTGGTTGTGGTGAAGGCTAGTAGTTTTGGTTGGATGAGGAGTGCTAGGGTTAATCAGGTTATAATTATGATTGAAAATCATGGTGCGGGGTTAAGCTGTGGCATATCATTAAGGAGGGGGAAGTCCCTCTTTGGCTAGCTTAAAAGGCTAGTGCTGTTGCATAGCTTCTTAATGATTAGGATGATGATAGAAGGGACGATCAGGCCTCGAAATGTGGGAGTGGGGTTGATTCTACTACAATGGGTATGTAGCTGTGATTAGCCCCGCAAATTTCTGAGCATTGTCCGTAAAAAATCCCAGGCCGGGTGGTAATGAATGAAGTTTGGTTTAGTCGGCCTGGGATTGCGTCTGTTTTAACTCCGAGCGTTGGGACTGCTCAGGAGTGGAGTACGTCTCCTGCAGTAATGATCACGCGGATGGGGGATTCTATTGGGATAACTACGCGGTGGTCAACTTCTAGCAGTCGGAAGTGGCCGTTGGGTAAGTCTGGGGTGGGCACTATGTAGGAGTCGAATGATAGGTCTTTGAAGTCTGTGTATTCGTAGCTTCAGTATCATTGGTGGCCGATGGCTTTTAGGGTGAGGTCTGGTTCGTCGATTTCGTCCATTATGTAGAGGATTTGTAGGGATGGGAGGGCGAGGAGTACCAGGACGATAGCAGGTAGGATTGTCCAGATCAGCTCTACTTCTTGGGCGTCTACAGCATTGGACGAGAGTTTTTTCTGTTAGTATGTGGGCTAAAAGGTAGAGAACTAGGCTGCAGATAGCTAGGGCAACGATTAGGGCGTGGTCGTGGAATTCAACGAGTTCTTCTATGATGGGTGATGAGGCGTCTTGGAATCCTAGTTGGGAGTGGTTGGCCACATGAGATGTACAGGATTTTTACCTGTGATTTAGTCTTGACAAGGCTATGTAATTGGTTTACTAACGTCTCATAAGAAAGAAGCATGAGCGGTTAATGCAGTTGGCTTGAAACCAGCATGTGAGGGTTCGATTCCTTCCTTTCTTGTACTTGGACGAAGGCCGGTTCCTCGAAAGTATGGTATGGGGGAGGGCAGCCGTGGATTCATTCAACGTTTGTGGTAGTTAGTTCTGGTTGTAGGACTTTTCGTTTGGCCGAAAAGGCTTCTCAGATGATGAATATTAGTATGATTACGGCTACTATTGAGATTAGGGAGCCGATGGAGGAAATGGTGTTTCATAGTGTGTAGGCGTCGGGATAGTCCGAGTATCGTCGGGGTATTCCTGCTAGGCCTAGGAAGTGCTGGGGGAAGAACGTTAGGTTTACTCCTGTAAATATTACCCCGAAGTGGGCTTTTGCTCATGTTTGGTGTAGGGTAAACCCAGTGAGTAGTGGGAATCAGTGAGTAAATCCTGCTAGAGGCCATCCTAGTATAGGTAGAAGGTAAGTAAGGCCAATTTGGGGCTGTAAACTAGGATGATGGCGATTCAGCCTAAGTGGGAGATGGACGAGAAGGCTAGGATTTTGCGTGTTTGTGTTTGGTTCAGTCCTATTCAGCCTCCTAGTGCTGTTGAGGCTAGGGCCATGGCGGTGAGTAGAGCTGGGTCGAGGGATTTGGATGTTAGTAGGAGCAGGGTTATTGGGGGGAATTTTATGAGGGTCGAGAGTAGCAGGGCTGTTATTAGTGGCGATCCTTGTAGTACTTCTGGGAATCAGAAGTGAAATGGCACTAGGCCCAGTTTAATAGCGATTGCTGCTGTCAGTAGTAGACAGGAGGTTGGGTGGTTTATTTGTGTGATGTCTCATTGGCCGGTGACTCAGGCATTGGTTATGCTAGAGAATAGGACCAGGGCGGAAGCAGCTGCTTGGGTTAGGAAGTATTTCGTTGCGGCTTCTACTGCTCGTGGGTGGTGGGATTTGGCAATTAGGGGAATGATGGCTAGTGCGTTGATCTCCAGTCCTGTCCAGGCCAGAACTCAGTGGTTGCTGGAAATTGTGATTGTGGTGCCCAAGATGAGGCTGAAGGTTATGATTGGGGTCGCGTAAGGGTTCATTAGTAGAGGAGGGGGTTAAACCATCATTTTCGGGGTATGGGCCCGATAGCTTGATTAGCTGACTCTACTAGAAAATAATATAAGGGAAGTATGGAGAATTTTGATTTCTCTTGTGTGGGTTCAATTCCTACTTTTCTAAGGTCAACAGGAAATGAGAGGGCTGTTATACCTCTATGTTCACTTTATCATAGTGACCCTTTGTAGTTCAGGCACATTTCCTTATGTAAGGAGGTAGGCCTGCATAGCAGATAGGTATGCTGATGTGTCAGAGGCACAGAGCTAGTGTGAGGGGTAGGAAGTTTTTTCATAGTAGGTGCATTAGTTGGTCATATCGGAATCGTGGGTATGAAGCTCGGACCCATAAGAAACCAGAAGATAGTAGGAGGACTTTTGTGGCTAGGATGACGGGGAATAGTTCTGTGGGTGGCCCTAGGGCGCTTGGGTTTAGGAATATGATGGCTGTAAGTGTATTTATTAGCATAATGTTCGCATATTCAGCTAGGAAGAATAAGGCGAAGGGTCCTGCGGCGTATTCAACGTTAAACCCTGAGACTAGCTCAGATTCACCCTCTGTGAGGTCAAAAGGAGCTCGGTTTGTCTCTGCTAGGGTGGATACGTATCATATTATTGCTAGGGGTCATGAGGAGAAAATGAAGTATAGAGGCTCCTGTGCGACGGCAAAGGAGCTGAGTGTGTAGCTTCCGCTTAGTATGATTATTGATAGCAGGATTGTGGCCAGTGTCACTTCGTATGAAATGGTCTGTGCTACTGCCCGTAGGGCTCCGATTAGTGCGTATTTTGAGTTCGAGGCTCAGCCTGATCATAGGACTGAGTAGACGGCTAGGCTTGACATGGCTATTAGGAAGAGAACTCCGAGGTTTAGATCTGCTAGGGGAAATGGGAGTGGTAGTGGTGCTCAAGTGGTGAGGGCTAGGACAAGGGCTAGTATTGGTATCAGAATGAATAGAAGTGGGGAAGAGGTAGAGGGTCGGATGGGCTCTTTGGTAAATAGTTTCAGTCCGTCCGCAAATGGTTGAAGTAGGCCAAAAGGCCCGACAACGTTAGGGCCTTTGCGGGATTGTATGTAGCTTAGGATTTTCCGTTCTACTAGGGTTAGGAAGGCTACGGCAATCAGGATTGGGATGATGTATAGGAGGGATATAACGAGGCAGCTTAGTGTTGTTATTTGAATCATGGGTGAAGCTAGGGAGAGGATTTGAACCTCTGGGGAAAGGGCTTAAGCCTTCTGCACTTGCCGGGCTCTGCCACTCTAGCTGGTCCTTTTCTAGGATTGAAAGTGGTGGGGGAAGGCCCTCTTCACGGTTTAGTTGGTTTCACTGCTTAGAGGGGGGGGGGCGTGCTTGTGGTATTGGCCCCACTTTCCCGGTCCTTTCGTACTGGGGAGAGTGTGTCATAGATAGAAACCGACCTGGATTGCTCCGGTCTGAACTCAGATCACGTAGGACTGTTAATCGTTGAACAAACGAACCCTTAATAGCGGCTGCACCATTAGGATGTCCTGATCCAACATCGAGGTCGTAAACCCCCCTGTCGATATGGGCTCTTGAGGGGGATTGCGCTGTTATCCCTGGGGTAGCTTGGTCCATTAATCAATTATATTGGGTCTGGTCACTGTTAGCACTTTGAGGGGTAGCTCTAGGTAAAGAGGTATGGTCTTGTTTTTGGAGGATTTGTTCTCCTCCAAGGTCGCCCCAACCGAAAAATATCGACCAGGCTCTGCGATGGTAGTGGCCCCAGTGGGGTTGATTGAGGATTCGCGGTGGTCGTTGATTTTTAAGTTCCACAGGGTCTTCTCGTCTTATGTTCACATCCCCGCTTTTGCACGGGGAGATCAATTTCACTGATTATCTGTGAGAGACAGTTAAGACCTCGTTTAGCCATTCATACAAGTCTCGATTTATGGGACAATTGATTGCGCTACCTTTGCACGGTTAGGATACCGCGGCCGTTAAACCTAAGTCACCGGGCAGGCATCACCTTCAATACTTGTTTAATTTGCTGAAGGCTATGTTTTTGGTAAACAGTCGGGCCTTATTAATTTGCCGAGTTCCTTTCACAGATTTTAATCGCTCTTATAGGCGCTCCTGAGTCGGGTTAACAGGGTTAGTTAATACGTGGTCTTGTAGGGGTTTTTGTATCTGTCTAGGTCTGTTAATAATGTTTCTATGTAAGCTTGCGCCGTTAGAGGGGTGTGGCCCTGAGTTACTTATTTTAGCATTAATTCTCCTATATTCATAGGTTGACCTGTTTGTGATAAGGGAATCATCTTATTTTGGTATTTTTAGGTGGTGGAGCTTTGACGCACTCTTTTTTGATGGCTGCTTTAGGGCCCACGGTAGGATCAGTAGTAAGAATTATCCGCTAGTCGAGGTTGTGTCCTTTTTTAATGGAGCTGTCCCTCCATTAAATAGCTCTTAATCATCTCATTAGGGTTCAGGATGTCCGGTAGGGAGGATTAAGGGGGAACTTAGATTCGTTTCACAGGTAACCAGCTATCACCCAGCTCGGTTGGCTTTTCACCTCTACTGACAAGTCATCCCACTCTTTTGCAACAGAGACGGGTTCGCTCTCTTTAACTGCTTGAAAGTAGCTCGCTTGGGTTTCGGGGGGGCAAACTTTAGTTCACTTTGCTTGGTTGTTCTCGCTAAACCATGATGCAAAAGGTACAAGGGTTGATCTTTGCTGTCTGTCGCTTTGATTGTTTCACTGCTATTTCATCTTTCCCTTACGGTACTGGGGTCTCTATCGCGTCTAAGTGTCTTTTCTATCGCCTATACTAAGACTGTAAAATGCTTTAGTTTAATTAGTTTAGTAAATTCTTTAGTTTTGGTGTACTATTTGTGTGGTTGAGCTAGAGGGGGGGCTTCAAGACGATCCGGTCTAGTAGATATCTTTCAGGTGTAAGCTGAGTGCTTTGGTGTTATAGCTACGTCTTGATATTCTAAGTACACCTTCCGGTACACTTACCTTGTTACGACTTACCTCATCTTCAGCGTATTTATGGTATTAGTTATGTGGGATGTGGCTTTTGAGGAGGGTGACGGGCGGTATGTACGTGCCCCAGGGCCGGCTTAAAGTAGGCTCTATTGTCCCACTTTACTGCTAAATCCGCCTTCCAGAAGTGGTTTCACGCTTCTTTCCGTGTGCCCTATGAATAGGGAATGTAGCCCATTTCTTCCACTCCATAGGCTATACCTTGACCTGTCTTATTAGCGGGGTGCTATTGTGTCCACTGTTGTGCTCTCATTCGAGGTGGGCTGGCGACGGCGGTATGTAGGCTGTGTTGGCAAGGGGTGGTTGGGTTAATCGGGGATTATCGATTGTAGAACAGGCTCCTCTAGGTGGGTTTGGGGCACCGCCAAGTCCTTAGAGTTTTAAGCGTTTGTGCTCGTAGTTCTCTGGCGGATACTTCGGTAAAGTAAGTATCAAGATTTAGGGCCAGGCATAGTGGGGTATCTAATCCCAGTTTGGGCCCTGGCTTTCGTGGGTTTAAATCAGTCGTTAGTTCCTAAGATCATCTTAATGGTGTGTTTAGGTGCATCTTGGGCTTATGACAGCTCAGTTGCATTTTGATCTTAGTTAGCTAGGATAGGCATTTTACCACTCTTTACGCCGTGTCAATAGGACGGTTGATTTGGGTTTCTTGTATGACCGCGGTGGCTGGCACAAGATTTACCAACCCTTGAAGTTAGGCTGTTGCTATAACTAAGTCAAGTTTGCACTCATTGCTTAATGTTAATTACTGCTGAATACCCGTGGGGGCGTGGCTTAGCGAGGCGTCTTGGGCTACTACTTGGGTGTGCCTGATACCCGCTCCTCAAGGCCTGTATGGGGGTAGGTGGTCGAGGGCGTTTACACTGGGGCGCGGATACTTGCATGTATATATTTAGCAAAAACCAACCGTAAGGTTAGGACTAAGTCTTTTGTCTGCAGGCATGTTTTATGCCATCTTGGCAACTTCAGTGCCATGCTTTGTGTTAAGCTATGTGGACGGGGGTGTGGTTAGCTGATAGTTGAGTGGTGAGTGAGAGTGAAGTATATGAAATTATTGCTTGTGTTTACTATTTTTAGTACTGGAGTTTCTCTAATAAGTTTAAGTTATTTTGTATGTGTTTGTGTGTATATATACATCGTTCCGATGATGTCATGGAAGGGATGATTAATGGAGTTTTAGAGGTAGTTTGCTGGGATTGGGCGATGAAGGTTTATGCTACATGGTGGTTAGCGAAAGTTTACTGGTTTAGTTTGTGAAGCGCAGGGGTTGCGCTTAATGATTTGTTGTTTTGTGCTATGTCCAACGAGCATTCATCCAATAGCCCCATTTAACCCGGAGGGTGGAGGTAACATTAACTGAATGTGGTCAAAGTGCATCAGTGTCAGGATGATTCCCCATATACGCCAACCGTCTCATCGAGGGACCCTTGAAATATAGGATAGGCCGTGAGGCAGGTGTGTCCAGGCTTAGATTGTGGGACCCCCGAGATCACTGGGAATAGCCACCTGTGAGGTAACCCCGGAAAAAATAAGAGGAACCAGAGGCGCCAAAAAGCTGGAACATGCCGCGATTACGCATTGAGAAGGTGAAAGTACTCACAGATGCCACTTTGAAGGGCAAGGAGGGGTGAGTGAACCCAATGGATGGCCCTGACCGAGGAACCAGAGGCGCAAAAATGTGAGGAGGGCGAGGGGTTTAGGGGGAACGTATGGGCCTGAAGCTAGTCATACCGGACATTATGTGCAACGGGTTGCTGATTTCACGTGAGGAGTACGATTAATAAATCCGTCTGATACGAACTGCATGAGATATGTGGTGGAGAGTTGTTGTTGGAGCATGTCCTGTGAGCATTCATTAAAATGGGGTCTTGTTATGCGCTTGAGTGGAGTTGTATTGGGTGTTGTGGGGTATGGTCCTAGAACATTCATGCCGGGTGGTTTGGTAGGAGTGTGTTTAAGGGTTTAATGGCCGTGTACATGTATGGGTTTAGCACCTGCTTATAAGATAGTCCGTATATAATGTATATTACTGGTACTATAGTATGTATGTATATGGGGTATATAAATTTATGCACGAATATGCATAACCAAATACCCCCGCCTCGGGGGGGGAGGGGGGGGGGGGTTAAGCATAATGGCATAGATGGGGTAGAATTATTGGGGGCTTGCGGTTAGTTCCTGTAGTTGAGAACAATGGCGGCTTTTCGAGCCGCAGGCCTCGGGTAGTGTCCGGGCAGGAATAATGACTTATTTTATGTTTTTTTTAGGGATTTGCTTTGCGGTGGGTGTTTTGGGTGTGGCGTCGAATCCTTCGCCGTATTATGGGGTTGTTGGTTTGGTGTTAGCGTCTGTGGCGGGGTGCGGGTGGTTGCTGGGCCTTGGGGTTTCGTTCGTGGCTTTAGTGCTGTTTATGGTGTATTTGGGGGGTATGCTGGTGGTGTTTGTTTATTCAGTAGCTTTAGCAGCGGAGCCTTTCCCTGGGGCTTGGGGGGATTGACGGGTGATTGGATGTGCAGTAGCGTTTGTGGCAATTGTTTTTGGGGGGTTGGTGTTTGGGGGGTTTATGGGGGCTTGGAAGTTCGGGGTTTCTACTGTGAATAATGTTGGGGTGTTTGTTGTTCGGTCGGATTTTAGTGGAGTTTCCATGTTTTATTCACATGGGGCAGGGATGTTTTTAGTGGCGGGTTGGGGGCTGTTGTTGACTTTGTTTGTTGTATTGGAGCTTGTGCGGGGGTTGTCGCGGGGTGCTATTCGGGCGGTTTAGGGGTTAGGGTCAGAGAATAGTTTATTGAAAATGCCAGCTTTGGGAGCTGGAGATAAAGGTTTGAGTCCTTTTTTTCTGAGTTTGGGGTACTCTAAGAAGTGGTAAGTCTTCAATCTTTGGTTTACAAGACCAATGTTTTTATAAACTATTAGAGTATTTAGCAGTTGAGTATTTTGTTTTCTAGGGCGCTTGCGGCGGGGAGGAGAAATAGGAGGATAGTGAAGTAGGCGATTGAAGCGAGTTGGCCGATGATGATGAATGGGTGTTCGACGGGTTGGCTTCCTACTCATGTTAGGACGAGGAGGTCGGCGACTAGTACTCAGAATAGGAGCTGGGAGAGTGGTCGGAATGTTATTGCTCGTTGTTTTGATTTGTGCAGGAATGGGATTAGGAATAGGATCAGTACGGAGGCGGCCAGTGCTAATACGCCTCCTAGTTTATTTGGGATTGAACGTAGGATGGCGTAGGCGAATAGGAAGTATCATTCTGGCTTGATGTGTGGTGGGGTTACTAGTGGGTTTGCTGGGGTGAAGTTTTCTGGGTCTCCCAGGAGGTTAACCGCTCATGCTTCTTTCTTATGAGACGTTAGTAAACCAATTACATAGCCTTGTCAAGACTAAATCACAGGTAAAAATCCTGTACATCTCATGTGGCCAACCACTCCCAACTAGGATTCCAAGACGCCTCATCACCCATCATAGAAGAACTCGCTGAATTCCACGACCACGCCCTAATCGTTGCCCTAGCTATCTGCAGCCTAGTTCTCTACCTTTTAGCCCACATACTAACAGAAAAACTCTCGTCCAATGCTGTAGACGCCCAAGAAGTAGAGCTGATCTGGACAATCCTACCTGCTATCGTCCTGGTACTCCTCGCCCTCCCATCCCTACAAATCCTCTACATAATGGACGAAATCGACGAACCAGACCTCACCCTAAAAGCCATCGGCCACCAATGATACTGAAGCTACGAATACACAGACTTCAAAGACCTATCATTCGACTCCTACATAGTGCCCACCCCAGACTTACCCAACGGCCACTTCCGACTGCTAGAAGTTGACCACCGCGTAGTTATCCCAATAGAATCCCCCATCCGCGTGATCATTACTGCAGGAGACGTACTCCACTCCTGAGCAGTCCCAACGCTCGGAGTTAAAACAGACGCAATCCCAGGCCGACTAAACCAAACTTCATTCATTACCACCCGGCCTGGGATTTTTTACGGACAATGCTCAGAAATTTGCGGGGCTAATCACAGCTACATACCCATTGTAGTAGAATCAACCCCACTCCCACATTTCGAGGCCTGATCGTCCCTTCTATCATCATCCTAATCATTAAGAAGCTATGCAACAGCACTAGCCTTTTAAGCTAGCCAAAGAGGGACTTCCCCCTCCTTAATGATATGCCACAGCTTAACCCCGCACCATGATTTTCAATCATAATTATAACCTGATTAACCCTAGCACTCCTCATCCAACCAAAACTACTAGCCTTCACCACAACCAACCCCCCATCAAATAAGACCTCCCTCACTACCAAACCCACACCATGATCCTGACCATGAACCTAAGCTTCTTTGACCAATTTTCCAGCCCCAATCTATTCGGCATCCCCTTAATCCTACTATCCCTACTCTTCCCAGCCCTACTATTCCCGTCCCCAAACAACCGATGAATCGACAACCGCCTTTCTACTATCCAAACATGACTCCTTCACCTAATCACAAAACAACTAATAGTCCCACTCAACAAAAATGGCCACAAATGAGCCATAATATTTACATCCCTAATAATCATACTTCTTACAATCAACCTTCTAGGCCTCCTTCCATATACATTCACCCCAACCACCCAACTATCTATGAACATAGCCCTAGCCTTCCCACTATGGCTCGCCACACTACTAACAGGCCTACGAAACCAACCATCAGCCTCTTTAGCCCACCTATTACCCGAAGGTACCCCTACACCCCTAATCCCCGCACTAATCCTGATCGAAACAACCAGCCTACTAATCCGCCCCCTAGCCCTCGGAGTCCGCCTTACAGCCAACCTTACAGCAGGACACTTACTCATCCAACTCATCTCTACAGCCTCCATTGCATTAATACCCACCCTTCCTGCAGTATCCATCCTAACAATAATCATCCTACTACTCCTAACCATCCTAGAAGTAGCAGTAGCCATAATCCAGGCCTACGTCTTCGTGCTCCTTCTAAGCCTATACTTACAAGAAAACATCTAATGGCACACCAAGCACACTCATACCACATAGTTGACCCAAGCCCTTGACCAATCTTCGGGGCAGCCGCCGCCCTACTCACAACCTCAGGATTAATCATGTGATTCCACTACAACTCATCCATACTACTAACCCTAGGCCTCATCTCAATACTCCTAGTAATACTCCAATGATGACGAGACATTGTACGAGAAAGCACCTTCCAAGGCCATCACACTCCCACAGTCCAAAAAGGCCTACGATACGGCATAATCCTTTTCATCACATCCGAAGCATTCTTCTTCTTAGGGTTCTTCTGAGCGTTCTTCCACTCGCGCCTGGCCCCAACCCCAGAACTAGGAGGCCAATGACCCCCAACAGGAATTAAACCACTCAACCCGATAGAAGTCCCCCTACTAAACACAGCCATCCTACTAGCCTCAGGCGTTACCGTAACGTGAGCCCATCACAGCATCACAGAAGGAAACCGAAAACACGCCATCCACGCCCTAACCCTAACGATCCTCCTGGGATTCTACTTCACAGCCCTACAAGCAATAGAATACCACGAAGCCCCATTCTCAATCGCCGATAGCGTCTACGGATCTACCTTCTTCGTTGCCACTGGATTCCACGGACTCCACGTAATCATCGGATCCTCCTTCCTGACCGTCTGCCTCTTCCGACTGATCAAGTTCCACTTTACATCAGACCACCACTTCGGATTCGAGGCAGCAGCCTGATACTGACACTTCGTAGACGTCATCTGACTATTCCTCTACATAACCATCTACTGATGAGGATCTTGCTCTTCTAGTATATTAATTACAATTGACTTCCAATCTCTAGAATCTGGTATAAACCCAGAGGAGAGCAATGAACGCACTCATGTTCATATTCGCCCTATCATCAATCCTAAGCGCCGCCCTAACCGCATTAAACTTCTGACTCGCCCAAATAAACCCCGACTCAGAGAAACTCTCACCGTACGAATGTGGATTCGACCCACTTGGATCTGCTCGATTACCATTCTCAGTCCGATTCTTCCTCAGTAGCCATCCTGTTCGTCCTATTCGACCTAGAAATCGCCCTCCTACTCCCCCTGCCATGAGCCGTCCAACTCCAATCCCCCCTAATGACCCTCACCTGAACTGTAGTGATCCTCCTTCTCCTAACACTCGGACTGGCCTACGAGTGAATTCAAGGGGGCCTAGAATGAGCAGAATAACAGAAAGTTAGTCTAACCAAAAAGATAGCTGGTTTCGACCCAGCAGATTACAGCCAACCCTGTAACTTTCTTATGTCGCCCCTACATTTAAGCTTCTACTCAGCCTTCATTTTCAGCGGACTAGGACTAGCCTTCCACCGAACCCACCTAGTATCCGCCCTACTATGCCTTGAAAGCATAATATTATCGATATTCGTAGGCCTATCAATATGATCCATCGAAAACCAAGTCTCCTCATTCACCATGGTACCAATTCTCATGCTAACCTTCTCAGCGTGTGAGGCGGGCACAGGCCTGGCCATCCTAGTAGCCTCCACCCGCACACATGGCTCCGACCATCTACACAACCTAAACCTCCTGCAATGCTAAAAATCATCCTACCCACAATCATACTTCTTCCAACAGCCCTGCTGTCTCCACCAAAATTTCTATGGACTAACACCACCTTATACAGCCTCCTAATCGCTGCCCTAAGCCTACAGTGATTAATCCCAACCTACTACCCCTACAAATTTTTATCCAACTGAACAGGAATTGACCAAATCTCATCCCCCCTCCTAGTACTATCCTGCTGACTACTCCCACTCATAATCATAGCAAGCCAAAACCACCTGCAACAAGAACCCCTACAACGCAAACGAATCTTTATCTCAACCTTAGTCGCAGTCCAGCCATTCATCCTACTAGCCTTTTCCACCACAGAACTAGCACTATTTTACATCTCATTTGAAGCAACCCTCATTCCCACCCTAATCTTAATCACCCGATGGGGGAACCAACCAGAACGCCTAAGCGCTGGCATCTACCTGCTATTCTACACGCCAGTAAGCTCTCTACCCCTGCTAATCACAATCATACACCTATACGTGAAAATTGGCACCCTGCACCTGCCAACCCTACAACTAACCCACCCAACCCTATCCACCTCATGGACAGGAATACTATCAGGTCTAGCACTGCTCATAGCATTCATAGTAAAAGCCCCACTATACGGCCTACACCTCTGACTGCCAAAAGCCCACGTAGAAGCACCCATCGCAGGCTCAATACTCCTCGCCGCCCTACTACTAAAGCTAGGAGGATACGGAATTATACGAGTCACTCTATTTATGGGCCCACTGTCCAACCTCCTGCACTACCCCTTCCTAACCCTGGCCCTATGAGGCGCCCTAATGACTAGCTCAATCTGCCTACGACAGACAGACCTAAAATCACTAATCGCTTATTCATCCGTTAGCCACATAGGCCTAGTTATCGCCGCAGGAATAATCCAAACCCACTGATCATTCTCAGGGGCAATGATCCTAATAATTTCCCATGGACTAACTTCCTCCATACTATTCTGCCTAGCCAACACAAACTATGAACGTACGCACAGCCGAATTCTACTACTCACACGAGGCCTACAACCTCTCCTACCACTCGTAGCTACCTGATGATTGCTGGCCAATCTAACAAACATAGCCTTACCCCCAACAACAAACCTCATAGCAGAGCTAACCATTATAATCACCTTATTCAACTGATCTGCCTTCACGATCATCCTAACAGGAATCGCAACCCTACTAACCGCCTCCTACACCTTATTCATACTACTAATGACCCAACGAGGCTCAATCCCCTCCCACATCACATCTATGCAAAACTCAACCACGCGAGAACACCTGCTCATAACACTCCACATTATCCCAATATTCCTCCTAATCCTCAAACCCGAACTGATCTCCGGAATCCCCTCATGCAAGTATAGTTTAAACCAAACATTAGACTGTGATTCTAAGAATAGAAGTTCAAACCTTCTTACCTGCCGAGGGGAGGGTTTAACCAACAAGAGCTGCTAACTCTTACATCTGAGCCTAAAACCTCAGCCCCCTTACTTTTAAAGGATAACAGCAATCCACTGGTCTTAGGAACCACCCATCTTGGTGCAAATCCAAGTAAAAGTAGTGAACCCCACACTACTAATCAACTCCCTCACACTACTCACGCTGACAATCCTCCTAACCCCAATCATCCTGCCATTTCTATTTAAAAACTTTAAAAACACCCCACAAGCCACCACCCGCGCTGTTAAAACCGCATTCCTAATTAGCCTAGCCCCTACAACCGCATTCATCTACTCGGGAGTAGAATCTGTCACCTGCCACTGGGAGTGAAAATTCATTATAAACTTTAAAATCCCCCTGAGCCTAAAAATAGACCAATACTCAATAACATTTCTTCCAATCGCCCTATTTGTAACATGATCAATCCTACAATTCGCCATATGATACATGGCCTCAGAGCCATACGTAACAAAATTTTTCACCTACCTACTGACATTCCTAGTCGCCATACTCCTCCTAACAACCGCAAACAACATATTCCTCCTATTCGTAGGCTGGGAAGGAGTACGAATCATGTCCTTCCTTCTCATCGGCTGATGACAAGGCCGAGCAGATGCCAACACCGCCGCCCTACGAGCCGTAATCTACAACCGAATCGGAGACATCGGACTGATCCTGAGCATAGCATGACTAGCTTCAACATTCAACACCTGAGAGATCCAACAAGCCGTACACCCCCACCAAACCCCAATCCTCCCCCTCATAGGATTAATCCTCGCAGCCGCAGGAAAATCCGCCCAATTTGGACTCCACCCATGACTGCCCGCAGCAATAGAAGGCCCCACCCCAGTATCAGCCCTACTGCACTCCAGTACCATAGTAGTAGCCGGAATCTTCCTGCTCATCCGCGTGCACCCCCTGCTAGCCACCAACCAGACAGCCCTAACTGCCTGCCTATGCCTAGGTGCTCTATCAACCCTATTCGCTGCCACATGCGCCCTAACCCAAAATGACATCAAAAAAATCATTGCTTTCTCAACATCCAGCCAACTAGGACTAATAATAGTCACTATCGGACTAAACCTCCCACAACTAGCCTTCCTACACATCTCAACCCATGCCTTCTTTAAAGCCATACTATTCCTATGCTCAGGGTCTATCATCCACAACCTAAACGGAGAACAAGATATCCGAAAGATAGGAGGCCTACAGAAAATACTCCCAGTCACTACTTCCTGCCTAACCATCGGAAACCTGGCGCTGATAGGAACCCCATTCCTAGCCGGATTCTACTCAAAAGACCTCATCATCGAAAGCTTAAACACATCATACCTAAATACTTGAGCCCTACTCCTAACCCTTATAGCCACAGCATTCACCGCAACCTACAGCATCCGCATAACCATCCTAGTCCAAGCTGGACAAACCCGAATCCCCCCAATAGTATCAATAAACGAAAACAACCCACTAATCACCGCCCCCCTAACCCGACTCGCCCTAGGCAGCATTACAGCAGGAATAATCATTACCTCTTTCATCACACCAACCAAAACCCCCCCAATAACCATACCCCTTATCACCAAAACCGCTGCCATCCTCATAACAATCCTAGGAATCATCCTAGGCCCCTCATGTACAGGGCCACACCCCTCTAACGGCGCAAGCTTACATAGAAACATTATTAACAGACCTAGACAGATACAAAAACCCCTACAAGACCACGTATTAACTAACCCTGTTAACCCGACTCAGGAGCGCCTATAAGAGCGATTAAAATCTGTGAAAGGAACTCGGCAAATTAATAAGGCCCGACTGTTTACCAAAAACATAGCCTTCAGCAAATTAAACAAGTATTGAAGGTGATGCCTGCCCGGTGACTTAGGTTTAACGGCCGCGGTATCCTAACCGTGCAAAGATAGCGCAATCAATTGTCCCATAAATCGAGACTTGTATGAATGGCTAAACGAGGTCTTAACTGTCTCTCACAGATAATCAGTGAAATTGATCTCCCCGTGCAAAAGCGGGGATGTGAACATAAGACGAGAAGACCCTGTGGAACTTAAAAATCAACGACCACCGCGAATCCTCAATCAACCCCACTGGGGCCACTACCATCGCAGAGCCTGGTCGATATTTTTCGGTTGGGGCGACCTTGGAGGAGAACAAATCCTCCAAAAACAAGACCATACCTCTTTACCTAGAGCTACCCCTCAAAGTGCTAACAGTGACCAGACCCAATATAATTGATTAATGGACCAAGCTACCCCAGGGATAACAGCGCAATCCCCCTCAAGAGCCCATATCGACAGGGGGGTTTACGACCTCAATGTTGGATCAGGACATCCTAATGGTGCAGCCGCTATTAAGGGTTCGTTTGTTCAACGATTAACAGTCCTACGTGATCTGAGTTCAGACCGGAGCAATCCAGGTCGGTTTCTATCTATGACACACTCTCCCCAGTACGAAAGGACCGGGAAAGTGGGGCCAATACCACAAGCACGCCCCCCCCCCTCTAAGCAGTGAAACCAACTAAACCGTGAAGAGGGCCTTCCCCCACCACTTTCAATCCTAGAAAAGGACCAGCTAGAGTGGCAGAGCCCGGCAAGTGCAGAAGGCTTAAGCCCTTTCCCCAGAGGTTCAAATCCTCTCCCTAGCTTCACCCATGATTCAAATAACAACACTAAGCTGCCTCGTTATATCCCTCCTATACATCATCCCAATCCTGATTGCCGTAGCCTTCCTAACCCTAGTAGAACGGAAAATCCTAAGCTACATACAATCCCGCAAAGGCCCTAACGTTGTCGGGCCTTTTGGCCTACTTCAACCATTTGCGGACGGACTGAAACTATTTACCAAAGAGCCCATCCGACCCTCTACCTCTTCCCCACTTCTATTCATTCTGATACCAATACTAGCCCTTGTCCTAGCCCTCACCACTTGAGCACCACTACCACTCCCATTTCCCCTAGCAGATCTAAACCTCGGAGTTCTCTTCCTAATAGCCATGTCAAGCCTAGCCGTCTACTCAGTCCTATGATCAGGCTGAGCCTCGAACTCAAAATACGCACTAATCGGAGCCCTACGGGCAGTAGCACAGACCATTTCATACGAAGTGACACTGGCCATAATCCTGCTATCAATAATCATACTAAGCGGAAGCTACACACTCAGCTCCTTTGCCATCGCACAGGAGCCTCTATACTTCATTTTCTCCTCATGACCCCTAGCAATAATATGATACGTATCCACCCTAGCAGAGACAAACCGAGCTCCTTTTGACCTCACAGAGGGTGAATCTGAGCTAGTCTCAGGGTTTAACGTTGAATACGCCGCAGGACCCTTCGCCTTATTCTTCCTAGCTGAATATGCGAACATTATGCTAATAAATACACTTACAGCCATCATATTCCTAAACCCAAGCGCCCTAGGGCCACCCACAGAACTATTCCCCGTCATCCTAGCCACAAAAGTCCTCCTACTATCTTCTGGTTTCTTATGGGTCCGAGCTTCATACCCACGATTCCGATATGACCAACTAATGCACCTACTATGAAAAAACTTCCTACCCCTCACACTAGCTCTGTGCCTCTGACACATCAGCATACCTATCTGCTATGCAGGCCTACCTCCTTACATAAGGAAATGTGCCTGAACTACAAAGGGTCACTATGATAAAGTGAACATAGAGGTATAACAGCCCTCTCATTTCCTGTTGACCTTAGAAAAGTAGGAATTGAACCCACACAAGAGAAATCAAAATTCTCCATACTTCCCTTATATTATTTTCTAGTAGAGTCAGCTAATCAAGCTATCGGGCCCATACCCCGAAAATGATGGTTTAACCCCCTCCTCTACTAATGAACCCTTACGCGACCCCAATCATAACCTTCAGCCTCATCTTGGGCACCACAATCACAATTTCCAGCAACCACTGAGTTCTGGCCTGGACAGGACTGGAGATCAACGCACTAGCCATCATTCCCCTAATTGCCAAATCCCACCACCCACGAGCAGTAGAAGCCGCAACGAAATACTTCCTAACCCAAGCAGCTGCTTCCGCCCTGGTCCTATTCTCTAGCATAACTAATGCCTGAGTCACCGGCCAATGAGACATCACACAAATAAACCACCCAACCTCCTGTCTACTACTGACAGCAGCAATCGCTATTAAACTGGGCCTAGTGCCATTTCACTTCTGATTCCCAGAAGTACTACAAGGATCGCCACTAATAACAGCCCTGCTACTCTCGACCCTCATAAAATTCCCCCCAATAACCCTGCTCCTACTAACATCCAAATCCCTCGACCCAGCTCTACTCACCGCCATGGCCCTAGCCTCAACAGCACTAGGAGGCTGAATAGGACTGAACCAAACACAAACACGCAAAATCCTAGCCTTCTCGTCCATCTCCCACTTAGGCTGAATCGCCATCATCCTAGTTTACAGCCCCAAATTGGCCTTACTTACCTTCTACCTATACACAATCATAACATCAGCCGTATTCCTAGCCCTTAACAAAATCAAAGCCCTTAACCTATCCATGATCACAACCTCATGAACAAAAACCCCAGTGCTAAACGCCACCCTAATACTAGTACTTTTATCCCTAGCAGGCCTCCCCCCATTAACAGGCTTTATACCAAAGTGACTTATCATCCAAGAACTAACTAAACAGGAAATAACACCAGCAGCCATGGCAATTGCCATGCTATCACTGCTCAGCCTCTTCTTCTACCTACGCCTCGCATACCACTCAACAATTACCCTTCCCCCCAACTCCTCTAACCACATAAAACAATGATACACTAGCAAAGCCCCAAGCACACCTACTGCGGTCCTTGCCTCACTATCAATCCTCTTACTTCCCCTGTCCCCAATAATACATGCCATTGTCTAGAAACTTAGGATAACACCCCAAACCGAAGGCCTTCAAAGCCTTAAATAAGAGTTAAACCCTCTTAGTTTCTGCACATTAAGACTTACAGAATATTAACCTGTATCTTCTGAATGCAAGTCAGACGCTTTAATTAAGCTAAAGCCTCCCTAGACAGATGGGCTTCGATCCCACAAAACTCTAGTTAACAGCTAAATGCCTAAACCAATTGGCTTCTGCCTACAAAGACCCTGACGCACCCTAGTGCGCATCGATGAGCTTGCAACTCAACATGAATTTCACTACAGAGCCGATAAGAAGAGGAATTAAACCTCTGTAAAAAGGACTACAGCCTAACGCTTCAACACTCAGCCATCTTACCCGTCACCTTCATCAACCGATGACTATTTTCCACTAACCATAAGGATATTGGCACCCTGTACCTCATCTTCGGGGCATGAGCAGGAATAGTCGGCACCGCACTCAGCCTATTAATCCGCGCAGAACTAGGACAACCAGGAACTCTCCTAGGCGACGACCAAATTTACAATGTAATCGTTACCGCTCACGCCTTTGTAATAAGCTTCTTTATAGTCATACCCATCATGATCGGAGGATTCGGCAACTGATTAGTCCCCCTCATAATCGGTGCCCCCGACATAGCATTCCCGCGAATAAACAACATAAGCTTTTGACTCCTCCCCCCATCATTCCTCCTCCTACTAGCCTCATCCACTGTAGAAGCTGGCGCCGGCACAGGCTGAACTGTCTACCCTCCCCTAGCAGGTAACCTTGCCCACGCCGGAGCTTCAGTAGACCTGGCTATCTTCTCACTCCACTTAGCCGGTATCTCCTCCATCCTTGGGGCCATCAACTTTATCACCACAGCCATCAACATAAAACCCCCCGCACTCTCACAATACCAAACCCCACTATTTGTCTGATCCGTACTAATTACCGCCATCCTACTCCTTCTATCACTCCCCGTACTCGCCGCCGGTATTACAATATTACTAACTGATCGAAACCTAAACACCACATTCTTCGACCCCGCTGGAGGAGGAGACCCAATCCTGTACCAACACCTATTCTGATTCTTCGGACACCCAGAAGTCTATATTCTGATCCTACCGGGGTTCGGAATCATCTCACACGTAGTCACGTACTACTCAGGCAAAAAGGAGCCCTTCGGCTACATGGGAATAGTCTGAGCCATACTATCCATCGGCTTCCTAGGATTCATCGTCTGAGCTCACCACATGTTTACAGTAGGAATAGACGTTGATACCCGAGCCTACTTTACATCAGCCACTATAATCATTGCCATCCCTACCGGAATCAAAGTATTTAGCTGACTAGCCACCCTGCACGGAGGAACAATCAAATGAGACCCCCCCAATACTATGAGCTCTAGGATTTATCTTCCTATTTACCATCGGAGGATTAACAGGAATCGTTCTTGCAAACTCTTCCCTAGACATCGCCCTGCACGACACGTACTACGTAGTTGCCCACTTCCACTACGTCCTATCCATAGGCGCCGTCTTTGCCATTCTAGCAGGATTTACTCACTGATTCCCACTACTCACTGGGTTTACCCTACACCAAACATGAGCAAAAGCCCACTTCGGGGTAATATTTACAGGAGTAAACCTAACGTTCTTCCCCCAGCACTTCCTAGGCCTAGCAGGAATACCCCGACGATACTCGGACTATCCCGACGCCTACACACTATGAAACACCATTTCCTCCATCGGCTCCCTAATCTCAATAGTAGCCGTAATCATACTAATATTCATCATCTGAGAAGCCTTTTCGGCCAAACGAAAAGTCCTACAACCAGAACTAACTACCACAAACGTTGAATGAATCCACGGCTGCCCTCCCCCATACCATACTTTCGAGGAACCGGCCTTCGTCCAAGTACAAGAAAGGAAGGAATCGAACCCTCACATGCTGGTTTCAAGCCAACTGCATTAACCGCTCATGCTTCTTTCTTATGAGACGTTAGTAAACCAATTACATAGCCTTGTCAAGACTAAATCACAGGTAAAAATCCTGTACATCTCATGTGGCCAACCACTCCCAACTAGGATTCCAAGACGCCTCATCACCCATCATAGAAGAACTCGTTGAATTCCACGACCACACCCTAATCGTTGCCCTAGCTATCTGCAGCCTAGTTCTCTACCTTTTAGCCCACATACTAACAGAAAAACTCTCGTCCAATGCTGTAGACGCCCAAGAAGTAGAGCTGATCTGGACAATCCTACCTGCTATCGTCCTGGTACTCCTCGCCCTCCCATCCCTACAAATCCTCTACATAATGGACAAAATCGATGAACCAGACCTCACCCTAAAAGCCATCGGCCACCAATGATACTGAAGCTACGAATACACAGACTTCAAAGACCTATCATTCGACTCCTACATAGTGCCCACCCCAGACTTACCCAACGGCCACTTCCGACTGCTAGAAGTTGACCACCGCGTAGTTATCCCAATAGAATCCCCCATCCGCGTGATCATTACTGCAGGAGACGTACTCCACTCCTGAGCAGTCCCAACGCTCGGAGTTAAAACAGACGCAATCCCAGGCCGACTAAACCAAACTTCATTCATTACCACCCGGCCTGGGATTTTTTACGGACAATGCTCAGAAATTTGCGGGGCTAATCACAGCTACATACCCATTGTAGTAGAATCAACCCCACTCCCACATTTCGAGGCCTGATCGTCCCTTCTATCATCATCCTAATCATTAAGAAGCTATGCAACAGCACTAGCCTTTTAAGCTAGCCAAAGAGGGACTTCCCCCTCCTTAATGATATGCCACAGCTTAACCCCGCACCATGATTTTCAATCATAATTATAACCTGATTAACCCTAGCACTCCTCATCCAACCAAAACTACTAGCCTTCACCACAACCAACCCCCCATCAAATAAGACCTCCCTCACTACCAAACCCACACCATGATCCTGACCATGAACCTAAGCTTCTTTGACCAATTTTCCAGCCCCAATCTATTCGGCATCCCCTTAATCCTACTATCCCTACTCTTCCCAGCCCTACTATTCCCGTCCCCAAACAACCGATGAATCAACAACCGCCTTTCTACTATCCAAACATGACTCCTTCACCTAATCACAAAACAACTAATAGTCCCACTCAACAAAAATGGCCACAAATGAGCCATAATATTTACATCCCTAATAATCATACTTCTTACAATCAACCTTCTAGGCCTCCTTCCATATACATTCACCCCAACCACCCAACTATCTATGAACATAGCCCTAGCCTTCCCACTATGGCTCGCCACACTACTAACAGGCCTACGAAACCAACCATCAGCCTCTTTAGCCCACCTATTACCCGAAGGTACCCCTACACCCCTAATCCCCGCACTAATCCTGATCGAAACAACCAGCCTACTAATCCGCCCCCTAGCCCTCGGAGTCCGCCTTACAGCCAACCTTACAGCAGGACACTTACTCATCCAACTCATCTCTACAGCTTCCATTGCATTAATACCCACCCTTCCTGCAGTATCCATCCTAACAATAATCATCCTACTACTCCTAACCATCCTAGAAGTAGCAGTAGCCATAATCCAGGCCTACGTCTTCGTGCTCCTTCTAAGCCTATACTTACAAGAAAACATCTAATGGCACACCAAGCACACTCATACCACATAGTTGACCCAAGCCCTTGACCAATCTTCGGGGCAGCCGCCGCCCTACTCACAACCTCAGGATTAATCATGTGATTCCACTACAACTCATCCATACTACTAACCCTAGGCCTCATCTCAATACTCCTAGTAATACTCCAATGATGACGAGACATTGTACGAGAAAGCACCTTCCAAGGCCATCACACTCCCACAGTCCAAAAAGGCCTACGATACGGCATAATCCTTTTCATCACATCCGAAGCATTCTTCTTCTTAGGGTTCTTCTGAGCGTTCTTCCACTCGAGCCTGGCCCCAACCCCAGAACTAGGAGGCCAATGACCCCCAACAGGAATTAAACCACTCAACCCGATAGAAGTCCCCCTACTAAACACAGCCATCCTACTAGCCTCAGGCGTTACCGTAACGTGAGCCCATCACAGCATCACAGAAGGAAACCGAAAACACGCCATCCACGCCCTAACCCTAACGATCCTCCTGGGATTCTACTTCACAGCCCTACAAGCAATAGAATACCACGAAGCCCCATTCTCAATCGCCGATAGCGTCTACGGATCTACCTTCTTCGTTGCCACTGGATTCCACGGACTCCACGTAATCATCGGATCCTCCTTCCTGACCGTCTGCCTCTTCCGACTGATCAAGTTCCACTTTACATCAGACCACCACTTCGGATTCGAGGCAGCAGCCTGATACTGACACTTCGTAGACGTCATCTGACTATTCCTCTACATAACCATCTACTGATGAGGATCTTGCTCTTCTAGTATATTAATTACAATTGACTTCCAATCTCTAGAATCTGGTATAAACCCAGAGGAGAGCAATGAACGCACTCATGTTCATATTCGCCCTATCATCAATCCTAAGCGCCGCCCTAACCGCATTAAACTTCTGACTCGCCCAAATAAACCCCGACTCAGAGAAACTCTCACCGTACGAATGTGGATTCGACCCACTTGGATCTGCTCGATTACCATTCTCAGTCCGATTCTTCCTCAGTAGCCATCCTGTTCGTCCTATTCGACCTAGAAATCGCCCTCCTACTCCCCCTGCCATGAGCCGTCCAACTCCAATCCCCCCTAATGACCCTCACCTGAACTGTAGTGATCCTCCTTCTCCTAACACTCGGACTGGCCTACGAGTGAATTCAAGGGGGCCTAGAATGAGCAGAATAACAGAAAGTTAGTCTAACCAAAAAGATAGCTGGTTTCGACCCAGCAGATTACAGCCAACCCTGTAACTTTCTTATGTCGCCCCTACATTTAAGCTTCTACTCAGCCTTCATTTTCAGCGGACTAGGACTAGCCTTCCACCGAACCCACCTAGTATCCGCCCTACTATGCCTTGAAAGCATAATATTATCGATATTCGTAGGCCTATCAATATGATCCATCGAAAACCAAGTCTCCTCATTCACCATGGTACCAATTCTCATGCTAACCTTCTCAGCGTGTGAGGCGGGCACAGGCCTGGCCATCCTAGTAGCCTCCACCCGCACACATGGCTCTGACCATCTACACAACCTAAACCTCCTGCAATGCTAAAAATCATCCTACCCACAATCATACTTCTTCCAACAGCCCTGCTGTCTCCACCAAAATTTCTATGGACTAACACCACCTTATACAGCCTCCTAATCGCTGCCCTAAGCCTACAGTGATTAATCCCAACCTACTACCCCTACAAATTTTTATCCAACTGAACAGGAATTGACCAAATCTCATCCCCCCTCCTAGTACTATCCTGCTGACTACTCCCACTCATAATCATAGCAAGCCAAAACCACCTGCAACAAGAACCCCTACAACGCAAACGAATCTTTATCTCAACCTTAGTCGCAGTCCAGCCATTCATCCTACTAGCCTTTTCCACCACAGAACTAGCACTATTTTACATCTCATTTGAAGCAACCCTCATTCCCACCCTAATCTTAATCACCCGATGGGGGAACCAACCAGAACGCCTAAGCGCTGGCATCTACCTGCTATTCTACACGCCAGTAAGCTCTCTACCCCTGCTAATCACAATCATACACCTATACGTGAAAATTGGCACCCTGCACCTGCCAACCCTACAACTAACCCACCCAACCCTATCCACCTCATGGACAGGAATACTATCAGGTCTAGCACTGCTCATAGCATTCATAGTAAAAGCCCCACTATACGGCCTACACCTCTGACTGCCAAAAGCCCACGTAGAAGCACCCATCGCAGGCTCAATACTCCTCGCCGCCCTACTACTAAAGCTAGGAGGATACGGAATTATACGAGTCACTCTATTTATGGGCCCACTGTCCAACCTCCTGCACTACCCCTTCCTAACCCTGGCCCTATGAGGCGCCCTAATGACTAGCTCAATCTGCCTACGACAGACAGACCTAAAATCACTAATCGCTTATTCATCCGTTAGCCACATAGGCCTAGTTATCGCCGCAGGAATAATCCAAACCCACTGATCATTCTCAGGGGCAATGATCCTAATAATTTCCCATGGACTAACTTCCTCCATACTATTCTGCCTAGCCAACACAAACTATGAACGTACGCACAGCCGAATTCTACTACTCACACGAGGCCTACAACCTCTCCTACCACTCATAGCTACCTGATGATTGCTGGCCAATCTAACAAACATAGCCTTACCCCCAACAACAAACCTCATAGCAGAGCTAACCATTATAATCACCTTATTCAACTGATCTGCCTTCACGATCATCCTAACAGGAATCGCAACCCTACTAACCGCCTCCTACACCTTATTCATACTACTAATGACCCAACGAGGCTCAATCCCCTCCCACATCACATCTATGCAAAACTCAACCACGCGAGAACACCTGCTCATAACACTCCACATTATCCCAATATTCCTCCTAATCCTCAAACCCGAACTGATCTCCGGAATCCCCTCATGCAAGTATAGTTTAAACCAAACATTAGACTGTGATTCTAAGAATAGAAGTTCAAACCTTCTTACCTGCCGAGGGGAGGGTTTAACCAACAAGAGCTGCTAACTCTTACATCTGAGCCTAAAACCTCAGCCCCCTTACTTTTAAAGGATAACAGCAATCCACTGGTCTTAGGAACCACCCATCTTGGTGCAAATCCAAGTAAAAGTAGTGAACCCCACACTACTAATCAACTCCCTCACACTACTCACGCTGACAATCCTCCTAACCCCAATCATCCTGCCATTTCTATTTAAAAACTTTAAAAACACCCCACAAGCCACCACCCGCGCTGTTAAAACCGCATTCCTAATTAGCCTAGCCCCTACAACCGCATTCATCTACTCGGGAGTAGAATCTGTCACCTGCCACTGGGAGTGAAAATTCATTATAAACTTTAAAATCCCCCTGAGCCTAAAAATAGACCAATACTCAATAACATTTCTTCCAATCGCCCTATTTGTAACATGATCAATCCTACAATTCGCCATATGATACATGGCCTCAGAGCCATACGTAACAAAATTTTTCACCTACCTACTGACATTCCTAGTCGCCATACTCCTCCTAACAACCGCAAACAACATATTCCTCCTATTCGTAGGCTGGGAAGGAGTACGAATCATGTCCTTCCTTCTCATCGGCTGATGACAAGGCCGAGCAGATGCCAACACCGCCGCCCTACGAGCCGTAATCTACAACCGAATCGGAGACATCGGACTGATCCTGAGCATAGCATGACTAGCTTCAACATTCAACACCTGAGAGATCCAACAAGCCGTACACCCCCACCAAACCCCAATCCTCCCCCTCATAGGATTAATCCTCGCAGCCGCAGGAAAATCCGCCCAATTTGGACTCCACCCATGACTGCCCGCAGCAATAGAAGGCCCCACCCCAGTATCAGCCCTACTGCACTCCAGTACCATAGTAGTAGCCGGAATCTTCCTGCTCATCCGCATGCACCCCCTGCTAGCCACCAACCAGACAGCCCTAACTGCCTGCCTATGCCTAGGTGCTCTATCAACCCTATTCGCTGCCACATGCGCCCTAACCCAAAATGACATCAAAAAAATCATTGCTTTCTCAACATCCAGCCAACTAGGACTAATAATAGTCACTATCGGACTAAACCTCCCACAACTAGCCTTCCTACACATCTCAACCCATGCCTTCTTTAAAGCCATACTATTCCTATGCTCAGGGTCTATCATCCACAACCTAAACGGAGAACAAGATATCCGAAAGATAGGAGGCCTACAGAAAATACTCCCAGTCACTACTTCCTGCCTAACCATCGGAAACCTGGCGCTGATAGGAACCCCATTCCTAGCCGGATTCTACTCAAAAGACCTCATCATCGAAAGCTTAAACACATCATACCTAAATACTTGAGCCCTACTCCTAACCCTTATAGCCACAGCATTCACCGCAACCTACAGCATCCGCATAACCATCCTAGTCCAAGCTGGACAAACCCGAATCCCCCCAATAGTATCAATAAACGAAAACAACCCACTAATCACCGCCCCCCTAACCCGACTCGCCCTAGGCAGCATTACAGCAGGAATAATCATTACCTCTTTCATCACACCAACCAAAACCCCCCCAATAACCATACCCCTTATCACCAAAACTGCTGCCATCCTCATAACAATCCTAGGAATCATCCTAGCCCTAGAACTATCGAACATAACACACACCCTCACTCACCCCAAACCAAACCCCCTCATAAACTTCTCCTCTGCATTAGGGTACTTCAACCCCCTAGTACACCGATTCTTCTCCAAAAACCTACTAGAAAAGGGACAAAACATTGCCCTACACTTGATCGACCTCTCCTGACTCAAAAAAATAGGGCCAGAGGGCCTTGCTGAACTACAAGTAGCCGCAAGCAAAGCCGCAACCTCAATACACACAGGGCTAATTAAGGCCTACCTAGGATCCTTCGCCCTCTCCATCCTGGTAATAATCCTAATAACACACAGACTCACTAATGGCCCCTAACATCCGCAAATCCCATCCCCTACTAAAAATAATCAACAACTCCCTAATCGACCTACCCGCCCCCTCCAACATCTCTGCCTGATGAAACTTCGGCTCCCTTCTAGCCATCTGCTTAGCCACACAAATCCTAACAGGCCTGCTACTAGCCATACACTACACCGCAGACACTTCACTCGCCTTCTCCTCAGTAGCTCACACATGCCGAGACGTCCAGTACGGATGGCTCATCCGCAACCTCCACGCCAACGGTGCTTCGCTCTTCTTTATCTGCATCTACTTACACATCGGACGAGGCCTCTACTACGGCTCCTACCTATACAAAGAAACCTGAAACACAGGAGTAATCCTCCTACTCACCCTAATAGCAACTGCCTTCGTAGGGTATGTCCTACCATGAGGACAAATGTCATTCTGAGGGGCCACCGTAATCACCAACCTATTCTCAGCCATCCCGTACATTGGGCAAACTCTAGTAGAATGAGCCTGAGGAGGATTCTCAGTAGACAATCCAACCTTAACCCGATTCTTCGCCATCCACTTCCTACTGCCCTTCCTAATTGCAGGAATCACCCTAGTCCACCTAACCTTCCTACACGAATCAGGCTCAAATAACCCACTAGGAATCGTATCAGACTGCGACAAAATCCCATTCCACCCATACTTCTCCATTAAAGACAGCTTAGGGCTTACCCTAATAATCACCCCTCTAATAGCACTAGCCCTATTTTCACCGAACCTCCTGGTTCTTGGAATCCTAGTTGGGAGTGGTTGGCCACATGAGATGTACAGGATTTTTACCTGTGATTTAGTCTTGACAAGGCTATGTAATTGGTTTACTAACGTCTCATAAGAAAGAAGCATGAGCGGTTAATGCAGTTGGCTTGAAACCCATCCCCAGTGGTGCCAGTGCACTCTCTGAACTCACTGAAGTGCATCCCCAGTGGTGCCAGTGCACTCTCTGCACTCACTGCACTGCATCCCCAGTGGTGCCAGTGCGCTCTCTGGAGTCACAGCACTGCATCCCCAGTGGTGCCAGTGCACTCGCTGGACTCACTGCACTGCATCACCAGTGGTGCCAGTGTACTCTCTGGACTCACTGCACTGCATCCCCAGTGGTGCCAGTGCACTCTCTGGACTCACTGCACTACATCCCCAGTGGTGCCATTGCACTCTCTGGACTCACTGTACTGCATCATCGTTGGTGCCAGTGCACTCTCTGGACTCACTACACTGCATCCCCAGTGGTGCCAGTGCACTCTCTGGACTCACTGCACTGCAGACCCAGTGGTGCCAGTGCACTCACTGGACTCACTGTACTGCATCACCAGTGCTGCCAGTGCACTCTCTGGACTCACTGCACTGCATCCCCAGTGGTTCCAGTGCATTCACTGGACTCACTGTACTGCATCACCAGTGGTGCCAGTGCACTCTCTGGACTCACTGCACTGCATCCCCAGTGGTGCCAGTGAGCTCTCTGGACTCACTGCACTGCATCCCCAGTGGTGCCAGTGTACTAACAGGATTCACTGCACTGCATCCCCAGTGGTGCTAGTGCACTCTCTGGACTCACTGCAGTGCATCCCCAGTGGTGCCAGTGCACTCTCTGGACTCACTGCACTGCATCCCCAGTGGTGCCAGTGAAGTCTTTGGACTCACTGCACTGCATCCCCAGTGGTGCCAGTGCACTCTGTGGAGTCACTGAAGTGCATCCCCAGTGGTGCCAGTGCACTCTCTGGACTCACTGCACTGCATGTCCAGTGGTGCCAGTTCACTCTCTGAAGTCACTGTACTGCATCCCCACTGGTGCCAGTGCACTATGTGGACTCACTGTACTGCATCCCCAGTGGTGACAGTGCACTCTCTGGACTAACTGCAGTGCATCCCCAGTGGTGCCAGTGCACTCTCTGGACTCACTGCACTGCATCCCCAGTGCTGCCAGTGCACTCTCTGGACTCACTGTACTGCATCCCCAGTGGTGCCAGTGCACTCTCTGGACTCACTGCAGTGCATCCCCAGTGGTGCCAGTGCACTCTCTGGACTCACTGCAGTGCATCCCCAGTGGCGCCAGTGCACTCTCTGGACTCACTGCACTGCAACCCCAGTGGTGCCAGTGCACTCTCTGCACTCACTGCACTGCATTCCCAGTGTTGCCAGTGAAGTCTCTGGACTCACTGCACTGCATCCCCAGTGGTGCCAGTGCACTCTCTGGACTCACTGCACTGCATCCCCACTGCTGCCAGAGCACTCTCTGGACTCACTGCACTGCATCCCCAGTGGTGCCAGTGCACTCTCTCGAGTCACTGCACTACATCCCCAGTAGTGCCAGTGCACTTCACTGGACTCACTGTACTGCATCATCGGTGGTGCCAGTGTACTCTCTGGACTCACTGCACTGCAGGCCCAGTGGTACCAGTGCACTCACTGGACTCACTGTACTGCATCACCAGTGGTGCCAGTGCACTCTCTGGACTCACTGTACTGCATCCCCAGTGGTTCCAGTGCATTCACTGGACTCACTGTACTGCATCTCCAGTGGTGCCAGTGCACTCTCTGGACTCACTGCACTGCATCCCCAGTGGTGCCAGTGAGCTCTCTGGACTCACTGCACTGCATCCCCAGTGGTGCCAGTGTACTCACAGGATTCACTGCACTGCATCCCCAGTGGTGCTAGTGCAGTCTCTGGACTCACTGCAGTGCATCCCCAGTGGTGCCAGTGCACTCTCTGGACTCACTGAAGTGCATTCTCAGTGGTGCCAGTGCACTCTCTGGGCTCACTGAAGTGCATCCCCAGTGGTGCCAGTACACTCACTGGACTCACTGCACTGCATGCCCAGTGGTACCAGTGCACTCTCTGGACTCACTGTAGTGCATCCCCAGTGGTGCCAGTGCACTCTCTGGACTCACTGCAGTGCATCCCCAGTGGTGCCAGAGCACTCTCTGGACTCACTACACTGCATCCCCAGTGGTGCCAGTGAAGTCTTTGGACTCACTGCACTGCATCCCCAGTGGTGAAAGTGCACTCTGTGGAGTCACTGAAGTGCATCCCCAGTGGTGCCAGTGCACTCTCTGGACTCACTGCACGTCCAGTGGTGCCAGTGCACTCTCTGGACTCACTGTACTGCAGCCCCACTGGTGCCAGTGCACTATGTGGACTCACTGTACTGCATCCCCAGTGGTGACAGTGCACTCTCTGGACTAACTGCAATGCATCCCCAGTGGTGCCAGTGCACTCTCTGGACTCACTGCAGTGCATCCCCAGTGGTGCCAGTGCACTCTCTGGTCTCACTGCAGTGCATCCCCAGTGGTGCCAGTGCAGTCTCTGGACTCACTGCACTGCTTCCACAGTGGTGCCAGTGCACTGTCTGGACTCACTGCAGTGCATCCCCAGTGGTGTCAGTGCACTCTCTGGACTCACTGTACTGCACCCCCAGTGGTGCCAGTGCACTCACTGGACTCACTGCACTGCATCCCCAGTGGTGCCAGTGCGCTCTCTGGAGTCACAGCACTGCATCCCCAGTGGTGCCAGTGCACTCACTGGACTCACTGCACTGCATCACAGGTGGTGCCAGTGCACTCTCTGGACTCACTGCAGTGAATCCCCGGTGGTGCCAGTGTACTCTCTGCAGTCACTGCACTGCATCCCCAGTGTTGCCAGTGCACTCACTGGACTGCATCCCCAGTGGTGCCAGTGCACTCTCTGGACTCACTGCACTGCATCCCCAGTGGTGCCAGTGTACTCTCTGGACTCAGTGCACTGCATCCCCAGTGCTGCCAGTGCAATCTCTGGACTCACTGTAGTGCATCCAGAGTGGTGCCAGTGCACTCTCTGGACTCACTGCAGTGCATCCCCAGTGGTGCCAGTGCACTCTCTGGACTCACTGTACTGCATCCCCAGTGGTGCCAGTGCACTCTCTGGACTCATTGCAGTGCATCCCAAGTGGTGCCAGTGCACTCTCTGGACTCACTGCACTGCATCCCCAGTGGTGCCAGTGCACTCTCTGGAGTCACTGAAGTGCATCCCCAGTGGTGCCAGTGCACTCTCTGGACTCACTGCACTGCATCCCCAGTGGTGCCAGTGCACTCTCTGGACTCACTGTACTGCATCCCCACTGGTACCAGTGCACTCTCTGGACTCACTGTACTGCATCCCCAGTGGTGACAGTGTACTCTCTGGACTCACTGCAGTGCATCCCCAGTGGTGCCAGTGCACTCTCTGGACTCACTGCAGTGCATCCCCAGTGGTGCCAGTGCACTCTCTGGACTCACTGCACTGCATCCCCAGTGCTGCCAGTGCACTCTCTGGACTCACTGCAGTGCATCCACAGTAGTGCCAGTGCACTCACTGGACTCACTGCAGTGCATTCCCTCTGTTGCCAGTGCACTCTCTGCACTCACTGCACTGCATCCCCAGTGGTGCCAGTGCACTCTCTGGACTCACTGCACTGCATCCCCAGTGGTGCCAGTGCACTCTCTGGACTCACTGCAGTGCATCACCAGTGGTGCCAGTGCACTCTCTGGACTCACTGAGGTGCATCCCCAGTGGTGCCAGTGCACTCTCTGGAGTCACTGAAGTGCATCCCCAGTGGTGCCAGTGCACTCTCTGGACTCACTGCACTGCATCCCCAGTGGTGCCAGTGCACTCTCTGGACTCACTGAACTGCATCCCCAGTGGTGCCAGTGCACTCTCTGGACTCACTGCACTGCATCCCCAGTGGTGCCAGTGCACTCTCTGGACTCACTGCACTGCATCCCTAGTGGTGCCACTGCACTCTCTGGACTCACTGCACTGCTTCCCCAGTGGTGCCAGTGCACTCTCTGGACTCACTGCACTGCATCCCCAGTGGTGCCAGTGCACTCTCTGGACTCACTGCAGTGCATCCCCACTGGTGCCAGTGCACTCTCTGGACTCACTGCACTGCATCCCCATTTGTGCCAGTGCACTCTCTGGACTCACTGCAGTGCATCCCCAGTGGTGCCAGTGCACTCTCTGGGCTCACTGCAGTGCATCCCCAGTGGTGCCAGTGCACTCTCTGGACTCACTGCACTGCATCCCCAGTGGTGCCAGTGCGCTCTCTGGAGTCACAGCACTGCATCCCCAGTGGTGCCAGTGCAATCTCTGGACTCACTGCACTGCATCCCCACTGGTGCCAAAGCACTCTCTGGACTCCCAGCACCGCATCCCCAGTGGTGCCAGTGCACTCTCTGGACTCACTGCACTGCATGCCCAGTGGTGCCAGTGCACTCTCTGGACTCACTGTACTGCATACCCACTGGTGCGAGTGCACTCTGTGGACTAACTGTACTGCATCCCCAGTGGTGACAGTGCACTCTCTGGACTCACTGCAGTGCATCCCCAGTGGTGCCAGTGCACTCTCCGGACTCACTGCACTGCATCCCCAGTGGTGCCAGTGCACTCTCTGGACTCACTGCACTGAAGCCCCAGTGGTGCCAGTGCACTCTCTGGACTCACTGCAGTGCATCCCCAGTGGTGCCAGTGCACTCTCTTGACTCACTGCAGTGCATCCCCAGTGGTGCCAGTGCACTCTCTGGACTCACTGTACTGCACCCCCAGTGGTGCCAGTGCACTCACTGGACTGACTGCACTGCATCCCCAGTGGTGCCAGTGTACTCTCTGGACTCACTGCACTGCATCCCCAGTGGTGCCAGTGCACTCACTGGACTCACTGGACACATCCCCAGTGGTGCCAGTGCACTCTCTGGACTCACTGCAGTGCATCCCCAGTGGTGCCAGTGCACTCTCTGGACTCACTGCACTGCATCCCCACTGGTGCCAGTGTACTCTCTGGACTCACTGCAGTGCATCCCCAGTGGTGCCAGTGCACTCTCTGGACTCACTGCACTGCATCCCCAGTGGTCCCAGTGCACTCTCTGGACTCACTGCACTGCATCCCCAGTGGTGCCAGTGCAATCTCTGGACTCACTGTAGTGCATCCCCAGTGGTGCCAGTGCACTCTCTGGACTCACTGCAGTGCATCCCCAGTGGTGCCAGTGCACTCTCTGGACTCACTGTACTGCATCCCCAGTGGTGCCAGTGCACTCTCTGGACTCACTGCAGTGCATTCCCAGTGGTGCCAGTGCACTCTTTGGACTCACTGCACTGCAGCCCCATTGGTGCCAGTGCACTCTCTGGACTCACTGCACTGCATCACAGTTGGTGCCAGTGCACTCTCTGGACTCACTGCACTGCATCCCCAGTGGTGCCAGTGCACTCTCTGCACTCACTTCTCTGCATTCCCAGTGGTGCCAGTGAAGTCTCTGGACTCACTGCACTGCATCCCCAGTGGTGCCAGTGCAATCTCTGGACTCACTGCAGTGCATCATCAGTGGTGCCAGTGCACTCTCTGGACTCACTGCACTGCATCCCCAGTGGTGCCAGTGCACTCTCTGGACTCACTGCAGTGCATCCCCAGTGGTGCCAGTGCACTCTCTGGACTCACTGCACTGCATCCCCAGTGGTGCAAGTGCACTCTCTCGAGTCACTGCACTACATCCCCAGTGGTGCCAGTGCACTCACTGGACTCACTGTACTGCATCATCTGTGGTGCCAGTGCACTCTCTGGACTCACTGCAATGCATCCCCAGTGGTGCCAGTGCACTCTCTGGACTCACTGCAGTGCATCCCCCGTGGTGCCAGTGCACTCTCTGTACTCACTGCACTGTATCCCCAGTGGTGCCAGTGCACTCACTGGATTCACTGCAGTGCATCCCCAGTGGTGCCAGTGCACTCTCTGGACACACTGCACTGCATCCCCAGTGGTGCCAGTGCACTCTGTGGACTCACTGCACTGCATCCCCAGTGGTGACAGTGCACTCTCTGGACTCACTGCAGTGCATCCCCAGTGGTGACAGTGCACTCTCTGGACTCAATGCAGTGCATCCCCAGTGGTGCCAGTGCACTCTCTGGACTCACTGCACTGCATCCCCAGTGGTGCCAGTGCAGTCTCTGGAGTAACTGCAGTGCATCCCCACTGGTGCCAAAGCACTCTCTGGACTCACTGCACTGCATCCCCAGTGGTGCCAGTGCACTCTCTGGACTCACTGAAGTGCATTCTCAGTGGTGCCAGTGCACTCTCTGGACTCACTGCACTGCATCCCCAGTGGTGCCAGTACACTCACTGGACTCACTGCACTGCATCCCCAGTGGACCCAGTGCACTCTCTGGACTCACTAAACTGCATCACCAGTGGTGCCTCTGCACTCTCTGGACCCACTGCACTGCATCCCCAGTGGTGCCAGTGCACTCACTGGTCTCACTGCAGTGCATCCCCAGTGGTTCCAGTGCACTCTCTGGGCTCACTGCAGTGCATCCCCAGTGGTGCCAGTGCACTCTCTGGACTCACTGCACTGCATCCCCAGTGGTGCCTGTGCGCTTTCTGGAGTCACAGCACTGCAACCCCAGTGGTGCCAGTGCAATCTCTGGACTCACTGCAGTGCATCCCCAGTGGTGCCAGTGCACTCTCTGGACTCACTGAAGTACATTCTCAGTGGTGGCAGTGCACTCTCTGGACTCACTGCACTGCATCCCCAGTGGTGCCAGTGCACTCTCTGGACTCACTGAACTGCATCCCCAGTTGTGCCAGTGCACTCTCTGGACTCACTTCACTGCATCCCCAGTGCTGCCAGTGCACTCTCTGGACTCACTGCACTGCATCCCCAGTGGTGCCAGTGCACTCTCTGGACTCACTGCACTGCATCCCCATTGGTGCCAGTGCACTCTCTGGACTCACTGCACTGCTTCCCCAGTGGTGCCAGTGCACTCTCTGGACTCACTGCACTGCATCCCCAGTGGTGCCAGTGCACTCTCTGGACTCACTGCAGTGCATCCGCAGTGGTGCCATTGCACTCTCTGGACTCACTGCAATGCATCTCCAGTGGTGCCAGTGCAATCTCTGGACTCACTGCACTGCATCCCCAGTGGTGCCAGTGCACTCTCTGGACTCACTGCACTGCATCCCCGGTGGTGCCAGTGCAGTCTCTGGAGTAACTGCACTGCATCCCCACTGGTGCCAAAGCACTCTCTGGACTCCCAGCACCGCAACCCCAGTGGTGCCAGTGCACTCTCTGGACTCACTGCACTGCATGCCCAGTGGTGCCAGTGCACTCTCTGGACTCACTGTACTGCATCCCCAGTGGTGACAGTGCACTCTCTGGACTCACTGCACTGCATCCCCAGTGGTGCCAGTGCACTCTCTGGACTCACTGCACTGCATCCCCAGTGGTGCCAGTGCACTCTCTGGACTCACTGCAGTGCATCCCCAGTGGAGCCAGTGCACTCTCTGGACTCACTGCAGGGCATCCCCAGTCGTGCCAGTGCACTGTCTGGACTCACTGCAGTGCATCCCCAGTGGTGCCAGTGCACTCTCTGGACTCACTGTACTGCACCCCCAGTGGTGCCAGTGCACTCACTGGACTGACTGCACTGCATCCCCAGTGGTGCCAGTGCACTCTCTGGACTCACTGCACTGCATCCCCACTGGTGCCAGTGTACTCTCTGGACTCACTGCACTGCATCCCCAGTGGTGCCAGTGCACTCACTGGACTCACTGGACACATCCCCAGTGGTGCCAGTGCACTCTCTGGACTCACTGCAGTGCATCCCCAGTGGTGCCAGTGAACTCTCTTTACTCACTGCACTGCATCCCCACTGGTGCCAGTGTACTCTCTGGACTCACTGCAGTGCATCCCCAGTGGTGCCAGTGCACTCTCTGGACTCACTGCACTGCATCCCCAGTGGTCCCAGTGCACTCTCTGGACTCACTGCACTGCATCCCCAGTGGTGCCAGTGCAATCTCTGGACTCACTGTAGTGCATCCCCAGTGGTGCCAGTGCACTCTCTGGACTCACTGCAGTGCATCCCCAGTGGTGCCAGTGCACTCTCTGGACTCACTGTACTGCATCCCCAGTGGTGCCAGTGCACTCTCTGGACTCACTGCAGTGCATTCCCAGTGGTGCCAGTGCACTCTTTGGACTCACTGCACTGCAGCCCCATTGGTGCCAGTGCACTCTCTGGACTCACTGCACTGCATCACAGGTGGTGCCAGTGCACTCTCTGGACTCACTGCACTGCATCCCCAGTGGTGCCAGTGCACTCTCTGCACTCACTTCTCTGCATTCCCAGTGGTGCCAGTGAAGTCTCTGGACTCACTGCACTGCATCCCCAGTGGTGCCAGTGCAATCTCTGGACTCACTGCAGTGCATCATCAGTGGTGCCAGTGCACTCTCTGGACTCACTGCACTGCATCCCCAGTGGTGCCAGTGCACTCTCTGGACTCACTGCAGTGCATCCCCAGTGGTGCCAGTGCACTCTCTGGACTCACTGCACTGCATCCCCAGTGGTGCAAGTGCACTCTCTCGAGTCACTGCACTACATCCCCAGTGGTGCCAGTGCACTCACTGGACTCACTGTACTGCATCATCTGTGGTGCCAGTGCACTCTCTGGACTCACTGCAATGCATCCCCAGTGGTGCCAGTGCACTCTCTGGACTCACTGCAGTGCATCCCCCGTGGTGCCAGTGCACTCTCTGGACTCACTGCACTGTATCCCCAGTGGTGCCAGTGCACTCACTGGATTCACTGCAGTGCATCCCCAGTGGTGCCAGTGCACTCTCTGGACACACTGCACTGCATCCCCAGTGGTGCCAGTGCACTCTGTGGACTCACTGCACTGCATCCCCAGTGGTGACAGTGCACTCTCTGGACTCACTGCAGTGCATCCCCAGTGGTGACAGTGCACTCTCTGGACTCAATGCAGTGCATCCCCAGTGGTGCCAGTGCACTCTCTGGACTCACTGCACTGCATCCCCAGTGGTGCCAGTGCAGTCTCTGGAGTAACTGCAGTGCATCCCCACTGGTGCCAAAGCACTCTCTGGACTCCCGGCACCGCATTCCCAGTGGTGCCAGTGCACTCTCTGGACTCACTGCACTGCATCCCCAGTGGTGCCAGTGCACTCTCTGGAGTCACAGCACTGCATCCCCAGTGGTGCCGGTGCACTCTCTGGACTCACTGCACTGCATCCCCAGTGGTGCCAGTGCACTCTCTGGACTCACTGCAGTGCATCCCCAGTGGAGCCAGTGCACTCTCTGGACTCACTGCAGGGCATCCCCAGTGGTGCCAGTGCACTGTCTGGACTCACAGCAGTGCATCCCCAGTGGTGCCAGTGCACTCTCTGGACTCACTGTACTGCACCCCCAGTGGTGCCAGTGCACTCACTGGACTGACTGCACTGCATCCCCAGTGGTGCCAGTGCACTCTCTGGACTCACTGCACTGCATCCCCACTGGTGCCAGTGTACTCTCTGGACTCACTGCACTGCATCCCCAGTGGTGCCAGTGCACTCACTGGACTCACTGGACACATCCCCAATGGTGCCAGTGCACTCTCTGGACTCACTGCAGTGCATCCCCAGTGGTGCCAGTGCACTCTCTGGACTCACTGCACTGCATCCCCACTGGTGCCAGTGTACTCTCTGGACTCACTGCAGTGCATCCCCAGTGGTGCCAGTGCACTCTCTGGACTCACTGCACTGCATCCCCAGTGGTCCCAGTGCACTCTCTGGACTCACTGCACTGCATCCCCAGTGGTGCCAGTGCAATCTCTGGACTCACTGTAATGCATCCCCAGTGGTGCCAGTGCACTCTCTGGACTCACTGCAGTGCATCCCCAGTGGTGCCAGTGCACTCTCTGGACTCACTGTACTGCATCCCCAGTGGTGCCAGTGCACTCTCTGGACTCACTGCAGTGCATTCCCAGTGGTGCCAGTGCACTCTTTGGACTCACTGCACTGCAGCCCCATTGGTGCCAGTGCACTCTCTGGACTCACTGCACTGCATCACAGGTGGTGCCAGTGCACTCTCTGGACTCACTGCACTGCATCCCCAGTGGTGCCAGTGCACTCTCTGCACTCACTTCTCTGCATTCCCAGTGGTGCCAGTGAAGTCTCTGGACTCACTGCACTGCATCCCCAGTGGTGCCAGTGCAATCTCTGGACTCACTGCAGTGCATCATCAGTGGTGCCAGTGCACTCTCTGGACTCACTGCACTGCATCCCCAGTGGTGCCAGTGCACTCTCTGGACTCACTGCAGTGCATCCCCAGTGGTGCCAGTGCACTCTCTGGACTCACTGCACTGCATCCCCAGTGGTGCAAGTGCACTCTCTCGAGTCACTGCACTACATCCCCAGTGGTGCCAGTGCACTCACTGGACTCACTGTACTGCATCATCTGTGGTGCCAGTGCACTCTCTGGACTCACTGCAATGCATCCCCAGTGGTGCCAGTGCACTCTCTGGACTCACTGCAGTGCATCCCCCGTGGTGCCAGTGCACTCTCTGGACTCACTGCACTGTATCCCCAGTGGTGCCAGTGCACTCACTGGATTCACTGCAGTGCATCCCCAGTGGTGCCAGTGCACTCTCTGGACACACTGCACTGCATCCCCAGTGGTGCCAGTGCACTCTGTGGACTCACTGCACTGCATCCCCAGTGGTGACAGTGCACTCTCTGGACTCACTGCAGTGCATCCCCAGTGGTGACAGTGCACTCTCTGGACTCAATGCAGTGCATCCCCAGTGGTGCCAGTGCACTCTCTGGACTCACTGCACTGCATCCCCAGTGGTGCCAGTGCAGTCTCTGGAGTAACTGCAGTGCATCCCCACTGGTGCCAAAGCACTCTCTGGACTCCCGGCACCGCATTCCCAGTGGTGCCAGTGCACTCTCTGGACTCACTGCACTGCATCCCCAGTGGTGCCAGTGCACTCTCTGGAGTCACAGCACTGCATCCCCAGTGGTGCCGGTGCACTCTCTGGACTCACTGCACTGCATCCCCAGTGGTGCCAGTGCACTCTCTGGACTCACTGAAGTGCATTCTCAGTGGTGCCAGTGCACTCCCTGGACTCACTGCACTGCATCCCCAGTGGTGCCAGTACACTCACTGGACTCACTGCACTGCACCCCAGTGGACCCAGTGCACTCTCTGGACTCACTAAACTGCATCACCAGTGGTGCCTCTGCACTCTCTGGACTCACTGCACTGCATCCCCAGTGGTGCCAGTGCACTCACTGGTCTCACTGCAGTGCATCCCCAGTGGTGCCAGTGCACTCTCTGGGCTCACTGCAGTGCATCCCCAGTGGTGCCAGTGCACTCTCTGGACTCACTGCACTGCATCCCCAGTGGTGCCAGTGCACTCTCTGGACTCAATGCAGTGCATCCCCAGTGGTGCCAGTGCACTCTCTGGACTCACTGCAGTGCATCCCCAGTGGTGCCAGTGCACTCTCTGGACTCACTGAAGTACATTCTCAGTGGTGCCAGTGCACTCTCTGGACTCACTGCACTGCATCCCCAGTGGTGCCAGTGCACTCTGTGGACTCACTGCAGTGCATCCCCAGTGGTGCCAGTGCACTCTCTGGACTCACTGCACTGCATCCCCAGTGCTGCCAGTGCACTCTCTGGACTCACTGCACTGCATCCCCAGTGGTGCCAGTGCACTCTCTGGACTCACTGCACTGCATCCCCTGTGGTGCCAGTGCACTCTCTGGACTCACTGCACTGCTTCCCCAGTGGTGCCAGTGCACTCTCTGGACTCAATGCACTGCATCCCCAGTGGTGCCAGTGCACTCTCTGGACTCACTGCAGTGCATCCGCAGTGGTGCCATTGCACTCTCTGGACTCACTGCAATGCATCTCCAGTGGTGCCAGTGCACTCTCTGGACTCACTGCACCGCATTCCCACTGGTGTCAGTGCAGTCTGTGGACTCACTGCACTGCATCCACAGTGGTGCCAAAGCACTCTCTGGACTCCCGGCACCGTATCCCCAGTGGTGCCAGTGCATTCTCTGGACTCACGGCACTGCATCCCCATTGGTGCCAGTGCACTCTCTGGACTCACTGCACTGCATCCCCAGTGGTGCCAGTGCACTCTCTGGACTCACTGCACTACATCCCCAATGGTGCCAGTGCACTCTCTTTACTCACTGCACTGCATCCCCAAGGTGCCAGTGCACTCTCTGGACTCACTGCACTGCTCCAGCCGCGGCATCCTCTCCAGCCGCACCAGCCGCGGCATCCGCTCCAGCCTCGGCATCCGCTCCAGCCGCGTTAACCGCTCCAGCCGCGGTAGCTCCTGCAGCCGCGCCAGCCGCTCCAGCCGCGGCAGCCGCTCCAGCCGCTCCAGCCGCGGCAGCCGCTCCAGCCGCTCCAGCCGCGTCAGCCGCTCCAACCGCGGCATCCGCTCCAGCCGCGGCAGCCGCTCCAGCCGCTACCGAGTGGAGCGGCTGCCACGGCTGGAGGACTACCGCGGCTGGAGCGGCTGCCGCGGCTGGAGCAGTGCAGTGAGTCCAGGGAGTGCAAAGGCACCAGTGGGGATGGAGTGCAGTGAGTCCAAAGACTTCACTGTCACCACTGGGAATGCAGTGCAGTGAGTCCAGAGAGTGCACTGGCACCACTGGCGATGCAGTGAAGTGAGTGCAGAGAGTGCAATGGCACTACTGGGGATGCACTGCAGTGAGTCCAGAGAGTGCACTGGCACCACTGGGGATGCAGTGCACTGAGTCCAGAGAGTGCACTGGCACCATAGGGGATGCCCTGCAGTGAGTCCAGAGAGTGCACTGGCACCACTGGGGATGCAGTGCAGTGAGTCCAGGGATAGCACTGGCACCACTGGGGATGCACTGCAGTGAGTCCAGAGAGTGCACTGGCACCACGGGGGATGCACTACAGTGAGCCCAGAGAGTGCACTGGCACCACTGGGGATGCCCTGCAGTGAGCCCAGAGAGTGCACTGGCACCACTGGGGATGCAGTGCAGTGAGTTCAGTGAGTGCACTGGCACCACTGGGGATGCACTGCAGTGAGTCCAGAGAGTGCACTGGCACCACTGAGAATGCACTTCAGTGAGTCCAGAGAGTGCACTGGCACCACTGGGGATGCACTGCAGTGAGTCAAGAGAGTGCACTGGCAGGACTGGGGATGCAGTGCAGTGAGTCCAGAGAGTGCACTGGCACCACTGGGGATGCAGTGCAGTGAGTCAAGAGAGTGCACTGGCAGGACTGGGGATGCAGTGCAGTGAGTCCAGAGAGTGCACTGGCACCACTGGGGATGCCCTGCAGTGAGTCCAGAGAGCGCACTGGCACCACTGGGGATGCACTGCAGTGAGTCCACAGAGTGCACTGGCACCACTGGGGATGCAGTGCAGTGAGTCCAGAGAGTGCACTGGCACCACTGGGGATGGACTGCAGTGAGTCCAGAGAGTGCACCTGCACCACTGGGGCTTCAATGCAGTGAGTCCAGAGAGTGCACTGGCACCACTGGGGATGCAGTGCAGTGAGTCCAGAGAGTGCACTGGCACCACTGAAAATGCACTTCAGTGTGTCCAGAGAGTGCACTGGCACCACTGGGGATGCACTGCAGTGAGTCCAGAGAGTGCACTAGCGCCACTGGGGATGCAGTGCAGTGAGTCCAGAGAGTGCACTGGCACCACTGGGGATGCACTGCAGTGAGTCCAGTGAGTGCACTGGCACCACTGGTGATGCAGTGCAGTGAGTCCAGAGAGTGCACTGGCACCACTGGTGATGCAGTGCAGTGAGTCCAGAGAGTGGCGCTCCAGCCTCGGTTTCCGCTCCAGCCGCGTCAACCGCTCCAGCCGCGGTAGCCCCTCCAGCCGCGGCAGACGCTCTAGACGCTCCAACCGCGTCAGCCTCTCCAGCCGCGTTAGCCCCTCCAGCCGCGGCAGCCGCTCCAGCCGCGGCAGCCGCTCCAGCCGCTCCAGCCGCGGTAACCGCTCCAAACGCGGCAGGAGCTCCAGCCGCGGCAGCCGCTCCAGCCGCTCTAGCCGCGGCAGCCGCTCCAGCCGCTACCGAGTGGAGCGGCTGCCACGGCTGGAGCGGTTGCCGCGGTTGGAGCGCCTGCCGCGTTTGGAGCGGCTGCCGCGGTTGGAGAGTCTACCGCGTATGCCGCGGACGGAGCGGCTGCCGCGGCTGGAGCGGCTGCCGCGGTTGCCGCGGCTGCCGAGGCTGGAGGGCTACCGCGGCTGGAGCGACTGCCGCGGCTGGAGTAGTGCAGTGAGTCCAGAGAGTGCACTGGCACCACTGGGGATGCACTGCAGTGAGTCCAGAGAGTGCACTGTCACCTTTGGGGATGCACTGCAGTGTCTGCAGAGAGTGCCCTGGCACCACTAGGGATGCAGTGCAGTGAGTCCAGAGAGTGCACTGGCACCACTGGGGATGCAGTGCAGTGAGTCCAGAGAGTTCACTGGCGCCACTGGAGATGCACTTCAGTGAGTGTAGAGACTGCACTGGCACCACTGGGGATGCTGTGCAGTGAGTCCAGAGAGAGCACTGGCAGCACTGGGGATGCAGTGCAGTGAGTCCAGAGAGTGCACTGGCACCACTAGGGATGCACTGCAGTGAGTCCAGAGAGTGCAATGGCACCACTGGGGATGCAGTGCAGTGAGTCCAGAGAGTGCACTGGCACCACTCGGGATGCAGTGCAGTGAGTCCAGAGAGTGCATTAGCACCACTGGGGATGCATTGACGCGAGTCCAGAGAGTGCACTGGCACCACTGGGGATGCACTGCAGTCACTCCAGAGAGTGCACTGGCACCACTGGGTATGCGGTGCAGTGAGACCAGAGAGTGCACTGGCACCACTGGGGATGCAGTGCAGTGAGTCCAGAGAGTGCACTGGAACCACTGGGGATGCGGTGGCGGGAGTCCAGAGAGTGCACTGGCACCACTGGGGATGCAGCGCAGTGACTCTAGAGAGTGCACTGGCACCACTGGGGATGCGGTGCAGTGAGTCCAGAGAGTACACTGGCACCACTGGGGGTGCAGTGCGGTGAGTCCAGAGAGTGCACTGGCACCACTGGGGATGCAGTACAGTGAGTCCAGAGAGTACACTGGCACCACTGGGGATTCAGTGCAGTGAGTCTAGAGAGTGCACTGGCACCACTGGGGATGCACTGCAGTGAGTCCAGAGTGCACTAGCACCACTGGGGATGCACTGCAGTGAGTCCAGAGAGTGCACTGGCACCACCGGGAATGCACTGCAGTGAGTCCAGAGAGTGCACTGGCACCACTCAGGGTGCAGTGCGGTGAGTCCAGAGAGTGCACTGGCACCACTGGGGATGCAGTACAATGAGTCCAGAGAGTGCACTGGCACCACTGGGGATGCACTGCAGTGAGTCCAGAGTGCACTAGCACCACTGGGGATGCACTGCAGTGAGTCCAGAGAGTGCACTGGCACCACCGGGAATGCACTGCAGTGAGTCCAGAGAGTGCACTGGCACCACAGGTGATGCACTCCAGTGAGTCCAGAGAGTGCACTTGCACCACGGGGGATGCAGTGCAGTGACGCCAGAGAGTGCACTGGCACCACTGGGGTGCAGTGCAGTCAGTCCAGAGAGTGCACTGGCACCACTGGGGATGCAGTGCAGTGAGTCCAGAGAGTGCACTGGCACCACTGGGGATGCACTGCAGTGAGTCCTGAGAGTACACTGGCTCCACCGGGGATGCCCTGCAGTGAGTCCAGAGAGTGCACAGGCAGCACTGGGGATGCAGTGCAGTGAGTCCAGAGAGTGCACTGGCACCACTGGGAATGCACTGCAGTCACTCCAGAGAGTGCACTGGCACCACTGGCGATGCGGTGCAGTGAGTCCAGAGAGTGCACTGGAACCACTGGGGATGCGGTGGCGGGAGTCCAGAGAGTGCTTTGGCACCACTGGGGATGCAGCGCAGTGACTCCAGAGAGTGCACTGGCACCAGTGGGGATGCGGTGCAGTGAGTCCAGAGAGTGCACTGGCACCACTCAGGGTGCAGTGCGGTGAGTCCAGAGAGTGCACTGGCACCACTGGGGATGCAGTACAGTGAGTCCAGAGAGTGCACTGGCACCACTGGGGATGCACTGCAGTGAGTCCAGAGTGCACTAGCACCACTGGGGATGCACTGCAGTGAGTCCAGAGAGTGCACTGGCAGCAATGGGGAATGCACTGCAGTGAGTCCAGAGAGTGCACTGGCACCACTGGGGATGCAGTGCAGTGAGTCCAGAGAGTGCACTGTCACCACTGGGGATGCACTGCAGTGAGTCCAGAGTGCACTAGCACCACTGGGGATGCACTGCAGTGAGTCCAGAGAGTGCACTGGCACCACCGGGAATGCACTGCAGTGAGTCCAGAGAGTGCACTGGGGATGCAATTCAGTGAGTCCAGAGAGTGCACTGGCATCACTGATGATGCAGTACAGTGAGTCCAGTGAGTGCACTGGCACAACTGGGGATGTAGTGCAGTGACTCGAGAGAGTGCACTGGAAACACTGGGGATGCAGTGCCGCGAGTCCAGAGAGTGCACTGGCTCCACTGGGGATGCGGTGCCGGAAGTCCAGAGAGTGCATTGGCACCACTGGGGATGCAGTGCAGTGACTCCAGAGAGTGCACTGGCACCACTGGGGATGCAGTGCAGTGAGCCCAGAGAGTGCACTGGCACCACTGGGGATGCGGTGCCGGGAGTCCAGAGAGTGCTTTGGCACCGCTGGGGATGGCCTGCAGTTACTCCAGAGAGTGCACAGGCACCAAGGGGGATGCACATCAGTGAGTCCAGAGAGTGCACTGGCACCACTGGGGATGCACTTCAGTGAGTCCAGAGAGCGCACTGGCACCACTGGGGATGCACAGCAGTGAGTCCAGAGAGTGCATTGGCACCACTGGGGATGCAGTGCAGTGAGTCCAGAGAGTGCACTGGCACCACTGGGGATGCAGTACAGTGAGTCCAGAGAGTGCACTGGCACCACTGGGGATGCAGTGCAGTGAGTCCAGAGAGTGCACTGGCACCACTGGGGATGCAGTGCAGTGAGTCCAGAGAGTGCACTTGCACCACTGAGAATGCACTTCAGTGAGTCCAGAGAGTGCACTGGCACCACTGGGGATGCACAGCAGTGAGTCCAGAGAGTGCATTGGCACCACTGGGGATGCAGCGCAGTGAGTCCAGAGAGTGCACTGGCACCACTGGGGATGCAGTACAGTGAGTCCAGAGAGTGCACTGGCACAACTGGGGATGCAGTGCAGTGAGTCCAGAGAGTGCACTGGCACCACTGGGGATGCAGTGCAGTGAGTCCAGAGAGTGCACTGGCACCACTGGGGATGCACTGCAGTGAGTCCAGAGAGTTCACTGGCACCACTGGAGATGCACTTCAGTGAGTGCAGAGACTGCACTGGCACCACTGGGGATGCAGTGCAGTGAGTCCAGTGAGTGTACAGGCACCACTGGGGATGCAGCGCAGTGAGTCCAGAGAGTGCACTGGCACCACTGAGAATGCACTTCAGTGTGTCCAGAGAGTGTACTGGCACCACTGGTGATGCACTGCAGTGAGTCCAGAGAGTGCACTGGCACCACTGTGGATGCAGTGCAGTGAGTCCAGAGAGTGCACTGGCAACACTGGGGATGCACTGCAGTTAGTCCAGAGAGTGCACTGGCACCAGTGGGGATGCAGTGCAGTGAGTCCAGAGTGTGCACTGGCACCACTGGGAATGCAGTGCAGTGAGTCCAGAGATCGCACTGGCACCACGGGGGATGCACTTCAGTGAGTCCAGAGAGTGCACTGGCACCACTGGGGATGCAGTGCAGTGAGTCCAGAGAGTGCACTGTCACCACTGGGGATGCACTGCAGTGAGTCCAGAGTGCACTAGCACCACTGGGGATGCACTGCAGTGAGTCCAGAGAGTGCACTGGCACCACCGGGAATGCACTGCAGTGAGTCCAGAGAGTGCACTGGGGATGCACTTCAGTGAGTCCAGAGAGTGCACTGGAACCACTGGGGATGCCCTGCAGTGAGTCCAGAGAGTGCACCTGCACCACTGGGGATGCACTACAGTGAGTCCAGGGATAGCACTGGCACCACTGGGGATGCAGTGCAGTGAGTCCAGAGAGTGCTCTGGCACCACTGGGGATGCCCTGCAGTGAGCCCAGAGAGTGCACTGGCACCACTGGGGATGCAGCGCAGTGAGTCCAGTGAGTGCACTGGCACCACTGGGGATGCAGTGCAGTGAGTCCAGAGAGTGCACTGGCACCATTGGGACGCACTGCAGTGAGTCCAGAGAGTGCACTGGCACCACTGGGGATGCACTACAGTGAGTCCAGGGATAGCACTGGCACCACTGGGGATGCAGTGCAGTGAGTCCACAGAGTGCACTGGCACCACTGGGGATGCAGTGCAGTGAGTCCAGAGAGTGCACTGCCACCACTGGGGATGCAGTGCAGTGACTCCAGAGAGTGCACTGGCACCACTTGGGATGCAGTGCAGTGAGTCCAGAGAGTGCACTGGCACCACTGGGGATGCACTGCAGTGAGTCCAGAGAGTGCATTGGCACCACTGGGGATGCAGTGCAGTGAGTCCAGAGAGTGCACTGGCACCACTGGGGATGCACTGCAGTGAGTCCACAGAGTGCACTGGTACCACTGGGGATGCAGTGCAGTGAGTCCAGAGAGTGCACTGGCACCAGTGGGGATGCACTGCAGTGAGTCCAGAGAGTGCACTGGCACCACTGGGGATGCAGTGCAGTGAGTCCAGAGAGTGCAGTGGCACCACTGGGGATGCAGTGCAGTGAGTCCAGAGAGCGCACTGGCACCACTGGGGATGCACTGCAGTGAGTCCAGAGAGCGCACTGGCACCACTGGGGATGCACTGCAGTGAGTCCACAGAGTGCACTGGCACCACTGAGAATGCACTTCAGTGAGTCCAGAGAGTGCACTGGTACCACTGGGGATGCACTGCAGTGAGTCCAGAGAGTGCACTAGCACCACTGGGGATGCAGTGCAGTGAATCCAGTGAGTGCACTGGCACCACTGGGGATGCAGTGCAGTGAGTCAAGAGAGTGCACTGGCACCACTGGGGATGCACTGCAGTGAGCCCAGAGAGTGCACTGGCACCACTGGGGATGCGGTGCCGGGAGTCCAGAGAGTGCACTGGCACCACTGGGGATGCAGTGCAGTGAGTCCAGAGAGTGCACTGGCACCACTGGGGATGCAGTGCAGTGAGTCCAGAGAGTGCACTGGCACCACTGGTGATGGACTGCAGTGAGTCCAGAGAGTGCTCTGGCACCACTGGGGATGCAGTGCAGTGAGTCCAGAGAGTGCACTGGCACCACTGGGAATGCAGTGCAGTGAGTCCAGAGAGTGCACTGGCACCACTGGTGATGCACTGCAGTTACTCCAGAGAGTGCACTGGCACCACTGGGGATGCGGTGAGGTGAGTCCAGAGAGTGCCCTGGCACCACTGGGAATGCAGTGCAGTCAGTCCAGTGAGTGTACTGGCACCACTGGGGATGCAGTGCAGTGAGTCCAGAGCGTGCACTGGCACCACTGAGAATGCCCTTCAGTGAGTCCAGAGAGTGCACTGGCACCACTGGGGATGCACTGCAGTGAGTCCACAGAGTGCACTAGCACCACTGGGGATGCAGTGCTGTGACTCCAGAGAGTGCACTGGCACCACTGGGGATGCACTTCAGTGAGTCCAGAGAGTGCACTGGCACCACTGGGGATGCAGTGCAGTGAGTCCAGAGAGTGCATTGGCACCACTGGGGATGCAGTGCAGTGAGTCCAGAGAGTGCACTGGCACCACTGGGTCTGCAGTGCAGTGAGTCCAGAGAGTGCACTGGCACCACTGGGGATGCACTGCAGTGAGTCCAGAGAGTGCACTGGCAGCACAGAGGATGCAGTGCAGTGAGTCCAGAGAGTGCTCTGGCACCACTGGGGATGTAGTGCAGTGAGTCCAGAGAGTGCACTGGCACCACTGGGGATGCAGTGCAGTGAGTCCAGAGAGTGCAATGGCACCACTAGGGATGCACTGCAGTGAGTCCACAGAGTGCACTGGCACCAGAGGGAATGCACTGCAGTGAGTCCAGTGAGTGCACTGGCACCACTGGGGATGCAGTGCAGTGAGTGCAGAGAGTGCACTGGCACCACTGGACATGCAGTGCAGTGAGTCCAGAGAGTGCACTGGCACCACTGGGGATGGGTTTCAAGCCAACTGCATTAACCGCTCATGCTTCTTTCTTATGAGACGTTAGTAAACCAATTACATAGCCTTGTCAAGACTAAATCACAGGTAAAAATCCTGTACATCTCATGTGGCCAACCACTCCCAACTAGGATTCCAAGAACCAGGAGGTTCGGTGAAAATAGGGCTAGTGCTATTAGAGGGGTGATTATTAGGGTAAGCCCTAAGCTGTCTTTAATGGAGAAGTATGGGTGGAATGGGATTTTGTCGCAGTCTGATACGATTCCTAGTGGGTTATTTGAGCCTGATTCGTGTAGGAAGGTTAGGTGGACTAGGGTGATTCCTGCAATTAGGAAGGGCAGTAGGAAGTGGATGGCGAAGAATCGGGTTAAGGTTGGATTGTCTACTGAGAATCCTCCTCAGGCTCATTCTACTAGAGTTTGCCCAATGTACGGGATGGCTGAGAATAGGTTGGTGATTACGGTGGCCCCTCAGAATGACATTTGTCCTCATGGTAGGACATACCCTACGAAGGCAGTTGCTATTAGGGTGAGTAGGAGGATTACTCCTGTGTTTCAGGTTTCTTTGTATAGGTAGGAGCCGTAGTAGAGGCCTCGTCCGATGTGTAAGTAGATGCAGATAAAGAAGAGCGAAGCACCGTTGGCGTGGAGGTTGCGGATGAGCCATCCGTACTGGACGTCTCGGCATGTGTGAGCTACTGAGGAGAAGGCGAGTGAAGTGTCTGCGGTGTAGTGTATGGCTAGTAGCAGGCCTGTTAGGATTTGTGTGGCTAAGCAGATGGCTAGAAGGGAGCCGAAGTTTCATCAGGCAGAGATGTTGGAGGGGGCGGGTAGGTCGATTAGGGAGTTGTTGATTATTTTTAGTAGGGGATGGGATTTGCGGATGTTAGGGGCCATTAGTGAGTCTGTGTGTTATTAGGATTATTACCAGGATGGAGAGGGCGAAGGATCCTAGGTAGGCCTTAATTAGCCCTGTGTGTATTGAGGTTGCGGCTTTGCTTGCGGCTACTTGTAGTTCAGCAAGGCCCTCTGGCCCTATTTTTTTGAGTCAGGAGAGGTCGATCAAGTGTAGGGCAATGTTTTGTCCCTTTTCTAGTAGGTTTTTGGAGAAGAATCGGTGTACTAGGGGGTTGAAGTACCCTAATGCAGAGGAGAAGTTTATGAGGGGGTTTGGTTTGGGGTGAGTGAGGGTGTGTGTTATGTTCGATAGTTCTAGGGCTAGGATGATTCCTAGGATTGTTATGAGGATGGCAGCAGTTTTGGTGATAAGGGGTATGGTTATTGGGGGGGTTTTGGTTGGTGTGATGAAAGAGGTAATGATTATTCCTGCTGTAATGCTGCCTAGGGCGAGTCGGGTTAGGGGGGCGGTGATTAGTGGGTTGTTTTCGTTTATTGATACTATTGGGGGGATTCGGGTTTGTCCAGCTTGGACTAGGATGGTTATGCGGATGCTGTAGGTTGCGGTGAATGCTGTGGCTATAAGGGTTAGGAGTAGGGCTCAAGTATTTAGGTATGATGTGTTTAAGCTTTCGATGATGAGGTCTTTTGAGTAGAATCCGGCTAGGAATGGGGTTCCTATCAGCGCCAGGTTTCCGATGGTTAGGCAGGAAGTAGTGACTGGGAGTATTTTCTGTAGGCCTCCTATCTTTCGGATATCTTGTTCTCCGTTTAGGTTGTGGATGATAGACCCTGAGCATAGGAATAGTATGGCTTTAAAGAAGGCATGGGTTGAGATGTGTAGGAAGGCTAGTTGTGGGAGGTTTAGTCCGATAGTGACTATTATTAGTCCTAGTTGGCTGGATGTTGAGAAAGCAATGATTTTTTTGATGTCATTTTGGGTTAGGGCGCATGTGGCAGCGAATAGGGTTGATAGAGCACCTAGGCATAGGCAGGCAGTTAGGGCTGTCTGGTTGGTGGCTAGCAGGGGGTGCATGCGGATGAGCAGGAAGATTCCGGCTACTACTATGGTACTGGAGTGCAGTAGGGCTGATACTGGGGTGGGGCCTTCTATTGCTGCGGGCAGTCATGGGTGGAGTCCAAATTGGGCGGATTTTCCTGCGGCTGCGAGGATTAATCCTATGAGGGGGAGGATTGGGGTTTGGTGGGGGTGTACGGCTTGTTGGATCTCTCAGGTGTTGAATGTTGAAGCTAGTCATGCTATGCTCAGGATCAGTCCGATGTCTCCGATTCGGTTGTAGATTACGGCTCGTAGGGCGGCGGTGTTGGCATCTGCTCGGCCTTGTCATCAGCCGATGAGAAGGAAGGACATGATTCGTACTCCTTCCCAGCCTACGAATAGGAGGAATATGTTGTTTGCGGTTGTTAGGAGGAGTATGGCGACTAGGAATGTCAGTAGGTAGGTGAAAAATTTTGTTACGTATGGCTCTGAGGCCATGTATCATATGGCGAATTGTAGGATTGATCATGTTACAAATAGGGCGATTGGAAGAAATGTTATTGAGTATTGGTCTATTTTTAGGCTCAGGGGGATTTTAAAGTTTATAATGAATTTTCACTCCCAGTGGCAGGTGACAGATTCTACTCCCGAGTAGATGAATGCGGTTGTAGGGGCTAGGCTAATTAGGAATGCGGTTTTAACAGCGCGGGTGGTGGCTTGTGGGGTGTTTTTAAAGTTTTTAAATAGAAATGGCAGGATGATTGGGGTTAGGAGGATTGTCAGCGTGAGTAGTGTGAGGGAGTTGATTAGTAGTGTGGGGTTCACTACTTTTACTTGGATTTGCACCAAGATGGGTGGTTCCTAAGACCAGTGGATTGCTGTTATCCTTTAAAAGTAAGGGGGCTGAGGTTTTAGGCTCAGATGTAAGAGTTAGCAGCTCTTGTTGGTTAAACCCTCCCCTCGGCAGGTAAGAAGGTTTGAACTTCTATTCTTAGAATCACAGTCTAATGTTTGGTTTAAACTATACTTGCATGAGGGGATTCCGGAGATCAGTTCGGGTTTGAGGATTAGGAGGAATATTGGGATAATGTGGAGTGTTATGAGCAGGTGTTCTCGCGTGGTTGAGTTTTGCATAGATGTGATGTGGGAGGGGATTGAGCCTCGTTGGGTCATTAGTAGTATGAATAAGGTGTAGGAGGCGGTTAGTAGGGTTGCGATTCCTGTTAGGATGATCGTGAAGGCAGATCAGTTGAATAAGGTGATTATAATGGTTAGCTCTGCTATGAGGTTTGTTGTTGGGGGTAAGGCTATGTTTGTTAGATTGGCCAGCAATCATCAGGTAGCTATGAGTGGTAGGAGAGGTTGTAGGCCTCGTGTGAGTAGTAGAATTCGGCTGTGCGTACGTTCATAGTTTGTGTTGGCTAGGCAGAATAGTATGGAGGAAGTTAGTCCATGGGAAATTATTAGGATCATTGCCCCTGAGAATGATCAGTGGGTTTGGATTATTCCTGCGGCGATAACTAGGCCTATGTGGCTAACGGATGAATAAGCGATTAGTGATTTTAGGTCTGTCTGTCGTAGGCAGATTGAGCTAGTCATTAGGGCGCCTCATAGGGCCAGGGTTAGGAAGGGGTAGTGCAGGAGGTTGGACAGTGGGCCCATAAATAGAGTGACTCGTATAATTCCGTATCCTCCTAGCTTTAGTAGTAGGGCGGCGAGGAGTATTGAGCCTGCGATGGGTGCTTCTACGTGGGCTTTTGGCAGTCAGAGGTGTAGGCCGTATAGTGGGGCTTTTACTATGAATGCTATGAGCAGTGCTAGACCTGATAGTATTCCTGTCCATGAGGTGGATAGGGTTGGGTGGGTTAGTTGTAGGGTTGGCAGGTGCAGGGTGCCAATTTTCACGTATAGGTGTATGATTGTGATTAGCAGGGGTAGAGAGCTTACTGGCGTGTAGAATAGCAGGTAGATGCCAGCGCTTAGGCGTTCTGGTTGGTTCCCCCATCGGGTGATTAAGATTAGGGTGGGAATGAGGGTTGCTTCAAATGAGATGTAAAATAGTGCTAGTTCTGTGGTGGAAAAGGCTAGTAGGATGAATGGCTGGACTGCGACTAAGGTTGAGATAAAGATTCGTTTGCGTTGTAGGGGTTCTTGTTGCAGGTGGTTTTGGCTTGCTATGATTATGAGTGGGAGTAGTCAGCAGGATAGTACTAGGAGGGGGGATGAGATTTGGTCAATTCCTGTTCAGTTGGATAAAAATTTGTAGGGGTAGTAGGTTGGGATTAATCACTGTAGGCTTAGGGCAGCGATTAGGAGGCTGTATAAGGTGGTGTTAGTCCATAGAAATTTTGGTGGAGACAGCAGGGCTGTTGGAAGAAGTATGATTGTGGGTAGGATGATTTTTAGCATTGCAGGAGGTTTAGGTTGTGTAGATGGTCGGAGCCATGTGTGCGGGTGGAGGCTACTAGGATGGCCAGGCCTGTGCCCGCCTCACATGCTGAGAAGGTTAGCATGAGAATTGGTACCATGGTGAATGAGGAGACTTGGTTTTCGATGGATCATATTGATAGGCCTACGAATATCGATAATATTATGCTTTCAAGGCATAGTAGGGCGGATACTAGGTGGGTTCGGTGGAAGGCTAGTCCTAGTCCGCTGAAAATGAAGGCTGAGTAGAAGCTTAAATGTAGGGGCGACATAAGAAAGTTACAGGGTTGGCTGTAATCTGCTGGGTCGAAACCAGCTATCTTTTTGGTTAGACTAACTTTCTGTTATTCTGCTCATTCTAGGCCCCCTTGAATTCACTCGTAGGCCAGTCCGAGTGTTAGGAGAAGGAGGATCACTACAGTTCAGGTGAGGGTCATTAGGGGGGATTGGAGTTGGACGGCTCATGGCAGGGGGAGTAGGAGGGCGATTTCTAGGTCGAATAGGACGAACAGGATGGCTACTGAGGAAGAATCGGACTGAGAATGGTAATCGAGCAGATCCAAGTGGGTCGAATCCACATTCGTACGGTGAGAGTTTCTCTGAGTCGGGGTTTATTTGGGCGAGTCAGAAGTTTAATGCGGTTAGGGCGGCGCTTAGGATTGATGATAGGGCGAATATGAACATGAGTGCGTTCATTGCTCTCCTCTGGGTTTATACCAGATTCTAGAGATTGGAAGTCAATTGTAATTAATATACTAGAAGAGCAAGATCCTCATCAGTAGATGGTTATGTAGAGGAATAGTCAGATGACGTCTACGAAGTGTCAGTATCAGGCTGCTGCCTCGAATCCGAAGTGGTGGTCTGATGTAAAGTGGAACTTGATCAGTCGGAAGAGGCAGACGGTCAGGAAGGAGGATCCGATGATTACGTGGAGTCCGTGGAATCCAGTGGCAACGAAGAAGGTAGATCCGTAGACGCTATCGGCGATTGAGAATGGGGCTTCGTGGTATTCTATTGCTTGTAGGGCTGTGAAGTAGAATCCCAGGAGGATCGTTAGGGTTAGGGCGTGGATGGCGTGTTTTCGGTTTCCTTCTGTGATGCTGTGATGGGCTCACGTTACGGTAACGCCTGAGGCTAGTAGGATGGCTGTGTTTAGTAGGGGGACTTCTATCGGGTTGAGTGGTTTAATTCCTGTTGGGGGTCATTGGCCTCCTAGTTCTGGGGTTGGGGCCAGGCGCGAGTGGAAGAACGCTCAGAAGAACCCTAAGAAGAAGAATGCTTCGGATGTGATGAAAAGGATTATGCCGTATCGTAGGCCTTTTTGGACTGTGGGAGTGTGATGGCCTTGGAAGGTGCTTTCTCGTACAATGTCTCGTCATCATTGGAGTATTACTAGGAGTATTGAGATGAGGCCTAGGGTTAGTAGTATGGATGAGTTGTAGTGGAATCACATGATTAATCCTGAGGTTGTGAGTAGGGCGGCGGCTGCCCCGAAGATTGGTCAAGGGCTTGGGTCAACTATGTGGTATGAGTGTGCTTGGTGTGCCATTAGATGTTTTCTTGTAAGTATAGGCTTAGAAGGAGCACGAAGACGTAGGCCTGGATTATGGCTACTGCTACTTCTAGGATGGTTAGGAGTAGTAGGATGATTATTGTTAGGATGGATACTGCAGGAAGGGTGGGTATTAATGCAATGGAGGCTGTAGAGATGAGTTGGATGAGTAAGTGTCCTGCTGTAAGGTTGGCTGTAAGGCGGACTCCGAGGGCTAGGGGGCGGATTAGTAGGCTGGTTGTTTCGATCAGGATTAGTGCGGGGATTAGGGGTGTAGGGGTACCTTCGGGTAATAGGTGGGCTAAAGAGGCTGATGGTTGGTTTCGTAGGCCTGTTAGTAGTGTGGCGAGCCATAGTGGGAAGGCTAGGGCTATGTTCATAGATAGTTGGGTGGTTGGGGTGAATGTATATGGAAGGAGGCCTAGAAGGTTGATTGTAAGAAGTATGATTATTAGGGATGTAAATATTATGGCTCATTTGTGGCCATTTTTGTTGAGTGGGACTATTAGTTGTTTTGTGATTAGGTGAAGGAGTCATGTTTGGATAGTAGAAAGGCGGTTGTTGATTCATCGGTTGTTTGGGGACGGGAATAGTAGGGCTGGGAAGAGTAGGGATAGTAGGATTAAGGGGATGCCAAATAGATTGGGGCTGGAAAATTGGTCAAAGAAGCTTAGGTTCATGGTCAGGATCATGGTGTGGGTTTGGTAGTGAGGGAGGTCTTATTTGATGGGGGGTTGGTTGTGGTGAAGGCTAGTAGTTTTGGTTGGATGAGGAGTGCTAGGGTTAATCAGGTTATAATTATGATTGAAAATCATGGTGCGGGGTTAAGCTGTGGCATATCATTAAGGAGGGGGAAGTCCCTCTTTGGCTAGCTTAAAAGGCTAGTGCTGTTGCATAGCTTCTTAATGATTAGGATGATGATAGAAGGGACGATCAGGCCTCGAAATGTGGGAGTGGGGTTGATTCTACTACAATGGGTATGTAGCTGTGATTAGCCCCGCAAATTTCTGAGCATTGTCCGTAAAAAATCCCAGGCCGGGTGGTAATGAATGAAGTTTGGTTTAGTCGGCCTGGGATTGCGTCTGTTTTAACTCCGAGCGTTGGGACTGCTCAGGAGTGGAGTACGTCTCCTGCAGTAATGATCACGCGGATGGGGGATTCTATTGGGATAACTACGCGGTGGTCAACTTCTAGCAGTCGGAAGTGGCCGTTGGGTAAGTCTGGGGTGGGCACTATGTAGGAGTCGAATGATAGGTCTTTGAAGTCTGTGTATTCGTAGCTTCAGTATCATTGGTGGCCGATGGCTTTTAGGGTGAGGTCTGGTTCGTCGATTTCGTCCATTATGTAGAGGATTTGTAGGGATGGGAGGGCGAGGAGTACCAGGACGATAGCAGGTAGGATTGTCCAGATCAGCTCTACTTCTTGGGCGTCTACAGCATTGGACGAGAGTTTTTTCTGTTAGTATGTGGGCTAAAAGGTAGAGAACTAGGCTGCAGATAGCTAGGGCAACGATTAGGGCGTGGTCGTGGAATTCAACGAGTTCTTCTATGATGGGTGATGAGGCGTCTTGGAATCCTAGTTGGGAGTGGTTGGCCACATGAGATGTACAGGATTTTTACCTGTGATTTAGTCTTGACAAGGCTATGTAATTGGTTTACTAACGTCTCATAAGAAAGAAGCATGAGCGGTTAATGCAGTTGGCTTGAAACCAGCATGTGAGGGTTCGATTCCTTCCTTTCTTGTACTTGGACGAAGGCCGGTTCCTCGAAAGTATGGTATGGGGGAGGGCAGCCGTGGATTCATTCAACGTTTGTGGTAGTTAGTTCTGGTTGTAGGACTTTTCGTTTGGCCGAAAAGGCTTCTCAGATGATGAATATTAGTATGATTACGGCTACTATTGAGATTAGGGAGCCGATGGAGGAAATGGTGTTTCATAGTGTGTAGGCGTCGGGATAGTCCGAGTATCGTCGGGGTATTCCTGCTAGGCCTAGGAAGTGCTGGGGGAAGAACGTTAGGTTTACTCCTGTAAATATTACCCCGAAGTGGGCTTTTGCTCATGTTTGGTGTAGGGTAAACCCAGTGAGTAGTGGGAATCAGTGAGTAAATCCTGCTAGAGGCCATCCTAGTATAGGTAGAAGGTAAGTAAGGCCAATTTGGGGCTGTAAACTAGGATGATGGCGATTCAGCCTAAGTGGGAGATGGACGAGAAGGCTAGGATTTTGCGTGTTTGTGTTTGGTTCAGTCCTATTCAGCCTCCTAGTGCTGTTGAGGCTAGGGCCATGGCGGTGAGTAGAGCTGGGTCGAGGGATTTGGATGTTAGTAGGAGCAGGGTTAGTGGGGGGAATTTTATGAGGGTCGAGAGTAGCAGGGCTGTTATTAGTGGCGATCCTTGTAGTACTTCTGGGAATCAGAAGTGAAATGGCACTAGGCCCAGTTTAATAGCGATTGCTGCTGTCAGTAGTAGACAGGAGGTTGGGTGGTTTATTTGTGTGATGTCTCATTGGCCGGTGACTCAGGCATTGGTTATGCTAGAGAATAGGACCAGGGCGGAAGCAGCTGCTTGGGTTAGGAAGTATTTCGTTGCGGCTTCTACTGCTCGTGGGTGGTGGGATTTGGCAATTAGGGGAATGATGGCTAGTGCGTTGATCTCCAGTCCTGTCCAGGCCAGAACTCAGTGGTTGCTGGAAATTGTGATTGTGGTGCCCAAGATGAGGCTGAAGGTTATGATTGGGGTCGCGTAAGGGTTCATTAGTAGAGGAGGGGGTTAAACCATCATTTTCGGGGTATGGGCCCGATAGCTTGATTAGCTGACTCTACTAGAAAATAATATAAGGGAAGTATGGAGAATTTTGATTTCTCTTGTGTGGGTTCAATTCCTACTTTTCTAAGGTCAACAGGAAATGAGAGGGCTGTTATACCTCTATGTTCACTTTATCATAGTGACCCTTTGTAGTTCAGGCACATTTCCTTATGTAAGGAGGTAGGCCTGCATAGCAGATAGGTATGCTGATGTGTCAGAGGCACAGAGCTAGTGTGAGGGGTAGGAAGTTTTTTCATAGTAGGTGCATTAGTTGGTCATATCGGAATCGTGGGTATGAAGCTCGGACCCATAAGAAACCAGAAGATAGTAGGAGGACTTTTGTGGCTAGGATGACGGGGAATAGTTCTGTGGGTGGCCCTAGGGCGCTTGGGTTTAGGAATATGATGGCTGTAAGTGTATTTATTAGCATAATGTTCGCATATTCAGCTAGGAAGAATAAGGCGAAGGGTCCTGCGGCGTATTCAACGTTAAACCCTGAGACTAGCTCAGATTCACCCTCTGTGAGGTCAAAAGGAGCTCGGTTTGTCTCTGCTAGGGTGGATACGTATCATATTATTGCTAGGGGTCATGAGGAGAAAATGAAGTATAGAGGCTCCTGTGCGACGGCAAAGGAGCTGAGTGTGTAGCTTCCGCTTAGTATGATTATTGATAGCAGGATTATGGCCAGTGTCACTTCGTATGAAATGGTCTGTGCTACTGCCCGTAGGGCTCCGATTAGTGCGTATTTTGAGTTCGAGGCTCAGCCTGATCATAGGACTGAGTAGACGGCTAGGCTTGACATGGCTATTAGGAAGAGAACTCCGAGGTTTAGATCTGCTAGGGGAAATGGGAGTGGTAGTGGTGCTCAAGTGGTGAGGGCTAGGACAAGGGCTAGTATTGGTATCAGAATGAATAGAAGTGGGGAAGAGGTAGAGGGTCGGATGGGCTCTTTGGTAAATAGTTTCAGTCCGTCCGCAAATGGTTGAAGTAGGCCAAAAGGCCCGACAACGTTAGGGCCTTTGCGGGATTGTATGTAGCTTAGGATTTTCCGTTCTACTAGGGTTAGGAAGGCTACGGCAATCAGGATTGGGATGATGTATAGGAGGGATATAACGAGGCAGCTTAGTGTTGTTATTTGAATCATGGGTGAAGCTAGGGAGAGGATTTGAACCTCTGGGGAAAGGGCTTAAGCCTTCTGCACTTGCCGGGCTCTGCCACTCTAGCTGGTCCTTTTCTAGGATTGAAAGTGGTGGGGGAAGGCCCTCTTCACGGTTTAGTTGGTTTCACTGCTTAGAGGGGGGGGGGCGTGCTTGTGGTATTGGCCCCACTTTCCCGGTCCTTTCGTACTGGGGAGAGTGTGTCATAGATAGAAACCGACCTGGATTGCTCCGGTCTGAACTCAGATCACGTAGGACTGTTAATCGTTGAACAAACGAACCCTTAATAGCGGCTGCACCATTAGGATGTCCTGATCCAACATCGAGGTCGTAAACCCCCCTGTCGATATGGGCTCTTGAGGGGGATTGCGCTGTTATCCCTGGGGTAGCTTGGTCCATTAATCAATTATATTGGGTCTGGTCACTGTTAGCACTTTGAGGGGTAGCTCTAGGTAAAGAGGTATGGTCTTGTTTTTGGAGGATTTGTTCTCCTCCAAGGTCGCCCCAACCGAAAAATATCGACCAGGCTCTGCGATGGTAGTGGCCCCAGTGGGGTTGATTGAGGATTCGCGGTGGTCGTTGATTTTTAAGTTCCACAGGGTCTTCTCGTCTTATGTTCACATCCCCGCTTTTGCACGGGGAGATCAATTTCACTGATTATCTGTGAGAGACAGTTAAGACCTCGTTTAGCCATTCATACAAGTCTCGATTTATGGGACAATTGATTGCGCTACCTTTGCACGGTTAGGATACCGCGGCCGTTAAACCTAAGTCACCGGGCAGGCATCACCTTCAATACTTGTTTAATTTGCTGAAGGCTATGTTTTTGGTAAACAGTCGGGCCTTATTAATTTGCCGAGTTCCTTTCACAGATTTTAATCGCTCTTATAGGCGCTCCTGAGTCGGGTTAACAGGGTTAGTTAATACGTGGTCTTGTAGGGGTTTTTGTATCTGTCTAGGTCTGTTAATAATGTTTCTATGTAAGCTTGCGCCGTTAGAGGGGTGTGGCCCTGAGTTACTTATTTTAGCATTAATTCTCCTATATTCATAGGTTGACCTGTTTGTGATAAGGGAATCATCTTATTTTGGTATTTTTAGGTGGTGGAGCTTTGACGCACTCTTTTTTGATGGCTGCTTTAGGGCCCACGGTAGGATCAGTAGTAAGAATTATCCGCTAGTCGAGGTTGTGTCCTTTTTTAATGGAGCTGTCCCTCCATTAAATAGCTCTTAATCATCTCATTAGGGTTCAGGATGTCCGGTAGGGAGGATTAAGGGGGAACTTAGATTCGTTTCACAGGTAACCAGCTATCACCCAGCTCGGTTGGCTTTTCACCTCTACTGACAAGTCATCCCACTCTTTTGCAACAGAGACGGGTTCGCTCTCTTTAACTGCTTGAAAGTAGCTCGCTTGGGTTTCGGGGGGGCAAACTTTAGTTCACTTTGCTTGGTTGTTCTCGCTAAACCATGATGCAAAAGGTACAAGGGTTGATCTTTGCTGTCTGTCGCTTTGATTGTTTCACTGCTATTTCATCTTTCCCTTACGGTACTGGGGTCTCTATCGCGTCTAAGTGTCTTTTCTATCGCCTATACTAAGACTGTAAAATGCTTTAGTTTAATTAGTTTAGTAAATTCTTTAGTTTTGGTGTACTATTTGTGTGGTTGAGCTAGAGGGGGGGCTTCAAGACGATCCGGTCTAGTAGATATCTTTCAGGTGTAAGCTGAGTGCTTTGGTGTTATAGCTACGTCTTGATATTCTAAGTACACCTTCCGGTACACTTACCTTGTTACGACTTACCTCATCTTCAGCGTATTTATGGTATTAGTTATGTGGGATGTGGCTTTTGAGGAGGGTGACGGGCGGTATGTACGTGCCCCAGGGCCGGCTTAAAGTAGGCTCTATTGTCCCACTTTACTGCTAAATCCGCCTTCCAGAAGTGGTTTCACGCTTCTTTCCGTGTGCCCTATGAATAGGGAATGTAGCCCATTTCTTCCACTCCATAGGCTATACCTTGACCTGTCTTATTAGCGGGGTGCTATTGTGTCCACTGTTGTGCTCTCATTCGAGGTGGGCTGGCGACGGCGGTATGTAGGCTGTGTTGGCAAGGGGTGGTTGGGTTAATCGGGGATTATCGATTGTAGAACAGGCTCCTCTAGGTGGGTTTGGGGCACCGCCAAGTCCTTAGAGTTTTAAGCGTTTGTGCTCGTAGTTCTCTGGCGGATACTTCGGTAAAGTAAGTATCAAGATTTAGGGCCAGGCATAGTGGGGTATCTAATCCCAGTTTGGGCCCTGGCTTTCGTGGGTTTAAATCAGTCGTTAGTTCCTAAGATCATCTTAATGGTGTGTTTAGGTGCATCTTGGGCTTATGACAGCTCAGTTGCATTTTGATCTTAGTTAGCTAGGATAGGCATTTTACCACTCTTTACGCCGTGTCAATAGGACGGTTGATTTGGGTTTCTTGTATGACCGCGGTGGCTGGCACAAGATTTACCAACCCTTGAAGTTAGGCTGTTGCTATAACTAAGTCAAGTTTGCACTCATTGCTTAATGTTAATTACTGCTGAATACCCGTGGGGGCGTGGCTTAGCGAGGCGTCTTGGGCTACTACTTGGGTGTGCCTGATACCCGCTCCTCAAGGCCTGTATGGGGGTAGGTGGTCGAGGGCGTTTACACTGGGGCGCGGATACTTGCATGTATATATTTAGCAAAAACCAACCGTAAGGTTAGGACTAAGTCTTTTGTCCGCAGGCATGTTTTATGCCATCTTGGCAACTTCAGTGCCATGCTTTGTGTTAAGCTATGTGGACGGGGGTGTGGTTAGCTGATAGTTGAGTGGTGAGTGAGAGTGAAGTATATGAAATTATTGCTTGTGTTTACTATTTTTAGTACTGGAGTTTCTCTAATAAGTTTAAGTTATTTTGTATGTGTTTGTGTGTATATATACATCGTTCCGATGATGTCATGGAAGGGATGATTAATGGAGTTTTAGAGGTAGTTTGCTGGGATTGGGCGATGAAGGTTTATGCTACATGGTGGTTAGCGAAAGTTTACTGGTTTAGTTTGTGAAGCGCAGGGGTTGAGCTTAATGATTTGTTGTTTTGTGCTATGTCCAACGAGCATTCATCCAATAGCCCCATTTAACCCGGAGGGTGGAGGTAACATTAACTGAATGTGGTCAAAGTGCATCAGTGTCAGGATGATTCCCCATATACGCCAACCGTCTCATCGAGGGACCCTTGAAATATAGGATAGGCCGTGAGGCAGGTGTGTCCAGGCTTAGATTGTGGGACCCCCGAGATCACTGGGAATAGCCACCTGTGAGGTAACCCCGGAAAAAATAAGAGGAACCAGAGGCGCCAAAAAGCTGGAACATGCCGCGATTACGCATTGAGAAGGTGAAAGTACTCACAGATGCCACTTTGAAGGGCAAGGAGGGGTGAGTGAACCCAATGGATGGCCCTGACCGAGGAACCAGAGGCGCAAAAATGTGAGGAGGGCGAGGGGTTTAGGGGGAACGTATGGGCCTGAAGCTAGTCATACCGGACATTATGTGCAACGGGTTGCTGATTTCACGTGAGGAGTACGATTAATAAATCCGTCTGATACGAACTGCATGAGATATGTGGTGGAGAGTTGTTGTTGGAGCATGTCCTGTGAGCATTCATTAAAATGGGGTCTTGTTATGCGCTTGAGTGGAGTTGTATTGGGTGTTGTGGGGTATGGTCCTAGAACATTCATGCCGGGTGGTTTGGTAGGAGTGTGTTTAAGGGTTTAATGGCCGTGTACATGTATGGGTTTAGCACCTGCTTATAAGATAGTCCGTATATAATGTATATTACTGGTACTATAGTATGTATGTATATGGGGTATATAAATTTATGCACGAATATGCATAACCAAATACCCCCGCCTCGGGGGGGGAGGGGGGGGGGGGTTAAGCATAATGGCATAGATGGGGTAGAATTATTGGGGGCTTGCGGTTAGTTCCTGTAGTTGAGAACAATGGCGGCTTTTCGAGCCGCAGGCCTCGGGTAGTGTCCGGGCAGGAATAATGACTTATTTTATGTTTTTTTTAGGGATTTGCTTTGCGGTGGGTGTTTTGGGTGTGGCGTCGAATCCTTCGCCGTATTATGGGGTTGTTGGTTTGGTGTTAGCGTCTGTGGCGGGGTGCGGGTGGTTGCTGGGCCTTGGGGTTTCGTTCGTGGCTTTAGTGCTGTTTATGGTGTATTTGGGGGGTATGCTGGTGGTGTTTGTTTATTCAGTAGCTTTAGCAGCGGAGCCTTTCCCTGGGGCTTGGGGGGATTGACGGGTGATTGGATGTGCAGTAGCGTTTGTGGCAATTGTTTTTGGGGGGTTGGTGTTTGGGGGGTTTATGGGGGCTTGGAAGTTCGGGGTTTCTACTGTGAATAATGTTGGGGTGTTTGTTGTTCGGTCGGATTTTAGTGGAGTTTCCATGTTTTATTCACATGGGGCAGGGATGTTTTTAGTGGCGGGTTGGGGGCTGTTGTTGACTTTGTTTGTTGTATTGGAGCTTGTGCGGGGGTTGTCGCGGGGTGCTATTCGGGCGGTTTAGGGGTTAGGGTCAGAGAATAGTTTATTGAAAATGCCAGCTTTGGGAGCTGGAGATAAAGGTTTGAGTCCTTTTTTTCTGAGTTTGGGGTACTCTAAGAAGTGGTAAGTCTTCAATCTTTGGTTTACAAGACCAATGTTTTTATAAACTATTAGAGTATTTAGCAGTTGAGTATTTTGTTTTCTAGGGTGCTTGCGGCGGGGAGGAGAAATAGGAGGATAGTGAAGTAGGCGATTGAAGCGAGTTGGCCGATGATGATGAATGGGTGTTCGACGGGTTGGCTTCCTACTCATGTTAGGACGAGGAGGTCGGCGACTAGTACTCAGAATAGGAGCTGGGAGAGTGGTCGGAATGTTATTGCTCGTTGTTTTGATTTGTGCAGGAATGGGATTAGGAATAGGATCAGTACGGAGGCGGCCAGTGCTAATACGCCTCCTAGTTTATTTGGGATTGAACGTAGGATGGCGTAGGCGAATAGGAAGTATCATTCTGGCTTGATGTGTGGTGGGGTTACTAGTGGGTTTGCTGGGGTGAAGTTTTCTGGGTCTCCCAGGAGGTTAACCGCTCATGCTTCTTTCTTATGAGACGTTAGTAAACCAATTACATAGCCTTGTCAAGACTAAATCACAGGTAAAAATCCTGTACATCTCATGTGGCCAACCACTCCCAACTAGGATTCCAAGACGCCTCATCACCCATCATAGAAGAACTCGCTGAATTCCACGACCACGCCCTAATCGTTGCCCTAGCTATCTGCAGCCTAGTTCTCTACCTTTTAGCCCACATACTAACAGAAAAACTCTCGTCCAATGCTGTAGACGCCCAAGAAGTAGAGCTGATCTGGACAATCCTACCTGCTATCGTCCTGGTACTCCTCGCCCTCCCATCCCTACAAATCCTCTACATAATGGACGAAATCGACGAACCAGACCTCACCCTAAAAGCCATCGGCCACCAATGATACTGAAGCTACGAATACACAGACTTCAAAGACCTATCATTCGACTCCTACATAGTGCCCACCCCAGACTTACCCAACGGCCACTTCCGACTGCTAGAAGTTGACCACCGCGTAGTTATCCCAATAGAATCCCCCATCCGCGTGATCATTACTGCAGGAGACGTACTCCACTCCTGAGCAGTCCCAACGCTCGGAGTTAAAACAGACGCAATCCCAGGCCGACTAAACCAAACTTCATTCATTACCACCCGGCCTGGGATTTTTTACGGACAATGCTCAGAAATTTGCGGGGCTAATCACAGCTACATACCCATTGTAGTAGAATCAACCCCACTCCCACATTTCGAGGCCTGATCGTCCCTTCTATCATCATCCTAATCATTAAGAAGCTATGCAACAGCACTAGCCTTTTAAGCTAGCCAAAGAGGGACTTCCCCCTCCTTAATGATATGCCACAGCTTAACCCCGCACCATGATTTTCAATCATAATTATAACCTGATTAACCCTAGCACTCCTCATCCAACCAAAACTACTAGCCTTCACCACAACCAACCCCCCATCAAATAAGACCTCCCTCACTACCAAACCCACACCATGATCCTGACCATGAACCTAAGCTTCTTTGACCAATTTTCCAGCCCCAATCTATTCGGCATCCCCTTAATCCTACTATCCCTACTCTTCCCAGCCCTACTATTCCCGTCCCCAAACAACCGATGAATCAACAACCGCCTTTCTACTATCCAAACATGACTCCTTCACCTAATCACAAAACAACTAATAGTCCCACTCAACAAAAATGGCCACAAATGAGCCATAATATTTACATCCCTAATAATCATACTTCTTACAATCAACCTTCTAGGCCTCCTTCCATATACATTCACCCCAACCACCCAACTATCTATGAACATAGCCCTAGCCTTCCCACTATGGCTCGCCACACTACTAACAGGCCTACGAAACCAACCATCAGCCTCTTTAGCCCACCTATTACCCGAAGGTACCCCTACACCCCTAATCCCCGCACTAATCCTGATCGAAACAACCAGCCTACTAATCCGCCCCCTAGCCCTCGGAGTCCGCCTTACAGCCAACCTTACAGCAGGACACTTACTCATCCAACTCATCTCTACAGCCTCCATTGCATTAATACCCACCCTTCCTGCAGTATCCATCCTAACAATAATCATCCTACTACTCCTAACCATCCTAGAAGTAGCAGTAGCCATAATCCAGGCCTACGTCTTCGTGCTCCTTCTAAGCCTATACTTACAAGAAAACATCTAATGGCACACCAAGCACACTCATACCACATAGTTGACCCAAGCCCTTGACCAATCTTCGGGGCAGCCGCCGCCCTACTCACAACCTCAGGATTAATCATGTGATTCCACTACAACTCATCCATACTACTAACCCTAGGCCTCATCTCAATACTCCTAGTAATACTCCAATGATGACGAGACATTGTACGAGAAAGCACCTTCCAAGGCCATCACACTCCCACAGTCCAAAAAGGCCTACGATACGGCATAATCCTTTTCATCACATCCGAAGCATTCTTCTTCTTAGGGTTCTTCTGAGCGTTCTTCCACTCGCGCCTGGCCCCAACCCCAGAACTAGGAGGCCAATGACCCCCAACAGGAATTAAACCACTCAACCCGATAGAAGTCCCCCTACTAAACACAGCCATCCTACTAGCCTCAGGCGTTACCGTAACGTGAGCCCATCACAGCATCACAGAAGGAAACCGAAAACACGCCATCCACGCCCTAACCCTAACGATCCTCCTGGGATTCTACTTCACAGCCCTACAAGCAATAGAATACCACGAAGCCCCATTCTCAATCGCCGATAGCGTCTACGGATCTACCTTCTTCGTTGCCACTGGATTCCACGGACTCCACGTAATCATCGGATCCTCCTTCCTGACCGTCTGCCTCTTCCGACTGATCAAGTTCCACTTTACATCAGACCACCACTTCGGATTCGAGGCAGCAGCCTGATACTGACACTTCGTAGACGTCATCTGACTATTCCTCTACATAACCATCTACTGATGAGGATCTTGCTCTTCTAGTATATTAATTACAATTGACTTCCAATCTCTAGAATCTGGTATAAACCCAGAGGAGAGCAATGAACGCACTCATGTTCATATTCGCCCTATCATCAATCCTAAGCGCCGCCCTAACCGCATTAAACTTCTGACTCGCCCAAATAAACCCCGACTCAGAGAAACTCTCACCGTACGAATGTGGATTCGACCCACTTGGATCTGCTCGATTACCATTCTCAGTCCGATTCTTCCTCAGTAGCCATCCTGTTCGTCCTATTCGACCTAGAAATCGCCCTCCTACTCCCCCTGCCATGAGCCGTCCAACTCCAATCCCCCCTAATGACCCTCACCTGAACTGTAGTGATCCTCCTTCTCCTAACACTCGGACTGGCCTACGAGTGAATTCAAGGGGGCCTAGAATGAGCAGAATAACAGAAAGTTAGTCTAACCAAAAAGATAGCTGGTTTCGACCCAGCAGATTACAGCCAACCCTGTAACTTTCTTATGTCGCCCCTACATTTAAGCTTCTACTCAGCCTTCATTTTCAGCGGACTAGGACTAGCCTTCCACCGAACCCACCTAGTATCCGCCCTACTATGCCTTGAAAGCATAATATTATCGATATTCGTAGGCCTATCAATATGATCCATCGAAAACCAAGTCTCCTCATTCACCATGGTACCAATTCTCATGCTAACCTTCTCAGCGTGTGAGGCGGGCACAGGCCTGGCCATCCTAGTAGCCTCCACCCGCACACATGGCTCCGACCATCTACACAACCTAAACCTCCTGCAATGCTAAAAATCATCCTACCCACAATCATACTTCTTCCAACAGCCCTGCTGTCTCCACCAAAATTTCTATGGACTAACACCACCTTATACAGCCTCCTAATCGCTGCCCTAAGCCTACAGTGATTAATCCCAACCTACTACCCCTACAAATTTTTATCCAACTGAACAGGAATTGACCAAATCTCATCCCCCCTCCTAGTACTATCCTGCTGACTACTCCCACTCATAATCATAGCAAGCCAAAACCACCTGCAACAAGAACCCCTACAACGCAAACGAATCTTTATCTCAACCTTAGTCGCAGTCCAGCCATTCATCCTACTAGCCTTTTCCACCACAGAACTAGCACTATTTTACATCTCATTTGAAGCAACCCTCATTCCCACCCTAATCTTAATCACCCGATGGGGGAACCAACCAGAACGCCTAAGCGCTGGCATCTACCTGCTATTCTACACGCCAGTAAGCTCTCTACCCCTGCTAATCACAATCATACACCTATACGTGAAAATTGGCACCCTGCACCTGCCAACCCTACAACTAACCCACCCAACCCTATCCACCTCATGGACAGGAATACTATCAGGTCTAGCACTGCTCATAGCATTCATAGTAAAAGCCCCACTATACGGCCTACACCTCTGACTGCCAAAAGCCCACGTAGAAGCACCCATCGCAGGCTCAATACTCCTCGCCGCCCTACTACTAAAGCTAGGAGGATACGGAATTATACGAGTCACTCTATTTATGGGCCCACTGTCCAACCTCCTGCACTACCCCTTCCTAACCCTGGCCCTATGAGGCGCCCTAATGACTAGCTCAATCTGCCTACGACAGACAGACCTAAAATCACTAATCGCTTATTCATCCGTTAGCCACATAGGCCTAGTTATCGCCGCAGGAATAATCCAAACCCACTGATCATTCTCAGGGGCAATGATCCTAATAATTTCCCATGGACTAACTTCCTCCATACTATTCTGCCTAGCCAACACAAACTATGAACGTACGCACAGCCGAATTCTACTACTCACACGAGGCCTACAACCTCTCCTACCACTCATAGCTACCTGATGATTGCTGGCCAATCTAACAAACATAGCCTTACCCCCAACAACAAACCTCATAGCAGAGCTAACCATTATAATCACCTTATTCAACTGATCTGCCTTCACGATCATCCTAACAGGAATCGCAACCCTACTAACCGCCTCCTACACCTTATTCATACTACTAATGACCCAACGAGGCTCAATCCCCTCCCACATCACATCTATGCAAAACTCAACCACGCGAGAACACCTGCTCATAACACTCCACATTATCCCAATATTCCTCCTAATCCTCAAACCCGAACTGATCTCCGGAATCCCCTCATGCAAGTATAGTTTAAACCAAACATTAGACTGTGATTCTAAGAATAGAAGTTCAAACCTTCTTACCTGCCGAGGGGAGGGTTTAACCAACAAGAGCTGCTAACTCTTACATCTGAGCCTAAAACCTCAGCCCCCTTACTTTTAAAGGATAACAGCAATCCACTGGTCTTAGGAACCACCCATCTTGGTGCAAATCCAAGTAAAAGTAGTGAACCCCACACTACTAATCAACTCCCTCACACTACTCACGCTGACAATCCTCCTAACCCCAATCATCCTGCCATTTCTATTTAAAAACTTTAAAAACACCCCACAAGCCACCACCCGCGCTGTTAAAACCGCATTCCTAATTAGCCTAGCCCCTACAACCGCATTCATCTACTCGGGAGTAGAATCTGTCACCTGCCACTGGGAGTGAAAATTCATTATAAACTTTAAAATCCCCCTGAGCCTAAAAATAGACCAATACTCAATAACATTTCTTCCAATCACCCTATTTGTAACATGATCAATCCTACAATTCGCCATATGATACATGGCCTCAGAGCCATACGTAACAAAATTTTTCACCTACCTACTGACATTCCTAGTCGCCATACTCCTCCTAACAACCGCAAACAACATATTCCTCCTATTCGTAGGCTGGGAAGGAGTACGAATCATGTCCTTCCTTCTCATCGGCTGATGACAAGGCCGAGCAGATGCCAACACCGCCGCCCTACGAGCCGTAATCTACAACCGAATCGGAGACATCGGACTGATCCTGAGCATAGCATGACTAGCTTCAACATTCAACACCTGAGAGATCCAACAAGCCGTACACCCCCACCAAACCCCAATCCTCCCCCTCATAGGATTAATCCTCGCAGCCGCAGGAAAATCCGCCCAATTTGGACTCCACCCATGACTGCCCGCAGCAATAGAAGGCCCCACCCCAGTATCAGCCCTACTGCACTCCAGTACCATAGTAGTAGCCGGAATCTTCCTGCTCATCCGCATGCACCCCCTGCTAGCCACCAACCAGACAGCCCTAACTGCCTGCCTATGCCTAGGTGCTCTATCAACCCTATTCGCTGCCACATGCGCCCTAACCCAAAATGACATCAAAAAAATCATTGCTTTCTCAACATCCAGCCAACTAGGACTAATAATAGTCACTATCGGACTAAACCTCCCACAACTAGCCTTCCTACACATCTCAACCCATGCCTTCTTTAAAGCCATACTATTCCTATGCTCAGGGTCTATCATCCACAACCTAAACGGAGAACAAGATATCCGAAAGATAGGAGGCCTACAGAAAATACTCCCAGTCACTACTTCCTGCCTAACCATCGGAAACCTGGCGCTGATAGGAACCCCATTCCTAGCCGGATTCTACTCAAAAGACCTCATCATCGAAAGCTTAAACACATCATACCTAAATACTTGAGCCCTACTCCTAACCCTTATAGCCACAGCATTCACCGCAACCTACAGCATCCGCATAACCATCCTAGTCCAAGCTGGACAAACCCGAATCCCCCCAATAGTATCAATAAACGAAAACAACCCACTAATCACCGCCCCCCTAACCCGACTCGCCCTAGGCAGCATTACAGCAGGAATAATCATTACCTCTTTCATCACACCAACCAAAACCCCCCCAATAACCATACCCCTTATCACCAAAACCGCTGCCATCCTCATAACAATCCTAGGAATCATCCTAGGCCCCTCATGTACAGGGCCACACCCCTCTAACGGCGCAAGCTTACATAGAAACATTATTAACAGACCTAGACAGATACAAAAACCCCTACAAGACCACGTATTAACTAACCCTGTTAACCCGACTCAGGAGCGCCTATAAGAGCGATTAAAATCTGTGAAAGGAACTCGGCAAATTAATAAGGCCCGACTGTTTACCAAAAACATAGCCTTCAGCAAATTAAACAAGTATTGAAGGTGATGCCTGCCCGGTGACTTAGGTTTAACGGCCGCGGTATCCTAACCGTGCAAAGGTAGCGCAATCAATTGTCCCATAAATCGAGACTTGTATGAATGGCTAAACGAGGTCTTAACTGTCTCTCACAGATAATCAGTGAAATTGATCTCCCCGTGCAAAAGCGGGGATGTGAACATAAGACGAGAAGACCCTGTGGAACTTAAAAATCAACGACCACCGCGAATCCTCAATCAACCCCACTGGGGCCACTACCATCGCAGAGCCTGGTCGATATTTTTCGGTTGGGGCGACCTTGGAGGAGAACAAATCCTCCAAAAACAAGACCATACCTCTTTACCTAGAGCTACCCCTCAAAGTGCTAACAGTGACCAGACCCAATATAATTGATTAATGGACCAAGCTACCCCAGGGATAACAGCGCAATCCCCCTCAAGAGCCCATATCGACAGGGGGGTTTACGACCTCGATGTTGGATCAGGACATCCTAATGGTGCAGCCGCTATTAAGGGTTCGTTTGTTCAACGATTAACAGTCCTACGTGATCTGAGTTCAGACCGGAGCAATCCAGGTCGGTTTCTATCTATGACACACTCTCCCCAGTACGAAAGGACCGGGAAAGTGGGGCCAATACCACAAGCACGCCCCCCCCCTCTAAGCAGTGAAACCAACTAAACCGTGAAGAGGGCCTTCCCCCACCACTTTCAATCCTAGAAAAGGACCAGCTAGAGTGGCAGAGCCCGGCAAGTGCAGAAGGCTTAAGCCCTTTCCCCAGAGGTTCAAATCCTCTCCCTAGCTTCACCCATGATTCAAATAACAACACTAAGCTGCCTCGTTATATCCCTCCTATACATCATCCCAATCCTGATTGCCGTAGCCTTCCTAACCCTAGTAGAACGGAAAATCCTAAGCTACATACAATCCCGCAAAGGCCCTAACGTTGTCGGGCCTTTTGGCCTACTTCAACCATTTGCGGACGGACTGAAACTATTTACCAAAGAGCCCATCCGACCCTCTACCTCTTCCCCACTTCTATTCATTCTGATACCAATACTAGCCCTTGTCCTAGCCCTCACCACTTGAGCACCACTACCACTCCCATTTCCCCTAGCAGATCTAAACCTCGGAGTTCTCTTCCTAATAGCCATGTCAAGCCTAGCCGTCTACTCAGTCCTATGATCAGGCTGAGCCTCGAACTCAAAATACGCACTAATCGGAGCCCTACGGGCAGTAGCACAGACCATTTCATACGAAGTGACACTGGCCATAATCCTGCTATCAATAATCATACTAAGCGGAAGCTACACACTCAGCTCCTTTGCCGTCGCACAGGAGCCTCTATACTTCATTTTCTCCTCATGACCCCTAGCAATAATATGATACGTATCCACCCTAGCAGAGACAAACCGAGCTCCTTTTGACCTCACAGAGGGTGAATCTGAGCTAGTCTCAGGGTTTAACGTTGAATACGCCGCAGGACCCTTCGCCTTATTCTTCCTAGCTGAATATGCGAACATTATGCTAATAAATACACTTACAGCCATCATATTCCTAAACCCAAGCGCCCTAGGGCCACCCACAGAACTATTCCCCGTCATCCTAGCCACAAAAGTCCTCCTACTATCTTCTGGTTTCTTATGGGTCCGAGCTTCATACCCACGATTCCGATATGACCAACTAATGCACCTACTATGAAAAAACTTCCTACCCCTCACACTAGCTCTGTGCCTCTGACACATCAGCATACCTATCTGCTATGCAGGCCTACCTCCTTACATAAGGAAATGTGCCTGAACTACAAAGGGTCACTATGATAAAGTGAACATAGAGGTATAACAGCCCTCTCATTTCCTGTTGACCTTAGAAAAGTAGGAATTGAACCCACACAAGAGAAATCAAAATTCTCCATACTTCCCTTATATTATTTTCTAGTAGAGTCAGCTAATCAAGCTATCGGGCCCATACCCCGAAAATGATGGTTTAACCCCCTCCTCTACTAATGAACCCTTACGCGACCCCAATCATAACCTTCAGCCTCATCTTGGGCACCACAATCACAATTTCCAGCAACCACTGAGTTCTGGCCTGGACAGGACTGGAGATCAACGCACTAGCCATCATTCCCCTAATTGCCAAATCCCACCACCCACGAGCAGTAGAAGCCGCAACGAAATACTTCCTAACCCAAGCAGCTGCTTCCGCCCTGGTCCTATTCTCTAGCATAACCAATGCCTGAGTCACCGGCCAATGAGACATCACACAAATAAACCACCCAACCTCCTGTCTACTACTGACAGCAGCAATCGCTATTAAACTGGGCCTAGTGCCATTTCACTTCTGATTCCCAGAAGTACTACAAGGATCGCCACTAATAACAGCCCTGCTACTCTCGACCCTCATAAAATCTCCCCCACTAACCCTGCTCCTACTAACATCCAAATCCCTCGACCCAGCTCTACTCACCGCCATGGCCCTAGCCTCAACAGCACTAGGAGGCTGAATAGGACTGAACCAAACACAAACACGCAAAATCCTAGCCTTCTTGTCCATCTCCCACTTAGGCTGAATCGCCATCATCCTAGTTTACAGCCCCAAATTGGCCTTACTTACCTTCTACCTATACACAATCATAACATCAGCCGTATTCCTAGCCCTTAACAAAATCAAAGCCCTTAACCTATCCATGATCACAACCTCATGAACAAAAACCCCAGTGCTAAACGCCACCCTAATACTAGTACTTTTATCCCTAGCAGGCCTCCCCCCATTAACAGGCTTTATACCAAAGTGACTTATCATCCAAGAACTAACTAAACAGGAAATAACACCAGCAGCCATGGCAATTGCCATGCTATCACTGCTCAGCCTCTTCTTCTACCTACGCCTCGCATACCACTCAACAATTACCCTTCCCCCCAACTCCTCTAACCACATAAAACAATGATACACTAGCAAAGCCCCAAGCACACCTACTGCGGTCCTTGCCTCACTATCAATCCTCTTACTTCCCCTGTCCCCAATAATACATGCCATTGTCTAGAAACTTAGGATAACACCCCAAACCGAAGGCCTTCAAAGCCTTAAATAAGAGTTAAACCCTCTTAGTTTCTGCACATTAAGACTTACAGAATATTAACCTGTATCTTCTGAATGCAAGTCAGACGCTTTAATTAAGCTAAAGCCTCCCTAGACAGATGGGCTTCGATCCCACAAAACTCTAGTTAACAGCTAAATGCCTAAACCAATTGGCTTCTGCCTACAAAGACCCTGACGCACCCTAGTGCGCATCGATGAGCTTGCAACTCAACATGAATTTCACTACAGAGCCGATAAGAAGAGGAATTAAACCTCTGTAAAAAGGACTACAGCCTAACGCTTCAACACTCAGCCATCTTACCCGTCACCTTCATCAACCGATGACTATTTTCCACTAACCATAAGGATATTGGCACCCTGTACCTCATCTTCGGGGCATGAGCAGGAATAGTCGGCACCGCACTCAGCCTATTAATCCGCGCAGAACTAGGACAACCAGGAACTCCATCCTACTCCTTCTATCACTCCCCGTACTCGCCGCCGGTATTACAATATTACTAACTGATCGAAACCTAAACACCACATTCTTCGACCCCGCTGGAGGAGGAGACCCAATCCTGTACCAACACCTATTCTGATTCTTCGGACACCCAGAAGTCTATATTCTGATCCTACCGGGGTTTGGAATCATCTCACACGTAGTCACGTACTACTCAGGCAAAAAGGAGCCCTTCGGCTACATGGGAATAGTCTGAGCCATACTATCCATCGGCTTCCTAGGATTCATCGTCTGAGCTCACCACATGTTTACAGTAGGAATAGACGTTGATACCCGAGCCTACTTTACATCAGCCACTATAATCATTGCCATCCCTACCGGAATCAAAGTATTTAGCTGACTAGCCACCCTGCACGGAGGAACAATCAAATGAGACCCCCCCAATACTATGAGCTCTAGGATTTATCTTCCTATTTACCATCGGAGGATTAACAGGAATCGTTCTTGCAAACTCTTCCCTAGACATCGCCCTGCACGACACGTACTACGTAGTTGCCCACTTCCACTACGTCCTATCCATAGGCGCCGTCTTTGCCATTCTAGCAGGATTTACTCACTGATTCCCACTACTCACTGGGTTTACCCTACACCAAACATGAGCAAAAGCCCACTTCGGGGTAATATTTACAGGAGTAAACCTAACGTTCTTCCCCCAGCACTTCCTAGGCCTAGCAGGAATACCCCGACGATACTCGGACTATCCCGACGCCTACACACTATGAAACACCATTTCCTCCATCGGCTCCCTAATCTCAATAGTAGCCGTAATCATACTAATATTCATCATCTGAGAAGCCTTTTCGGCCAAACGAAAAGTCCTACAACCAGAACTAACTACCACAAACGTTGAATGAATCCACGGCTGCCCTCCCCCATACCATACTTTCGAGGAACCGGCCTTCGTCCAAGTACAAGAAAGGAAGGAATCGAACCCTCACATGCTGGTTTCAAGCCAACTGCATTAACCGCTCATGCTTCTTTCTTATGAGACGTTAGTAAACCAATTACATAGCCTTGTCAAGACTAAATCACAGGTAAAAATCCTGTACATCTCATGTGGCCAACCACTCCCAACTAGGATTCCAAGACGCCTCATCACCCATCATAGAAGAACTCGTTGAATTCCACGACCACGCCCTAATCGTTGCCCTAGCTATCTGCAGCCTAGTTCTCTACCTTTTAGCCCACATACTAACAGAAAAACTCTCGTCCAATGCTGTAGACGCCCAAGAAGTAGAGCTGATCTGGACAATCCTACCTGCTATCGTCCTGGTACTCCTCGCCCTCCCATCCCTACAAATCCTCTACATAATGGACAAAATCGATGAACCAGACCTCACCCTAAAAGCCATCGGCCACCAATGATACTGAAGCTACGAATACACAGACTTCAAAGACCTATCATTCGACTCCTACATAGTGCCCACCCCAGACTTACCCAACGGCCACTTCCGACTGCTAGAAGTTGACCACCGCGTAGTTATCCCAATAGAATCCCCCATCCGCGTGATCATTACTGCAGGAGACGTACTCCACTCCTGAGCAGTCCCAACGCTCGGAGTTAAAACAGACGCAATCCCAGGCCGACTAAACCAAACTTCATTCATTACCACCCGGCCTGGGATTTTTTACGGACAATGCTCAGAAATTTGCGGGGCTAATCACAGCTACATACCCATTGTAGTAGAATCAACCCCACTCCCACATTTCGAGGCCTGATCGTCCCTTCTATCATCATCCTAATCATTAAGAAGCTATGCAACAGCACTAGCCTTTTAAGCTAGCCAAAGAGGGACTTCCCCCTCCTTAATGATATGCCACAGCTTAACCCCGCACCATGATTTTCAATCATAATTATAACCTGATTAACCCTAGCACTCCTCATCCAACCAAAACTACTAGCCTTCACCACAACCAACCCCCCATCAAATAAGACCTCCCTCACTACCAAACCCACACCATGATCCTGACCATGAACCTAAGCTTCTTTGACCAATTTTCCAGCCCCAATCTATTTGGCATCCCCTTAATCCTACTATCCCTACTCTTCCCAGCCCTACTATTCCCGTCCCCAAACAACCGATGAATCAACAACCGCCTTTCTACTATCCAAACATGACTCCTTCACCTAATCACAAAACAACTAATAGTCCCACTCAACAAAAATGGCCACAAATGAGCCATAATATTTACATCCCTAATAATCATACTTCTTACAATCAACCTTCTAGGCCTCCTTCCATATACATTCACCCCAACCACCCAACTATCTATGAACATAGCCCTAGCCTTCCCACTATGGCTCGCCACACTACTAACAGGCCTACGAAACCAACCATCAGCCTCTTTAGCCCACCTATTACCCGAAGGTACCCCTACACCCCTAATCCCCGCACTAATCCTGATCGAAACAACCAGCCTACTAATCCGCCCCCTAGCCCTCGGAGTCCGCCTTACAGCCAACCTTACAGCAGGACACTTACTCATCCAACTCATCTCTACAGCCTCCATTGCATTAATACCCACCCTTCCTGCAGTATCCATCCTAACAATAATCATCCTACTACTCCTAACCATCCTAGAAGTAGCAGTAGCCATAATCCAGGCCTACGTCTTCGTGCTCCTTCTAAGCCTATACTTACAAGAAAACATCTAATGGCACACCAAGCACACTCATACCACATAGTTGACCCAAGCCCTTGACCAATCTTCGGGGCAGCCGCCGCCCTACTCACAACCTCAGGATTAATCATGTGATTCCACTACAACTCATCCATACTACTAACCCTAGGCCTCATCTCAATACTCCTAGTAATACTCCAATGATGACGAGACATTGTACGAGAAAGCACCTTCCAAGGCCATCACACTCCCACAGTCCAAAAAGGCCTACGATACGGCATAATCCTTTTCATCACATCCGAAGCATTCTTCTTCTTAGGGTTCTTCTGAGCGTTCTTCCACTCGCGCCTGGCCCCAACCCCAGAACTAGGAGGCCAATGACCCCCAACAGGAATTAAACCACTCAACCCGATAGAAGTCCCCCTACTAAACACAGCCATCCTACTAGCCTCAGGCGTTACCGTAACGTGAGCCCATCACAGCATCACAGAAGGAAACCGAAAACACGCCATCCACGCCCTAACCCTAACGATCCTCCTGGGATTCTACTTCACAGCCCTACAAGCAATAGAATACCACGAAGCCCCATTCTCAATCGCCGATAGCGTCTACGGATCTACCTTCTTCGTTGCCACTGGATTCCACGGACTCCACGTAATCATCGGATCCTCCTTCCTGACCGTCTGCCTCTTCCGACTGATCAAGTTCCACTTTACATCAGACCACCACTTCGGATTCGAGGCAGCAGCCTGATACTGACACTTCGTAGACGTCATCTGACTATTCCTCTACATAACCATCTACTGATGAGGATCTTGCTCTTCTAGTATATTAATTACAATTGACTTCCAATCTCTAGAATCTGGTATAAACCCAGAGGAGAGCAATGAACGCACTCATGTTCATATTCGCCCTATCATCAATCCTAAGCGCCGCCCTAACCGCATTAAACTTCTGACTCGCCCAAATAAACCCCGACTCAGAGAAACTCTCACCGTACGAATGTGGATTCGACCCACTTGGATCTGCTCGATTACCATTCTCAGTCCGATTCTTCCTCAGTAGCCATCCTGTTCGTCCTATTCGACCTAGAAATCGCCCTCCTACTCCCCCTGCCATGAGCCGTCCAACTCCAATCCCCCCTAATGACCCTCACCTGAACTGTAGTGATCCTCCTTCTCCTAACACTCGGACTGGCCTACGAGTGAATTCAAGGGGGCCTAGAATGAGCAGAATAACAGAAAGTTAGTCTAACCAAAAAGATAGCTGGTTTCGACCCAGCAGATTACAGCCAACCCTGTAACTTTCTTATGTCGCCCCTACATTTAAGCTTCTACTCAGCCTTCATTTTCAGCGGACTAGGACTAGCCTTCCACCGAACCCACCTAGTATCCGCCCTACTATGCCTTGAAAGCATAATATTATCGATATTCGTAGGCCTATCAATATGATCCATCGAAAACCAAGTCTCCTCATTCACCATGGTACCAATTCTCATGCTAACCTTCTCAGCGTGTGAGGCGGGCACAGGCCTGGCCATCCTAGTAGCCTCCACCCGCACACATGGCTCTGACCATCTACACAACCTAAACCTCCTGCAATGCTAAAAATCATCCTACCCACAATCATACTTCTTCCAACAGCCCTGCTGTCTCCACCAAAATTTCTATGGACTAACACCACCTTATACAGCCTCCTAATCGCTGCCCTAAGCCTACAGTGATTAATCCCAACCTACTACCCCTACAAATTTTTATCCAACTGAACAGGAATTGACCAAATCTCATCCCCCCTCCTAGTACTATCCTGCTGACTACTCCCACTCATAATCATAGCAAGCCAAAACCACCTGCAACAAGAACCCCTACAACGCAAACGAATCTTTATCTCAACCTTAGTCGCAGTCCAGCCATTCATCCTACTAGCCTTTTCCACCACAGAACTAGCACTATTTTACATCTCATTTGAAGCAACCCTCATTCCCACCCTAATCTTAATCACCCGATGGGGGAACCAACCAGAACGCCTAAGCGCTGGCATCTACCTGCTATTCTACACGCCAGTAAGCTCTCTACCCCTGCTAATCACAATCATACACCTATACGTGAAAATTGGCACCCTGCACCTGCCAACCCTACAACTAACCCACCCAACCCTATCCACCTCATGGACAGGAATACTATCAGGTCTAGCACTGCTCATAGCATTCATAGTAAAAGCCCCACTATACGGCCTACACCTCTGACTGCCAAAAGCCCACGTAGAAGCACCCATCGCAGGCTCAATACTCCTCGCCGCCCTACTACTAAAGCTAGGAGGATACGGAATTATACGAGTCACTCTATTTATGGGCCCACTGTCCAACCTCCTGCACTACCCCTTCCTAACCCTGGCCCTATGAGGCGCCCTAATGACTAGCTCAATCTGCCTACGACAGACAGACCTAAAATCACTAATCGCTTATTCATCCGTTAGCCACATAGGCCTAGTTATCGCCGCAGGAATAATCCAAACCCACTGATCATTCTCAGGGGCAATGATCCTAATAATTTCCCATGGACTAACTTCCTCCATACTATTCTGCCTAGCCAACACAAACTATGAACGTACGCACAGCCGAATTCTACTACTCACACGAGGCCTACAACCTCTCCTACCACTCATAGCTACCTGATGATTGCTGGCCAATCTAACAAACATAGCCTTACCCCCAACAACAAACCTCATAGCAGAGCTAACCATTATAATCACCTTATTCAACTGATCTGCCTTCACGATCATCCTAACAGGAATCGCAACCCTACTAACCGCCTCCTACACCTTATTCATACTACTAATGACCCAACGAGGCTCAATCCCCTCCCACATCACATCTATGCAAAACTCAACCACGCGAGAACACCTGCTCATAACACTCCACATTATCCCAATATTCCTCCTAATCCTCAAACCCGAACTGATCTCCGGAATCCCCTCATGCAAGTATAGTTTAAACCAAACATTAGACTGTGATTCTAAGAATAGAAGTTCAAACCTTCTTACCTGCCGAGGGGAGGGTTTAACCAACAAGAGCTGCTAACTCTTACATCTGAGCCTAAAACCTCAGCCCCCTTACTTTTAAAGGATAACAGCAATCCACTGGTCTTAGGAACCACCCATCTTGGTGCAAATCCAAGTAAAAGTAGTGAACCCCACACTACTAATCAACTCCCTCACACTACTCACGCTGACAATCCTCCTAACCCCAATCATCCTGCCATTTCTATTTAAAAACTTTAAAAACACCCCACAAGCCACCACCCGCGCTGTTAAAACCGCATTCCTAATTAGCCTAGCCCCTACAACCGCATTCATCTACTCGGGAGTAGAATCTGTCACCTGCCACTGGGAGTGAAAATTCATTATAAACTTTAAAATCCCCCTGAGCCTAAAAATAGACCAATACTCAATAACATTTCTTCCAATCGCCCTATTTGTAACATGATCAATCCTACAATTCGCCATATGATACATGGCCTCAGAGCCATACGTAACAAAATTTTTCACCTACCTACTGACATTCCTAGTCGCCATACTCCTCCTAACAACCGCAAACAACATATTCCTCCTATTCGTAGGCTGGGAAGGAGTACGAATCATGTCCTTCCTTCTCATCGGCTGATGACAAGGCCGAGCAGATGCCAACACCGCCGCCCTACAAGCCGTAATCTACAACCGAATCGGAGACGTCGGACTGACCCTGAGCATAGCATGACTAGCTTCAACATTCAACACCTGAGAGATCCAACAAGCCGTACACCCCCACCAAACCCCAATCCTCCCCCTCATAGGATTAATCCTCGCAGCCGCAGGAAAATCCGCCCAATTTGGACTCCACCCATGACTGCCCGCAGCAATAGAAGGCCCCACCCCAGTATCAGCCCTACTGCACTCCAGTACCATAGTAGTAGCCGGAATCTTCCTGCTCATCCGCATGCACCCCCTGCTAGCCACCAACCAGACAGCCCTAACTGCCTGCCTATGCCTAGGTGCTCTATCAACCCTATTCGCTGCCACATGCGCCCTAACCCAAAATGACATCAAAAAAATCATTGCTTTCTCAACATCCAGCCAACTAGGACTAATAATAGTCACTATCGGACTAAACCTCCCACAACTAGCCTTCCTACACATCTCAACCCATGCCTTCTTTAAAGCCATACTATTCCTATGCTCAGGGTCTATCATCCACAACCTAAACGGAGAACAAGATATCCGAAAGATAGGAGGCCTACAGAAAATACTCCCAGTCACTACTTCCTGCCTAACCATCGGAAACCTGGCGCTGATAGGAACCCCATTCCTAGCCGGATTCTACTCAAAAGACCTCATCATCGAAAGCTTAAACACATCATACCTAAATACTTGAGCCCTACTCCTAACCCTTATAGCCACAGCATTCACCGCAACCTACAGCATCCGCATAACCATCCTAGTCCAAGCTGGACAAACCCGAATCCCCCCAATAGTATCAATAAACGAAAACAACCCACTAATCACCGCCCCCCTAACCCGACTCGCCCTAGGCAGCATTACAGCAGGAATAATCATTACCTCTTTCATCACACCAACCAAAACCCCCCCAATAACCATACCCCTTATCACCAAAACCGCTGCCATCCTCATAACAATCCTAGGAATCATCCTAGCCCTAGAACTATCGAACATAACACACACCCTCACTCACCCCAAACCAAACCCCCTCATAAACTTCTCCTCTGCATTAGGGTACTTCAACCCCCTAGTACACCGATTCTTCTCCAAAAACCTACTAGAAAAGGGACAAAACATTGCCCTACACTTGATCGACCGCTCCTGACTCAAAAAAATAGGGCCAGAGGGCCTTGCTGAACTACAAGTAGCCGCAAGCAAAGCCGCAACCTCAATACACACAGGGCTAATTAAGGCCTACCTAGGATCCTTCGCCCTCTCCATCCTGGTAATAATCCTAATAACACACAGACTCACTAATGGCCCCTAACATCCGCAAATCCCATCCCCTACTAAAAATAATCAACAACTCCCTAATCGACCTACCCGCCCCCTCCAACATCTCTGCCTGATGAAACTTCGGCTCCCTTCTAGCCATCTGCTTAGCCACACAAATCCTAACAGGCCTGCTACTAGCCATACACTACACCGCAGACACTTCACTCGCCTTCTCCTCAGTAGCTCACACATGCCGAGACGTCCAGTACGGATGGCTCATCCGCAACCTCCACGCCAACGGTGCTTCGCTCTTCTTTATCTGCATCTACTTACACATCGGACGAGGCCTCTACTACGGCTCCTACCTATACAAAGAAACCTGAAACACAGGAGTAATCCTCCTACTCACCCTAATAGCAACTGCCTTCATAGGGTATGTCCTACCATGAGGACAAATGTCATTCTGAGGGGCCACCGTAATCACCAACCTATTCTCAGCCATCCCGTACATTGGGCAAACTCTAGTAGAATGAGCCTGAGGAGGATTCTCAGTAGACAATCCAACCTTAACCCGATTCTTCGCCATCCACTTCCTACTGCCCTTCCTAATTGCAGGAATCACCCTAGTCCACCTAACCTTCCTACACGAATCAGGCTCAAATAACCCACTAGGAATCGTATCAGACTGCGACAAAATCCCATTCCACCCATACTTCTCCATTAAAGACAGCTTAGGGCTTACCCTAATAATCACCCCTCTAATAGCACTAGCCCTATTTTCACCGAACCTCCTGGTTCTTGGAATCCTAGTTGGGAGTGGTTGGCCACATGAGATGTACAGGATTTTTACCTGTGATTTAGTCTTGACAAGGCTATGTAATTGGTTTACTAACGTCTCATAAGAAAGAAGCATGAGCGGTTAATGCAGTTGGCTTGAAACCCATCCCCAGTGGTGCCAGTGCACTCTCTGGACTCACTGCACTGCATGTCCAGTGGTGCCAGTGCACTCTCTGCACTCACTGCACTGCATCCCCAGTGGTGCCAGTGCACTCTCTGGACTCACTGCAGTGCATTCCCTCTGGTGCCAGTGCACTCTGTGGACTCACTGCAGTGCATCCCCAGTGGTGCCATTGCACTCTCTGGACTCACTGCACTGCATCCCCAGTGGTGCCAGTGCACTCTCTGGACTCACTGCACTGCATCACCAGTGGTGCCAGAGCACTCTCTGGACTCACTGCACTGCATCCTCTGTGCTGCCAGTGCACTCTCTGGACTCACTGCAGTGCATCCCCAGTGGTGCCAGTGCACTCTCTGGAGTCACAGCACTGCATCCCCAGTGGTGCTAGTGCACTCTGTGGACTCACTGCAGTGCATCCCCAGTGGTGCCAGTGCACTCTCTGGACTCACTGAAGGGCATTCTCAGTGGTGCCAGTGCACTCTCTGGACTCACTGCAGTGCATCCCCAGTGGTGCCAGTACACTCACTGGACTGACAGCACTGCATTCCCAGTGGTGCCAGGGCACTCTCTGCACTCACCTCACCGCATCCCCAGTGGTGCCAGTGCACTCTCTGGAGTAACTGCAGTGCATCACCAGTGGTGCCAGTGCACTCTCTGGACTCACTGCACTGCATTCCCAGTGGTGCCAGTGCACTCTCTGGACTCACTGCACTGCATCCCCAGTGGTGCCAGAGCACTCTCTGGACTCACTGCAGTGCATCACCAGTGGTGCCAGTGCACTCTCTGGACTCACTGCACTGCATCCCCAGTGGTGCCAGTGCACTCTCTGGACTCACTGCACTGCATCCCCAGTGGTGCCAGTGCACTCTCTGGACTCCCGGCACCGCATCCCCAGTGGTGCCAGTGCACTCTCTGGGCTCACTGCAGTGCATCCCCAGTGGTGCCAGTGCACTCTCTTGACTCACTGCACTGCATCCCCAGTGGTGCCAGTGCACTCACTGGATTCACTGCACTGCATCCCCAGTGGTGCTAGTGCACTCTCTGGACTCACTGCAGTGCATCCCCAGTGGTACCAGTGCACTCTCTGGACTCACTGTACTGCATCCCCAGTGGTGCCAGTGCACTCTCTGCACTCACTGCACTGCATCCCCAGTGGTGCCAGTGCGCTCTCTGGAGTCACAGCACTGCATCCCCAGTGGTGCCAGTGCACTCGCTGGACTCACTGCACTGCATCACCAGTGGTGCCAGTGTACTCTCTGGACTCACTGCACTGCATCCCCAGTGGTGCCAGTGCACTCTCTGGACTCACTGCACTACATCCCCAGTGGTGCCATTGCACTCTCTGGACTCACTGTACTGCATCATCGTTGGTGCCAGTGCACTCTCTGGACTCACTGCACTGCATCCCCAGTGGTTCCAGTGCATTCACTGGACTCACTGTACTGCATCACCAGTGGTGCCAGTGCACTCTCTGGACTCACTGCACTGCATCCCCAGTGGTGCAAGTGTACTAACAGGATTCACTGCACTGCATCCCCAGTGGTGCTAGTGCACTCTCTGGACTCACTGCAGTGCATCCCCAGTGGTGCCAGTGCACTCTCTGGACTCACTGCACTGCATCCCCAGTGGTGCCAGTGAAGTCTTTGGACTGACTGCACTGCATCCCCAGTGGTGCCAGTGCACTCTGTGGAGTCACTGAAGTGCATCCCCAGTGGTGCCAGTGCACTCTCTGGACTCACTGCACTGCATGTCCAGTGGTGCCAGTGCACTCTCTGGACTCACTGTACTGCATCCCCACTGGTGCCAGTGCACTATGTGGACTCACTGTACTGCATCCCCAGTGGTGACAGTGCACTCTCTGGACTAACTGCAGTGCATCCCCAGTGGTGCCAGTGCACTCTCTGGACTCACTGCAGTGCATCCCCAGTGGTGCCAGTGCACTCTCTGGACTCACTGTACTGCATCACCAGTGGTGCCAGTGCACTCTCTGGACTCACTGCAGTGCATCCCCAGTGGTGCCAGTGCACTCTCTGGACTCACTGCAGTGCATCCCCAGTGGCGCCAGTGCACTCTCTGGACTCACTGCAGTGCATCCCTAGTGGTGTCAGTGCACTCTCTGCACTCACTGCACTGCATTCCCAGTGGTGCCAGTGAAGTCTCTGGACTCACTGCACTGCATCCCCAGTGGTGCCAGTGCACTCTCTGGACTCACTGCACTGCATCCCCACTGCTGCCAGTGCACTCTCTGGACTCACTGCACTGCATCCCCAGTGGTGCCAGTGCACTCTCTCGAGTCACTGCACTACATCCCCAGTAGTGCCAGTGCACTTCACTGGACTCACTGTACTGCATCATCGGTGGTGCCAGTGCACTCTCTGGACTCACTGCAGTGCATCCCCAGTGGTGCCAGTGTACTCTCTGGACTCACTGCACTGCAGGCCCAGTGGTACCAGTACACTCACTGGACCCACTGTACTGCATCACCAGTGGTGCCAGTGCACTCTCTGGACTCACTGCACTGCATCCCCAGTGGTTCCAGTGCATTCACTGGACTCACTGTACTGCATCTCCAGTGGTGCCAGTGCACTCTCTGGACTCACTGCACTGCATCCCCAGTGGTGCCAGTGAGCTCTCTGGACTCACTGCACTGCATCCCCAGTGGTGCCAGTGCACTCTCTGGACTCACTGCAGTGCATCCCCAGTGGTGCCAGAGCACTCTCTGGACTCACTACACTGCATCCCCAGTGGTGCCAGTGAAGTCTTTGGACTCACTGCACTGCATCCCCAGTGGTGCCAGTGCACTCTGTGGAGTCACTGAAGTGCATCCCCAGTGGTGCCAGTGCACTCTCTGGACTCACTGCACTGCATGTCCAGTGGTGCCAGTGCACTCTCTGGACTCACTGTACTGCATCCCCACTGGTGCCAGTGCACTATGTGGACTCACTGTACTGCATCCCCAGTGGTGACAGTGCACTCTCTGGACTAACTGCAGTGCATCCCCAGTGGTGCCAGTGCACTCTCTGGACTCACTGCAGTGCATCCCCAGTGGTGCCAGTGCACTCTCTGGTCTCACTGCAGTGCATCCCCAGTGGTGCCAGTGCAGTCTCTGGACTCACTGCACTGCATCCACAGTGGTGCCAGTGCACTGTCTGGACTCACTGCAGTGCATCCCCAGTGGTGTCAGTGCACTCTCTGGACTCACTGTACTGCACCCCCAGTGGTGCCAGTGCACTCACTGGACTGACTGCACTGCATCCCCAGTGGTGCCAGTGCGCTCTCTGGAGTCACAGCACTGCATCCCCAGTGGTGCCAGTGCACTCACTGGACTCACTGCACTGCATCCCCAGTGGTGCCAGTGCACTCTCTGGACTCAGTGCACTGCATCCCCAGTGCTGCCAGTGCAATCTCTGGACTCACTGTAGTGCATCCCCAGTGGTGCCAGTGCACTCTCTGGACTCACTGCACTGCATCCCCAGTGGTGCCAGTGCACTCTCTGGACTCACTGCAGTGAATCCCCGGTGGTGCCAGTGTACTCTCTGCAGTCACTGCACTGCATCCCCAGTGTTGCCAGTGCACTCACTGGACTGCATCCCCAGTGGTGCCAGTGCACTCTCTGGACTCACTGCACTGCATCCCCAGTGGTGCCAGTGTACTCTCTGGACTCACTGCAGTGCATCCCCAGTGGTGCCAGAGCACTCTCTGGACTCACTGCACTGCATCCCCAGTGCTGCCAGTGCACTCTCTGGACTCACTGCATTGCATCCCCAGTGGTGTCAGTGCACTCTCTGGACTCACTGATGTGCATACCCAGTTGTGCCAGTGCACTCTCTGGACTCAATGCACTGCATCCCCAGTGGTGCCAGTGCACTCTCTGGACTCAGTGCACTGCATCCCCAGTGCTGCCAGTGCAATCTCTGGACTCACTGTAGTGCATCCCCAGTGGTGCCAGTGCACTCTCTGGACTCACTGCACTGCATCCCCAGTGGTGCCAGTGCACTCTCTGGACTCACTGTACTGCATCCCCGGTGGTGCCAGTGCACTCTCTGGACTCACTGCAGTGCATCCCCAGTGGTGCCAGTGCACTCTCTGGTCTCACTGCACTGCATCCCCAGTGGTGCCAGTGCACTCTCTGGAGTCACTGAAGTGCATCCCCAGTGGTGCCAGTGCACTCTCTGGACTCACTGCACTGCATGCCCAGTGGTGCCAGTGCACTCTCTGGACTCACTGTACTGCATCCCCACTGGTACCAGTGCACTCTGTGGACTCACTGTACTGCATCCCCAGTGGTGACAGTGCACTCTCTGGACTCACTGCAGTGCATCCCCAGTGGTGCCAGTGCACTCTCTGCACTCACTGCAGTGCATCCCCAGTGGTGCCAGTGCACTCTCTGGACTCACTGCACTGCATCCCCAGTGGTGCCAGTGCACTCTCTGGACTCACTGCAGTGCATCCCCAGTGGTGCCAGTGCACTCACTGGACTCACTGCAGTGCATTCCCTCTGTTGCCAGTGCACTCTCTGGACTCACTGCACTGCATCCCCAGTGGTGCCAGTGCACTCTCTGGACTCACTGCACTGCATCCCCAGTGGTGCCAGTGCATTCTCGGGACTCACTGCAGTGCATCACCAGTGGTGCCAGTGCACTCTCTGGACTCACTGCGCTGCATCCCCAGTGGTGCCAGTGCACTCTCTGGAGTCACTGAAGTGCATCCCCAGTGGTGCCAGTGCACTCTCTGGACTCACTGCACTGCATCCCCAGTGGTGCCAGTGCACTCTCTGGACTCACTGAACTGCATCCCCAGTGGTGCCAGTGCACTCTCTGGACTCACTGCAGTGCATCCCCAGTGGTGCCAGTGCACTCTCTGGACTCACTGCACTGCATCCCTAGTGGTGCCACTGCACTCTCTGGACTCACTGCACTGCTTCCCCAGTGGTGCCAGTGCACTCTCTGGACTCACTGCACTGCATCCCCAGTGGTGCCAGTGCACTCTCTGGACTCACTGCAGTGCATCCCCACTGGTGCCAGTGCACTCTCTGGACTCACTGCACTGCATCCCCAGTGGTGCCAGTGCACTCTCTGGACTCACTGTACTGCATCCCCAGTGGTGACAGTGCACTCTCTGGACTCACTGCAGTGCATCCCCAGTGGTGCCAGTGCACTCTCTGGACTCACTGCAGTGCATCCCCAGTGGTGCCAGTGCACTCTCTGGACTCACTGCAGTGCATCCCCAGTGGTGCCAGTGCACTCTCTGGACTCACTGCAGTGCATCCACAGTGGTGCCAGTGCACTCACTGGACTCACTGCAGTGCATTCCCTCTGTTGCCAGTGCACTCTCTGGACTCACTGCAGTGCATCCCCAGTGGTGCCAGTGCACTCTCTGGACTCACTGCACTGCATCCCCAGTGGTGCCAGTGCATTCTCTGGACTCACTGCAGTGCATCACCAGTGGTGCCAGTGCACTCTCTGGACTCACTGAGGTGCATCCCCAGTGGTGCCAGTGCACTCTCTGGACTCACTAAACTGCATCACCAGTGGTGCCACTGCACTCTCTGGACTCACTGCACTGCTTCCCCAGTGGTGCCAGTGCACTCTCTGGACTCACTGAACTGCATCCCCAGTGGTGCCAGTGCACTCTCTGGACTCACTGCACTGCATCCCCAGTGCTGCCAGTGCACTCTCTGGACTCACTGCACTGCATCCCTAGTGGTGCCACTGCACTCTCTGGACTCACTGCACTGCTTCCCCAGTGGTGCCAGTGCACTCTCTGGACTCACTGCACTGCATCCCCAGTGGTGCCAGTGCACTCTCTGGACTCACTGCACTGCATCCCCAGTGGTTCCAGCTCACTCTCTGGACTCACTGCACTGCATCCCCAGTGGTGCTAGTGCACTCTGTGGACTCACTGCAGTGCATACCCATTGGTGCCAGTGCACTCTCTGGACTCACTGAAGTGCATTCTCAGTGGTGCCAGTGCACTCTCTGGACTCACTTCAGTGCATCCCCAGTGGTGCCAGTGCACTCTCTGGACTCACTGCAGTGCATCCCCAGTGGAGCCAGTGCACTCTCTGGACTCACTGCAGTGCATCCGCAGTGGTGCCATTGCACTCTCTGGACTCACTGCACTGCATCTCCAGTGGTGCCAGTGCACTCTCTGGACTCACTGCACTGCATCCCCAGTGCTGCCTGTGCACTCTCTTGAGTCACTGCACTGCATCCCCTGTGGTGCAAGAGCACTCTCTGGACTCACAGCAGTGCATCACCAGTGGTGCCAGTGCACTCTCTGGACTCACTGCAGTGCATCCCCAGTGGTGCCAGTGCACTCTCTGGACTCACTGCACTGCATCCCCAGTGGTGCTAGTGCACTGTGTGGACTCAGTGTACTGCATCCCCAGTGGTGCCAGTGCAATCTCTGGACTCACTGCAGTGCATCACCAGTGGTGCCAGTGCACTCTCTGGACTCACTGCACTGCATCCCCAGTGGTGCCAGTGCACTCTCTGGACTCACTGCACTGCATCCCCAGTAGTGCCAGTGCACTCTCTGAACTCACTGCACTGCATCCCCAGTGGTGCCAGTGCACTCACTGGATTCACTGCACTGCATCCCCAGTGGTGCCAGTGCACTCTCTGGACTCACTGCACTGCATCCCCAGTGGTGCCAGTGCACTCTCTGGACTCACTGAAGTGCATTCTCAGTGGTGCCAGTGCACTCTCTGGACTCACTGCACTGCATCCCCAGTGGTGCCAGTGCACTCTCTGGACTCACTAAACTGCATCACCAGTGGTGCCACTGCACTCTCTGGACTCACTGCACTGCTTCCCCAGTGGTGCCAGTGCACTCACTGGACTCACTGCAGTGCATCCCCACTGGTGCCAGTGCACTCTCTGGACTCACTGCAGTGCATCCCCAGTGGTGCCAGTGCACTCTCTGGACTCACTGCACTGCATCCCCGGTGGTGCCAGTGCAGTCTCTGGAGTAACTGCACTGCATCCCCACTGGTGCCAAAGCACTCTCTGGACTCCCAGCACCGCATCCCCAGTGGTGCCAGTGCACTCTCTGGACTCACTGCACTGCATGCCCAGTGGTGCCAGTGCACTCTCTGGACTCACTGTACTGCATACCCACTGGTGCCAGTGCACTCTGTGGACTCACTGCACTGCATCCCCAGTGGTGCCAGTGCACTCTCTGGACTCACTGCAGTGCATCCCCAGTGGTGCCAGTGCACTCTCTGGACTCACTGCACTGAAGCCCCAGTGGTGCCAGTGCACTCTCTGGACTCACTGCACTGCATCCCCAGTGGTGCCAGTGCACTCTCTGGACTCACTGCACTGCATCCCCAGTGGTGCCAGTGCACTGTCTGGACTCACTGCAGGGCATCCCCAGTGGTGCCAGTGCACTGTCTGGACTCACTGCAGTGCATCCCCAGTGGTGCCAGTGCACTCTCTGGACTCACTGTACTGCACCCCCAGTGGTGCCAGTGCACTCACTGGACTGACTGCACTGCATCCCCAGTGGTGCCAGTGCACTCTCTGGACTCACTGCACTGCATCCCCACTGGTGCCAGTGTACTCTCTGGACTCACTGCACTGCATCCCCAGTGGTGCCAGTGCACTCACTGGACTCACTGGACACATCCCCAGTGGTGCCAGTGCACTCTCTGGACTCACTGCAGTGCATCCCCAGTGGTGCCAGTGCACTCTCTGGACTCACTGCACTGCATCCCCACTGGTGCCAGTGTACTCTCTGGACTCACTGCAGTGCATCCCCAGTGGTGCCAGTGCACTCTCTGGACTCACTGCACTGCATCCCCAGTGGTGCCAGTGCACTCTCTGGACTCACTGCACTGCATCCCCAGTGGTGCCAGTGCAATCTCTGGACTCACTGTAGTGCATCCCCAGTGGTGCCAGTGCACTCTCTGGACTCACTGCAGTGCATCCCCAGTGGTGCCAGTGCACTCTCTGGACTCACTGTACTGCATCCCCAGTGGTGCCAGTGCACTCTCTGGACTCACTGCAGTGCATCCCCAGTGGTGCCAGTGCACTCTCTGGACTCACTGCAGTGCATCCCCAGTGGTGCCAGTGCACTCTCTGGACTCACTGTACTGCATCCCCAGTGGTGCCAGTGCACTGTCTGGACTCACTGCACTGCATCCCCAGTGGTGCCAGTGCACTCTCTGGACTCACTGTACTGCACCCCCAGTGGTGCCAGTGCACTCACTGGACTGACTGCACTGCATCCCCAGTGGTGCCAGTGCACTCTCTGGACTCACTGCACTGCATCCCCACTGGTGCCAGTGTACTCTCTGGACTCACTGCACTGCATCCCCAGTGGTGCCAGTGTACTCTCTGGACTCACTGCAGTGCATCCCCAGTGGTGCCAGTGCACTCTCTGGACTCACTGCACTGCATCCCCAGTGGTGCCACTGCACTCTCTGGACTCACTGCACTGCATCCCCACTGGTGCCAGTGTACTCTCTGGACTCACTGCAGTGCATCCCCAGTGGTGCCAGTGCACTCTCTGGACTCACTGCACTGCATCCCCAGTGGTGCCAGTGCACTCTCTGGACTCAGTGCACTGCATCCCCAGTGCTGCCAGTGCAATCTCTGGACTCACTGTAGTGCATCCCCAGTGGTGCCAGTGCACTCTCTGGACTCACTGCAGTGCATCCCCAGTGGTGCCAGTGCACTCTCTGGACTCACTGTACTGCATCCCCAGTGGTGCCAGTGCACTCTCTGGACTCACTGCAGTGCATCCCCAGTGGTGCCAGTGCACTCTCTGGACTCACTGCACTGCATGTCCAGTGGTGCCAGTGCACTCTCTGGAGTCACTGAAGTGCATCCCCAGTGGTGCCAGTGCACTCTCTGGACTCACTGCACTGCATGCCCAGTGGTGCCAGTGCACTCTCTGGACTCACTGTACTGCATCCCCACTGGTACCAGTGCACTCTGTGGACTCACTGTACTGCATCCCCAGTGGTGACAGTGCACTCTCTGGACTCACTGCAGTGCATCCCCAGTGGTGCCAGTGCACTCTCTGGACTCACTGCAGTGCATCCCCAGTGGTGCCAGTGCACTCTCTGGACTCACTGCACTGCATCCCCAGTGCTGCCAGTGCACTCTCTGGACTCACTGCAGTGCATCCACAGTGGTGCCAGTGCACTCACTGGACTCACTGCAGTGCATTCCCTCTGTTGCCAGTGCACTCTCTGGACTCACTGCACTGCATCCCCAGTGGTGCCAGTGCACTCTCTGGACTCACTGCACTGCATCCCCAGTGGTGCCAGTGCACTCTCTGGACTCACTGCACTGCATCCCCAGTGGTGCCAGTGCACTCTCTGGACTCACTGAACTGCATCCCCAGTGGTGCCAGTGCACTCTCTGGACTCACTGCAGTGCATCCCCAGTGGTGCCAGTGCACTCTCTGGACTCACTGCACTGCATCCCTAGTGGTGCCACTGCACTCTCTGGACTCACTGCACTGCTTCCCCAGTGGTGCCAGTGCACTCTCTGGACTCACTGCACTGCATCCCCAGTGGTGCCAGTGCACTCTCTGGACTCACTGCAGTGCATCCCCACTGGTGCCACTGCACTCTCTGGACTCACTGCACTGCATCCCCAGTGGTGCCAGTGCACTCTCTGGACTCACTGTACTGCATCCCCAGTGGTGACAGTGCACTCTCTGGACTCACTGCAGTGCATCCCCAGTGGTGCCAGTGCACTCTCTGGACTCACTGCAGTGCATCCCCAGTGGTGCCAGTGCACTCTCTGGACTCACTGCAGTGCATCCCCAGTGGTGCCAGTGCACTCTCTGGACTCACTGCAGTGCATCCACAGTGGTGCCAGTGCACTCACTGGACTCACTGCAGTGCATTCCCTCTGTTGCCAGTGCACTCTCTGGACTCAATGCAGTGCATCCCCAGTGGTGCCAGTGCACTCTCTGGACTCACTGCACTGCATCCCCAGTGGTGCCAGTGCATTCTCTGGACTCACTGCAGTGCATCACCAGTGGTGCCAGTGCACTCTCTGGACTCACTGAGGTGCATCCCCAGTGGTGCCAGTGCACTCTCTGGACTCACTAAACTGCATCACCAGTGGTGCCACTGCACTCTCTGGACTCACTGCACTGCTTCCCCAGTGGTGCCAGTGCACTCTCTGGACTCACTGAACTGCATCCCCAGTGGTGCCAGTGCACTCTCTGGACTCACTGCACTGCATCCCCAGTGCTGCCAGTGCACTCTCTGGACTCACTGCACTGCATCCCTAGTGGTGCCACTGCACTCTCTGGACTCACTGCACTGCTTCCCCAGTGGTGCCAGTGCACTCTCTGGACTCACTGCACTGCATCCCCAGTGGTGCCAGTGCACTCTCTGGACTCACTGCAGTGCATCCCCACTGGTGCCAGTGCACTCTCTGGACTCACTGCACTGCATCTCCAGTGGTGCCAGTGCACTCTCTGGACTCACTGCACTGCATCCCCAGTGCTGCCTGTGCACTCTCTTGAGTCACTGCACTGCATCCCCTGTGGTGCAAGAGCACTCTCTGGACTCACAGCAGTGCATCACCAGTGGTGCCAGTGCACTCTCTGGACTCACTGCAGTGCATCCCCAGTGGTGCCAGTGCACTCTCTGGACTCACTGCACTGCATCCCCAGTGGTGCTAGTGCACTGTGTGGACTCACTGTACTGCATCCCCAGTGGTGCCAGTGCAATCTCTGGACTCACTGCAGTGCATCCCCAGTGGTGCCAGTGCACTCTCTGGACTCACTGCACTGCATCCCCAGTGGTGCCAGTGCACTCTCTGGACTCACTGCACTGCATCCCCAGTAGTGCCAGTGCACTCTCTGGACTCACTGCACTGCATCCCCAGTGGTGCCAGTGCACTCACTGGATTCACTGCACTGCATCCCCAGTGGTGCCAGTGCACTCTCTGGACTCACTGCACTGCATCCCCAGTGGTGCCAGTGCACTCTCTGGACTCACTGAAGTGCATTCTCAGTGGTGCCAGTGCACTCTCTGGACTCACTGCACTGCATCCCCAGTGGTGCCAGTGCACTCTCTGGACTCACTAAACTGCATCACCAGTGGTGCCACTGCACTCTCTGGACTCACTGCACTGCTTCCCCAGTGGTGCCAGTGCACTCACTGGACTCACTGCAGTGCATCCCCACTGGTGCCAGTGCACTCTCTGGACTCACTGCAGTGCATCCCCAGTGGTGCCAGTGCACTCTCTGGACTCACTGCACTGCATCCCCGGTGGTGCCAGTGCAGTCTCTGGAGTAACTGCACTGCATCCCCACTGGTGCCAAAGCACTCTCTGGACTCCCAGCACCGCATCCCCAGTGGTGCCAGTGCACTCTCTGGACTCTCTGCACTGCATGCCCAGTGGTGCCAGTGCACTCTCTGGACTCACTGTACTGCATACCCACTGGTGCCAGTGCACTCTGTGGACTCACTGCACTGCATCCCCAGTGGTGCCAGTGCACTCTCTGGACTCACTGCAGTGCATCCCCAGTGGTGCCAGTGCACTCTCTGGACTCACTGCACTGAAGCCCCAGTGGTGCCAGTGCAGTCTCTGGACTCACTGCACTGCATCCCCAGTGGTGCCAGTGCACTCTCTGGACTCACTGCACTGCATCCCCAGTGGTGCCAGTGCACTGTCTGGACTCACTGCAGGGCATCCCCAGTGGTGCCAGTGCACTGTCTGGACTCACTGCAGTGCATCCCCAGTGGTGCCAGTGCACTCTCTGGACTCACTGTACTGCACCCCCAGTGGTGCCAGTGCACTCACTGGACTGACTGCACTGCATCCCCAGTGGTGCCAGTGCACTCTCTGGACTCACTGCACTGCATCCCCACTGGTGCCAGTGTACTCTCTGGACTCACTGCACTGCATCCCCAGTGGTGCCAGTGCACTCACTGGACTCACTGGACACATCCCCAGTGGTGCCAGTGCACTCTCTGGACTCACTGCAGTGCATCCCCAGTGGTGCCAGTGCACTCTCTGGACTCACTGCACTGCATCCCCACTGGTGCCAGTGTACTCTCTGGACTCACTGCAGTGCATCCCCAGTGGTGCCAGTGCACTCTCTGGACTCACTGCACTGCATCCCCAGTGGTGCCAGTGCACTCTCTGGACTCACTGCACTGCATCCCCAGTGGTGCCAGTGCAATCTCTGGACTCACTGTAGTGCATCCCCAGTGGTGCCAGTGCACTCTCTGGACTCACTGCAGTGCACCCCCAGTGGTGCCAGTGCACTCTCTGGACTCACTGTACTGCATCCCCAGTGGTGCCAGTGCACTCTCTGGACTCACTGCAGTGCATCCCCAGTGGTGCCACTGCACTCTCTGGACTCACTGCAGTGCATCCCCAGTGGTGCCAGTGCACTCTCTGGACTCACTGCACTGAAGCCCCAGTGGTGCCAGTGCACTCTCTGGACTCACTGCACTGCATCCCCAGTGGTGCCAGTGCACTCTCTGGACTCACTGCACTGCATCCCCAGTGGTGCCAGTGCACTCTCTGGACTCACTGCAGGGCATCCCCAGTGGTGCCAGTGCACTGTCTGGACTCACTGCACTGCATCCCCAGTGGTGCCAGTGCACTCTCTGGACTCACTGTACTGCACCCCCAGTGGTGCCAGTGCACTCACTGGACTGACTGCACTGCATCCCCAGTGGTGCCAGTGCACTCTCTGGACTCACTGCACTGCATCCCCACTGGTGCCAGTGTACTCTCTGGACTCACTGCACTGCATCCCCAGTGGTGCCAGTGTACTCTCTGGACTCACTGCAGTGCATCCCCAGTGGTGCCAGTGCACTCTCTGGACTCACTGCACTGCATCCCCAGTGGTGCCACTGCACTCTCTGGACTCACTGCACTGCATCCCCACTGGTGCCAGTGTACTCTCTGGACTCACTGCAGTGCATCCCCAGTGGTGCCAGTGCACTCTCTGGACTCACTGCACTGCATCCCCAGTGGTGCCAGTGCACTCTCTGGACTCAGTGCACTGCATCCCCAGTGCTGCCAGTGCAATCTCTGGACTCACTGTAGTGCATCCCCAGTGGTGCCAGTGCACTCTCTGGACTCACTGCAGTGCATCCCCAGTGGTGCCAGTGCACTCTCTGGCCTCACTGTACTGCATCCCCAGTGGTGCCAGTGCACTCTCTGGACTCACTGCAGTGCATCCCCAGTGGTGCCAGTGCACTCTCTGGACTCACTGCACTGCATGTCCAGTGGTGCCAGTGCACTCTCTGGAGTCACTGAAGTGCATCCCCAGTGGTGCCAGTGCACTCTCTGGACTCACTGCACTGCATGCCCAGTGGTGCCAGTGCACTCACTGGACTCACTGTACTGCATCCCCACTGGTACCAGTGCACTCTGTGGACTCACTGTACTGCATCCCCAGTGGTGACAGTGCACTCTCTGGACTCACTGCAGTGCATCCCCAGTGGTGCCAGTGCACTCTCTGGACTCACTGCAGTGCATCCCCAGTGGTGCCAGTGCACTCTCTGGACTCACTGCACTGCATCCCCAGTGCTGCCAGTGCACTCTCTGGACTCACTGCAGTGCATCCACAGTGGTGCCAGTGCACTCACTGGACTCACTGCAGTGCATTCCCTCTGTTGCCAGTGCACTCTCTGGACTCACTGCACTGCATCCCCAGTGGTGCCAGTGCACTCTCTGGACTCACTGCACTGCATCCCCAGTGGTGCCAGTGCATTCTCTGGACTCACTGCAGTGCATCACCAGTGGTGCCAGTGCACTCTCTGGACTCACTGAGGTGCATCCCCAGTGGTGCCAGTGCACTCTCTGGAGTCACTGAAGTTCATCCCCAGTGGTGCCAGTGCACTCTCTGGACTCACTGCACTGCATCCCCAGTGGTGCCAGTGCACTCTCTGGACTCACTGAACTGCATCCCCAGTGGTGCCAGTGCACTCTCTGGACTCACTGCAGTGCATCCCCAGTGGTGCCAGTGCACTCTCTGGACTCACTGCACTGCATCCCTAGTGGTGCCACTGCACTCTCTGGACTCACTGCACTGCTTCCCCAGTGGTGCCAGTGCACTCTCTGGACTCACTGCACTGCATCCCCAGTGGTGCCAGTGCACTCTCTGGACTCACTGCAGTGCATCCCCACTGGTGCCACTGCACTCTCTGGACTCACTGCACTGCATCCCCAGTGGTGCCAGTGCACTCTCTGGACTCACTGCAGTGCATCCCCAGTGGTGCCAGTGCACTCTCTGGACTCACTGCAGTGCATCCACAGTGGTGCCAGTGCACTCACTGGACTCACTGCAGTGCATTCCCTCTGTTGCCAGTGCACTCTCTGGACTCAATGCAGTGCATCCCCAGTGGTGCCAGTGCACTCTCTGGACTCACTGCACTGCATCCCCAGTGGTGCCAGTGCATTCTCTGGACTCACTGCAGTGCATCACCAGTGGTGCCAGTGCACTCTCTGGACTCACTGAGGTGCATCCCCAGTGGTGCCAGTGCACTCTCTGGACTCACTAAACTGCATCACCAGTGGTGCCACTGCACTCTCTGGACTCACTGCACTGCATCCCCAGTGGTGCCAGTGCACTCTCTGGACTCACTGAACTGCATCCCCAGTGGTGCCAGTGCACTCTCTGGACTCACTGCACTGCATCCCCAGTGCTGCCAGTGCACTCTCTGGACTCACTGCACTGCATCCCTAGTGGTGCCACTGCACTCTCTGGACTCACTGCACTGCTTCCCCAGTGGTGCCAGTGCACTCTCTGGACTCACTGCACTGCATCCCCAGTGGTGCCAGTGCACTCTCTGGACTCACTGCAGTGCATCCCCACTGGTGCCAGTGCACTCTCTGGACTCACTGAACTGCATCCCCAGTGGTGCCAGTGCACTCTCTGGACTCACTGCACTGCATCCCCAGTGGTTCCAGCGCACTCTCTGGACTCACTGCACTGCATCCCCAGTGGTGCTAGTGCACTCTGTGGACTCACTGCAGTGCATCCCCATTGGTGCCAGTGCACTCTCTGGACTCACTGAAGTGCATTCTCAGTGGTGCCAGTGCACTCTCTGGACTCACTTCAGTGCATCCCCAGTGGTGCCAGTGCACTCTCTGGACTCACTGCAGTGCATCCCCAGTGGAGCCAGTGCACTCTCTGGACTCACTGCAGTGCATCCGCAGTGGTGCCATTGCACTCTCTGGACTCACTGCACTGCATCTCCAGTGGTGCCAGTGCACTCTCTGGACTCACTGCACTGCATCCCCAGTGCTGCCAGTGCACTCTCTTGAGTCACTGCACTGCATCCCCTGTGGTGCAAGAGCACTCTCTGGACTCACAGCAGTGCATCACCAGTGGTGCCAGTGCACTCTCTGGACTCACTGCACTGCATCCCCAGTGGTGCCAGTGCACTCTCTGGACTAACTGCACTGCATCCCCAGTGGTGCCAGTGCACTCTCTGGACTCATTGAAGTGCATTCTCAGTGGTGCCAGTGCACTCTCTGGACTCACTAAACTGCATCACCAGTGGTGCCACTGCACTCTCTGGACTCACTGCACTGCTTCCCCAGTGGTGCCAGTGCACTCACTGGACTCACTGCAGTGCATCCCCAGTGGTGCCAGTGCACTCTCTGGAGTCACTGCAGTGCATCCCCAGTGGTGCCAGTGCACTCTCTGGACTCACTGCACTGCATCCCCAGTGGTGCCAGTGCACTCTCTGGAGTCACAGCACTGCATCCCCAGTGGTGCCAGTGCAATCTCTGGACTCACTGCACTGCATCCCCAGTGGTGCCAGTGCACTCTCTGGACTCACTGCACTGCATCCCCGGTGGTGCCAGTGCAGTCTCTGGAGTAACTGCACTGCATCCCCACTGGTGCCAAAGCACGCTCTGGACTCCCAGCACCGCATCCCCAGTGGTGCCAGTGCACTCTCTGGACTCACTGCACTGCATGCCCAATGGTGCCAGTGCACTCTCTGGACTCACTGTACTGCATACCCACTGGTGCCAGTGCACTCTGTGGACTCACTGTACTGCATCCCCAGTGGTGCCAGTGCACTCTCTGGACTCACTGCAGTGCATCCCCAGTGGTGCCAGTGCACTCTCTGGACTCACTGCAGTGCATCCCCAGTGGTGCCAGTGCACTCTCTGGACTCACTGCACTGAAGCCCCAGTGGTGCCAGTGCACTCTCTGGACTCACTGCAGTGCATCCCCAGTGGTGCCAGTGCACTCTCTGGACTCACTGCACTGCATCCCCAGTGGTGACAGTGCACTCTCTGGACTCACTGCAGGGCATCCCCAGTGGTGCCAGTGCACTGTCTGGACTCACTGCAGTGCATCCCCAGTGGTGCCAGTGCACTCTCTGGACTCACTGTACTGCACACCGAGTGGTGCCAGTGCACTCACTGGACTGACTGCACTGCATCCCCAGTGGTGCCAGTGCACTCTCTGGACTCACTGCACTGCATCTCCACTGCTGCCAGTGTACTCTCTGGACTCACTGCACTGCATCCCCAGTGGTGCCAGTGCACTCACTGGACTCACTGGACACATCCCCAGTGGTGCCAGTGCACTCTCTGGACTCACTGCAGTGCATCCCCAGTGGTGCCAGTGCACTCTCTGGACTCACTGCACTGCATCCCCACTGGTGCCAGTGTACTCTCTGGACTCACTGCAGTGCATCCCCAGTGGTGCCAGTGCACTCTCTGGACTCACTGCACTGCATCCCCAGTGGTGCCAGTGCACTCTCTGGACTCACTGCACTGCATGCCCAGTGGTGCCAGTGCAATCACTGGACTCACTGTAGTGCATCCCCAGTGGTGCCAGTGCACTCTCTGGACTCACTGCAGTGCATCCCCAGTGGTGCCAGTGCACTCTCTGGACTCACTGTACTGCATCCCCAGTGGTGCCAGTGCACTCTCTGGACTCACTGCAGTGCATTCCCAGTGGTGCCAGTGCACTCTTTGGACTCACTGCACTGCAGCCCCATTGGTGCCAGTGCACTCTCTGGACTCACTGCACTGCATCACAGGTGGTGCCAGTGCACTCTCTGGACTCACTGCACTGCATCCCCAGTGGTGCCAGTGCACTCTCTGCACTCACTTCTCTGCATTCCCAGTGGTGCCAGTGAAGTCTGTGGACTCACTGCACTGCATCCCCAGTGGTGCCAGTGCAATCTCTGGACTCACTGCAGTGCATCACCAGTGGTGCCAGTGCACTCTCTGGACTCACTGCACTGCATCCCCAGTGGTGCCAGTGCACTCTCTGGACTCACTGCAGTGCATCCCCAGTGGTGCCAGTGCACTCTCTGGACTCACTGCACTGCATCCCCAGTGGTGCAAGTGCACTCTCTCGAGTCACTGCACTACATCCCCAGTGGTGCCAGTGCACTCACTGGACTCACTGTACTGCATCATCTGTGGTGCCAGTGCACTCTCTGGACTCACTGCAATGCATCCCCAGTGGTGCCAGTGCACTCTCTGGACTCACTGCAGTGCATCCCCAGTGGTGCCAGTGCACTCTCTGGACTCACCGGGGTGTATCCCCAGTGGTGCCAGTGCACTCACTGGATTCACTGCAGTGCATCCCCAGTGGTGCCAGTGCACTCTCTGGACACACTGCACTGCATCCCCAGTGGTGCCAGTGCACTCTGTGGACTCACTGCACTGCATCCCCAGTGGTGACAGTGCACTCTCTGGACTCACTGCAGTGCATCCCCAGTGGTGACAGTGCACTCTCTGGACTCAATGCAGTGCATCCCCAGTGGTGCCAGTGCACTCTCTGGACTCACTGCACTGCATCCCCAGTGGTGCCAGTGCAGTCTCTGGAGTAACTGCAGTGCATCCCCACTGGTGCCAAAGCACTCTCTGGACTCCCGGCACCGCATCCCCAGTGGTGCCAGTGCACTCTCTGGACTCACTGCACTGCATCCCCAGTGGTGCCAGTGCACTCTCTGGAGTCACAGCACTGCATCCCCAGTGGTGCCAGTGCACTCTCTGGACTCACTGAAGTGCATCCCCAGTGGTGCCAGTGTACTCTCTGGACTCACTGCACTGCATCCCCAGTGGTGCCAGTGCACTCTCTGGACTCACTGCACTGCATCCCCAGTGGTGCCAGTACACTCACTGGACTCACTGCACTGCATCCCCAGTGGACCCAGTGCACTCTCTGGACTCACTAAACTGCATCACCAGTGGTGCCCCTGCACTCTCTGGACTCACTGCACTGCATCCCCAGTGGTGCCAGTGCACTCACTGGTCTCACTGCAGTGCATCCCCACTGGTGCCAGTGCACTCTCTGGGCTCACTGCAGTGCATCCCCAGTGGTGCCAGTGCACTCTCTGGACTCACTGCACTGCATCCCCAGTGGTGCCTGTGCGCTCTCTGGAGTCACAGCACTGCAACCCCAGTGGTGCCAGTGCAATCTCTGGACTCACTGCACTGCATCCCCAGTGGTGCCAGTGCACTCTCTGGACTCACTGAAGTACATTCTCAGTGGTGCCAGTGCACTCTCTGGACTCACTGCACTGCATCCCCAGTGGTGCCAGTGCACTCTCTGGACTCACTGAACTGCATCCCCAGTGGTGCCAGTGCACTCTCTGGACTCACTGCACTGCATCCCCAGTGCTGCCAGTGCACTCTCTGGACTCACTGCACTGCATCCCCAGTGGAGCCAGTGCACTCTCTGGACTCACTGCACTGCTTCCCCAGTGGTGCCAGTGCACTCTCTGGACTCACTGCACTGCTTCCCCAGTGGTGCCAGTGCACTCTCTGGACTCAATGTACTGCATCCACAGTGGTGCCAGTGCACTCACTGGACTCACTGCAGTGCATCCCCACTGGTGCCAGTGCACTCTCTGGACTCACTGCACTGCATCCCCAGTGGTGCCAGCGCACTCTCTGGACTCACTGCACTGCATCCCCAGTGGTGCTAGTGCACTCTGTGGACTCACTGCAGTGCATCCCCAGTGGTGCCAGTGCACTCTCTGGACTCACTGAAGTGCATTCTCAGAGGTGCCAGTGCACTCTCTGGACTCACTTCAGTGCATCCTCAGTGGTGCCAGTGCACTCTCTGGACTCACTGCACTGCATCCCCAGTGGTGCCAGTGCACTCTCTGGACTCACTGCAGTGCATCCCCAGTGGTGCCAGTGCACTCTCTGGACTCACTGCAGTGCATCCGCAGTGGTGCCATTGCACTCTCTGGACTCACTGCAATGCATCTCCAGTGGTGCCAGTGCACTCTCTGGACTCACTGCACTGCATCCCCAGTGCTGCCAGTGCACTCTCTTGAGTCACTGCACCGCATCCCCTGTGGTGCAAGAGCACTCTCTGGACTCACAGCAGTGCATCCCCAGTGGTGCCAGTGCACTCTCTGGACTCACTGCACTGCATCCCCAGTGGTGCCAGTGCACTCTCTGGACTCACTGCACTGCATCCCCAGTGGTGCTAGTGCACTGTGTGGACTCACTGTACTGCATCCCCAGTGGTGCCAGTGCAATCTCTGGACTCACTGCAGTGCATCCCCACTGGTGCCAGTGCACTCTCAGGACTCACTGCACTGCATCCCCAGTAGTGACAGTGCACTCTCTGGACTCACTGCACTGCATCCCCAGTGGTGCCAGTGCACTCTCTGGACTCACTGCACTGCATCCCCAGTAGTGCCAGTGCACTCTCTGGACTCACTGCACTGCATCCCCAGTGGTGCCAGTGCACTCACTGGATTCACTGCACTGCATCCCCAGTGGTGCCAGTGCACTCTCTGGACTCACTGCACTGCATCCCCAGTGGTGCCAGTGCACTCTCTGGACTCACTGCAGTGCATCCCCAGTGGTGCCAGTGCACTCTCTGGACTCACTGCAGTGCATCCCCAGTGGTGCCAGTGCACTCTCTGGACTCACTGCAGTGCATCCCCACTGGTGCCAGTGCACTCTCTGGACTCACTGCACTGCATCCCCAGTTTTGCCAGTGCAGTCTCTGGAGTAACTGCAGTGCATCCCCAGTGGTGCCAAAGCACTCTCTGGACTCACTGCAGTACATCCCCAGTGGTGCCACTGCACTCTCTGGACTCACTGCAGTGCATCCCCAGTGGTGCCAGTGCACTCTCTGGACTCACTGCACTGCATCCCCAGTGGTGCCAGTGCACTCTCTGGACTCACTGTACTGCATCCCCAGTGGTGCCAGTGCACTCACTGGGCTCACTGCAGTGCATACCCAGTGGTGCCAGTGCACTCTCTGGACTCACTGCACTGCATCCCCAGTGGTGCCAGTGCGCTCTCTGGAGTCACAGCACTGCATCCCCAGTGGTGCCAGTGCAATCTCTGGACTCACTGCAGTGCATCCCCACTGGTGCCAGTGCACTCTCTGGACTCACTGAAGTGCATTCTCAGTGGTGCCAGTGCGCTCTCTGGACTCACTGCACTGCATCCCCAGTAGTGGCAGTGCACTCTCTGGACTCACTGCAGTGCATCCCCAGTGGTGCCAGTGCACTCTCTGGACTCACTGCACTGCTTCCCCAGTGGTGCCAGTGCACTCTTTCGAGTCACTGCAGTGCATCCCCAGTGGAGCCAGTGCACTCTCTGGACTCACTGCAGTGCATCCCCAGTGGTGCCAGTGCACTCTCTGGACTCACTGCAGTGCATCCCCAGTGGTGCCAGTGCACTCTCTGGAGTCACAGCACTGCATCCCCAGTGGTGCCAGTGCAATATCTGGACTCACTGCACTGCATCCCCAGTGGTGCCAGTGCACTCTCTGGACTCACTGAAGTGCATTCTCAGTGGTGCCAGTGCACTCTCTGGACTCACTGCACTGCATCCCCAGTGGTGCCAGTGCACTCTCTGGACTCACTGAACTGCATCCCCAGTGGTGCCAGTGCACTCTCTGGACTCACTGCAGTGCATCCCCAGTGGTGCCAGTGCACTCTCTGGACTCACTGAAGTGCATTATCAGTGGTGCCAGTGCACTCTCTGGACTCACTGCACTGCATCCCCAGTAGTGACAGTGCACTCTCTGGACTCACTGCAGTGCATCCCCAGTGGTGCCAGTGCACTCTCTGGACTCACTGCGCTGCATCCCTAGTGGTGCCAGTGCACTCTCTGGACTCACGGCACTGCATAGCCAGTGCACTCTCTGGACTCACTGCAGGGCATCCCCGGTGGAGCCAGTGTACTCTCAGGACTCACTGCAGTGCATCCCCAGTGGTGCCAGTGCACTCTCTGGACTCACTGCACTGCATCCCCAGTGGTGCCAGTGCACTCTCTGGACTCACTGCACTGCACCCCAATGCTGCCAGTGCACTCTCTGGCGTCACTGCACTGCATCCCCATTGCTGCCAGTGCACTCTCTGGACTCACTGCACTGCATCACCTGTGGTGCCAGTGCACTCTCTGGACTCACTGCACCGCATCCGCAGTGGTGCCAGTGCACTCTCTAGAGTCACTGCGCTGCATCCCCAGTTGTACCAGTGCACTCTCTGGACTCACTGCAGCGCATCCCCAGTGGTGCCAGTGCACTCTCTGGAGTGACTGCAGTGCATCCCCAGTGGTGCCAGTGCACTCTCTGGACTCGCGTCACTGCATCCCCAGTGGTGCCAGTGCACTCTCTGGACTCGCGTCACTGCATCCCCAGTGGTGCCAGTGCACTCTCTGGACTCACTGCAGTGCATCCCCAGTGGTGCCAGTGCACTCTCTGGACTCACTGCACTGCATCCCTAGTGGTGCCACTGCACTCTCTGGACTCACTGCACTGCTTCCCCAGTGGTGCCAGTGCACTCTCTGGACTCACTGCACTGCATCCCCAGTGGTGCCAGTGCACTCTCTGGACTCACTGCAGTGCATCCCCACTGGTGCCAGTGCACTCTCTGGACTCACTGCACTGCATCCCCAGTGGTGCCAGTGCACTCTCTGGACTCACTGTACTGCATCCCCAGTGGTGACAGTGCACTCTCTGGACTCACTGCAGTGCATCCCCAGTGGTGCCAGTGCACTCTCTGGACTCACTGCAGTGCATCCCCAGTGGTGCCAGTGCACTCTCTGGACTCACTGCAGTGCATCCCCAGTGGTGCCAGTGCACTCTCTGGACTCACTGCAGTGCATCCACAGTGGTGCCAGTGCACTCTCTGGACTCACTGCAGTGCATTCCCTCTGTTGCCAGTGCACTCTCTGGACTCACTGCAGTGCATCCCCAGTGGTGCCAGTGCACTCTCTGGAGTCACTGCACTGCATCCCCAGTGGTGCCAGTGCATTCTCTGGACTCACTGCAGTGCATCACCAGTGGTGCCAGTGCACTCTCTGGACTCACTGAGGTGCATCCCCAGTGGTGCCAGTGCACTCTCTGGACTCACTAAACTGCATCACCAGTTGTGCCACTGCACTCTCTGGACTCACTGCACTGCTTCCCCAGTGGTGCCAGTGCACTCTCTGGACTCACTGAACTGCATCCCCAGTGGTGCCAGTGCACTCTCTGGACTCACTGCACTGCATCCCCAGTGGTGCCAGTGCACTCTCTGGACTCACTGCACTGCATCCCTAGTGGTGCCACTGCACTCTCTGGACTCACTGCACTGCTTCCCCAGTGGTGCCAGTGCACTCTCTGGACTCACTGCACTGCATCCCCAGTGGTGCCAGTGCACTCTCTGGACTTACTGCAGTGCATCCCCACTGGTGCCAGTGCACTCTCTGGACTCACTGCACTGCATCCCCAGTGGTGCCAGTGCACTCTCTGGACTCACTGCACTGCATCCCCAGTGGTTCCAGCTCACTCTCTGGACTCACTGCACTGCATCCCCAGTGGTGCTAGTGCACTCTGTGGACTCACTGCAGTGCATACCCATTGGTGCCAGTGCACTCTCTGGACTCACTGAAGTGCATTCTCAGTGGTGCCAGTGCACTCTCTGGACTCACTTCAGTGCATCCCCAGTGGTGCCAGTGCACTCTCTGGACTCACTGCAGTGCATCCCCAGTGGAGCCAGTGCACTCTCTGGACTCACTGCAGTGCATCCGCAGTGGTGCCATTGCACTCTCTGGACTCACTGCACTGCATCTCCAGTGGTGCCAGTGCACTCTCTGGACTCACTGCACTGCATCCCCAGTGCTGCCAGTGCACTCTCTTGAGTCACTGCACTGCATCCCCTGTGGTGCAAGAGCACTCTCTGGACTCACAGCAGTGCATCACCAGTGGTGCCAGTGCACTCTCTGGACTCACTGCAGTGCATCCCCAGTGGTGCCAGTGCACTCTCTGGACTCACTGCACTGCATCCCCAGTGGTGCTAGTGCACTGTGTGGACTCACTGTACTGCATCCCCAGTGGTGCCAGTGCAATCTCTGGACTCACTGCAGTGCATCCCCAGTGGTGCCAGTGCACTCTCTGGACTCACTGCACTGCATCCCCAGTGGTGCCAGTGCACTCTCTGGACTCACTGCACTGCATCCCCAGTAGTGCCAGTGCACTCTCTGGACTCACTGCACTGCATCCCCAGTGGTGCCAGTGCACTCACTGGATTCACTGCACTGCATCCCCAGTGGTGCCAGTGCACTCTCTGGACTCACTGCACTGCATCCCCAGTGGTGCCAGTGCACTCTCTGGACTCACTGAAGTGCATTCTCAGTGGTGCCAGTGCACTCTCTGGACTCACTGCACTGCATCCCCAGTGGTGCCAGTGCACTCTCTGGACTCACTAAACTGCATCACCAGTGGTGCCACTGCACTCTCTGGACTCACTGCACTGCTTCCCCAGTGGTGCCAGTGCACTCACTGGACTCACTGCAGTGCATCCCCACTGGTGCCAGTGCACTCTCTGGACTCACTGCAGTGCATCCCCAGTGGTGCCAGTGCACTCTCTGGACTCACTGCACTGCATCCCCGGTGGTGCCAGTGCAGTCTCTGGAGTAACTGCACTGCATCCCCACTGGTGCCAAAGCACTCTCTGGACTCCCAGCACCGCATCCCCAGTGGTGCCAGTGCACTCTCTGGACTCACTGCACTGCATGCCCAGTGGTGCCAGTGCACTCTCTGGACTCACTGTACTGCATACCCACTGGTGCCAGTGCACTCTGTGGACTCACTGTACTGCATCCCCAGTGGTGCCAGTGCACTCTCTGGACTCACTGCAGTGCATCCCCAGTGGTGCCAGTGCACTCTCTGGACTCACTGCAGTGCATCCCCAGTGGTGCCAGTGCACTCTCTGGACTCACTGCACTGAAGCCCCAGTGGTGCCAGTGCACTCTCTGGACTCACTGCAGTGCATCCCCAGTGGTGCCAGTGCACTCTCTGGACTCACTGCACTGCATCCCCAGTGGTGCCAGTGCACTGTCTGGACTCACTGCAGGGCATCCCCAGTGGTGCCAGTGCACTGTCTGGACTCACTGCAGTGCATCCCCAGTGGTGCCAGTGCACTCTCTGGACTCACTGTACTGCACCCCCAGTGGTGCCAGTGCACTCACTGGACTGACTGCACTGCATCCCCAGTGGTGCCAGTGCACTCTCTGGACTCACTGCACTGCATCCCCACTGGTGCCAGTGTACTCTCTGGACTCACTGCACTGCATCCCCAGTGGTGCCAGTGCACTCACTGGACTCACTGGACACATCCCCAGTGGTGCCAGTGCACTCTCTGGACTCACTGCAGTGCATCCCCAGTGGTGCCAGTGCACTCTCTGGACTCACTGCACTGCATCCCCACTGGTGCCAGTGTACTCTCTGGACTCACTGCAGTGCATCCCCAGTGGTGCCAGTGCACTCTCTGGACTCACTGCACTGCATCCCCAGTGGTGCCAGTGCACTCTCTGGACTCACTGCACTGCATCCCCAGTGGTGCCAGTGCAATCTCTGGACTCACTGTAGTGCATCCCCAGTGGTGCCAGTGCACTCTCTGGACTCACTGCAGTGCATCCCCAGTGGTGCCAGTGCACTCTCTGGACTCACTGTACTGCATCCCCAGTGGTGCCAGTGCACTCTCTGGACTCACTGCAGTGCATCCCCAGTGGTGCCAGTGCACTCTCTGGACTCACTGCAGTGCATCCCCAGTGGTGCCAGTGCACTCTCTGGACTCACTGTACTGCACCCCCAGTGGTGCCAGTGCACTCACTGGACTGACTGCACTGCATCCCCAGTGGTGCCAGTGCACTCTCTGGACTCACTGCACTGCATCCCCACTGGTGCCAGTGTAGTCTCTGGACTCACTGCACTGCATCCCCAGTGGTGCCAGTGTACTCTCTGGACTCACTGCAGTGCATCCCCAGTGGTGCCAGAGCACTCTCTGGACTCACTGCACTGCATCCCCAGTGGTGCCACTGCACTCTCTGGACTCACTGCACTGCATCCCCACTGGTGCCAGTGTACTCTCTGGACTCACTGCAGTGCATCCCCAGTGGTGCCAGTGCACTCTCTGGACTCACTGCACTGCATCCCCAGTGGTGCCAGTGCACTCTCTGGACTCAGTGCACTGCATCCCCAGTGCTGCCAGTGCAATCTCTGGACTCACTGTAGTGCATCCCCAGTGGTGCCAGTGCACTCTCTGGACTCACCGGGGTGTATCCCCAGTGGTGCCAGTGCACTCTCTGGACTCACTGTACTGCATCCCCAGTGGTGCCAGTGCACTCTCTGGACTCACTGCAGTGCATCCCCAGTGGTGCCAGTGCACTCTCTGGACTCACTGCACTGCATGTCCAGTGGTGCCAGTGCACTCTCTGGAGTCACTGAAGTGCATCCCCAGTGGTGCCAGTGCACTCTCTGGACTCACTGCACTGCATGCCCAGTGGTGCCAGTGCACTCTCTGGACTCACTGTACTGCATCCCCACTGGTACCAGTGCACTCTGTGGACTCACTGTACTGCATCCCCAGTGGTGACAGTGCACTCTCTGGACTCACTGCAGTGCATCCCCAGTGGTGCCAGTGCACTCTCTGGACTCACTGCAGTGCATCCCCAGTGGTGCCAGTGCACTCTCTGGACTCACTGCACTGCATCCCCAGTGCTGCCAGTGCACTCTCTGGACTCACTGCAGTGCATCCACAGTGGTGCCAGTGCACTCACTGGACTCACTGCAGTGCATTCCCTCTGTTGCCAGTGCACTCTCTGGACTCACTGCACTGCATCCCCAGTGGTGCCAGTGCACTCTCTGGACTCACTGCACTGCATCCCCAGTGGTGCCAGTGCATTCTCTGGACTCACTGCAGTGCATCACCAGTGGTGCCAGTGCACTCTCTGGACTCACTGAGGTGCATCCCCAGTGGTGCCAGTGCACTCTCTGGAGTCACTGAAGTTCATCCCCAGTGGTGCCAGTGCACTCTCTGGACTCACTGCACTGCATCCCCAGTGGTGCCAGTGCACTCTCTGGACTCACTGAACTGCATCCCCAGTGGTGCCAGTGCACTCTCTGGACTCACTGCAGTGCATCCCCAGTGGTGCCAGTGCACTCTCTGGACTCACTGCACTGCATCCCTAGTGGTGCCACTGCACTCTCTGGACTCACTGCACTGCTTCCCCAGTGGTGCCAGTGCACTCTCTGGACTCACTGCACTGCATCCCCAGTGCTGCCAGTGCACTCTCTGGACTCACTGCAGTGCATCCCCACTGGTGCCACTGCACTCTCTGGACTCACTGCACTGCATCCCCAGTGGTGTCAGTGCACTCTCTGGACTCACTGTACTGCATCCCCAGTGGTGACAGTGCACTCTCTGGACTCACTGCAGTGCATCCCCAGTGGTGCCAGTGCACTCTCTGGACTCACTGCACTGCATCCCCAGTGGTGCCAGTGCACTCTCTGGACTCACTGCAGTGCATCCCCAGTGGTGCCAGTGCACTCTCTGGACTCACTGCAGTGCATCCACAGTGGTGCCAGTGCACTCACTGGACTCACTGCAGTGCATTCCCTCTGTTGCCAGTGCACTCTCTGGACTCACTGCAGTGCATCCCCAGTGGTGCCAGTGCACTCTCTGGACTCACTGCACTGCATCCCCAGTGGTGCCAGTGCATTCTCTGGACTCACTGCAGTGCATCACCAGTGGTGCCAGTGCACTCTCTGGACTCACTGAGGTGCATCCCCAGTGGTGCCAGTGCACTCTCTGGACTCACTAAACTGCATCACCAGTGGTGCCACTGCACTCTCTGGACTCACTGCACTGCTTCCCCAGTGGTGCCAGTGCACTCTCTGGACTCACTGAACTGCATCCCCAGTGGTGCCAGTGCACTCTCTGGACTCACTGCACTGCATCCCCAGTGCTGCCAGTGCACTCTCTGGACTCACTGCACTGCATCCCTAGTGGTGCCACTGCACTCTCTGGACTCACTGCACTGCTTCCCCAGTGGTGCCAGTGCACTCTCTGGACTCACTGCACTGCATCCCCAGTGGTGCCAGTGCACTCTCTGGACTCACTGCAGTGCATCCCCACTGGTGCCAGTGCACTCTCTGGACTCACTGAACTGCATCCCCAGTGGTGCCAGTGCACTCTCTGGACTCACTGCACTGCATCCCCAGTGGTTCCAGCGCACTCTCTGGACTCACTGCACTGCATCCCCAGTGGTGCTAGTGCACTCTGTGGACTCACTGCAGTGCATCCCCATTGGTGCCAGTGCACTCTCTGGACTCACTGAAGTGCATCCCCAGTGGTGCCAGTGCACTCTCTGGACTCACTGCAGTGCATCCCCAGTGGAGCCAGTGCACTCTCTGGACTCACTGCAGTGCATCCGCAGTGGTGCCATTGCACTCTCTGGACTCACTGCACTGCATCTCCAGTGGTGCCAGTGCACTCTCTGGACTCACTGCACTGCATCCCCAGTGCTGCCAGTGCACTCTCTTGAGTCACTGCACTGCATCCCCTGTGGTGCAAGAGCACTCTCTGGACTCACAGCAGTGCATCACCAGTGGTGCCAGTGCACTCTCTGGACTCACTGCACTGCATCCCCAGTGGTGCCAGTGCACTCTCTGGACTAACTGCACTGCATCCCCAGTGGTGCCAGTGCACTCTCTGGACTCATTGAAGTGCATTCTCAGTGGTGCCAGTGCACTCTCTGGACTCACTAAACTGCATCACCAGTGGTGCCACTGCACTCTCTGGACTCACTGCACTGCTTCCCCAGTGGTGCCAGTGCACTCACTGGACTCACTGCAGTGCATCCCCAGTGGTGCCAGTGCACTCTCTGGAGTCACTGCAGTGCATCCCCAGTGGTGCCAGTGCACTCTCTGGAGTCACCGCAGTGCATCCCCAGTGGTGCCAGTGCGCTCTCTGGAGTCACAGCACTGCATCCCCAGTGGTGCCAGTGCAATCTCTGGACTCACTGCACTGCATCCCCAGTGGTGCCAGTGCACTCTCTGGACTCACTGCACTGCATCCCCGGTGGTGCCAGTGCAGTCTCTGGAGTAACTGCACTGCATCCCCACTGGTGCCAAAGCACGCTCTGGACTCCCAGCACCGCATCCCCAGTGGTGCCAGTGCACTCTCTGGACTCACTGCACTGCATGCCCAATGGTGCCAGTGCACTCTCTGGACTCACTGTACTGCATACCCACTGGTGCCAGTGCACTCTGTGGACTCACTGTACTGCATCCCCAGTGGTGCCAGTGCACTCTCTGGACTCACTGCACTGCATCCCCAGTGGTGCCAGTGCACTCTCTGGACTCACTGCAGTGCATCCCCAGTGGTGCCAGTGCACTCTCTGGACTCACTGCACTGAAGCCCCAGTGGTGCCAGTGCACTCTCTGGACTCACTGCACTGCATCCCCTGTGGTGCCAGTGCACTCTCTGGACTCACTGCACTGCATCCCCAGTGGTGACAGTGCACTCTCTGGACTCACTGCAGGGCATCCCCAGTGGAGCCAGTGCACTGTCTGGACTCACTGCAGTGCATCCCCAGTGGTGCCAGTGCACTCTCTGGACTCACTGTACTGCACACCGAGTGGTGCCAGTGCACTCACTGGACTGACTGCACTGCATCCCCAGTGGTGCCAGTGCACTCTCTGGACTCACTGCACTGCATCCCCACTGCTGCCAGTGTACTCTCTGGACTCACTGCACTGCATCCCCAGTGGTGCCAGTGCACTGTCTGGACTCACTGCAGTGCATCCCCAGTGGTGCCAGTGCACTCTCTGGACTCACTGTACTGCACACCGAGTGGTGCCAGTGCACTCACTGGACTGACTGCACTGCATCCCCAGTGGTGCCAGTGCAATCTCTGGACTCACTGTAGTGCATCCCCAGTGGTGCCAGTGCACTCTCTGGACTCACTGCAGTGCATCCCCACTGGTGCCAGTGCACTCTCTGGACTCACTGTACTGCATCCCCAGTGGTGCCAGTGCACTCTCTGGACTCACTGCAGTGCATTCCCAGTGGTGCCAGTGCACTCTTTGGACTCACTGCACTGCAGCCCCATTGGTGCCAGTGCACTCTCTGGACTCACTGCACTGCATCACAGGTGGTGCCAGTGCACTCTCTGGACTCACTGCACTGCATCCCCAGTGGTGCCAGTGCACTCTCTGCACTCACTTCTCTGCATTCCCAGTGGTGCCAGTGAAGTCTGTGGACTCACTGCACTGCACCCCCAGTGGTGCCAGTGCAATCTCTGGACTCACTGCAGTGCATCACCAGTGGTGCCAGTGCACTCTCTGGACTCACTGCACTGCATCCCCAGTGGTGCCAGTGCACTCTCTGGACTCACTGCAGTGCATCCCCAGTGGTGCCAGTGCACTCTCTGGACTCACTGCACTGCATCCCCAGTGGTGCAAGTGCACTCTCTCGAGTCACTGCACTACATCCCCAGTGGTGCCAGTGCACTCACTGGACTCACTGTACTGCATCATCTGTGGTGCCAGTGCACTCTCTGGACTCACTGCAATGCATCCCCAGTGGTGCCAGTGCACTCTCTGGACTCACTGCAGTGCATCCCCAGTGGTGCCAGTGCACTCTCTGGACTCACCGGGGTGTATCCCCAGTGGTGCCAGTGCACTCACTGGATTCACTGCAGTGCATCCCCAGTGGTGCCAGTGCACTCTCTGGACACACTGCACTGCATCCCCAGTGGTGCCAGTGCACTCTGTGGACTCACTGCACTGCATCCCCAGTGGTGACAGTGCACTCTCTGGACTCACTGCAGTGCATCCCCAGTGGTGACAGTGCACTCTCTGGACTCAATGCAGTGCATCCCCAGTGGTGCCAGTGCACTCTCTGGACTCACTGCAGTGCATCCCCAGTGGTGCCAGTGCAGTCTCTGGAGTAACTGCAGTGCATCCCCACTGGTGCCAAAGCACTCTCTGGACTCCCGGCACCGCATCCCCAGTGGTGCCAGTGCACTCTCTGGACTCACTGCACTGCATCCCCAGTGGTGCCAGTGCACTCTCTGGAGTCACAGCACTGCATCCCCAGTGGTGCCAGTGCACTCTCTGGACTCACTGCACTGCATCCCCAGTGGTGCCAGTGCACTCTCTGGACTCACTGCACTGCATCCCCAGTGGTGCCAGTACACTCACTGGACTCACTGCACTGCATCCCCAGTGTACCCAGTGCACTCTCTGGACTCACTAAACTGCATCACCACTGGTGCCCCTGCACTCTCTGGACTCACTGCACTGCATCCCCAGTGGTGCCAGTGCACTCACTGGTCTCACTGCAGTGCATCCCCACTGGTGCCAGTGCACTCTCTGGGCTCACTGCAGTGCATCCCCAGTGGTGCCAGTGCACTCTCTGGACTCACTGCACTGCATCCCCAGTGGTGCCTGTGCGCTCTCTGGAGTCACAGCACTGCAACCCCAGTGGTGCCAGTGCAATCTCTGGACTCACTGCACTGCATCCCCAGTGGTGCCAGTGCACTCTCTGGACTCACTGAAGTACATTCTCAGTGGTGCCAGTGCACTCTCTGGACTCACTGCACTGCATCCCCAGTGGTGCCAGTGCACTCTCTGGACTCACTGAACTGCATCCCCAGTGGTGCCAGTGCACTCTCTGGACTCACTGCACTGCATCCCCAGTGCTGCCAGTGCACTCTCTGGACTCACTGCACTGCATCCCCAGTGGAGCCAGTGCACTCTCTGGACTCACTGCACTGCTTCCCCAGTGGTGCCAGTGCACTCTCTGGACTCACTGCACTGCTTCCCCAGTGGTGCCAGTGCACTCTCTGGACTCAATGTACTGCATCCACAGTGGTGCCAGTGCACTCACTGGACTCACTGCAGTGCATCCCCACTGGTGCCAGTGCACTCTCTGGACTCACTGCACTGCATCCCCAGTGGTGCCAGCGCACTCTCTGGACTCACTGCACTGCATCCCCAGTGGTGCTAGTGCACTCTGTGGACTCACTGCAGTGCATCCCCAGTGGTGCCAGTGCACTCTCTGGACTCACTGAAGTGCATTCTCAGAGGTGCCAGTGCACTCTCTGGACTCACTTCAGTGCATCCTCAGTGGTGCCAGTGCACTCTCTGGACTCACTGCACTGCATCCCCAGTGGTGCCAGTGCACTCTCTGGACTCACTGCAGTGCATCCCCAGTGGTGCCAGTGCACTCTCTGGACTCACTGCAGTGCATCCGCAGTGGTGCCATTGCACTCTCTGGACTCACTGCAATGCATCTCCAGTGGTGCCAGTGCACTCTCTGGACTCACTGCACTGCATCCCCATTGCTGCCAGTACACTCTCTTGAGTCACTGCACCGCATCCCCTGTGGTGCAAGAGCACTCTCTGGACTCACAGCAGTGCATCCCCAGTGGTGCCAGTGCACTCTCAGGACTCACTGCACTGCATCCCCAGTAGTGACAGTGCACTCTCTGGACTCACTGCACTGCATCCCCAGTGGTGCCAGTGCACTCTCTGGACTCACTGCACTGCATCCCCAGTAGTGCCAGTGCACTCTCTGGACTCACTGCACTGCATCCCCAGTGGTGCCAGTGCACTCACTGGATTCACTGCACTGCATCCCCAGTGGTGTCAGTGCACTCTCTGGACTCACTGCACTGCATCCCCAGTGGTGCCAGTGCACTCTCTGGACTCACTGCAGTGCATCCCCAGTGGTGCCAGTGCACTCTCTGGACTCACTGCAGTGCATGCCCAGTGGTGCCAGTGCACTCTCTGGACTCACTGCAGTGCATCCCCAGTGGAGCCAGTGCACTCTCTGGACTCACTGCAGTGCATCCCCAGTTTTGCCAGTGCAGTCTCTGGAGTAACTGCAGTGCATCCCCAGTGGTGCCAAAGCACTCTCTGGACTCACTGCAGTACATCCCCAGTGGTGCCACTGCACTCTCTGGACTCACTGCAGTGCATCCCCAGTGGTGCCAGTGCACTCTCTGGACTCACTGCACTGCATCCCCAGTGGTGCCAGTGCACTCTCTGGACTCACTGTACTGCATCCCCAGTGGTGCCAGTACACTCACTGGGCTCACTGCAGTGCATACCCAGTGGTGCCAGTGCACTCTCTGGACTCACTGCACTGCATCCCCAGTGGTGCCAGTGCGCTCTCTGGAGTCACAGCACTGCATCCCCAGTGGTGCCAGTGCAATCTCTGGACTCACTGCAGTGCATCCCCACTGGTGCCAGTGCACTCTCTGGACTCACTGTACTGCATCCCCAGTGGTGCCAGTGCACTCACTGGGCTCACTGCAGTGCATACCCAGTGGTGCCAGTGCACTCTCTGGACTCACTGCACTGCATCCCCAGTGGTGCCAGTGCACTCTCTGGACTCACTGCACTGCATCCCCAGTAGTGGCAGTGCCCTCTCTGGACTCACTGCAGTGCATCCCCAGTGGTGCCAGTGGACTCTCTGGACTCACTGCACTGCTTCCCCAGTGGTGCCAGTGCACTCTTTCGAGTCACTGCAGTGCATCCCCAGTGGAGCCAGTGCACTCTCTGGACTCACTGCAGTGCATCCCCAGTGGTGACAGTGCACTCTCTGGACTCACTGCAGTGCATCCCCAGTGGTGCCAGTGCACTCTCTGGAGTCACAGCACTGCATCCCCAGTGGTGCCAGTGCAATATCTGGACTCACTGCACTGCATCCCCAGTGGTGCCAGTGCACTCTCTGGACTCACTGAAGTGCATTCTCAGTGGTGCCAGTGCACTCTCTGGACTCACTGCACTGCATCCCCAGTGGTGCCAGTGCACTCTCTGGACTCACTGAACTGCATCCCCAGTGGTGCCAGTGCACTCTCTGGACTCACTGCACTGCATCCCCAGTGGTGCCAGTGCACTCTCTGGACTCACTGAAGTGCATTATCAGTGGTGCCAGTGCACTCTCTGGACTCACTGCACTGCATCCCCAGTAGTGACAGTGCACTCTCTGGACTCACTGCAGTGCATCCCCAGTGGTGCCAGTGCACTCTCTGGACTCACTGCGCTGCATCCCTAGTGGTGCCAGTGCACTCTCTGGACTCACGGCACTGCATAGCCAGTGCACTCTCTGGACTCACTGCAGGGCATCCCCGGTGGAGCCAGTGTACTCTCAGGACTCACTGCAGTGCATCCCCAGTGGTGCCAGTGCACTCTCTGGACTCACTGCACTGCATCCCCAGTGGTGCCAGTGCACTCTCTGGACTCACTGCACTGCACCCCAATGCTGCCAGTGCACTCTCTGGCGTCACTGCACTGCATCCCCAGTGGTGCCAGGGCTCTCTCTGGACTCACTGCAGTGCATCCACAGTGGTGCCAGTGCACTCACTGGACTCACTGCAGTGCATTCCCTCTGTTGCCAGTGCACTCTCTGGACTCACTGCAGTGCATCCCCAGTGGTGCCAGTGCACTCTCTGGACTCACTGCACTGCATCCCCAGTGGTGCCAGTGCATTCTCTGGACTCACTGCAGTGCATCACCAGTGGTGCCAGTGCACTCTCTGGACTCACTGAGGTGCATCCCCAGTGGTGCCAGTGCACTCTCTGGACTCACTAAACTGCATCACCAGTGGTGCCACTGCACTCTCTGGACTCACTGCACTGCTTCCCCAGTGGTGCCAGTGCACTCTCTGGACTCACTGAACTGCATCCCCAGTGGTGCCAGTGCACTCTCTGGACTCACTGCACTGCATCCCCAGTGCTGCCAGTGCACTCTCTGGACTCACTGCACTGCATCCCTAGTGGTGCCACTGCACTCTCTGGACTCACTGCACTGCTTCCCCAGTGGTGCCAGTGCACTCTCTGGACTCACTGCACTGCATCCCCAGTGGTGCCAGTGCACTCTCTGGACTCACTGCAGTGCATCCCCACTGGTGCCAGTGCACTCTCTGGACTCACTGAACTGCATCCCCAGTGGTGCCAGTGCACTCTCTGGACTCACTGCACTGCATCCCCAGTGGTTCCAGCGCACTCTCTGGACTCACTGCACTGCATCCCCAGTGGTGCTAGTGCACTCTGTGGACTCACTGCAGTGCATCCCCATTGGTGCCAGTGCACTCTCTGGACTCACTGAAGTGCATCCCCAGTGGTGCCAGTGCACTCTCTGGACTCACTGCAGTGCATCCCCAGTGGAGCCAGTGCACTCTCTGGACTCACTGCAGTGCATCCGCAGTGGTGCCATTGCACTCTCTGGACTCACTGCACTGCATCTCCAGTGGTGCCAGTGCACTCTCTGGACTCACTGCACTGCATCCCCAGTGCTGCCAGTGCACTCTCTTGAGTCACTGCACTGCATCCCCTGTGGTGCAAGAGCACTCTCTGGACTCACAGCAGTGCATCACCAGTGGTGCCAGTGCACTCTCTGGACTCACTGCACTGCATCCCCAGTGGTGCCAGTGCACTCTCTGGACTAACTGCACTGCATCCCCAGTGGTGCCAGTGCACTCTCTGGACTCATTGAAGTGCATTCTCAGTGGTGCCAGTGCACTCTCTGGACTCACTAAACTGCATCACCAGTGGTGCCACTGCACTCTCTGGACTCACTGCACTGCTTCCCCAGTGGTGCCAGTGCACTCACTGGACTCACTGCAGTGCATCCCCAGTGGTGCCAGTGCACTCTCTGGAGTCACTGCAGTGCATCCCCAGTGGTGCCAGTGCACTCTCTGGAGTCACCGCAGTGCATCCCCAGTGGTGCCAGTGCGCTCTCTGGAGTCACAGCACTGCATCCCCAGTGGTGCCAGTGCAATCTCTGGACTCACTGCACTGCATCCCCAGTGGTGCCAGTGCACTCTCTGGACTCACTGCACTGCATCCCCGGTGGTGCCAGTGCAGTCTCTGGAGTAACTGCACTGCATCCCCACTGGTGCCAAAGCACGCTCTGGACTCCCAGCACCGCATCCCCAGTGGTGCCAGTGCACTCTCTGGACTCACTGCACTGCATGCCCAATGGTGCCAGTGCACTCTCTGGACTCACTGTACTGCATACCCACTGGTGCCAGTGCACTCTGTGGACTCACTGTACTGCATCCCCAGTGGTGCCAGTGCACTCTCTGGACTCACTGCAGTGCATCCCCAGTGGTGCCAGTGCACTCTCTGGACTCACTGCAGTGCATCCCCAGTGGTGCCAGTGCACTCTCTGGACTCACTGCACTGAAGCCCCAGTGGTGCCAGTGCACTCTCTGGACTCACTGCACTGCATCCCCTGTGGTGCCAGTGCAATATCTGGACTCACTGCACTGCATCCCCAGTGGTGACAGTGCACTCTCTGGACTCACTGCAGGGCATCCCCAGTGGTGCCAGTGCACTGTCTGGACTCACTGCAGTGCATCCCCAGTGGTGCCAGTGCACTCTCTGGACTCACTGTACTGCACACCGAGTGGTGCCAGTGCACTCACTGGACTGACTGCACTGCATCCCCAGTGGTGCCAGTGCACTCTCTGGACTCACTGCACTGCATCCCCACTGCTGCCAGTGTACTCTCTGGACTCACTGCACTGCATCCCCAGTGGTGCCAGTGCACTGTCTGGACTCACTGCAGTGCATCCCCAGTGGTGCCAGTGCACTCTCTGGACTCACTGTACTGCACACCGAGTGGTGCCAGTGCACTCACTGGACTGACTGCACTGCATCCCCAGTGGTGCCAGTGCAATCTCTGGACTCACTGTAGTGCATCCCCAGTGGTGCCAGTGCACTCTCTGGACTCACTGCAGTGCATCCCCAGTGGTGCCAGTGCACTCTCTGGACTCACTGTACTGCATCCCCAGTGGTGCCAGTGCACTCTCTGGACTCACTGCAGTGCATTCCCAGTGGTGCCAGTGCACTCTTTGGACTCACTGCACTGCAGCCCCATTGGTGCCAGTGCACTCTCTGGACTCACTGCACTGCATCACAGGTGGTGCCAGTGCACTCTCTGGACTCACTGCACTGCATCCCCAGTGGTGCCAGTGCACTCTCTGCACTCACTTCTCTGCATTCCCAGTGGTGCCAGTGAAGTCTGTGGACTCACTGCACTGCACCCCCAGTGGTGCCAGTGCAATCTCTGGACTCACTGCAGTGCATCACCAGTGGTGCCAGTGCACTCTCTGGACTCACTGCACTGCATCCCCAGTGGTGCCAGTGCACTCTCTGGACTCACTGCAGTGCATCCCCAGTGGTGCCAGTGCACTCTCTGGACTCACTGCACTGCATCCCCAGTGGTGCAAGTGCACTCTCTCGAGTCACTGCACTACATCCCCAGTGGTGCCAGTGCACTCACTGGACTCACTGTACTGCATCATCTGTGGTGCCAGTGCACTCTCTGGACTCACTGCAATGCATCCCCAGTGGTGCCAGTGCACTCTCTGGACTCACTGCAGTGCATCCCCAGTGGTGCCAGTGCACTCTCTGGACTCACCGGGGTGTATCCCCAGTGGTGCCAGTGCACTCACTGGATTCACTGCAGTGCATCCCCAGTGGTGCCAGTGCACTCTCTGGACACACTGCACTGCATCCCCAGTGGTGCCAGTGCACTCTGTGGACTCACTGCACTGCATCCCCAGTGGTGACAGTGCACTCTCTGGACTCACTGCAGTGCATCCCCAGTGGTGACAGTGCACTCTCTGGACTCAATGCAGTGCATCCCCAGTGGTGCCAGTGCACTCTCTGGACTCACTGCAGTGCATCCCCAGTGGTGCCAGTGCAGTCTCTGGAGTAACTGCAGTGCATCCCCACTGGTGCCAAAGCACTCTCTGGACTCCCGGCACCGCATCCCCAGTGGTGCCAGTGCACTCTCTGGACTCACTGCACTGCATCCCCAGTGGTGCCAGTGCACTCTCTGGAGTCACAGCACTGCATCCCCAGTGGTGCCAGTGCACTCTCTGGACTCACTGCACTGCATCCCCAGTGGTGCCAGTGCACTCTCTGGACTCACTGCACTGCATCCCCAGTGGTGCCAGTACACTCACTGGACTCACTGCACTGCATCCCCAGTGTACCCAGTGCACTCTCTGGACTCACTAAACTGCATCACCACTGGTGCCCCTGCACTCTCTGGACTCACTGCACTGCATCCCCAGTGGTGCCAGTGCACTCACTGGTCTCACTGCAGTGCATCCCCACTGGTGCCAGTGCACTCTCTGGGCTCACTGCAGTGCATCCCCAGTGGTGCCAGTGCACTCTCTGGACTCACTGCACTGCATCCCCAGTGGTGCCTGTGCGCTCTCTGGAGTCACAGCACTGCAACCCCAGTGGTGCCAGTGCAATCTCTGGACTCACTGCACTGCATCCCCAGTGGTGCCAGTGCACTCTCTGGACTCACTGAAGTACATTCTCAGTGGTGCCAGTGCACTCTCTGGACTCACTGCACTGCATCCCCAGTGGTGCCAGTGCACTCTCTGGACTCACTGAACTGCATCCCCAGTGGTGCCAGTGCACTCTCTGGACTCACTGCACTGCATCCCCAGTGCTGCCAGTGCACTCTCTGGACTCACTGCACTGCATCCCCAGTGGAGCCAGTGCACTCTCTGGACTCACTGCACTGCTTCCCCAGTGGTGCCAGTGCACTCTCTGGACTCACTGCACTGCTTCCCCAGTGGTGCCAGTGCACTCTCTGGACTCAATGTACTGCATCCACAGTGGTGCCAGTGCACTCACTGGACTCACTGCAGTGCATCCCCACTGGTGCCAGTGCACTCTCTGGACTCACTGCACTGCATCCCCAGTGGTGCCAGCGCACTCTCTGGACTCACTGCACTGCATCCCCAGTGGTGCTAGTGCACTCTGTGGACTCACTGCAGTGCATCCCCAGTGGTGCCAGTGCACTCTCTGGACTCACTGAAGTGCATTCTCAGAGGTGCCAGTGCACTCTCTGGACTCACTTCAGTGCATCCTCAGTGGTGCCAGTGCACTCTCTGGACTCACTGCACTGCATCCCCAGTGGTGCCAGTGCACTCTCTGGACTCACTGCAGTGCATCCCCAGTGGTGCCAGTGCACTCTCTGGACTCACTGCACTGCATCCGCAGTGGTGCCATTGCACTCTCTGGACTCACTGCAATGCATCTCCAGTGGTGCCAGTGCACTCTCTGGACTCACTGCACTGCATCCCCATTGCTGCCAGTACACTCTCTTGAGTCACTGCACCGCATCCCCTGTGGTGCAAGAGCACTCTCTGGACTCACAGCAGTGCATCCCCAGTGGTGCCAGTGCACTCTCAGGACTCACTGCACTGCATCCCCAGTAGTGACAGTGCACTCTCTGGACTCACTGCACTGCATCCCCAGTGGTGCCAGTGCACTCTCTGGACTCACTGCACTGCATCCCCAGTAGTGCCAGTGCACTCTCTGGACTCACTGCACTGCATCCCCAGTGGTGCCAGTGCACTCACTGGATTCACTGCACTGCATCCCCAGTGGTGTCAGTGCACTCTCTGGACTCACTGCACTGCATCCCCAGTGGTGCCAGTGCACTCTCTGGACTCACTGCAGTGCATCCCCAGTGGTGCCAGTGCACTCTCTGGACTCACTGCAGTGCATGCCCAGTGGTGCCAGTGCACTCTCTGGACTCACTGCAGTGCATCCCCAGTGGAGCCAGTGCACTCTCTGGACTCACTGCAGTGCATCCCCAGTTTTGCCAGTGCAGTCTCTGGAGTAACTGCAGTGCATCCCCAGTGGTGCCAAAGCACTCTCTGGACTCACTGCAGTACATCCCCAGTGGTGCCACTGCACTCTCTGGACTCACTGCAGTGCATCCCCAGTGGTGCCAGTGCACTCTCTGGACTCACTGCACTGCATCCCCAGTGGTGCCAGTGCACTCTCTGGACTCACTGTACTGCATCCCCAGTGGTGCCAGTACACTCACTGGGCTCACTGCAGTGCATACCCAGTGGTGCCAGTGCACTCTCTGGACTCACTGCACTGCATCCCCAGTGGTGCCAGTGCGCTCTCTGGAGTCACAGCACTGCATCCCCAGTGGTGCCAGTGCAATCTCTGGACTCACTGCAGTGCATCCCCACTGGTGCCAGTGCACTCTCTGGACTCACTGTACTGCATCCCCAGTGGTGCCAGTGCACTCACTGGGCTCACTGCAGTGCATACCCAGTGGTGCCAGTGCACTCTCTGGACTCACTGCACTGCATCCCCAGTGGTGCCAGTGCACTCTCTGGACTCACTGCACTGCATCCCCAGTAGTGGCAGTGCCCTCTCTGGACTCACTGCAGTGCATCCCCAGTGGTGCCAGTGGACTCTCTGGACTCACTGCACTGCTTCCCCAGTGGTGCCAGTGCACTCTTTCGAGTCACTGCAGTGCATCCCCAGTGGAGCCAGTGCACTCTCTGGACTCACTGCAGTGCATCCCCAGTGGTGACAGTGCACTCTCTGGACTCACTGCAGTGCATCCCCAGTGGTGCCAGTGCACTCTCTGGAGTCACAGCACTGCATCCCCAGTGGTGCCAGTGCAATATCTGGACTCACTGCACTGCATCCCCAGTGGTGCCAGTGCACTCTCTGGACTCACTGAAGTGCATTCTCAGTGGTGCCAGTGCACTCTCTGGACTCACTGCACTGCATCCCCAGTGGTGCCAGTGCACTCTCTGGACTCACTGAACTGCATCCCCAGTGGTGCCAGTGCACTCTCTGGACTCACTGCACTGCATCCCCAGTGGTGCCAGTGCACTCTCTGGACTCACTGAAGTGCATTATCAGTGGTGCCAGTGCACTCTCTGGACTCACTGCACTGCATCCCCAGTAGTGACAGTGCACTCTCTGGACTCACTGCAGTGCATCCCCAGTGGTGCCAGTGCACTCTCTGGACTCACTGCGCTGCATCCCTAGTGGTGCCAGTGCACTCTCTGGACTCACGGCACTGCATAGCCAGTGCACTCTCTGGACTCACTGCAGGGCATCCCCGGTGGAGCCAGTGTACTCTCAGGACTCACTGCAGTGCATCCCCAGTGGTGCCAGTGCACTCTCTGGACTCACTGCACTGCATCCCCAGTGGTGCCAGTGCACTCTCTGGACTCACTGCACTGCACCCCAATGCTGCCAGTGCACTCTCTGGCGTCACTGCACTGCATCCCCAGTGGTGCCAGGGCTCTCTCTGGACTCACTGCACTGCATCACCTGTGGTGCCAGTGCACTCTCTGGCGTCACTGCACTGCATCCCCAGTGGTGCCAGTGCACTCTCTAGAGTCACTGCGCTGCATCCCCAGTTGTACCAGTGCACTCTCTGGACTCACTGCAGCGCATCCCCAGTGGTGCCAGTGCACTCTCTGGAGTGACTGCAGTGCATCCCCAGTGGTGCCAGTGCACTCTCTGGACTCGCGTCACTGCATCCCCAGTGGTGCCAGTGCACTCTCTGGACTCGCGTCACTGCATCCCCAGTGGTGCCAGTGCACTCTCTGGACTCACTGAAGTGCATCCCCAGTGGTGCCAGTGCACTCTCTGGACTCACTGCAGTGCATTCCCGGTGGTGCCAGTGCACTCTCTGGACTCACTGCAGTGCATCCCCAGTGGAGCTAGTGCACTCCGGACTCACTGCAGTGCATCCCCAGTGGTGCCAGTGCACTCTCTGGACTCACCGCACTGCACCCTGAGTGGTGCCAGTGCACTCTCTGGACTCACTGCACTGCTACAGCCGCGGCAGCCGCTCCAGCCGCGGTAGCCCTCCAGCAGTGGCAGCCGCTCCACTCGGTAGCGGCTGGAGCGGCTGCCGCGGCTGGAGCGGCTGGAGCGTCTGCCGCGGCTGGAGCGGATGCCGCGGATGGAGAGGCTGGCGCGGCTGGAGGGACTGGAGCGGCTGCCGCGGCTGGAATGGCTGGAGCGGCTGCCGCGGCTGGAGCGTCTGCCGCGGCTGGAGGGGCTACCGCGGGGTTGACTCGGCTGGAGCGGATGCCGAGGCTGGAGCGGCACTCTCTGGACTCACGGAAATGCATTCTCAGCGGTGCCAGTGCACTCTCTGGACTCACTGCTCTGCATCCCCAGTGTTGCTAGTTCACTCTGGACTCACTGCAGTGCATCCCCAGTGGTGCCATTGCACTCTCTGGACTCACTGCACCGCATTCCCACTGGTGTCAGTGCAGTCTGTGGACTCACTGTACTGCATCCACAGTGGTGCCAAAGCACTCTCTGGACTCCAGGCACCACATCCCCAGTGGTGTCAGTGCACTCTCTGGACTCCCGGCACCGTATCCCCAGTGGTGCCAGTGCACTCTCTGGAGTCACTGAAGTGCATCCCCAGTGGTGCCAGTGCACTCTCTGGACTCACTGCACTGCATCCCCAGTGGTGCCAGTGCACTCTCTGGACTCACTGCACTGCATCCCCAATGGTGCCAGTGCACTCTCTTTACTCACTGCACTGCATCCCCAAGGTGCCAGTGCACTCTCTGGACTCACTGCACTGCTCCAGCCGCGGCAGCCTCTCCAGCCGCACCAGCCGCGGCATACGCTCCAGCCTCGGCATCCGCTCCAGCCGCTCCAGCCGCTCCAGCCGCTCCAGCCGCGGCATCCGCTCCAGCCGCTCCAGCCGCGGCAGCCGCTCCAACCGCGGCAGCCGCTCCAGCCGCGGCAGCCGCTCCAGCCGCTACCGAGTGGAGCGGCTGCCACGGCTGGAGGACTACCGCGGCTGGAGCGGCTGCCGCGGCTGGAGCAGTGCAGTGAGTCCAGGGAGTGCAAAGGCACCAGTGGGGATGGAGTGCAGTGAGTCCAAAGACTTCACTGTCACCACTGGGAATGCAGTGCAGTGAGTCCAGAGAGTGCACTGGCACCACTGGCGATGCAGTGAAGTGAGTGCAGAGAGTGCAATGGCACTACTGGGGATGCACTGCAGTGAGTCCAGAGAGTGCACTGGCACCACTGGGGATGCAGTGCACTGAGTCCAGGGATAGCACTGGCACCACTGGGGATGCAGTGCAGTGAGTCCAGAGAGTGCACTGGCACCACTGGGGATGCAGTGCAGTGAGTCCAGTGAGTGCACTGGCACCACTGGGGATGCACTGCAGTGAGTCCAGAGAGTGCACTGGCACCACTGAGAATGCACTTCAGTGAGTCCAGAGAGTGCACTGGCACCACTGGGGATGCACTGCAGTGAGTCCAGAGAGCGCACTGGCACCACTGGGGATGCACTACAGTGAGTCCAGGGATAGCACTGGCACCACTGGGGATGCAGTGCAGTGAGTCCAGAGAGTGCACTGGCACCACTGGGGATGCAGTGCAGTGAGTCAAGAGAGTGCACTGGCAGGACTGGGGATGCAGTGCAGTGAGTCCAGAGAGTGCACTGGCACCACTGGGGATGCAGTGCAGTGAGTCAAGAGAGTGCACTGGCAGGACTGGGGATGCAGTGCAGTGAGTCCAGAGAGTGCACTGGCACCACTGGGGATGCCCTGCAGTGAGTCCAGAGAGCGCACTGGCACCACTGGGGATGCACTGCAGTGAGTCCACAGAGTGCACTGGCACCACTGGGGATGCAGTGCAGTGAGTCCAGAGAGTGCACTGGCACCACTGGGGATGGACTGCAGTGAGTCCAGAGAGTGCACCTCCACCACTGGGGCTTCAGTGCAGTGAGTCCAGAGAGTGCACTGGCACCACTGGAGATGCAGTGCAGTGAGTCCAGAGAGTGCACTGGCACCACTGAAAATGCACTTCAGTGTGTCCAGAGAGTGCACTGGCACCACTGGGGATGCACTGCAGTGAGTCCAGAGAGTGCACTAGCGCCACTGGGGATGCAGTGCAGTGAGTCCAGAGAGTGCACTGGCACCACTGGGGATGCACTGCAGTGAGTCCAGTGAGTGCACTGGCACCACTGGTGATGCAGTGCAGTGAGTCCAGAGAGTGCACTGGCACCACTGGTGATGCAGTGCAGTGAGTCCAGAGAGTGGCGCTCCAGCCTTGGTTTCCGCTCCAGCCGCGTCAACCGCTCCAGCCGCGGTAGCCCCTCCAGCCGCGGCAGACGCTCTAGACGCTCCAACCGCGTCAGCCTCTCCAGCCGCGTTAGCCCCTCCAGCCGCGCCAGCCGCTCCAGCCGCGGCAGCCGATCCAGCCGCTCCAGCCGCGGTAACCGCTCCAAACGCGGCAGGAGCTCCAGCCGCGGCAGCCGCTCCAGCCGCTCTAGCCGCGGCAGCCGCTCCAGCCGCTACCGAGTGGAGCGGCTGCCACGGCTGGAGCGGTTGCCGCGGTTGGAGCGCCTGCCGCGTTTGGAGCGGCTGCCGCGGCTTCCGCGGCTGGAGCGGCTGCCGCGGTTGGAGAGTCTGCCGCGTATGCCGCGGACTGAGCGGCTGCCGCGGCTGGAGCGGCTGCCGCGGTTGCCGCGGCTGCCGAGGCTGGAGGGCTACCGCGGCTGGAGCGACTGCCGCGGCTGGAGTAGTGCAGTGAGTCCAGAGAGTGCACTGGCACCACTGGGGATGCAGTGCAGTGAGTCCAGAGAGTGCACTGTCACCACTGGAGATGCACTTCAGTGAGTGTAGAGACTGCACTGGCACCACTGGGGATGCAGTGCAGTGAGTCCAGTGAGTGTACTGGCACCATTGGGGATGCAGCGCAGTGAATCCAGAGAGTGCACTGGCACCACTGAGAATGCACTTCAGTGTGTCCAGAGAGTGCACTGGCACCACTGGGGATGCACTGCAGTGAGTCCAGAGAGTGCACTGGCACCACTGGGGTTGCACTGCAGTGAGTCCAGAGAGTGCACTGGCACCACTCGGGATGCAGTGCAGTGAGTCCAGAGAGTGCATTAGCACCACTGGGGATGCATTGACGCGAGTCCAGAGAGTGCACTGGCACCACTGGGGATGCACTGCAGTCACTCCAGAGAGTGCACTGGCACCACTGGGGATGCGGTGCAGTGAGACCAGAGAGTGCACTGGCACCACTGGGGATGCAGTGCAGTGAGTCCAGAGAGTGCACTGGAACCACTGGGGATGCGGTGGCGGGAGTCCAGAGAGTGCTTTGGCACCACTGGGGATGCAGTACAGTGAGTCCAGAGAGTGCACTGGCACCACTGGGGATGCAGCGCAGTGACTCTAGAGAGTGCACTGGCACCACTGGGGATGCGGTGCAGTGAGTCCAGAGAGTGCACTGGCACCACTCAGGGTGCAGTGCGGTGAGTCCAGAGAGTGCACTGGCACCACTGGGGATGCAGTACAGTGAGTCCAGAGAGTACACTGGCACCACTGGGGATGCAGTGCAGTGAGTCCAGAGAGTGCACTGGCACCACTGGGGATGCACTGCAGTGAGTCCAGAGTGCACTAGCACCACTGGGGATGCACTGCAGTGAGTCCAGAGAGTGCACTGGCACCACCGGGAATGCACTGCAGTGAGTCCAGAGAGTGCACTGGCACCAGTCAGGGTGCAGTGCGGTGAGTCCAGACAGTGCATTGGCACCACTGGGGATGCAGTACAGTGAGTCCAGAGAGTACACTGGCACCACTGGGGATGCAGTGCAGTGAGTCCAGAGAGTGCACTGGCACCACTGGGGATGCACTGCAGTGAGTCCAGAGTGCACTAGCACCACTGGGGATGCAGTGCAGTGAGTCCAGAGAGTGCACTGGCACCACCGGGAATGCACTGCAGTGAGTCCAGAGAGTGCACTGTCACCACTGGGGATGCACTTCAGTGAGTCCAGAGAGTGCACTGGCACCACTGGGGATGCAGTGACGCGAGTCCAGAGAGTGCACTGGCAGCACTGGGGATGCAGTGCAGTGAGTCCAGAGAGTGCACTGGCACCACAGGTGATGCACTCCAGTGAGTCCAGAGAGTGCACTTGCACCACGGGGGATGCAGTGCAGTGAGTCCAGAGAGTGCACTGGCACCACTGGGGTGCAGTGCAGTGAGTCCAGAGAGTGCACTGGCACCACTGGGGATGCAGTGCAGTGAGTCCATAGAGTGCACTGGCACCACTGGGGATGCACTGCAGTGAGTCCTGAGAGTACACTGGCTCCACCGGGGATGCCCTGCAGTGAGTCCAGAGAGTGCACTGGAACCACTGGGGATGCGGTGGCGGGAGTCCAGAGAGTGCTTTGGCACCCCTGGGGATGCAGTACAGTGAGTCCAGAGAGTGCACTGGCACCACTGGGGATGCAGCGCAGTGACTCTAGAGAGTGCACTGGCACCACTGGGGATGCGGTGCAGTGAGTCCAGAGAGTGCACTGGCACCACTCAGGGTGCAGTGCGGTGAGTCCAGAGAGTGCTCTGGCACCACTGGGGATGCAGTACAGTGAGTCCAGAGAGTGCACTGGCACCACTGGGGATGCACTGCAGTGAGTCCAGAGTGCACTAGCACCACTGGGGATGCACTGCAGTGAGTCCAGAGAGTGCACTGGCAGCAATGGGGAATGCACTGCAGTGAGTCCAGAGAGTGCACTGGCACCACTGGGGATGCAGTGCAGTGAGTCCAGAGAGTGCACTGTCACCACTGGGGATGCACTGCAGTGAGTCCAGAGTGCACTAGCACCACTGGGGATGCACTGCAGTGAGTCCAGAGAGTGCACTGGCACCACCGGGAATGCACTGCAGTGAGTCCAGAGAGTGCACTGGGGATGCACTTCAGTGAGTCCAGAGAGTGCACTGGAACCACTGGGGATGCCCTGCAGTGAGTCCAGAGAGTGCACCTGCACCACTTGGGATGCAGCGCAGTGAGTCCAGTGAGTGCACTGGCACCACTGGGGATGCAGTGCAGTGAGTCCAGAGAGTGCTCTGGCACCACTGGGGATGCCCTGCAGTGAGCCCAGAGAGTGCACTGGCACCACTTGGGATGCAGCGCAGTGAGTCCAGTGAGTGCACTGGCACCACTGGGGATGCACTGCAGTGAGTCCAGAGAGTGCACTGGCACCATTGGGACGCACTGCAGTGAGTCCAGAGAGTGCACTGGCACCACTGGGGATGCACTACAGTGAGTCCAGGGATAACACTGGCACCACTGGGGATGCAGTGCAGTGAGTCCAGAGAGTGCACTGGCACCACTGGGGATGCAGTGCAGTGAGTCCAGAGAGTGCACTGGCACCACTGATGATGCAGTACAGTGAGTCCAGTGAGTGCACTGGCACAACTGGGGATGTAGTGCAGTGACTCGAGAGAGTGCACTGGAACCACTGGGGATGCAGTGCCGCGAGTCCAGAGAGTGCACTGGCTCCACTGGGGATGCGGTGCCGGAGGTCCAGAGAGTGCATTGGCACCACTGGGGATGCAGTGCAGTGACTCCAGAGAGTGCACTGGCACCACTGGGGATGCGGTGCCGGGAGTCCAGAGAGTGCTTTGGCACCGCTGGGGATGCACTGCAGTTACTCCAGAGAGTACACAGGCACCAATGGGGATGCATATCAGTGAGTCCAGAGAGTGCACTGGCACCACTGGGGATGCACTTCAGTGAGTCCAGAGAGCGCACTGGCACCACTGGGGATGCAGTGCAGTGAGTCCAGAGAGTGCACTTGCACCACTGAGAATGCACTTCAGTGAGTCCAGAGAGTGCACTGGCACCACTGGGGATGCACAGCAGTGAGTCCAGAGAGTGCATTGGCACCACTGGGGATGCAGTGCAGTGAGTCCAGAGAGTGCACTGGCACCACTTGGGAAGCAGAGCAGTGAGTCCAGAGAGTGCACTGGCACCACTGGGGATGCAGTGCAGTGAGTCCAGAGAGTGCACTGGCACCACTGGGGATGCAGTGCAGTGAGTGCAGAGAGTGCACTGGCACCACTGGGGATGCACTGCAGTGAGTCCAGAGAGTTCACTGGCACCACTGGAGATGCACTTCAGTGAGTGCAGAGACTGCACTGGCACCACTGGGAATGCAGTGCAGTGAGTCCAGTGAGTGTACAGGCACCACTGGGGATGCAGCGCAGTGACTCTAGAGAGTGCACTGGCACCACTGGGGATGCGGTGCAGTGAGTCCAGAGAGTGCACTGGCACCACTCAGGGTGCAGTGCGGTGAGTCCAGAGAGTGCACTGGCACCACTGGGGATGCAGTGCAGTGAGTCCAGAGAGTGCACTGGCAACACTGGGGATGCACTGCAGTGAGTCCAGAGAGTGCACTGGCACCAGTGGGGATGCACTACAGTGAGTCCAGGGATAGCACTGGCACCACTGGGGATGCAGTGCAGTGAGTCAAGAGAGTGCACTGGCAGGACTGGGGATGCAGTGCAGTGAGTCCAGAGAGTGCACTGGCACCACTGGGGATGCACTGCAGTGAGTCAAGAGAGTGCACTGGCAGGACTGGGGATGCAGTGCAGTGAGTCCAGAGAGTGCACTGGACCACTGGGGATGCAGTGCAGTGAGTCAAGAGAGTGCACTGGCAGGACTGGGGATGCAGTGCAGTGAGTCCAGAGAGTGCACTGGCACCACTGGGGATGCCCTGCAGTGAGTCCAGAGAGCGCACTGGCACCACTGGGGATGCACTGCAGTGAGTCCACAGAGTGCACTGGCACCACTGGGGATGCAGTGCAGTGAGTCCAGAGAGTGCACTGGCACCACTGGGGATGGACTGCAGTGAGTCCAGAGAGTGCACTGGCACCACTGAGAATGCCCTTCAGTGAGTCCAGAGAGTGCACTGGCACCACTGGGGATGCACTGCAGTGAGTCCACAGAGTGCACTAGCACCACTGGGGATGCAGTGCAGTGAGTCCAGAGAGTGTACTGGCAGCACTGGGGATGCACTGCAGTGAGTCCAGAGAGTGCACTGGCACCACTGGGGATACAGTGCAGTGAGTCCAGAGAGTGCACTGGCACCACTGAGAATGCACTTCAGTGAGTCCAGAGAGTGCACTGGCACCACTGGGGATGCACTGCAGTGAGTCCAGAGAGTGCACTAGCACCACTGGGAATGTAGTGCAGTGAATCCAGTGAGTGCACTGGCACCAGTGGGGATGCACTGCAGTGAGTCCAGAGAGTGCACTGGCACCACTGGAGATGCAGTACAGTGAGTCCAGTGAATGCACTGGCAACACTGGGGATGCAGTGCAGTGAGTCCAGAGAGTGCACTGGCACCACTGGGGATGCAGTATAGTGAGTCCAGTGAGTGCACTGGCACCACTGGGGATGCAGTGCAGTGAGTCCAGAGAGTGCACTGGCACCACTGGGGATGCACTGCAGTGAGTCCAGAGAGTGCACTGGAACCACTGATGATGCAGTACAGTGAGTCCAGTGAGTGCACTGGCACCACTGGGGATGTAGTGCAGTGACTCGAGAGAGTGCACTGCCACCACTGGGGATGCAGTGCAGTGAGTCCAGAGAGTGCACTGGCACCACTGGGGATGCAGTGCAGTGAGTCCAGAGAGTGCACTGGCACCAGTGGAGATGCACTGCAGTGAGTCCAGAGAGTGCATTGGCACCACTGGGGATGCAGTGCAGTGAGTCCAGAGAGTGCACTGGCACCACTGGGGATGCAGTGCAGTGAGTCCACAGAGTGCACTGGTACCACTGGGGATGCAGTGCAGTGAGTCCAGAGAGTGCACTGGCACCACTGGGGATGCACTGCAGTGAGTCCAGAGAGTGCACTGGCACCACTGGGGATGCACTGCAGTGAGTCCAGAGAGTGCACTGGCACCACTGGGGATGCAGTGCAGTGAGTCCAGAGAGTGCACTGGCACCACTGGGGATGCAGTGCAGTGAGTCCAGAGAGCGCACTGGCACCACTGGGGATGCACTGCAGTGAGTCCAGAGAGCGCACTGGCACCACTGGGGATGCACGGCAGTGAGTCCACAGAGTGCACTGGCACCACTGAGAATGCACTTCAGTGAGTCCAGAGAGTGCACTGGTACCACTGGGGATGCAGTGCAGTGAGTCCAGAGAGTGCTTTGGCACCACTGGGGATGCAGTACAGTGAGTCCAGAGAGTGCACTGGCACCACTGGGGATGCAGCGCAGTGACTCTAGAGAGTGCACTGGCACCACTGGGGATGCGGTGCAGTGAGTCCAGAGAGTGCACTGGCACCACTCAGGGTGCAGTGCGGTGAGTCCAGAGAGTGCACTGGCACCACTGGGGATGCAGTGCAGTGAGTCCAGAGAGTGCACTGGCACCACTGGGGATGCAGTGCAGTGAGTCCAGAGAGTGCACTGGCACCACTGGTGATGCACTGCAGTTACTCCAGAGAGTGCACTGGCACCACTGGGGATGCAGTGCAGTCAGTCCAGTGAGTGTACTGGCACCACTGGGGATGCACTGCAGTGAGTCCAGAGAGTGCACTGGCACCACTGAGAATGCCCTTCAGTGAGTCCAGAGAGTGCACTGGCACCACTGGGGATCCACTGCAGTGAGTCCACAGAGTGCACTAGCACCACTGGGGATGCAGTGCTGTGACTCCAGAGAGTGCACTGGCACCACTGGGGATGCACTTCAGTGAGTCCAGAGAGTGCACTGGCAGCACTGGGGATGCAGTGCAGTGAGTCCAGAGAGTGCATTGGCACCACTGGGGATGCAGTGCAGTGAGTCCAGAGAGTGCACTGGCAGCACAGAGGATGCAGTGCAGTGAGTCCAGAGAGTGCTCTGGCACCACTGGGGATGCAGTGCAGTGAGTCCAGAGAGTGCACTGGCACCACTGGGGATGCAGTGCAGTGAGTCCAGAGAGTGCAATGGCACCACTGGGGATGCACTGCAGTGAGTCCAGAGAGTGTACTGGCACCAGAGGGAATGCACTGCAGTGAGTCCAGTGAGTGCACTGGCACCACTGGGGATGCAGTGCAGTGAGTCCAGAGAGTGCACTGGCACCACTGGACATGCAGTGCAGTGAGTCCAGAGAGTACACTGGCACCACTGGGAATGCACTGCAGTGAGTCCAGAGAGTGCACTGGCTGCACTGGGAATGCAGTGCAGTGAGTCCAGAGAGTGCACTGGCACCAGAGGGAATGCACTGCAGTGAGTCCAGTGAGTGCACTGGCACCACTGGGGATGCAGTGCAGTGAGTGCAGAGAGTGCACTGGCACCACTGGACATGCAGTGCAGTGAGTCCAGAGAGTGCAGTGGCACCACTGGGGATGCAGTGCAGTGAGTCCACAGAGTGCACTGGCTGCACTGGGGATGCAGTGCAGTGAGTCCAGAGAGTGCACTGGCAATACTGGGGATGCAGTGCAGTGAGTCCAGAGAGTGCACTGGCACCACTGGGGATGCAGTGCAGTGAGTCCAGAGAGTGCACTGGCACCACTGGGGATGCAGTGCAGTGAGTCCAGAGAGTGCTCTGGCACCACTGGGGATGCACTGAAGTGAGTCCAGAGAGTGCACTGGCACCACTGGTGGTGCAGTGCAGTGAGTCCAGAGAGTGCACTGGCAACACTGGGGTTGCAGTGCAGTGAGTCCAGAGAGTGCACTGGCACCATGGGGATGCAGTGCAGTGAGTCCAGAGAGTGCACTGGCACCACTGGGGATGCAGTGCAGTGAGTCCAGAGAGTGCTCTGGCACCACTGGGGATGCAGTGCAGTGAGTCCAGAGAGTGCACTGGCACCACTGGGGATGCAGTGCAGTGAGTCCAGAGAGTGCACTGGAACCACTGGGGATGCAGTGCAGTGAGTCCAGAGAGTGCACTGGCACCACTGGTGATGCACTGCAGTGAGTCCAGAGAGTGCACTGGCACCACTGGGGATGCACTGCAGTGAGTCCAGAGAGTGCACTGGCACCACTGGGGATGCAGTGCAGTGAGTCCAGAGAGTGCACTGGCACCAGAGGGAATGCACTGCAGTGAGTCCAGTGAGTGTACTGGCACCAGTGGGGATGCAGTGCAGTGAGTGCAGAGAGTGCACTGGCACCACTGGGGATGCAGTGCAGTGAGTCCAGAGAGTGCACTGGCAGCACTGGGGATGCAGTGCAGTGAGTCCAGAGAGTGCACTGGCAGCACTGGAGAATCAGTGCAGTGAGTCCAGAGAGTGCACTGGCACCACTGGGGATGCAGTGCAGTGAGTCCAGAGAGTGCACTGGCACCACTGGGGATGCAGTGCAGTGAGTCCAGAGAGTGCTCTGGCACCACTGGGGATGCACTGAAGTGAGTCCAGAGAGTGCACTGGCACCACTGGGGATGCAGTGCAGTGAGTCCAGAGAGTGCACTGGCAACACTGGGGTTGCAGTGCAGTGAGTCCAGAGAGTGCACTGGCACCACTGGGGATGCAGTGCAGTGAGTCCAGAGTGTGCACTGGCACGACTTGGAATGCAGTGCAGTGAGTCCAGAGATTGCACTGGCACCACTGGGGATGCAGTGCAGTGAGTCCAGAGAGTGCACTGGCACCACTGGGGATGCACTGCAGTGAGTCCAGAGTGCACTAGCACCACTGGGGATGCACTGCAGTGAGTCCAGAGAGTGCACTGGCACCACCGGGAATGCACTGCAGTGAGTCCAGAGAGTGCACTGGCACCACTCAGGGTGCAGTGCGGTGAGTCCAGAGAGTGCACTGGCACCACTGGGGATGCAGTACAGTGAGTCCAGAGAGTGCACTGGCACCACTGGGGATGCACTGCAGTGAGTCCAGAGTGCACTAGCACCACTGGGGATGCACTGCAGTGAGTCCAGAGAGTGCACTGGCACCACCGGGAATGCACTGCAGTGAGTCCAGAGAGTGCACTGGCACCACTGGGGATGCACTTCAGTGAGTCCAGAGAGTGCACTGGCACCACTGGGGATGCAGTGACGCGAGTCCAGAGAGTGCACTGGCAGCACTGGGGATGCAGTGCAGTGAGTCCAGAGAGTGCACTGGCACCACAGGTGATGCACTCCAGTGAGTCCAGAGAGTGCACTTGCACCACGGGGGATGCAGTGCAGTGAGTCCAGAGAGTGCACTGGCACCACTGGGGTGCAGTGCAGTGAGTCCAGAGAGTGCACTGGCACCACTGGGGATGCAGTGCAGTGAGTCCAGAGAGTGCACTGGCACCACTGGGGATGCACTGCAGTGAGTCCTGAGAGTACACTGGCTCCACCGGGGATGCCCTGCAGTGAGTCCAGAGAGTGCACAGGCAGCACTGGGGATGCAGTGCAGTGAGTCCAGAGAGTGCACTGGCACCACTGGGGATGCACTGCAGTCACTCCAGAGAGTGCACTGGCACCACTGGGGATGCGGTGCAGTGAGTCCAGAGAGTGCACTGGAACCACTGGGGATGCGGTGGCGGGAGTCCAGAGAGTGCTTTGGCACCACTGGGGATGCAGTACAGTGAGTCCAGAGAGTGCACTGGCACCACTGGGGATGCAGCGCAGTGACTCTAGAGAGTGCACTGGCACCACTGGGGATGCGGTGCAGTGAGTCCAGAGAGTGCACTGGCACCACTCAGGGTGCAGTGCGGTGAGTCCAGAGAGTGCACTGGCACCACTGGGGATGCAGTGCAGTGAGTCCAGAGAGTGCACTGGCACCATTGTGACGCACTGCAGTGAGTCCAGAGAGTGCACTGGCACCACTGGGGATGCACTACAGTGAGTCCAGGGATAGCACTGGCACCACTGGGGATGCAGTGCAGTGAGTCCAGAGAGTGCACTGGCACCACTGGGGATGCAGTGCAGTGAGTCCAGAGAGTGCACTGGCACCACTGATGATGCAGTACAGTGAGTCCAGTGAGTGGACTGGCACAACTGGGGATGTAGTGCAGTGACTCGAGAGAGTGCACTGGAACCACTGGGGATGCAGTGCCGCGAGTCCAGAGAGTGCACTGGCTCCACTGGGGATGCGGTGCCGGAGGTCCAGAGAGTGCATTGGCACCACTGGGGATGCAGTGCAGTGACTCCAGAGAGTGCACTGGCACCAATGGGGATGCACTGCAGTGAGCCCAGAGAGTGCACTGGCACCACTGGGGATGCAGTGCAGTGAGTCCAGAGAGTGCACTTGCACCACTGAGAATGCACTTCAGTGAGTCCAGAGAGTGCACTGGCACCACTGGGGATGCAGTGCAGTGAGTCCAGAGAGTGCACTGGCACCACTTGGGATGCAGAGCAGTGAGTCCAGAGAGTGCACTGGCACCACTGGGGATGCAGTGCAGTGAGTCCAGAGAGTGCACTGGCACCACTGGGGATGCAGTGCAGTGAGTCCAGAGAGTGCACTGGCACCACTGGGGATGCACTGCAGTGAGTCCAGAGAGTTCACTGGCACCACTGGAGATGCACTTCAGTGAGTGCAGAGACTGCACTGGCACCACTGGGGATGCAGTGCAGTGAGTCCAGTGAGTGTACAGGCACCACTGGGGATGCAGCGCAGTGAGTCCAGAGAGTGCACTGGCACCACTGAGAATGCACTTCAGTGTGTCCAGAGAGTGTACTGGCACCACTGGTGATGCACTGCAGTGAGTCCAGAGAGTGCACTGGCACCACTGTGGATGCAGTGCAGTGAGTCCAGAGAGTGCACTGGCAACACTGGGGATGCACTGCAGTGAGTCCAGAGAGTGCACTGGCACCAGTGGGGATGCAGTGCAGTGAGTCCAGAGTGTGCACTGGCACCACTGGGAATGCAGTGCAGTGAGTCCAGAGATCGCACTGGCACCACGGGGGATGCACTTCAGTGAGTCCAGAGAGTGCACTGGCACCACTGGGGATGCAGTGCAGTGAGTCCAGAGAGTGCACTGGCAGCACTGGGGATGCACTGCAGTGAGTCCAGAGAGTGCTCTGGCACCACTGGGGATGCAGTGCAGTGAGTCCAGAGAGTGCACTGGCACCACTGAGGATGCAGTGCAGTGAGTCCAGAGAGTGCACTGGCACCACTGGTGATGCACTGCAGTTACTCCAGAGAGTGCACTGGCACCACTGGGGATGCGGTGCGGAGAGTCCAGAGAGTGCACTGGCACCACTGGTGATGCACTGCAGTGAGTCCAGAGAGTGCACTGGCACCACTGAGAATGCCCTTCAGTGAGTCCAGAGAGTGCACTGGCACCACTGGGGATGCACTGCAGTGAGTCCACAGAGTGCACTAGCACCACTGGGGATGCAGTGCAGTGAGTCCAGAGAGTGTACTGGCAGCACTGGGGATGCACTGCAGTGAGTCCAGAGAGTGCACTGGCACCACTGGGGATACAGTGCAGTGAGTCCAGAGAGCGCACTGGCACCACTGGGGATGCAGTGCAGTGAGTCCAGAGAGTGCACTGGCACCACTGAGAATGCACTTCAGTGAGTCCAGAGAGTGCACTGGCACCACTGGGGATGCACTGCAGTGAGTCCAGAGAGTGCACTAGCACCACTGGGAATGTAGTGCAGTGAATCCAGTGAGTGCACTGGCACCAGTGGGGATGCACTGCAGTGAGTCCAGAGAGTGCACTGGCACCACTGGGGATGCACTGCAGTGAGCCCAGAGAGTGCACTGGCACCACTGGAGATGCAGTACAGTGAGTCCAGTGAATGCACTGGCAACACTGGGGATGCAGTGCAGTGAGTCCAGAGAGTGCACTGGCACCACTGGGGATGCAGTATAGTGAGTCCAGTGAGTGCACTGGCACCACTGGGGATGCAGTGCAGTGAGTCCAGAGAGTGCACTGGCACCACTGGGGATGCACTGCAGTGAGTCCAGAGAGTGCACTGGCACCACTGATGATGCAGTACAGTGAGTCCAGTGAGTGCACTGGCACCACTGGGGATGTAGTGCAGTGACTCGAGAGAGTGCACTGCCACCACTGGGGATGCAGTGCAGTGAGTCCAGAGAGTGCACTGGCACCACTTGGGATGCAGTGCAGTGAGTCCAGAGAGTGCACTGGCACCAGTGGAGATGCACTGCAGTGAGTCCAGAGAGTGCATTGGCACCACTGGGGATGCAGTGCAGTGAGTCCAGAGAGTGCACTGGCACCACTGGGGATGCACTGCAGTGAGTCCACAGAGTGCACTGGTACCACTGGGGATGCAGTGCAGTGAGTCCAGAGAGTGCACTGGCACCACTGGGGATGCACTGCAGTGAGTCCAGAGAGTGCACTGGCACCACTGGGAATGCACTGCAGTGAGTCCAGAGAGTGCACTGGCACCACTGGGGATGCACTGCAGTGAGTCCAGAGAGTGCATTGGCACCACTGGGGATGCAGTGCAGTGAGTCCAGAGAGTGCACTGGCACCACTGGGGATGCACTGCAGTGAGTCCAGAGAGTGCACTGGCACCAGTGGAGATGCACTGCAGTGAGTCCAGAGAGTGCATTGGCACCACTGGGGATGCAGTGCAGTGAGTCCAGAGAGTGCACTGGCACCACTGGGGATGCACTGCAGTGAGTCCACAGAGTGCATTGGCACCACTGGGGATGCAGTGCAGTGAGTCCAGAGAGTGCACTGGCACCACTGGGGATGCACTGCAGTGAGTCCACAGAGTGCACTGGCACCACTGGGGATGCACTGCAGTGAGTCCAGAGAGTGCACTGGCACCACTGGGGATGCAGTGCAGTGAGTCCAGAGAGCGCACTGGCACCACTGGGGATGCACTGCAGTGAGTCCAGAGAGCGCACTGGCACCACTGGGGATGCACGGCAGTGAGTCCAGAGAGTGCACTGGCACCACTGAGAATGCACTTCAGTGAGTCCAGAGAGTGCACTGGCACCACTGGGGATGCACTGCAGTGAGTCCAGAGAGTGCACTAGCACCACTGGGGATGCAGTGCAGTGAATCCAGTGAGTGCACTGGCACCACTGGGGATGCAGTGCAGTGAGTCAAGAGAGTGCACTGGCACAACTGGGGATGCACTGCAGTGAGCCCAGAGAGTGCACTGGCACCACTGGGGATGCGGTGCCGGGAGTCCAGAGAGTGCACTCGCACCACTGGGGATGCAGTGCAGTGAGTCCAGAGAGTGCACTGGCACCACTGGGGATGCAGTGCAGTGAGTCCAGAGAGTGCACTGGCACCACTGGGGATGCACTGCAGTGAGTCCAGAGAGTGCTCTGGCACCACTGGGGATGCAGTGCAGTGAGTCCAGAGAGTGCACTGGCACCACTGGGGATGCAGTGCAGTGAGTCCAGAGAGTGCACTGGCACCACTGGTGATGCACTGCAGTTACTCCAGAGAGTGCACTGGCACCACTGGGGATGCGGTGCGGTGAGTCCAGAGAGTGCACTGGCACCACTGGGAATGCAGTGCAGTCAGTCCAGTGAGTGTACTGGCACCACTGGGGATGCACTGCAGTGAGTCCAGAGAGTGCACTGGCACCACTGAGAACGCCCTTCAGTGAGTCCAGAGAGTGCACTGGCACCACTGGGGATCCACTGCAGTGAGTCCACAGAGTGCACTAGCACCACTGGGGATGCAGTGCTGTGACTCCAGAGAGTGCACTGGCACCACTGGGGATGCACTTCAGTGAGTCCAGAGAGTGCACTGGCACCACTGGGGATGCAGTGCAGTGAGTCCAGAGAGTGCATTGGCACCACTGGGGATGCAGTGCAGTGAGTCCAGAGAGTGCACTGGCAGCACAGAGGATGCAGTGCAGTGAGTCCAGAGAGTGCTCTGGCACCACTGGGGATGCAGTGCAGTGAGTCCAGAGAGTGCACTGGCACCACTGGAGATGCAGTGCAGTGAGTCCAGAGAGTGCAATGGCACCACTGGGGATGCACTGCAGTGAGTCCAGAGAGTGTACTGGCACCAGAGGGAATGCACTGCAGTGAGTCCAGTGAGTGCACTGGCACCACTGGGGATGCAGTGCAGTGACTCCAGAGAGTGCACTGGCACCACTGGACATGCAGTGCAGTGAGTCCAGAGACTGCACTGGCACCACTGGGAATGCACTGCAGTGAGTCCAGAGAGTGCACTGGCACCACTGGGGATGCAGTGCAGTGAGTCCAGAGAGTGCACTGGCACCAGAGGGAATGCACTGCAGTGAGTCCAGTGAGTGCACTGGCACCACTGGGGATGCAGTGCAGTGAGTGCAGAGAGTGCACTGGCACCACTGGACATGCAGTGCAGTGAGTCCAGAGAGTGCAGTGGCACCACTGGGGATGCAGTGCAGTGAGTCCAGAGAGTGCACTGGCTGCACTGGGGATGCAGTGCAGTGAGTCCAGAGAGTGCACTGGCAATACTGGGGATGCAGTGCAGTGAGTCCAGAGAGTGCACTGGCACCACTGGGGATGCAGTGCAGTGAGTCCAGAGAGTGCACTGGCACCACTGGGGATGCAGTGCAGTGAGTCCAGAGAGTGCTCTGGCACCACTGGGGATGCACTGAAGTGAGTGCAGAGAGTGCACTGGCACCACTGGGGATGCAGTGCAGTGAGTCCAGAGAGTGCACTGGCAACACTGGGGTTGCAGTGCAGTGAGTCCAGAGAGTGCACTGGCACCACTGGGGATGCAGTGCAGTGAGTCCAGAGAGTGCACTGGCAGCACAGAGGATGCAGTGCAGTGAGTCCAGAGAGTGCTCTGGCACCACTGGGGATGCAGTGCAGTGAGTCCAGAGAGTGCACTGGCACCACTGGGGATGCAGTGCAGTGAGTCCAGAGAGTGCACTGGCACCACTGGGGATGCAGTGCAGTGAGTCCAGAGAGTGCACTGGCACCACTGGTGATGCAATGCAGTGAGTCCAGAGAGTGCACTGGCACCACTGGGGATGCACTGCAGTGAGTCCAGAGAGTGCACTGGCACCACTGGGGATGCAGTGCAGTGAGTCCAGAGAGTGCACTGGCACCAGAGGGAATGCACTGCAGTGAGTCCAGTGAGTGTACTGGCACCAGTGGGGATGCAGTGCAGTGAGTGCAGAGAGTGCACTGGCACCACTGGGGATGCAGTGCAGTGAGTCCAGAGAGTGCACTGGCAGCACTGGAGAATCAGTGCAGTGAGTCCAGAGAGTGCACTGGCAATACTGGGGATGCAGTGCAGTGAGTCCAGAGAGTGCACTGGCACCACTGGGGATGCAGTGCAGTGAGTCCAGAGAGTGCACTGGCACCACTGGGGATGCAGTGCAGTGAGTCCAGAGAGTGCTCTGGCACCACTGGGGATGCACTGAAGTGAGTCCAGAGAGTGCACTGGCACCACTGGGGATGCACTGCAGTGAGTCCAGAGAGTGCACTGGCAACACTGGGGTTGCAGTGCAGTGAGTCCAGAGAGTGCACTGGCACCACTGGGGATGCAGTGCAGTGAGTCCAGAGTGTGCACTGGCACGACTGGGAATGCAGTGCAGTGAGTCCAGAGATTGCACTGGCACCACTGGGGATGCACTTCAGTGAGTCCAGAGAGTGCACTGGCACCACAGGTTATGCAATGCAGTGAGTCCAGAGAGTGCACTGGCACCACTGGGGATGCAGTGCAGTGAGTCCAGAGAGTGCACTGGCACCACTGGGGATGCACTGCAGTGAGTCCAGAGAGTGCACTGGCACCAGAGGGAATGCACTGCAGTGAGTCCAGTGAGTTCACTGGCACCACTGGGTATGCAGTGCAGTGAGTGCAGAGAGTGCACTGGCACAACTGGGGATGCAGTGCAGTGAGTCCAGAGAGTGCAGTGACACCACTGGGGATGCAGTGCAGTGAGTCCAGAGAGTGCAGAGGCAGCACTGGGGATGCAGTGCAGTGAGTCCAGAGAGTGCACTGGCACCACTGGGGATGCACTGCAGTGAGTCCAGAGAGTGCACTGGCACCACTGGGGATGCAGTGCAGTGAGTCCAGTGAGTGTACTGGCACCACTGGCGATGCACTGCAGTGAGTCCAGAGAGTGCACTGGCACCACTGAGAATTCACTTCAGTGAGTCCAGAGAGTGCACTGGCACCACTGGGGATGCAGTGCAGTGAGTCCAGAGAGTGCACTGGCACCACCGGGAATGCACTGCAGTGAGTCCAGAGAGTGCACTGGCACCACTCAGGGTGCAGTGCGGTGAGTCCAGAGAGTGCACTGGCACCACTGGGGATGCAGTACAGTGAGTCCAGAGAGTGCACTGGCACCACTGGGGATGCACTGCAGTGAGTCCAGAGTGCACTAGCACCACTGGGGATGCACTGCAGTGAGTCCAGAGAGTGCACTGGCACCACCGGGAATGCACTGCAGTGAGTCCAGAGAGTGCACTGGCACCACTGGGGATGCACTTCAGTGAGTCCAGAGAGTGCACTGGCACCACTGGGGATGCAGTGACGCGAGTCCAGAGAGTGCACTGGCAGCACTGGGGATGCAGTGCAGTGAGTCCAGAGAGTGCACTGGCACCACAGGTGATGCACTCCAGTGAGTCCAGAGAGTGCACTTGCACCACGGGGGATGCAGTGCAGTGAGTCCAGAGAGTGCACTGGCACCACTGGGGATGCAGTGCAGTGAGTCCAGAGAGTGCACTGGCACCACTGGGGATGCAGTGCAGTGAGTCCAGAGAGTGCACTGGCACCACTGGGGATGCACTGCAGTGAGTCCTGAGAGTACACTGGCTCCACCGGGGATGCCCTGCAGTGAGTCCAGAGAGTGCACAGGCAGCACTGGGGATGCAGTGCAGTGAGTCCAGAGAGTGCACTGGCACCACTGGGGATGCACTGCAGTCACTCCAGAGAGTGCACTGGCACCACTGGGGATGCGGTGCAGTGAGTCCAGAGAGTGCACTGGAACCACTGGGGATGCGGTGGCGGGAGTCCAGAGAGTGCTTTGGCACCACTGGGGATGCAGTACAGTGAGTCCAGAGAGTGCACTGGCACCACTGGGGATGCAGCGCAGTGACTCTAGAGAGTGCACTGGCACCACTGGGGATGCGGTGCAGTGAGTCCAGAGAGTGCACTGGCACCACTCAGGGTGCAGTGCGGTGAGTCCAGAGAGTGCACTGGCACCACTGGGGATGCAGTGCAGTGAGTCCAGAGAGTGCACTGGCACCATTGTGACGCACTGCAGTGAGTCCAGAGAGTGCACTGGCACCACTGGGGATGCACTACAGTGAGTCCAGGGATAGCACTGGCACCACTGGGGATGCAGTGCAGTGAGTCCAGAGAGTGCACTGGCACCACTGGGGATGCAGTGCAGTGAGTCCAGAGAGTGCACTGGCACCACTGATGATGCAGTACAGTGAGTCCAGTGAGTGGACTGGCACAACTGGGGATGTAGTGCAGTGACTCGAGAGAGTGCACTGGAACCACTGGGGATGCAGTGCCGCGAGTCCAGAGAGTGCACTGGCTCCACTGGGGATGCGGTGCCGGAGGTCCAGAGAGTGCATTGGCACCACTGGGGATGCAGTGCAGTGACTCCAGAGAGTGCACTGGCACCAATGGGGATGCACTGCAGTGAGCCCAGAGAGTGCACTGGCACCACTGGGGATGCAGTGCAGTGAGTCCAGAGAGTGCACTTGCACCACTGAGAATGCACTTCAGTGAGTCCAGAGAGTGCACTGGCACCACTGGGGATGCAGTGCAGTGAGTCCAGAGAGTGCACTGGCACCACTTGGGATGCAGAGCAGTGAGTCCAGAGAGTGCACTGGCACCACTGGGGATGCAGTGCAGTGAGTCCAGAGAGTGCACTGGCACCACTGGGGATGCAGTGCAGTGAGTCCAGAGAGTGCACTGGCACCACTGGGGATGCACTGCAGTGAGTCCAGAGAGTTCACTGGCACCACTGGAGATGCACTTCAGTGAGTGCAGAGACTGCACTGGCACCACTGGGGATGCAGTGCAGTGAGTCCAGTGAGTGTACAGGCACCACTGGGGATGCAGCGCAGTGAGTCCAGAGAGTGCACTGGCACCACTGAGAATGCACTTCAGTGTGTCCAGAGAGTGTACTGGCACCACTGGTGATGCACTGCAGTGAGTCCAGAGAGTGCACTGGCACCACTGTGGATGCAGTGCAGTGAGTCCAGAGAGTGCACTGGCAACACTGGGGATGCACTGCAGTGAGTCCAGAGAGTGCACTGGCACCAGTGGGGATGCAGTGCAGTGAGTCCAGAGTGTGCACTGGCACCACTGGGAATGCAGTGCAGTGAGTCCAGAGATCGCACTGGCACCACGGGGGATGCACTTCAGTGAGTCCAGAGAGTGCACTGGCACCACTGGGGATGCAGTGCAGTGAGTCCAGAGAGTGCACTGGCAGCACTGGGGATGCACTGCAGTGAGTCCAGAGAGTGCTCTGGCACCACTGGGGATGCAGTGCAGTGAGTCCAGAGAGTGCACTGGCACCACTGAGGATGCAGTGCAGTGAGTCCAGAGAGTGCACTGGCACCACTGGTGATGCACTGCAGTTACTCCAGAGAGTGCACTGGCACCACTGGGGATGCGGTGCGGAGAGTCCAGAGAGTGCACTGGCACCACTGGTGATGCACTGCAGTGAGTCCAGAGAGTGCACTGGCACCACTGAGAATGCCCTTCAGTGAGTCCAGAGAGTGCACTGGCACCACTGGGGATGCACTGCAGTGAGTCCACAGAGTGCACTAGCACCACTGGGGATGCAGTGCAGTGAGTCCAGAGAGTGTACTGGCAGCACTGGGGATGCACTGCAGTGAGTCCAGAGAGTGCACTGGCACCACTGGGGATACAGTGCAGTGAGTCCAGAGAGCGCACTGGCACCACTGGGGATGCAGTGCAGTGAGTCCAGAGAGTGCACTGGCACCACTGAGAATGCACTTCAGTGAGTCCAGAGAGTGCACTGGCACCACTGGGGATGCACTGCAGTGAGTCCAGAGAGTGCACTAGCACCACTGGGAATGTAGTGCAGTGAATCCAGTGAGTGCACTGGCACCAGTGGGGATGCACTGCAGTGAGTCCAGAGAGTGCACTGGCACCACTGGGGATGCACTGCAGTGAGCCCAGAGAGTGCACTGGCACCACTGGAGATGCAGTACAGTGAGTCCAGTGAATGCACTGGCAACACTGGGGATGCAGTGCAGTGAGTCCAGAGAGTGCACTGGCACCACTGGGGATGCAGTATAGTGAGTCCAGTGAGTGCACTGGCACCACTGGGGATGCAGTGCAGTGAGTCCAGAGAGTGCACTGGCACCACTGGGGATGCACTGCAGTGAGTCCAGAGAGTGCACTGGCACCACTGATGATGCAGTACAGTGAGTCCAGTGAGTGCACTGGCACCACTGGGGATGTAGTGCAGTGACTCGAGAGAGTGCACTGCCACCACTGGGGATGCAGTGCAGTGAGTCCAGAGAGTGCACTGGCACCACTTGGGATGCAGTGCAGTGAGTCCAGAGAGTGCACTGGCACCAGTGGAGATGCACTGCAGTGAGTCCAGAGAGTGCATTGGCACCACTGGGGATGCAGTGCAGTGAGTCCAGAGAGTGCACTGGCACCACTGGGGATGCACTGCAGTGAGTCCACAGAGTGCACTGGTACCACTGGGGATGCAGTGCAGTGAGTCCAGAGAGTGCACTGGCACCACTGGGGATGCACTGCAGTGAGTCCAGAGAGTGCACTGGCACCACTGGGAATGCACTGCAGTGAGTCCAGAGAGTGCACTGGCACCACTGGGGATGCACTGCAGTGAGTCCAGAGAGTGCATTGGCACCACTGGGGATGCAGTGCAGTGAGTCCAGAGAGTGCACTGGCACCACTGGGGATGCACTGCAGTGAGTCCAGAGAGTGCACTGGCACCAGTGGAGATGCACTGCAGTGAGTCCAGAGAGTGCATTGGCACCACTGGGGATGCAGTGCAGTGAGTCCAGAGAGTGCACTGGCACCACTGGGGATGCACTGCAGTGAGTCCACAGAGTGCATTGGCACCACTGGGGATGCAGTGCAGTGAGTCCAGAGAGTGCACTGGCACCACTGGGGATGCACTGCAGTGAGTCCACAGAGTGCACTGGCACCACTGGGGATGCACTGCAGTGAGTCCAGAGAGTGCACTGGCACCACTGGGGATGCAGTGCAGTGAGTCCAGAGAGCGCACTGGCACCACTGGGGATGCACTGCAGTGAGTCCAGAGAGCGCACTGGCACCACTGGGGATGCACGGCAGTGAGTCCAGAGAGTGCACTGGCACCACTGAGAATGCACTTCAGTGAGTCCAGAGAGTGCACTGGCACCACTGGGGATGCACTGCAGTGAGTCCAGAGAGTGCACTAGCACCACTGGGGATGCAGTGCAGTGAATCCAGTGAGTGCACTGGCACCACTGGGGATGCAGTGCAGTGAGTCAAGAGAGTGCACTGGCACAACTGGGGATGCACTGCAGTGAGCCCAGAGAGTGCACTGGCACCACTGGGGATGCGGTGCCGGGAGTCCAGAGAGTGCACTCGCACCACTGGGGATGCAGTGCAGTGAGTCCAGAGAGTGCACTGGCACCACTGGGGATGCAGTGCAGTGAGTCCAGAGAGTGCACTGGCACCACTGGGGATGCACTGCAGTGAGTCCAGAGAGTGCTCTGGCACTACTGGGGATGCAGTGCAGTGAGTCCAGAGAGTGCACTGGCACCACTGGGGATGCAGTGCAGTGAGTCCAGAGAGTGCACTGGCACCACTGGTGATGCACTGCAGTTACTCCAGAGAGTGCACTGGCACCACTGGGGATGCGGTGCGGTGAGTCCAGAGAGTGCACTGGCACCACTGGGAATGCAGTGCAGTCAGTCCAGTGAGTGTACTGGCACCACTGGGGATGCACTGCAGTGAGTCCAGAGAGTGCACTGGCACCACTGAGAACGCCCTTCAGTGAGTCCAGAGAGTGCACTGGCACCACTGGGGATCCACTGCAGTGAGTCCACAGAGTGCACTAGCACCACTGGGGATGCAGTGCTGTGACTCCAGAGAGTGCACTGGCACCACTGGGGATGCACTTCAGTGAGTCCAGAGAGTGCACTGGCACCACTGGGGATGCAGTGCAGTGAGTCCAGAGAGTGCATTGGCACCACTGGGGATGCAGTGCAGTGAGTCCAGAGAGTGCACTGGCAGCACAGAGGATGCAGTGCAGTGAGTCCAGAGAGTGCTCTGGCACCACTGGGGATGCAGTGCAGTGAGTCCAGAGAGTGCACTGGCACCACTGGGGATGCAGTGCAGTGAGTCCAGAGAGTGCAATGGCACCACTGGGGATGCACTGCAGTGAGTCCAGAGAGTGTACTGGCACCAGAGGGAATGCACTGCAGTGAGTCCAGTGAGTGCACTGGCACCACTGGGGATGCAGTGCAGTGAGTGCAGAGAGTGCACTGGCACCACTGGACATGCAGTGCAGTGAGTCCAGAGACTGCACTGGCACCACTGGGAATGCACTGCAGTGAGTCCAGAGAGTGCACTGGCACCACTGGGGATGCAGTGCAGTGAGTCCAGAGAGTGCACTGGCACCAGAGGGAATGCACTGCAGTGAGTCCAGTGAGTGCACTGGCACCACTGGGGATGCAGTGCAGTGAGTGCAGAGAGTGCACTGGCACCACTGGACATGCAGTGCAGTGAGTCCAGAGAGTGCAGTGGCACCACTGGGGATGCAGTGCAGTGAGTCCAGAGAGTGCACTGGCTGCACTGGGGATGCAGTGCAGTGAGTCCAGAGAGTGCACTGGCAATACTGGGGATGCAGTGCAGTGAGTCCAGAGAGTGCACTGGCACCACTGGGGATGCAGTGCAGTGAGTCCAGAGAGTGCACTGGCACCACTGGGGATGCAGTGCAGTGAGTCCAGAGAGTGCTCTGGCACCACTGGGGATGCACTGAAGTGAGTGCAGAGAGTGCACTGGCACCACTGGGGATGCAGTGCAGTGAGTCCAGAGAGTGCACTGGCAACACTGGGGTTGCAGTGCAGTGAGTCCAGAGAGTGCACTGGCACCACTGGGGATGCAGTGCAGTGAGTCCAGAGAGTGCACTGGCAGCACAGAGGATGCAGTGCAGTGAGTCCAGAGAGTGCTCTGGCACCACTGGGGATGCAGTGCAGTGAGTCCAGAGAGTGCACTGGCACCACTGGGGATGCAGTGCAGTGAGTCCAGAGAGTGCACTGGCACCACTGGGGATGCAGTGCAGTGAGTCCAGAGAGTGCACTGGCACCACTGGTGATGCAATGCAGTGAGTCCAGAGAGTGCACTGGCACCACTGGGGATGCACTGCAGTGAGTCCAGAGAGTGCACTGGCACCACTGGGGATGCAGTGCAGTGAGTCCAGAGAGTGCACTGGCACCAGAGGGAATGCACTGCAGTGAGTCCAGTGAGTGTACTGGCACCAGTGGGGATGCAGTGCAGTGAGTGCAGAGAGTGCACTGGCACCACTGGGGATGCAGTGCAGTGAGTCCAGAGAGTGCACTGGCAGCACTGGAGAATCAGTGCAGTGAGTCCAGAGAGTGCACTGGCAATACTGGGGATGCAGTGCAGTGAGTCCAGAGAGTGCACTGGCACCACTGGGGATGCAGTGCAGTGAGTCCAGAGAGTGCACTGGCACCACTGGGGATGCAGTGCAGTGAGTCCAGAGAGTGCTCTGGCACCACTGGGGATGCACTGAAGTGAGTCCAGAGAGTGCACTGGCACCACTGGGGATGCACTGCAGTGAGTCCAGAGAGTGCACTGGCAACACTGGGGTTGCAGTGCAGTGAGTCCAGAGAGTGCACTGGCACCACTGGGGATGCAGTGCAGTGAGTCCAGAGTGTGCACTGGCACGACTGGGAATGCAGTGCAGTGAGTCCAGAGATTGCACTGGCACCACTGGGGATGCACTTCAGTGAGTCCAGAGAGTGCACTGGCACCACAGGTTATGCAATGCAGTGAGTCCAGAGAGTGCACTGGCACCACTGGGGATGCAGTGCAGTGAGTCCAGAGAGTGCACTGGCACCACTGGGGATGCACTGCAGTGAGTCCAGAGAGTGCACTGGCACCAGAGGGAATGCACTGCAGTGAGTCCAGTGAGTTCACTGGCACCACTGGGTATGCAGTGCAGTGAGTGCAGAGAGTGCACTGGCACAACTGGGGATGCAGTGCAGTGAGTCCAGAGAGTGCAGTGACACCACTGGGGATGCAGTGCAGTGAGTCCAGAGAGTGCAGAGGCAGCACTGGGGATGCAGTGCAGTGAGTCCAGAGAGTGCACTGGCACCACTGGGGATGCACTGCAGTGAGTCCAGAGAGTGCACTGGCACCACTGGGGATGCAGTGCAGTGAGTCCAGTGAGTGTACTGGCACCACTGGCGATGCACTGCAGTGAGTCCAGAGAGTGCACTGGCACCACTGAGAATTCACTTCAGTGAGTCCAGAGAGTGCACTGGCACCACTGGGGATGCAGTGCAGTGAGTCCAGAGAGTGCACTGGCACCACTGAGAATGCACTTCAGTGAGTCCAAAGAGTGCACTGGCACCACTGGGGATGCACTGCAGTGAGTCCAGAGAGTGCACTATCACCACTGGGAATGCAGTACAGTGAGTCCAGTGAGTGCACTGGCACCACTGGGGATGTAGTGCAGTGACTCGAGAGAGTGCACTGGCACCACTGGGGATGCAGTGCAGTGAGTCCAGAGAGTGCACTGGTACCACTTGGGATGCAGTACAGTGAGTCCAGTGAGTGCACTGGCACCACTGGGGATGCAGTGCAGTGAGTCCAGAGAGTGCATTGGCACCACTGGGGATGCAGTGCAGTGAGTCCAGAGAGTGCACTGGCACCACTGGGGATGCACTGCAGTCACTCCAGAGAGTGCACTGGCACCACTGATGATGCAGTAGAGTGAGTCCAGTGAGCGCACTGGCACCACTGGGGATGTAGTACAGTGACTCGAGAGAGTGCACTGGCACCACTGGGGATGCAGTGCAGTGAGTCCAGAGAGTGCACTGGCACCACTTGGGATGCAGTGCAGTGAGTCCAGAGAGTGCACTGGCACCACTGGGGATGCAGTGCAGTGAGTCCAGAGAGTGCATTGGCACCACTGGGGATGCAGTGCAGTGAGTCCAGAGAGTGCACTGGCACCACTGGGGATGCACTGCAGTGAGTCCAGAGAGTGCACTGGCAGCAGTGGGGATGCACTGCAGTGAGTCCAGAGAGTGCACTGGCACCACTGGGGATGCACTGCAGTGAGTCCAGAGAGTGCAGTGGCACCACTGGGGATGCAGTGCAGTGAGTCCAGAGAGTGCACTGGCACCACTGGGGATGCAGTGCAGTGAGTCCAGAGAGTGCACTGGCACCACTGGGGATGCAGTGCAGTGAGTCCAGAGAGTGCACTGGCAGCACTGGGGATGCAGTGCAGTGAGTCCAGAGAGTGCACTGGCACCACTGGGGATGCACTTCAGTGAGTCCAGAGAGCGCACTGGCACCACTGGGGATGCAGTGCAGTGAGTCCAGAGAGTGCACTTGCACCACTGAGAATGCACTTCAGTGAGTCCAGAGAGTGCACTGGCACCACTGGGGATGCACTGCAGTGAGTCCAGAGAGTGCACTAGCACCACTGGGGAATGCAGTGCAGTGAGTCCAGTGAGTACATTGACACCACTGGGGATGCAGTGCAGTGAGTCAAGAGAGTGCACTGTCACCACTGGGGATGCACTGCAGTGAGCCCAGAGAGTGCACTGGCACCACTGGGGATGCGGTGCCGGGAGTCCAGAGAGTGCTTTGGCACCACTGGGGATGCACTGCAGTTACTCCAGAGAGTGAACTGGCAACACTGGGGATGCAGTACAGTGAGTCCAGAGAGTGCACTGGCACCACTGGGGATGCACTGCAGTGAGTCCAGAGAGTGCACTGGCACCACTCAGGGTGCAGTGCGGTGAGTCCAGAGAATGCACTGGCACCACTGGGGATGCAGTGCAGTGAGTCCAGAGAGTGCACTGGCACCACTGGGGATGCAGTGCAGTGAGTCCAGAGAGTGCACTGGCACCACTGAGAATTCACTTCAGTGAGTCCAGAGAGTGCACTGGCACCACTGGGGATGCAGTGCAGTGAGTCCAGAGAGTGCACTGGCACCACTGAGAATGCACTTCAGTGAGTCCAAAGAGTGCACTGGCACCACTGGGGATGCACTGCAGTGAGTCCAGAGAGTGCACTATCACCACTGGGAATGCAGTACAGTGAGTCCAGTGAGTGCACTGGCACCACTGGGGATGTAGTGCAGTGACTCGAGAGAGTGCACTGGCACCACTGGGGATGCACTGCCGTGAGTCCAGAGAGTGCACTGGTACCACTTGGGATGCAGTACAGTGAGTCCAGTGAGTGCACTGGCACCACTGGGGATGCAGTGCAGTGAGTCCAGAGAGTGCATTGGCACCACTGGGGATGCAGTGCAGTGAGTCCAGAGAGTGCACTAGCAGCACTGGGGATGCACTGCAGTCACTCCAGAGAGTGCACTGGCACCACTGATGATGCAGTAGAGTGAGTCCAGTGAGCGCACTGGCACCACTGGGGATGTAGTGCAGTGACTCGAGAGAGTGCACTGGCACCACTGGGGATGCAGTGCAGTGAGTCCAGAGAGTGCACTGGCACCACTTGGGATGCAGTGCAGTGAGTCCAGAGAGTGCACTGGCACCACTGGGGATGCAGTGCAGTGAGTCCAGAGAGTGCATTGGCACCACTGGGGATGCAGTGCAGTGAGTCCAGAGAGTGCACTGGCACCACTGGGGATGCACTGCTGTGAGTCCAGAGAGTGCACTGGCAGCAGTGGGGATGCACTGCAGTGAGTCCAGAGAGTGCACTGGCACCACTGGGGATGCAGTGCAGTGAGTCCAGAGAGTGCAGTGGCACCACTGGGGATGCAGTGCAGTGAGTCCAGAGAGTGCACTGGCACCACTGGGGATGCAGTGCAGTGAGTCCAGAGAGTGCACTGGCACCACTGGGGATGCAGTGCAGTGAGTCCAGAGAGTGCACTGGCAGCACTGGGGATGCAGTGCAGTGAGTCCAGAGAGTGCACTGGCACCACTGGGGATGCACTGCAGTGAGTCCAGAGAGTGCACTGGCACCACTGGGGATGCACTGCAGTGAGTCCTCAGAGTGCACTGGAACCACTGAGAATGCACTTCAGTGAGTCCAGGGAGTGCACTGGCACCACTGGGGATGCACTGCAGTGAGTCCAGAGAGTGCACTAGCACCACTGGGGAATGCAGTGCAGTGAGTCCAGTGAGTACACTGACACCACTGGGGATGCAGTGCAGTGAGTCAAGAGAGTGCACTGTCACCACTGGGGATGCACTGCAGTGAGCCCAGAGAGTGCACTGGCACCACTGGGGATGCGGTGCCGGGAGTCCAGAGAGTGCTTTGGCACCACTGGGGATGCACTGCAGTTACTCCAGAGAGTGAACTGGCAACACTGGGGATGCAGTACAGTGAGTCCAGAGAGTGCACTGGCACCACTGGGGATGCACTGCAGTGAGTCCAGAGAGTGCACTGGCACCACTCAGGGTGCAGTGCGGTGAGTCCAGAGAATGCACTGGCACCACTGGGGATGCAGTGCAGTGAGTCCAGAGAGCGCACTGGCTCCACTGGGGATGCAGTGCAGTCAGTCTTGTGAGTGTACTGGCACCACTGGGGATGCAGTGCAGTGAGTCCAGAGAGTGCACTGGCACCACTGAGAATGCACTTCAGTGAGTCCAGAGAGTGCACTGGCACCACTGGGGATGCACTGCAGTGAGTCCAGAGAGTGCACTGGCACCAACGGGGATGCACTGCAGTGAGTCCAGAGAGTGCACTGGCACCACTGGGGATGCAGTTCAGTGAGTCCAGAGAGTGCACGGGCTCCACTGGGGATGCAGTGCAGTGAGTCCAGAGAGTGCACTGGCACCACCGGGGATGCAGTGCAGTGAGTCCAGAGAGTGCACTGACACCACTGGGGATGCAGTGCAGTGAGTCCACAGAGTGCACTGGCACCACTGGGGATGCAGTGCAGTGAGTCCAGAGAGTGCACGGGCACCACTGGGGTTGCAGTGTAGTGAGTCCAGAGAGTGCACTGTGAACACTGGGGATGCAGTGCAGTGAGTCCAGAGAGTGCACTGGCACCACTGGGGATGCAGTGCAGTGAGTCCAGAGTGTGCACTGGCACCACTGGGGATGCACTGCAGTGAGTCCAGAGATTGCACTGGCACCACTGGGGATGCACCTCAGTGAGTCCAGAGAGTGCACTGGCACAACAGGTGATGCACTGCAGTGAGTCCAGAGAATGCACTGGCACCACTGGGGATGCAGTGCAGTGAGTCCAGAGAGTGCACTGGCAACACTGGTGATGCAGTGCAGTGAGTCCAGAGAGTGCACTGGCACCAGAGGGAATGCACTGCAGTGAGTCCAGTGAGTGCACTGGCACCACTGTGGATGCACTGCAGTGAGTCAAGAGAGTGCACTGGCACCAATGGGGATGCAGTGCAGTGAGTCCAGAGAGTGCACTGGCACCACTGGGGATGCACTGCAGTGAGTCCAGAGAGTGCACTGGCACCACTGGGGATGCACTGCAGTGAGTCCAGAGAGTGCACTGTCACCACTGGGGATGCAGTACAGTGAGTCCACAGAGTGCACAGGTACCAGTGGGGATGCAGTACAGTGAGTCCAGAGAGTGCACTGGCACCACTGGGCATGCAGTGCAGTGAGTCCAGAGAGTGCACTGGCACCACTGTGGATGCACTTCAGTGACTCCAGAGAGTGCACTGGCACCACTGGGGATGCAGTGCAGTGAGTCCAAAGACTTCACTGGCAAAACTGGAGATGCAGTGCAGTGAGTCCAGAGAGTGCACTGGCACCACTGGGGATGCACTGCTGTGAGTCCAGAGATTGCACTGGCACCACCGGGGCTGCAGTGCAGTGAGTCCAGAGATTGCACTGGCACCACCGGGGCTGCAGTGCAGTGAGTCCAGAGAGTGCACTGGCACCACTGGGGATGCACTGCAGTGAGTCCAGAGAGTGCACTGGCACCACTGGGGATGCACTGCAGTGAGTCCAGAGAGTGCACTGGCACCACTGGGGATGCACTACAGTGAGTCCAGAGATTGCACTGGCACCACTGGGGATGCAGTGCACTGAGTCCATAGAGTGCACTGGCACCACTGGGGATGCAGTGCATTGAGTCCAGAGAGTGCACTGGCACAACTGGGGATGCACTTCAGTGAGTCCAGAGAGTGCACTGGCACCACTGGGGATGCAGTGCAGTGAGTCCAGAGAGTGCACTGGCACCACTGGGGATGCAGTGCAGTGAGTCCAGAGAGTGCTCTGGCACCACTGGGGATGCACTGCAGTGAGTCCAGAGAGTACACTGGCACCACTGGGGATGCAGTGCAGTGAGTCCAGTGAGTGCACTGGCACCACTGGGGATGCAGTGCAGTGAGTCCAGAGAGCGCACTGGCACCACTGGGGATGCAGTGCAGTCAGTCCAGTGAGTGCACTGGCACCACTGGGGGTGCAGTACAGTGAGTACAGAGAGTGCACTGACACCACTGGGGATGCACTGCAGTGAGTCCAGACAGTGCACTGGCACCACTGGGGATGCAGTGCAGTGAGTCCAGAGACTGCACTGGCACCACTGGGGATGCAGTGCAGTGAGACCAGAGAGTGCACTGGCACCACTGGGGATGCACTGCAGTGAGTCCAGAGAGTGCACTGGCACCACTGGGGATGCAGTACAGTGAGTCCACATAGTGCACTGGCACCAGTGGGGATGCAGTACAGTGAGTCCAGAGAGTGCACTGGCACCACTGGACATGCAGTGCAGTGAGTCCAGAGAGTGCACTGGCACCACTGGGGATGCACTTGAGTGACTCCACAGAGTGCACTGGCAACACTGGGGATGCAGTGCAGTGAGTACAAAGACTTCACTGGCACCACTGGGGTTGCAGTGCAGTGAGTCCAGAGAGTGCACTTGCACCACTGGGGATGCAGTGAAGTGAGTGCAGAGAGTGCACTGGCACCACTGGGGATGCAGTGCAGTGAGTCCACAGAGTGCACTGGCACCACTGGGGATGCACTGCAGTGAGTCCAGTGAGTGTACTGGCACCACTGGGGATGCACTTCAGTGAGCCCAGAGAGTGCACTGGCACCACTGAGAATGCACTTCAGTGAGTCCAGAGAGTGCACTGGCACCACTGGGGATGCACTGCAGTGAGTCCAGAGAGTGTACTAGCACCACTGGGGATGCAGTGCAGTGAATCCTGTGAGTACACTGGCACCACTGGGGATGCAGAGCAGTGAGTCCAGAGAGCTCCCTGGCACCACTGGCGATGCAGTGCAGTGAGTCCAGAGAGTGCACTGGCACCACTGGTGATGCAGTACAGTGAGTCCAGTGAATGCACTGGAACCACTGGGGATGCAGTGCAGTGAGTCCAGAGAGTGCACTGGCACCACTGGTGATGCAGTACAGTGAGTCCAGTGAGTGCACTGGTACCACTGGGCCTGCAGTGCAGTGAGTCCAGAGAGTGCACTGGCACCACTGGGGATGCAGTGAAGTGAGTCCAGAGAGTGCACTGGCACCACCGATGATGCAGTACAGTGAGTCCAGTGAGTGCACTGGCACCACTGGGGATGTAGTGCAGTGACTCGAGAGAGTGCACTGGCACCACTGGGGATGCAGTGCAGTGAGTCCAGAGAGTGCACTGGCACCACTGGGGATGCAGTGCAGTGAGTCCAGAGAGTGCACTGGCAGCAGTGGGGATGCAGTGCAGTGAGTCCAGAGAGTGCACTGGCACCACTGGGGATGCAGTGCAGTGAGTCCAGAGACTTCACTGGCACCACTGGGAATGCAGTGCAGTGAGTGCAGAGAGTGCACTGGCACCACTGGGGATGCAGTGCAGTGAGTCCAGAGAGTGCACTGGCACCACTGGGGCTGCAGTGCAATGAGTCCAGAGAGTGCACTGGCACCACTGGGGATGCACTGCAGTGAGTCCAGAGAGTGTACTGACACCACTGGGGATGCGGTGCAATGAGTCCAGAGAGTGCACTGGCACCACTGGGGATGCAGTGCAGTGAGTCCAGAGAGTGCTCTGGCACCACTGGGGATGCAGTGCAGTGAGTCCAGAGACTGCACTGGCACCACTGGGGATGCAGTGCAGTGAGTCCAGAGAGTGCACTGGCACCACTCGGATGCAGTGCAGTGAGTCCAGAGAGTGCACTGGCACCACTGGTGATGCAGTCCAGTGAGTCCAGTGAATGCACTGGCACCACTGGGGATGCTGTGCAGTGAGTGCAGAGAGTGCACTGGCACCACCTGTGATGCAGTACAGTGTGTCCAGTGAGTGCACTGGCACCACTGGGGATGCAGTGCTGTGACTCCGGAGAGCGCACTGGCACCACTGGGGATGCAGTGCAGTCAGTCCAGTGAGTGCACTGGCACCACTGGGGATGCAGTGCAGTGAGTGCAGAGAGTGCACTGGCACCAATGGGGATGCACTTCAGTGAGTCCAGAGAGTGCACTGGCACCACTGGGGATGCAGTGCAGTGAGTCCAGAGATTGCACTGGCACCACTGGGGATGCAGTGCTGTGACTCCAGAGAGCGCACTGGCACCACTGGGGATGCAGTGCAGTGAGTCCAGAGAGTGCACTGGCACCACTGGGGATGCACTGCAGTGAGTCCAGAGAGTGCACTGGCACCACTGGGGATGCAGTGCAGTGAGTCCAGAGAGTGCAGTGGCACCACTGGGGATGCAGTGCAGTGAGTCCAGAGAGTGCACTGGCACCACTGGGGATGCAGTGCAGTGAGTCCAGAGAGTGCACTGGCACCACTGGGGATGCACTGCAGTGAGTCCAGAGACTTCACTGGCACCACTGGGAATGCAGTGCAGTGAGTGCAGAGAGTGCACTGGCAGCACTGGGGATGCAGTGCAGTGAGTCCAGAGAGTGCACTGGCACCACTGGGGATGCACTACAGTGAGTCCAGAGATTGCACTGGCACCACTGGGGATGCAGTGCAGTGAGTCCAGAGAGTGCAATGGCACCACTGGTGATGCAGTTTAGTGAGTCCAGAGAGTGCACTGGCACCACTGGGGATGCACTTCAGTGAGTCCAGAGAGTGTACTGACACCACTGAGGATGCGGTGCAATGAGTCCAGAGAGTGCACTGGCACCACTGGGGATGCAGTGCAGTGAGTCCAGAGAGTGCACTGGCACCACTGGGGATGCACTGCAGTGAGTCCAGAGAGTGTACTAGCACCACTGGGGATGCAGTGCAGTGAATCCTGTGAGTACACTGGCACCACTGGGGATGCAGAGCAGTGAGTCCAGAGAGCTCCCTGGCACCACTGGCGATGCAGTGCAGTGAGTCCAGAGAGTGCACTGGCACCACTGCAGATGCAGTACAGTGAGTCCAGTTAATGCACTGGAACCACTGGGGATGCAGTGCAGTGAGTCCAGAGAGTGCACTGGCACCACTGGTGATGCAGTACAGTGAGTCCAGTGAGTGCACTGGTACCACTGGGCCTGCAGTGCAGTGAGTCCAGAGAGTGCACTGGCACCACTGGGGATGCAGTGAAGTGAGTCCAGAGAGTGCACTGGCACCACCGATGATGCAGTGCAGTGAGTCCAGAGAGTGCACTGGCACCACTGGGGATGTAGTGCAGTGACTCGAGAGAGTGCACTGGCACCACTGGGGATGCAGTGCAGTGAGTCCAGAGAGTGCACTGGCACCACTGGGGATGCAGTGCAGTGAGTCCAGAGAGTGCACTGGCAGCAGTGGGGATGCAGTGCAGTGAGTCCAGAGAGTGCACTGGCACCACTGGGGATGCAGTGCAGTGAGTCCAGAGACTTCACTGGCACCACTGGGAATGCAGTGCAGTGAGTCCAGAGAGTGCACTGGCACCACTGGGGATGCAGTGCAGTGAGTCCAGAGAGTGCACTGGCACCACTGGGGATGCACTGCAGTGAGTCCAGAGAGTGCACTGGCACCACTGGTGATGCACTGCAGTGAGTCCAGAGAGTGCACTGGCACCACTGGGGATGCACTACAGTGAGTCCAGAGATTGCACTGGCAGCACTGGGGATGCAGTGCAGTGAGTCCAGAGAGTGCACTGGCACCACTGGTGATGCAGTTTAGTGAGTCCAGAGAGTGCACTGGCACCACTGGGCATGCACTTCAGTGAGTCCAGAGAGTGTACTGACACCACTGGGGATGCGGTGCAATGAGTCCAGAGAGTGCACTGGCACCACTGGGGATGCAGTGCAGTGAGTCCAGAGAGTGCTCTGGCACCACTGGGGATGCAGTGCAGTGAGTCCAGAGAGTGCACTGGCACCACTGGGGATGCAGTGCAGTGAGTCCAGAGAGTGCACTGGCACCACTCGGATGCAGTGCAGTGAGTCCAGAGAGTGCACTGGCACCACTGGTGATGCAGTCCAGTGAGTCCAGTGAATGCACTGGCACCACTGGGGATGCTGTGCAGTGAGTGCAGAGAGTGCACTGGCACCACCTGTGATGCAGTACAGTGTGTCCAGTGAGTGCACTGGCACCACTGGGGATGCAGTGCTGTGACTCCGGAGAGCGCACTGGCACCACTGGGGATGCAGTGCAGTCATTCCAGTGAGTGCACTGGCACCACTGGGGATGCAGTGCAGTGAGTGCAGAGAGTGCACTGGCACCACTGGTGATGCACTTCAGTGAGTCCAGAGAGTGCACTGGCACCACTGGGGATGCAGTGCAGTGAGTCCAGAGATTGCACTGGCACCACTGGGGATGCAGTGCTGTGACTCCAGAGAGCGCACTGGCACCACTGGGGATGCAGTGCAGTGAGTCCAGAGAGTGCACTGGCACCACTGGGGATGCACTGCAGTGAGTCCAGAGAGTGCACTGGCACCACTGGGGATGCAGTGCAGTGAGTCCAGAGAGTGCACTGGCACCACTGGGGATGCAGTGCAGTGAGTCCAGAGAGTGCACTGGCAGCAGTGGGGATGCACTGCAGTGAGTCCAGAGAGTGCACTGGCACCACTGGGGATGCAGTGCAGTGAGTCCAGAGACTTCACTGGCACCACTGGGAATGCAGTGCAGTGAGTGCAGAGAGTGCACTGGCAGCACTGGGGATGCAGTGCAGTGAGTCCAGAGAGTGCACTGGCACCACTGGGGATGCACTGCAGTGAGTCCAGAGAGTGCACTGGCACCACTGGGGATGCACTGCAGTGAGTCCAGAGAGTGCACTGGCACCACTGGGGATGCACTACAGTGAGTCCAGAGATTGCACTGGCACCACTGGGGATGCAGTGCAGTGAGTCCAGAGAGTGCACTGGCACCACTGGTGATGCAGTTTAGTGAGTCCAGAGAGTGCACTGGCACCACTGGGGATGCACTTCAGTGAGTCCAGAGAGTGTACTGACACCACTGGGGATGCGGTGCAATGAGTCCAGAGAGTGCACTGGCACCACTGGGGATGCAGTGCAGTGAGTCCAGAGAGTGCTCTGGCACCACTGGGGATGCACTGCAGTGAGTCCAGAGACTGCACTGGCACCACTGGGGATGCAGTGCAGTGAGTGCAGAGAGTGCACTGGCACCACTGGACATGCAGTGCAGTGAGTCCAGAGAGTGCACTGGCACCACTGGTGATGCAGTCCAGTGAGTCCAGTGAATGCACTGGCACCACTGGGGATGCTGTGCAGTGAGTGCAGAGAGTGCACTGGCACTACCTGTGATGCAGTACAGTGTGTCCAGTGAGTGCACTGGCACCACTGGGGATGCAGTGCTGTGACTCCGGAGAGCGCACTGGCACCACTGGGGATGCAGTGCAGTCAGTCCAGTGAGTGCACTGGCACCACTAGGGATGCAGTGCAGTGAGTGCAGAGAGTGCAATGGCACCAATGGGGATGCACTTCAGTGAGTCCAGAGAGTGCACTGGCACCACTGGGGATGCAGTGCAGTGAGTCCAGAGATTGCACTGGCACCACTGGGGATGCAGTGCTGTGACTCCAGAGAGCGCACTGGCACCACTGGGGATGCAGTGCAGTGAGTCCAGAGAGTGCACTGGCACCACTGGGGATGCACTGCAGTGAGTCCAGAGAGTGCACTGGCACCACTGGGGATGCAGTGCAGTGAGTCCAGAGAGTGCACTGGCACCACTGGGGATGCACTGCAGTGAGTCCAGAGAGTGCACTGGCAGCACTGGGGATGCAGTGCAGTGAGTCCAGAGAGTGCACTGGCACCACTGGGGATGCAGTGCAGTGAGTCCAGAGACTTCACTGGCACCACTGGGAATGCAGTGCAGTGAGTGCAGAGAGTGCACTGGCACCACTGGGGATGCAGTGCAGTGAGTCCAGAGAGTGCACTGGCACCACTGGGGATGCACTGCAGTGAGTCCAGAGAGTGCACTGGCACCACTGGGGATGCACTACAGTGAGTCCAGAGAGTGCACTGGCACCACTGGGGATGCACTACAGTGAGTCCAGAGATTGCACTGGCACCACTGGGGATGCAGTGCAGTGAGTCCAGAGAGTGCACTGGCACCACTGGTGATGCAGTTTAGTGAGTCCAGAGAGTGCACTGGCACCACTGGGGATGCACTTCAGTGAGTCCAGAGAGTGTACTGACACCACTGGGGATGCGGTGCAATGAGTCCAGAGAGTGCACTGGCACCACTGGGGATGCAGTGCAGTGAGTCCAGAGAGTGCTCGGGCACCACTGGGGATGCACTGCAGTGAGTCCAGAGAGTGCACTGGCACCACTGGGGATGCAGTGCAGTGAGTCCAGAGAGTGCACTGGCACCACTGGGGATGCACTGCAGTGAGTCCAGAGAGTGCACTGGCACCACTGGTGATGCAGTCCAGTGAGTCCAGTGAATGCACTGGCGCCACTGGGGTTGCTGTGCAGTGAGTGCAGAGAGTGCACTGGCACCACCTGTGATGCAGTACAGTGTGTCCAGTGAGTGCACTGGCACCACTGGGGATGCAGTGCTGTGACTCCGGAGAGCGCACTGGCACCACTGGGGATGCAGTGCAGTGAGTCCAGAGAGTGCACTGGCACCACTGGGGATGCAGTGCAGTGAGTGCAGAGAGTGCAATGGCACCAATGGGGATGCACTTCAGTGAGTCCAGAGAGTGCACTGGCACCACTGGGGATGCAGTGCAGTGAGTGCAGAGATTGCACTGGCACCACTGGGGATGCAGTGCTGTGACTCCAGAGAGCGCACTGGCACCACTGGGGATGCAGTGCAGTGAGTCCAGAGAGTGCACTGGCACCACTGGGGATGCACTGCAGTGAGTCCAGAGAGTGCACTGGCACCACTGGGGATGCAGTGCAGTGAGTCCAGAGAGTGCACTGGCACCACTGGGGCTGCAGTGCAGTGAGTCCAGAGAGTGCACTGGCACCACTGGGGATGCACTGCAGTGAGTCCGGAGATTGCACTGGGGATGCACTTCAGTGAGTCCAGAGAGTGCACTGGAACCACTGGGGATGCCCTGCAGTGAGTCCAGAGAGTGCACCTGCACCACTGGGGATGCACTACAGTGAGTCCAGGGATAGCACTGGCACCACTGGGGATGCAGTGCAGTGAGTCCAGAGAGTGCTCTGGCACCACTGGGGATGCCCTGCAGTGAGCCCAGAGAGTGCACTGGCACCACTGGGGATGCAGCGCAGTGAGTCCAGGGATAGCACTTGCACCACTGGGGATGCAGTGCAGTGAGTCCAGAGAGTGCACTGGCACCACTGGGGATGCAGTGCAGTGAGTCCAGAGAGTGCACTGGCACCACTGATGATGCAGTACAGTGAGTCCAGTGAGTGCACTGGCACAACTGGGGATGTAGTGCAGTGACTCGAGAGAGTGCACTGGAACCACTGGGGATGCAGAGCCGCGAGTCCAGAGAGTGCACTGGCTCCACTGGGGATGCGGTGCCGGAGGTCCAGAGAGTGCACTGGCACCACTGGGGATGCACTGCAGTGAGCCCAGAGAGTGCACTGGCACCACTGGGGATGCGGTGCCGGGAGTCCAGAGAGTGCTTTGGCACCGCTGGGGATGCACTGCAGTTACTCCAGAGAGTGCACTGGCACCACTGGGGATGCACTTCAGTGAGTCCAGAGAGCGCACTGGCACCACTGGGGATGCAGTGCAGTGAGTCCAGAGAGTGCACTTGCACCACTGAGAATGCACTTCAGTGAGTCCAGAGAGTGCACTGGCACCACTGGGGATGCACAGCAGTGAGTCCAGAGAGTGCACTGGCACCACTGGGGATGCAGTGCAGTGAGTCCAGAGAGTGCACTGGCACCACTGGGGATGCACTGCAGTGAGTCCAGAGAGTGCACTGGCACCACTGGAGATGCACTTCAGTGAGTGCAGAGACTGCACTGGCACCACTGGGGATGCAGTGCAGTGAGTCCAGTGAGTGTACAGGCACCACTGGGGATGCAGCGCAGTGAGTCCAGAGAGTGCACTGGCACCACTGAGAATGCACTTCAGTGTGTCCAGAGAGTGTACTGGCACCACTGGTGATGCACTGCAGTGAGTCCAGAGAGTGCACTGGCACCACTGTGGATGCAGTGCAGTGAGTCCAGAGAGTGCACTGGCAACACTGGGGATGCACTGCAGTGAGTCCAGAGAGTGCACTGGCACCAGTGGAGATGCAGTGCAGTGAGTCCAGAGCGTGCACTGGCACCACTGGGAATGTAGTGCAGTGAATCCAGTGAGTGCACTGGCACCAGTGGGGATGCACTGCAGTGAGTCCAGAGAGTGCACTGGCACCACTGGGGATGCAGTGCAGTGAGCCCAGAGAGTGCACTGGCACCACTGGAGATGCAGTACAGTGAGTCCAGTGAATGCACTGGCAACACTGGGGATGCAGTGCAGTGAGTCCAGAGAGTGCACTGGCACCACTGGTGATGCAGTATAGTGAGTCCAGTGAGTGCACTGGCACCACTGGGGATGCAGTGCAGTGAGTCCAGAGAGTGCGCAGGCACCACTGGGGATGCACTGCAGTGAGTCCAGAGAGTGCACTGGCACCACTGATGATGCAGTACAGTGAGTCCAGTGAGTGCACTGGCACCACTGGGGATGTAGTGCAGTGACTCGAGAGAGTGCACTGCCACCACTGGGGATGCAGTGCAGTGACTCCAGAGAGTGCACTGGCACCACTTGGGATGCAGTGCAGTGAGTCCAGAGAGTGCACTGGCACCACTGGGGATGCACTGCAGTGAGTCCACAGAGTGCACTGGTACCACTGGGGATGCAGTGCAGTGAGTCCAGAGAGTGCACTGGCACCACTGGGGATGCACTGCAGTGAGTCCAGAGAGTGCACTGGCACCACTGGGGATGCACTGCAGTGAGTCCAGAGAGTGCACTGGCACCACTGGGGATGCAGTGCAGTGAGTCCAGAGAGTGCACTGGCACCACTGGGGATGCACTGCAGTGAGTCCAGAGAGCGCACTGGCACCACTGGGGATGCACTGCAGTGAGTCCAGAGAGCGCACTGGCACCACTGGGGATGCACGGCAGTGAGTCCAGAGAGTGCACTGGCACCACTGAGAATGCACTTCAGTGAGTCCAGAGAGTGCACTGGTACCACTGGGGATGCAGTGCTGTGACTCCAGAGAGTGCACTGGCACCACTGGGGATGCAGTGCAGTGAATCCAGTGAGTGCACTGGCACCACTGGGGATGCAGTGCAGTGAGTCAAGAGGGTGCACTGGCACCACTGGGGATGCACTGCAGTGAGCCCAGAGAGTGCACTGGCACCACTGGGGATGCGGTGCCGGGAGTCCAGAGAGTGCACTGGCACCACTGGGGATGCAGTGCAGTGAGTCCAGAGAGTGCACTGGCACCACTGGGGATGCAGTGCAGTGAGTCCAGAGAGTGCACTGGCACCAATGGGGATGCACTGCAGTGAGTCCAGAGAGTGCTCTGGCACCACTGGGGATGCAGTGCAGTGAGTCCAGAGAGTGCACTGGCACCACTGGTGATGCACTGCAGTTACTCCAGAGAGTGCACTGGCACCACTGGGGATGCGGTGCGGTGAGTCCAGAGAGTGCACTGGCACCACTGGGAATGCAGTGCAGTCAGTCCAGTGAGTGTACTGGCACCACTGGGGATGCACTGCAGTGAGTCCAGAGAGTGCACTGGCACCGCTGAGAATGCCCTTCAGTGAGTCCAGAGAGTGCACTGGCACCACTGGGGATGCACTGCAGTGAGTCCACAGAGTGCACTAGCACCACTGGGGATGCAGTGCTGTGACTCCAGAGAGTGCACTGGCACCACTGGGGATGCACTTCAGTGAGTCCAGAGAGTGCACTGGCACCACTGGGGATGCAGTGCAGTGAGTCCAGAGAGTGCATTGGCACCACTGGGGATGCAGTGCAGTGAGTCCAGAGAGTGCACTGGCAGCACAGAGGATGCAGTGCAGTGAGTCCAGAGAGTGCTCTGGCACCACTGGGGATGCAGTGCAGTGAGTCCAGAGAGTGCACTGGCACCACTGGGGATGCAGTGCAGTGAGTCCAGAGAGTGCAATGGCACCACTGGGGATGCACTGCAGTGAGTCCAGAGAGTGTACTAGCACCACTGGGGATGCAGTGCAGTGAATCCTGTGAGTACACTGGCACCACTGGGGATGCAGAGCAGTGAGTCCAGAGAGCTCCCTGGCACCACTGGCGATGCAGTGCAGTGAGTCCAGAGAGTGCACTGGCACCACTGCAGATGCAGTACAGTGAGTCCAGTGAATGCACTGGAACCACTGGGGATGCAGTGCAGTGAGTCCAGAGAGTGCACTGGCACCACTGGTGATGCAGTACAGTGAGTCCAGTGAGTGCACGGGTACCACTGGGGATGCAGTGCAGTGAGTCCAGAGAGTGCACTGGCACCACTGGGGATGCAGTGAAGTGAGTCCAGAGAGTGCACTGGCACCACCGATGATGCAGTACAGTGAGTCCAGTGAGTGCACTGGCACCACTGGGGATGTAGTGCAGTGACTCGAGAGAGTGCACTGGCACCACTGGGGATGCAGTGCAGTGAGTCCAGAGAGTGCACTGGCACCACTGGGGATGCAGTGCAGTGAGTCCAGAGAGTGCACTGGCAGCAGTGGGGATGCAGTGCAGTGAGTCCAGAGAGTGCACTGGCACCACTGGGGATGCAGTGCAGTGAGTCCAGAGACTTCACTGGCACCACTGGGAATGCAGTGCAGTGAGTGCAGAGAGTGCACTGGCACCACTGGGGATGCACTGCAGTGAGTCCAGAGAGTGCACTGGCACCACTGGGGATGCAGTGCAGTGAGTCCAGAGAGTGCACTGGCACCACTGGGGATGCACTGCTGTGAGTCCAGAGAGTGCACTGGCACCACTGGGGATGCACTACAGTGAGTCCAGAGATTGCACTGGCAGCACTGGGGATGCAGTGCAGTGAGTCCAGAGAGTGCACTGGCACCACTGGTGATGCAGTTTAGTGAGTCCAGAGAGTGCACTGGCACCACTGGGGATGCACTTCAGTGAGTCCAGAGAGTGTACTGACACCACTGGGGATGCGGTGCAATGAGTCCAGAGAGTGCACTGGCACCACTGGGGATGCAGTGCAGTGAGTCCAGAGAGTGCTCTGGCACCACTGGGGATGCAGTGCAGTGAGTCCAGAGACTGCACTGGCACCACTGCGGATGCAGTGCAGTGAGACCAGAGAGTGCACTGGCACCACTCGGATGCAGTGCAGTGAGTCCAGAGAGTGCACTGGCACCACTGGTGATGCAGTCCAGTGAGTCCAGTGAATGCACTGGCACCACTGGGGATGCTGTGCAGTGAGTGCAGAGAGTGCACTGGCACCACCTGTGATGCAGTACAGTGTGTCCAGTGAGTGCACTGGCACCACTGGGGATGCAGTGCTGTGACTCCGGAGAGCGCACTGGCACCACTGGGGATGCAGTGCAGTCAGTCCAGTGAGTGCACTGGCACCACTGGGGATGCAGTGCAGTGAGTCCAGAGAGTGCACTGGCACCAATTGGGATGCACTTCAGTGAGTCCAGAGAGTGCACTGGCACCACTGGGGATGCAGTGCAGTGAGTCCAGAGATTGCACTGGCACCACTGGGGATGCAGTGCTGTGACTCCAGAGAGCGCACTGGCACCACTGGGGATGCAGTGCAGTGAGTCCAGAGAGTGCACTGGCACCACTGGGGATGCACTGCAGTGAGTCCAGAGAGTGCACTGGCACCACTGGGGATGCAGTGCAGTGAGTCCAGAGAGTGCACTGGCACCACTGGGGATGCAGTGCAGTGAGTCCAGAGAGTGCACTGGCACCACTGGGGATGCAGTGCAGTGAGTCCAGAGAGTGCACTGGCAGCAGTGGGGATGCAGTGCAGTGAGTCCAGAGAGTGCACTGGCACCACTGGGGATGCAGTGCAGTGAGTCCAGAGACTTCACTGGCACCACTGGGAATGCAGTGCAGTGAGTGCAGAGAGTGCACTGGCAGCACTGGGGATGCAGTGCAGTGAGTCCAGAGAGTGCACTGGCACCACTGGGGATGCACTGCAGTGAGTCCAGAGAGTGCACTGGCACCACTGGGGATGCACTGCAGTGAGTCCAGAGAGTGCACTGGCACCACTGGGGATGCACTACAGTGAGTCCAGAGATTGCACTGGCACCACTGGGGATGCAGTGCAATGAGTCCAGAGAGTGCACTGGCACCACTGGTGATGCAGTTTAGTGAGTCCAGAGAGTGCACTGGCACCACTGGGGATGCACTTCAGTGAGTCCAGAGAGTGTACTGACACCACTGGGGATGCGGTGCAATGAGTCCAGAGAGTGCACTGGCACCACTGGGGATGCAGTGCAGTGAGTCCAGAGAGTGCTCTGGCACCACTGGGGATGCACTGCAGTGAGTCCAGAGACTGCACTGGCACCACTGGGGATGCAGTGCAGTGAGTGCAGAGAGTGCACTGGCACCACTCGGATGCAGTGCAGTGAGTCCAGAGAGTGCACTGGCACCACTGGTGATGCAGTCCAGTGAGTCCAGTGAATGCACTGGCACCACTGGGGATGCTGTGCAGTGAGTGCAGAGAGTGCACTGGCACCACCTGTGATGCAGTACAGTGTGTCCAGTGAGTGCACTGGCACCACTGGGGATGCAGTGCTGTGACTCCGGAGAGCGCACTGGCACCACTGGGGATGCAGTGCAGTCAGTCCAGTGAGTGCACTGGCACCACTGGGGATGCAGTGCAGTGAGTGCAGAGAGTGCAATGGCACCAATGGGGATGCACTTCAGTGAGTCCAGAGAGTGCACTGGCACCACTGGGGATGCACTGCAGTGAGTCCAGAGAGTGCACTGGCACCAATGGGGATGCACTTCAGTGAGTCCAGAGAGTGCACTGGCACCACTGGGGATGCAGTGCAGTGAGTCCAGAGATTGCACTGGCACCACTGGGGATGCAGTGCTGTGACTCCAGAGAGCGCACTGGCACCACTGGGGATGCAGTGCAGTGAGTCCAGAGAGTGCACTGGCACCACTGGGGTTGCAGTGCAGTGAGTCCAGAGAGTGCACTGGCACCACTGGGGATGCAGTGCAGTGAGTCCAGAGAGTGCACTGGCACCACTGGGGATGCAGTGCAGTGAGTCCAGAGAGTGCACTGGCACCACTGGGGATGCAGTGCAGTGAGTCCAGAGAGTGCACTGGCAGCAGTGGGGATGCAGTGCAGTGAGTCCAGAGAGTGCACTGGCACCACTGGGGATGCAGTGCAGTGAGTCCAGAGACTTCACTGGCACCACTGGGAATGCAGTGCAGTGAGTGCAGAGAGTGCACTGGCAGCACTGGGGATGCAGTGCAGTGAGTCCAGAGAGTGCACTGGCACCACTGGGGATGCACTGCAGTGAGTCCAGAGAGTGCACTGGCACCACTGGGGATGCACTGCAGTGAGTCCAGAGAGTGCACTGGCACCACTGGGGATGCACTACAGTGAGTCCAGAGATTGCACTGGCACCACTGGGGATGCAGTGCAGTGAGTCCAGAGAGTGCACTGGCACCACTGGGGATGCAGTTTAGTGAGTCCAGAGAGTGCACTGGCACCACTGGGGATGCACTTCAGTGAGTCCAGAGAGTGTACTGACACCACTGGGGATGCGGTGCAATGAGTCCAGAGAGTGCACTGGCACCACTGGGGATGCAGTGCAGTGAGTCCAGAGAGTGCTCTGGCACCACTGGGGATGCACTGCAGTGAGTCCAGAGACTGCACTGGCACCACTCGGATGCAGTGCAGTGAGTCCAGAGAGTGCACTGGCACCACTGGTGATGCAGTCCAGTGAGTCCAGTGAATGCACTGGCACCACTGGGGATGCTGTGCAGTGAGTGCAGAGAGTGCACTGGCACCACCTGTGATGCAGTACAGTGTGTCCAGTGAGTGCACTGGCACCACTGGGGATGCAGTGCTGTGACTCCGGAGAGCGCACTGGTACCACTGGGGATGCAGTGCAGTGAGTCCAGAGAGTGCACTGGTACCACTGGGGATGCAGTGCAGTGAGTCCAGAGAGTGCACTGGTACCACTGGGGATGCACTGCAGTGAGTCCAGAGAGTGCACTAGCACCACTGGGGATGCAGTGCAGTGAATCCAGTGAGTACACTGGCACCACTGGGGATGCAGTGCAGTGAGTCAAGAGAGTGCACTGGCACCACTGGGGATGCACTGCAGTGAGCCCAGAGAGTGCACTGGCACCACTGGGGATGCGGTGCCGGGAGTCCAGAGAGTGCACTGGCACCACTGGGGATGCACTGCAGTGAGTCCAGAGAGTGCACTGGCACCACTGGGGATGCAGTGCAGTGAGTCCAGAGAGTGCACTGGCACCACTGGGGATGCACTGCAGTGAGTCCAGAGAGTGCTCTGGCACCACTGGGGATGCAGTGCAGTGAGTCCAGAGAGTGCACTGGCACCACTGGGGATGCAGTGCAGTGAGTCCAGAGAGTGCACTGGCAGCACTGGTGATGCACTGCAGTTACTCCAGAGAGTGCACTGGCACCACTGGGGATGCGGTGCGGTGAGTCCAGAGAGTGCACTGGCACCACTGGGAATGCAGTGCAGTCAGTCCAGTGAGTGTACTGGCACCACTGGGGATGCACTGCAGTGAGTCCAGAGAGTGCACTGGCACCACTGAGAATGCCCTTCATTGAGTCCAGAGAGTGCACTGGCACCACTGGGGATGCACTGCAGTGAGTCCACAGAGTGCACTAGCACCACTGGGGATGCAGTGCTGTGACTCCAGAGAGTGCACTGGCACCACTGGGGATGCACTTCAGTGAGTCCAGAGAGTGCACTGGCACCACTCGGGATGCAGTGCAGTGAGTCCAGAGAGTGCATTGGCACCACTGGGGATGCAGTGCAGTGAGTCCAGAGAGTGCACTGGCAGCACAGAGGATGCAGTGCAGTGAGTCCAGAGAGTGCTCTGGCACCACTGGGGATGCAGTGCAGTGAGTCCAGAGAGTGCACTGGCACCACTGGGGATGCAGTGCAGTGAGTCCAGAGAGTGCAATGGCACCACTGGGGATGCACTGCAGTGAGTCCAGAGAGTGTACTGGCACCAGAGGGAATGCACTGCAGTGAGTCCAGTGAGTGCACTGGCACCACTGGGGATGCAGTGCAGTGAGTGCAGAGAGTGCACTGGCACCACTGGACATGCAGTGCAGTGAGTCCAGAGAGTGCACTGGCACCACTGGGAATGCACTGCAGTGAGTCCAGAGAGTGCACTGGCACCACTGGGGATGCAGTGCAGTGAGTCCAGAGAGTGCACTGGCACCAGAGGGAATGCACTGCAGTGAGTCCAGTGAGTGCACTGGCACCACTGGGGATGCAGTGCAGTGAGTGCAGAGAGTGCACTGGCACCACTGGACATGCAGTGCAGTGAGTCCAGAGAGTGCAGTGGCACCACTGGGGATGCAGTGCAGTGAGTCCAGAGAGTGCACTGGCTGCACTGGGGATGCAGTGCAGTGAGTCCAGAGAGTGCACTGGCAATACTGGGGATGCAGTGCAATGAGTCCAGAGAGTGCACTGGCACCACTGGGGCTGCAGTGCAGTGAGTCCAGAGAGTGCACTGGCACCACTGGGGATGCAGTGCAGTGAGTCCAGAGAGTGCTCTGGCACCACTGGGGATGCACTGAAGTGAGTCCAGAGAGTGCACTGGCACCACTGGGGATGCACTGCAGTGAGCCCAGAGAGTGCACTGGCACCACTGGGGATGCGGTGCCGGGAGTCCAGAGAGTGCACTGGCACCACTGGGGATGCAGTGCAGTGAGTCCAGAGAGTGCACTGGCACCACTGGGGATGCAGTGCAGTGAGTCCAGAGAGTGCACTGGCACCACTGGGGATGCACTGCAGTGAGTCCAGAGAGTGCTCTGGCACCACTGGGGATGCAGTGCAGTGAGTCCAGAGAGTGCACTGGCACCACTGGGGATGCAGTGCAGTGAGTCCAGAGAGTGCACTGGCACCACTGGTGATGCACTGCAGTTACTCCAGAGAGTGCACTGGCACCACTGGGGATGCGGTGCGGTGAGTCCAGAGAGTGCACTGGCACCACTGGGAATGCAGTGCAGTCAGTCCAGTGAGTGTAATGGCACCACTGGGGATGCACTGCAGTGAGTCCAGAGAGTGCACTGGCACCACTGAGAATGCCCTTCAGTGAGTCCAGAGAGTGCACTGGCACCACTGGGGATGCACTGCAGTGAGTCCACAGAGTGCACTAGCACCACTGGGGATGCAGTGCTGTGACTCCAGAGAGTGCACTGGCACCACTGGGGATGCACTTCAGTGAGTCCAGAGAGTGCACTGGCACCACTCGGGATGCAGTGCAGTGAGTCCAGAGAGTGCATTGGCACCACTGGGGATGCAGTGCAGTGAGTCCGGAGAGTGCACTGGCAGCACAGAGGATGCAGTGCAGTGAGTCCAGAGAGTGCTCTGGCACCACTGGGGATGCAGTGCAGTGAGTCCAGAGAGTGCACTGGCACCACTGGGGATGCAGTGCAGTGAGTCCAGAGAGTGCAATGGCACCACTGGGGATGCACTGCAGTGAGTCCAGAGAGTGTACTGGCACCAGAGGGAATGCACTGCAGTGAGTCCAGTGAGTGCACTGGCACCACTGGGGATGCAGTGCTGTGACTCCAGAGAGTGCACTGGCACCACTGGGGATGCAGTGCAGTGAGTCCAGAGAGTGCACTGGCACCACTGGGAATGCACTGCAGTGAGTCCAGAGAGTGCACTGGCACCACTGGGGATGCAGTGCAGTGAGTCCAGAGAGTGCACTGGCACCAGAGGGAATGCACTGCAGTGAGTCTAGTGAGTGCACTGGCACCACTGGGGATGCAGTGCAGTGAGTGCAGAGAGTGCACTGGCACCACTGGACATGCAGTGCAGTGAGTCCAGAGAGTGCAGTGGCACCACTGGGGATGCAGTGCAGTGAGTCCAGAGAGTGCACTGGCTGCACTGGGGATGCAGTGCAGTGAGTCCAGAGAGTGCACTGGCAATACTGGGGATGCAGTGCAGTGAGTCCAGAGAGTGCACTGGCACCACTGGGGCTGCAGTGCAGTGAGTCCAGAGAGTGCACTGGCACCACTGGGGATGCAGTGCAGTGAGTCCAGAGAGTGCTCTGGCACCACTGGGGATGCACTGAAGTGAGTCCAGAGAGTGCACTGGCACCACTGGGGATGCAGTGCAGTGAGTCCAGAGAGTGCACTGGCAACACTGGGGTTGCAGTGCAGTGAGTCCAGAGAGTGCACTGGCACCACTGGGGATGCAGTGCAGTGAGTCCAGAGAGTGCACTGGCAGCACAGAGTATGCAGTGCAGTGAGTCCAGAGAGTGCTCTGGCACCACTGGGGATGCAGTGCAGTGAGTCCAGAGAGTGCACTGGCACCACTGGGGATGCACTGCAGTGAGTCCAGAGAGTGCACTGGCACCACTGGGGATGCAGTGCAGTGAGTCCAGAGAGTGCACTGGCACCACTGGTGATGCACTGCAGTGAGTCCAGAGAGTGCACTGGCACCACTGGGGATGCACTGCAGTGAGTCCAGAGAGTGCACTGGCACCACTGGGGATGCAGTGCAGTGAGTCCAGAGAGTGCACTGGCACCAGAGGGAATGCACTGCAGTGAGTCCAGTGAGTGTACTGGCACCACTGGGGATGCAGTGCAGTGAGTGCAGAGAGTGCACTGGCACCACTGGGGATGCAGTGCAGTGAGTCCAGAGAGTGCACTGGCAGCACTGGAGAATCAGTGCAGTGAGTCCAGAGAGTGCACTAGCAATACTGGGGATGCAGTGCAGTGAGTCCAGAGAGTGCACTGGCACCACTGGGGATGCAGTGCAGTGAGTCCAGAGAGTGCACTGGCACCACTGGGGATGCAGTGCAGTGAGTCCAGAGAGTGCTCTGGCACCACTGGGGATGCACTGAAGTGAGTCCAGAGAGTGCACTGGCACCACTGGGGATGCAGTGCAGTGAGTCCAGAGAGTGCACTGGCAACACTGGGGTTGCAGTGCAGTGAGTCCAGAGAGTGCACTGGCACCACTGGGGATGCAGTGCAGTGAGTCCAGAGTGTGCACTGGCACGACTGGGAATGCAGTGCAGTGAGTCCAGAGATTGCACTGGCACCACTGGGGATGCACTTCAGTGAGTCTAGAGAGTGCACTGGCACCACAGGTTATGCACTGCAGTGAGTCCAGAGAGTGCACTGGCACCACTGGGGATGCAGTGCAGTGAGTCCAGAGAGTGCACTGGCACCACTGGGGATGCACTGCAGTGAGTCCAGAGAGTGCACTGGCACCAGAGGGAATGCACTGCAGTGAGTCCAGTGAGTGCACTGGCACCACTGGGTATGCAGTGCAGTGAGTGCAGAGAGTGCACTGGCACAACTGGGGATGCAGTGCAGTGAGTCCAGAGAGTGCAGTGACACCACTGGGGATGCAGTGCAGTGCGTCCAGAGAGTGCACAGGCAGCACTGGGGATGGAGTGCAGTGAGTCCAGAGAGTGCACTGGCACCACTGGGGATGCAGTGCAGTGAGTCCACAGAGTGCACTGGCACCACTGGGGATGCAGTGCAGTGAGTCCAGTGAGTGTACTGGCACCACTGGGGATGCACTGCAGTGAGTCCAGAGAGTGCACTGGCACCACTGGGGATGCACTGCAGTGAGTCCTCAGAGTGCACTGGAACCACTGAGAATGCACTTCAGTGAGTCCAGAGAGTGCACTGGCACCACTGGGGATGCACTGCAGTGAGTCCAGAGAGTGCACTAGCACCACTGGGGAATGCAGTGCAGTGAGTCCAGTGAGTACACTGGCACCACTGGGGATGCAGTGCAGTGAGTCAAGAGAGTGCACTGGCACCACTGGGGATGCACTGCAGTGAGCCCAGAGAGTGCACTGGCACCACTGGGGATGCGGTGCCGGGAGTCCAGAGAGTGCTTTGGCACCACTGGGGATGCACTGCAGTTACTCCAGAGAGTGAACTGGCAACACTGGGGATGCAGTGCAGTGAGTCCAGAGAGTGCACTGACACCACTGGGGATGCACTGCAGTGAGTCCAGAGAGTGCACTGGCACCACTCAGGGTGCAGTGCGGTGAGTCCAGAGAATGCACTGGCACCACTGGGGATGCAGTGCAGTGAGTCCAGAGAGCGCACTGGCTCCACTGGGGATGCAGTGCAGTCAGTCTTGTGAGTGTACTGGCACCACTGGGGATGCAGTGCAGTGAGTCCAGAGAGTGCACTGGCACCACTGAGAATGCACTTCAGTGAGTCCAGAGAGTGCACTGGCACCACTGGGGATGCACTGCAGTGAGTCCAGAGAGTGCACTGGCACCACTGGGGATGCACTGCAGTGAGTCCAGAGAGTGCACTGGCACCACTGGGGATGCACTTCAGTGAGTCCAGAGAGTGCACGGGCTCCACGGGGAATGCAGTGCAGTGAGTCCAGAGAGTGCACTGGCACCACTGGGGATGCAGTGCAGTGAGTCCAGAGAGTGCACTGACACCACTGGGGATGCAGTGCAGTGAGTCCACAGAGTGCACTGGCACCACTGGGGATGCAGTGCAGTGAGTCCAGAGAGTGCACGGGCACCACTGGGGTTGCAGTGTAGTGAGTGCAGAGAGTGCACTGTGAACACTGGGGATGCAGTGCAGTGAGTCCAGAGAGTGCACTGGCACCACTGGGGATGCAGTGCAGTGAGTCCAGAGTGTGCACTGGCACCACTGGGGATGCACTGCAGTGAGTCCAGAGATTGCACTGGCACCACTGGGGATGCACCTCAGTGAGTCCAGAGAGTGCACTGGCACAACTGGTGATGCACTGCAGTGAGTCCAGAGAATGCACTGGCACCACTGGGGATGCAGTGCAGTGAGTCCAGAGAGTGCACTGGCACCACTGGGGATGCAGTGCAGTGAGTCCAGAGAGTGCACTGGCACCAGAGGGAATGCACTGCAGTGAGTCCAGTGAGTGCACTGGCACCACTGGGGATGCACTGCAGTGAGTCAAGAGAGTGCACTGGCACCACTGGGGATGCAGTGCAGTGAGTCCAGAGAGTGCACTGGCACCACTGGGGATGCACTGCAGTGAGTCCAGAGAGTGCACTGGCACCACTGGGGATGCACTGCAGTGAGTCCAGAGAGTGCACTGTCACCACTGGGGATGCAGTACAGTGAGTCCACAGAGTGCACTGGTACCAGTGGGGATGCAGTACAGTGAGTCCAGAGAGTGCAGTGGCACCACTGGGCATGCAGTGCAGTGAGTCCAGAGAGTGCACTGGCACCACTGTGGATGCACTTCAGTGAGTCCAGAGAGTGCACTGGCACCACTGGGGATGCAGTGCAGTGAGTCCAAAGACTTCACTGGCAAAACTGGGGATGCAGTGCAGTGAGTCCAGAGAGTGCACTGGCACCACTGGGGATGCAGTGCAGTGAGTCCAGAGATTGCACTGGCACCACCGGGGCTGCAGTGCAGTGAGTCCAGAGATTGCACTGGCACCACCGGGGCTGCAGTGCAGTGAGTCCAGAGAGTGCACTGGCACCACTGGGGATGCACTGCAGTGAGTCCAGAGAGTGCACTGGCACCACTGGGGATGCACTGCAGTGAGTCCAGAGAGTGCACTGGCACCACTGGGGATGCACTGCAGTGAGTCCAGAGAGTGCACTGGCACCACTGGGGATGCACTACAGTGAGTCCAGAGATTGCACTGGCACCACTGGGGATGCAGTGCACTGAGTCCAGAGAGTGCACTGGCACCACTGGGGATGCAGTGCATTGAGTCCAGAGAGTGCACTGGCACAACTGGGGATGCACTTCAGTGAGTCCAGAGAGTGCACTGGCACCACTGGGGATGCAGTGCAGTGAGTCCAGAGAGTGCACTGGCACCACTGGGGATGCAGTGCAGTGAGTCCAGAGAGTGCTCTGGCACCACTGGGGATGCACTGCAGTGAGTCCAGAGAGTACACTGGCACCACTGGGGATGCAGTGCAGTGAGTCCAGTGAGTGCACTGGCACCACTGGGGATGCAGTGCCGTGACTGCAGAGAGTACACTGGCACCACCGGGGATTCACTGCAGTGAGTCCAGAGAGTGCACTGGCACCACTGGGGATGCAGTGCAGTGAGTCCATTGAGTGCACTGGCACCACTGGGGATGCAGTGCAGTGAGTCCAGAGAGCGCACTGGCACCACTGGGGATGCAGTGCAGTCAGTCCAGTGAGTGCACTGGCACCACTGGGGGTGCAGTACAGTGAGTACAGAGAGTGCACTGACACCACTGGGGATGCACTGCAGTGAGTCCAGACAGTGCACTGGCACCACTGGGGATGCAGTGCAGTGAGTCCAGAGACTGCACTGGCACCACTGGGGATGCAGTGCAGTGAGACCAGAGAGTGCACTGGCACCACTGGGGATGCACTGCAGTGAGTCCAGAGAGTGCACTGGCACCACTGGGGATGCAGTGCAGTGAGTCCAGAGAGTGCACTGGCACCAGTGGGGATGCAGTACAGTGAGTCCAGAGAGTGCACTGGCACCACTGGACATGCAGTGCAGTGAGTCCAGAGAGTGCACTGGCACCACAGGGGATGCACTTGAGTGACTCCACAGAGTGCACTGGCAACACTGGGGATGCAGTGCAGTGAGTCCAAAGACTTCACTGGCACCACTGGGGATGCAGTGCAGTGAGTCCAGAGAGTGCACTGGCACCACTGGGGATGCAGTGAAGTGAGTGCAGAGAGTGCACTGGCACCACTGGGAATGCAGTGCAGTGAGTCCACAGAGTGCACTGGCACCACTGGGGATGCAGTGCAGTGAGTCCAGTGAGTGTACTGGCACCAGTGGGGATGCACTTCAGTGAGCCCAGAGAGTGCACTGGCACCACTGGGGATGCACTGCAGTGAGTCCAGAGAGTGTACTAGCACCACTGGGGATGCAGTGCAGTGAATCCTGTGAGTACACTGGCACCACTGGGGATGCAGAGCAGTGAGTCCAGAGAGCTCCCTGGCACCACTGGCGATGCAGTGCAGTGAGTCCAGAGAGTGCACTGGCACCACTGCAGATGCAGTACAGTGAGTCCAGTGAATGCACTGGAACCACTGGGGATGCAGTGCAGTGAGTCCAGAGAGTGCACTGGCACCACTGGTGATGCAGTACAGTGAGTCCAGTGAGTGCACTGGTACCACTGGGCCTGCAGTGCAGTGAGTCCAGAGAGTGCACTGGCACCACTGGGGATGCAGTGAAGTGAGTCCAGAGAGTGCACTGGCACCACCGATGATGCAGTACAGTGAGTCCAGTGAGTGCACTGGCACCACTGGGGATGTAGTGCAGTGACTCGAGAGAGTGCACTGGCACCACTGGGGATGCAGTGCAGTGAGTCCAGAGAGTGCACTGGCACCACTGGGGATGCAGTGCAGTGAGTCCAGAGAGTGCACTGGCAGCAGTGGGGATGCAGTGCAGTGAGTCCAGAGAGTGCACTGGCACCACTGGGGATGCAGTGCAGTGAGTCCAGAGACTTCACTGGCACCACTGGGAATGCAGTGCAGTGAGTGCAGAGAGTGCACTGGCACCACTGGGGATGCAGTGCAGTGAGTCCAGAGAGTGCACTGGCACCACTGGGGATGCAGTTTAGTGAGTCCAGAGAGTGCACTGGCACCACTGGGGATGCACTTCAGTGAGTCCAGAGAGTGTACTGACACCACTGGGGATGCGGTGCAATGAGTCCAGAGAGTGCACTGGCACCACTGGGGATGCAGTGCAGTGAGTCCAGAGAGTGCTCTGGCACCACTGGGGATGCAGTGCAGTGAGTCCAGAGACTGCACTGGCACCACTGCGGATGCAGTGCAGTGAGTCCAGAGAGTGCACTGGCACCACTCGGATGCAGTGCAGTGAGTCCAGAGAGTGCACTGGCACCACTGGTGATGCAGTCCAGTGAGTCCAGTGAATGCACTGGCACCACTGGGGATGCTGTGCAGTGAGTGCAGAGAGTGCACTGGCACCACCTGTGATGCAGTACAGTGTGTCCAGTGAGTGCACTGGCACCACTGGGGATGCAGTGCTGTGACTCCGGAGAGCGCACTGGCACCACTGGGGATGCAGTGCAGTCAGTCCAGTGAGTGCACTGGCACCACTGGGGATGCAGTGCAGTGAGTCCAGAGAGTGCACTGGCACCAATTGGGATGCACTTCAGTGAGTCCAGAGAGTGCACTGGCACCACTGGGGATGCAGTGCAGTGAGTCCAGAGATTGCACTGGCACCACTGGGGATGCAGTGCTGTGACTCCAGAGAGCGCACTGGCACCACTGGGGATGCAGTGCAGTGAGTCCAGAGAGTGCACTGGCACCACTGGGGATGCACTGCAGTGAGTCCAGAGAGTGCACTGGCACCACTGGGGATGCAGTGCAGTGAGTCCAGAGAGTGCACTGGCACCACTGGGGATGCAGTGCAGTGAGTCCAGAGAGTGCACTGGCACCACTGGGGATGCAGTGCAGTGAGTCCAGAGAGTGCACTGGCAGCAGTGGGGATGCAGTGCAGTGAGTCCAGAGAGTGCACTGGCACCACTGGGGATGCAGTGCAGTGAGTCCAGAGACTTCACTGGCACCACTGGGAATGCAGTGCAGTGAGTGCAGAGAGTGCACTGGCACCACTGGGGATGCACTGCAGTGAGTCCAGAGAGTGCACTGGCACCACTGGGGATGCACTGCAGTGAGTCCAGAGAGTGCACTGGCACCACTGGGGATGCACTACAGTGAGTCCAGAGATTGCACTGGCACCACTGGGGATGCAGTGCAGTGAGTCCAGAGAGTGCACTGGCACCACTGGTGATGCAGTTTAGTGAGTCCAGAGAGTGCACTGGCACCACTGGGGATGCACTTCAGTGAGTCCAGAGAGTGTACTGACACCACTGGGGATGCGGTGCAATGAGTCCAGAGAGTGCACTGGCAGCACTGGGGATGCAGTGCAGTGAGTCCAGAGAGTGCTCTGGCACCACTGGGGATGCACTGCAGTGAGTCCAGAGACTGCACTGGCACCACTGGGGATGCAGTGCAGTGAGTGCAGAGAGTGCACTGGCACCACTCGGATGCAGTGCAGTGAGTCCAGAGAGTGCACTGGCACCACTGGTGATGCAGTCCAGTGAGTCCAGTGAATGCACTGGCACCACTGGGGATGCTGTGCAGTGAGTGCAGAGAGTGCACTGGCACCACCTGTGATGCAGTACAGTGTGTCCAGTGAGTGCACTGGCACCACTGGGGATGCAGTGCTGTGACTCCGGAGAGCGCACTGGCACCACTGGGGATGCAGTGCAGTCAGTCCAGTGAGTGCACTGGCACCACTGGGGATGCAGTGCAGTGAGTGCAGAGAGTGCAATGGCACCAATGGGGATGCACTTCAGTGAGTCCAGAGAGTGCACTGGCACCACTGGGGATGCACTGCAGTGAGTCCAGAGAGTGCACTGGCACCAATGGGGATGCACTTCAGTGAGTCCAGAGAGTGCACTGGCACCACTGGGGATGCAGTGCAGTGAGTCCAGAGATTGCACTGGCACCACTGGGGATGCAGTGCTGTGACTCCAGAGAGCGCACTGGCACCACTGGGGATGCAGTGCAGTGAGTCCAGAGAGTGCACTGGCACCACTGGGGATGCACTGCAGTGAGTCCAGAGAGTGCACTGGCACCACTGGGGATGCAGTGCAATGAGTCCAGAGAGTGCACTGGCACCACTGGGGATGCAGTGCAGTGAGTCCAGAGAGTGCACTGGCACCACTGGGGATGCAGTGCAGTGAGTCCAGAGAGTGCACTGGCAGCAGTGGGGATGCAGTGCAGTGAGTCCAGAGAGTGCACTGGCACCACTGGGGATGCAGTGCAGTGAGTCCAGAGACTTCACTGGCACCACTGGGGATGCACTGCAGTGAGTCCAGAGAGTGCACTGGCACCACTGGGGATGCACTGCAGTGAGTCCAGAGAGTGCACTGGCACCACTGGGGATGCACTACAGTGAGTCCAGAGATTGCACTGGCACGACTGGTGATGCAGTGCAGTGAGTCCAGAAAGTGCACTGGCACCACTGGTGATGCAGTTTAGTGAGTCCAGAGAGTGCACTGGCACCACTGGGGATGCACTTCAGTGAGTCCAGAGAGTGTACTGACACCACTGGGGATGCGGTGCAATGAGTCCAGAGAGTGCACTGGCACCACTGGGGATGCAGTGCAGTGAGTCCAGAGAGTGCTCTGGCACCACTGGGGATGCACTGCAGTGAGTCCAGAGACTGCACTGGCACCACTGGGGATGCAGTGCAGTGAGTGCAGAGAGTGCACTGGCACCACTCGGATGCAGTGCAGTGAGTCCAGAGAGTGCACTGGCACCACTGGTGATGCAGTCCAGTGAGTCCAGTGAATGCACTGGCACCACTGGGGATGCTGTGCAGTGAGTGCAGAGAGTGCACTGGCACCACCTGTGATGCAGTACAGTGTGTCCAGTGAGTGCACTGGCACCACTGGGGATGCAGTGCTGTGACTCCGGAGAGCGCACTGGTACCACTGGGGATGCAGTGCAGTGAGTCCAGAGAGTGCACTGGTACCACTGGGGATGCAGTGCAGTGAGTCCAGAGAGTGCACTGGTACCACTGGGGATGCACTGCAGTGAGTCCAGAGAGTGCACTAGCACCACTGGGGATGCAGTGCAGTGAATCCAGTGAGTGCACTGGCACCACTGGGGATGCAGTGCAGTGAGTCAAGAGAGTGCACTGGCACCACTGGGGATGCACTGCAGTGAGCCCAGAGAGTGCACTGGCACCACTGGGGATGCGGTGCCGGGAGTCCAGAGAGTGCACTGGCACCACTGGGGATGCAGTGCAGTGAGTCCAGAGAGTGCACTGGCACCACTGGGGATGCAGTGCAGTGAGTCCAGAGAGTGCACTGGCACCACTGGGGATGCACTGCAGTGAGTCCAGAGAGTGCTCTGGCACCACTGGGGATGCAGTGCAGTGAGTCCAGAGAGTGCACTGGCACCACTGGGGATGCAGTGCAGTGAGTCCAGAGAGTGCACTGGCACCACTGGTGATGCACTGCAGTTACTCCAGAGAGTGCACTGGCACCACTGGGGATGCGGTGCGGTGAGTCCAGAGAGTGCACTGGCACCACTGGGAATGCAGTGCAGTCAGTCCAGTGAGTGTACTGGCACCACTGGGGATGCACTGCAGTGAGTCCAGAGAGTGCACTGGCACCACTGAGAATGCCCTTCATTGAGTCCAGAGAGTGCACTGGCACCACTGGGGATGCACTGCAGTGAGTCCACAGAGTGCACTAGCACCACTGGGGATGCAGTGCAGTGAGTCCAGAGAGTGCACTGGCAACACTGGGGATGCACTTCAGTGAGTCCAGAGAGTGCACTGGCACCACTCGGGATGCAGTGCAGTGAGTCCAGAGAGTGCATTGGCACCACTGGGGATGCAGTGCAGTGAGTCCAGAGAGTGCACTGGCAGCACAGAGGATGCAGTGCAGTGAGTCCAGAGAGTGCTCTGGCACCACTGGGGATGCAGTGCAGTGAGTCCAGAGAGTGCACTGGCACCACTGGGGATGCAGTGCAGTGAGTCCAGAGAGTGCAATGGCACCACTGGGGATTCACTGCAGTGAGTCCAGAGAGTGTACTGGCACCAGAGGGAATGCACTGCAGTGAGTCCATTGAGTGCACTGGCACCACTGGGGATGCAGTGCAGTGAGTGCAGAGAGTGCACTGGCACCACTGGACATGCAGTGCAGTGAGTCCAGAGAGTGCACTGGCACCACTGGGAATGCACTGCAGTGAGTCCAGAGAGTGCACTGGCACCACTGGGGATGCAGTGCAGTGAGTCCAGAGAGTGCACTGGCACCAGAGGGAATGCACTGCAGTGAGTCCAGTGAGTGCACTGGCACCACTGGGGATGCAGTGCAGTGAGTGCAGAGAGTGCACTGGCACCACTGGACATGCAGTGCAGTGAGTCCAGAGAGTGCACTGGCAATACTGGGGATGCAGTGCAATGAGTCCAGAGAGTGCACTGGCACCACTGGGTCTGCAGTGCAGTGAGTCCAGAGAGTGCACTGGCACCACTGGGGATGCAGTGCAGTGAGTCCAGAGAGTGCACTGGCACCACTGGGGATGCAGTGCAGTGAGTCCAGAGAGTGCACTGGCACCACTGCGGATGCACTGCAGTGAGTCCAGAGAGTGCTCTGGCACCACTGGGGATGCAGTGCAGTGAGTCCAGAGAGTGCACTGGCACCACTGGGGATGCAGTGCAGTGAGTCCAGAGAGTGCACTGGCACCACTGGTGATGCACTGCAGTTACTCCAGAGAGTGCACTGGCACCACTGGGGATGCGGTGCGGTGAGTCCAGAGAGTGCACTGGCACCACTGGGAATGCAGTGCAGTCAGTCCAGTGAGTGTAATGGCACCACTGGGGATGCACTGCAGTGAGTCCAGAGAGTGCACTGGCACCACTGAGAATGCCCTTCAGTGAGTCCAGAGAGTGCACTGGCACCACTGGGGATGCACTGCAGTGAGTCCACAGAGTGCACTAGCACCACTGGGGATGCAGTGCTGTGACTCCAGAGAGTGCACTGGCACCACTGGGGATGCACTTCAGTGAGTCCAGAGAGTGCACTGGCACCACTCGGGATGCAGTGCAGTGAGTCCAGAGAGTGCATTGGCACCACTGGGGATGCAGTGCAGTGAGTCCAGAGAGTGCACTGGCAGCACAGAGGATGCAGTGCAGTGAGTCCAGAGAGTGCTCTGGCACCACTGGGGATGCAGTGCAGTGAGTCCAGAGAGTGCACTGGCACCACTGGGGATGCAGTGCAGTGAGTCCAGAGAGTGCAATGGCACAACTGGGGATGCACTGCAGTGAGTCCAGAGAGTGTACTGGCACCAGAGGGAATGCACTGCAGTGAGTCCAGTGAGTGCACTGGCACCACTGGGGATGCAGTGCTGTGACTCCAGAGAGTGCACTGGCACCACTGGGGATGCAGTGCAGTGAGTCCAGAGAGTGCACTGGCACCACTGGGAATGCACTGCAGTGAGTCCAGAGAGTGCACTGGCACCACTGGGGATGCAGTGCAGTGAGTCCAGAGAGTGCACTGGCACCAGAGGGAATGCACTGCAGTGAGTCCAGTGAGTGCACTGGCACCACTGGGGATGCAGTGCAGTGAGTGCAGAGAGTGCACTGGCACCACTGGACATGCAGTGCAGTGAGTCCAGAGAGTGCAGTGGCACCACTGGGGATGCAGTGCAGTGAGTCCAGAGAGTGCACTGGCTGCACTGGGGATGCAGTGCAGTGAGTCCAGAGAGTGCACTGGCAATACTGGGGATGCAGTGCAGTGAGTCCAGAGAGTGCACTGGCACCACTGGGGCTGCAGTGCAGTGAGTCCAGAGAGTGCACTGGCACCACTGGGGATGCAGTGCAGTGAGTCCAGAGAGTGCTCTGGCACCACTGGGGATGCACTGAAGTGAGTCCAGAGAGTGCACTGGCACCACTGGGGATGCAGTGCAGTGAGTCCAGAGAGTGCACTGGCACCACTGGGGTTGCAGTGCAGTGAGTCCAGAGAGTGCACTGGCACCACTGGGGATGCAGTGCAGTGAGTCCAGAGAGTGCACTGGCAGCACAGAGGATGCAGTGCAGTGAGTCCAGAGAGTGCTCTGGCACCACTGGGGATGCAGTGCAGTGAGTCCAGAGAGTGCACTGGCACCACTGGGGATGCACTGCAGTGAGTCCAGAGAGTGCACTGGCACCACTGGGGATGCAGTGCAGTGAGTCCAGAGAGTGCACTGGCACCACTGGTGATGCACTGCAGTGAGTCCAGAGAGTGCACTGGCACCACTGGGGATGCACTGCAGTGAGTCCAGAGAGTGCACTGGCACCACTGGGGATGCAGTGCAGTGAGTCCAGAGAGTGCACTGGCACCAGAGGGAATGCACTGCAGTGAGTCCAGTGAGTGTACTGGCACCACTGGGGATGCAGTGCAGTGAGTGCAGAGAGTGCACTTGCACCACTGGGGATGCAGTGCAGTGAGTGCAGAGAGTGCACTGGCAGCACTGGAGAATCAGTGCAGTGAGTCCAGAGAGTGCACTGGCAATACTGGGGATGCAGTGCAGTGAGTCCAGAGAGTGCACTGGCACCACTGGGGATGCAGTGCAGTGAGTCCAGAGAGTGCACTGGCACCACTGGGGATGCAGTGCAGTGAGTCCAGAGAGTGCTCTGGCACCACTGGGGATGCACTGAAGTGAGTCCAGAGAGTGCACTGGCACCACTGGGGATGCAGTGCAGTGAGTCCAGAGAGTGCACTGGCAACACTGAGGTTGCAGTGCAGTGAGTCCAGAGAGTGCACTGGCACCACTGGGGATGCAGTGCAGTGAGTCCAGAGTGTGCACTGGCACGACTGGGAATGCAGTGCAGTGAGTCCAGAGATTGCACTGGCACCACTGGGGATGCACTTCAGTGAGTCTAGAGAGTGCACTGGCACCACTGGGGATGCAGTGCAGTGAGTCCAGAGAGTGCACTGGCACCACTGGGGATGCAGTGCAGTGAGTCCAGAGAGTGCACTGGCACCACTGGGGATGCACTGCAGTGAGTCCAGAGAGTGCACTGGCACCAGAGGGAATGCACTGCAGTGAGTCCAGTGAGTGCACTGGCACCACTGGGTATGCAGTGCAGTGAGTGCAGAGAGTGCACTGGCACAACTGGGGATGCAGTGCAGTGAGTCCAGAGAGTGCAGTGACACCACTGGGGATGCAGTGCAGTGAGTCCAGAGAGTGCACAGGCAGCACTGGGGATGGAGTGCAGTGAGTCCAGAGAGTGCACTGGCACCACTGGGGATGCAGTGCAGTGAGTCCACAGAGTGCACTGGCACCACTGGGGATGCAGTGCAGTGAGTCCAGTGAGTGTACTGGCACCACTGGGGATGCACTGCAGTGAGTCCAGAGAGTGCACTGGCACCACTGGGGATGCACTGCAGTGAGTCCTCAGAGTGCACTGGAACCACTGAGAATGCACTTCAGTGAGTCCAGAGAGTGCACTGGCACCACTGGGGATGCACTGCAGTGAGTCCAGAGAGTGCACTAGCACCACTGGGGAATGCAGTGCAGTGAGTCCAGTGAGTACACTGGCACCACTGGGGATGCAGTGCAGTGAGTCCAGAGAGTGCACTGGCACCACTGGGGATGCACTGCAGTGAGCCCAGAGAGTGCACTGGCACCACTGGGGATGCGGTGCCGGGAGTCCAGAGAGTGCTTTGGCACCACTGGGGATGCACTGCAGTTACTCCAGAGAGTGAACTGGCAACACTGGGGATGCAGTACAGTGAGTCCAGAGAGTGCACTGGCACCACTGGGGATGCACTGCAGTGAGTCCAGAGAGTGCACTGGCACCACTCAGGGTGCAGTGCGGTGAGTCCAGAGAATGCACTGGCACCACTGGGGATGCAGTGCAGTGAGTCCAGAGAGCGCACTGGCTCCACTGGGGATGCAGTGCAGTCAGTCTTGTGAGTGTACTGGCACCACTGGGGATGCAGTGCAGTGAGTCCAGAGAGTGCACTGGCACCACTGAGAATGCACTTCAGTGAGTCCAGAGAGTGCACTGGCACCACTGGGGATGCACTGCAGTGAGTCCAGAGAGTGCACTGGCACCACTGGGGATGCACTGCAGTGAGTCCAGAGAGTGCACTGGCACCACTGGGGATGCACTTCAGTGAGTCCAGAGAGTGCACGGGCTCCACGGGGAATGCAGTGCACTGAGTCCAGAGAGTGCACTGGCACCACTGGGGATGCAGTGCAGTGAGTCCAGAGAGTGCACTGACACCACTGGGGAAGCAGTGCAGTGAGTCCACAGAGTGCACTGGCACCACTGGGGATGCAGTGCAGTGAGTCCAGAGAGTGCACGGGCACCACTGGGGTTGCAGTGTAGTGAGTGCAGAGAGTGCACTGTGAACACTGGGGATGCAGTGCAGTGAGTCCAGAGAGTGCACTGGCACCAATGGGGATGCAGTGCAGTGAGTCCAGAGTGTGCACTGGCACCACTGGGGATGCACTGCAGTGAGTCCAGAGATTGCACTGGCACCACTGGGGATGCACCTCAGTGAGTCCAGAGAGTGCACTGGCACAACTGGTGATGCACTGCAGTGAGTCCAGAGAATGCACTGGCACCACTGGGGATGCAGTGCAGTGAGTCCAGAGAGTGCACTGGCAACACTGGGGATGCAGTGCAGTGAGTCCAGAGAGTGCACTGGCACCAGAGGGAATGCACTGCAGTGAGTCCAGTGAGTGCACTGGCACCACTGTGGATGCACTGCAGTGAGTCAAGAGAGTGCACTGGCACCACTGGGGATGCAGTGCAGTGAGTCCAGAGAGTGCACTGGCACCACTGGGGATGCACTGCAGTGAGTCCAGAGAGTGCACTGTCACCACTGGGGATGCAGTACAGTGAGTCCACAGAGTGCACTGGTACCAGTGGGGATGCAGTACAGTGAGTCCAGAGAGTGCAGTGGCACCACTGGGCATGCAGTGCAGTGAGTCCAGAGAGTGCACTGGCACCACTGTGGATGCACTTCAGTGAGTCCAGAGAGTGCACTGTCACCACTGGGGATGCAGTGCAGTGAGTCCAAAGACTTCACTGGCAAAACTGGAGATGCAGTGCAGTGAGTCCAGAGAGTGCACTGGCACCACTGGGGATGCAGTGCAGTGAGTCCAGAGATTGCACTGGCACCACCGGGGCTGCAGTGCAGTGAGTCCAGAGATTGCACTGGCACCACCGGGGCTGCAGTGCAGTGAGTCCAGAGAGTGCACTGGCACCACTGGGGATGCACTGCAGTGAGTCCAGAGAGTGCACTGGCACCACTGGGGATGCACTGCAGTGAGTCCAGAGAGTGCACTGGCACCACTGGGGATGCACTGCAGTGAGTCCAGAGAGTGCACTGGCACCACTGGGGATGCACTACAGTGAGTCCAGAGATTGCACTGGCACCACTGGGGATGCAGTGCACTGAGTCCAGAGAGTGCACTGGCACCACTGGGGATGCAGTGCATTGAGTCCAGAGAGTGCACTGGCACAACTGGGGATGCACTTCAGTGAGTCCAGAGAGTGCACTGGCACCACTGGGGATGCAGTGCAGTGAGTCCAGAGAGTGCACTGGCACCACTGGGGATGCAGTGCAGTGAGTCCAGAGAGTGCTCTGGCACCACTGGGGATGCACTGCAGTGAGTCCAGTGAGTGCACTGGCACCACTGGGGATGCAGTGCCGTGACTGCAGAGAGTACACTGGCACCACCGGGGATTCACTGCAGTGAGTCCAGAGAGTGCACTGGCACCACTGGGGATGCAGTGCAGTGAGTCCATTGAGTGCACTGGCACCACTGGGGATGCAGTGCAGTGAGTCCAGAGAGCGCACTGGCACCACTGGGGATGCAGTGCAGTCAGTCCAGTGAGTGCACTGGCACCACTGGGGGTGCAGTACAGTGAGTACAGAGAGTGCACTGACACCACTGGGGATGCACTGCAGTGAGTCCAGACAGTGCACTGGCACCACTGGGGATGCAGTGCAGTGAGTCCAGAGACTGCACTGGCACCACTGGGGATGCAGTGCAGTGAGACCAGAGAGAGCACTGGCACCACTGGGGATGCACTGCAGTGAGTCCAGAGAGTGCACTGGCACCACTGGGGATGCAGTGCAGTGAGTCCAGAGAGTGCACTGGCACCAGTGGGGATGCAGTACAGTGAGTCCAGAGAGTGCACTGGCACCACTGGACATGCAGTGCAGTGAGTCCAGAGAGTGCACTGGCACCACAGGGGATGCACTTGAGTGACTCCACAGAGTGCACTGGCAACACTGGGGATGCAGTGCAGTGAGTCCAAAGACTTCACTGGCACCACTGGGGATGCAGTGCAGTGAGTCCAGAGAGTGCACTGGCACCACTGGGGATGCAGTGAAGTGAGTGCAGAGAGTGCACTGGCACCACTGGGAATGCAGTGCAGTGAGTCCACAGAGTGCACTGGCACCACTGGGGATGCAGTGCAGTGAGTCCAGTGAGTGTACTGGCACCACTGGGGATGCACTTCAGTGAGCCCAGAGAGTGCACTGGCACCACTGGGGATGCACTGCAGTGAGTCCAGAGAGTGTACTAGCACCACTGGGAATGCAGTGCAGTGAATCCTGTGAGTACACTGGCACCACTGGGGATGCAGAGCAGTGAGTCCAGAGAGCTCCCTGGCACCACTGGCGATGCAGTGCAGTGAGTCCAGAGAGTGCACTGGCACCACTGCAGATGCAGTACAGTGAGTCCAGTGAATGCACTGGAACCACTGGGGATGCAGTGCAGTGAGTCCAGAGAGTGCACTGGCACCACTGGTGATGCAGTACAGTGAGTCCAGTGAGTGCACTGGTACCACTGGGCCTGCAGTGCAGTGAGTCCAGAGAGTGCACTGGCACCACTGGGGATGCAGTGAAGTGAGTCCAGAGAGTGCACTGGCACCACCGATGATGCAGTACAGTGAGTCCAGTGAGTGCACTGGCACCACTGGGGATGTAGTGCAGTGACTCGAGAGAGTGCACTGGCACCACTGGGGATGCAGTGCAGTGAGTCCAGAGAGTGCACTGGCACCACTGGGGATGCAGTGCAGTGAGTCCAGAGAGTGCACTGGCAGCAGTGGGGATGCAGTGCAGTGAGTCCAGAGAGTGCACTGGCACCACTGGGGATGCAGTGCAGTGAGTCCAGAGACTTCACTGGCACCACTGGGAATGCAGTGCAGTGAGTGCAGAGAGTGCACTTGCACCACTGGGGATGCAGTGCAGTGAGTCCAGAGAGTGCACTGGCACCACTGGGGATGCACTGCAGTGAGTCCAGAGAGTGCACTGGCACCACTGGGGATGCACTGCAGTGAGTCCAGAGAGTGCACTGGCACCACTGGGGATGCACTACAGTGAGTCCAGAGATTGCACTGGCAGCACTGGGGATGCAGTGCAGTGAGTCCAGAGAGTGCACTGGCACCACTGGTGATGCAGTTTAGTGAGTCCAGAGAGTGCACTGGCACCACTGGGGATGCACTGCAGTGAGTCCAGAGAGTGCACTGGCACCACTCGGATGCAGTGCAGTGAGTCCAGAGAGTGCACTGGCACCACTGGTGATGCAGTCCAGTGAGTCCAGTGAATGCACTGGCACCACTGGGATGCTGTGCAGTGAGTGCAGAGAGTGCACTGGCACCACCTGTGATGCAGTACAGTGTGTCCAGTGAGTGCACTGGCACCACTGGGGATGCAGTGCTGTGACTCCGGAGAGCGCACTGGCACCACTGGGGATGCAGTGCAGTCAGTCCAGTGAGTGCACTGGCACCACTGGGGATGCAGTGCAGTGAGTGCAGAGAGTGCACTGGCACCAATGGGGATGCACTTCAGTGAGTCCAGAGAGTGCACTGGCACCACTGGGGATGCAGTGCAGTGAGTCCAGAGATTGCACTGGCACCACTGGGGATGCAGTGCTGTGACTCCAGAGAGCGCACTGGCACCACTGGGGATGCAGTGCAGTGAGTCCAGAGAGTGCACTGGCACCACTGGGGATGCAGTGCAGTGAGTCCAGAGAGTGCACTGGCACCACTGGGGATGCAGTGCAGTGAGGCCAGAGAGTGCACTGGCACTACTGGGGATGCAGTGCAGTGAGTCCAGAGAGTGCACTGGCACCACTGGGGATGCAGTGCAGTGAGTCCAGAGAGTGCACTGGCAGCAGTGGGGATGCGGTGCAGTGAGTCCAGAGAGTGCACTGGCACCACTGGGGATGCAGTGCAGTGAGTCCAGAGAGTGCTCTGGCACCACTGGGGATGCAGTGCAGTGAGTCCAGAGACTGCACTGGCACCACTGGGGATGCAGTGCAGTGAGTGCAGAGAGTGCACTGGCACCACTCGGATGCAGTGCAGTGAGTCCAGAGAGTGCACTGGCACCACTGGTGATGCAGTCCAGTGAGTCCAGTGAATGCACTGGCACCACTGGGGATGCTGTGCAGTGAGTGCAGAGAGTGCACTGGCACCACCTGTGATGCAGTACAGTGTGTCCAGTGAGTGCACTGGCACCACTGGGGATGCAGTGCTGTGACTCCGGAGAGCGCACTGGCACCACTGGGGATGCAGTGCAGTCAGTCCAGTGAGTGCACTGGCACCACTGGGGATGCAGTGCAGTGAGTGCAGAGAGTGCAATGGCACCAATGGGGATGCACTTCAGTGAGTCCAGAGAGTGCACTGGCACCACTGGGGATGCAGTGCAGTGAGTCCAGAGATTGCACTGGCACCACTGGGGATGCAGTGCTGTGACTCCAGAGAGCGCACTGGCACCACTGGGGATGCAGTGCAGTGAGTCCAGAGAGTGCACTGGCACCACTGGGGATGCACTGCAGTGAGTCCAGAGAGTGCACTGGCACCACTGGGGATGCAGTGCAGTGAGTCCAGAGAGTGCACTGGCACCACTGGGGCTGCAGTGCAGTGAGTCCAGAGAGTGCACTGGCACCACTGGGGATGCACTGCAGTGAGTCCAGAGAGTGCACTGGCAGCACTGGGGATGCAGTGCAGTGAGTCCAGAGAGTGCACTGGCACCACTGGGGATGCAGTGCAGTGAGTCCAGAGACTTCACTGGCACCACTGGGAATGCAGTGCAGTGAGTGCAGAGAGTGCACTGGCAACACTGGGGATGCAGTGCAGTGAGTCCAGAGAGTGCACTGGCACCACTGGGGATGCACTGCAGTGAGTCCAGAGAGTGCACTGGCACCACTGGGGATGCACTTCAGTGAGTCCAGAGAGTGCACTGGCACCACTGGGGATGCACTACAGTGAGTCCAGAGATTGCACTGGCACCACTGGGGATGCAGTGCAGTGAGTCCAGAGAGTGCACTGGCACCACTGGTGATGCAGTTTAGTGAGTCCAGAGAGTGCACTGGCACCACTGGGGATGCACTTCAGTGAGTCCAGAGAGTGTACTGACACCACTGGGGATGCGGTGCAATGAGTCCAGAGAGTGCACTGGCACCACTGGGGATGCAGTGCAGTGAGTCCAGAGAGTGCTCTGGCACCACTGGGGATGCACTGCAGTGAGTCCAGAGACTGCACTGGCACCACTGGGGATGCAGTGCAGTGAGTCCAGAGAGTGCACTGGCACCACTGGGGATGCAGTGCAGTGAGTCCAGAGAGTGCACTGGCACCACTGGTGATGCAGTCCAGTGAGTCCAGTGAATGCACTGGCACCACTGGGGTTGCTGTGCAGTGAGTGCAGAGAGTGCACTGGCACCACCTGTGATGCAGTACAGTGTGTCCAGTGAGTGCACTGGCACCACTGGGGATGCAGTGCTGTGACTCCGGAGAGCGCACTGGCACCACTGGACATGCAGTGCAGTCAGTCCAGTGAGTGCACTGGCACCACTGGGGATGCAGTGCAGTGAGTGCAGAGAGTGCAATGGCACCAATGGGGATGCACTTCAGTGAGTCCAGAGAGTGCACTGGCACCACTGGGGATGCACTACAGTGAGTCCAGAGATTGCACTGGCACCACTGGGGATGCAGTGCAGTGAGTCCAGAGAGTGCACTGGCACCACTGGGGATGCAGTTTAGTGAGTCCAGAGAGTGCACTGGCACCACTGGGGATGCACTTCAGTGAGTCCAGAGAGTGTACTGACACCACTGGGGATGCGGTGCAATGAGTCCAGAGAGTGCACTGGCACCACTGGGGATGCAGTGCAGTGAGTCCAGAGAGTGCTCTGGCACCACTGGGGATGCACTGCAGTGAGTCCAGAGACTGCACTGGCACCACTGGGGATGCAGTGCAGTGAGTCCAGAGAGTGCACTGGCACCACTGGGGATGCAGTGCAGTGAGTCCAGAGAGTGCACTGGCACCACTGGTGATGCAGTCCAGTGAGTCCAGTGAATGCACTGGCACCACTGGGGTTGCTGTGCAGTGAGTGCAGAGAGTGCACTGGCACCACCTGTGATGCAGTACAGTGTGTCCAGTGAGTGCACTGGCACCACTGGGGATGCAGTGCTGTGACTCCGGAGAGCGCACTGGCACCAGTGGGGATGCAGTGCAGTCAGTCCAGTGAGTGCACTGGCACCACTGGGGATGCAGTGCAGTGAGTGCAGAGAGTGCAATGGCACCAATGGGGATGCACTTCAGTGAGTCCAGAGAGTGCACTGGCACCACTGGGGATGCAGTGCAGTGAGTGCAGAGATTGCACTGGCACCACTGGGGATGCAGTGCTGTGACTCCAGAGAGCGCACTGGCACCACTGGGGATGCAGTGCAGTGAGTGCAGAGAGTGCACTGGCACCACTGGTGATGCACTTCAGTTTGTCCAGAGAGTGCACTGGCACCACTGGGGATGCAGTGCAGTGAGTCCAGAGAGTGCACTGGCACCACTGGGGATGCAGTGCAGTGAGTCCAGAGAGTGCACTGGCACCACTGGGGATGCAGTGCAGTGAGTCCAGAGAGTGCACTGGCACCACTGGGGCTGCAGTGCAGTGAGTCCAGAGAGTGCACTGGCACCACTGGGGATGCACTGCAGTGAGTCCAGAGATTGCACTGACACCACTGGGGATGCAGTGCAGTGAGTCCAGAGAGTGCACTGGCACCACTGGGGATGCACTACAGTGAGTCCACAGAGTGCACTGGCACCACTGGGGATGCTCTGCAGTGAGTCCAGAGATTGCACTGGCACCACTGGGGATGCAGTGCAGTGAGTGCAGAGAGTGCACTGGCACCACTGGGGATGGGTTTCAAGCCAACTGCATTAACCGCTCATGCTTCTTTCTTATGAGACGTTAGTAAACCAATTACATAGCCTTGTCAAGACTAAATCACAGGTAAAAACCCTGTACATCTCATGTGGCCAACCACTCCCAACTAGGATTCCAAGAACCAGGAGGTTCGGTGAAAATAGGGCTAGTGCTATTAGAGGGGTGATTATTAGGGTAAGCCCTAAGCTGTCTTTAATGGAGAAGTATGGGTGGAATGGGATTTTGTCGCAGTCTGATACGATTCCTAGTGGGTTATTTGAGCCTGATTCGTGTAGGAAGGTTAGGTGGACTAGGGTGATTCCTGCAATTAGGAAGGGCAGTAGGAAGTGGATGGCGAAGAATCGGGTTAAGGTTGGATTGTCTACTGAGAATCCTCCTCAGGCTCATTCTACTAGAGTTTGCCCAATGTACGGGATGGCTGAGAATAGGTTGGTGATTACGGTGGCCCCTCAGAATGACATTTGTCCTCATGGTAGGACATACCCTACGAAGGCAGTTGCTATTAGGGTGAGTAGGAGGATTACTCCTGTGTTTCAGGTTTCTTTGTATAGGTAGGAGCCGTAGTAGAGGCCTCGTCCGATGTGTAAGTAGATGCAGATAAAGAAGAGCGAAGCACCGTTGGCGTGGAGGTTGCGGATGAGCCATCCGTACTGGACGTCTCGGCATGTGTGAGCTACTGAGGAGAAGGCGAGTGAAGTGTCTGCGGTGTAGTGTATGGCTAGTAGCAGGCCTGTTAGGATTTGTGTGGCTAAGCAGATGGCTAGAAGGGAGCCAAAGTTTCATCAGGCAGAGATGTTGGAGGGGGCGGGTAGGTCGATTAGGGAGTTGTTGATTATTTTTAGTAGGGGATGGGATTTGCGGATGTTAGGGGCCATTAGTGAGTCTGTGTGTTATTAGGATTATTACCAGGATGGAGAGGGCGAAGGATCCTAGGTAGGCCTTAATTAGCCCTGTGTGTATTGAGGTTGCGGCTTTGCTTGCGGCTACTTGTAGTTCAGCAAGGCCCTCTGGCCCTATTTTTTTGAGTCAGGAGAGGTCGATCAAGTGTAGGGCAATGTTTTGTCCCTTTTCTAGTAGGTTTTTGGAGAAGAATCGGTGTACTAGGGGGTTGAAGTACCCTAATGCAGAGGAGAAGTTTATGAGGGGGTTTGGTTTGGGGTGAGTGAGGGTGTGTGTTATGTTCGATAGTTCTAGGGCTAGGATGATTCCTAGGATTGTTATGAGGATGGCAGCGGTTTTGGTGATAAGGGGTATGGTTACTGGGGGGGTTTTGGTTGGTGTGATGAAAGAGGTAATGATTATTCCTGCTGTAATGCTGCCTAGGGCGAGTCGGGTTAGGGGGGCGGTGATTAGTGGGTTGTTTTCGTTTATTGATACTATTGGGGGGATTCGGGTTTGTCCAGCTTGGACTAGGATGGTTATGCGGATGCTGTAGGTTGCGGTGAATGCTGTGGCTATAAGGGTTAGGAGTAGGGCTCAAGTATTTAGGTATGATGTGTTTAAGCTTTCGATGATGAGGTCTTTTGAGTAGAATCCGGCTAGGAATGGGGTTCCTATCAGCGCCAGGTTTCCGATGGTTAGGCAGGAAGTAGTGACTGGGAGTATTTTCTGTAGGCCTCCTATCTTTCGGATATCTTGTTCTCCGTTTAGGTTGTGGATGATAGACCCTGAGCATAGGAATAGTATGGCTTTAAAGAAGGCATGGGTTGAGATGTGTAGGAAGGCTAGTTGTGGGAGGTTTAGTCCGATAGTGACTATTATTAGTCCTAGTTGGCTGGATGTTGAGAAAGCAATGATTTTTTTGATGTCATTTTGGGTTAGGGCGCATGTGGCAGCGAATAGGGTTGATAGAGCACCTAGGCATAGGCAGGCAGTTAGGGCTGTCTGGTTGGTGGCTAGCAGGGGGTGCATGCGGATGAGCAGGAAGATTCCGGCTACTACTATGGTACTGGAGTGCAGTAGGGCTGATACTGGGGTGGGGCCTTCTATTGCTGCGGGCAGTCATGGGTGGAGTCCAAATTGGGCGGATTTTCCTGCGGCTGCGAGGATTAATCCTATGAGGGGGAGGATTGGGGTTTGGTGGGGGTGTACGGCTTGTTGGATCTCTCAGGTGTTGAATGTTGAAGCTAGTCATGCTATGCTCAGGATCAGTCCGATGTCTCCGATTCGGTTGTAGATTACGGCTCGTAGGGCGGCGGTGTTGGCATCTGCTCGGCCTTGTCATCAGCCGATGAGAAGGAAGGACATGATTCGTACTCCTTCCCAGCCTACGAATAGGAGGAATATGTTGTTTGCGGTTGTTAGGAGGAGTATGGCGACTAGGAATGTCAGTAGGTAGGTGAAAAATTTTGTTACGTATGGCTCTGAGGCCATGTATCATATGGCGAATTGTAGGATTGATCATGTTACAAATAGGGTGATTGGAAGAAATGTTATTGAGTATTGGTCTATTTTTAGGCTCAGGGGGATTTTAAAGTTTATAATGAATTTTCACTCCCAGTGGCAGGTGACAGATTCTACTCCCGAGTAGATGAATGCGGTTGTAGGGGCTAGGCTAATTAGGAATGCGGTTTTAACAGCGCGGGTGGTGGCTTGTGGGGTGTTTTTAAAGTTTTTAAATAGAAATGGCAGGATGATTGGGGTTAGGAGGATTGTCAGCGTGAGTAGTGTGAGGGAGTTGATTAGTAGTGTGGGGTTCACTACTTTTACTTGGATTTGCACCAAGATGGGTGGTTCCTAAGACCAGTGGATTGCTGTTATCCTTTAAAAGTAAGGGGGCTGAGGTTTTAGGCTCAGATGTAAGAGTTAGCAGCTCTTGTTGGTTAAACCCTCCCCTCGGCAGGTAAGAAGGTTTGAACTTCTATTCTTAGAATCACAGTCTAATGTTTGGTTTAAACTATACTTGCATGAGGGGATTCCGGAGATCAGTTCGGGTTTGAGGATTAGGAGGAATATTGGGATAATGTGGAGTGTTATGAGCAGGTGTTCTCGCGTGGTTGAGTTTTGCATAGATGTGATGTGGGAGGGGATTGAGCCTCGTTGGGTCATTAGTAGTATGAATAAGGTGTAGGAGGCGGTTAGTAGGGTTGCGATTCCTGTTAGGATGATCGTGAAGGCAGATCAGTTGAATAAGGTGATTATAATGGTTAGCTCTGCTATGAGGTTTGTTGTTGGGGGTAAGGCTATGTTTGTTAGATTGGCCAGCAATCATCAGGTAGCTATGAGTGGTAGGAGAGGTTGTAGGCCTCGTGTGAGTAGTAGAATTCGGCTGTGCGTACGTTCATAGTTTGTGTTGGCTAGGCAGAATAGTATGGAGGAAGTTAGTCCATGGGAAATTATTAGGATCATTGCCCCTGAGAATGATCAGTGGGTTTGGATTATTCCTGCGGCGATAACTAGGCCTATGTGGCTAACGGATGAATAAGCGATTAGTGATTTTAGGTCTGTCTGTCGTAGGCAGATTGAGCTAGTCATTAGGGCGCCTCATAGGGCCAGGGTTAGGAAGGGGTAGTGCAGGAGGTTGGACAGTGGGCCCATAAATAGAGTGACTCGTATAATTCCGTATCCTCCTAGCTTTAGTAGTAGGGCGGCGAGGAGTATTGAGCCTGCGATGGGTGCTTCTACGTGGGCTTTTGGCAGTCAGAGGTGTAGGCCGTATAGTGGGGCTTTTACTATGAATGCTATGAGCAGTGCTAGACCTGATAGTATTCCTGTCCATGAGGTGGATAGGGTTGGGTGGGTTAGTTGTAGGGTTGGCAGGTGCAGGGTGCCAATTTTCACGTATAGGTGTATGATTGTGATTAGCAGGGGTAGAGAGCTTACTGGCGTGTAGAATAGCAGGTAGATGCCAGCGCTTAGGCGTTCTGGTTGGTTCCCCCATCGGGTGATTAAGATTAGGGTGGGAATGAGGGTTGCTTCAAATGAGATGTAAAATAGTGCTAGTTCTGTGGTGGAAAAGGCTAGTAGGATGAATGGCTGGACTGCGACTAAGGTTGAGATAAAGATTCGTTTGCGTTGTAGGGGTTCTTGTTGCAGGTGGTTTTGGCTTGCTATGATTATGAGTGGGAGTAGTCAGCAGGATAGTACTAGGAGGGGGGATGAGATTTGGTCAATTCCTGTTCAGTTGGATAAAAATTTGTAGGGGTAGTAGGTTGGGATTAATCACTGTAGGCTTAGGGCAGCGATTAGGAGGCTGTATAAGGTGGTGTTAGTCCATAGAAATTTTGGTGGAGACAGCAGGGCTGTTGGAAGAAGTATGATTGTGGGTAGGATGATTTTTAGCATTGCAGGAGGTTTAGGTTGTGTAGATGGTCGGAGCCATGTGTGCGGGTGGAGGCTACTAGGATGGCCAGGCCTGTGCCCGCCTCACACGCTGAGAAGGTTAGCATGAGAATTGGTACCATGGTGAATGAGGAGACTTGGTTTTCGATGGATCATATTGATAGGCCTATGAATATCGATAATATTATGCTTTCAAGGCATAGTAGGGCGGATACTAGGTGGGTTCGGTGGAAGGCTAGTCCTAGTCCGCTGAAAATGAAGGCTGAGTAGAAGCTTAAATGTAGGGGCGACATAAGAAAGTTACAGGGTTGGCTGTAATCTGCTGGGTCGAAACCAGCTATCTTTTTGGTTAGACTAACTTTCTGTTATTCTGCTCATTCTAGGCCCCCTTGAATTCACTCGTAGGCCAGTCCGAGTGTTAGGAGAAGGAGGATCACTACAGTTCAGGTGAGGGTCATTAGGGGGGATTGGAGTTGGACGGCTCATGGCAGGGGGAGTAGGAGGGCGATTTCTAGGTCGAATAGGACGAACAGGATGGCTACTGAGGAAGAATCGGACTGAGAATGGTAATCGAGCAGATCCAAGTGGGTCGAATCCACATTCGTACGGTGAGAGTTTCTCTGAGTCGGGGTTTATTTGGGCGAGTCAGAAGTTTAATGCGGTTAGGGCGGCGCTTAGGATTGATGATAGGGCGAATATGAACATGAGTGCGTTCATTGCTCTCCTCTGGGTTTATACCAGATTCTAGAGATTGGAAGTCAATTGTAATTAATATACTAGAAGAGCAAGATCCTCATCAGTAGATGGTTATGTAAAGGAATAGTCAGATGACGTCTACGAAGTGTCAGTATCAGGCTGCTGCCTCGAATCCGAAGTGGTGGTCTGATGTAAAGTGGAACTTGATCAGTCGGAAGAGGCAGACGGTCAGGAAGGAGGATCCGATGATTACGTGGAGTCCGTGGAATCCAGTGGCAACGAAGAAGGTAGATCCGTAGACGCTATCGGCGATTGAGAATGGGGCTTCGTGGTATTCTATTGCTTGTAGGGCTGTGAAGTAGAATCCCAGGAGGATCGTTAGGGTTAGGGCGTGGATGGCGTGTTTTCGGTTTCCTTCTGTGATGCTGTGATGGGCTCACGTTACGGTAACGCCTGAGGCTAGTAGGATGGCTGTGTTTAGTAGGGGGACTTCTATCGGGTTGAGTGGTTTAATTCCTGTTGGGGGTCATTGGCCTCCTAGTTCTGGGGTTGGGGCCAGGCTCGAGTGGAAGAACGCTCAGAAGAACCCTAAGAAGAAGAATGCTTCGGATGTGATGAAAAGGATTATGCCGTATCGTAGGCCTTTTTGGACTGTGGGAGTGTGATGGCCTTGGAAGGTGCTTTCTCGTACAATGTCTCGTCATCATTGGAGTATTACTAGGAGTATTGAGATGAGGCCTAGGGTTAGTAGTATGGATGAGTTGTAGTGGAATCACATGATTAATCCTGAGGTTGTGAGTAGGGCGGCGGCTGCCCCGAAGATTGGTCAAGGGCTTGGGTCAACTATGTGGTATGAGTGTGCTTGGTGTGCCATTAGATGTTTTCTTGTAAGTATAGGCTTAGAAGGAGCACGAAGACGTAGGCCTGGATTATGGCTACTGCTACTTCTAGGATGGTTAGGAGTAGTAGGATGATTATTGTTAGGATGGATACTGCAGGAAGGGTGGGTATTAATGCAATGGAGGCTGTAGAGATGAGTTGGATGAGTAAGTGTCCTGCTGTAAGGTTGGCTGTAAGGCGGACTCCGAGGGCTAGGGGGCGGATTAGTAGGCTGGTTGTTTCGATCAGGATTAGTGCGGGGATTAGGGGTGTAGGGGTACCTTCGGGTAATAGGTGGGCTAAAGAGGCTGATGGTTGGTTTCGTAGGCCTGTTAGTAGTGTGGCGAGCCATAGTGGGAAGGCTAGGGCTATGTTCATAGATAGTTGGGTGGTTGGGGTGAATGTATATGGAAGGAGGCCTAGAAGGTTGATTGTAAGAAGTATGATTATTAGGGATGTAAATATTATGGCTCATTTGTGGCCATTTTTGTTGAGTGGGACTATTAGTTGTTTTGTGATTAGGTGAAGGAGTCATGTTTGGATAGTAGAAAGGCGGTTGTCGATTCATCGGTTGTTTGGGGACGGGAATAGTAGGGCTGGGAAGAGTAGGGATAGTAGGATTAAGGGGATGCCGAATAGATTGGGGCTGGAAAATTGGTCAAAGAAGCTTAGGTTCATGGTCAGGATCATGGTGTGGGTTTGGTAGTGAGGGAGGTCTTATTTGATGGGGGGTTGGTTGTGGTGAAGGCTAGTAGTTTTGGTTGGATGAGGAGTGCTAGGGTTAATCAGGTTATAATTATGATTGAAAATCATGGTGCGGGGTTAAGCTGTGGCATATCATTAAGGAGGGGGAAGTCCCTCTTTGGCTAGCTTAAAAGGCTAGTGCTGTTGCATAGCTTCTTAATGATTAGGATGATGATAGAAGGGACGATCAGGCCTCGAAATGTGGGAGTGGGGTTGATTCTACTACAATGGGTATGTAGCTGTGATTAGCCCCGCAAATTTCTGAGCATTGTCCGTAAAAAATCCCAGGCCGGGTGGTAATGAATGAAGTTTGGTTTAGTCGGCCTGGGATTGCGTCTGTTTTAACTCCGAGCGTTGGGACTGCTCAGGAGTGGAGTACGTCTCCTGCAGTAATGATCATGCGGATGGGGGATTCTATTGGGATAACTACGCGGTGGTCAACTTCTAGCAGTCGGAAGTGGCCGTTGGGTAAGTCTGGGGTGGGCACTATGTAGGAGTCGAATGATAGGTCTTTGAAGTCTGTGTATTCGTAGCTTCAGTATCATTGGTGGCCGATGGCTTTTAGGGTGAGGTCTGGTTCGTCGATTTCGTCCATTATGTAGAGGATTTGTAGGGATGGGAGGGCGAGGAGTACCAGGACGATAGCAGGTAGGATTGTCCAGATCAGCTCTACTTCTTGGGCGTCTACAGCATTGGACGAGAGTTTTTCTGTTAGTATGTGGGCTAAAAGGTAGAGAACTAGGCTGCAGATAGCTAGGGCAACGATTAGGGCGTGGTCGTGGAATTCAACGAGTTCTTCTATGATGGGTGATGAGGCGTCTTGGAATCCTAGTTGGGAGTGGTTGGCCACATGAGATGTACAGGATTTTTACCTGTGATTTAGTCTTGACAAGGCTATGTAATTGGTTTACTAACGTCTCATAAGAAAGAAGCATGAGCGGTTAATGCAGTTGGCTTGAAACCAGCATGTGAGGGTTCGATTCCTTCCTTTCTTGTACTTGGACGAAGGCCGGTTCCTCGAAAGTATGGTATGGGGGAGGGCAGCCGTGGATTCATTCAACGTTTGTGGTAGTTAGTTCTGGTTGTAGGACTTTTCGTTTGGCCGAAAAGGCTTCTCAGATGATGAATATTAGTATGATTACGGCTACTATTGAGATTAGGGAGCCGATGGAGGAAATGGTGTTTCATAGTGTGTAGGCGTCGGGATAGTCCGAGTATCGTCGGGGTATTCCTGCTAGGCCTAGGAAGTGCTGGGGGAAGAACGTTAGGTTTACTCCTGTAAATATTACCCCGAAGTGGGCTTTTGCTCATGTTTGGTGTAGGGTAAACCCAGTGAGTAGTGGGAATCAGTGAGTAAATCCTGCTAGAATGGCAAAGACGGCGCCTATGGATAGGACGTAGTGGAAGTGGGCAACTACGTAGTACGTGTCGTGCAGGGCGATGTCTAGGGAAGAGTTTGCAAGAACGATTCCTGTTAATCCTCCGATGGTAAATAGGAAGATAAATCCTAGAGCTCATAGTATTGGGGGGGTCTCATTTGATTGTTCCTCCGTGCAGGGTGGCTAGTCAGCTAAATACTTTGATTCCGGTAGGGATGGCAATGATTATAGTGGCTGATGTAAAGTAGGCTCGGGTATCAACGTCTATTCCTACTGTAAACATGTGGTGAGCTCAGACGATGAATCCTAGGAAGCCGATGGATAGTATGGCTCAGACTATTCCCATGTAGCCGAAGGGCTCCTTTTTGCCTGAGTAGTACGTGACTACGTGTGAGATGATTCCGAACCCCGGTAGGATCAGAATATAGACTTCTGGGTGTCCGAAGAATCAGAATAGGTGTTGGTACAGGATTGGGTCTCCTCCTCCAGCGGGGTCGAAGAATGTGGTGTTTAGGTTTCGATCAGTTAGTAATATTGTAATACCGGCGGCGAGTACGGGGAGTGATAGAAGGAGTAGGATGGCGGTAATTAGTACGGATCAGACAAATAGTGTCCACTTCCACTACGTCCTATCCATAGGCGCCGTCTTTGCCATTCTAGCAGGATTTACTCACTGATTCCCACTACTCACTGGGTTTACCCTACACCAAACATGAGCAAAAGCCCACTTCGGGGTAATATTTACAGGAGTAAACCTAACGTTCTTCCCCCAGCACTTCCTAGGCCTAGCAGGAATACCCCGACGATACTCGGACTATCCCGACGCCTACACACTATGAAACACCATTTCCTCCTAGTCCTAGGACTTAGAGAAACTCCAGTACTAAAAATAGTAAACACAAGCAATAATTTCATATACTTCACTCTCACTCACCACTCAACTATCAGCTAACCACACCCCCGTCCACATAGCTTAACACAAAGCATGGCACTGAAGTTGCCAAGATGGCATAAAACATGCCTGCGGACAAAAGACTTAGTCCTAACCTTACGGTTGGTTTTTGCTAAATATATACATGCAAGTATCCGCGCCCCAGTGTAAACGCCCTCGACCACCTACCCCCATACAGGCCTTGAGGAGCGGGTATCAGGCACACCCAAGTAGTAGCCCAAGACGCCTCGCTAAGCCACGCCCCCACGGGTATTCAGCAGTAATTAACATTAAGCAATGAGTGCAAACTTGACTTAGTTATAGCAACAGCCTAACTTCAAGGGTTGGTAAATCTTGTGCCAGCCACCGCGGTCATACAAGAAACCCAAATCAACCGTCCTATTGACACGGCGTAAAGAGTGGTAAAATGCCTATCCTAGCTAACTAAGATCAAAATGCAACTGAGCTGTCATAAGCCCAAGATGCACCTAAACACACCATTAAGATGATCTTAGGAACTAACGACTGATTTAAACCCACGAAAGCCAGGGCCCAAACTGGGATTAGATACCCCACTATGCCTGGCCCTAAATCTTGATACTTACTTTACCGAAGTATCCGCCAGAGAACTACGAGCACAAACGCTTAAAACTCTAAGGACTTGGCGGTGCCCCAAACCCACCTAGAGGAGCCTGTTCTACAATCGATAATCCCCGATTAACCCAACCACCCCTTGCCAACACAGCCTACATACCGCCGTCGCCAGCCCACCTCGAATGAGAGCACAACAGTGGACACAATAGCACCCCGCTAATAAGACAGGTCAAGGTATAGCCTATGGAGTGGAAGAAATGGGCTACATTCCCTATTCATAGGGCACACGGAAAGAAGCGTGAAACCACTTCTGGAAGGCGGATTTAGCAGTAAAGTGGGACAATAGAGCCTACTTTAAGCCGGCCCTGGGGCACGTACATACCGCCCGTCACCCTCCTCAAAAGCCACATCCCACATAACTAATACCATAAATACGCTGAAGATGAGGTAAGTCGTAACAAGGTAAGTGTACCGGAAGGTGTACTTAGAATATCAAGACGTAGCTATAACACCAAAGCACTCAGCTTACACCTGAAAGATATCTACTAGACCGGATCGTCTTGAAGCCCCCCCTCTAGCTCAACCACACAAATAGTACACCAAAACTAAAGAATTTACTAAACTAATTAAAGTAAAGCATTTTACAGTCTTAGTATAGGCGATAGAAAAGACACTTAGACGCGATAGAGACCCCAGTACCGTAAGGGAAAGATGAAATAGCAGTGAAACAATCAAAGCGACAGACAGCAAAGATCAACCCTTGTACCTTTTGCATCATGGTTTAGCGAGAACAACCAAGCAAAGTGAACTAAAGTTTGCCCCCCCGAAACCCAAGCGAGCTACTTTCAAGCAGTTAAAGAGAGCGAACCCGTCTCTGTTGCAAAAGAGTGGGATGACTTGTCAGTAGAGGTGAAAAGCCAACCGAGCTGGGTGATAGCTGGTTACCTGTGAAACGAATCTAAGTTCCCCCTTAATCCTCCCTACCGGACATCCTGAACCCTAATGAGATGATTAAGAGCTATTTAATGGAGGGACAGCTCCATTAAAAAAGGACACAACCTCGACTAGCGGATAATTCTTACTACTGATCCTACCGTGGGCCCTAAAGCAGCCATCAAAAAAGAGTGCGTCAAAGCTCCACCACCTAAAAATACCAAAATAAGATGATTCCCTTATCACAAACAGGTCAACCTATGAATATAGGAGAATTAATGCTAAAATAAGTAACTCAGGGCCACACCCCTCTAACGGCGCAAGCTTACATAGAAACATTATTAACAGACCTAGACAGATACAAAAACCCCTACAAGACCACGTATTAACTAACCCTGTTAACCCGACTCAGGAGCGCCTATAAGAGCGATTAAAATCTGTGAAAGGAACTCGGCAAATTAATAAGGCCCGACTGTTTACCAAAAACATAGCCTTCAGCAAATTAAACAAGTATTGAAGGTGATGCCTGCCCGGTGACTTAGGTTTAACGGCCGCGGTATCCTAACCGTGCAAAGGTAGCGCAATCAATTGTCCCATAAATCGAGACTTGTATGAATGGCTAAACGAGGTCTTAACTGTCTCTCACAGATAATCAGTGAAATTGATCTCCCCGTGCAAAAGCGGGGATGTGAACATAAGACGAGAAGACCCTGTGGAACTTAAAAATCAACGACCACCGCGAATCCTCAATCAACCCCACTGGGGCCACTACCATCGCAGAGCCTGGTCGATATTTTTCGGTTGGGGCGACCTTGGAGGAGAACAAATCCTCCAAAAACAAGACCATACCTCTTTACCTAGAGCTACCCCTCAAAGTGCTAACAGTGACCAGACCCAATATAATTGATTAATGGACCAAGCTACCCCAGGGATAACAGCGCAATCCCCCTCAAGAGCCCATATCGACAGGGGGGTTTACGACCTCGATGTTGGATCAGGACATCCTAATGGTGCAGCCGCTATTAAGGGTTCGTTTGTTCAACGATTAACAGTCCTACGTGATCTGAGTTCAGACCGGAGCAATCCAGGTCGGTTTCTATCTATGACACACTCTCCCCAGTACGAAAGGACCGGGAAAGTGGGGCCAATACCACAAGCACGCCCCCCCCCTCTAAGCAGTGAAACCAACTAAACCGTGAAGAGGGCCTTCCCCCACCACTTTCAATCCTAGAAAAGGACCAGCTAGAGTGGCAGAGCCCGGCAAGTGCAGAAGGCTTAAGCCCTTTCCCCAGAGGTTCAAATCCTCTCCCTAGCTTCACCCATGATTCAAATAACAACACTAAGCTGCCTCGTTATATCCCTCCTATACATCATCCCAATCCTGATTGCCGTAGCCTTCCTAACCCTAGTAGAACGGAAAATCCTAAGCTACATACAATCCCGCAAAGGCCCTAACGTTGTCGGGCCTTTTGGCCTACTTCAACCATTTGCGGACGGACTGAAACTATTTACCAAAGAGCCCATCCGACCCTCTACCTCTTCCCCACTTCTATTCATTCTGATACCAATACTAGCCCTTGTCCTAGCCCTCACCACTTGAGCACCACTACCACTCCCATTTCCCCTAGCAGATCTAAACCTCGGAGTTCTCTTCCTAATAGCCATGTCAAGCCTAGCCGTCTACTCAGTCCTATGATCAGGCTGAGCCTCGAACTCAAAATACGCACTAATCGGAGCCCTACGGGCAGTAGCACAGACCATTTCATACGAAGTGACACTGGCCATAATCCTGCTATCAATAATCATACTAAGCGGAAGCTACACACTCAGCTCCTTTGCCGTCGCACAGGAGCCTCTATACTTCATTTTCTCCTCATGACCCCTAGCAATAATATGATACGTATCCACCCTAGCAGAGACAAACCGAGCTCCTTTTGACCTCACAGAGGGTGAATCTGAGCTAGTCTCAGGGTTTAACGTTGAATACGCCGCAGGACCCTTCGCCTTATTCTTCCTAGCTGAATATGCGAACATTATGCTAATAAATACACTTACAGCCATCATATTCCTAAACCCAAGCGCCCTAGGGCCACCCACAGAACTATTCCCCGTCATCCTAGCCACAAAAGTCCTCCTACTATCTTCTGGTTTCTTATGGGTCCGAGCTTCATACCCACGATTCCGATATGACCAACTAATGCACCTACTATGAAAAAACTTCCTACCCCTCACACTAGCTCTGTGCCTCTGACACATCAGCATACCTATCTGCTATGCAGGCCTACCTCCTTACATAAGGAAATGTGCCTGAACTACAAAGGGTCACTATGATAAAGTGAACATAGAGGTATAACAGCCCTCTCATTTCCTGTTGACCTTAGAAAAGTAGGAATTGAACCCACACAAGAGAAATCAAAATTCTCCATACTTCCCTTATATTATTTTCTAGTAGAGTCAGCTAATCAAGCTATCGGGCCCATACCCCGAAAATGATGGTTTAACCCCCTCCTCTACTAATGAACCCTTACGCGACCCCAATCATAACCTTCAGCCTCATCTTGGGCACCACAATCACAATTTCCAGCAACCACTGAGTTCTGGCCTGGACAGGACTGGAGATCAACGCACTAGCCATCATTCCCCTAATTGCCAAATCCCACCACCCACGAGCAGTAGAAGCCGCAACGAAATACTTCCTAACCCAAGCAGCTGCTTCCGCCCTGGTCCTATTCTCTAGCATAACCAATGCCTGAGTCACCGGCCAATGAGACATCACACAAATAAACCACCCAACCTCCTGTCTACTACTGACAGCAGCAATCGCTATTAAACTGGGCCTAGTGCCATTTCACTTCTGATTCCCAGAAGTACTACAAGGATCGCCACTAATAACAGCCCTGCTACTCTCGACCCTCATAAAATTCCCCCCACTAACCCTGCTCCTACTAACATCCAAATCCCTCGACCCAGCTCTACTCACCGCCATGGCCCTAGCCTCAACAGCACTAGGAGGCTGAATAGGACTGAACCAAACACAAACACGCAAAATCCTAGCCTTCTCGTCCATCTCCCACTTAGGCTGAATCGCCATCATCCTAGTTTACAGCCCCAAATTGGCCTTACTTACCTTCTACCTATACACAATCATAACATCAGCCGTATTCCTAGCCCTTAACAAAATCAAAGCCCTTAACCTATCCATGATCACAACCTCATGAACAAAAACCCCAGTGCTAAACGCCACCCTAATACTAGTACTTTTATCCCTAGCAGGCCTCCCCCCATTAACAGGCTTTATACCAAAGTGACTTATCATCCAAGAACTAACTAAACAGGAAATAACACCAGCAGCCATGGCAATTGCCATGCTATCACTGCTCAGCCTCTTCTTCTACCTACGCCTCGCATACCACTCAACAATTACCCTTCCCCCCAACTCCTCTAACCACATAAAACAATGATACACTAGCAAAGCCCCAAGCACACCTACTGCGGTCCTTGCCTCACTATCAATCCTCTTACTTCCCCTGTCCCCAATAATACATGCCATTGTCTAGAAACTTAGGATAACACCCCAAACCGAAGGCCTTCAAAGCCTTAAATAAGAGTTAAACCCTCTTAGTTTCTGCACATTAAGACTTACAGAATATTAACCTGTATCTTCTGAATGCAAGTCAGACGCTTTAATTAAGCTAAAGCCTCCCTAGACAGATGGGCTTCGATCCCACAAAACTCTAGTTAACAGCTAAATGCCTAAACCAATTGGCTTCTGCCTACAAAGACCCTGACGCACCCTAGTGCGCATCGATGAGCTTGCAACTCAACATGAATTTCACTACAGAGCCGATAAGAAGAGGAATTAAACCTCTGTAAAAAGGACTACAGCCTAACGCTTCAACACTCAGCCATCTTACCCGTCACCTTCATCAACCGATGACTATTTTCCACTAACCATAAGGATATTGGCACCCTGTACCTCATCTTCGGGGCATGAGCAGGAATAGTCGGCACCGCACTCAGCCTATTAATCCGCGCAGAACTAGGACAACCAGGAACTCTCCTAGGCGACGACCAAATTTACAATGTAATCGTTACCGCTCACGCCTTTGTAATAAGCTTCTTTATAGTCATACCCATCATGATCGGAGGATTCGGCAACTGATTAGTCCCCCTCATAATCGGTGCCCCCGACATAGCATTCCCGCGAATAAACAACATAAGCTTTTGACTCCTCCCCCCATCATTCCTCCTCCTACTAGCCTCATCCACTGTAGAAGCTGGCGCCGGCACAGGCTGAACTGTCTACCCTCCCCTAGCAGGTGACCTTGCCCACGCCGGAGCTTCAGTAGACCTGGCTATCTTCTCACTCCACTTAGCCGGTATCTCCTCCATCCTTGGGGCCATCAACTTTATCACCACAGCCATCAACATAAAACCCCCCGCACTCTCACAATACCAAACCCCACTATTTGTCTGATCCGTACTAATTACCGCCATCCTACTCCTTCTATCACTCCCCGTACTCGCCGCCGGTATTACAATATTACTAACTGATCGAAACCTAAACACCACATTCTTCGACCCCGCTGGAGGAGGAGACCCAATCCTGTACCAACACCTATTCTGATTCTTCGGACACCCAGAAGTCTATATTCTGATCCTACCGGGGTTCGGAATCATCTCACACGTAGTCACGTACTACTCAGGCAAAAAGGAGCCCTTCGGCTACATGGGAATAGTCTGAGCCATACTATCCATCGGCTTCCTAGGATTCATCGTCTGAGCTCACCACATGTTTACAGTAGGAATAGACGTTGATACCCGAGCCTACTTTACATCAGCCACTATAATCATTGCCATCCCTACCGGAATCAAAGTATTTAGCTGACTAGCCACCCTGCACGGAGGAACAATCAAATGAGACCCCCCCCAATACTATGAGCTCTAGGATTTATCTTCCTATTTACCATCGGAGGATTAACAGGAATCGTTCTTGCAAACTCTTCCCTAGACATCGCCCTGCACGACACGTACTACGTAGTTGCCCACTTCCACTACGTCCTATCCATAGGCGCCGTCTTTGCCATTCTAGCAGGATTTACTCACTGATTCCCACTACTCACTGGGTTTACCCTACACCAAACATGAGCAAAAGCCCACTTCGGGGTAATATTTACAGGAGTAAACCTAACGTTCTTCCCCCAGCACTTCCTAGGCCTAGCAGGAATACCCCGACGATACTCGGACTATCCCGACGCCTACACACTATGAAACACCATTTCCTCCTAGTCCTAGGACTTAGAGAAACTCCAGTACTAAAAATAGTAAACACAAGCAATAATTTCATATACTTCACTCTCACTCACCACTCAACTATCAGCTAACCACACCCCCGTCCACATAGCTTAACACAAAGCATGGCACTGAAGTTGCCAAGATGGCATAAAACATGCCTGCGGACAAAAGACTTAGTCCTAACCTTACGGTTGGTTTTTGCTAAATATATACATGCAAGTATCCGCGCCCCAGTGTAAACGCCCTCGACCACCTACCCCCATACAGGCCTTGAGGAGCGGGTATCAGGCACACCCAAGTAGTAGCCCAAGACGCCTCGCTAAGCCACGCCCCCACGGGTATTCAGCAGTAATTAACATTAAGCAATGAGTGCAAACTTGACTTAGTTATAGCAACAGCCTAACTTCAAGGGTTGGTAAATCTTGTGCCAGCCACCGCGGTCATACAAGAAACCCAAATCAACCGTCCTATTGACACGGCGTAAAGAGTGGTAAAATGCCTATCCTAGCTAACTAAGATCAAAATGCAACTGAGCTGTCATAAGCCCAAGATGCACCTAAACACACCATTAAGATGATCTTAGGAACTAACGACTGATTTAAACCCACGAAAGCCAGGGCCCAAACTGGGATTAGATACCCCACTATGCCTGGCCCTAAATCTTGATACTTACTTTACCGAAGTATCCGCCAGAGAACTACGAGCACAAACGCTTAAAACTCTAAGGACTTGGCGGTGCCCCAAACCCACCTAGAGGAGCCTGTTCTACAATCGATAATCCCCGATTAACCCAACCACCCCTTGCCAACACAGCCTACATACCGCCGTCGCCAGCCCACCTCGAATGAGAGCACAACAGTGGACACAATAGCACCCCGCTAATAAGACAGGTCAAGGTATAGCCTATGGAGTGGAAGAAATGGGCTACATTCCCTATTCATAGGGCACACGGAAAGAAGCGTGAAACCACTTCTGGAAGGCGGATTTAGCAGTAAAGTGGGACAATAGAGCCTACTTTAAGCCGGCCCTGGGGCACGTACATGGTTAAACATGACTGTTAGTAGTGTGGCGAGCCATAGTGGGAAGGCTAGGGCTATGTTCATAGATAGTTGGGTGGTTGGGGTGAATGTATATGGAAGGAGGCCTAGAAGGTTGATTGTAAGAAGTATGATTATTAGGGATGTAAATATTATGGCTCATTTGTGGCCATTTTTGTTGAGTGGGACTATTAGTTGTTTTGTGATTAGGTGAAGGAGTCATGTTTGGATAGTAGAAAGGCGGTTGTTGATTCATCGGTTGTTTGGGGACGGGAATAGTAGGGCTGGGAAGAGTAGGGATAGTAGGATTAAGGGGATGCCAAATAGATTGGGGCTGGAAAATTGGTCAAAGAAGCTTAGGTTCATGGTCAGGATCATGGTGTGGGTTTGGTAGTGAGGGAGGTCTTATTTGATGGGGGGTTGGTTGTGGTGAAGGCTAGTAGTTTTGGTTGGATGAGGAGTGCTAGGGTTAATCAGGTTATAATTATGATTGAAAATCATGGTGCGGGGTTAAGCTGTGGCATATCATTAAGGAGGGGGAAGTCCCTCTTTGGCTAGCTTAAAAGGCTAGTGCTGTTGCATAGCTTCTTAATGATTAGGATGATGATAGAAGGGACGATCAGGCCTCGAAATGTGGGAGTGGGGTTGATTCTACTACAATGGGTATGTAGCTGTGATTAGCCCCGCAAATTTCTGAGCATTGTCCGTAAAAAATCCCAGGCCGGGTGGTAATGAATGAAGTTTGGTTTAGTCGGCCTGGGATTGCGTCTGTTTTAACTCCGAGCGTTGGGACTGCTCAGGAGTGGAGTACGTCTCCTGCAGTAATGATCACGCGGATGGGGGATTCTATTGGGATAACTACGCGGTGGTCAACTTCTAGCAGTCGGAAGTGGCCGTTGGGTAAGTCTGGGGTGGGCACTATGTAGGAGTCGAATGATAGGTCTTTGAAGTCTGTGTATTCGTAGCTTCAGTATCATTGGTGGCCGATGGCTTTTAGGGTGAGGTCTGGTTCGTCGATTTCGTCCATTATGTAGAGGATTTGTAGGGATGGGAGGGCGAGGAGTACCAGGACGATAGCAGGTAGGATTGTCCAGATCAGCTCTACTTCTTGGGCGTCTACAGCATTGGACGAGAGTTTTTCTGTTAGTATGTGGGCTAAAAGGTAGAGAACTAGGCTGCAGATAGCTAGGGCAACGATTAGGGCGTGGTCGTGGAATTCAACGAGTTCTTCTATGATGGGTGATGAGGCGTCTTGGAATCCTAGTTGGGAGTGGTTGGCCACATGAGATGTACAGGATTTTTACCTGTGATTTAGTCTTGACAAGGCTATGTAATTGGTTTACTAACGTCTCATAAGAAAGAAGCATGAGCGGTTAACCTCCTGGGAGACCCAGAAAACTTCACCCCAGCAAACCCACTAGTAACCCCACCACACATCAAGCCAGAATGATACTTCCTATTCGCCTACGCCATCCTACGTTCAATCCCAAATAAACTAGGAGGCGTATTAGCACTGGCCGCCTCCGTACTGATCCTATTCCTAATCCCATTCCTGCACAAATCAAAACAACGAGCAATAACATTCCGACCACTCTCCCAGCTCCTATTCTGAGTACTAGTCGCCGACCTCCTCGTCCTAACATGAGTAGGAAGCCAACCCGTCGAACACCCATTCATCATCATCGGCCAACTCGCTTCAATCGCCTACTTCACTATCCCCCTATTTCTCCTCCCCGCCGCAAGCGCCCTAGAAAACAAAATACTCAACTGCTAAATACTCTAATAGTTTATAAAAACATTGGTCTTGTAAACCAAAGATTGAAGACTTACCACTTCTTAGAGTACCCCAAACTCAGAAAAAAAGGACTCAAACCTTTATCTCCAGCTCCCAAAGCTGGCATTTTCAATAAACTATTCTCTGACCCTAACCCCTAAACCGCCCGAATAGCACCCCGCGACAACCCCCGCACAAGCTCCAATACAACAAACAAAGTCAACAACAGCCCCCAACCCGCCACTAAAAACATCCCTGCCCCATGTGAATAAAACATGGAAACTCCACTAAAATCCGACCGAACAACAAACACCCCAACATTATTCACAGTAGAAACCCCGAACTTCCAAGCCCCCATAAACCCCCCAAACACCAACCCCCCAAAAACAATTGCCACAAACGCTACTGCACATCCAATCACCCGTCAATCCCCCCAAGCCCCAGGGAAAGGCTCCGCTGCTAAAGCTACTGAATAAACAAACACCACCAGCATACCCCCCAAATACACCATAAACAGCACTAAAGCCACGAACGAAACCCCAAGGCCCAGCAACCACCCGCACCCCGCCACAGACGCTAACACCAAACCAACAACCCCATAATACGGCGAAGGATTCGACGCCACACCCAAAACACCCACCGCAAAGCAAATCCCTAAAAAAAACATAAAATAAGTCATTATTCCTGCCCGGACACTACCCGAGGCCTGCGGCTCGAAAAGCCGCCATTGTTCTCAACTACAGGAACTAACCGCAAGCCCCCAATAATTCTACCCCATCTATGCCATTATGCTTAACCCCCCCCCCCTCCCCCCCCGAGGCGGGGGTATTTGGTTATGCATATTCGTGCATAAATTTATATACCCCATATACATACATACTATAGTACCAGTAATATACATTATATACGGACTATCTTATAAGCAGGTGCTAAACCCATACATGTACACGGCCATTAAACCCTTAAACACACTCCTACCAAACCACCCGGCATGAATGTTCTAGGACCATACCCCACAACACCCAATACAACTCCACTCAAGCGCATAACAAGACCCCATTTTAATGAATGCTCACAGGACATGCTCCAACAACAACTCTCCACCACATATCTCATGCAGTTCGTATCAGACGGATTTATTAATCGTACTCCTCACGTGAAATCAGCAACCCGTTGCACATAATGTCCGGTATGACTAGCTTCAGGCCCATACGTTCCCCCTAAACCCCTCGCCCTCCTCACATTTTTGCGCCTCTGGTTCCTCGGTCAGGGCCATCCATTGGGTTCACTCACCCCTCCTTGCCCTTCAAAGTGGCATCTGTGAGTACTTTCACCTTCTCAATGCGTAATCGCGGCATGTTCCAGCTTTTTGGCGCCTCTGGTTCCTCTTATTTTTTCCGGGGTTACCTCACAGGTGGCTATTCCCAGTGATCTCGGGGGTCCCACAATCTAAGCCTGGACACACCTGCCTCACGGCCTATCCTATATTTCAAGGGTCCCTCGATGAGACGGTTGGCGTATATGGGGAATCATCCTGACACTGATGCACTTTGACCACATTCAGTTAATGTTACCTCCACCCTCCGGGTTAAATGGGGCTATTGGATGAATGCTCGTTGGACATAGCACAAAACAACAAATCATTAAGCGCAACCCCTGCGCTTCACAAACTAAACCAGTAAACTTTCGCTAACCACCATGTAGCATAAACCTTCATCGCCCAATCCCAGCAAACTACCTCTAAAACTCCATTAATCATCCCTTCCATGACATCATCGGAACGATGTATATATACACACAAACACATACAAAATAACTTAAACTTATTAGAGAAACTCCAGTACTAAAAATAGTAAACACAAGCAATAATTTCATATACTTCACTCTCACTCACCACTCAACTATCAGCTAACCACACCCCCGTCCACATAGCTTAACACAAAGCATGGCACTGAAGTTGCCAAGATGGCATAAAACATGCCTGCGGACAAAAGACTTAGTCCTAACCTTACGGTTGGTTTTTGCTAAATATATACATGCAAGTATCCGCGCCCCAGTGTAAACGCCCTCGACCACCTACCCCCATACAGGCCTTGAGGAGCGGGTATCAGGCACACCCAAGTAGTAGCCCAAGACGCCTCGCTAAGCCACGCCCCCACGGGTATTCAGCAGTAATTAACATTAAGCAATGAGTGCAAACTTGACTTAGTTATAGCAACAGCCTAACTTCAAGGGTTGGTAAATCTTGTGCCAGCCACCGCGGTCATACAAGAAACCCAAATCAACCGTCCTATTGACACGGCGTAAAGAGTGGTAAAATGCCTATCCTAGCTAACTAAGATCAAAATGCAACTGAGCTGTCATAAGCCCAAGATGCACCTAAACACACCATTAAGATGATCTTAGGAACTAACGACTGATTTAAACCCACGAAAGCCAGGGCCCAAACTGGGATTAGATACCCCACTATGCCTGGCCCTAAATCTTGATACTTACTTTACCGAAGTATCCGCCAGAGAACTACGAGCACAAACGCTTAAAACTCTAAGGACTTGGCGGTGCCCCAAACCCACCTAGAGGAGCCTGTTCTACAATCGATAATCCCCGATTAACCCAACCACCCCTTGCCAACACAGCCTACATACCGCCGTCGCCAGCCCACCTCGAATGAGAGCACAACAGTGGACACAATAGCACCCCGCTAATAAGACAGGTCAAGGTATAGCCTATGGAGTGGAAGAAATGGGCTACATTCCCTATTCATAGGGCACACGGAAAGAAGCGTGAAACCACTTCTGGAAGGCGGATTTAGCAGTAAAGTGGGACAATAGAGCCTACTTTAAGCCGGCCCTGGGGCACGTACATACCGCCCGTCACCCTCCTCAAAAGCCACATCCCACATAACTAATACCATAAATACGCTGAAGATGAGGTAAGTCGTAACAAGGTAAGTGTACCGGAAGGTGTACTTAGAATATCAAGACGTAGCTATAACACCAAAGCACTCAGCTTACACCTGAAAGATATCTACTAGACCGGATCGTCTTGAAGCCCCCCCTCTAGCTCAACCACACAAATAGTACACCAAAACTAAAGAATTTACTAAACTAATTAAACTAAAGCATTTTACAGTCTTAGTATAGGCGATAGAAAAGACACTTAGACGCGATAGAGACCCCAGTACCGTAAGGGAAAGATGAAATAGCAGTGAAACAATCAAAGCGACAGACAGCAAAGATCAACCCTTGTACCTTTTGCATCATGGTTTAGCGAGAACAACCAAGCAAAGTGAACTAAAGTTTGCCCCCCCGAAACCCAAGCGAGCTACTTTCAAGCAGTTAAAGAGAGCGAACCCGTCTCTGTTGCAAAAGAGTGGGATGACTTGTCAGTAGAGGTGAAAAGCCAACCGAGCTGGGTGATAGCTGGTTACCTGTGAAACGAATCTAAGTTCCCCCTTAATCCTCCCTACCGGACATCCTGAACCCTAATGAGATGATTAAGAGCTATTTAATGGAGGGACAGCTCCATTAAAAAAGGACACAACCTCGACTAGCGGATAATTCTTACTACTGATCCTACCGTGGGCCCTAAAGCAGCCATCAAAAAAGAGTGCGTCAAAGCTCCACCACCTAAAAATACCAAAATAAGATGATTCCCTTATCACAAACAGGTCAACCTATGAATATAGGAGAATTAATGCTAAAATAAGTAACTCAGGGCCACACCCCTCTAACGGCGCAAGCTTACATAGAAACATTATTAACAGACCTAGACAGATACAAAAACCCCTACAAGACCACGTATTAACTAACCCTGTTAACCCGACTCAGGAGCGCCTATAAGAGCGATTAAAATCTGTGAAAGGAACTCGGCAAATTAATAAGGCCCGACTGTTTACCAAAAACATAGCCTTCAGCAAATTAAACAAGTATTGAAGGTGATGCCTGCCCGGTGACTTAGGTTTAACGGCCGCGGTATCCTAACCGTGCAAAGGTAGCGCAATCAATTGTCCCATAAATCGAGACTTGTATGAATGGCTAAACGAGGTCTTAACTGTCTCTCACAGATAATCAGTGAAATTGATCTCCCCGTGCAAAAGCGGGGATGTGAACATAAGACGAGAAGACCCTGTGGAACTTAAAAATCAACGACCACCGCGAATCCTCAATCAACCCCACTGGGGCCACTACCATCGCAGAGCCTGGTCGATATTTTTCGGTTGGGGCGACCTTGGAGGAGAACAAATCCTCCAAAAACAAGACCATACCTCTTTACCTAGAGCTACCCCTCAAAGTGCTAACAGTGACCAGACCCAATATAATTGATTAATGGACCAAGCTACCCCAGGGATAACAGCGCAATCCCCCTCAAGAGCCCATATCGACAGGGGGGTTTACGACCTCGATGTTGGATCAGGACATCCTAATGGTGCAGCCGCTATTAAGGGTTCGTTTGTTCAACGATTAACAGTCCTACATGATCTGAGTTCAGACCGGAGCAATCCAGGTCGGTTTCTATCTATGACACACTCTCCCCAGTACGAAAGGACCGGGAAAGTGGGGCCAATACCACAAGCACGCCCCCCCCCTCTAAGCAGTGAAACCAACTAAACCGTGAAGAGGGCCTTCCCCCACCACTTTCAATCCTAGAAAAGGACCAGCTAGAGTGGCAGAGCCCGGCAAGTGCAGAAGGCTTAAGCCCTTTCCCCAGAGGTTCAAATCCTCTCCCTAGCTTCACCCATGATTCAAATAACAACACTAAGCTGCCTCGTTATATCCCTCCTATACATCATCCCAATCCTGATTGCCGTAGCCTTCCTAACCCTAGTAGAACGGAAAATCCTAAGCTACATACAATCCCGCAAAGGCCCTAACGTTGTCGGGCCTTTTGGCCTACTTCAACCATTTGCGGACGGACTGAAACTATTTACCAAAGAGCCCATCCGACCCTCTACCTCTTCCCCACTTCTATTCATTCTGATACCAATACTAGCCCTTGTCCTAGCCCTCACCACTTGAGCACCACTACCACTCCCATTTCCCCTAGCAGATCTAAACCTCGGAGTTCTCTTCCTAATAGCCATGTCAAGCCTAGCCGTCTACTCAGTCCTATGATCAGGCTGAGCCTCGAACTCAAAATACGCACTAATCGGAGCCCTACGGGCAGTAGCACAGACCATTTCATACGAAGTGACACTGGCCATAATCCTGCTATCAATAATCATACTAAGCGGAAGCTACACACTCAGCTCCTTTGCCGTCGCACAGGAGCCTCTATACTTCATTTTCTCCTCATGACCCCTAGCAATAATATGATACGTATCCACCCTAGCAGAGACAAACCGAGCTCCTTTTGACCTCACAGAGGGTGAATCTGAGCTAGTCTCAGGGTTTAACGTTGAATACGCCGCAGGACCCTTCGCCTTATTCTTCCTAGCTGAATATGCGAACATTATGCTAATAAATACACTTACAGCCATCATATTCCTAAACCCAAGCGCCCTAGGGCCACCCACAGAACTATTCCCCGTCATCCTAGCCACAAAAGTCCTCCTACTATCTTCTGGTTTCTTATGGGTCCGAGCTTCATACCCATGATTCCGATATGACCAACTAATGCACCTACTATGAAAAAACTTCCTACCCCTCACACTAGCTCTGTGCCTCTGACACATCAGCATACCTATCTGCTATGCAGGCCTACCTCCTTACATAAGGAAATGTGCCTGAACTACAAAGGGTCACTATGATAAAGTGAACATAGAGGTATAACAGCCCTCTCATTTCCTGTTGACCTTAGAAAAGTAGGAATTGAACCCACACAAGAGAAATCAAAATTCTCCATACTTCCCTTATATTATTTTCTAGTAGAGTCAGCTAATCAAGCTATCGGGCCCATACCCCGAAAATGATGGTTTAACCCCCTCCTCTACTAATGAACCCTTACGCAACCCCAATCATAACCTTCAGCCTCATCTTGGGCACCACAATCACAATTTCCAGCAACCACTGAGTTCTGGCCTGGACAGGACTGGAGATCAACACACTAGCCATCATTCCCCTAATTGCCAAATCCCACCACCCACGAGCAGTAGAAGCCGCAACGAAATACTTCCTAACCCAAGCAGCTGCTTCCGCCCTGGTCCTATTCTCTAGCATAACCAATGCCTGAGTCACTGGCCAATGAGACATCACACAAATAAACCACCCAACCTCCTGTCTACTACTGACAGCAGCAATCGCTATTAAACTGGGCCTAGTGCCATTTCACTTCTGATTCCCAGAAGTACTACAAGGATCGCCACTAATAACAGCCCTGCTACTCTCGACCCTCATAAAATTCCCCCCACTAACCCTGCTCCTACTAACATCCAAATCCCTCGACCCAGCTCTACTCACCGCCATGGCCCTAGCCTCAACAGCACTAGGAGGCTGAATAGGACTGAACCAAACACAAACACGCAAAATCCTAGCCTTCTCGTCCATCTCCCACTTAGGCTGAATCGCCATCATCCTAGTTTACAGCCCCAAATTGGCCTTACTTACCTTCTACCTATACACAATCATAACATCAGCCGTATTCCTAGCCCTTAACAAAATCAAAGCCCTTAACCTATCCATGATCACAACCTCATGAACAAAAACCCCAGTGCTAAACGCCACCCTAATACTAGTACTTTTATCCCTAGCAGGCCTCCCCCCATTAACAGGCTTTATACCAAAGTGACTTATCATCCAAGAACTAACTAAACAGGAAATAACACCAGCAGCCATGGCAATTGCCATGCTATCACTGCTCAGCCTCTTCTTCTACCTACGCCTCGCATACCACTCAACAATTACCCTTCCCCCCAACTCCTCTAACCACATAAAACAATGATACACTAGCAAAGCCCCAAGCACACCTACTGCGGTCCTTGCCTCACTATCAATCCTCTTACTTCCCCTGTCCCCAATAATACATGCCATTGTCTAGAAACTTAGGATAACACCCCAAACCGAAGGCCTTCAAAGCCTTAAATAAGAGTTAAACCCTCTTAGTTTCTGCACATTAAGACTTACAGAATATTAACCTGTATCTTCTGAATGCAAGTCAGACGCTTTAATTAAGCTAAAGCCTCCCTAGACAGATGGGCTTCGATCCCACAAAACTCTAGTTAACAGCTAAATGCCTAAACCAATTGGCTTCTGCCTACAAAGACCCTGACGCACCCTAGTGCGCATCGATGAGCTTGCAACTCAACATGAATTTCACTACAGAGCCGATAAGAAGAGGAATTAAACCTCTGTAAAAAGGACTACAGCCTAACGCTTCAACACTCAGCCATCTTACCCGTCACCTTCATCAACCGATGACTATTTTCCACTAACCATAAGGATATTGGCACCCTGTACCTCATCTTCGGGGCATGAGCAGGAATAGTCGGCACCGCACTCAGCCTATTAATCCGCGCAGAACTAGGACAACCAGGAACTCTCCTAGGCGACGACCAAATTTACAATGTAATCGTTACCGCTCACGCCTTTGTAATAAGCTTCTTTATAGTCATACCCATCATGATCGGAGGATTCGGCAACTGATTAGTCCCCCTCATAATCGGTGCCCCCGACATAGCATTCCCGCGAATAAACAACATAAGCTTTTGACTCCTCCCCCCATCATTCCTCCTCCTACTAGCCTCATCCACTGTAGAAGCTGGCGCCGGCACAGGCTGAACTGTCTACCCTCCCCTAGCAGGTGACCTTGCCCACGCCGGAGCTTCAGTAGACCTGGCTATCTTCTCACTCCACTTAGCCGGTATCTCCTCCATCCTTGGGGCCATCAACTTTATCACCACAGCCATCAACATAAAACCCCCCGCACTCTCACAATACCAAACCCCACTATTTGTCTGATCCGTACTAATTACCGCCATCCTACTCCTTCTATCACTCCCCGTACTCGCCGCCGGTATTACAATATTACTAACTGATCGAAACCTAAACACCACATTCTTCGACCCCGCTGGAGGAGGAGACCCAATCCTGTACCAACACCTATTCTGATTCTTCGGACACCCAGAAGTCTATATTCTGATCCTACCGGGGTTCGGAATCATCTCACACGTAGTCACGTACTACTCAGGCAAAAAGGAGCCCTTCGGCTACATGGGAATAGTCTGAGCCATACTATCCATCGGCTTCCTAGGATTCATCGTCTGAGCTCACCACATGTTTACAGTAGGAATAGACGTTGATACCCGAGCCTACTTTACATCAGCCACTATAATCATTGCCATCCCTACCGGAATCAAAGTATTTAGCTGACTAGCCACCCTGCACGGAGGAACAATCAAATGAGACCCCCCCAATACTATGAGCTCTAGGATTTATCTTCCTATTTACCATCGGAGGATTAACAGGAATCGTTCTTGCAAACTCTTCCCTAGACATCGCCCTGCACGACACGTACTACGTAGTTGCCCACTTCCACTACGTCCTATCCATAGGCGCCGTCTTTGCCATTCTAGCAGGATTTACTCACTGATTCCCACTACTCACTGGGTTTACCCTACACCAAACATGAGCAAAAGCCCACTTCGGGGTAATATTTACAGGAGTAAACCTAACGTTCTTCCCCCAGCACTTCCTAGGCCTAGCAGGAATACCCCGACGATACTCGGACTATCCCGACGCCTACACACTATGAAACACCATTTCCTCCTAGTCCTAGGACTTAGAGAAACTCCAGTACTAAAAATAGTAAACACAAGCAATAATTTCATATACTTCACTCTCACTCACCACTCAACTATCAGCTAACCACACCCCCGTCCACATAGCTTAACACAAAGCATGGCACTGAAGTTGCCAAGATGGCATAAAACATGCCTGCGGACAAAAGACTTAGTCCTAACCTTACGGTTGGTTTTTGCTAAATATATACATGCAAGTATCCGCGCCCCAGTGTAAACGCCCTCGACCACCTACCCCCATACAGGCCTTGAGGAGCGGGTATCAGGCACACCCAAGTAGTAGCCCAAGACGCCTCGCTAAGCCACGCCCCCACGGGTATTCAGCAGTAATTAACATTAAGCAATGAGTGCAAACTTGACTTAGTTATAGCAACAGCCTAACTTCAAGGGTTGGTAAATCTTGTGCCAGCCACCGCGGTCATACAAGAAACCCAAATCAACCGTCCTATTGACACGGCGTAAAGAGTGGTAAAATGCCTATCCTAGCTAACTAAGATCAAAATGCAACTGAGCTGTCATAAGCCCAAGATGCACCTAAACACACCATTAAGATGATCTTAGGAACTAACGACTGATTTAAACCCACGAAAGCCAGGGCCCAAACTGGGATTAGATACCCCACTATGCCTGGCCCTAAATCTTGATACTTACTTTACCGAAGTATCCGCCAGAGAACTACGAGCACAAACGCTTAAAACTCTAAGGACTTGGCGGTGCCCCAAACCCACCTAGAGGAGCCTGTTCTACAATCGATAATCCCCGATTAACCCAACCACCCCTTGCCAACACAGCCTACATACCACCGTCGCCAGCCCACCTCGAATGAGAGCACAACAGTGGACACAATAGCACCCCGCTAATAAGACAGGTCAAGGTATAGCCTATGGAGTGGAAGAAATGGGCTACATTCCCTATTCATAGGGCACACGGAAAGAAGCGTGAAACCACTTCTGGAAGGCGGATTTAGCAGTAAAGTGGGACAATAGAGCCTACTTTAAGCCGGCCCTGGGGCACGTACATACCGCCCGTCACCCTCCTCAAAAGCCACATCCCACATAACTAATACCATAAATACGCTGAAGATGAGGTAAGTCGTAACAAGGTAAGTGTACCGGAAGGTGTACTTAGAATATCAAGACGTAGCTATAACACCAAAGCACTCAGCTTACACCTGAAAGATATCTACTAGACCGGATCGTCTTGAAGCCCCCCCTCTAGCTCAACCACACAAATAGTACACCAAAACTAAAGAATTTACTAAACTAATTAAAGTAAAGCATTTTACAGTCTTAGTATAGGCGATAGAAAAGACACTTAGACGCGATAGAGACCCCAGTACCGTAAGGGAAAGATGAAATAGCAGTGAAACAATCAAAGCGACAGACAGCAAAGATCAACCCTTGTACCTTTTGCATCATGGTTTAGCGAGAACAACCAAGCAAAGTGAACTAAAGTTTGCCCCCCCGAAACCCAAGCGAGCTACTTTCAAGCAGTTAAAGAGAGCGAACCCGTCTCTGTTGCAAAAGAGTGGGATGACTTGTCAGTAGAGGTGAAAAGCCAACCGAGCTGGGTGATAGCTGGTTACCTGTGAAACGAATCTAAGTTCCCCCTTAATCCTCCCTACCGGACATCCTGAACCCTAATGAGATGATTAAGAGCTATTTAATGGAGGGACAGCTCCATTAAAAAAGGACACAACCTCGACTAGCGGATAATTCTTACTACTGATCCTACCGTGGGCCCTAAAGCAGCCATCAAAAAAGAGTGCGTCAAAGCTCCACCACCTAAAAATACCAAAATAAGATGATTCCCTTATCACAAACAGGTCAACCTATGAATATAGGAGAATTAATGCTAAAATAAGTAACTCAGGGCCACACCCCTCTAACGGCGCAAGCTTACATAGAAACATTATTAACAGACCTAGACAGATACAAAAACCCCTACAAGACCACGTATTAACTAACCCTGTTAACCCGACTCAGGAGCGCCTATAAGAGCGATTAAAATCTGTGAAAGGAACTCGGCAAATTAATAAGGCCCGACTGTTTACCAAAAACATAGCCTTCAGCAAATTAAACAAGTATTGAAGGTGATGCCTGCCCGGTGACTTAGGTTTAACGGCCGCGGTATCCTAACCGTGCAAAGGTAGCGCAATCAATTGTCCCATAAATCGAGACTTGTATGAATGGCTAAACGAGGTCTTAACTGTCTCTCACAGATAATCAGTGAAATTGATCTCCCCGTGCAAAAGCGGGGATGTGAACATAAGACGAGAAGACCCTGTGGAACTTAAAAATCAACGACCACCGCGAATCCTCAATCAACCCCACTGGGGCCACTACCATCGCAGAGCCTGGTCGATATTTTTCGGTTGGGGCGACCTTGGAGGAGAACAAATCCTCCAAAAACAAGACCATACCTCTTTACCTAGAGCTACCCCTCAAAGTGCTAACAGTGACCAGACCCAATATAATTGATTAATGGACCAAGCTACCCCAGGGATAACAGCGCAATCCCCCTCAAGAGCCCATATCGACAGGGGGGTTTACGACCTCGATGTTGGATCAGGACATCCTAATGGTGCAGCCGCTATTAAGGGTTCGTTTGTTCAACGATTAACAGTCCTACGTGATCTGAGTTCAGACCGGAGCAATCCAGGTCGGTTTCTATCTATGACACACTCTCCCCAGTACGAAAGGACCGGGAAAGTGGGGCCAATACCACAAGCACGCCCCCCCCCTCTAAGCAGTGAAACCAACTAAACCGTGAAGAGGGCCTTCCCCCACCACTTTCAATCCTAGAAAAGGACCAGCTAGAGTGGCAGAGCCCGGCAAGTGCAGAAGGCTTAAGCCCTTTCCCCAGAGGTTCAAATCCTCTCCCTAGCTTCACCCATGATTCAAATAACAACACTAAGCTGCCTCGTTATATCCCTCCTATACATCATCCCAATCCTGATTGCCGTAGCCTTCCTAACCCTAGTAGAACGGAAAATCCTAAGCTACATACAATCCCGCAAAGGCCCTAACGTTGTCGGGCCTTTTGGCCTACTTCAACCATTTGCGGACGGACTGAAACTATTTACCAAAGAGCCCATCCGACCCTCTACCTCTTCCCCACTTCTATTCATTCTGATACCAATACTAGCCCTTGTCCTAGCCCTCACCACTTGAGCACCACTACCACTCCCATTTCCCCTAGCAGATCTAAACCTCGGAGTTCTCTTCCTAATAGCCATGTCAAGCCTAGCCGTCTACTCAGTCCTATGATCAGGCTGAGCCTCGAACTCAAAATACGCACTAATCGGAGCCCTACGGGCAGTAGCACAGACCATTTCATACGAAGTGACACTGGCCATAATCCTGCTATCAATAATCATACTAAGCGGAAGCTACACACTCAGCTCCTTTGCCGTCGCACAGGAGCCTCTATACTTCATTTTCTCCTCATGACCCCTAGCAATAATATGATACGTATCCACCCTAGCAGAGACAAACCGAGCTCCTTTTGACCTCACAGAGGGTGAATCTGAGCTAGTCTCAGGGTTTAACGTTGAATACGCCGCAGGACCCTTCGCCTTATTCTTCCTAGCTGAATATGCGAACATTATGCTAATAAATACACTTACAGCCATCATATTCCTAAACCCAAGCGCCCTAGGGCCACCCACAGAACTATTCCCCGTCATCCTAGCCACAAAAGTCCTCCTACTATCTTCTGGTTTCTTATGGGTCCGAGCTTCATACCCACGATTCCGATATGACCAACTAATGCACCTACTATGAAAAAACTTCCTACCCCTCACACTAGCTCTGTGCCTCTGACACATCAGCATACCTATCTGCTATGCAGGCCTACCTCCTTACATAAGGAAATGTGCCTGAACTACAAAGGGTCACTATGATAAAGTGAACATAGAGGTATAACAGCCCTCTCATTTCCTGTTGACCTTAGAAAAGTAGGAATTGAACCCACACAAGAGAAATCAAAATTCTCCATACTTCCCTTATATTATTTTCTAGTAGAGTCAGCTAATCAAGCTATCGGGCCCATACCCCGAAAATGATGGTTTAACCCCCTCCTCTACTAATGAACCCTTACGCGACCCCAATCATAACCTTCAGCCTCATCTTGGGCACCACAATCACAATTTCCAGCAACCACTGAGTTCTGGCCTGGACAGGACTGGAGATCAACGCACTAGCCATCATTCCCCTAATTGCCAAATCCCACCACCCACGAGCAGTAGAAGCCGCAACGAAATACTTCCTAACCCAAGCAGCTGCTTCCGCCCTGGTCCTATTCTCTAGCATAACCAATGCCTGAGTCACCGGCCAATGAGACATCACACAAATAAACCACCCAACCTCCTGTCTACTACTGACAGCAGCAATCGCTATTAAACTGGGCCTAGTGCCATTTCACTTCTGATTCCCAGAAGTACTACAAGGATCGCCACTAATAACAGCCCTGCTACTCTCGACCCTCATAAAATTCCCCCCACTAACCCTGCTCCTACTAACATCCAAATCCCTCGACCCAGCTCTACTCACCGCCATGGCCCTAGCCTCAACAGCACTAGGAGGCTGAATAGGACTGAACCAAACACAAACACGCAAAATCCTAGCCTTCTCGTCCATCTCCCACTTAGGCTGAATCGCCATCATCCTAGTTTACAGCCCCAAATTGGCCTTACTTACCTTCTACCTATACACAATCATAACATCAGCCGTATTCCTAGCCCTTAACAAAATCAAAGCCCTTAACCTATCCATGATCACAACCTCATGAACAAAAACCCCAGTGCTAAACGCCACCCTAATACTAGTACTTTTATCCCTAGCAGGCCTCCCCCCATTAACAGGCTTTATACCAAAGTGACTTATCATCCAAGAACTAACTAAACAGGAAATAACACCAGCAGCCACGGCAATTGCCATGCTATCACTGCTCAGCCTCTTCTTCTACCTACGCCTCGCATACCACTCAACAATTACCCTTCCCCCCAACTCCTCTAACCACATAAAACAATGATACACTAGCAAAGCCCCAAGCACACCTACTGCGGTCCTTGCCTCACTATCAATCCTCTTACTTCCCCTGTCCCCAATAATACATGCCATTGTCTAGAAACTTAGGATAACACCCCAAACCGAAGGCCTTCAAAGCCTTAAATAAGAGTTAAACCCTCTTAGTTTCTGCACATTAAGACTTACAGAATATTAACCTGTATCTTCTGAATGCAAGTCAGACGCTTTAATTAAGCTAAAGCCTCCCTAGACAGATGGGCTTCGATCCCACAAAACTCTAGTTAACAGCTAAATGCCTAAACCAATTGGCTTCTGCCTACAAAGACCCTGACGCACCCTAGTGCGCATCGATGAGCTTGCAACTCAACATGAATTTCACTACAGAGCCGATAAGAAGAGGAATTAAACCTCTGTAAAAAGGACTACAGCCTAACGCTTCAACACTCAGCCATCTTACCCGTCACCTTCATCAACCGATGACTATTTTCCACTAACCATAAGGATATTGGCACCCTGTACCTCATCTTCGGGGCATGAGCAGGAATAGTCGGCACCGCACTCAGCCTATTAATCCGCGCAGAACTAGGACAACCAGGAACTCTCCTAGGCGACGACCAAATTTACAATGTAATCGTTACCGCTCACGCCTTTGTAATAAGCTTCTTTATAGTCATACCCATCATGATCGGAGGATTCGGCAACTGATTAGTCCCCCTCATAATCGGTGCCCCCGACATAGCATTCCCGCGAATAAACAACATAAGCTTTTGACTCCTCCCCCCATCATTCCTCCTCCTACTAGCCTCATCCACTGTAGAAGCTGGCGCCGGCACAGGCTGAACTGTCTACCCTCCCCTAGCAGGTGACCTTGCCCACGCCGGAGCTTCAGTAGACCTGGCTATCTTCTCACTCCACTTAGCCGGTATCTCCTCCATCCTTGGGGCCATCAACTTTATCACCACAGCCATCAACATAAAACCCCCCGCACTCTCACAATACCAAACCCCACTATTTGTCTGATCCGTACTAATTACCGCCATCCTACTCCTTCTATCACTCCCCGTACTCGCCGCCGGTATTACAATATTACTAACTGATCGAAACCTAAACACCACATTCTTCGACCCCGCTGGAGGAGGAGACCCAATCCTGTACCAACACCTATTCTGATTCTTCGGACACCCAGAAGTCTATATTCTGATCCTACCGGGGTTCGGAATCATCTCACACGTAGTCACGTACTACTCAGGCAAAAAGGAGCCCTTCGGCTACATGGGAATAGTCTGAGCCATACTATCCATCGGCTTCCTAGGATTCATCGTCTGAGCTCACCACATGTTTACAGTAGGAATAGACGTTGATACCCGAGCCTACTTTACATCAGCCACTATAATCATTGCCATCCCTACCGGAATCAAAGTATTTAGCTGACTAGCCACCCTGCACGGAGGAACAATCAAATGAGACCCCCCCCAATACTATGAGCTCTAGGATTTATCTTCCTATTTACCATCGGAGGATTAACAGGAATCGTTCTTGCAAACTCTTCCCTAGACATCGCCCTGCACGACACGTACTACGTAGTTGCCCACTTCCACTACGTCCTATCCATAGGCGCCGTCTTTGCCATTCTAGCAGGATTTACTCACTGATTCCCACTACTCACTGGGTTTACCCTACACCAAACATGAGCAAAAGCCCACTTCGGGGTAATATTTACAGGAGTAAACCTAACGTTCTTCCCCCAGCACTTCCTAGGCCTAGCAGGAATACCCCGACGATACTCGGACTATCCCGACGCCTACACACTATGAAACACCATTTCCTCCTAGTCCTAGGACTTAGAGAAACTCCAGTACTAAAAATAGTAAACACAAGCAATAATTTCATATACTTCACTCTCACTCACCACTCAACTATCAGCTAACCACACCCCCGTCCACATAGCATAACACAAAGCATGGCACTGAAGTTGCCAAGATGGCATAAAACATGCCTGCGGACAAAAGACTTAGTCCTAACCTTACGGTTGGTTTTTGCTAAATATATACATGCAAGTATCCGCGCCCCAGTGTAAACGCCCTCGACCACCTACCCCCATACAGGCCTTGAGGAGCGGGTATCAGGCACACCCAAGTAGTAGCCCAAGACGCCTCGCTAAGCCACGCCCCCACGGGTATTCAGCAGTAATTAACATTAAGCAATGAGTGCAAACTTGACTTAGTTATAGCAACAGCCTAACTTCAAGGGTTGGTAAATCTTGTGCCAGCCACCGCGGTCATACAAGAAACCCAAATCAACCGTCCTATTGACACGGCGTAAAGAGTGGTAAAATGCCTATCCTAGCTAACTAAGATCAAAATGCAACTGAGCTGTCATAAGCCCAAGATGCACCTAAACACACCATTAAGATGATCTTAGGAACTAACGACTGATTTAAACCCACGAAAGCCAGGGCCCAAACTGGGATTAGATACCCCACTATGCCTGGCCCTAAATCTTGATACTTACTTTACCGAAGTATCCGCCAGAGAACTACGAGCACAAACGCTTAAAACTCTAAGGACTTGGCGGTGCCCCAAACCCACCTAGAGGAGCCTGTTCTACAATCGATAATCCCCGATTAACCCAACCACCCCTTGCCAACACAGCCTACATACCGCCGTCGCCAGCCCACCTCGAATGAGAGCACAACAGTGGACACAATAGCACCCCGCTAATAAGACAGGTCAAGGTATAGCCTATGGAGTGGAAGAAATGGGCTACATTCCCTATTCATAGGGCACACGGAAAGAAGCGTGAAACCACTTCTGGAAGGCGGATTTAGCAGTAAAGTGGGACAATAGAGCCTACTTTAAGCCGGCCCTGGGGCACGTACATGGTTAAACATGACTGTTAGTAGTGTGGCGAGCCATAGTGGGAAGGCTAGGGCTATGTTCATAGATAGTTGGGTGGTTGGGGTGAATGTATATGGAAGGAGGCCTAGAAGGTTGATTGTAAGAAGTATGATTATTAGGGATGTAAATATTATGGCTCATTTGTGGCCATTTTTGTTGAGTGGGACTATTAGTTGTTTTGTGATTAGGTGAAGGAGTCATGTTTGGATAGTAGAGAGGCGGTTGTCGATTCATCGGTTGTTTGGGGACGGGAATAGTAGGGCTGGGAAGAGTAGGGATAGTAGGATTAAGGGGATGCCAAATAGATTGGGGCTGGAAAATTGGTCAAAGAAGCTTAGGTTCATGGTCAGGATCATGGTGTGGGTTTGGTAGTGAGGGAGGTCTTATTTGATGGGGGGTTGGTTGTGGTGAAGGCTAGTAGTTTTGGTTGGATGAGGAGTGCTAGGGTTAATCAGGTTATAATTATGATTGAAAATCATGGTGCGGGGTTAAGCTGTGGCATATCATTAAGGAGGGGGAAGTCCCTCTTTGGCTAGCTTAAAAGGCTAGTGCTGTTGCATAGCTTCTTAATGATTAGGATGATGATAGAAGGGACGATCAGGCCTCGAAATGTGGGAGTGGGGTTGATTCTACTACAATGGGTATGTAGCTGTGATTAGCCCCGCAAATTTCTGAGCATTGTCCGTAAAAAATCCCAGGCCGGGTGGTAATGAATGAAGTTTGGTTTAGTCGGCCTGGGATTGCGTCTGTTTTAACTCCGAGCATTGGGACTGCTCAGGAGTGGAGTACGTCTCCTGCAGTAATGATCACGCGGATGGGGGATTCTATTGGGATAACTACGCGGTGGTCAACTTCTAGCAGTCGGAAGTGGCCGTTGGGTAAGTCTGGGGTGGGCACTATGTAGGAGTCGAATGATAGGTCTTTGAAGTCTGTGTATTCGTAGCTTCAGTATCATTGGTGGCCGATGGCTTTTAGGGTGAGGTCTGGTTCGTCGATTTCGTCCATTATGTAGAGGATTTGTAGGGATGGGAGGGCGAGGAGTACCAGGACGATAGCAGGTAGGATTGTCCAGATCAGCTCTACTTCTTGGGCGTCTACAGCATTGGACGAGAGTTTTTCTGTTAGTATGTGGGCTAAAAGGTAGAGAACTAGGCTGCAGATAGCTAGGGCAACGATTAGGGCGTGGTCGTGGAATTCAACGAGTTCTTCTATGATGGGTGATGAGGCGTCTTGGAATCCTAGTTGGGAGTGGTTGGCCACATGAGATGTACAGGATTTTTACCTGTGATTTAGTCTTGACAAGGCTATGTAATTGGTTTACTAACGTCTCATAAGAAAGAAGCATGAGCGGTTAACCTCCTGGGAGACCCAGAAAACTTCACCCCAGCAAACCCACTAGTAACCCCACCACACATCAAGCCAGAATGATACTTCCTATTCGCCTACGCCATCCTACGTTCAATCCCAAATAAACTAGGAGGCGTATTAGCACTGGCCGCCTCCGTACTGATCCTATTCCTAATCCCATTCCTGCACAAATCAAAACAACGAGCAATAACATTCCGACCACTCTCCCAGCTCCTATTCTGAGTACTAGTCGCCGACCTCCTCGTCCTAACATGAGTAGGAAGCCAACCCGTCGAACACCCATTCATCATCATCGGCCAACTCGCTTCAATCGCCTACTTCACTATCCTCCTATTTCTCCTCCCCGCCGCAAGCGCCCTAGAAAACAAAATACTCAACTGCTAAATACTCTAATAGTTTATAAAAACATTGGTCTTGTAAACCAAAGATTGAAGACTTACCACTTCTTAGAGTACCCCAAACTCAGAAAAAAAGGACTCAAACCTTTATCTCCAGCTCCCAAAGCTGGCATTTTCAATAAACTATTCTCTGACCCTAACCCCTAAACCGCCCGAATAGCACCCCGCGACAACCCCCGCACAAGCTCCAATACAACAAACAAAGTCAACAACAGCCCCCAACCCGCCACTAAAAACATCCCTGCCCCATGTGAATAAAACATGGAAACTCCACTAAAATCCGACCGAACAACAAACACCCCAACATTATTCACAGTAGAAACCCCGAACTTCCAAGCCCCCATAAACCCCCCAAACACCAACCCCCCAAAAACAATTGCCACAAACGCTACTGCACATCCAATCACCCGTCAATCCCCCCAAGCCCCAGGGAAAGGCTCCGCTGCTAAAGCTACTGAATAAACAAACACCACCAGCATACCCCCCAAATACACCATAAACAGCACTAAAGCCACGAACGAAACCCCAAGGCCCAGCAACCACCCGCACCCCGCCACAGACGCTAACACCAAACCAACAACCCCATAATACGGCGAAGGATTCGACGCCACACCCAAAACACCCACCGCAAAGCAAATCCCTAAAAAAAACATAAAATAAGTCATTATTCCTGCCCGGACACTACCCGAGGCCTGCGGCTCGAAAAGCCGCCATTGTTCTCAACTACAGGAACTAACCGCAAGCCCCCAATAATTCTACCCCATCTATGCCATTATGCTTAACCCCCCCCCCCCTCCCCCCCCGAGGCGGGGGTATTTGGTTATGCATATTCGTGCATAAATTTATATACCCCATATACATACATACTATAGTACCAGTAATATACATTATATACGGACTATCTTATAAGCAGGTGCTAAACCCATACATGTACACGGCCATTAAACCCTTAAACACACTCCTACCAAACCACCCGGCATGAATGTTCTAGGACCATACCCCACAACACCCAATACAACTCCACTCAAGCGCATAACAAGACCCCATTTTAATGAATGCTCACAGGACATGCTCCAACAACAACTCTCCACCACATATCTCATGCAGTTCGTATCAGACGGATTTATTAATCGTACTCCTCACGTGAAATCAGCAACCCGTTGCACATAATGTCCGGTATGACTAGCTTCAGGCCCATACGTTCCCCCTAAACCCCTCGCCCTCCTCACATTTTTGCGCCTCTGGTTCCTCGGTCAGGGCCATCCATTGGGTTCACTCACCCCTCCTTGCCCTTCAAAGTGGCATCTGTGAGTACTTTCACCTTCTCAATGCGTAATCGCGGCATGTTCCAGCTTTTTGGCGCCTCTGGTTCCTCTTATTTTTTCCGGGGTTACCTCACCGGTGGCTATTCCCAGTGATCTCGGGGGTCCCACAATCTAAGCCTGGACACACCTGCCTCACGGCCTATCCTATATTTCAAGGGTCCCTCGATGAGACGGTTGGCGTATATGGGGAATCATCCTGACACTGATGCACTTTGACCACATTCAGTTAATGTTACCTCCACCCTCCGGGTTAAATGGGGCTATTGGATGAATGCTCGTTGGACATAGCACAAAACAACAAATCATTAAGCGCAACCCCTGCGCTTCACAAACTAAACCAGTAAACTTTCGCTAACCACCATGTAGCATAAACCTTCATCGCCCAATCCCAGCAAACTACCTCTAAAACTCCATTAATCATCCCTTCCATGACATCATCGGAACGATGTATATATACACACAAACACATACAAAATAACTTAAACTTATTAGAGAAACTCCAGTACTAAAAATAGTAAACACAAGCAATAATTTCATATACTTCACTCTCACTCACCACTCAACTATCAGCTAACCACACCCCCGTCCACATAGCTTAACACAAAGCATGGCACTGAAGTTGCCAAGATGGCATAAAACATGCCTGCGGACAAAAGACTTAGTCCTAACCTTACGGTTGGTTTTTGCTAAATATATACATGCAAGTATCCGCGCCCCAGTGTAAACGCCCTCGACCACCTACCCCCATACAGGCCTTGAGGAGCGGGTATCAGGCACACCCAAGTAGTAGCCCAAGACGCCTCGCTAAGCCACGCCCCCACGGGTATTCAGCAGTAATTAACATTAAGCAATGAGTGCAAACTTGACTTAGTTATAGCAACAGCCTAACTTCAAGGGTTGGTAAATCTTGTGCCAGCCACCGCGGTCATACAAGAAACCCAAATCAACCGTCCTATTGACACGGCGTAAAGAGTGGTAAAATGCCTATCCTAGCTAACTAAGATCAAAATGCAACTGAGCTGTCATAAGCCCAAGATGCACCTAAACACACCATTAAGATGATCTTAGGAACTAACGACTGATTTAAACCCACGAAAGCCAGGGCCCAAACTGGGATTAGATACCCCACTATGCCTGGCCCTAAATCTTGATACTTACTTTACCGAAGTATCCGCCAGAGAACTACGAGCACAAACGCTTAAAACTCTAAGGACTTGGCGGTGCCCCAAACCCACCTAGAGGAGCCTGTTCTACAATCGATAATCCCCGATTAACCCAACCACCCCTTGCCAACACAGCCTACATACCGCCGTCGCCAGCCCACCTCGAATGAGAGCACAACAGTGGACACAATAGCACCCCGCTAATAAGACAGGTCAAGGTATAGCCTATGGAGTGGAAGAAATGGGCTACATTCCCTATTCATAGGGCACACGGAAAGAAGCGTGAAACCACTTCTGGAAGGCGGATTTAGCAGTAAAGTGGGACAATAGAGCCTACTTTAAGCCGGCCCTGGGGCACGTACATACCGCCCGTCACCCTCCTCAAAAGCCACATCCCACATAACTAATACCATAAATACGCTGAAGATGAGGTAAGTCGTAACAAGGTAAGTGTACCGGAAGGTGTACTTAGAATATCAAGACGTAGCTATAACACCAAAGCACTCAGCTTACACCTGAAAGATATCTACTAGACCGGATCGTCTTGAAGCCCCCCCTCTAGCTCAACCACACAAATAGTACACCAAAACTAAAGAATTTACTAAACTAATTAAACTAAAGCATTTTACAGTCTTAGTATAGGCGATAGAAAAGACACTTAGACGCGATAGAGACCCCAGTACCGTAAGGGAAAGATGAAATAGCAGTGAAACAATCAAAGCGACAGACAGCAAAGATCAACCCTTGTACCTTTTGCATCATGGTTTAGCGAGAACAACCAAGCAAAGTGAACTAAAGTTTGCCCCCCCGAAACCCAAGCGAGCTACTTTCAAGCAGTTAAAGAGAGCGAACCCGTCTCTGTTGCAAAAGAGTGGGATGACTTGTCAGTAGAGGTGAAAAGCCAACCGAGCTGGGTGATAGCTGGTTACCTGTGAAACGAATCTAAGTTCCCCCTTAATCCTCCCTACCGGACATCCTGAACCCTAATGAGATGATTAAGAGCTATTTAATGGAGGGACAGCTCCATTAAAAAAGGACACAACCTCGACTAGCGGATAATTCTTACTACTGATCCTACCGTGGGCCCTAAAGCAGCCATCAAAAAAGAGTGCGTCAAAGCTCCACCACCTAAAAATACCAAAATAAGATGATTCCCTTATCACAAACAGGTCAACCTATGAATATAGGAGAATTAATGCTAAAATAAGTAACTCAGGGCCACACCCCTCTAACGGCGCAAGCTTACATAGAAACATTATTAACAGACCTAGACAGATACAAAAACCCCTACAAGACCACGTATTAACTAACCCTGTTAACCCGACTCAGGAGCGCCTATAAGAGCGATTAAAATCTGTGAAAGGAACTCGGCAAATTAATAAGGCCCGACTGTTTACCAAAAACATAGCCTTCAGCAAATTAAACAAGTATTGAAGGTGATGCCTGCCCGGTGACTTAGGTTTAACGGCCGCGGTATCCTAACCGTGCAAAGGTAGCGCAATCAATTGTCCCATAAATCGAGACTTGTATGAATGGCTAAACGAGGTCTTAACTGTCTCTCACAGATAATCAGTGAAATTGATCTCCCCGTGCAAAAGCGGGGATGTGAACATAAGACGAGAAGACCCTGTGGAACTTAAAAATCAACGACCACCGCGAATCCTCAATCAACCCCACTGGGGCCACTACCATCGCAGAGCCTGGTCGATATTTTTCGGTTGGGGCGACCTTGGAGGAGAACAAATCCTCCAAAAACAAGACCATACCTCTTTACCTAGAGCTACCCCTCAAAGTGCTAACAGTGACCAGACCCAATATAATTGATTAATGGACCAAGCTACCCCAGGGATAACAGCGCAATCCCCCTCAAGAGCCCATATCGACAGGGGGGTTTACGACCTCGATGTTGGATCAGGACATCCTAATGGTGCAGCCGCTATTAAGGGTTCGTTTGTTCAACGATTAACAGTCCTACGTGATCTGAGTTCAGACCGGAGCAATCCAGGTCGGTTTCTATCTATGACACACTCTCCCCAGTACGAAAGGACCGGGAAAGTGGGGCCAATACCACAAGCACGCCCCCCCCCTCTAAGCAGTGAAACCAACTAAACCGTGAAGAGGGCCTTCCCCCACCACTTTCAATCCTAGAAAAGGACCAGCTAGAGTGGCAGAGCCCGGCAAGTGCAGAAGGCTTAAGCCCTTTCCCCAGAGGTTCAAATCCTCTCCCTAGCTTCACCCATGATTCAAATAACAACACTAAGCTGCCTCGTTATATCCCTCCTATACATCATCCCAATCCTGATTGCCGTAGCCTTCCTAACCCTAGTAGAACGGAAAATCCTAAGCTACATACAATCCCGCAAAGGCCCTAACGTTGTCGGGCCTTTTGGCCTACTTCAACCATTTGCGGACGGACTGAAACTATTTACCAAAGAGCCCATCCGACCCTCTACCTCTTCCCCACTTCTATTCATTCTGATACCAATACTAGCCCTTGTCCTAGCCCTCACCACTTGAGCACCACTACCACTCCCATTTCCCCTAGCAGATCTAAACCTCGGAGTTCTCTTCCTAATAGCCATGTCAAGCCTAGCCGTCTACTCAGTCCTATGATCAGGCTGAGCCTCGAACTCAAAATACGCACTAATCGGAGCCCTACGGGCAGTAGCACAGACCATTTCATACGAAGTGACACTGGCCATAATCCTGCTATCAATAATCATACTAAGCGGAAGCTACACACTCAGCTCCTTTGCCGTCGCACAGGAGCCTCTATACTTCATTTTCTCCTCATGACCCCTAGCAATAATATGATACGTATCCACCCTAGCAGAGACAAACCGAGCTCCTTTTGACCTCACAGAGGGTGAATCTGAGCTAGTCTCAGGGTTTAACGTTGAATACGCCGCAGGACCCTTCGCCTTATTCTTCCTAGCTGAATATGCGAACATTATGCTAATAAATACACTTACAGCCATCATATTCCTAAACCCAAGCGCCCTAGGGCCACCCACAGAACTATTCCCCGTCATCCTAGCCACAAAAGTCCTCCTACTATCTTCTGGTTTCTTATGGGTCCGAGCTTCATACCCACGATTCCGATATGACCAACTAATGCACCTACTATGAAAAAACTTCCTACCCCTCACACTAGCTCTGTGCCTCTGACACATCAGCATACCTATCTGCTATGCAGGCCTACCTCCTTACATAAGGAAATGTGCCTGAACTACAAAGGGTCACTATGATAAAGTGAACATAGAGGTATAACAGCCCTCTCATTTCCTGTTGACCTTAGAAAAGTAGGAATTGAACCCACACAAGAGAAATCAAAATTCTCCATACTTCCCTTATATTATTTTCTAGTAGAGTCAGCTAATCAAGCTATCGGGCCCATACCCCGAAAATGATGGTTTAACCCCCTCCTCTACTAATGAACCCTTACGCGACCCCAATCATAACCTTCAGCCTCATCTTGGGCACCACAATCACAATTTCCAGCAACCACTGAGTTCTGGCCTGGACAGGACTGGAGATCAACGCACTAGCCATCATTCCCCTAATTGCCAAATCCCACCACCCACGAGCAGTAGAAGCCGCAACGAAATACTTCCTAACCCAAGCAGCTGCTTCCGCCCTGGTCCTATTCTCTAGCATAACCAATGCCTGAGTCACTGGCCAATGAGACATCACACAAATAAACCACCCAACCTCCTGTCTACTACTGACAGCAGCAATCGCTATTAAACTGGGCCTAGTGCCATTTCACTTCTGATTCCCAGAAGTACTACAAGGATCGCCACTAATAACAGCCCTGCTACTCTCGACCCTCATAAAATTCCCCCCACTAACCCTGCTCCTACTAACATCCAAATCCCTCGACCCAGCTCTACTCACCGCCATGGCCCTAGCCTCAACAGCACTAGGAGGCTGAATAGGACTGAACCAAACACAAACACGCAAAATCCTAGCCTTCTCGTCCATCTCCCACTTAGGCTGAATCGCCATCATCCTAGTTTACAGCCCCAAATTGGCCTTACTTACCTTCTACCTATACACAATCATAACATCAGCCGTATTCCTAGCCCTTAACAAAATCAAAGCCCTTAACCTATCCATGATCACAACCTCATGAACAAAAACCCCAGTGCTAAACGCCACCCTAATACTAGTACTTTTATCCCTAGCAGGCCTCCCCCCATTAACAGGCTTTATACCAAAGTGACTTATCATCCAAGAACTAACTAAACAGGAAATAACACCAGCAGCCACGGCAATTGCCATGCTATCACTGCTCAGCCTCTTCTTCTACCTACGCCTCGCATACCACTCAACAATTACCCTTCCCCCCAACTCCTCTAACCACATAAAACAATGATACACTAGCAAAGCCCCAAGCACACCTACTGCGGTCCTTGCCTCACTATCAATCCTCTTACTTCCCCTGTCCCCAATAATACATGCCATTGTCTAGAAACTTAGGATAACACCCCAAACCGAAGGCCTTCAAAGCCTTAAATAAGAGTTAAACCCTCTTAGTTTCTGCACATTAAGACTTACAGAATATTAACCTGTATCTTCTGAATGCAAGTCAGACGCTTTAATTAAGCTAAAGCCTCCCTAGACAGATGGGCTTCGATCCCACAAAACTCTAGTTAACAGCTAAATGCCTAAACCAATTGGCTTCTGCCTACAAAGACCCTGACGCACCCTAGTGCGCATCGATGAGCTTGCAACTCAACATGAATTTCACTACAGAGCCGATAAGAAGAGGAATTAAACCTCTGTAAAAAGGACTACAGCCTAACGCTTCAACACTCAGCCATCTTACCCGTCACCTTCATCAACCGATGACTATTTTCCACTAACCATAAGGATATTGGCACCCTGTACCTCATCTTCGGGGCATGAGCAGGAATAGTCGGCACCGCACTCAGCCTATTAATCCGCGCAGAACTAGGACAACCAGGAACTCTCCTAGGCGACGACCAAATTTACAATGTAATCGTTACCGCTCACGCCTTTGTAATAAGCTTCTTTATAGTCATACCCATCATGATCGGAGGATTCGGCAACTGATTAGTCCCCCTCATAATCGGTGCCCCCGACATAGCATTCCCGCGAATAAACAACATAAGCTTTTGACTCCTCCCCCCATCATTCCTCCTCCTACTAGCCTCATCCACTGTAGAAGCTGGCGCCGGCACAGGCTGAACTGTCTACCCTCCCCTAGCAGGTGACCTTGCCCACGCCGGAGCTTCAGTAGACCTGGCTATCTTCTCACTCCACTTAGCCGGTATCTCCTCCATCCTTGGGGCCATCAACTTTATCACCACAGCCATCAACATAAAACCCCCCGCACTCTCACAATACCAAACCCCACTATTTGTCTGATCCGTACTAATTACCGCCATCCTACTCCTTCTATCACTCCCCGTACTCGCCGCCGGTATTACAATATTACTAACTGATCGAAACCTAAACACCACATTCTTCGACCCCGCTGGAGGAGGAGACCCAATCCTGTACCAACACCTATTCTGATTCTTCGGACACCCAGAAGTCTATATTCTGATCCTACCGGGGTTCGGAATCATCTCACACGTAGTCACGTACTACTCAGGCAAAAAGGAGCCCTTCGGCTACATGGGAATAGTCTGAGCCATACTATCCATCGGCTTCCTAGGATTCATCGTCTGAGCTCACCACATGTTTACAGTAGGAATAGACGTTGATACCCGAGCCTACTTTACATCAGCCACTATAATCATTGCCATCCCTACCGGAATCAAAGTATTTAGCTGACTAGCCACCCTGCACGGAGGAACAATCAAATGAGACCCCCCCAATACTATGAGCTCTAGGATTTATCTTCCTATTTACCATCGGAGGATTAACAGGAATCGTTCTTGCAAACTCTTCCCTAGACATCGCCCTGCACGACACATACTACGTAGTTGCCCACTTCCACTACGTCCTATCCACAGGCGCCGTCTTTGCCATTCTAGCAGGATTTACTCACTGATTCCCACTACTCACTGGGTTTACCCTACACCAAACATGAGCAAAAGCCCACTTCGGGGTAATATTTACAGGAGTAAACCTAACGTTCTTCCCCCAGCACTTCCTAGGCCTAGCAGGAATACCCCGACGATACTCGGACTATCCCGACGCCTACACACTATGAAACACCATTTCCTCCATCGGCTCCCTAATCTCAATAGTAGCCGTAATCATACTAATATTCATCATCTGAGAAGCCTTTCCGGCCAAACGAAAAGTCCTACAACCAGAACTAACTACCACAAACGTTGAATGAATCCACGGCTGCCCTCCCCCATACCATACTTTCGAGGAACCGGCCTTCGTCCAAGTACAAGAAAGGAAGGAATCGAACCCTCACATGCTGGTTTCAAGCCAACTGCATTAACCGCTCATGCTTCTTTCTTATGAGACGTTAGTAAACCAATTACATAGCCTTGTCAAGACTAAATCACAGGTAAAAATCCTGTACATCTCATGTGGCCAACCACTCCCAACTAGGATTCCAAGACGCCTCATCACCCATCATAGAAGAACTCGTTGAATTCCACGACCACGCCCTAATCGTTGCCCTAGCTATCTGCAGCCTAGTTCTCTACCTTTTAGCCCACATACTAACAGAAAAACTCTCGTCCAATGCTGTAGACGCCCAAGAAGTAGAGCTGATCTGGACAATCCTACCTGCTATCGTCCTGGTACTCCTCGCCCTCCCATCCCTACAAATCCTCTACATAATGGACAAAATCGATGAACCAGACCTCACCCTAAAAGCCATCGGCCACCAATGATACTGAAGCTACGAATACACAGACTTCAAAGACCTATCATTCGACTCCTACATAGTGCCCACCCCAGACTTACCCAACGGCCACTTCCGACTGCTAGAAGTTGACCACCGCGTAGTTATCCCAATAGAATCCCCCATCCGCGTGATCATTACTGCAGGAGACGTACTCCACTCCTGAGCAGTCCCAACGCTCGGAGTTAAAACAGACGCAATCCCAGGCCGACTAAACCAAACTTCATTCATTACCACCCGGCCTGGGATTTTTTACGGACAATGCTCAGAAATTTGCGGGGCTAATCACAGCTACATACCCATTGTAGTAGAATCAACCCCACTCCCACATTTCGAGGCCTGATCGTCCCTTCTATCATCATCCTAATCATTAAGAAGCTATGCAACAGCACTAGCCTTTTAAGCTAGCCAAAGAGGGACTTCCCCCTCCTTAATGATATGCCACAGCTTAACCTCGCACCATGATTTTCAATCATAATTATAACCTGATTAACCCTAGCACTCCTCATCCAACCAAAACTACTAGCCTTCACCACAACCAACCCCCCATCAAATAAGACCTCCCTCACTACCAAACCCACACCATGATCCTGACCATGAACCTAAGCTTCTTTGACCAATTTTCCAGCCCCAATCTATTCGGCATCCCCTTAATCCTACTATCCCTACTCTTCCCAGCCCTACTATTCCCGTCCCCAAACAACCGATGAATCGACAACCGCCTTTCTACTATCCAAACATGACTCCTTCACCTAATCACAAAACAACTAATAGTCCCACTCAACAAAAATGGCCACAAATGAGCCATAATATTTACATCCCTAATAATCATACTTCTTACAATCAACCTTCTAGGCCTCCTTCCATATACATTCACCCCAACCACCCAACTATCTATGAACATAGCCCTAGCCTTCCCACTATGGCTCGCCACACTACTAACAGGCCTACGAAACCAACCATCAGCCTCTTTAGCCCACCTATTACCCGAAGGTACCCCTACACCCCTAATCCCCGCACTAATCCTGATCGAAACAACCAGCCTACTAATCCGCCCCCTAGCCCTCGGAGTCCGCCTTACAGCCAACCTTACAGCAGGACACTTACTCATCCAACTCATCTCTACAGCCTCCATTGCATTAATACCCACCCTTCCTGCAGTATCCATCCTAACAATAATCATCCTACTACTCCTAACCATCCTAGAAGTAGCAGTAGCCATAATCCAGGCCTACGTCTTCGTGCTCCTTCTAAGCCTATACTTACAAGAAAACATCTAATGGCACACCAAGCACACTCATACCACATAGTTGACCCAAGCCCTTGACCAATCTTCGGGGCAGCCGCCGCCCTACTCACAACCTCAGGATTAATCATGTGATTCCACTACAACTCATCCATACTACTAACCCTAGGCCTCATCTCAATACTCCTAGTAATACTCCAATGATGACGAGACATTGTACGAGAAAGCACCTTCCAAGGCCATCACACTCCCACAGTCCAAAAAGGCCTACGATACGGCATAATCCTTTTCATCACATCCGAAGCATTCTTCTTCTTAGGGTTCTTCTGAGCGTTCTTCCACTCGAGCCTGGCCCCAACCCCAGAACTAGGAGGCCAATGACCCCCAACAGGAATTAAACCACTCAACCCGATAGAAGTCCCCCTACTAAACACAGCCATCCTACTAGCCTCAGGCGTTACCGTAACGTGAGCCCATCACAGCATCACAGAAGGAAACCGAAAACACGCCATCCACGCCCTAACCCTAACGATCCTCCTGGGATTCTACTTCACAGCCCTACAAGCAATAGAATACCATGAAGCCCCATTCTCAATCGCCGATAGCGTCTACGGATCTACCTTCTTCGTTGCCACTGGATTCCACGGACTCCACGTAATCATCGGATCCTCCTTCCTGACCGTCTGCCTCTTCCGACTGATCAAGTTCCACTTTACATCAGACCACCACTTCGGATTCGAGGCAGCAGCCTGATACTGACACTTCGTAGACGTCATCTGACTATTCCTCTACATAACCATCTACTGATGAGGATCTTGCTCTTCTAGTATATTAATTACAATTGACTTCCAATCTCTAGAATCTGGTATAAACCCAGAGGAGAGCAATGAACGCACTCATGTTCATATTCGCCCTATCATCAATCCTAAGCGCCGCCCTAACCGCATTAAACTTCTGACTCGCCCAAATAAACCCCGACTCAGAGAAACTCTCACCGTACGAATGTGGATTCGACCCACTTGGATCTGCTCGATTACCATTCTCAGTCCGATTCTTCCTCAGTAGCCATCCTGTTCCTCCTATTCGACCTAGAAATCGCCCTCCTACTCCCCCTGCCATGAGCCGTCCAACTCCAATCCCCCCTAATGACCCTCACCTGAACTGTAGCGATCCTCCTTCTCCTAACACTCGGACTGGCCTACGAGTGAATTCAAGGGGGCCTAGAATGAGCAGAATAACAGAAAGTTAGTCTAACCAAAAAGATAGCTGGTTTCGACCCAGCAGATTACAGCCAACCCTGTAACTTTCTTATGTCGCCCCTACATTTAAGCTTCTACTCAGCCTTCATTTTCAGCGGACTAGGACTAGCCTTCCACCGAACCCACCTAGTATCCGCCCTACTATGCCTTGAAAGCATAATATTATCGATATTCGTAGGCCTATCAATATGATCCATCGAAAACCAAGTCTCCTCATTCACCATGGTACCAATTCTCATGCTAACCTTCTCAGCGTGTGAGGCGGGCACAGGCCTGGCCATCCTAGTAGCCTCCACCCGCACACATGGCTCCGACCATCTACACAACCTAAACCTCCTGCAATGCTAAAAATCATCCTACCCACAATCATACTTCTTCCAACAGCCCTGCTGTCTCCACCAAAATTTCTATGGACTAACACCACCTTATACAGCCTCCTAATCGCTGCCCTAAGCCTACAGTGATTAATCCCAACCTACTACCCCTACAAATTTTTATCCAACTGAACAGGAATTGACCAAATCTCATCCCCCCTCCTAGTACTATCCTGCTGACTACTCCCACTCATAATCATAGCAAGCCAAAACCACCTGCAACAAGAACCCCTACAACGCAAACGAATCTTTATCTCAACCTTAGTCGCAGTCCAGCCATTCATCCTACTAGCCTTTTCCACCACAGAACTAGCACTATTTTACATCTCATTTGAAGCAACCCTCATTCCCACCCTAATCTTAATCACCCGATGGGGGAACCAACCAGAACGCCTAAGCGCTGGCATCTACCTGCTATTCTACACGCCAGTAAGCTCTCTACCCCTGCTAATCACAATCATACACCTATACGTGAAAATTGGCACCCTGCACCTGCCAACCCTACAACTAACCCACCCAACCCTATCCACCTCATGGACAGGAATACTATCAGGTCTAGCACTGCTCATAGCATTCATAGTAAAAGCCCCACTATACGGCCTACACCTCTGACTGCCAAAAGCCCACGTAGAAGCACCCATCGCAGGCTCAATACTCCTCGCCGCCCTACTACTAAAGCTAGGAGGATACGGAATTATACGAGTCACTCTATTTATGGGCCCACTGTCCAACCTCCTGCACTACCCCTTCCTAACCCTGGCCCTATGAGGCGCCCTAATGACTAGCTCAATCTGCCTACGACAGACAGACCTAAAATCACTAATCGCTTATTCATCCGTTAGCCACATAGGCCTAGTTATCGCCGCAGGAATAATCCAAACCCACTGATCATTCTCAGGGGCAATGATCCTAATAATTTCCCATGGACTAACTTCCTCCATACTATTCTGCCTAGCCAACACAAACTATGAACGTACGCACAGCCGAATTCTACTACTCACACGAGGCCTACAACCTCTCCTACCACTCATAGCTACCTGATGATTGCTGGCCAATCTAACAAACATAGCCTTACCCCCAACAACAAACCTCATAGCAGAGCTAACCATTATAATCACCTTATTCAACTGATCTGCCTTCACGATCATCCTAACAGGAATCGCAACCCTACTAACCGCCTCCTACACCTTATTCATACTACTAATGACCCAACGAGGCTCAATCCCCTCCCACATCACATCTATGCAAAACTCAACCACGCGAGAACACCTGCTCATAACACTCCACATTATCCCAATATTCCTCCTAATCCTCAAACCCGAACTGATCTCCGGAATCCCCTCATGCAAGTATAGTTTAAACCAAACATTAGACTGTGATTCTAAGAATAGAAGTTCAAACCTTCTTACCTGCCGAGGGGAGGGTTTAACCAACAAGAGCTGCTAACTCTTACATCTGAGCCTAAAACCTCAGCCCCCTTACTTTTAAAGGATAACAGCAATCCACTGGTCTTAGGAACCACCCATCTTGGTGCAAATCCAAGTAAAAGTAGTGAACCCCACACTACTAATCAACTCCCTCACACTACTCACGCTGACAATCCTCCTAACCCCAATCATCCTGCCATTTCTATTTAAAAACTTTAAAAACACCCCACAAGCCACCACCCGCGCTGTTAAAACCGCATTCCTAATTAGCCTAGCCCCTACAACCGCATTCATCTACTCGGGAATAGAATCTGTCACCTGCCACTGGGAGTGAAAATTCATTATAAACTTTAAAATCCCCCTGAGCCTAAAAATAGACCAATACTCAATAACATTTCTTCCAATCGCCCTATTTGTAACATGATCAATCCTACAATTCGCCATATGATACATGGCCTCAGAGCCATACGTAACAAAATTTTTCACCTACCTACTGACATTCCTAGTCGCCATACTCCTCCTAACAACCGCAAACAACATATTCCTCCTATTCGTAGGCTGGGAAGGAGTACGAATCATGTCCTTCCTTCTCATCGGCTGATGACAAGGCCGAGCAGATGCCAACACCGCCGCCCTACAAGCCGTAATCTACAACCGAATCGGAGACATCGGACTGACCCTGAGCATAGCATGACTAGCTTCAACATTCAACACCTGAGAGATCCAACAAGCCGTACACCCCCACCAAACCCCAATCCTCCCCCTCATAGGATTAATCCTCGCAGCCGCAGGAAAATCCGCCCAATTTGGACTCCACCCATGACTGCCCGCAGCAATAGAAGGCCCCACCCCAGTATCAGCCCTACTGCACTCCAGTACCATAGTAGTAGCCGGAATCTTCCTGCTCATCCGCATGCACCCCCTGCTAGCCACCAACCAGACAGCCCTAACTGCCTGCCTATGCCTAGGTGCTCTATCAACCCTATTCGCTGCCACATGCGCCCTAACCCAAAATGACATCAAAAAAATCATTGCTTTCTCAACATCCAGCCAACTAGGACTAATAATAGTCACTATCGGACTAAACCTCCCACAACTAGCCTTCCTACACATCTCAACCCATGCCTTCTTTAAAGCCATACTATTCCTATGCTCAGGGTCTATCATCCACAACCTAAACGGAGAACAAGATATCCGAAAGATAGGAGGCCTACAGAAAATACTCCCAGTCACTACTTCCTGCCTAACCATCGGAAACCTGGCGCTGATAGGAACCCCATTCCTAGCCGGATTCTACTCAAAAGACCTCATCATCGAAAGCTTAAACACATCATACCTAAATACTTGAGCCCTACTCCTAACCCTTATAGCCACAGCATTCACCGCAACCTACAGCATCCGCATAACCATCCTAGTCCAAGCTGGACAAACCCGAATCCCCCCAATAGTATCAATAAACGAAAACAACCCACTAATCACCGCCCCCCTAACCCGACTCGCCCTAGGCAGCATTACAGCAGGAATAATCATTACCTCTTTCATCACACCAACCAAAACCCCCCCAATAACCATACCCCTTATCACCAAAACTGCTGCCATCCTCATAACAATCCTAGGAATCATCCTAGCCCTAGAACTATCGAACATAACACACACCCTCACTCACCCCAAACCAAACCCCCTCATAAACTTCTCCTCTGCATTAGGGTACTTCAACCCCCTAGTACACCGATTCTTCTCCAAAAACCTACTAGAAAAGGGACAAAACATTGCCCTACACTTGATCGACCTCTCCTGACTCAAAAAAATAGGGCCAGAGGGCCTTGCTGAACTACAAGTAGCCGCAAGCAAAGCCGCAACCTCAATACACACAGGGCTAATTAAGGCCTACCTAGGATCCTTCGCCCTCTCCATCCTGGTAATAATCCTAATAACACACAGACTCACTAATGGCCCCTAACATCCGCAAATCCCATCCCCTACTAAAAATAATCAACAACTCCCTAATCGACCTACCCGCCCCCTCCAACATCTCTGCCTGATGAAACTTCGGCTCCCTTCTAGCCATCTGCTTAGCCACACAAATCCTAACAGGCCTGCTACTAGCCATACACTACACCGCAGACACTTCACTCGCCTTCTCCTCAGTAGCTCACACATGCCGAGACGTCCAGTACGGATGGCTCATCCGCAACCTCCACGCCAACGGTGCTTCGCTCTTCTTTATCTGCATCTACTTACACATCGGACGAGGCCTCTACTACGGCTCCTACCTATACAAAGAAACCTGAAACACAGGAGTAATCCTCCTACTCACCCTAATAGCAACTGCCTTCGTAGGGTATGTCCTACCATGAGGACAAATGTCATTCTGAGGGGCCACCGTAATCACCAACCTATTCTCAGCCATCCCGTACATTGGGCAAACTCTAGTAGAATGAGCCTGAGGAGGATTCTCAGTAGACAATCCAACCTTAACCCGATTCTTCGCCATCCACTTCCTACTGCCCTTCCTAATTGCAGGAATCACCCTAGTCCACCTAACCTTCCTACACGAATCAGGCTCAAATAACCCACTAGGAATCGTATCAGACTGCGACAAAATCCCATTCCACCCATACTTCTCCATTAAAGACAGCTTAGGGCTTACCCTAATAATCACCCCTCTAATAGCACTAGCCCTATTTTCACCGAACCTCCTGGTTCTTGGAATCCTAGTTGGGAGTGGTTGGCCACATGAGATGTACAGGATTTTTACCTGTGATTTAGTCTTGACAAGGCTATGTAATTGGTTTACTAACGTCTCATAAGAAAGAAGCATGAGCGGTTAATGCAGTTGGCTTGAAACCCATCCCCAGTGGTGCCAGTGCACTCTCTGAACTCACTGAAGTGCATCCCCAGTGGTGCCAGTGCACTCTCTGCACTCACTGCACTGCATCCCCAGTGGTGCCAGTGCGCTCTCTGGAGTCACAGCACTGCATCCCCAGTGGTGCCAGTGCACTCGCTGGACTCACTGCACTGCATCACCAGTGGTGCCAGTGTACTCTCTGGACTCACTGCACTGCATCCCCAGTGGTGCCAGTGCACTCTCTGGACTCACTGCACTACATCCCCAGTGGTGCCATTGCACTCTCTGGACTCACTGTACTGCATCATCGTTGGTGCCAGTGCACTCTCTGGACTCACTACACTGCATCCCCAGTGGTGCCAGTGCACTCTCTGGACTCACTGCACTGCAGACCCAGTGGTGCCAGTGCACTCACTGGACTCACTGTACTGCATCACCAGTGCTGCCAGTGCACTCTCTGGACTCACTGCACTGCATCCCCAGTGGTTCCAGTGCATTCACTGGACTCACTGTACTGCATCACCAGTGGTGCCAGTGCACTCTCTGGACTCACTGCACTGCATCCCCAGTGGTGCCAGTGAGCTCTCTGGACTCACTGCACTGCATCCCCAGTGGTGCCAGTGTACTAACAGGATTCACTGCACTGCATCCCCAGTGGTGCCAGTGCACTCTCTGGGCTCACTGTAGTGCATCCCCAGTGGTGCCAGTGCACTCTCTGGACTCACTGCAGTGCATCCCCAGTGGTGCCAGTGCACTCTCTGGACTCACTGCACTGCATCCCCAGTGGTGCCAGTGAAGTCTTTGGACTCACTGCACTGCATCCCCAGTGGTGCCAGTGCACTCTGTGGAGTCACTGAAGTGCATCCCCAGGGGTGCCAGTGCACTCTCTGGACTCACTGTACTGCATGTCCAGTGGTGCCAGTGCACTCTCTGGACTCACTGTACTGCATCCCATCTGGTGCCAGTGCACTATGTGGACTCACTGTACTGCATCCCCAGTGGTGACAGTGCACTCTCTGGACTAACTGCAGTGCATCCCCAGTGGTGCCAGTGCATTCTCTGGACTCACTGCAGTGCATCCCCAGTGGTGCCAGTGCACTCTCTGGTCTCACTGCACTGCATCCCCAGTGGTGCCAGTGCAGTCTCTGGACTCACTGCACTGCATCTCCTGTGGTGCCAGTGCACTGTCTGGACTCACTGCAGTGCATCCCCAGTGGTGTCAGTGCACTCTCTGGACTCACTGTACTGCACCCCCAGTGGTGCCAGTGCACTCACTGGACTGACTGCACTGCATCCCCAGTGGTGCCAGTGCGCTCTCTGGAGTCACAGCACTGCATCCCCAGTGGTGCCAGTGCACTCACTGGACTCACTGCACTGCATCACAGGTGGTGCTAGTGCACTCTCTGGACTCACTGCAGTGAATCCCCGGTGGTGCCAGTGTACTCTCTGCAGTCACTGCACTGCATCCCCAGTGGTGCCAGTGCACTCACTGGACTGCATCCCCAGTGGTGCCAGTGCACTCTCTGGACTCACTGCACTGCATCCCCAGTGGTGCCAGTGTACTCTCTGGACTCACTGCACTGCATCCCCAGTGGTGCCAGAGCACTCTCTGGACTCACTGCACTGCATCCCCAGTGGTGCCACTGCACTCTCTGGACTCACTGCACTGCATCCCCAGTGGTGTCAGTGCACTCTCTGGACTCACTGAAGTGCATACCCAGTTGTGCCAGTGCACTCTCTGGACTCAATGCACTGCATCCCCAGTGGTGCCAGTGCACTCTCTGGACTCAGTGCACTGCATCCCCAGTGGTGCCAGTGCAATCTCTGGACTCACTGTAGTGCATCCCCAGTGGTGCCAGTGCACTCTCTGGACTCACTGCAGTGCATCCCCAGTGGTGCCAGTGCACTCTCTGGACTCACTGTACTGCATCACCAGTGGCGCCAGTGCACTCTCTGGACTCACTGCACTGCATCCCCAGTGGTGCCAGTGCACTCTCTGGACTCACTGCACTGCATCCCCAGTGGTGCCAGTGCACTCTCTGGAGTCACTGAAGTGCATCCCCAGTGGTGCCAGTGCACTCTCTGGACTCACTGCACTGCATGCCCAGTGGTGCCAGTGCACTCTCTGGACTCACTGTACTGCATCCCCACTGGTACCAGTGCACTCTGTGGACTCACTGTACTGCATCCCCAGTGGTGACAGTGCACTCTCTGGACTCACTGCAGTGCATCCCCAGTGGTGCCAGTGCACTCTCTGGACTCACTGCACTGCATCCCCAGTGGTGCCAGTGCACTCTCTGGACTCACTGCACTGCATCCCCAGTGGTGCCAGTGCACTCTCTGGAATCACTGCAGTGCATCCACAGTGGTGCCACTGCACTCACTGGACTCACTGCAGTGCATTCCCTCTGGTGCCAGTGCACTCTCTGGACTCACTGCACTGCATCCCCAGTGGTGCCAGTGCAATCTCTGGACTCACTGTAGTGCATCCCCAGTGGTGCCAGTGCACTCTCTGGACTCACTGCAGTGCATCCCCAGTGGTGCCAGTGCACTCTCTGGACTCACTGTACTGCATCCCCAGTGGTGCCAGTGCACTCTCTGGACTCACTGCACTGCATCCCCAGTGGTGCCAGTGCACTCTCTGGACTCACTGCACTGCATCCCCAGTGGTGCCAGTGCACTCTCTGGAGTCACTGAAGTGCATCCCCAGTGGTGCCAGTGCACTCTCTGGACTCACTGCACTGCATGCCCAGTGGTGCCAGTGCACTCTCTGGACTCACTGTACTGCATCCCCACTGGTACCAGAGCACTCTGTGGACTCACTGTACTGCATCCCCAGTGGTGACAGTGCACTCTCTGGACTCACTGCACTGCATCCCCAGTGGTGCCAGTGCACTCTCTGGACTCACTGCACTGCATCCCCAGTGGTGCCAGTGCACTCTCTGGACTCACTGCACTGCATCCCCAGTGGTGCCAGTGCACTCTCTGGACTCACTGCAGTGCATCCACAGTGGTGCCAGTGCACTCACTGGACTCACTGCAGTGCATTCCCTCTGGTGCCAGTGCACTCTCTGGACTCACTGCACTGCATCCCCAGTGGTGCCAGTGCACTCTCTGGACTCACTGCACTGCATCCCCAGTGGTGCCAGTGCATTCTCTGGACTCACTGCAGTGCATCACCAGTGGTGCTAGTGCACTCTCTGGACTCACTGAGGTGCATCCTCAGTGGTGCCAGTGCACTCTCTGGACTCACTGAAGTGCATCCCCAGTGGTGCCAGTGCACTCTCTGGACTCACTGCACTGCATCCCCAGTGTTGCCAGTGCACTCACTGGACTGACTGCAGTGCATCCCCACTGGTGCCAGTGCACTCTCTGGACTCACTGCACTGCATCCCCAGTGGTGCCAGTGCACTCTCTGGACTCACTGCACTGCATCCCCAGTGGTTCCAGCGCACTCTCTGGACTCACTGCACTGCATCCCCAGTGGTGCTAGTGCACTCTGTGGACTCACTGCAGTGCATCCCCAGTGGTGCCAGTGCACTCTCTGGACTCACTGAAGTGCATTATCAGTGGTGCCAGTCCACTCTCTGGACTCACTTCAGTGCATCCCCAGTGGTGCCAGTGCACTCTCTGGACTCACTGCAGTGCATCCCCAGTGGAGCCAGTGCACTCTCTGGACTCACTGCAGTGCATCCGCAGTGGTGCCATTGCACTCTCTGGACTCACAGCACTGCATCCCCAGTGGTGCCAGTGCACTCTCTGGACTCACTGCACTGCATCCCCAGTGCTGCAAGTGCACTCTCTTCAGTCACTGCACTGCATCCCCTGTGGTGCAAGAGCACTCTCTGGACTCACAGCAGTGCTCACCAGTGGTGCCAGTGCACTCTCTGGACTCACTGCACTGCATCCCCAGTGGTGCCAGTGCACTCTCTGGACTCACTGCACTGCATCCCCAGTGCTGCCAGTGCACTGTGTGGACTCACTGTACTGCATCACCAGTGGTGCCAGTGCAATATCTGGACTCAGTGCACTGCATTCCCAGTGGTGCCAGTGCACTCTCTGGACTCACTGCACTGCATCCCCGGTGGTGCCAGTGCAGTCTCTGGAGTAACTGCACTGCATGCCCAGTGGTGCCAGAGCACTCTCTGGACTCACTGTACTGCATACCAACTGGTGCCAGTGCACTCTGTGGACTCACTGTACTGCATCCCCAGTGGTGCCAGTGCAATATCTGGACTCAGTGCACTGCATTCCCAGTGGTGCCAAAGCACTCTCTGGACTTCCAGCACCGCATCCCCAGTGGTGCCAGTGCACTCTCTGGACTCACTGCACTGCATGCCCAGTGGTGCCAGAGCACTCTCTGGACTCACTGTACTGCATACCCACTGGTGCCAGTGCACTCTGTGGACTCACTGTACTGCATAACCAGTGGTGCCAGTGCACTCTCTGGACTCACTGCAGTGCATCCCCAGTGGTGCCAGTGCACTCTCTGGACTCACTGCAGTACATCCCCAGTGGTGCCAGTGCACTCTCTGGACTCACTGCACTGCATCCCCAGTGGTGCCACTGCACTCTCTGGACTCACTGCACTGCATCCCCAGTGGTGCCAGTGCACTCTCTGCACTCACTGCACTGCATCCCCAGTGGTGCCAGGGCACTCTCTGGACTCACTGCAGTGCATCTCCAGTGGTGCCAGGGCACTGTCTGGACTCACTGCAGTGCATCCCCAGTGGTGCCAGTGCACTCTCTGGACTCACTGAACTGCACCCCCAGTGGTGCCAGTGCACTCACTGGACTGACTGCACTGCATCCCCAGTGGTGCCAGTGCACTCTCTGGACTCACTGCACTGCATCCCCACTGGTGCCAGTGTACTCTCTGGACTCACTGCACTGCATCCCCAGTGGTGCCAGTGCACTCACTGGACTCACTGGACACATCCCCAGTGGTGCCAGTGCACTCTCTGGACTCACTGCAGTGCATCCCCAGTGGTGCCAGTGCACTCTCTGGACTCACTGCACTGCATCCCCACTGGTGCCAGTGTACTCTCTGGACTCACTGCAGTGCATCCCCAGTGGTGCCAGTGCACTCTCTGGACTCACTGCACTGCATCCCCACTGGTGCCAGTGCACTCTCTGGACTCACTGCAGTGCATCCCCAGTTGTGCCAGTGCACTCTCTGGACTCAATGCACTGCATCCCCAGTGCTGCCAGTGCACTCTCTGGACTCACTGCACTGCATCCCCAGTGGTGCCAGTGCAATCTCTGGACTCACTGTAGTGCATCCCCAGTGGTGCCAGTGCACTCTCTGGACTCACTGCAGTGCATCCCCAGTGGTGCCAGTGCACTCTCTGGACTCACTGTACTGCATCACCAGTGGTGCCAGTGCACTCTCTGGACTCACTGCAGTGCATTCCCAGTGGTGCCAGTGCACTCTTTGGACTCACTGCACTGCAGCCCCATTGGTGCCAGTGCACTCTCTGGACTCACTGCACTGCATCACAGGTGGTGCCAGTGCACTCTCTGGACTCACTGCACTGCATCCCCAGTGGTGCCAGTGCACTCTCTGGACTCACTGCACTGCATCCCCAGTGGTGCCAGTGCACTCTCTGCACTCACTTCTCTGCATTCCCAGTGGTGCCAGTGAAATCTCTGGACTCACTGCACTGCATCCCCAGTGGTGCCAGTGCAGTCTCTGGACTCACTGCACTGCATCCCCAGTGGTGCCAGTGCACTCTCTGGACTCACTGCAGTGCATCCCCAGTGGTGCCAGTGCACTCTCTGGACTCACTGCACTGCATCCCCAGTGGTGCAAGTGCACTCTCTCGAGTCACTGCACTACATCCCCAGTGGTGCCAGTGCACTCACTGGACTCACTGTACTGCATCATCTGTGGTGCCAGTGCACTCTCTGGACTCACTGCAATGCATCCCCAGTGGTGCCAGTGCACTCTCTGGACTCACTGCACTGCATCCCCAGTGGTGCCAGTGCACTCTCTGGACTCACTGCACTGCATCCCCAGTGGTGACAGTGCACTCTCTGGACTCACTGCAGTGCATCCCCAGTGGTGACAGTGCACTCTCTGGACTCACTGCACTGCATCCCCAGTGGTGACAGTGCACTCTCTGGACTCACTGCACTGCATCCCCAGTGGTGCCAGTGCAGTCTCTGGAGTAACTGCAGTGCATCCCCACTGGTGCCAAAGCACTCTCTGGACTCCCAGCACCGCATCCCCAGTGGTGCCAGTGCACTCTCTGGACTCACTGCACTGCATCCCCAGTGGTGCCAGTGCACTCTCTGGACTCACTGTACTGCATCACCAGTGGTGCCAGTGCACTCTCTGGACTCACTGCAGTGCATTCCCAGTGGTGCCAGTGCACTCTTTGGACTCACTGCACTGCAGCCCCATTGGTGCCAGTGCACTCTCTGGACTCACTGCACTGCATCACAGGTGGTGCCAGTGCACTCTCTGGACTCACTGCACTGCATCCCCAGTGGTGCCAGTGCACTCTCTGGACTCACTGCACTGCATCCCCAGTGGTGCCAGTGCACTCTCTGCACTCACTTCTCTGCATTCCCAGTGGTGCCAGTGAAATCTCTGGACTCACTGCACTGCATCCCCAGTGGTGCCAGTGCAGTCTCTGGACTCACTGCACTGCATCCCCAGTGGTGCCAGTGCACTCTCTGGACTCACTGCAGTGCATCCCCAGTGGTGCCAGTGCACTCTCTGGACTCACTGCACTGCATCCCCAGTGGTGCAAGTGCACTCTCTCGAGTCACTGCACTACATCCCCAGTGGTGCCAGTGCACTCACTGGACTCACTGTACTGCATCATCTGTGGTGCCAGTGCACTCTCTGGACTCACTGCAATGCATCCCCAGTGGTGCCAGTGCACTCTCTGGACTCACTGCACTGCATCCCCAGTGGTGCCAGTGCACTCTCTGGACTCACTGCACTGCATCCCCAGTGGTGACAGTGCACTCTCTGGACTCACTGCAGTGCATCCCCAGTGGTGACAGTGCACTCTCTGGACTCACTGCACTGCATCCCCAGTGGTGCCAGTGCAGTCTCTGGAGTAACTGCAGTGCATCCCCACTGGTGCCAAAGCACTCTCTGGACTCCCAGCACCGCATCCCCAGTGGTGCCAGTGCACTCTCTGGACTCACTGCACTGCATCCCCAGTGGTGCCAGTGCACTCTCTGGAGTCACAGCACTGCATCCCCAGTGGTGCCAGTGCACTCTCTGGACTCACTGAAGTGCATCCCCAGTGGTGCCAGTGCACTCTCTGGACTCACTGAAGTGCATTCTCAGTGGTGCCAGTGCACTCTCTGCACTCACTGCACTGCATTCCCAGTGGTGCCAGTGAAGTCTCTGGACTCACTGCACTGCATCCCCAGTGGTGCCAGTGCACTCTCTGGACTCACTGCAGTGCATCCCCAGTGGTGCCAGTGCACTCTCTGGACTCACTGCACTGCATCCCCAGTGGTGCCAGTGCACTCTCTGGACTCACTGCACTACATCCCCAGTGGTGCCAGTGCACTCTCTCGAGTCACTGCACTACATCCCCAGTAGTGCCAGTGCACTTCACTGGACTCACTGTACTGCATCATCGGTGGTGCCAGTGCACTCTCTGGACTCACTGCACTGCATCCCCAGTGGTGCCAGTGTACTCTCTGGACTCACTGCACTGCAGGCCCAGTGGTACCAGTGCACTCACTGGACTCACTGTACTGCGTCATCAGTGGTGCCAGTGCACTCTGTGGACTCACTGCACTGCATCCCCAGTGGTTCCAGTGCATTCACTGGGCTCACTGTACTGCATCTCCAGTGGTGCCAGTGCACTCTCTGGACTCACTGCACTGCATCCCCAGTGGTGCCAGTGAGCTCTCTGGACTCACTGCACTGCATCTCCAGTGGTGCCAGTGTACTCACAGGATTCACTGCACTGCATCCCCAGTGGTACTAGTGCAGTCTCTGGACTCACTGCAGTGCATCCCCAGTGGTGCCAGTGCACTCTCTGGACTCACTGAAGTGCATTCTCAGTGGTGCCAGTGCACTCTCTGGGCTCACTGAAGTGCATCCCCAGTGGTGCCAGTACACTCACTGGACTCACTGCACTGCATCCCCAGTGGTGCCAGTGCACTCTCTGGGCTCACTGTAGTGCATCCCCAGTGGTGCCAGTGCACTCTCTGGACTCACTGCAGTGCATCCCCAGTGGTGCCAGTGCACTCTCTGGACTCACTGCACTGCATCCCCAGTGGTGCCAGTGAAGTCTTTGGACTCACTGCACTGCATCCCCAGTGGTGCCAGTGCACTCTGTGGAGTCACTGAAGTGCATCCCCAGGGGTGCCAGTGCACTCTCTGGACTCACTGCACTGCATGTCCAGTGGTGCCAGTGCACTCTCTGGACTCACTGTACTGCATCCCCACTGGTGCCAGTGCACTATGTGGACTCACTGTACTGCATCCCCAGTGGTGACAGTGCACTCTCTGGACTAACTGCAGTGCATCCCCAGTGGTGCCAGTGCATTCTCTGGACTCACTGCAGTGCATCCCCAGTGGTGCCAGTGCACTCTCTGGTCTCACTGCACTGCATCCCCAGTGGTGCCAGTGCAGTCTCTGGACTCACTGCACTGCATCCCCTGTGGTGCCAGTGCACTGTCTGGACTCACTGCAGTGCACCCCCAGTGGTGTCAGTGCACTCTCTGGACTCACTGTACTGCACCCCCAGTGGTGCCAGTGCATTCACTGGACTGACTGCACTGCATCCCCAGTGGTGCCAGTGCGCCCTCTGGAGTCACAGCACTGCATCCCCAGTGGTGCCAGTGCACTCACTGGACTCACTGCACTGCATCACAGGTGGTGCTAGTGCACTCTCTGGACTCACTGCAGTGAATCCCCGGTGGTGCCAGTGTACTCTCTGCAGTCACTGCACTGCATCCCCAGTGGTGCCAGTGCACTCACTGGACTGCATCCCCAGTGGTGCCAGTGCACTCTCTGGACTCACTGCACTGCATCCCCAGTGGTGTCACTGCACTCTCTGGACTCACTGCAGTGCATCCCCAGTGGTGCCAGAGCACTCTCTGGACTCACTGCACTGCATCCCCAGTGGTGCCACTGCACTCTCTGGACTCACTGCACTGCATCCCCAGTGGTGTCAGTGCACTCTCTGGACTCACTGAAGTGCATACCCAGTTGTGCCAGTGCACTCTGTGGACTCAATGCACTGCATCCCCAGTGGTGCCAGTGCACTCTCTGGACTCAGTGCACTGCATCCCCAGTGGTGCCAGTGCAATCTCTGGACTCACTGTAGTGCATCCCCAGTGGTGCCAGTGCACTCTCTGGACTCACTGCAGTGCATCCCCAGTGGTGCCAGTGCACTCTCTGGACTCACTGTACTGCATCCCCAGTGGTGCCAGTGCACTCTCTGGACTCAATGCACTGCATCCCCAGTGGTGCCAGTGCACTCTCTGGACTCACTGCACTGCATCCCCAGTGGTGCCAGTGCACTCTCTGGAGTCACTGAAGTGCATCCCCAGTGGTGCCAGTGCACTCTCTGGACTCACTGCACTGCATGCCCAGTGGTGCCAGTGCACTCTCTGGACTCACTGTACTGCATCCCCACTGGTACCAGTGCACTCTGTGGACTCACTGCAGTGCATCCCCAGTGGTGCCAGTGCACTCTCTGGACTCACTGCAGTGCATCCACAGTGGTGCCAGTGCACTCACTGGACTCACTGCAGTGCATTCCCTCTGGTGCCAGTGCACTCTCTGGACTCACTGCACTGCATCCCCAGTGGTGCCAGCGCAATCTCTGGACTCACTGTAGTGCATCCCCAGTGGTGCCAGTGCACTCTCTGGACTCACTGCAGTGCATCCCCACTGGTGCCAGTGCACTCTCTGGACTCACTGTACTGCATCACCAGTGGTGCCAGTGCACTCTCTGGACTCACTGCACTGCATCCCCAGTGGTGCCAGTGCACTCTCTGGACTCACTGCACTGCATCCCCAGTGGTGCCAGTGCACTCTCTGGAGTCACTGCAGTGCATCCCCAGTGGTGCCAGTGCACTCTCTGGACTCACAGCACTGCATGCCCAGTGGTGCCAGTGCACTCTCTGGACTCACTGTACTGCATCCCCAGTGGTGCCAGTGCACTCTCTGGACTCACTGCAGTGCATCCACAGTGGTGCCAGTGCACTCACTGGACTCACTGCAGTGCATTCCCTCTGGTGCCAGTGCACTCTCTGGACTCACTGCACTGCATCCCCAGTGGTGCCAGTGCACTCTCTGGACTCACTGCACTGCATCCCCAGTGGTGCCAGTGCATTCTCTGGACTCACTGCAGTGCATCACCAGTGGTGCTAGTGCACTCTCTGGACTCACTGAGGTGCATCCCCAGTGGTGCCAGTGCACTCTCTGGAGTCACTGAAGTGCATCCCCAGTGGTGCCAGTGCACTCTCTGGAGTCACTGCACTGCATCCCCAGTGGTGCCAGTGCACTCTCTGGACTCACTGCACTGCATCCCCAGTGGTGCCAGTGCACTCTCTGGACTCACTGCACTGCATCCCTAGTGGTGCCACTGCACTCTCTGGACTCACTGCACTGCTTCCCCAGTGGTGCCAGTGCACTCTCTGGACTCACTGCACTGCATCCCCAGTGGTGCCAGTGCACTCACTGGACTGACTGCAGTGCATCCCCAGTGGTGCCAGTGCACTCTCTGGACTCACTGGACTGCATCCGCAGTGGTGCCAGTGCACTCTCTGGACTCACTGCACTGCATCCCCAGTGGTTCCAGCGCACTCTCTGGACTCACTGCACTGCATCCCCAGTGGTGCTAGTGCACTCTGTGGACTCACTGCAGTGCATCCCCAGTGGTGCCAGTGCACTCTCTGGACTCACTGAAGTGCATTATCAGTGGTGCCAGTCCACTCTCTGGACTCACTGCAGTGCATCCCCAGTGGTGCCAGTGCACTCTCTGGACTCACTGCAGTGCATCCCCAGTGGAGCCAGTGCACTCTCTGGACTCACTGCAGTGCATCCGCAGTGGTGCCATTGCACTCTCTGGACTCACAGCACTGCATCCCCAGTGGTGCCAGTGCACTCTCTGGACTCACTGCACTGCATCCCCAGTGCTGCAAGTGCACTCTCTTCAGTCACTGCACTGCATCCCCTGTGGTGCAAGAGCACTCTCTGGACTCACAGCAGTGCTCACCAGTGGTGCCAGTGCACTCTCTGGACTCACTGCACTGCATCCCCAGTGGTGCCAGTGCACTCTCTGGACTCACTGCACTGCATCCCCAGTGCTGCCAGTGCACTGTGTGGACTCACTGTACTGCATCACCAGTGGTGCCAGTGCAATATCTGGACTCAGTGCACTGCATTCCCAGTGGTGCCAGTGCACTCTCTGGACTCACTGCACTGCATCCCCGGTGGTGCCAGTGCAGTCTCTGGAGTAACTGCACTGCATGCCCAGTGGTGCCAGAGCACTCTCTGGACTCACTGTACTGCATACCCACTGGTGCCAGTGCACTCTGTGGACTCACTGTACTGCATCCCCAGTGGTGCCAGTGCAATATCTGGACTCAGTGCACTGCATTCCCAGTGGTGCCAAAGCACTCTCTGGACTTCCAGCACCGCATCCCCAGTGGTGCCAGTGCACTCTCTGGACTCACTGCACTGCATGCCCAGTGGTGCCAGAGCACTCTCTGGACTCACTGTACTGCATACCCACTGGTGCCAGTGCACTCTGTGGACTCACTGTACTGCATAACCAGTGGTGCCAGTGCACTCTCTGGACTCACTGCAGTGCATCCCCAGTGGTGCCAGTGCACTCTCTGGACTCACTGCAGTACATCCCCAGTGGTGCCAGTGCACTCTCTGGACTCACTGCACTGCATCCCCAGTGGTGCCAGTGCACTCTCTGGACTCACTGCACTGCATCCCCAGTGGTGCCAGTGCACTCTCTGCACTCACTGCACTGCATCCCCAGTGGTGCCAGGGCACTCTCTGGACTCACTGCAGTGCATCTCCAGTGGTGCCAGGGCACTGTCTGGACTCACTGCAGTGCATCCCCAGTGGTGCCAGTGCACTCTCTGGACTCACTGAACTGCACCCCCAGTGGTGCCAGTGCACTCACTGGACTGACTGCACTGCATCCCCAGTGGTGCCAGTGCACTCTCTGGACTCACTGCACTGCATCCCCACTGGTGCCAGTGTACTCTCTGGACTCACTGCACTGCATCCCCAGTGGTGCCAGTGCACTCACTGGACTCACTGGACACATCCCCAGTGGTGCCAGTGCACTCTCTGGACTCACTGCAGTGCATCCCCAGTGGTGCCAGTGCACTCTCTGGACTCACTGCACTGCATCCCCACTGGTGCCAGTGTACTCTCTGGACTCACTGCAGTGCATCCCCAGTGGTGCCAGTGCACTCTCTGGACTCACTGCACTGCATCCCCACTGGTGCCAGTGCACTCTCTGGACTCACTGCAGTGCATCCCCAGTTGTGCCAGTGCACTCTCTGGACTCAATGCACTGCATCCCCAGTGCTGCCAGTGCACTCTCTGGACTCACTGCACTGCATCCCCAGTGGTGCCAGTGCAATCTCTGGACTCACTGTAGTGCATCCCCAGTGGTGCCAGTGCACTCTCTGGACTCACTGCAGTGCATCCCCAGTGGTGCCAGTGCACTCTCTGGACTCACTGTACTGCATCACCAGTGGTGCCAGTGCACTCTCTGGACTCACTGCAGTGCATTCCCAGTGGTGCCAGTGCACTCTTTGGACTCACTGCACTGCAGCCCCATTGGTGCCAGTGCACTCTCTGGACTCACTGCACTGCATCACAGGTGGTGCCAGTGCACTCTCTGGACTCACTGCACTGCATCCCCAGTGGTGCCAGTGCACTCTCTGGACTCACTGCACTGCATCCCCAGTGGTGCCAGTGCACTCTCTGCACTCACTTCTCTGCATTCCCAGTGGTGCCAGTGAAATCTCTGGACTCACTGCACTGCATCCCCAGTGGTGCCAGTGCAGTCTCTGGACTCACTGCACTGCATCCCCAGTGGTGCCAGTGCACTCTCTGGACTCACTGCAGTGCATCCCCAGTGGTGCCAGTGCACTCTCTGGACTCACTGCACTGCATCCCCAGTGGTGCAAGTGCACTCTCTCGAGTCACTGCACTACATCCCCAGTGGTGCCAGTGCACTCACTGGACTCACTGTACTGCATCATCTGTGGTGCCAGTGCACTCTCTGGACTCACTGCAATGCATCCCCAGTGGTGCCAGTGCACTCTCTGGACTCACTGCACTGCATCCCCAGTGGTGCCAGTGCACTCTCTGGACTCACTGCACTGCATCCCCAGTGGTGACAGTGCACTCTCTGGACTCACTGCAGTGCATCCCCAGTGGTGACAGTGCACTCTCTGGACTCACTGCACTGCATCCCCAGTGGTGACAGTGCACTCTCTGGACTCACTGCACTGCATCCCCAGTGGTGCCAGTGCAGTCTCTGGAGTAACTGCAGTGCATCCCCACTGGTGCCAAAGCACTCTCTGGACTCCCAGCACCGCATCCCCAGTGGTGCCAGTGCACTCTCTGGACTCACTGCACTGCATCCCCAGTGGTGCCAGTGCACTCTCTGGAGTCACAGCACTGCATCCCCAGTGGTGCCAGTGCACTCTCTGGACTCACTGAAGTGCATCCCCAGTGGTGCCAGTGCACTCTCTGGACTCACTGAAGTGCATTCTCAGTGGTGCCAGTGCACTCTCTGCACTCACTGCACTGCATTCCCAGTGGTGCCAGTGAAGTCTCTGGACTCACTGCACTGCATCCCCAGTGGTGCCAGTGCACTCTCTGGACTCACTGCAGTGCATCCCCAGTGGTGCCAGTGCACTCTCTGGACTCACTGCACTGCATCCCCAGTGCTGCCAGTGCACTCTCTGGACTCACTGCACTGCATCCCCAGTGGTGCCAGTGCACTCTCTCGAGTCACTGCACTACATCCCCAGTAGTGCCAGTGCACTTCACTGGACTCACTGTACTGCATCATCGGTGGTGCCAGTGCACTCTCTGGACTCACTGCACTGCATCCCCAGTGGTGCCAGTGTACTCTCTGGACTCACTGCACTGCAGGCCCAGTGGTACCAGTGCACTCACTGGACTCACTGTACTGCGTCATCAGTGGTGCCAGTGCACTCTGTGGACTCACTGCACTGCATCCCCAGTGGTTCCAGTGCATTCACTGGACTCACTGTACTGCATCTCCAGTGGTGCCAGTGCACTCTCTGGACTCACTGCACTGCATCCCCAGTGGTGCCAGTGAGCTCTCTGGACTCACTGCACTGCATCTCCAGTGGTGCCAGTGTACTCACAGGATTCACTGCACTGCATCCCCAGTGGTACTAGTGCAGTCTCTGGACTCACTGCAGTGCATCCCCAGTGGTGCCAGTGCACTCTCTGGACTCACTGAAGTGCATTCTCAGTGGTGCCAGTGCACTCTCGGGGCTCACTGAAGTGCATCCCCAGTGGTGCCAGTACACTCACTGGACTCACTGCACTGCATCCCCAGTGGTGCCAGTGCACTCTCTGGGCTCACTGTAGTGCATCCCCAGTGGTGCCAGTGCACTCTCTGGACTCACTGCAGTGCATCCCCAGTGGTGCCAGTGCACTCTCTGGACTCACTGCACTGCATCCCCAGTGGTGCCAGTGAAGTCTTTGGACTCACTGCACTGCATCCCCAGTGGTGCCAGTGCACTCTGTGGAGTCACTGAAGTGCATCCCCAGGGGTGCCAGTGCACTCTCTGGACTCACTGCACTGCATGTCCAGTGGTGCCAGTGCACTCTCTGGACTCACTGTACTGCATCCCCACTGGTGCCAGTGCACTATGTGGACTCACTGTACTGCATCCCCAGTGGTGACAGTGCACTCTCTGGACTAACTGCAGTGCATCCCCAGTGGTGCCAGTGCATTCTCTGGACTCACTGCAGTGCATCCCCAGTGGTGCCAGTGCACTCTCTGGTCTCACTGCACTGCATCCCCAGTGGTGCCAGTGCAGTCTCTGGACTCACTGCACTGCATCCCCTGTGGTGCCAGTGCACTGTCTGGACTCACTGCAGTGCACCCCCAGTGGTGTCAGTGCACTCTCTGGACTCACTGTACTGCACCCCCAGTGGTGCCAGTGCACTCACTGGACTGACTGCACTGCATCCCCAGTGGTGCCAGTGCGCCCTCTGGAGTCACAGCACTGCATCCCCAGTGGTGCCAGTGCACTCACTGGACTCACTGCACTGCATCACAGGTGGTGCTAGTGCACTCTCTGGACTCACTGCAGTGAATCCCCGGTGGTGCCAGTGTACTCTCTGCAGTCACTGCACTGCATCCCCAGTGGTGCCAGTGCACTCACTGGACTGCATCCCCAGTGGTGCCAGTGCACTCTCTGGACTCACTGCACTGCATCCCCAGTGGTGTCACTGCACTCTCTGGACTCACTGCAGTGCATCCCCAGTGGTGCCAGAGCACTCTCTGGACTCACTGCACTGCATCCCCAGTGGTGCCACTGCACTCTCTGGACTCACTGCACTGCATCCCCAGTGGTGTCAGTGCACTCTCTGGACTCACTGAAGTGCATACCCAGTTGTGCCAGTGCACTCTGTGGACTCAATGCACTGCATCCCCAGTGGTGCCAGTGCACTCTCTGGACTCAGTGCACTGCATCCCCAGTGGTGCCAGTGCAATCTCTGGACTCACTGTAGTGCATCCCCAGTGGTGCCAGTGCACTCTCTGGACTCACTGCAGTGCATCCCCAGTGGTGCCAGTGCACTCTCTGGACTCACTGTACTGCATCCCCAGTGGTGCCAGTGCACTCTCTGGACTCAATGCACTGCATCCCCAGTGGTGCCAGTGCACTCTCTGGACTCACTGCACTGCATCCCCAGTGGTGCCAGTGCACTCTCTGGAGTCACTGAAGTGCATCCCCAGTGGTGCCAGTGCACTCTCTGGACTCACTGCACTGCATGCCCAGTGGTGCCAGTGCACTCTCTGGACTCACTGTACTGCATCCCCACTGGTACCAGTGCACTCTGTGGACTCACTGCACTGCATCCCCAGTGGTGCCAGTGCACTCTCTGGACTCACTGCAGTGCATCCACAGTGGTGCCAGTGCACTCACTGGACTCACTGCAGTGCATTCCCTCTGGTGCCAGTGCACTCTCTGGACTCACTGCACTGCATCCCCAGTGGTGCCAGCGCAATCTCTGGACTCACTGTAGTGCATCCCCAGTGGTGCCAGTGCACTCTCTGGACTCACTGCAGTGCATCCCCACTGGTGCCAGTGCACTCTCTGGACTCACTGTACTGCATCACCAGTGGTGCCAGTGCACTCTCTGGACTCACTGCACTGCATCCCCAGTGGTGCCAGTGCACTCTCTGGACTCACTGCACTGCATCCCCAGTGGTGCCAGTGCACTCTCTGGAGTCACTGCAGTGCATCCCCAGTGGTGCCAGTGCACTCTCTGGACTCACAGCACTGCATGCCCAGTGGTGCCAGTGCACTCTCTGGACTCACTGTACTGCATCCCCAGTGGTGCCAGTGCACTCTCTGGACTCACTGCAGTGCATCCACAGTGGTGCCAGTGCACTCACTGGACTCACTGCAGTGCATTCCCTCTGGTGCCAGTGCACTCTCTGGACTCACTGCACTGCATCCCCAGTGGTGCCAGTGCACTCTCTGGACTCACTGCACTGCATCCCCAGTGGTGCCAATGCATTCTCTGGACTCACTGCAGTGCATCACCAGTGGTGCTAGTGCACTCTCTGGACTCACTGAGGTGCATCCCCAGTGGTGCCAGTGCACTCTCTGGAGTCACTGAAGTGCATCCCCAGTGGTGCCAGTGCACTCTCTGGAGTCACTGCACTGCATCCCCAGTGGTGCCAGTGCACTCTCTGGACTCACTGCACTGCATCCCCAGTGGTGCCAGTGCACTCTCTGGACTCACTGCACTGCATCCCTAGTGGTGCCACTGCACTCTCTGGACTCACTGCACTGCTTCCCCAGTGGTGCCAGTGCACTCTCTGGACTCACTGCACTGCATCCCCAGTGGTGCCAGTGCACTCACTGGACTGACTGCAGTGCATCCCCAGTGGTGCCAGTGCACTCTCTGGACTCACTGCACTGCATCCGCAGTGGTGCCAGTGCACTCTCTGGACTCACTGCACTGCATCCCCAGTGGTTCCAGCGCACTCTCTGGACTCACTGCACTGCATCCCCAGTGGTGCTAGTGCACTCTGTGGACTCACTGCAGTGCATCCCCAGTGGTGCCAGTGCACTCTCTGGACTCACTGAAGTGCATTATCAGTGGTGCCAGTCCACTCTCTGGACTCACTTCAGTGCATCCCCAGTGGTGCCAGTGCACTCTCTGGACTCACTGCAGTGCATCCCCAGTGGAGCCAGTGCACTCTCTGGACTCACTGCAGTGCATCCGCAGTGGTGCCATTGCACTCTCTGGACTCACTGCACTGCATCTCCAGTGGTGCCAGTGCACTCTCTGGACTCACTGCACTGCATCCCCAGTGCTGCCAGTGCACTCTCTTCAGTCACTGCACTGCATCCCCTGTGGTGCAAGAGCACTCTCTGGACTCACAGCAGTGCTCACCAGTGGTGCCAGTGCACTCTCTGGACTCACTGCACTGCATCCCCAGTGGTGCCAGTGCACTCTCTGGACTCACTGCACTGCATCCCCAGTGGTGCTAGTGCACTGTGTGGACTCACTGTACTGCATCCCCAGTGGTGCCAGTGCAATATCTGGACTCCTTGCACTGCATTCCCAGTGGTGCCAGTGCACTCTCTGGACTCACTGCACTGCATCCCCGGTGGTGCCAGTGCAGTCTCTGGAGTAACTGCACTGCATCCCCACTGGTGCCAAAACACTCTCTGGACTTCCAGCACCGCATCACCAGTGGTGCCAGTGCACTCTCTGGACTCACTGTACTGCACCCCCAGTGGTGCCAGTGCACTCACTGGACTGACTGCACTGCATCCCCAGTGGTGCCAGTGCACTCTCTGGACTCACTGCACTGCATCCCCACTGGTGCCAGTGTACTCTCTGGACTCACTGCACTGCATCCCCAGTGGTGCCAGTGCACTCTCTGCACTCACTTCTCTGCATTCCCAGTGGTGCCAGTGCACTCTCTGGACTCACTGCAGTGCATCCCCAGTGGTGCCAGTGCACTCTCTGGACTCACTGCACTGCATCCCCACTGGTGCCAGTGTACTCTCTGGACTCACTGCAGTGCATCCCCAGTGGTGCCAGTGCACTCTCTGGACTCACTGCACTGCATCCCCACTGGTGCCAGTGCACTCTCTGGACTCACTGCAGTGCATCCCCATTTGTGCCAGTGCACTCTCTGGACTCAATGCACTGCATCCCCAGTGGTGCCAGTGCACTCTCTGGACTCACTGCACTGCATCCCCAGTGGTGCCAGTGCAATCTCTGGACTCACTGTAGTGCATCCCCAGTGGTGCCAGTGCACTCTCTGGACTCACTGCAGTGCATCTCCAGTGGTGCCAGTGCACTCTCTGGACTCACTGTACTGCATCACCAGTGGTGCCAGTGCACTCTCTGGACTCACTGCAGTGCATTCCCAGTGGTGCCAGTGCACTCTTTGGACTCACTGCACTGCAGCCCCATTGGTGCCAGTGCACTCTCTGGACTCACTGCACTGCATCACAGGTGGTGCCAGTGCACTCTCTGGACTCACTGCACTGCATCCCCAGTGGTGCCAGTGCACTCTCTGGACTCACTGCACTGCATCCCCAGTGGTGCCAGTGCACTCTCTGCACTCACTTCTCTGCATTCCCAGTGGTGTCAGTGAAGTCTCTGGACTCACTGCACATCATCCCCAGTGGTGCCAGTGCAATCTCTGGACTCACTGCAGTGCATCACCAGTGGTGCCAGTGCAGTCTCTGGACTCCCAGCACCGCATCCCCAGTGGTGCCAGTGCACTCTCTGGACTCACTGCACTGCATCCCCAGTGGTGCCAGTGCACTCTCTGGAGTCACAGCACTGCATCCCCAGTGGTGCCAGTGCACTCTCTGGACTCACTGAAGTGCATCCCCAGTGGTGCCAGTGCACTCTCTGGACTCACTGAAGTGCATTCTCAGTGGTGCCAGTGCACTCTCTGGACTCACTGCAGTGCATCCATAGTGGTGCCAGTACACTCACTGGACTCACTGCACTGCATCCCCAGTGGTGCCAGTGCACTCTCTGGACTCACTAAACTGCATCACCAGTGGTGCCTCTGCACTCTCTGGACTCACTGCACTGCTTCCCCAGTGGTGCCAGTGCACTCACTGGACTCACTGCAGTGTATCCCCAGTGGTGCCAGTGCACTCTCTGGACTCACTGCACTGCATCCCCAGTGGTGCCTGTGCGCTCTCTGGAGTCACAGCACTGCATCCCCAGTGGTGCCAGTGCAATCTCTGGACTCACTGCACTGCATCCCCAGTGGTGCCAGTGCACTCTCTGGACTCACTGAAGTGCATTCTCAGTGGTGCCAGTGCACTCTCTGGACTCACTGCACTGCATCCCCAGTGGTGCCAGTGCACTCTCTGGACTCACTGAACTGCATCCCCAGTGGTGCCAGTGCACTCTCTGGACTCACTGCACTGCATCCCAAGTGCTGCCAGTGCACTCTCTGGACTCACTGCACTGCATCCCCAGTGGTGCCAGTGCACTCTCTGGACTCACTGCACTGCTTCCCCAGTGGTGCCAGTGCACTCTCTGGACTCACTGCACTGCATCCCCAGTGGTGCCAGTGCACTCACTGGACTCACTGCAGTGCATCCCCACTGGTGCCAGTGCACTCTCTGGACTCACTGCACTGCATCCCCAGTGGTGCCAGTGCACTCTCTGGACTCACTGCACTGCATCCCCAGTGGTTCCAGCGCACTCTCTGGACTCACTGCACTGCATCGCCAGTGGTGCTAGTGCACTCTGTGGACTCACTGCAGTGCATCCCCAGTGGTGCCAGAGCACTCTCTGGACTCACTGAAGTGCATTCTCAGTGGTACCAGTGCACTCTCTGGACTCACTTCAGTGCATCCCCAGTGGTGCCAGTACACTCTCTGGACTCACTGCAGTGCATCCCCAGTGGTGCCAGTGCACTCTCTGGACTCACTGCACTGCATCCCCAGTGGAGCCAGTGCACTCTCTGGACTCACTGCAGTGCATCCGCAGTGGTGCCAGTGCACTCTGTGGACTCACTGCAGTGCATCCCCAGTGGTGCCAGTGCACTCTCTGGACTCACTGAAGTGCATCCCCAGTGCTGCCAGTGCACTCTCTTGAGTCACTGCACTGCATCCCCTGTGGTGCCAGTGCACTCTCTGGACTCACAGCAGTGCATCACCAGTGGTGCCAGTGCACTCTCTGGACTCACTGCACTGCATCCCCAGTGGTGCCAGTGCACTCTCTGGACTCACTGAAGTGCATCCCCAGTGGTGCCACTGCACTCTCTGGACTCACTGCACTGCTTCCCCAGTGGTGCCAGTGCACTCACTGCACTCACTGCAGTGCATCCCCACTGGTGCCAGTGCACTCTCTGGGCTCACTGCAGTGCATCCCCAGTGGTGCCAGTGCACTCTCTGGACTCACTGCACTGCATCCCCAGTGGTGCCAGTGCGCTCTCTGGAGTCACAGCACTGCATCCCCAGTGGTGCCAGTGCAATCTCTGGACTCACTGCACTGCATCCCCAATGGTGCCAGTGCACTCTCTGGACTCACTGCACTGCATCCCCGGTGGTGCCAGTGCAGTCTCTGGAGTAACTGCACTGCATCCCCACTGGTGCCAAAGCACTCTCTGGACTCCCAGCACCGCATCCCCAGTGTTGCCAGTGCACTCTCTGGACTCACAGCACTGCATCCCCAGTGGTGCCAGTGCACTCTCTGGACTCACTGCACTGCATCCCCAGTGGTGCCAGTGCACTCTCTGGACTCACTGCAGTGCATCCCCAGTGGTGTCACTGCACTCTCTGGACTCACTGCACTGCATCCCCAGTGGTGCCAGTGCACTCTCTGGACTCACTGAAGTGCATTCTCAGTGGTGCCAGTGCACTCTCTGGACTCACTGCAGTGCATCCCCAGTGGTGCCAGTACACTCACTGGACTCACTAAACTGCATCACCAGTGGTGCCACTGCACTCTCTGGACTCACTGCACTGCTTCCCCAGTGGTGCCAGTGCACTCACTGGACTGACTGCAGTGCATCCCCACTGGTGCCAGTGCACTCTCTGGGCTCACTGCAGTGCATCCCCACTTGTGCCAGTGCACTCTCTGGACTCACTGCACTGCATCCCCAGTGGTGCCAGTGCACTCTCTGGACTCACAGCAGTGCATCACCAGTGGTGCCAGTGCACTCTCTGGACTCACTGCACTGCATCCCCAGTGGTGCCAGTGCACTCTCTGGACTCACTGCACTGCATCCCCAGTGCTGCCAGTGCACTCTCTGGACTCACTGCACTGCATCCCCAGTGGTGCCACTGCACTCTCTGGACTCACTGCACTGCTTCCTCAGTGGTGCCAGTGCACTCTCTGGACTCACTGCACTGCATCGCCAGTGGTGCCAGTGCACTCACTGGACTCACTGCAGTGCATCCCCAGTGGTGCCAGTGCACTCTCTGGAGTCACTGCACTGCATCCCCAGTGGTGCCAGTGCACTCTCTGGACTCACTGCACTGCATCCCCAGTGGTTCCAGCGCACTCTCTGGACTCACTGCACTGCATCCCCAGCAGTGCTAGTGCACTCTGTGGACTCACTGCAGTGCATCCCCAGTGGTGCCAGTGCACTCTCTGGACTCACTGAAGTGCATTCTCAGTGGTGCCAGTGCACTCTCTGGACTCACTTCAGTGCATCCCCAGTGGTGCCAGTACACTCTCTGGACTCACTGCAGTGCATCCCCAGTGGTGCCAGTGCACTCTCTGGACTCACTGCAGTGCATCCCCAGTGGAGCCAGTGCACTCTCTGGACTCACTGCAGTGCATCCGCAGTGGTGCCATTGCACTCTCTGGACTCACTGCCCTGCATCCCCAGTGGTGCCAGTGCACTCTCTGGACTCACTGCAGTGCATCCCCAGTGGTGCCAGTGCACTCTCTTGAGTCACTGCACTGCATCCCCTGTGGTGCAAGAGCACTCTCTGGACTCACAGCAGTGCATCACCAGTGGTGCCAGTGCACTCTCTGGACTCACTGCACTGCTTCCCCAGTGGTGCCAGTGCACTCTTTCGAGTCACTGCAGTGCATCCCCAGTGGTGCCAGTGCACTCTCTGGACTCACTGCAGTGCATCCCCAGTGGTGCCAGTGCACTCTCTGGACTCACTGCACTGCATCCCCAGTGGTGCCAGTGCACTCTCTGGAGTCACAGCACTGCATCACCAGTGGTGCCAGTGCAATCTCTGGACTCACTGCACTGCATCCCCAGTGGTGCCAGTGCACTCTCTGGACTCACTGAAGTGTATTCTCAGTGGTGCCAGTGCACTCTCTGGACTCACTGCACTGCATCCCCAGTGGTGCCAGTGCACTCTCTGGACTCACTGAACTGCATCCCCAGTGGTGCCAGTGCAATCTCTGGACTCACTGCAGAGCATCCCCAGTGGTGCCAGTGCACTCTCTGGACTCACTGAAGTGCATTATCAGTGGTGCCAGTGCACTCTCTGGACTCACTGCACTGCATCCCCAGTAGTGACAGTGCACTCTCTGAATTCAATGCAGTGCATCCCCAGTGGGGCCAGTGCACTCTCTGGACTCACTGCGCTGCATCCCCAGTGGTGCCAGTGCACTCTCTGGACTCACTGCAGTGCATCCCCAGTGGTGCCAGTGCACTCTCTTGAGTCACTGCACTGCATCCCCTGTGGTGCAAGAGCACTCTCTGGACTCACTGTACTGCATCACCAGTGGTGCCAGTGCACTCTCTGGACTCACTGCACTGCTTCCCCTGTGGTGCGAGTGCACTCTTTCGAGTCACTGCAGTGCATCCCCAGTGGTGCCAGTGCACTCTCTGGACTCACTGCAGTGCATCCCCAGTGGTGCCAGTGCACTCTCTGGACTCACTGCACTGCATCCCCAGTGGTGCCAGTGCACTCTCTGGAGTCACAGCACTGCATCCCCAGTGGTGCCAGTGCAATCTCTGGACTCACTGCACTGCATCCCCAGTGGTGCCAGTGCACTCTCTGGACTCACTGAAGTGCATTCTCAGTGGTGCCAGTGCACTCTCTGGACTCACTGCACTGCATCCCCAGTGGTGCCAGTGCACTCTCTGGACTCACTGAACTGCATCCCCAGTGGTGCCAGTGCAATCTCTGGACTCACTGCAGAGCATCCCCAGTGGTGCCAATGCACTCTCTGGACTCACTGAAGTGCATTATCAGTGGTGCCAGTGCACTCTCTGGACTCACTGCACTGCATCCCCAGTAGTGACAGTGCACTCTCTGGATTCAATGCAGTGCATCCCCAGTGGGGCCAGTGCACTCTCTGGACTCACTGCGCTGCATCCCCAGTGGTGCCAGTGCACTCTCTGTACTCACTGCACTGCATCGCCAGTGCACTCTATGGACTCACTGCAGGGCATCACCGGTGGAGCCAGTGTACTCTCAGGACTCACTGCAGTGCATCCCCACTGGTGCCAGTGCACTCTCTGGACTCACTGCACTGCATCCCCAGTGGTGCCAGTGCACTCTCTGGACTCACTGCACTGCACCCCAATGCTGCCAGTGCACTCTCTGGCGTCACTGCACTGCATCCCCTCTGGTGCAAGAGCACTCTCTGGACTCACAGCAGTGCATCCCCAGTGGTGCCAGTGCACTCTCTGGACTCACTGAAGTGCATTCTCAGTGGTGCCAGTGCACTCTCTGGACTCACTGCACTGCATCCCCAGTAGTGACAGTGCTCTCTCTGGACTCACTGCAGTGCATCCCCAGTGGTGCCAGTGCACTCTCTGGACTCACTGCACTGCTTCCCCAGTGGTGCCAGTGCACTCTTTCGAGTCACTGCAGTGCATCCCCAGTGGTGCCAGTGCACTCTCTGGACTCACTGCAGTGCATCCCCATTGGTGCCAGTGCACTCTCTGGAGTCACAGCACTGCATCCCCAGTGGTGCCAGTGCAATCTCTGGACTCACTGCACTGCTTCCCCAGTGGTGCCAGTGCACTCTCTGGACTCACTGCAGTGCATCCCCAGTGGTGCCAGTGCACTCTCTGGACTCACTGCAGTGCATCCCCAGTGGTGCCAGTGCAATCTCTGGACTCACTGCACTGCTTCCCCAGTGGTGCCAGTGCACTCTCTGGACTCACTGAAGTGCATTCTCAGTGGTGCCAGTGCACTCTCTGGACTCACTGCACTGCATCCCCAGTGGTGCCAGTGCACTCTCTGGGCTCACTGAACTGCATCCCCAGTGGTGCCAGTGCAATCTCTGGACTCACTGCAGAGCACCCCAATGGTGCCAGTGCACTATCTGGACTCACTGAAGTGCATTATCAGTGGTGCCAGTGCACTCTCTGGACTCACTGCACTGCATCCCCAGTAGTGACAGTGCACTCTCTGGATTCACTGCAGTGCATACCCAGTGGGGCCAGTGCACTCTCTGGACTCACTGCGCTGCATACCCAGTGGTGCCAGTGCACTCTCTGGACTCACTGCACTGCATCGCCAGTGCACTCTATGGACTCACTGCAGGGCATCCCCGGTGGAGCCAGTGTACTCTCAGGACTCACTGCAGTGCATCCCCAGTGGTGCCAGTGCACTCTCTGGACTCACTGCACTGCATCCCCAGTGGTGCCAGTGCACTCTCTGGACTCACTGCACTGCACCCCAATGCTGCCAGTGCACTCTCTGGCGTCACTGCACTGCATCCCCCGGGGTGCAAGTGCACTCTCTGGACGCACTGGAGTGCATCACCTGTGGTGCCAGTGCACTCTCTGGACTCACTGCACTGCATCCCCAGTGCTGCCAGTGCACTCTCTGGACTCACTGCACTGCATCACCTGTGGTGCCAGTGCACTCTCTGGACTCACTGCACCGCATCCGCAGTGGTGCCAGTGCCCTCTCTAGAGTCACTGCGCTGCATCCCCAGTTGTGCCAGTGCACTCTCTGGACTCACTGCAGCGCATCCCCAGTGGTGCCAGTGCACTCTCTGGACTCACTGCACTGCTTCCCCAGTGGTGCCAGTGCACTCTTTCGAGTCACTGCAGTGCATCCCCAGTGGTGCCAGTGCACTCTCTGGACTCACTGCAGTGCATTCCCAGTGGTGCCAGTGCACTCTCTAGAGTCACTGCGCTGCATCCCCAGTTGTGCCAGTGCACTCTCTGGACTCACTGCAGCGCATCCCCAGTGGTGCCAGTGCACTCTCTGGACTCACTGCACTGCATCCCCAGTGCTGCCAGTGCACTCTCTGGACTCACTGCACTGCATCCCCAGTGGTGCCACTGCACTCTCTGGACTCACTGCACTGCTTCCTCAGTGGTGCCAGTGCACTCTCTGGACTCACTGCACTGCATCGCCAGTGGTGCCAGTGCACTCACTGGACTCACTGCAGTGCATCCCCAGTGGTTCTAGTGCACTCTCTGGAGTCACTGCACTGCATCCCCAGTGGTGCCAGTGCACTCTCTGGACTCACTGCACTGCATCCCCAGTGGTTCCAGCGCACTCTCTGGACTCACTGCACTGCATCCCCAGCAGTGCTAGTGCACTCTGTGGACTCACTGCAGTGCATCCCCAGTGGTGCCAGTGCACTCTCTGGACTCACTGAAGTGCATTCTCAGTGGTGCCAGTGCACTCACTGGACTCACTTCATTTCATCCTCAGTGGTGCCAGTACACTCTCTGGACTCACTGCAGTGCATCCCCAGTGGTGCCAGTGCACTCTCTGGACTCACTGCAGTGCATCCCCAGTGGAGCCAGTGCACTCTCTGGACTCACTGCAGTGCATCCGCAGTGGTGCCATTGCACTCTCTGGACTCACTGCCCTGCATCCCCAGTGGTGCCAGTGCACTCTCTGGACTCACTGCAGTGCATCCCCAGTGGTGCCAGTGCACTCTCTTGAGTCACTGCACTGCATCCCCTGTGGTGCAAGAGCACTCTCTGGACTCACAGCAGTGCATCACCAGTGGTGCCAGTGCACTCTCTGGACTCACTGCACTGCTTCCCCAGTGGTGCCAGTGCACTCTTTCGAGTCACTGCAGTGCATCCCCAGTGGTGCCAGTGCACTCTCTGGACTCACTGCAGTGCATCCCCAGTGGTGCCAGTGCACTCTCTGGACTCACTGCACTGCATCCCCAGTGGTGCCAGTGCACTCTCTGGAGTCACAGCACTGCATCCCCAGTGGTGCCAGTGCAATCTCTGGACTCACTGCACTGCATCCCCAGTGGTGCCAGTGCACTCTCTGGACTCACTGAAGTGTATTCTCAGTGGTGCCAGTGCACTCTCTGGACTCACTGCACTGCATCCCCAGTGGTGCCAGTGCACTCTCTGGACTCACTGAACTGCATCCCCAGTGGTGCCAGTGCAATCTCTGGACTCACTGCAGAGCATCCCCAGTGGTGCCAGTGCACTCTCTGGACTCACTGAAGTGCATTATCAGTGGTGCCAGTGCACTCTCTGGACTCACTGCACTGCATCCCCAGTAGTGACAGTGCACTCTCTGGACTCACTGCCGTGCATCCCCAGTGGTGCCAGTGCACTCTCTGGACTCACTGCGCTGCATCCCCAGTGGTGCCAGTGCACTCTCTGGACTCACTGCCGTGCATCCCCAGTGGTGCCAGTGCACTCTCTTGAGTCACTGCACTGCATCCCCTGTGGTGCAAGAGCACTCTCTGGACTCACTGTACTGCATCACCAGTGGTGCCAGTGCACTCTCTGGACTCACTGCACTGCTTCCCCAGTGGTGCGAGTGCACTCTTTCGAGTCACTGCAGTGCATCCCCAGTGGTGCCAGTGCACTCTCTGGACTCACTGCAGTGCATCCCCAGTGGTGCCAGTGCACTCTCTGGACTCACTGCACTGCATCCGCAGTGGTGCCAGTGCACTCTCTGGAGTCACAGCACTGCATCCCCAGTGGTGCCAGTGCAATCTCTGGACTCACTGCACTGCATCCCCAGTGGTGCCAGTGCACTCTCTGGACTCACTGAAGTGCATTCTCAGTGGTGCCAGTGCACTCTCTGGACTCACTGCACTGCATCCCCAGTGGTGCCAGTGCACTCTCTGGACTCACTGAACTGCATCCCCAGTGGTGCCAGTGCAATCTCTGGACTCACTGCAGAGCATCCCCAGTGGTGCCAATGCACTCTCTGGACTCACTGAAGTGCATTATCAGTGGTGCCAGTGCACTCTCTGGACTCACTGCACTGCATCCCCAGTAGTGACAGTGCACTCTCTGGATTCAATGCAGTGCATCCCCAGTGGGGCCAGTGCACTCTCTGGACTCACTGCGCTGCATCCCCAGTGGTGCCAGTGCACTCTCTGTACTCACTGCACTGCATCGCCAGTGCACTCTATGGACTCACTGCAGGGCATCACCGGTGGAGCCAGTGTACTCTCAGGACTCACTGCAGTGCATCCCCAGTGGTGCCAGTGCACTCTCTGGACTCACTGCACTGCATCCCCAGTGGTGCCAGTGCACTCTCTGGCGTCACTGCACTGCATCCCCTCTGGTGCAAGAGCACTCTCTGGACTCACAGCAGTGCATCCCCAGTGGTGCCACTGCACTCTCTGGACTCACTGAAGTGCATTCTCAGTGGTGCCAGTGCACTCTCTGGACTCACTGCACTGCATCCCCAGTAGTGACAGTCCTCTCTCTGGACTCACTGCACTGCATCACCTGTGGTGCCAGTGCACTCTCTGGACTCACTGCACCGCATCCGCAGTGGTGCCAGTGCCCTCTCTAGAGTCACTGCGCTGCATCCCCAGTTGTGCCAGTGCACTCTCTGGACTCATCGCAGCGCATCCCCAGTGGTGCCAGTGCACTCTCTGGACTCACTGCACTGCTTCCCCAGTGGTGCCAGTGCACTCTTTCGAGTCACTGCAGTGCATCCCCAGTGGTGCCAGTGCACTCTCTGGACTCACTGCAGTGCATTCCCAGTGGTGCCAGTGCACTCTCTAGAGTCACTGCGCTGCATCCCCAGTTGTGCCAGTGCACTCTCTGCACTCACTGCAGCGCATCCCCAGTGGTGCCAGTGCACTCTCTGGACTCACTGCACTGCATCCCCAGTGCTGCCAGTGCACTCTCTGGACTCACTGCACTGCATCCCCAGTGGTGCCACTGCACTCTCTGGACTCACTGCACTGCTTCCCCAGTGGTGCCAGTGCACTCTCTGGACTCACTGCACTGCATCGCCAGTGGTGCCAGTGCACTCACTGGACTCACTGCAGTGCATCCCCAGTGGTGCCAGTGCACTCTCTGGAGTCACTGCACTGCATCCCCAGTGGTGCCAGTGCACTCTCTGGACTCACTGCACTGCATCCCCAGTGGTTCCAGCGCACTCTCTGGACTCACTGCACTGCATCCCCAGCAGTGCTAGTGCACTCTGTGGACTCACTGCAGTGCATCCCCAGTGGTGCCAGTGCACTCTCTGGACTCACTTCAGTGCATCCCCAGTGGTGCCAGTACACTCTCTGGACTCACTGCAGTGCATCCCCAGTGGTGCCAGTGCACTCTCTGGACTCACTGCAGTGCATCCCCAGTGGAGCCAGTGCACTCTCTGGACTCACTGCAGTGCATCCGCAGTGGTGCCATTGCACTCTCTGGACTCACTGCCCTGCATCCCCAGTGGTGCCAGTGCACTCTCTGGACTCACTGCAGTGCATCCCCAGTGGTGCCAGTGCACTCTCTTGAGTCACTGCACTGCATCCCCTGTGGTGCAAGAGCACTCTCTGGACTCACAGCAGTGCATCACCAGTGGTGCCAGTGCACTCTCTGGACTCACTGCACTGCTTCCCCAGTGGTGCCAGTGCACTCTTTCGAGTCACTGCAGTGCATCCCCAGTGGTGCCAGTGCACTCTCTGGACTCACTGCAGTGCATCCCCAGTGGTGCCAGTGCACTCTCTGGACTCACTGCACTGCATCCCCAGTGGTGCCAGTGCACTCTCTGGAGTCACAGCACTGCATCCCCAGTGGTGCCAGTGCAATCTCTGGACTCACTGCACTGCATCCCCAGTGGTGCCAGTGCACTCTCTGGACTCACTGAAGTGTATTCTCAGTGGTGCCAGTGCACTCTCTGGACTCACTGCACTGCATCCCCAGTGGTGCCAGTGCACTCTCTGGACTCACTGAACTGCATCCCCAGTGGTGCCAGTGCAATCTCTGGACTCACTGCAGAGCATCCCCAGTGGTGCCAGTGCACTCTCTGGACTCACTGAAGTGCATTATCAGTGGTGCCAGTGCACTCTCTGGACTCACTGCACTGCATCCCCAGTAGTGACAGTGCACTCTCTGGATTCAATGCAGTGCATCCCCAGTGGGGCCAGTGCACTCTCTGGACTCACTGCGCTGCATCCCCAGTGGTGCCAGTGCACTCTCTGGACTCACTGCAGTGCATCCCCAGTGGTGCCAGTGCACTCTCTTGAGTCACTGCACTGCATCCCCTGTGGTGCAAGAGCACTCTCTGGACTCACTGTACTGCATCACCAGTGGTGCCAGTGCACTCTCTGGACTCACTGCACTGCTTCCCCAGTGGTGCGAGTGCACTCTTTCGAGTCACTGCAGTGCATCCCCAGTGCTGCCAGTGCACTCTCTGGACTCACTGCAGTGCATCCCCAGTGGTGCCAGTGCACTCTCCGGACTCACTGCACTGCATCCCCAGTGGTGCCAGTGCACTCTCTGGAGTCACAGCACTGCATCCCCAGTGGTGCCAGTGCAATCTCTGGACTCACTGCACTGCATCCCCAGTGGTGCCAGTGCACTCTCTGGACTCACTGAAGTGCATTCTCAGTGGTGCCAGTGCACTCTCTGGACTCACTGCACTGCATCCCCAGTGGTGCCAGTGCACTCTCTGGACTCACTGAACTGCATCCCCAGTGGTGCCAGTGCAATCTCTGGACTCACTGCACTGCATCCCCAGTAGTGACAGTGCACTCTCTGGATTCAATGCAGTGCATCCCCAGTGGGGCCAGTGCACTCTCTGGACTCACTGCGCTGCATCCCCAGTGGTGCCAGTGCACTCTCTGTACTCACTGCACTGCATCGCCAGTGCACTCTATGGACTCACTGCAGGGCATCCCCGGTGGAGCCAGTGTACTCTCAGGACTCACTGCAGTACATCCCCAGTGGTGCCAGTGCACTCTCTGGACTCACTGCACTGCATCCCCAGTGGTGCCAGTGCACTCTCTGGACTCACTGCACTGCACCCCAATGCTGCCAGTGCACTCTCTGGCGTCACTGCACTGCATCCCCTCTGGTGCAAGAGCACTCTCTGGACTCACAGCAGTGCATCCCCAGTGGTGCCAGTGCACTCTCTGGACTCACTGAAGTGCATTCTCAGTGGTGCCAGTGCACTCTCTGGACTCACTGCACTGCATCCCCAGTAGTGACAGTGCTCTCTCTGGACTCACTGCAGTGCATCCCCAGTGGTGCCAGTGCACTCTCTGGACTCACTGCACTGCTTCCCCAGTGGTGCCAGTGCACTCTTTCGAGTCACTGCAGTGCATCCCCAGTGGTGCCAGTGCACTCTCTGGACTCACTGCAGTGCAGCCCCATTGGTGCCAGTGCACTCTCTGGAGTCACAGCACTGCATCCCCAGTGGTGCCAGTGCAATCTCTGGACTCACTGCACTGCTTCCCCAGTGGTGCCAGTGCACTCTCTGGACTCACTGCAGTGCATCCCCAGTGGTGCCAGTGCACTCTCTGGACTCACTGCAGTGCATCCCCAGTGGTGCCAGTGCAATCTCTGGACTCACTGCACTGCTTCCCCAGTGGTGCCAGTGCACTCTCTGGACTCACTGAAGTGCATTCTCAGTGGTGCCAGTGCACTCTCTGGACTCACTGCACTGCATCCCCAGTGGTGCCAGTGCACTCTCTGGGCTCACTGAACTACATCCCCAGTGGTGCCAGTGCAATCTCTGGACTCACTGCACTGCACCCCAATGGTGCCAGTGCACTATCTGGACTCACTGAAGTGCATTATCAGTGGTGCCAGTGCACTCTCTGGACTCACTGCACTGCATCCCCAGTAGTGACAGTGCACTCTCTGGATTCACTGCAGTGCATACCCAGTGGGGCCAGTGCACTCTCTGGACTCACTGCGCTGCATCCCCAGTGGTGCCAGTGCACTCTCTGGACTCACTGCACTGCATCGCCAGTGCACTCTATGGACTCACTGCAGGGCATCCCCAGTGGTGCCAGTGCAATCTCTGGACTCACTGTAGTGCATCCCCAGTGGTGCCAGTGCACTCTCTGGACTCACTGCACTGCATCCCCAGTGGTGCCAGTGCACTCTCTGGCGTCACTGCACTGCATCCCCCGGGGTGCAAGTGCACTCTCTGGACGCACTGGAGTGCATCACCTCTGGTGCCAGTGCACTCTCTGGACTCACTGCACTGCATCCCCAGTGCTGCCAGTGCACTCTTTCGAGTCACTGCAGTGCATCCCCAGTGGTGCCAGTGCACTCTCTGGACTCACTGCAGTGCATTCCCAGTGGTGCCAGTGCACTCTCTAGAGTCACTGCGCTGCATCCCCAGTTGTGCCAGTGCACTCTCTGGACTCACTGCAGCGCATCCCCAGTGGTGCCAGTGCACTCTCTGGACTCACTGCACTGCTTCCCCAGTGGTGCAAGAGCACTCTTTCGAGTCACTGCAGTGTATCCCCAGTGGTGCCAGTGCACTCTCTAGAGTCACTGCGCTGCATCCCCAGTTGTGCCAGTGCACTCTCTGGACTCACTGCACTGCATCCCCTGTGGTGCCAGTGCACTCTCTGGACTCACTGCACTACTCCAGCCGCGGCAGACTCTCCAACCGCGGCAGCCGCACCAGCCGCGGAAGCCGCGGCAGCCGCTCCAGCCGAGGCAGCCGCTCCACTCGGTAGCGGCTGGAGCGGCTGCCGCGGCTAGAGCGGCTGGAGCGTCTGCCGCGGCTGGAGCTCCTGCCGCGTTTGGAGCGGTTACCGCGGCTGGAGCGGCTGGAGCGGCTGCCGCGGCTGCCGCGGCCGGAGGGGCTAACGCGGCTGCAGAGGCTGACGCGGTTGAAGCGTCTAGAGCGTCTGCCGCGGCTGGAGGGGCTACCGCGGCTGGAGCGGTTGACGCGGCTGGAGCGGAAACCGAGACTGGAGCGCCACTCTCTGGTATCACTGCACTGCATCACCAGTGGTGCCAGTGCACTCACTGGACTCACTGCACTGCATCACCAGTGGTGCAAGTGCAGTCTCTGGACTCACTGCACTGCATCCCCAGTGCTGACAGTGCACTCTCTGGACTCACTGCAGTGCATCCCCAGTGGTGCCAGTGCACTCACTGGACTCACTGCAGTGCATTTTCAGTGTTGCCAGTGCACTCTCTGGGCTCACTGCAGTGCATCCCCAGTGGTGCCAGTGCACTCACTGGACTCACTGCAGTGCATTTTCAGTGGTGCCAGTGCACTCTCTGGACTCACTGCAGTGCATCCCCAGTGGTGCCAGTGCACTCTCTGGACTCACTGCACTGCATCCCCAGTGGTGCCAGTGCACTCAGTGGACTCACTGCACTGCATCCCCAGTGGTGCCAGTGCACTCTCTGGACTCACTGCACTGCTTCCCCAGTGGTGCCAGTGCACTCTTTCGAGTCACTGCAGTGCATCCCCAGTGGTGCCAGTGCACTCTCTGGACTCACTGCAGTGCATTCCCAGTGGTGCCAGTGCACTCTCTAGAGTCACTGCGCTGCATCCCCAGTTGTGCCAGTGCACTCTCTGGACTCACTGCAGCGCATCCCCAGTGGTGCCAGTGCACTCTCTGGACTCACTGCACTGCTTCCCCAAGGGTGCCAGAGCACTCTTTCGAGTCACTGCAGTGCATCCCCAGTGGTGCCAGTGCACTCTCTAGAGTCACTGCGCTGCATCCCCAGTTGTGCCAGTGCCCTCTCTGGACTCACTGCAGTGCATCCCCAGTGGTGCCAGTGCACTCTCTGGACTCACTGCGCTGCATCCCCAGTGGTGCTAGTGCACTCTGTGGACTCACTGCAGTGCATCCCCAGTGGTGCCAGTGCGCTCTCTGGACTCACTGCACTGCATCCCCAGTGGTGCCAGTGCACTCTCTGCACTCACTGCACTACTCCAGCCGCGGCAGCCGCTCCAGCCGCTCCAGCCGCGGCATCCAGCGGCTGGAGCGGCTGCCGCGGCTGGAGCGGCTGCCGCGGATGGAGAGGCTGGCGCGGCTGGAGGGGCTGGAGCGGCTGCCGCGGCTGGAGCGGCTGGAGCGGCTGCCGCGGCTGGAACGTCTGCCGCGGCTGGAGGGGCTACCGCGGGGTTGACTCGGCTGGAGCGGATGCCGAGGCTGGAGCGGCACTCTCTGGACTCACTGAAATGCATTCTCAGTGGTGCCAGTGCACTCTCTGGACTCACTGCTCTGCATCCCCAGTGGTGCTAGTGCACTCTGGACTCACTGCAGTGCATCCCCAGTGGTGCCATTGCACTCTCTGGACTCACTGCACCGCATTCCCACTGGTGTCAGTGCAGTCTGTGGACTCACTGCACTGCATCCCCAGTGGTGCCAAAGCACTCTCTGGACTCACTGCACTGCATCCCCAGTGGTGTCAGTGCACTCTCTGGACTCCCGGCACCGTATCCCCAGTGGTGCCAGTGCATTCTCTGGACTCACGGCACTGCATCCCCAGTGGTGCCAGTGCACTCTCTGGACTAACTGCAGTGCATTCCCAGTGTTGCCATTGCACTCTCTGGACTCACTGCACTGCTCCAGCCGCGGCAGCCGCTCCAGCCGCTCCAGCCGCGGCATCCGCTCCAGCCGCTCCAGCCGCGGCAGCCGCTCCAACCGCGGCAGCCGCTCCAGCCGCGGCAGCCGCTCCAGCCGCTCCAGCCGCGGCAGTCGCTCCAGTCGCTAACGAGTGGAGCGGCTGCCACGGCTGGAGGGCTACCGCGGCTGGAGCGGCTGCCGCGGCTGGAGCAGTGCAGTGAGTCCAGGGAGTGCAAAGGCACCACTGGCGATGCAGTGAAGTGAGTGCAGAGAGTGCAATGGCACTACTGGGGATGCACTGCAGTGAGTCCAGAGAGTGCACTGGCACCACTGGGGATGCAGTGCAGTGAGTCCAGAGAGTGCACTGGCACCACTGGGGATGCACTGCAGTGAGTCCAGAGAGTGCACTGGCACCACTGGGGATGCACTACAGTGAGTCCAGGGATAGCACTGGCAGGACTGGGGATGCAGTGCAGTGAGTCCAGAGAGTGCACTGGCACCACTGGGGATGCACTGCAGTGAGTCCAGAGAGTGCACTGGCACCATTGAGAATGCACTTCAGTGAGTCCAGAGAGTGCACTGGCACCACTGCGGATGCAGTGCAGTGAGTCAAGAGAGTGCACTGGCAGGACTGGGGATGCAGTGCAGTGAGTCCAGAGAGTGCACTGGCACCACTGGGGATGCACTGCAGTGAGTCCAGTGAGTGCACTGGCACCACTGGGGCTTCAGTGCAGTGAGTCCAGAGAGTGCACTGGCACCACTGGGGATGCAGTGCAGTGAGTCCAGAGAGTGCACTGGCACCACTGGGGATGCAGTGCAGTGAGTCCAGAGAGTGCACTGGCACCACTGGTGATGCAGTGCAGTGAGTCCAGAGAGTGGCGCTCCAGCCTCGGTTTCCGCTCCAGCCGCGTCAACCGCTCCAGCCGCGGTAGCCCCTCCAGCCGCGGCAGACGCTCTAGACGCTCCAACCGCGTCAGCCTCTCCAGACGCGTTAGCCCCTCCAGCCGCGGCAGCCGCTCCAGCCGCGGCAGCCGCTCCAGCCGCTCCAGCCGCGATAACCGCTCCAAGCGCGGCAGGAGCTCCAGCCGCGGCAGCCGCACCAGCCGCTCTAGCCGCGGTAGCCGCTCCAGCCGCTACCGAGTGGAGCGGCTGCCACGGCTGGAGCGGTTGCCGCGGTTGGAGCGCCTGCCGCGTTTGGAGCGGCTGCCGCGGTTGGAGAGTCTGCCCCGTATGCCGCGGACGGAGCGGTTGCCGCGGCTGGAGCGGCTGCCGCGGCTGCCGCGGCTGCCGAGGCTGGAGGGCTACCGCGGCTGGAGCGACTGCCGCGGCTGGAGTAGTGCAGTGAGTCCAGAGAGTGCACTGGCACCACTGGGGATGCAGTGCAGTGAGTCCAGAGAGTGCACTGTCACCTTTGGGGATGCACTGCAGTGTCTACAGAGAGTGCCCTGGCACCAATAGGGATGCAGGGCAGTGAGTCCAGAGAGTGTACTGGCACCACTGGGGATGCACTGCAGTGAGTCCAGAGTGCACTAGCACCCCTGGGGATGCACTGCAGTGAGTCCAGAGACTGTACTGGCACCACTGGGGATGCAGCGCAGTAAGTCCAGAGAGTGCACTGGCACCACTGAGAATGCACTTCAGTGTGTCCAGAGAGTGTACTGGCACCACTGGTGATGCACTGCAGTGAGTCCAGAGAGTGCACTGGCACCACTGGGGATGCACTGCAGTGAGTCCAGAGAGTGCACTGGCAACAATGGGGATGCACTGCAGTGAGTCCAGAGAGTGCACTGGCACCACTGGGGATGCAGTGCAGTGAGTCCAGAGTGTGCACTGGCACCACTGGGAATGCAGTGCAGTGAGTCCAGAGATCGCACTGGCACCACGGGGGATGCACTTCAGTGAGTCCAAAGAGTGCACTGGCACCACTGGGGATGCACTGCAGTGAGTCCAGAGAGTGCACTAGCACCACTGGGAATGTAGTGCAGTGAATCCAGAGAGTGCACTGGCACCACTGGTGATGCAGTATAGTGAGTCCAGTGAGTGCACTGGCACCACTGGGGATGCAGTGCAGTGAGTCCAGAGAGTGCACTGGCACCACTGGGGATGCACTGCAGTGAGTCCAGAGAGTGCACTGGCACCACTGATGATGCAGTACAGTGAGTCCAGTGAGTGCACTGGCAGCACTGGGGATGTAGTGCAGTGACTCGAGAGAGTGCACTTGCACCACTGGGGATGCAGTGCAGTGACTCCAGAGAGTGCACTGGCACCACTTGGGATGCAGTGCAGTGAGTCCAGAGAGTGCACTGGCACCACTGGGGATGCGGTGCGGTGAGTCCAGAGAGTGCACTGGCACCACTGGGGATGCAGTGCAGTGAGTCCAGAGAGTGCACTGGCACCACTGGGGATGCACTGCAGTGAGTCCACAGAGTGCACTGGTACCACTGGGGATGCAGTGCAGTGAGTCCAGAGAGTGCACTGGCACCACTGGGGATGCACTGCAGTGAGTCCAGAGAGCGCATTGGCACCACTGGGGATGCACTGCAGTGAGTCCACAGAGTGCACTGGCACCACTGAGAATGCACTTCAGTGAGTCCAGAGAGTGCACTGGTACCACTGGGGATGCACTTCAGTGAGTCCAGAGAGTGCACTAGCACCCCTGGGGATGCCGTGCATTGAGTCCAGTGAGTGCACTGGCACCACTGGGGATGCAGTGCAGTGAGTCAAGAGAGTGCACTGGCACCACTGGGGATGCACTGCAGTGAGCTCAGAGAGTGCACTGGCACCACTGGGGATGCGGTGCCGGGAGTCCAGAGAGTGCACTGGCACCACTGGGGATGCAGTGCAGTGAGTCCAGAGAGTGCACTGGCAGCACTGGGGTTGCAGTGCAGTGAGTCCAGAGAGTGCACTGGCACCACTGGGGATGCAGTGCAGTGAGTCCAGAGTGTGCACTGGCAGCACTGGGGATGCACTGCAGTGAGTCCAGAGAGTGCACTGGCACCACTGGGGATGCACTGCAGTGAGTCCAGAGAGTGCACTGGCACCACTGGTGGTGCACTGCAGTTACTCCAGAGAGTGCACTGGCACCACTGGGGATGCGGTGCGGTGAGTCCAGAGAGTGCACTGGCACCACTGGGGATGCAGTGCAGTGAGTCCAGAGAGTGCACTGGCACCACTGGGGATGCAGTGCAGTGAGTCCAGAGAGTGCACTGGCACCACTGAGAATGCCCTTCAGTGAGTCCAGAGAGTGCACTGGCACCACTGGAGATGCACTGCAGTGAGTCCACAGAGTGCAGTAGCACCACTGGGGATGCAGTGCAGTGACCCCAGAGAGTGCACTGGCACCACTGGGGATGCACTTCAGTGAGTCCAGAGAGTGCACTGGCACCACTGGGGATGCAGTGCAGTGAGTCCAGAGAGTGCATTGGCACCACTGGGGATGCAGTGCAGTGAGTCCAGAGAGTGCACTGGCACCACTGGGAATGCACTGCAGTGAGTGCACAGAGTGAACTGGTACCACTGGGGATGCAGTGCAGTGAGTCCAGAGAGTGCACTGGCACCACTAGGGATGCAGTGCAGTGAGTCCAGAGAGTGCACTGGCACCACTGGGGATGCTCTGCAGTGAGTCCAGAGAGTGCACTGGCACCACTGGGGATGCACTGCAGTGAGTCCAGAGAGTGCACTGGCAGCACTGGGGATGCAGTGCAGTGAGTCCAGAGAGTGCACTGGCACCACTGGGGATGCACTGCAGTGAGTCCAGAGAGCGCACTGGCACCACTGGGGATGCACTGCAGTGAGTCCACAGAGTGCAATGGCACCACTGAGAATGCACTTCAGTGAGTCCAGAGAGTGCACTGGCACCACTGGGGATGCACTGCAGTGAGTCCAGAGAGTGCACTAGCACCACTGGGGATGCAGTGCAGTGAATCCAGTGAGTGCACTGGCACCACTGGGGATGCAGTGCAGTGAGTCAAGAGAGTGCACTGGCACCACTGGGGGTGCACTGCAGTGAGCCCAGAGAGTGCACTGGCACCACTGGGGATGCGGTGCCGGGAGTCCAGAGAGTGCACTGTCACCACTGGGGATGCAGTGCAGTGAGTCCAGAGAGTGCACTGGCACCACTGGCGATGCAGTGCAGTGAGTCCAGAGAGTGCACTGGCACCACTGGTGATGCACTGCAGTTACTCCAGAGAGTGCACTGGCACCACTGGGGATGCGGTGCGGTGAGTCCAGAGAGTGCACTGGCACCACTGGGGATGCAGTGCAGTCAGTCCAGTGAGTGTACTGGCACCACTGGGGAAACACTGCAGTGAGTCCAGAGAGTGCACTGGCACCACTGAGAATGCCTTTCAGTGAGTCCAGAGAGTGCACTGGCACCACTGGGGATGCACTGCAGTGAGTCCAGAGAGTGCACTGGCACCACTGGGGATGCACTTCAGTGAGTCCAGAGAGCGCACGCGCTCCACTGGGGATGCAGTACAGTGAGTCCAGAGAGTGCACTGGCACCACTGGGGATGCAGTGCAGTGAGTCCAGAGAGTGCACTGGCAGCACAGAGGATGCAGTGCAGTGAGTCCAGAGAGTGCTCTGGCACCACTGGGGATGCAGTGCAGTGAGTCCAGAGAGTGCACTGGCACCACTGGGGATGCACTTCAGTGAGTCCAGAGAGTGCACTGGCACCACTGGTGATGCACTGCAGTGAGTCCAGAGAGTGCACTGGCACCACTGGGGATGCACTGCAGTGAGTCCAGAGAGTGCACTGACACCAACGGGTATGCACTGCAGTGAGTCCAGAGAGTGAACTGGCACCAGAGGGAATGCACTGCAGTGAGTCCAGTGAGTGCACTGGCACCACTGGGGATGCAGTGCAGTGAGTGCAGAGAGTGCACTGGCACCACTGGACATGCAGTGCAGTGAGTCCAGAGAGTGCAGTGGCACCACTGGGGATGCAGTGCAGTGAGTCCAGAGAGTGCACTGGCACCACTGGGGATGCACTGCAGTGAGTCCAGAGAGTGCACTGGCAATACTGGGGATGCAGTGCAGTGAGTCCAGAGAGTGCACTGGCACCACTGGGGCTGCAGTGCAGTGAGTCCAGAGAGTGCACTGGCACCACTGGGGATGCAGTGCAGTGAGTCCAGAGAGTGCTCTGGCACCACTGGCGATGCACTGAAGTGAGTCCAGAGAGTGCACTGGCACCACTGGGGATGCAGTGCAGTGAGTCCAGAGAGTGCACTAGCAACACTGGGGTTGCAGTGCAGTGAGTCCAGAGAGTGCACTGGCACCACTGGGGATGCAGTGCAGTGAGTCCAGAGTGTGCACTGGCAGCACTGGGGATGCAGTGCAGTGAGTCCAGAGATTGCACTGGCACCACTGGGGTGCAGTGCAGTGAGTCCAGAGAGTGCACTGGCACCACTGGAGATGCAGTACAGTGAGTCCAGTGAATGCACTGGAACCACTGGGGATGCAGTGCAGTGAGTCCAGAGAGTGCACTGGCACCACTGGGGATGCAGTGCAGTGAGTCCAGAGTGTGCACTGGCACGACTGGGAATGCAGTGCAGTGAGTCCAGAGATTGCACTGGCACCACTGGGGATGCAGTGCAGTGAGTCCAGAGAGTGCACTGGCACCACTGGAGATGCAGTACAGTGAGTCCAGTGAATGCACTGGAACCACTGGGGATGCAGTGCAGTGAGTCCAGAGAGTGCACTGGCACCACTGGTGATGCAGTACAGTGAGTCCAGAGAGTGCACTGGTACCACTGGGCCTGCAGTGCAGTGAGTCCAGAGAGTGCACTGGCACCACTGGGGATGCAGTGCTGTGAGTGCAGAGAGTGCACTGGCACAACTGGGGATGCAGTGCAGTGAGTCCAGAGAGTGCAGTGACACCACTGGGGATGCAGTGCAGTGAGTCCAGAGAGTGCACAGGCACCACTGGGGATGCAGTGCAGTGAGTCCAGAGAGTGCACTGGCACCACTGGGGATGCAGTGCAGTGAGTCCAGAGAGTGCACTGGCACCACTGGGGATGCAGTGCAGTGAGTCCAGTGAGTGTACTGGCACCACTGGGGATGCACTGCAGTGAGTCCAGAGAGTGCACTGGCACCACTGAGAATGCACTTCAGTGAGTCCAGAGAGTGCACTGGCAGCACTGGGGATGCAGTGCAGTGAGTCCAGAGAGTGCACTGGCACCACTGGAGATGGACTTCAGTGACTCCAAAGAGTGCACTGGCACCACTGGGGATGCACTGCAGTGAGTCCAGAGAGTGAACTAGCACCACTGGGAATGCAGTACAGTGAGTCCAGTGAGTGCACTGGCACCACTGAGGATGTAGTGCAGTGACTCGAGAGAGTGCACTGGCACCACTGGGGATGCAGTGCAGTGAGTCCAGAGAGTGCACTGGTACCACTTGGGATGCAGTGCAGTGAGTCCAGTGAGTGCACTGGCACCACTGGGGATGCACTGCAGTGAGTCCAGAGAGTGCACTGGCACCACTGGGGATGCACTGCAGTCACTCCAGAGAGTGCACTGGCACCATTGATGATGCAGTACAGTGAGTCCAGTGAGCGCACTGGCACCACTGGGGATGCAGTGCAGTGACTCGAGAGAGTGCACTGGCACCACTGGGGATGCAGTGCAGTGAGTCCAGAGAGTGCACTGGCACCACTTGGGATGCAGTGCAGTGAGTCCAGAGAGTGCACTGGCACCACTGGGGATGCAGTGCAGTGAGTCCAGAGAGTGCACTGGCACCACTGGGGATGCACTGCTGTGAGTCCAGAGAGTGCACTGGCAGCAGTGGGGATGCACTGCAGTGAGTCCAGAGAGTGCACTGGCACCACTGGGGATGCACTGCAGTGAGTCTAGAGAGTGCAGTGGCACCACTGGGGATGCAGTGCAGTGAGTCCAGAGAGTGCACTGGCACCAATGGGGATGCACTGCAGTGAGTCCAGAGAGTGCACTGGCAGCACTGTGGATGCAGTGCAGTGAGTCCAGAGATTGCACTGGCACCACTGGGGATGCACTGCAGTGAGTCCAGAGAGTGCACTAGCACCACTGGGGAATGCAGTGCAGTGAGTCCAGTGAGTGCACTGGCACCACTGGGGATGCAGTGCAGTGAGTCAAGAGAGTGCACTGGCACCACTGGGGATGCACTGCAGTGAGCCCAGAGAGTGCACTGGCACCACTGGGGATGCAGTACAGTGAGTCCAGAGAGTGCACTGGCACCACTGGGGATGCACTGCAGTGAGTCCAGAGAGTGCACTGGCACCACTCAGGGTGCAGTGCGGTGAGTCCAGAGAATGCACTGGCACCAATGGGGATGCAGTGCAGTGAGTCCAGAGAGCGCACTGGCTCCACTGGGGATGCAGTGCAGTGAGTCCAGAGAGTGTACTGGCACCACTGGGGATGCACTGCAGTGAGTCCAGAGAGTGCACTGGCACCACTGAGAATGCACTTCAGTGAGTCCAGAGAGTGCACTGGCACCACTGGGGATGCACTGCAGTGAGTCCAGAGAGTGCACTGGCACCAACGGGGATGCACTGCAGTGAGTCCAGAGAGTGCACTGGCACCACTGGGGATGCACTTCAGTGAGTCCAGAGAGTGCACGGGCTCCACTGGGGATGCAGTGCAGTGAGTCCAGAGAGTGCACTGGCACCACTGGGGATGCAGTGCAGTGAGTCCAGAGAGTGCACTGACACCACTGGGGATGCAGTGCAGTGAGTCCACAGAGTGCACTGGCACCACTGGGGATGCAGTGCAGTGAGTCCAGAGAGTGCACTGGCACCACTGGGGATGCAGTGCAGTGAGTGCAGAGAGTGCACTGTGAACACTGGGGATGCAGTGCAGTGAGTCCAGAGAGTGCACTGGCACCACTGGGGATGCAGTGCAGTGAGTCCAGAGTGTGCACTGGCACCACTGGGGATGCACTGCAGTGAGTCCAGAGATTGCACTGGCACCACTGGGGATGCACCTCAGTGAGTCCAGAGAGTGCACTGGCACCACTGGTGATGCACTGCAGTGAGTCCAGAGAATGCACTGGCACCACTGGGGATGCAGTGCAGTGAGTCCAGAGAGTGCACTGGCACCACTGGGGATGCAGTGCAGTGAGTCCAGAGAGTGCACTGGCACCAGAGGGAATGCACTGCAGTGAGTCCAGTGAGTGCACTGGCACCACTGTGGATGCACTGCAGTGAGCCCAGAGAGTGCACTGGCACCACTGGGGATGCAGTGCAGTGAGTCCAGAGAGTGCACTGGCACCACTGGGGATGCAGTGCAGTGAGTCCAGAGAGTGCACTGGCACCACTGGGGATGCACTGCAGTGAGTCCAGAGAGTGCACTGTCACCACTGGGGATGCAGTACAGTGAGTCCACAGAGTGCACTGGTACCAGTGGGGATGCAGTACAGTGAGTCCAGAGAGTGCAGTGGCACCACTGGGCATGCAGTGCAGTGAGTCCAGAGAGTGCACTGGCACCACTGGGGATGCAGTGCAGTGAGTCCAGAGAGTGCACTGGCACCACTGGGGATGCAGTGCAGTGAGTCCAAAGACTTCACTGGCAAAACTGGAGATGCAGTGCAGTGAGTCCAGAGAGTGCACTGGCACCACTGGGGATGCAGTGCAGTGAGTCCAGAGATTGCACTGGCACCAACGGGGCTGCAGTGCAGTGAGTCCAGAGAGTGCACTGGCACCACTGGGGATGCACTGCAGTGAGTCCAGAGAGTGCACTGGCACCACTGGTGATGCAGTACAGTGAGTCCAGAGAGTGCACTGGCACCACTGGGGATGCAGTGCATTGAGTCCAGAGAGTGCACTGGCACAACTGGGGATGCACTTCAGTGAGTCCAGAGAGTGCACTGACACCACTGGGGATGCAGTGCAGTGAGTCCAGAGAGTGCACTGGCACCACTGGGGATGCAGTGCATTGAGTCCAGAGAGTGCACTGGCACAACTGGGGATGCACTTCAGTGAGTCCAGAGAGTGCACTGACACCACTGGGGATGCAGTGCAGTGAGTCCAGAGAGTGCTCTGGCACCACTGGGGATGCAGTGCAGTGAGTCCAGAGAGTTCACTGGCACCACTGGGGATGCAGTCCAGTGAGTCCAGTGAGTGCACTGGCACCACTGGGGATGCAGTGCAGTGACTGCAGAGAGTACACTGGCACCACCGGGGATTCACTGCAGTGAGTCCAGAGAGTGCACTGGCACCACCTGTGATGCAGTGCAGTGAGTCCAGTGAGTGCACTGGCACCACTGGGGATGCAGTGCTGTGACTCCAGAGAGCGCACTGGCACCACTGGGGATGCAGTGCAGTCAGTCCAGTGAGTGCACTGGCACCACTGGGGGTGCAGTACAGTGAGTCCAGAGAGTGCACTGACACCACTGGGGATGCACTGCAGTGAGTCCAGAGAGTGCACTGGCACCACTGGGGATGAAGTGCAGTGAGTCCAGAGACTGCACTGGCACCACTGGGGATGCAGTGCTGTGACTCCAGAGAGCGCACTGGCACCACTGGGGATGCAGTGCAGTCAGTCCAGTGAGTGCACTGGCACCACTGGGGGTGCAGTACAGTGAGTCCAGAGAGTGCACTGGCACCACTGGGGATGCACTGCAGTGAGTCCAGAGAGTGCACTGGCACCACTGGGGATGCACTGCAGTTAGTCCAGAGAGTGCACTGGCACCACTGGGGATGCAGTGCAGTGAGTCCAAAGACTTCACTGGCAAAACTGGAGATGCAGTGCAGTGAGTCCAGAGAGTGCACTGGCACCACTGGGGATGCAGTGCAGTGAGTCCAGAGATTGCACTGGCACCAACGGGGCTGCAGTGCAGTGAGTCCAGAGAGTGCACTGGCACCACTGGGGATGCACTGCAGTGAGTCCAGAGAGTGCACTGGCACCACTGGTGATGCAGTACAGTGAGTCCAGAGAGTGCACTGGCACAACTGGGGATGCAGTGCAGTGAGTCCAGAGACTGCACTGGCACCACTGGGGATGCAGTGCAGTGAGTCCAGAGAGTGCACTGGCACCACTGGGGATGCACTGCAGTGAGTCCAGAGAGTGCACTGGCACCACTGGGGATGCACTGCAGTTAGTCCAGAGAGTGCACTGGCACCACTGGGGATGCAGTACAGTGAGTCCAGAGAGTGCACTGGCACCACTGGACATGCAGTGCAGTGAGTCCAGAGAGTGCACTGGCACCACTGGGGATGCAGTGCAGTGAGTCCAGAGAGTGCACTGGCACCACTTGGGATGCACTTGAGTGACTCCACAGAGTGCACTGGCAACACTGGGGATGCAGTGCAGTGAGTCCAAAGACTTCACTGGCACCACTGGGGATGCAGTGCAGTGAGTCCAGAGAGTGCACTGGCACCACTGGGGATGCAGTGCAGTGAGTCCAGTGAGTGTACTGGCACCACTGGGGATGCACTTCAGTGAGCCCAGAGAGTGCACTGGCACCACTGCGAATGCACTTCAGTGAGTCCAGAGAGTGCACTGGCACCACTGGGGATGCACTGCAGTGAGTCCAGAGAGTGTACTAGCACCACTGGGGATGCAGTGCAGTGAATCCTGTGAGTACACTGGCACCACTGGGGATGCAGAGCAGTGAGTCCAGAGAGTGCACTGGCACCACTGGGTATGCAGTGCAGTGAGTCCAGAGAGTGCACTGTCACCACTGGGGATGCACTGCAGTGAGTCCAGAGTGCACTAGCACCACTGGGGATGCACTGCAGTGAGTCCAGAGAGTGCACTGGCACCACCGGGAATGCACTGCAGTGAGTCCAGAGAGTGCACTGGCACCACTGGGGATGCACTTCAGTGAGTCCAGAGAGTGCACTGGCACCACTGGGGATGCAGTGACGCGAGTCCAGAGAGTGCACTGGCACCACTGGGGATGCACTGCAGTGAGTCCAGAGAGTGCACTGGCACCACTGGGGATGCACTGCAGTGACTCGAAAGAGTGCTCTGGCACCACTGGGGAAGCAGTGCAGTGAGTCCAGAGAGTGCACTGGCACCACTGGGGATGCGCTGCAGTGAGTCCAGAGAGTGCACTGGCACAACTGGGGATGCAGCGCAGTGACTCTAGAGAGTGCACTGGCACCACTGGGGATGCACTGCAGTGAGTCCAGAGAGTGCACTGGCACCACTGGGGATGCACTGCAGTGACTCGAAAGAGTGCACTGGCACCACTGGGGAAGCAGTGCAGTGAGTCCAGAGAGTGCACTGGCACCACTGGGGATGCGCTGCAGTGAGTCCAGAGAGTGCACTGGCACAACTGGGGATGCAGCGCAGTGACTCTAGAGAGGGCACTGGCACCACTGCGGATGCGGTGCAGTGAGTCCAGAGAGTGCACTGGCACCACAGGTGATGCAGTACAGTGAGTCCAGAGAGTGCACTGGCAGCACTGGGGATGCAGTGCAGTGAGTCCAGAGAGTGCACTGGCACCACTGAGAATGCACTTCAGTGAGTCCAGAGAGTGCACTGGCACCACTGGGGATGCAGTGCAGTGAGTCCAGAGATTGCACTGGCACCACTGGGGATGCAGTGCTGTGACTCCAGAGAGTGCACTGGCACCACTGGGGATGCAGTGCAGTGAGTCCAGAGAGTGCACTGGCACCACTGGGGATGCACTGCAGTGAGTCCAGAGAGTGCACTGGCACCACTGGGGATGCACTGCAGTGACTCGAAAGAGTGCACTGGCACCACTGGGGAAGCAGTGCAGTGAGTCCAGAGAGTGCACTGGCACCACTGGGGATGCACTGCAGTGAGTCCAGAGAGAGCACTGTCACTACTGGGGATGCAGTGCAGTGAGTCCAGAGAGTGCACTGGCACCACTGAGAATGCACTTCATTGAGTCCAGAGAGTGCACTGGCACCACTGGGGATGCACTGCAGTGAGTCCAGAGATTGCACTGGCACCACTGGGGATGCAGTACAGTGAGTCCACACAGTGCACTAGCACCACTGGGGATGCAGTGCAGTGAGTCCAGAGAGTGCACTGGCACCACTGGGGATGCAGTGCAGTGAGTCCAGAGAGTGCACTGGCACCAATGGTGATGCACTGCTGTGAGTCCAGAGAGTGCTCTTGCACCACAGGGGATGCAGTGCAGTGACTCAAGAGAGTGCACTGGCACCACTGGGGATGCACTGCAGTGAGTCCAGAGAGTGCACTGGCACCACTGGGGATGCAGTGCAGTGAGTCCAGAGAGTGCACTCGCACCACTGGGGATGCAGTGCAGTGAGTCCAGAGAGTGCACTGGCACCACTGGGGATGCACTGCAGTGAGTCCAGAGAGTGCACTGGCACCAGAGGGAATGCACTGCAGTGAGTCCAGTGAGTGCACTGGCACCACTGGGGATGCAGTGCAGTGAGTCCAGAGAGTGCACTGGCACAACTGGGGATGCAGTGCAGTGAGTCCAGAGAGTGCAGTGACACCACTGGGGATGCAGTGCAGTGAGTCCAGAGAGTGCACAGGCAGCACTGGGGATGCAGTGCAGTGAGTCCAGAGAGTGCACTGGCACCAATGGGGATGCAGTGCAGTGAGTCCAGAGAGTGCACTGGCACCACTGGGGATGCAGTGCAGTGAGTCCAGTGAGTGTACTGGCACCACTGGGGATGCACTGCAGTGAGTCCAGAGAGTGCACTGGCACCACTGAGAATGCACTTCAGTGAGTCCAGAGAGTGCACTGGCACCACTGGGGATGCAGTGCAGTCAGTCCAAAGAGTGCACTGGCACCACTGGGGATGCACTGCAGTGAGTCCAGAGAGTGAACTAGCACCACTGGGAATGCAGTACAGTGAGTCCAGTGAGTGCACTGGCACCACTGAGGATGTAGTGCAGTGACTCGAGAGAGTGCACTGGCACCACTGGGGATGCAGTGCTGTGAGTCCAGAGAGTGCACTGGCACCACTTGGGATGCAGTGCAGTGAGACCAGTGAGTGCACTGGCACCACTGGGAATGCAGTGCAGTGAGTCCAGAGAGTGCATTGGCACCCTGGGGATGCAGTGCAGTGAGTCCAGAGAGTGCACTGGCACCACTGGTGATGCACTGCAGTCACTCCAGAGAGTGCACTGGCACCATTGATGATGCAGTACAGTGAGTCCAGTGAGCGCACTGGCACCACTGGGGATGCAGTGCAGTGACTCGAGAGAGTGCACTGGCACCACTGGGGATGCAGTGCAGTGAGTCCAGAGAGTGCACTGGCACCACTTGGGATGCAGTGCAGTGAGTCCAGAGAGTGCACTGGCACCACTGGGGATGCAGTGCAGTGAGTCCAGAGAGTGCACTGGCACCACTGGGGATGCACTGCTGTGAGTCCAGAGAGTGCACTGGCAGCAGTGGGGATGCACTGCAGTGAGTCCAGAGAGTGCACTGGCACCACTGGGGATGCACTGCAGTGAGTCCAGAGAGTGCAGTGGCACCACTGGGGATGCAGTGCAGTGAGTCCAGAGAGTGCACTGGCACCACTGGGGATGCACTGCAGTGAGTCCAGAGAGTGCACTGGCACCACTGGGGATGCAGTGCAGTGAGTCCAGAGAGTGCACTGGCAGCACTGGGGATGCAGTGCAGTGAGTCCAGAGATTGCACTGGCACCACCTGGGATGCACTGCAGTGAGTCCAGAGAGCGCACTGGCACCACAGGGGATGCACTGCAGTGAGTCCACAGAGTGCACTGGAACCACTGAGAATGCACTTCAGTGAGTCCAGAGAGTGCACTGGCACCACTGGGGATGCACTGCAGTGAGTCCAGAGAGTGCACTAGCACCACTGGGGAATGCAGTGCAGTGAGTCCAGTGAGTGCACTGGCACCACTGGGGATGCAGTGCAGTGAGTCAAGAGAGTGCACTGGCACCACTGGGGATGCACTGCAGTGAGCCCAGAGAGTGCACTGGCACCACTGGGGATGCGGTGCCGGGAGTCCAGAGAGTGCTTTGGCACCACTGGGGATCCACTGCAGTTACTCCAGAGAGTGCAGTGGCAACACTGGGGATGCAGTACAGTGAGTCCAGAGAGTGCACTGGCACCACTGGGGATGCACTGCAGTGAGTCCAGAGAGTGCACTGGCACCACTCAGGGTGCAGTGCGGTGAGTCCAGAGAATGCACTGGCACCAATGGGGATGCAGTGCAGTGAGTCCAGAGAGTGCACTGGCTCCACTGGGGATGCAGTGCAGTCAGTCCTGTGAGTGTACTGGCACCACTGGGGATGCAGTGCAGTGAGTCCAGAGAGTGCACTGGCACCACTGAGAATGCATTTCAGTGAGTCCAGAGAGTGCACTGGCACCACTGGGGATGCACTGCTGTGAGTCCAGAGAGTGCACTGGCAGCAGTGGGGATGCACTGCAGTGAGTCCAGAGAGTGCACTGGCACCACTGGGGATGCACTGCAGTGAGTCCAGAGAGTGCAGTGGCACCACTGGGGATGCAGTGCAGTGAGTCCAGAGAGTGCACTGGCACCACTGGGGATGCACTGCAGTGAGTCCAGAGAGTGCACTGGCACCACTGGGGATGCAGTGCAGTGAGTCCAGAGAGTGCACTGGCAGCACTGGGGATGCAGTGCAGTGAGTCCAGAGATTGCACTGGCACCACTGGGGATGCACTGCACTGAGTCCAGAGAGCGCACTGGCACCACTGGGGATGCACTGCAGTGACTCCACAGAGTGCACTGGAACCACTGAGAATACACTTCAGTGAGTCCAGAGAGTGCACTGGCACCACTGGGGATGCACTACAGTGAGTCCACAGAGTGCACTGGCACCACTGGGGATGCAGTTCAGTGAGTCCAGAGATTGCACTGGCACCACTGGGGATGCAGTGCAGTGAGTGCAGAGAGTGCACTGGCACCACTGGGAATGCACTTCAGTGAGTTCAGAGAGTGCACTTGCACCACTGGGGATGGGTTTCAAGCCAACTGCATTAACCGCTCATGCTTCTTTCTTATGAGACGTTAGTAAACCAATTACATAGCCTTGTCAAGACTAAATCACAGGTAAAAATCCTGTACATCTCATGTGGCCAACCACTCCCAACTAGGATTCCAAGAACCAGGAGGTTCGGTGAAAATAGGGCTAGTGCTATTAGAGGGGTGATTATTAGGGTAAGCCCTAAGCTGTCTTTAATGGAGAAGTATGGGTGGAATGGGATTTTGTCGCAGTCTGATACGATTCCTAGTGGGTTATTTGAGCCTGATTCGTGTAGGAAGGTTAGGTGGACTAGGGTGATTCCTGCAATTAGGAAGGGCAGTAGGAAGTGGATGGCGAAGAATCGGGTTAAGGTTGGATTGTCTACTGAGAATCCTCCTCAGGCTCATTCTACTAGAGTTTGCCCAATGTACGGGATGGCTGAGAATAGGTTGGTGATTACGGTGGCCCCTCAGAATGACATTTGTCCTCATGGTAGGACATACCCTACGAAGGCAGTTGCTATTAGGGTGAGTAGGAGGATTACTCCTGTGTTTCAGGTTTCTTTGTATAGGTAGGAGCCGTAGTAGAGGCCTCGTCCGATGTGTAAGTAGATGCAGATAAAGAAGAGCGAAGCACCGTTGGCGTGGAGGTTGCGGATGAGCCATCCGTACTGGACGTCTCGGCATGTGTGAGCTACTGAGGAGAAGGCGAGTGAAGTGTCTGCGGTGTAGTGTATGGCTAGTAGCAGGCCTGTTAGGATTTGTGTGGCTAAGCAGATGGCTAGAAGGGAGCCGAAGTTTCATCAGGCAGAGATGTTGGAGGGGGCGGGTAGGTCGATTAGGGAGTTGTTGATTATTTTTAGTAGGGGATGGGATTTGCGGATGTTAGGGGCCATTAGTGAGTCTGTGTGTTATTAGGATTATTACCAGGATGGAGAGGGCGAAGGATCCTAGGTAGGCCTTAATTAGCCCTGTGTGTATTGAGGTTGCGGCTTTGCTTGCGGCTACTTGTAGTTCAGCAAGGCCCTCTGGCCCTATTTTTTTGAGTCAGGAGAGGTCGATCAAGTGTAGGGCAATGTTTTGTCCCTTTTCTAGTAGGTTTTTGGAGAAGAATCGGTGTACTAGGGGGTTGAAGTACCCTAATGCAGAGGAGAAGTTTATGAGGGGGTTTGGTTTGGGGTGAGTGAGGGTGTGTGTTATGTTCGATAGTTCTAGGGCTAGGATGATTCCTAGGATTGTTATGAGGATGGCAGCAGTTTTGGTGATAAGGGGTATGGTTATTGGGGGGGTTTTGGTTGGTGTGATGAAAGAGGTAATGATTATTCCTGCTGTAATGCTGCCTAGGGCGAGTCGGGTTAGGGGGGCGGTGATTAGTGGGTTGTTTTCGTTTATTGATACTATTGGGGGGATTCGGGTTTGTCCAGCTTGGACTAGGATGGTTATGCGGATGCTGTAGGTTGCGGTGAATGCTGTGGCTATAAGGGTTAGGAGTAGGGCTCAAGTATTTAGGTATGATGTGTTTAAGCTTTCGATGATGAGGTCTTTTGAGTAGAATCCGGCTAGGAATGGGGTTCCTATCAGCGCCAGGTTTCCGATGGTTAGGCAGGAAGTAGTGACTGGGAGTATTTTCTGTAGGCCTCCTATCTTTCGGATATCTTGTTCTCCGTTTAGGTTGTGGATGATAGACCCTGAGCATAGGAATAGTATGGCTTTAAAGAAGGCATGGGTTGAGATGTGTAGGAAGGCTAGTTGTGGGAGGTTTAGTCCGATAGTGACTATTATTAGTCCTAGTTGGCTGGATGTTGAGAAAGCAATGATTTTTTTGATGTCATTTTGGGTTAGGGCGCATGTGGCAGCGAATAGGGTTGATAGAGCACCTAGGCATAGGCAGGCAGTTAGGGCTGTCTGGTTGGTGGCTAGCAGGGGGTGCATGCGGATGAGCAGGAAGATTCCGGCTACTACTATGGTACTGGAGTGCAGTAGGGCTGATACTGGGGTGGGGCCTTCTATTGCTGCGGGCAGTCATGGGTGGAGTCCAAATTGGGCGGATTTTCCTGCGGCTGCGAGGATTAATCCTATGAGGGGGAGGATTGGGGTTTGGTGGGGGTGTACGGCTTGTTGGATCTCTCAGGTGTTGAATGTTGAAGCTAGTCATGCTATGCTCAGGATCAGTCCGACGTCTCCGATTCGGTTGTAGATTACGGCTTGTAGGGCGGCGGTGTTGGCATCTGCTCGGCCTTGTCATCAGCCGATGAGAAGGAAGGACATGATTCGTACTCCTTCCCAGCCTACGAATAGGAGGAATATGTTGTTTGCGGTTGTTAGGAGGAGTATGGCGACTAGGAATGTCAGTAGGTAGGTGAAAAATTTTGTTACGTATGGCTCTGAGGCCATGTATCATATGGCGAATTGTAGGATTGATCATGTTACAAATAGGGCGATTGGAAGAAATGTTATTGAGTATTGGTCTATTTTTAGGCTCAGGGGGATTTTAAAGTTTATAATGAATTTTCACTCCCAGTGGCAGGTGACAGATTCTACTCCCGAGTAGATGAATGCGGTTGTAGGGGCTAGGCTAATTAGGAATGCGGTTTTAACAGCGCGGGTGGTGGCTTGTGGGGTGTTTTTAAAGTTTTTAAATAGAAATGGCAGGATGATTGGGGTTAGGAGGATTGTCAGCGTGAGTAGTGTGAGGGAGTTGATTAGTAGTGTGGGGTTCACTACTTTTACTTGGATTTGCACCAAGATGGGTGGTTCCTAAGACCAGTGGATTGCTGTTATCCTTTAAAAGTAAGGGGGCTGAGGTTTTAGGCTCAGATGTAAGAGTTAGCAGCTCTTGTTGGTTAAACCCTCCCCTCGGCAGGTAAGAAGGTTTGAACTTCTATTCTTAGAATCACAGTCTAATGTTTGGTTTAAACTATACTTGCATGAGGGGATTCCGGAGATCAGTTCGGGTTTGAGGATTAGGAGGAATATTGGGATAATGTGGAGTGTTATGAGCAGGTGTTCTCGCGTGGTTGAGTTTTGCATAGATGTGATGTGGGAGGGGATTGAGCCTCGTTGGGTCATTAGTAGTATGAATAAGGTGTAGGAGGCGGTTAGTAGGGTTGCGATTCCTGTTAGGATGATCGTGAAGGCAGATCAGTTGAATAAGGTGATTATAATGGTTAGCTCTGCTATGAGGTTTGTTGTTGGGGGTAAGGCTATGTTTGTTAGATTGGCCAGCAATCATCAGGTAGCTATGAGTGGTAGGAGAGGTTGTAGGCCTCGTGTGAGTAGTAGAATTCGGCTGTGCGTACGTTCATAGTTTGTGTTGGCTAGGCAGAATAGTATGGAGGAAGTTAGTCCATGGGAAATTATTAGGATCATTGCCCCTGAGAATGATCAGTGGGTTTGGATTATTCCTGCGGCGATAACTAGGCCTATGTGGCTAACGGATGAATAAGCGATTAGTGATTTTAGGTCTGTCTGTCGTAGGCAGATTGAGCTAGTCATTAGGGCGCCTCATAGGGCCAGGGTTAGGAAGGGGTAGTGCAGGAGGTTGGACAGTGGGCCCATAAATAGAGTGACTCGTATAATTCCGTATCCTCCTAGCTTTAGTAGTAGGGCGGCGAGGAGTATTGAGCCTGCGATGGGTGCTTCTACGTGGGCTTTTGGCAGTCAGAGGTGTAGGCCGTATAGTGGGGCTTTTACTATGAATGCTATGAGCAGTGCTAGACCTGATAGTATTCCTGTCCATGAGGTGGATAGGGTTGGGTGGGTTAGTTGTAGGGTTGGCAGGTGCAGGGTGCCAATTTTCACGTATAGGTGTATGATTGTGATTAGCAGGGGTAGAGAGCTTACTGGCGTGTAGAATAGCAGGTAGATGCCAGCGCTTAGGCGTTCTGGTTGGTTCCCCCATCGGGTGATTAAGATTAGGGTGGGAATGAGGGTTGCTTCAAATGAGATGTAAAATAGTGCTAGTTCTGTGGTGGAAAAGGCTAGTAGGATGAATGGCTGGACTGCGACTAAGGTTGAGATAAAGATTCGTTTGCGTTGTAGGGGTTCTTGTTGCAGGTGGTTTTGGCTTGCTATGATTATGAGTGGGAGTAGTCAGCAGGATAGTACTAGGAGGGGGGATGAGATTTGGTCAATTCCTGTTCAGTTGGATAAAAATTTGTAGGGGTAGTAGGTTGGGATTAATCACTGTAGGCTTAGGGCAGCGATTAGGAGGCTGTATAAGGTGGTGTTAGTCCATAGAAATTTTGGTGGAGACAGCAGGGCTGTTGGAAGAAGTATGATTGTGGGTAGGATGATTTTTAGCATTGCAGGAGGTTTAGGTTGTGTAGATGGTCGGAGCCATGTGTGCGGGTGGAGGCTACTAGGATGGCCAGGCCTGTGCCCGCCTCACACGCTGAGAAGGTTAGCATGAGAATTGGTACCATGGTGAATGAGGAGACTTGGTTTTCGATGGATCATATTGATAGGCCTACGAATATCGATAATATTATGCTTTCAAGGCATAGTAGGGCGGATACTAGGTGGGTTCGGTGGAAGGCTAGTCCTAGTCCGCTGAAAATGAAGGCTGAGTAGAAGCTTAAATGTAGGGGCGACATAAGAAAGTTACAGGGTTGGCTGTAATCTGCTGGGTCGAAACCAGCTATCTTTTTGGTTAGACTAACTTTCTGTTATTCTGCTCATTCTAGGCCCCCTTGAATTCACTCGTAGGCCAGTCCGAGTGTTAGGAGAAGGAGGATCACTACAGTTCAGGTGAGGGTCATTAGGGGGGATTGGAGTTGGACGGCTCATGGCAGGGGGAGTAGGAGGGCGATTTCTAGGTCGAATAGGACGAACAGGATGGCTACTGAGGAAGAATCGGACTGAGAATGGTAATCGAGCAGATCCAAGTGGGTCGAATCCACATTCGTACGGTGAGAGTTTCTCTGAGTCGGGGTTTATTTGGGCGAGTCAGAAGTTTAATGCGGTTAGGGCGGCGCTTAGGATTGATGATAGGGCGAATATGAACATGAGTGCGTTCATTGCTCTCCTCTGGGTTTATACCAGATTCTAGAGATTGGAAGTCAATTGTAATTAATATACTAGAAGAGCAAGATCCTCATCAGTAGATGGTTATGTAGAGGAATAGTCAGATGACGTCTACGAAGTGTCAGTATCAGGCTGCTGCCTCGAATCCGAAGTGGTGGTCTGATGTAAAGTGGAACTTGATCAGTCGGAAGAGGCAGACGGTCAGGAAGGAGGATCCGATGATTACGTGGAGTCCGTGGAATCCAGTGGCAACGAAGAAGGTAGATCCGTAGACGCTATCGGCGATTGAGAATGGGGCTTCGTGGTATTCTATTGCTTGTAGGGCTGTGAAGTAGAATCCCAGGAGGATCGTTAGGGTTAGGGCGTGGATGGCGTGTTTTCGGTTTCCTTCTGTGATGCTGTGATGGGCTCACGTTACGGTAACGCCTGAGGCTAGTAGGATGGCTGTGTTTAGTAGGGGGACTTCTATCGGGTTGAGTGGTTTAATTCCTGTTGGGGGTCATTGGCCTCCTAGTTCTGGGGTTGGGGCCAGGCTCGAGTGGAAGAACGCTCAGAAGAACCCTAAGAAGAAGAATGCTTCGGATGTGATGAAAAGGATTATGCCGTATCGTAGGCCTTTTTGGACTGTGGGAGTGTGATGGCCTTGGAAGGTGCTTTCTCGTACAATGTCTCGTCATCATTGGAGTATTACTAGGAGTATTGAGATGAGGCCTAGGGTTAGTAGTATGGATGAGTTGTAGTGGAATCACATGATTAATCCTGAGGTTGTGAGTAGGGCGGCGGCTGCCCCGAAGATTGGTCAAGGGCTTGGGTCAACTATGTGGTATGAGTGTGCTTGGTGTGCCATTAGATGTTTTCTTGTAAGTATAGGCTTAGAAGGAGCACGAAGACGTAGGCCTGGATTATGGCTACTGCTACTTCTAGGATGGTTAGGAGTAGTAGGATGATTATTGTTAGGATGGATACTGCAGGAAGGGTGGGTATTAATGCAATGGAGGCTGTAGAGATGAGTTGGATGAGTAAGTGTCCTGCTGTAAGGTTGGCTGTAAGGCGGACTCCGAGGGCTAGGGGGCGGATTAGTAGGCTGGTTGTTTCGATCAGGATTAGTGCGGGGATTAGGGGTGTAGGGGTACCTTCGGGTAATAGGTGGGCTAAAGAGGCTGATGGTTGGTTTCGTAGGCCTGTTAGTAGTGTGGCGAGCCATAGTGGGAAGGCTAGGGCTATGTTCATAGATAGTTGGGTGGTTGGGGTGAATGTATATGGAAGGAGGCCTAGAAGGTTGATTGTAAGAAGTATGATTATTAGGGATGTAAATATTATGGCTCATTTGTGGCCATTTTTGTTGAGTGGGACTATTAGTTGTTTTGTGATTAGGTGAAGGAGTCATGTTTGGATAGTAGAAAGGCGGTTGTCGATTCATCGGTTGTTTGGGGACGGGAATAGTAGGGCTGGGAAGAGTAGGGATAGTAGGATTAAGGGGATGCCGAATAGATTGGGGCTGGAAAATTGGTCAAAGAAGCTTAGGTTCATGGTCAGGATCATGGTGTGGGTTTGGTAGTGAGGGAGGTCTTATTTGATGGGGGGTTGGTTGTGGTGAAGGCTAGTAGTTTTGGTTGGATGAGGAGTGCTAGGGTTAATCAGGTTATAATTATGATTGAAAATCATGGTGCGGGGTTAAGCTGTGGCATATCATTAAGGAGGGGGAAGTCCCTCTTTGGCTAGCTTAAAAGGCTAGTGCTGTTGCATAGCTTCTTAATGATTAGGATGATGATAGAAGGGACGATCAGGCCTCGAAATGTGGGAGTGGGGTTGATTCTACTACAATGGGTATGTAGCTGTGATTAGCCCCGCAAATTTCTGAGCATTGTCCGTAAAAAATCCCAGGCCGGGTGGTAATGAATGAAGTTTGGTTTAGTCGGCCTGGGATTGCGTCTGTTTTAACTCCGAGCGTTGGGACTGCTCAGGAGTGGAGTACGTCTCCTGCAGTAATGATCACGCGGATGGGGGATTCTATTGGGATAACTACGCGGTGGTCAACTTCTAGCAGTCGGAAGTGGCCGTTGGGTAAGTCTGGGGTGGGCACTATGTAGGAGTCGAATGATAGGTCTTTGAAGTCTGTGTATTCGTAGCTTCAGTATCATTGGTGGCCGATGGCTTTTAGGGTGAGGTCTGGTTCGTCGATTTCGTCCATTATGTAGAGGATTTGTAGGGATGGGAGGGCGAGGAGTACCAGGACGATAGCAGGTAGGATTGTCCAGATCAGCTCTACTTCTTGGGCGTCTACAGCATTGGACGAGAGTTTTTCTGTTAGTATGTGGGCTAAAAGGTAGAGAACTAGGCTGCAGATAGCTAGGGCAACGATTAGGGCGTGGTCGTGGAATTCAACGAGTTCTTCTATGATGGGTGATGAGGCGTCTTGGAATCCTAGTTGGGAGTGGTTGGCCACATGAGATGTACAGGATTTTTACCTGTGATTTAGTCTTGACAAGGCTATGTAATTGGTTTACTAACGTCTCATAAGAAAGAAGCATGAGCGGTTAATGCAGTTGGCTTGAAACCAGCATGTGAGGGTTCGATTCCTTCCTTTCTTGTACTTGGACGAAGGCCGGTTCCTCGAAAGTATGGTATGGGGGAGGGCAGCCGTGGATTCATTCAACGTTTGTGGTAGTTAGTTCTGGTTGTAGGACTTTTCGTTTGGCCGGAAAGGCTTCTCAGATGATGAATATTAGTATGATTACGGCTACTATTGAGATTAGGGAGCCGATGGAGGAAATGGTGTTTCATAGTGTGTAGGCGTCGGGATAGTCCGAGTATCGTCGGGGTATTCCTGCTAGGCCTAGGAAGTGCTGGGGGAAGAACGTTAGGTTTACTCCTGTAAATATTACCCCGAAGTGGGCTTTTGCTCATGTTTGGTGTAGGGTAAACCCAGTGAGTAGTGGGAATCAGTGAGTAAATCCTGCTAGAGGCCATCCTAGTATAGGTAGAAGGTAAGTAAGGCCAATTTGGGGCTGTAAACTAGGATGATGGCGATTCAGCCTAAGTGGGAGATGGACGAGAAGGCTAGGATTTTGCGTGTTTGTGTTTGGTTCAGTCCTATTCAGCCTCCTAGTGCTGTTGAGGCTAGGGCCATGGCGGTGAGTAGAGCTGGGTCGAGGGATTTGGATGTTAGTAGGAGCAGGGTTAGTGGGGGGAATTTTATGAGGGTCGAGAGTAGCAGGGCTGTTATTAGTGGCGATCCTTGTAGTACTTCTGGGAATCAGAAGTGAAATGGCACTAGGCCCAGTTTAATAGCGATTGCTGCTGTCAGTAGTAGACAGGAGGTTGGGTGGTTTATTTGTGTGATGTCTCATTGGCCAGTGACTCAGGCATTGGTTATGCTAGAGAATAGGACCAGGGCGGAAGCAGCTGCTTGGGTTAGGAAGTATTTCGTTGCGGCTTCTACTGCTCGTGGGTGGTGGGATTTGGCAATTAGGGGAATGATGGCTAGTGTGTTGATCTCCAGTCCTGTCCAGGCCAGAACTCAGTGGTTGCTGGAAATTGTGATTGTGGTGCCCAAGATGAGGCTGAAGGTTATGATTGGGGTCGCGTAAGGGTTCATTAGTAGAGGAGGGGGTTAAACCATCATTTTCGGGGTATGGGCCCGATAGCTTGATTAGCTGACTCTACTAGAAAATAATATAAGGGAAGTATGGAGAATTTTGATTTCTCTTGTGTGGGTTCAATTCCTACTTTTCTAAGGTCAACAGGAAATGAGAGGGCTGTTATACCTCTATGTTCACTTTATCATAGTGACCCTTTGTAGTTCAGGCACATTTCCTTATGTAAGGAGGTAGGCCTGCATAGCAGATAGGTATGCTGATGTGTCAGAGGCACAGAGCTAGTGTGAGGGGTAGGAAGTTTTTTCATAGTAGGTGCATTAGTTGGTCATATCGGAATCGTGGGTATGAAGCTCGGACCCATAAGAAACCAGAAGATAGTAGGAGGACTTTTGTGGCTAGGATGACGGGGAATAGTTCTGTGGGTGGCCCTAGGGCGCTTGGGTTTAGGAATATGATGGCTGTAAGTGTATTTATTAGCATAATGTTCGCATATTCAGCTAGGAAGAATAAGGCGAAGGGTCCTGCGGCGTATTCAACGTTAAACCCTGAGACTAGCTCAGATTCACCCTCTGTGAGGTCAAAAGGAGCTCGGTTTGTCTCTGCTAGGGTGGATACGTATCATATTATTGCTAGGGGTCATGAGGAGAAAATGAAGTATAGAGGCTCCTGTGCGACGGCAAAGGAGCTGAGTGTGTAGCTTCCGCTTAGTATGATTATTGATAGCAGGATTATGGCCAGTGTCACTTCGTATGAAATGGTCTGTGCTACTGCCCGTAGGGCTCCGATTAGTGCGTATTTTGAGTTCGAGGCTCAGCCTGATCATAGGACTGAGTAGACGGCTAGGCTTGACATGGCTATTAGGAAGAGAACTCCGAGGTTTAGATCTGCTAGGGGAAATGGGAGTGGTAGTGGTGCTCAAGTGGTGAGGGCTAGGACAAGGGCTAGTACTGGTATCAGAATGAATAGAAGTGGGGAAGAGGTAGAGGGTCGGATGGGCTCTTTGGTAAATAGTTTCAGTCCGTCCGCAAATGGTTGAAGTAGGCCAAAAGGCCCGACAACGTTAGGGCCTTTGCGGGATTGTATGTAGCTTAGGATTTTCCGTTCTACTAGGGTTAGGAAGGCTACGGCAATCAGGATTGGGATGATGTATAGGAGGGATATAACGAGGCAGCTTAGTGTTGTTATTTGAATCATGGGTGAAGCTAGGGAGAGGATTTGAACCTCTGGGGAAAGGGCTTAAGCCTTCTGCACTTGCCGGGCTCTGCCACTCTAGCTGGTCCTTTTCTAGGATTGAAAGTGGTGGGGGAAGGCCCTCTTCACGGTTTAGTTGGTTTCACTGCTTAGAGGGGGGGGGCGTGCTTGTGGTATTGGCCCCACTTTCCCGGTCCTTTCGTACTGGGGAGAGTGTGTCATAGATAGAAACCGACCTGGATTGCTCCGGTCTGAACTCAGATCACGTAGGACTGTTAATCGTTGAACAAACGAACCCTTAATAGCGGCTGCACCATTAGGATGTCCTGATCCAACATCGAGGTCGTAAACCCCCCTGTCGATATGGGCTCTTGAGGGGGATTGCGCTGTTATCCCTGGGGTAGCTTGGTCCATTAATCAATTATATTGGGTCTGGTCACTGTTAGCACTTTGAGGGGTAGCTCTAGGTAAAGAGGTATGGTCTTGTTTTTGGAGGATTTGTTCTCCTCCAAGGTCGCCCCAACCGAAAAATATCGACCAGGCTCTGCGATGGTAGTGGCCCCAGTGGGGTTGATTGAGGATTCGCGGTGGTCGTTGATTTTTAAGTTCCACAGGGTCTTCTCGTCTTATGTTCACATCCCCGCTTTTGCACGGGGAGATCAATTTCACTGATTATCTGTGAGAGACAGTTAAGACCTCGTTTAGCCATTCATACAAGTCTCGATTTATGGGACAATTGATTGCGCTACCTTTGCACGGTTAGGATACCGCGGCCGTTAAACCTAAGTCACCGGGCAGGCATCACCTTCAATACTTGTTTAATTTGCTGAAGGCTATGTTTTTGGTAAACAGTCGGGCCTTATTAATTTGCCGAGTTCCTTTCACAGATTTTAATCGCTCTTATAGGCGCTCCTGAGTCGGGTTAACAGGGTTAGTTAATACGTGGTCTTGTAGGGGTTTTTGTATCTGTCTAGGTCTGTTAATAATGTTTCTATGTAAGCTTGCGCCGTTAGAGGGGTGTGGCCCTGAGTTACTTATTTTAGCATTAATTCTCCTATATTCATAGGTTGACCTGTTTGTGATAAGGGAATCATCTTATTTTGGTATTTTTAGGTGGTGGAGCTTTGACGCACTCTTTTTTGATGGCTGCTTTAGGGCCCACGGTAGGATCAGTAGTAAGAATTATCCGCTAGTCGAGGTTGTGTCCTTTTTTAATGGAGCTGTCCCTCCATTAAATAGCTCTTAATCATCTCATTAGGGTTCAGGATGTCCGGTAGGGAGGATTAAGGGGGAACTTAGATTCGTTTCACAGGTAACCAGCTATCACCCAGCTCGGTTGGCTTTTCACCTCTACTGACAAGTCATCCCACTCTTTTGCAACAGAGACGGGTTCGCTCTCTTTAACTGCTTGAAAGTAGCTCGCTTGGGTTTCGGGGGGGCAAACTTTAGTTCACTTTGCTTGGTTGTTCTCGCTAAACCATGATGCAAAAGGTACAAGGGTTGATCTTTGCTGTCTGTCGCTTTGATTGTTTCACTGCTATTTCATCTTTCCCTTACGGTACTGGGGTCTCTATCGCGTCTAAGTGTCTTTTCTATCGCCTATACTAAGACTGTAAAATGCTTTAGTTTAATTAGTTTAGTAAATTCTTTAGTTTTGGTGTACTATTTGTGTGGTTGAGCTAGAGGGGGGGCTTCAAGACGATCCGGTCTAGTAGATATCTTTCAGGTGTAAGCTGAGTGCTTTGGTGTTATAGCTACGTCTTGATATTCTAAGTACACCTTCCGGTACACTTACCTTGTTACGACTTACCTCATCTTCAGCGTATTTATGGTATTAGTTATGTGGGATGTGGCTTTTGAGGAGGGTGACGGGCGGTATGTACGTGCCCCAGGGCCGGCTTAAAGTAGGCTCTATTGTCCCACTTTACTGCTAAATCCGCCTTCCAGAAGTGGTTTCACGCTTCTTTCCGTGTGCCCTATGAATAGGGAATGTAGCCCATTTCTTCCACTCCATAGGCTATACCTTGACCTGTCTTATTAGCGGGGTGCTATTGTGTCCACTGTTGTGCTCTCATTCGAGGTGGGCTGGCGACGGCGGTATGTAGGCTGTGTTGGCAAGGGGTGGTTGGGTTAATCGGGGATTATCGATTGTAGAACAGGCTCCTCTAGGTGGGTTTGGGGCACCGCCAAGTCCTTAGAGTTTTAAGCGTTTGTGCTCGTAGTTCTCTGGCGGATACTTCGGTAAAGTAAGTATCAAGATTTAGGGCCAGGCATAGTGGGGTATCTAATCCCAGTTTGGGCCCTGGCTTTCGTGGGTTTAAATCAGTCGTTAGTTCCTAAGATCATCTTAATGGTGTGTTTAGGTGCATCTTGGGCTTATGACAGCTCAGTTGCATTTTGATCTTAGTTAGCTAGGATAGGCATTTTACCACTCTTTACGCCGTGTCAATAGGACGGTTGATTTGGGTTTCTTGTATGACCGCGGTGGCTGGCACAAGATTTACCAACCCTTGAAGTTAGGCTGTTGCTATAACTAAGTCAAGTTTGCACTCATTGCTTAATGTTAATTACTGCTGAATACCCGTGGGGGCGTGGCTTAGCGAGGCGTCTTGGGCTACTACTTGGGTGTGCCTGATACCCGCTCCTCAAGGCCTGTATGGGGGTAGGTGGTCGAGGGCGTTTACACTGGGGCGCGGATACTTGCATGTATATATTTAGCAAAAACCAACCGTAAGGTTAGGACTAAGTCTTTTGTCCGCAGGCATGTTTTATGCCATCTTGGCAACTTCAGTGCCATGCTTTGTGTTAAGCTATGTGGACGGGGGTGTGGTTAGCTGATAGTTGAGTGGTGAGTGAGAGTGAAGTATATGAAATTATTGCTTGTGTTTACTATTTTTAGTACTGGAGTTTCTCTAATAAGTTTAAGTTATTTTGTATGTGTTTGTGTGTATATATACATCGTTCCGATGATGTCATGGAAGGGATGATTAATGGAGTTTTAGAGGTAGTTTGCTGGGATTGGGCGATGAAGGTTTATGCTACATGGTGGTTAGCGAAAGTTTACTGGTTTAGTTTGTGAAGCGCAGGGGTTGAGCTTAATGATTTGTTGTTTTGTGCTATGTCCAACGAGCATTCATCCAATAGCCCCATTTAACCCGGAGGGTGGAGGTAACATTAACTGAATGTGGTCAAAGTGCATCAGTGTCAGGATGATTCCCCATATACGCCAACCGTCTCATCGAGGGACCCTTGAAATATAGGATAGGCCGTGAGGCAGGTGTGTCCAGGCTTAGATTGTGGGACCCCCGAGATCACTGGGAATAGCCACCTGTGAGGTAACCCCGGAAAAAATAAGAGGAACCAGAGGCGCCAAAAAGCTGGAACATGCCGCGATTACGCATTGAGAAGGTGAAAGTACTCACAGATGCCACTTTGAAGGGCAAGGAGGGGTGAGTGAACCCAATGGATGGCCCTGACCGAGGAACCAGAGGCGCAAAAATGTGAGGAGGGCGAGGGGTTTAGGGGGAACGTATGGGCCTGAAGCTAGTCATACCGGACATTATGTGCAACGGGTTGCTGATTTCACGTGAGGAGTACGATTAATAAATCCGTCTGATACGAACTGCATGAGATATGTGGTGGAGAGTTGTTGTTGGAGCATGTCCTGTGAGCATTCATTAAAATGGGGTCTTGTTATGCGCTTGAGTGGAGTTGTATTGGGTGTTGTGGGGTATGGTCCTAGAACATTCATGCCGGGTGGTTTGGTAGGAGTGTGTTTAAGGGTTTAATGGCCGTGTACATGTATGGGTTTAGCACCTGCTTATAAGATAGTCCGTATATAATGTATATTACTGGTACTATAGTATGTATGTATATGGGGTATATAAATTTATGCACGAATATGCATAACCAAATACCCCCGCCTCGGGGGGGGAGGGGGGGGGGGGTTAAGCATAATGGCATAGATGGGGTAGAATTATTGGGGGCTTGCGGTTAGTTCCTGTAGTTGAGAACAATGGCGGCTTTTCGAGCCGCAGGCCTCGGGTAGTGTCCGGGCAGGAATAATGACTTATTTTATGTTTTTTTTAGGGATTTGCTTTGCGGTGGGTGTTTTGGGTGTGGCGTCGAATCCTTCGCCGTATTATGGGGTTGTTGGTTTGGTGTTAGCGTCTGTGGCGGGGTGCGGGTGGTTGCTGGGCCTTGGGGTTTCGTTCGTGGCTTTAGTGCTGTTTATGGTGTATTTGGGGGGTATGCTGGTGGTGTTTGTTTATTCAGTAGCTTTAGCAGCGGAGCCTTTCCCTGGGGCTTGGGGGGATTGACGGGTGATTGGATGTGCAGTAGCGTTTGTGGCAATTGTTTTTGGGGGGTTGGTGTTTGGGGGGTTTATGGGGGCTTGGAAGTTCGGGGTTTCTACTGTGAATAATGTTGGGGTGTTTGTTGTTCGGTCGGATTTTAGTGGAGTTTCCATGTTTTATTCACATGGGGCAGGGATGTTTTTAGTGGCGGGTTGGGGGCTGTTGTTGACTTTGTTTGTTGTATTGGAGCTTGTGCGGGGGTTGTCGCGGGGTGCTATTCGGGCGGTTTAGGGGTTAGGGTCAGAGAATAGTTTATTGAAAATGCCAGCTTTGGGAGCTGGAGATAAAGGTTTGAGTCCTTTTTTTCTGAGTTTGGGGTACTCTAAGAAGTGGTAAGTCTTCAATCTTTGGTTTACAAGACCAATGTTTTTATAAACTATTAGAGTATTTAGCAGTTGAGTATTTTGTTTTCTAGGGTGCTTGCGGCGGGGAGGAGAAATAGGAGGATAGTGAAGTAGGCGATTGAAGCGAGTTGGCCGATGATGATGAATGGGTGTTCGACGGGTTGGCTTCCTACTCATGTTAGGACGAGGAGGTCGGCGACTAGTACTCAGAATAGGAGCTGGGAGAGTGGTCGGAATGTTATTGCTCGTTGTTTTGATTTGTGCAGGAATGGGATTAGGAATAGGATCAGTACGGAGGCGGCCAGTGCTAATACGCCTCCTAGTTTATTTGGGATTGAACGTAGGATGGCGTAGGCGAATAGGAAGTATCATTCTGGCTTGATGTGTGGTGGGGTTACTAGTGGGTTTGCTGGGGTGAAGTTTTCTGGGTCTCCCAGGAGGTTAACCGCTCATGCTTCTTTCTTATGAGACGTTAGTAAACCAATTACATAGCCTTGTCAAGACTAAATCACAGGTAAAAATCCTGTACATCTCATGTGGCCAACCACTCCCAACTAGGATTCCAAGACGCCTCATCACCCATCATAGAAGAACTCGTTGAATTCCACGACCACGCCCTAATCGTTGCCCTAGCTATCTGCAGCCTAGTTCTCTACCTTTTAGCCCACATACTAACAGAAAAACTCTCGTCCAATGCTGTAGACGCCCAAGAAGTAGAGCTGATCTGGACAATCCTACCTGCTATCGTCCTGGTACTCCTCGCCCTCCCATCCCTACAAATCCTCTACATAATGGACGAAATCGACGAACCAGACCTCACCCTAAAAGCCATCGGCCACCAATGATACTGAAGCTACGAATACACAGACTTCAAAGACCTATCATTCGACTCCTACATAGTGCCCACCCCAGACTTACCCAACGGCCACTTCCGACTGCTAGAAGTTGACCACCGCGTAGTTATCCCAATAGAATCCCCCATCCGCGTGATCATTACTGCAGGAGACGTACTCCACTCCTGAGCAGTCCCAACGCTCGGAGTTAAAACAGACGCAATCCCAGGCCGACTAAACCAAACTTCATTCATTACCACCCGGCCTGGGATTTTTTACGGACAATGCTCAGAAATTTGCGGGGCTAATCACAGCTACATACCCATTGTAGTAGAATCAACCCCACTCCCACATTTCGAGGCCTGATCGTCCCTTCTATCATCATCCTAATCATTAAGAAGCTATGCAACAGCACTAGCCTTTTAAGCTAGCCAAAGAGGGACTTCCCCCTCCTTAATGATATGCCACAGCTTAACCCCGCACCATGATTTTCAATCATAATTATAACCTGATTAACCCTAGCACTCCTCATCCAACCAAAACTACTAGCCTTCACCACAACCAACCCCCCATCAAATAAGACCTCCCTCACTACCAAACCCACACCATGATCCTGACCATGAACCTAAGCTTCTTTGACCAATTTTCCAGCCCCAATCTATTCGGCATCCCCTTAATCCTACTATCCCTACTCTTCCCAGCCCTACTATTCCCGTCCCCAAACAACCGATGAATCGACAACCGCCTTTCTACTATCCAAACATGACTCCTTCACCTAATCACAAAACAACTAATAGTCCCACTCAACAAAAATGGCCACAAATGAGCCATAATATTTACATCCCTAATAATCATACTTCTTACAATCAACCTTCTAGGCCTCCTTCCATATACATTCACCCCAACCACCCAACTATCTATGAACATAGCCCTAGCCTTCCCACTATGGCTCGCCACACTACTAACAGGCCTACGAAACCAACCATCAGCCTCTTTAGCCCACCTATTACCCGAAGGTACCCCTACACCCCTAATCCCCGCACTAATCCTGATCGAAACAACCAGCCTACTAATCCGCCCCCTAGCCCTCGGAGTCCGCCTTACAGCCAACCTTACAGCAGGACACTTACTCATCCAACTCATCTCTACAGCCTCCATTGCATTAATACCCACCCTTCCTGCAGTATCCATCCTAACAATAATCATCCTACTACTCCTAACCATCCTAGAAGTAGCAGTAGCCATAATCCAGGCCTACGTCTTCGTGCTCCTTCTAAGCCTATACTTACAAGAAAACATCTAATGGCACACCAAGCACACTCATACCACATAGTTGACCCAAGCCCTTGACCAATCTTCGGGGCAGCCGCCGCCCTACTCACAACCTCAGGATTAATCATGTGATTCCACTACAACTCATCCATACTACTAACCCTAGGCCTCATCTCAATACTCCTAGTAATACTCCAATGATGACGAGACATTGTACGAGAAAGCACCTTCCAAGGCCATCACACTCCCACAGTCCAAAAAGGCCTACGATACGGCATAATCCTTTTCATCACATCCGAAGCATTCTTCTTCTTAGGGTTCTTCTGAGCGTTCTTCCACTCGAGCCTGGCCCCAACCCCAGAACTAGGAGGCCAATGACCCCCAACAGGAATTAAACCACTCAACCCGATAGAAGTCCCCCTACTAAACACAGCCATCCTACTAGCCTCAGGCGTTACCGTAACGTGAGCCCATCACAGCATCACAGAAGGAAACCGAAAACACGCCATCCACGCCCTAACCCTAACGATCCTCCTGGGATTCTACTTCACAGCCCTACAAGCAATAGAATACCACGAAGCCCCATTCTCAATCGCCGATAGCGTCTACGGATCTACCTTCTTCGTTGCCACTGGATTCCACGGACTCCACGTAATCATCGGATCCTCCTTCCTGACCGTCTGCCTCTTCTGACTGATCAAGTTCCACTTTACATCAGACCACCACTTCGGATTCGAGGCAGCAGCCTGATACTGACACTTCGTAGACGTCATCTGACTATTCCTCTACATAACCATCTACTGATGAGGATCTTGCTCTTCTAGTATATTAATTACAATTGACTTCCAATCTCTAGAATCTGGTATAAACCCAGAGGAGAGCAATGAACGCACTCATGTTCATATTCGCCCTATCATCAATCCTAAGCGCCGCCCTAACCGCATTAAACTTCTGACTCGCCCAAATAAACCCCGACTCAGAGAAACTCTCACCGTACGAATGTGGATTCGACCCACTTGGATCTGCTCGATTACCATTCTCAGTCCGATTCTTCCTCAGTAGCCATCCTGTTCGTCCTATTCGACCTAGAAATCGCCCTCCTACTCCCCCTGCCATGAGCCGTCCAACTCCAATCCCCCCTAATGACCCTCACCTGAACTGTAGTGATCCTCCTTCTCCTAACACTCGGACTGGCCTACGAGTGAATTCAAGGGGGCCTAGAATGAGCAGAATAACAGAAAGTTAGTCTAACCAAAAAGATAGCTGGTTTCGACCCAGCAGATTACAGCCAACCCTGTAACTTTCTTATGTCGCCCCTACATTTAAGCTTCTACTCAGCCTTCATTTTCAGCGGACTAGGACTAGCCTTCCACCGAACCCACCTAGTATCCGCCCTACTATGCCTTGAAAGCATAATATTATCGATATTCGTAGGCCTATCAATATGATCCATCGAAAACCAAGTCTCCTCATTCACCATGGTACCAATTCTCATGCTAACCTTCTCAGCGTGTGAGGCGGGCACAGGCCTGGCCATCCTAGTAGCCTCCACCCGCACACATGGCTCCGACCATCTACACAACCTAAACCTCCTGCAATGCTAAAAATCATCCTACCCACAATCATACTTCTTCCAACAGCCCTGCTGTCTCCACCAAAATTTCTATGGACTAACACCACCTTATACAGCCTCCTAATCGCTGCCCTAAGCCTACAGTGATTAATCCCAACCTACTACCCCTACAAATTTTTATCCAACTGAACAGGAATTGACCAAATCTCATCCCCCCTCCTAGTACTATCCTGCTGACTACTCCCACTCATAATCATAGCAAGCCAAAACCACCTGCAACAAGAACCCCTACAACGCAAACGAATCTTTATCTCAACCTTAGTCGCAGTCCAGCCATTCATCCTACTAGCCTTTTCCACCACAGAACTAGCACTATTTTACATCTCATTTGAAGCAACCCTCATTCCCACCCTAATCTTAATCACCCGATGGGGGAACCAACCAGAACGCCTAAGCGCTGGCATCTACCTGCTATTCTACACGCCAGTAAGCTCTCTACCCCTGCTAATCACAATCATACACCTATACGTGAAAATTGGCACCCTGCACCTGCCAACCCTACAACTAACCCACCCAACCCTATCCACCTCATGGACAGGAATACTATCAGGTCTAGCACTGCTCATAGCATTCATAGTAAAAGCCCCACTATACGGCCTACACCTCTGACTGCCAAAAGCCCACGTAGAAGCACCCATCGCAGGCTCAATACTCCTCGCCGCCCTACTACTAAAGCTAGGAGGATACGGAATTATACGAGTCACTCTATTTATGGGCCCACTGTCCAACCTCCTGCACTACCCCTTCCTAACCCTGGCCCTATGAGGCGCCCTAATGACTAGCTCAATCTGCCTACGACAGACAGACCTAAAATCACTAATCGCTTATTCATCCGTTAGCCACATAGGCCTAGTTATCGCCGCAGGAATAATCCAAACCCACTGATCATTCTCAGGGGCAATGATCCTAATAATTTCCCATGGACTAACTTCCTCCATACTATTCTGCCTAGCCAACACAAACTATGAACGTACGCACAGCCGAATTCTACTACTCACACGAGGCCTACAACCTCTCCTACCACTCATAGCTACCTGATGATTGCTGGCCAATCTAACAAACATAGCCTTACCCCCAACAACAAACCTCATAGCAGAGCTAACCATTATAATCACCTTATTCAACTGATCTGCCTTCACGATCATCCTAACAGGAATCGCAACCCTACTAACCGCCTCCTACACCTTATTCATACTACTAATGACCCAACGAGGCTCAATCCCCTCCCACATCACATCTATGCAAAACTCAACCACGCGAGAACACCTGCTCATAACACTCCACATTATCCCAATATTCCTCCTAATCCTCAAACCCGAACTGATCTCCGGAATCCCCTCATGCAAGTATAGTTTAAACCAAACATTAGACTGTGATTCTAAGAATAGAAGTTCAAACCTTCTTACCTGCCGAGGGGAGGGTTTAACCAACAAGAGCTGCTAACTCTTACATCTGAGCCTAAAACCTCAGCCCCCTTACTTTTAAAGGATAACAGCAATCCACTGGTCTTAGGAACCACCCATCTTGGTGCAAATCCAAGTAAAAGTAGTGAACCCCACACTACTAATCAACTCCCTCACACTACTCACGCTGACAATCCTCCTAACCCCAATCATCCTGCCATTTCTATTTAAAAACTTTAAAAACACCCCACAAGCCACCACCCGCGCTGTTAAAACCGCATTCCTAATTAGCCTAGCCCCTACAACCGCATTCATCTACTCGGGAGTAGAATCTGTCACCTGCCACTGGGAGTGAAAATTCATTATAAACTTTAAAATCCCCCTGAGCCTAAAAATAGACCAATACTCAATAACATTTCTTCCAATCGCCCTATTTGTAACATGATCAATCCTACAATTCGCCATATGATACATGGCCTCAGAGCCATACGTAACAAAATTTTTCACCTACCTACTGACATTCCTAGTCGCCATACTCCTCCTAACAACCGCAAACAACATATTCCTCCTATTCGTAGGCTGGGAAGGAGTACGAATCATGTCCTTCCTTCTCATCGGCTGATGACAAGGCCGAGCAGATGCCAACACCGCCGCCCTACAAGCCGTAATCTACAACCGAATCGGAGACGTCGGACTGATCCTGAGCATAGCATGACTAGCTTCAACATTCAACACCTGAGAGATCCAACAAGCCGTACACCCCCACCAAACCCCAATCCTCCCCCTCATAGGATTAATCCTCGCAGCCGCAGGAAAATCCGCCCAATTTGGACTCCACCCATGACTGCCCGCAGCAATAGAAGGCCCCACCCCAGTATCAGCCCTACTGCACTCCAGTACCATAGTAGTAGCCGGAATCTTCCTGCTCATCCGCATGCACCCCCTGCTAGCCACCAACCAGACAGCCCTAACTGCCTGCCTATGCCTAGGTGCTCTATCAACCCTATTCGCTGCCACATGCGCCCTAACCCAAAATGACATCAAAAAAATCATTGCTTTCTCAACATCCAGCCAACTAGGACTAATAATAGTCACTATCGGACTAAACCTCCCACAACTAGCCTTCCTACACATCTCAACCCATGCCTTCTTTAAAGCCATACTATTCCTATGCTCAGGGTCTATCATCCACAACCTAAACGGAGAACAAGATATCCGAAAGATAGGAGGCCTACAGAAAATACTCCCAGTCACTACTTCCTGCCTAACCATCGGAAACCTGGCGCTGATAGGAACCCCATTCCTAGCCGGATTCTACTCAAAAGACCTCATCATCGAAAGCTTAAACACATCATACCTAAATACTTGAGCCCTACTCCTAACCCTTATAGCCACAGCATTCACCGCAACCTACAGCATCCGCATAACCATCCTAGTCCAAGCTGGACAAACCCGAATCCCCCCAATAGTATCAATAAACGAAAACAACCCACTAATCACCGCCCCCCTAACCCGACTCGCCCTAGGCAGCATTACAGCAGGAATAATCATTACCTCTTTCATCACACCAACCAAAACCCCCCCAATAACCATACCCCTTATCACCAAAACTGCTGCCATCCTCATAACAATCCTAGGAATCATCCTAGCCCTAGAACTATCGAACATAACACACACCCTCACTCACCCCAAACCAAACCCCCTCATAAACTTCTCCTCTGCATTAGGGTACTTCAACCCCCTAGTACACCGATTCTTCTCCAAAAACCTACTAGAAAAGGGACAAAACATTGCCCTACACTTGATCGACCTCTCCTGACTCAAAAAAATAGGGCCAGAGGGCCTTGCTGAACTACAAGTAGCCGCAAGCAAAGCCGCAACCTCAATACACACAGGGCTAATTAAGGCCTACCTAGGATCCTTCGCCCTCTCCATCCTGGTAATAATCCTAATAACACACAGACTCACTAATGGCCCCTAACATCCGCAAATCCCATCCCCTACTAAAAATAATCAACAACTCCCTAATCGACCTACCCGCCCCCTCCAACATCTCTGCCTGATGAAACTTCGGCTCCCTTCTAGCCATCTGCTTAGCCACACAAATCCTAACAGGCCTGCTACTAGCCATACACTACACCGCAGACACTTCACTCGCCTTCTCCTCAGTAGCTCACACATGCCGAGACGTCCAGTACGGATGGCTCATCCGCAACCTCCACGCCAACGGTGCTTCGCTCTTCTTTATCTGCATCTACTTACACATCGGACGAGGCCTCTACTACGGCTCCTACCTATACAAAGAAACCTGAAACACAGGAGTAATCCTCCTACTCACCCTAATAGCAACTGCCTTCGTAGGGTATGTCCTACCATGAGGACAAATGTCATTCTGAGGGGCCACCGTAATCACCAACCTATTCTCAGCCATCCCGTACATTGGGCAAACTCTAGTAGAATGAGCCTGAGGAGGATTCTCAGTAGACAATCCAACCTTAACCCGATTCTTCGCCATCCACTTCCTACTGCCCTTCCTAATTGCAGGAATCACCCTAGTCCACCTAACCTAATGCAGTTGGCTTGAAACCCATCCCCAGTGGTGCAAGTACACTCTCTGAATTCACTGAAGTGCATCCCCAGTGGTGCCAGTGCACTCTCTGGACTCACTGCACTGCATCCCCAGTGGTGCCAGTGCAATCTCTGGACTCACTGTAGTGCATCCCCAGTGGTGCCAGTGCACTCTCTGGACTCACTGCAGTGCATCCCCAGTGGTGCCAGTGCACTCTCTGGACTCACAGCAGTGCATCCCCAGTGGTGCCAGTGTACTCTCTGGACTCACTGCACTGCATCCCCAGTGGTGCCAATGCACTCTCTGGACTCACTGCACTGCATCCCCAGTGGTGCCAGTGCACTCTCTGGACTCACTGCACTGCATCCCCAGTGGTGCCAGTGACGTCTCTGGACTCACTGCACTGCATCCCCACTGCTGCCAGTGCACTCTCTGGACTCACTGCACTGCATCCCCGGTGGTGCCAGTGCACTCTCTGGACTCACTGCACTGCATCCCCAGTGGTGCCAGTGCACTCTCTCGAGTCACTGCACTACATCCCCAGTGGTGCCAGTGCACTCACTGGACTCACTGTACTGCATCATCGGTGGTGCCAGTGCACTCTCTGGACTCACTGCACTGCATCCCCAGTGGTGCCAGTGCACTCTCTGGACTCACTGCACTGCAGGCCCAGTGGTACCAGTGCACTCTCTGGACTCACTGTACTGCATCACCAGTGGTGCCAGTGCACTCTCTGGACTCACTGCACTGCATCCCCAGTGGTTCCAGTGCATTCACTGGACTCACTGTACTGCATCTCCAGTGGTGCCAGTGCACTCTCTGGACTCACTGCACTGCATCCCCAGTGGTGCCAGTGAGCTCTCTGGACTCACTGCACTGCATCCCCAGTGGTGCCAGTGTACTCACAGGATTCACTGCACTGCATCCCCAGTGGTGCTAGTGCACTCTCTGGACTCACTGCAGTGCATCCCCAGTAGTGCCAGTGCACTCTCTGGACTCACTGAAGTGCATTCTCAGTGGTGCCAGTGCACTCTCTGGGCTCACTGAAGTGCATCCCCAGTGGTGCCAGTACACTCACTGGACTCACTGCAGTGCATCGCCAGTGGTGCCAGTGCACTCTCTGGACTCACTGCACTGCATCCCCAGTGGTGCCAGTGCACTCTCTGCACTCACTGCACTGCATCCACAGTGGTGCCAGTGCGCTCTCTGGAGTCACAGCACTGCATCCCCAGTGGTGCCAGTGCAATCTCTGGACTCACTGCACTGCATCCCCAGTGGTGCCAGTGCACTCTCTGGACTCACTGAAGTGCATCACCAGTGGTGCCATTGCACTCTCTGCACTCACTGCACTGCATCCCCAGTGGTGCCAGTGCACTCACTGGACTGACTGCACTGCATCCCCAGTGGTGCCAGTGCGCTCTCCGGAGTCACAGCACTGCATCCCCAGTGGTGCCAGTGCACTCACTGGACACACTGTACTGCAACACAGGTGGTGCCAGTGCACTCTCTGCACTCACTGCACAGCATCCCCAGTGGTGCCAGTGCATTCACTGGACTCACTGGACTGCATCACCAGTGGTGCCAGTGCACTCTCTGGACTCAATGCACTACATCCCCTGTGGTGCCAGTGCACTCTCTGGACTCACGGCACTGCATCCCCAGTGGTGCCAGTGTACTCTCTGGACTCACTGCAGTGCATCCCCAGTGGTGCCAGAGCACTCTCTGGACTCACTGCACTGCATCCCCAGTGGTGCCAGTGCACTCTCTGGACTCACTGCACTGTATCCGCAGTGGTGTCAGTGCACTCTCTGTACTCACTGAAGTGCATCCCCAGTGGTGCCAGTGCACTCTCTGGACTCACTGCACTGCATCCCCAGTGGTGCCAGTGCACTCTCTGGACTCACTGCACTGCATCCCCAGTGGTGCCAGTGCAATCTCTGGACTCACTGTAGTGCATCCCCAGTGGTGCCAGTGCACTCTCTGGACTCACTGCAGTGCATCCCCAGTGGTGCCAGTGCACTCTCTGGACTCACAGCAGTGCATCCCCAGTGGTGCCAGTGCACTCTCTGGACTCACTGCACTGCATCCCCAGTGGTGCCAATGCACTCTCTGGACTCACTGCACTGCATCCCCAGTGGTGCCAGTGCACTCTCTGGACTCACTGCACTGCATCCCCAGTGGTGCCAGTGCACTCTCTGGACTCACTGCACTGCATCCCCAGTGGTGCCAGTGAAGTCTCTGGACTCACTGCACTGCATCCCCACTGCTGCCAGTGCACTCTCTGGACTCACTGCACTGCATCCCCGGTGGTGCCAGTGCACTCTCTGGACTCACTGCACTGCATCCCCAGTGGTGCCAGTGCACTCTCTCGAGTCACTGCACTACATCCCCAGTGGTGCCAGTGCACTCACTGGACTCACTGTACTGCATCATCGGTGGTGCCAGTGCACTCTCTGGACTCACTGCACTGCATCCCCAGTGGTGCCAGTGCACTCTCTGGACTCACTGCACTGCAGGCCCAGTGGTACCAGTGCACTCTCTGGACTCACTGTACTGCATCACCAGTGGTGCCAGTGCACTCTCTGGACTCACTGCACTGCATCCCCAGTGGTTCCAGTGCATTCACTGGACTCACTGTACTGCATCTCCAGTGGTGCCAGTGCACTCTCTGGACTCACTGCACTGCATCCCCAGTGGTGCCAGTGAGCTCTCTGGACTCACTGCACTGCATCCCCAGTGGTGCCAGTGTACTCACAGGATTCACTGCACTGCATCCCCAGTGGTGCTAGTGCACTCTCTGGACTCACTGCAGTGCATCCCCAGTGGTGCCAGTGCACTCTCTGGACTCACTGAAGTGCATTCTCAGTGGTGCCAGTGCACTCTCTGGGCTCACTGAAGTGCATCCCCAGTGGTGCCAGTACACTCACTGGACTCACTGCACTGCATCCCCAGTGGTGCCAGTGCACTCTCTGGACTCACTGCACTGCATCCCCAGTGGTGCCAGTGCACTCTCTGGACTCACTGCACTGCATCCCCAGTGGTGCCAGTGCAATCTCTGGACTCACTGTAGTGCATCCCCAGTGGTGCCAGTGCACTCTCTGGACACACTGCAGTGCATCCCCAGTGGTGCCAGTGCACTCTCTGGACTCACAGCAGTGCATCCCCAGTGGTGCCAGTGCACTCTCTGGACTCACTGCACTGCATCCCCAGTGGTGCCAATGCACTCTCTGGACTCACTGCACTGCATCCCCAGTGGTGCCAGTGCACTCTCTGGACTCACTGCACTGCATCCCCAGTGGTGCCAGTGCACTCTCTGGACTCACTGCACTGTATCCCCAGTGGTGCCAGTGACGTCTCTGGACTCACTGTAGTGCATCCCCAGTGGTGCCAGTGCACTCTCTGGACTCACTGCACTGCATCCCCGGTGGTGCCAGTGCACTCTCTGGACTCACTGCACTGCATCCCCAGTGGTGCCAGTGCACTCTCTTGAGTCACTGCACTACATCCCCAGTGGTGCCAGTGCACTCACTGGACTCACTGTACTGCATCATCGGTGGTGCCAGTGCACTCTCTGGACTCACTTCAGTGCATCCCCAGTGGTGCCAGTGCACTCTCTGGACTCACTGCACTGCAGGCCCAGTGGTACCAGTGCACTCTCTGGACTCACTGTACTGCATCACCAGTGGTGCCAGTGCACTCTCTGGACTCACTGCCCTGCATCCCCAGTGGTTCCAGTGCATTCACTGGACTCACTGTACTGCATCTCCAGTGGTGCCAGTGAACTCTCTGGACTCACTGCACTGCATCCCCAGTGGTGCCAGTGAGCTCTCTGGACTCACTGCACTGCATCCCCAGTGGTGCCAGTGTACTCACAGGATTCACTGCACTGCATCCCCAGTGGTGCTAGTGCACTCTCTGGACTCACTGCAGTGCATCCCCAGTGGTGCCAGTGCACTCTCTGGACTCACTGAAGTGCATTCTCAGTGGTGCCAGTGCACTCTCTGGGCTCACTGAAGTGCATCCCCAGTGGTGCCAGTACACTCACTGGACTCACTGCAGTGCATCGCCAGTGGTGCCAGTGCACTCTCTGGACTCACTGCACTGCATCCCCAGTGGTGCCAGTGCACTCTCTGGACTCACTGCACTGCATCCACAGTGGTGCCAGTGCGCTCTCTGGAGTCACAGCACTGCATCCCCAGTGGTGCCAGTGCAATCTCTGGACTCACTGCACTGCATCCCCAGTGGTGCCAGTGCACTCTCTGTACTCACTGAAGTGCATCCCCAGTGGTGCCAGTGCACTCTCTGGACTCACTGCACTGCATCCCCAGTGGTGCCAGTGCACTCACTGGACTGACTGCACTGCATCCCCAGTGGTGCCAGTGCGCTCTCCGGAGTCACAGCACTGCATCCCCAGTGGTGCCAGTGCACTCACTGGACACACTGTACTGCAACACAGGTGGTGCCAGTGCACTCTCTGCACTCACTGCACAGCATCCCCAGTGGTGCCAGTGCATTCACTGGACTCACTGGACTGCATCACCAGTGGTGCCAGTGCACTCTCTGGACTCAATGCACTACATCCCCTGTGGTGCCAGTGCACTCTCTGGACTCACGGCACTGCATCCCCAGTGGTGCCAGTGTACTCTCTGGACTCACTGCACTGCATCCCCAGTGGTGCCAGAGCACTCTCTGGACTCACTGCACTGCATCCCCAGTGGTGCCAGTGCACTCTCTGGACTCACTGCACTGTATCCGCAGTGGTGTCAGTGCACTCTCTGTACTCACTGAAGTGCATCCCCAGTGGTGCCAGTGCACTCTGTGGACTCACTGCACTGCATCCCCAGTGGTGCCAGTGCACTCTCTGGACTCACTGCACTGCATCCCCAGTGGTGCCAGTGCAATCTCTGGACTCACTGTAGTGCATCCCCAGTGGTGCCAGTGCACTCTCTGGACTCACTGCGCTGCATCCCCAGTGGTGCCAGTGCACTCTCTGGACTCACAGCAGTGCATCCCCAGTGGTGCCAGTGCACTCTCTGGACTCACTGCACTGCATCCCCAGTGGTGCCAATGCACTCTCTGGACTCACTGCACTGCATCCCCAGTGGTGCCAGTGCACTCTCTGGACTCACTGCACTGCATCCCCAGTGGTGCCAGTGCACTCTCTGGACTCACTGCACTGCATCCCCAGTGGTGCCAGTGAGCTCTCTGGACTCACTGCACTGCATCCCGAGTGGTGCCAGTGTACTCACAGGATTCACTGCACTGCATCCCCAGTGGTGCTAGTGCACTCTCTGGACTCACTGCAGTGCATCCCCAGTGGTGCCAGTGCACTCTCTGGACTCACTGAAGTGCATTCTCAGTGGTGCCAGTGCACTCTCTGGGCTCACTGAAGTGCATCCCCAGTGGTGCCAGTACACTCACTGGACTCACTGCACTGCATCCCCAGTGGTGCCAGTGCACTCTCTGGACTCACTGCACTGCATCCCCAGTGGTGCCAGTGCACTCTCTGGACTCACTGCACTGCATCGCCAGTGGTGCCAGTGCACTCTCTGGACTCACTGCACTGTATCCGCAGTGGTGTCAGTGCACTCTCTGTACTCACTGAAGTGCATCCCGAGTGGTGCCAGTGCACTCTCTGGACTCACTGCACTGCATCCCCAGTGGTGCCAGTGCACTCTCTGGACTCACTGCACTGCATCCCCAGTGGTGCCAGTGCAATCTCTGGACTCACTGTAGTGCATCACCAGTGGTGCCAGTGCACTCTCTGGACACACTGCAGTGCATCCCCAGTGGTGCCAGTGCACTCTCTGGACTCACAGCAGTGCATCCCCAGTGGTGCCAGTGCACTCTCTGGACTCACTGCACTGCATCCCCAGTGGTGCCAATGCACTCTCTGGACTCACCGCACTGCATCCCCAGTGGTGCCAGTGCACTCTCTGGACTCACTGCACTTCATCCCCAGTGGTGCCAGTGCACTCTCTGGACTCACTGCACTGCATCCCCAGTGGTGCCAGTGACGTCTCTGGACTCACTGTAGTGCATCCCCAGTGGTGCCAGTGCACTCTCTGGACTCACTGCACTGCATCCCCGGTGGTGCCAGTGCACTCTCTGGACTCACTGCACTGCATCCCCAGTGGTGCCAGTGCACTCTCTTGAGTCACTGCACTACATCCCCAGTGGTGCCAGTGCACTCACTGGACTCACTGTACTGCATCATCGGTGGTGCCAGTGCACTCTCTGGACTCACTTCAGTGCATCCCCAGTGGTGCCAGTGCACTCTCTGGACTCACTGCACTGCAGGCCCAGTGGTACCAGTGCACTCTCTGGACTCACTGTACTGCATCACCAGTGGTGCCAGTGCACTCTCTGGACTCACTGCCCTGCATCCCCAGTGGTTCCAGTGCATTCACTGGACTCACTGTACTGCATCTCCAGTGGTGCCAGTGCACTCTCTGGACTCACTGCACTGCATCCCCAGTGGTGCCAGTGAGCTCTCTGGACTCACTGCACTGCATCCCCAGTGGTGCCAGTGTACTCACAGGATTCACTGCACTGCATCCCCAGTGGTGCTAGTGCACTCTCTGGACTCACTGCAGTGCATCCCCAGTGGTGCCAGTGCACTCTCTGGACTCACTGAAGTGCATTCTCAGTGGTGCCAGTGCACTCTCTGGGCTCACTGAAGTGCATCCCCAGTGGTGCCAGTACACTCACTGGACTCACTGCAGTGCATCGCCAGTGGTGCCAGTGCACTCTCTGGACTCACTGCACTGCATCCCCAGTGGTGCCAGTGCACTCTCTGCACTCACTGCACTGCATCCACAGTGGTGCCAGTGCGCTCTCTGGAGTCACAGCACTGCATCCCCAGTGGTGCCAGTGCAATCTCTGGACTCACTGCACTGCATCCCCAGTGGTGCCAGTGCACTCTCTGTACTCACTGAAGTGCATCCCCAGTGGTGCCAGTGCACTCTCTGGACTCACTGCACTGCATCCCCAGTGGTGCCAGTGCACTCACTGGACTGACTGCACTGCATCCCCAGTGGTGCCAGTGCGCTCTCCGGAGTCACAGCACTGCATCCCCAGTGGTGCCAGTGCACTCACTGGACACACTGTACTGCAACACAGGTGGTGCCAGTGCACTCTCTGCACTCACTGCACAGCATCCCCAGTGGTGCCAGTGCATTCACTGGACTCACTGGACTGCATCACCAGTGGTGCCAGTGCACTCTCTGGACTCAATGCACTACATCCCCTGTGGTGCCAGTGCACTCTCTGGACTCACGGCACTGCATCCCCAGTGGTGCCAGTGTACTCTCTGGACTCACTGCACTGCATCCCCAGTGGTGCCAGAGCACTCTCTGGACTCACTGCACTGCATCCCCAGCGGTGCCAGTGCACTCTCTGGACTCACTGCACTGTATCCGCAGTGGTGTCAGTGCACTCTCTGTACTCACTGAAGTGCATCCCCAGTGGTGCCAGTGCACTCTCTGGACTCACTGCACTGCATCCCCAGTGGTGCCAGTGCACTCTCTGGACTCACTGCACTGCATCCCCAGTGGTGCCAGTGCAATCTCTGGACTCACTGTAGTGCATCCCCAGTGGTGCCAGTGCACTCTCTGGACTCACTGCGCTGCATCCCCAGTGGTGCCAGTGCACTCTCTGGACTCACAGCAGTGCATCCCCAGTGGTGCCAGTGCACTCTCTGGACTCACTGCACTGCATCCCCAGTGGTGCCAATGCACTCTCTGGACTCACTGCACTGCATCCCCAGTGGTGCCAGTGCACTCTCTGGACTCACTGCACTGCATCCCCAGTGGTGCCAGTGCACTCTCTGGACTCACTGCACTGCATCCCCAGTGGTGCCAGTGAAGTCTCTGGACTCACTGCACTGCATCCCCACTGCTGCCAGTGCACTCTCTGGACTCACTGCACTGCATCCCCGGTGGTGCCAGTGCACTCTCTGGACTCACTGCACTGCATCCCCAGTGGTGCCAGTGCACTCTCTCGAGTCACTGCACTACATCCCCAGTGGTGCCAGTGCACTCACTGGACTCACTGTACTGCATCATCGGTGGTGCCAGTGCACTCTCTGGACTCACTGCACTGCATCCCCAGTGGTGCCAGTGCACTCTCTGGACTCACTGCACTGCAGGCCCAGTGGTACCAGTGCACTCTCTGGACTCACTGTACTGCATCACCAGTGGTGCCAGTGCACTCTCTGGACTCACTGCACTGCATCCCCAGTGGTTCCAGTGCATTCACTGGACTCACTGTACTGCATCTCCAGTGGTGCCAGTGCACTCTCTGGACTCACTGCACTGCATCCCCAGTGGTGCCAGTGAGCTCTCTGGACTCACTGCACTGCATCCCCAGTGGTGCCAGTGTACTCACAGGATTCACTGCACTGCATCCCCAGTGGTGCTAGTGCACTCTCTGGACTCACTGCAGTGCATCCCCAGTGGTGCCAGTGCACTCTCTGGACTCACTGAAGTGCATTCTCAGTGGTGCCAGTGCACTCTCTGGGCTCACTGAAGTGCATCCCCAGTGGTGCCAGTACACTCACTGGACTCACTGCACTGCATCCCCAGTGGTGCCAGTGCACTCTCTGGACTCACTGCACTGCATCCCCAGTGGTGCCAGTGCACTCTCTGGACTCACTGCAGTGCATCGCCAGTGGTGCCAGTGCACTCTCTGGACTCACTGCACTGTATCCGCAGTGGTGTCAGTGCACTCTCTGTACTCACTGAAGTGCATCCCCAGTGGTGCCAGTGCACTCTCTGGACTCACTGCACTGCATCCCCAGTGGTGCCAGTGCACTCTCTGGACTCACTGCACTGCATCCCCAGTGGTGCCAGTGCAATCTCTGGACTCACTGTAGTGCATCCCCAGTGGTGCCAGTGCACTCTCTGGACTCACTGCAGTGCATCCCCAGTGGTGCCAGTGCACTCTCTGGACTCACAGCAGTGCATCCCCAGTGGTGCCAGTGCACTCTCTGGACTCACTGCACTGCATCCCCAGTGGTGCCAATGCACTCTCTGGACTCACTGCACTGCATCCCCAGTGGTGCCAGTGCACTCTCTGGACTCACTGCACTGCATCCCCAGTGGTGCCAGTGCACTCTCTGGACTCACTGCACTGCATCCCCAGTGGTGCCAGTGACGTCTCTGGACTCACTGCACTGCATCCCCACTGCTGCCAGTGCACTCTCTGGACTCACTGCACTGCATCCCCGGTGGTGCCAGTGCACTCTCTGGACTCACTGCACTGCATCCCCAGTGGTGCCAGTGCACTCTCTCGAGTCACTGCACTACATCCCCAGTGGTGCCAGTGCACTCACTGGACTCACTGTACTGCATCATCGGTGGTGCCAGTGCACTCTCTGGACTCACTGCACTGCATCCCCAGTGGTGCCAGTGCACTCTCTGGACTCACTGCACTGCAGGCCCAGTGGTACCAGTGCACTCTCTGGACTCACTGTACTGCATCACCAGTGGTGCCAGTGCACTCTCTGGACTCACTGCACTGCATCCCCAGTGGTTCCAGTGCATTCACTGGACTCACTGTACTGCATCTCCAGTGGTGCCAGTGCACTCTCTGGACTCACTGCACTGCATCCCCAGTGGTGCCAGTGAGCTCTCTGGACTCACTGCACTGCATCCCCAGTGGTGCCAGTGTACTCACAGGATTCACTGCACTGCATCCCCAGTGGTGCTAGTGCACTCTCTGGACTCACTGCAGTGCATCCCCAGTGGTGCCAGTGCACTCTCTGGACTCACTGAAGTGCATTCTCAGTGGTGCCAGTGCACTCTCTGGGCTCACTGAAGTGCATCCCCAGTGGTGCCAGTAAACTCACTGGACTCACTGCAGTGCATCGCCAGTGGTGCCAGTGCACTCTCTGGACTCACTGCACTGCATCCCCAGTGGTGCCAGTGCACTCTCTGCACTCACTGCACTGCATCCACAGTGGTGCCAGTGCGCTCTCTGGAGTCACAGCACTGCATCCCCAGTGGTGCCAGTGCAATCTCTGGACTCACTGCACTGCATCCCCAGTGGTGCCAGTGCACTCTCTGGACTCACTGAAGTGCATCACCAGTGGTGCCATTGCACTCTCTGCACTCACTGCACTGCATCCCCAGTGGTGCCAGTGCACTCACTGGACTGACTGCACTGCATCCCCAGTGGTGCCAGTGCACTCTCTGGAGTCACTGAAGTGCATCCCCAGTGGTGCCAGTGCACTCTCTGGACTCACTGCACTGCATGTCCAGTGGTGCCAGTGCACTCTCTGGACTCACTGTACTGCATCCCCACTGGTGCCAGTGCACTCTCTGGACTCACTGTACTGCATCCCCAGTGGTGACAGTGCACTCTCTGGACTCACTGCAGTGCATCCCCAGTGGTGCCAGTGCACTCTCTGGAGTCACTGCACTGCATCCCCAGTGGTGTCAGTGCACTCTCTGGTCTCACTGCACTGAAGCCCCAGTGGTGCCAGTGCACTCTCTGGACTCACTGCACTGCATCCCCAGTGGTGCCAGTGCACTGTCTGGACTCACTGCACTGCATCCCCAGTGGTGTCAGTGCACTCTCTGGACTCACTGTACTGCACCCCCAGTGGTGCCAGTGCACTCACTGGACTGACTGCACTGCATCCCCAGTGGTGCCAGTGCACTCTCTGGAGTCACAGCACTGCATCCCCAGTGGTGCCAGTGCACTCACTGGACTCACTGCACTGAATCACAGGTGGTGCCAGTGCACTCTCTGGACTCACTGCAGTGAATCCCCGGTGGTGCCAGTGCGCTCTCTGCAGTCACTGCGCTGCATCCCCAGTGGTGCCAGTGCACTCACTGGACTCACTGGACTGCATCCCCAGTGGTGCCAGTGCACTCTCTGGACTCACTGCACTGCATCCCCAGTGGTGCCAGTGCACTCTCTGGACTCACTGCACTGCATCCCCAGTGGTGCCAGTGCACTCTCTGGACTCACTGCACTGCATCCCCAGTGGTGCCAGTGCACTCTCTGGACTCACTGCACTGCATCCCCAGTCGTGTCAGTGCACTCTCTGGACTCACTGAAGTGCATCCCCAGTTGTGCCAGTGCACTCTCTGGACTCAATGCACTGCATCCCCAGTGGTGCCAGTGCACTCTCTGGACTTAGTGCACTGCATCCCCAGTGGTGCCAGTGCAATCTCTGGACTCACTGTAGTGCATCCCCAGTGGTGCCAGTGCACTCTCTGGACTCACTGCAGTGCATTCCCAGTGGTGCCAGTGCACTCTCTGGACTCACTGTACTGCATCACCAGTGGTGCCAGTGCACTCTCTGGACTCACTGCAGTGCATCCCCAGTGGTGCCAGTGCACTCTCTGGACTCACTGCACTGCAGCCCCGGTGGTGCCAGTGCAATCTCTGGACTCACTGCACTGCATCCCCAGTGGTGCCAGTGCACTCTCTGGACTCACTGCACTGCATCCCCAGTTTTGCCAGTGAAGTCTTTGGACTCACTGCACTGCATCCCCAGTGGTGCCAGTGCACTCTCTGGAGTCACTGAAGTGCATCCCCAGTGGTGCCAGTGCACTCTCTGGACTCACTGCACTGCATGCCCAGTGGTGCCAGTGCACTCTCTGGACTCACTGCACTGCATCCGCTCATGATCGGAGGATTCGGCAACTGAGTAGTCCCCCTCATAATCGGTGCCCCCGACATAGCATTCCCGTGAATAAACAACATAAGCTTTTGACTCCTCCCCCCATCATTCCTCCTACTACTTGTCTCATCCACTGTAGAAGCTGGCGCCGGCACAGGCTGAACTGTCTACCCTCCCCTAGCAGGTAACCTTGCCCACGCCGGAGCTTCAGTAGACCTGGCTATCTTCTCACTCCACTTAGCCGGTATCTCCTCCATCCTTGGGGCCATCAACTTTATCACCACAGCCATCAACATAAAACCCCCCGCACTCTCACAATACCAAACCCCACTATTTGTCTGATCCGTACTAATTACCGCCATCCTACTCCTTCTATCACTCCCCGTACTCGCCGCCGGTATTACAATATTACTAACTGATCGAAACCTAAACACCACATTCTTCGACCCCGCTGGAGGAGGAGACCCAATCCTGTACCAACACCTATTCTGATTCTTCGGACACCCAGAAGTCTATATTCTGATCCTACCGGGGTTCGGAATCATCTCACACGTAGTCACGTACTACTCAGGCAAAAAGGAGCCCTTCGGCTACATGGGAATAGTCTGAGCCATACTATCCATCGGCTTCCTAGGATTCATCGTCTGAGCTCACCACATGTTTACAGTAGGAATAGACGTTGATACCCGAGCCTACTTTACATCAGCCACTATAATCATTGCCATCCCTACCGGAATCAAAGTATTTAGCTGACTAGCCACCCTGCACGGAGGAACAATCAAATGAGACCCCCCCAATACTATGAGCTCTAGGATTTATCTTCCTATTTACCATCGGAGGATTAACAGGAATCGTTCTTGCAAACTCTTCCCTAGACATCGCCCTGCACGACACGTACTACGTAGTTGCCCACTTCCACTACGTCCTATCCATAGGCGCCGTCTTTGCCATTCTAGCAGGATTTACTCACTGATTCCCACTACTCACTGGGTTTACCCTACACCAAACATGAGCAAAAGCCCACTTCGGGGTAATATTTACAGGAGTAAACCTAACGTTCTTCCCCCAGCACTTCCTAGGCCTAGCAGGAATACCCCGACGATACTCGGACTATCCCGACGCCTACACACTATGAAACACCATTTCCTCCATCGGCTCCCTAATCTCAATAGTAGCCGTAATCATACTAATATTCATCATCTGAGAAGCCTTTCCGGCCAAACGAAAAGTCCTACAACCAGAACTAACTACCACAAACGTTGAATGAATCCACGGCTGCCCTCCCCCATACCATACTTTCGAGGAACCGGCCTTCGTCCAAGTACAAGAAAGGAAGGAATCGAACCCTCACATGCTGGTTTCAAGCCAACTGCATTAACCGCTCATGCTTCTTTCTTATGAGACGTTAGTAAACCAATTACATAGCCTTGTCAAGACTAAATCACAGGTAAAAATCCTGTACATCTCATGTGGCCAACCACTCCCAACTAGGATTCCAAGACGCCTCATCACCCATCATAGAAGAACTCGTTGAATTCCACGACCACGCCCTAATCGTTGCCCTAGCTATCTGCAGCCTAGTTCTCTACCTTTTAGCCCACATACTAACAGAAAAACTCTCGTCCAATGCTGTAGACGCCCAAGAAGTAGAGCTGATCTGGACAATCCTACCTGCTATCGTCCTGGTACTCCTCGCCCTCCCATCCCTACAAATCCTCTACATAATGGACGAAATCGACGAACCAGACCTCACCCTAAAAGCCATCGGCCACCAATGATACTGAAGCTACGAATACACAGACTTCAAAGACCTATCATTCGACTCCTACATAGTGCCCACCCCAGACTTACCCAACGGCCACTTCCGACTGCTAGAAGTTGACCACCGCGTAGTTATCCCAATAGAATCCCCCATCCGCGTGATCATTACTGCAGGAGACGTACTCCACTCCTGAGCAGTCCCAACGCTCGGAGTTAAAACAGACGCAATCCCAGGCCGACTAAACCAAACTTCATTCATTACCACCCGGCCTGGGATTTTTTACGGACAATGCTCAGAAATTTGCGGGGCTAATCACAGCTACATACCCATTGTAGTAGAATCAACCCCACTCCCACATTTCGAGGCCTGATCGTCCCTTCTATCATCATCCTAATCATTAAGAAGCTATGCAACAGCACTAGCCTTTTAAGCTAGCCAAAGAGGGACTTCCCCCTCCTTAATGATATGCCACAGCTTAACCCCGCACCATGATTTTCAATCATAATTATAACCTGATTAACCCTAGCACTCCTCATCCAACCAAAACTACTAGCCTTCACCACAACCAACCCCCCATCAAATAAGACCTCCCTCACTACCAAACCCACACCATGATCCTGACCATGAACCTAAGCTTCTTTGACCAATTTTCCAGCCCCAATCTATTCGGCATCCCCTTAATCCTACTATCCCTACTCTTCCCAGCCCTACTATTCCCGTCCCCAAACAACCGATGAATCGACAACCGCCTTTCTACTATCCAAACATGACTCCTTCACCTAATCACAAAACAACTAATAGTCCCACTCAACAAAAATGGCCACAAATGAGCCATAATATTTACATCCCTAATAATCATACTTCTTACAATCAACCTTCTAGGCCTCCTTCCATATACATTCACCCCAACCACCCAACTATCTATGAACATAGCCCTAGCCTTCCCACTATGGCTCGCCACACTACTAACAGGCCTACGAAACCAACCATCAGCCTCTTTAGCCCACCTATTACCCGAAGGTACCCCTACACCCCTAATCCCCGCACTAATCCTGATCGAAACAACCAGCCTACTAATCCGCCCCCTAGCCCTCGGAGTCCGCCTTACAGCCAACCTTACAGCAGGACACTTACTCATCCAACTCATCTCTACAGCCTCCATTGCATTAATACCCACCCTTCCTGCAGTATCCATCCTAACAATAATCATCCTACTACTCCTAACCATCCTAGAAGTAGCAGTAGCCATAATCCAGGCCTACGTCTTCGTGCTCCTTCTAAGCCTATACTTACAAGAAAACATCTAATGGCACACCAAGCACACTCATACCACATAGTTGACCCAAGCCCTTGACCAATCTTCGGGGCAGCCGCCGCCCTACTCACAACCTCAGGATTAATCATGTGATTCCACTACAACTCATCCATACTACTAACCCTAGGCCTCATCTCAATACTCCTAGTAATACTCCAATGATGACGAGACATTGTACGAGAAAGCACCTTCCAAGGCCATCACACTCCCACAGTCCAAAAAGGCCTACGATACGGCATAATCCTTTTCATCACATCCGAAGCATTCTTCTTCTTAGGGTTCTTCTGAGCGTTCTTCCACTCGAGCCTGGCCCCAACCCCAGAACTAGGAGGCCAATGACCCCCAACAGGAATTAAACCACTCAACCCGATAGAAGTCCCCCTACTAAACACAGCCATCCTACTAGCCTCAGGCGTTACCGTAACGTGAGCCCATCACAGCATCACAGAAGGAAACCGAAAACACGCCATCCACGCCCTAACCCTAACGATCCTCCTGGGATTCTACTTCACAGCCCTACAAGCAATAGAATACCACGAAGCCCCATTCTCAATCGCCGATAGCGTCTACGGATCTACCTTCTTCGTTGCCACTGGATTCCACGGACTCCACGTAATCATCGGATCCTCCTTCCTGACCGTCTGCCTCTTCCGACTGATCAAGTTCCACTTTACATCAGACCACCACTTCGGATTCGAGGCAGCAGCCTGATACTGACACTTCGTAGACGTCATCTGACTATTCCTCTACATAACCATCTACTGATGAGGATCTTGCTCTTCTAGTATATTAATTACAATTGACTTCCAATCTCTAGAATCTGGTATAAACCCAGAGGAGAGCAATGAACGCACTCATGTTCATATTCGCCCTATCATCAATCCTAAGCGCCGCCCTAACCGCATTAAACTTCTGACTCGCCCAAATAAACCCCGACTCAGAGAAACTCTCACCGTACGAATGTGGATTCGACCCACTTGGATCTGCTCGATTACCATTCTCAGTCCGATTCTTCCTCAGTAGCCATCCTGTTCGTCCTATTCGACCTAGAAATCGCCCTCCTACTCCCCCTGCCATGAGCCGTCCAACTCCAATCCCCCCTAATGACCCTCACCTGAACTGTAGTGATCCTCCTTCTCCTAACACTCGGACTGGCCTACGAGTGAATTCAAGGGGGCCTAGAATGAGCAGAATAACAGAAAGTTAGTCTAACCAAAAAGATAGCTGGTTTCGACCCAGCAGATTACAGCCAACCCTGTAACTTTCTTATGTCGCCCCTACATTTAAGCTTCTACTCAGCCTTCATTTTCAGCGGACTAGGACTAGCCTTCCACCGAACCCACCTAGTATCCGCCCTACTATGCCTTGAAAGCATAATATTATCGATATTCATAGGCCTATCAATATGATCCATCGAAAACCAAGTCTCCTCATTCACCATGGTACCAATTCTCATGCTAACCTTCTCAGCGTGTGAGGCGGGCACAGGCCTGGCCATCCTAGTAGCCTCCACCCGCACACATGGCTCCGACCATCTACACAACCTAAACCTCCTGCAATGCTAAAAATCATCCTACCCACAATCATACTTCTTCCAACAGCCCTGCTGTCTCCACCAAAATTTCTATGGACTAACACCACCTTATACAGCCTCCTAATCGCTGCCCTAAGCCTACAGTGATTAATCCCAACCTACTACCCCTACAAATTTTTATCCAACTGAACAGGAATTGACCAAATCTCATCCCCCCTCCTAGTACTATCCTGCTGACTACTCCCACTCATAATCATAGCAAGCCAAAACCACCTGCAACAAGAACCCCTACAACGCAAACGAATCTTTATCTCAACCTTAGTCGCAGTCCAGCCATTCATCCTACTAGCCTTTTCCACCACAGAACTAGCACTATTTTACATCTCATTTGAAGCAACCCTCATTCCCACCCTAATCTTAATCACCCGATGGGGGAACCAACCAGAACGCCTAAGCGCTGGCATCTACCTGCTATTCTACACGCCAGTAAGCTCTCTACCCCTGCTAATCACAATCATACACCTATACGTGAAAATTGGCACCCTGCACCTGCCAACCCTACAACTAACCCACCCAACCCTATCCACCTCATGGACAGGAATACTATCAGGTCTAGCACTGCTCATAGCATTCATAGTAAAAGCCCCACTATACGGCCTACACCTCTGACTGCCAAAAGCCCACGTAGAAGCACCCATCGCAGGCTCAATACTCCTCGCCGCCCTACTACTAAAGCTAGGAGGATACGGAATTATACGAGTCACTCTATTTATGGGCCCACTGTCCAACCTCCTGCACTACCCCTTCCTAACCCTGGCCCTATGAGGCGCCCTAATGACTAGCTCAATCTGCCTACGACAGACAGACCTAAAATCACTAATCGCTTATTCATCCGTTAGCCACATAGGCCTAGTTATCGCCGCAGGAATAATCCAAACCCACTGATCATTCTCAGGGGCAATGATCCTAATAATTTCCCATGGACTAACTTCCTCCATACTATTCTGCCTAGCCAACACAAACTATGAACGTACGCACAGCCGAATTCTACTACTCACACGAGGCCTACAACCTCTCCTACCACTCATAGCTACCTGATGATTGCTGGCCAATCTAACAAACATAGCCTTACCCCCAACAACAAACCTCATAGCAGAGCTAACCATTATAATCACCTTATTCAACTGATCTGCCTTCACGATCATCCTAACAGGAATCGCAACCCTACTAACCGCCTCCTACACCTTATTCATACTACTAATGACCCAACGAGGCTCAATCCCCTCCCACATCACATCTATGCAAAACTCAACCACGCGAGAACACCTGCTCATAACACTCCACATTATCCCAATATTCCTCCTAATCCTCAAACCCGAACTGATCTCCGGAATCCCCTCATGCAAGTATAGTTTAAACCAAACATTAGACTGTGATTCTAAGAATAGAAGTTCAAACCTTCTTACCTGCCGAGGGGAGGGTTTAACCAACAAGAGCTGCTAACTCTTACATCTGAGCCTAAAACCTCAGCCCCCTTACTTTTAAAGGATAACAGCAATCCACTGGTCTTAGGAACCACCCATCTTGGTGCAAATCCAAGTAAAAGTAGTGAACCCCACACTACTAATCAACTCCCTCACACTACTCACGCTGACAATCCTCCTAACCCCAATCATCCTGCCATTTCTATTTAAAAACTTTAAAAACACCCCACAAGCCACCACCCGCGCTGTTAAAACCGCATTCCTAATTAGCCTAGCCCCTACAACCGCATTCATCTACTCGGGAGTAGAATCTGTCACCTGCCACTGGGAGTGAAAATTCATTATAAACTTTAAAATCCCCCTGAGCCTAAAAATAGACCAATACTCAATAACATTTCTTCCAATCGCCCTATTTGTAACATGATCAATCCTACAATTCGCCATATGATACATGGCCTCAGAGCCATACGTAACAAAATTTTTCACCTACCTACTGACATTCCTAGTCGCCATACTCCTCCTAACAACCGCAAACAACATATTCCTCCTATTCGTAGGCTGGGAAGGAGTACGAATCATGTCCTTCCTTCTCATCGGCTGATGACAAGGCCGAGCAGATGCCAACACCGCCGCCCTACAAGCCGTAATCTACAACCGAATCGGAGACGTCGGACTGATCCTGAGCATAGCATGACTAGCTTCAACATTCAACACCTGAGAGATCCAACAAGCCGTACACCCCCACCAAACCCCAATCCTCCCCCTCATAGGATTAATCCTCGCAGCCGCAGGAAAATCCGCCCAATTTGGACTCCACCCATGACTGCCCGCAGCAATAGAAGGCCCCACCCCAGTATCAGCCCTACTGCACTCCAGTACCATAGTAGTAGCCGGAATCTTCCTGCTCATCCGCATGCACCCCCTGCTAGCCACCAACCAGACAGCCCTAACTGCCTGCCTATGCCTAGGTGCTCTATCAACCCTATTCGCTGCCACATGCGCCCTAACCCAAAATGACATCAAAAAAATCATTGCTTTCTCAACATCCAGCCAACTAGGACTAATAATAGTCACTATCGGACTAAACCTCCCACAACTAGCCTTCCTACACATCTCAACCCATGCCTTCTTTAAAGCCATACTATTCCTATGCTCAGGGTCTATCATCCACAACCTAAACGGAGAACAAGATATCCGAAAGATAGGAGGCCTACAGAAAATACTCCCAGTCACTACTTCCTGCCTAACCATCGGAAACCTGGCGCTGATAGGAACCCCATTCCTAGCCGGATTCTACTCAAAAGACCTCATCATCGAAAGCTTAAACACATCATACCTAAATACTTGAGCCCTACTCCTAACCCTTATAGCCACAGCATTCACCGCAACCTACAGCATCCGCATAACCATCCTAGTCCAAGCTGGACAAACCCGAATCCCCCCAATAGTATCAATAAACGAAAACAACCCACTAATCACCGCCCCCCTAACCCGACTCGCCCTAGGCAGCATTACAGCAGGAATAATCATTACCTCTTTCATCACACCAACCAAAACCCCCCCAATAACCATACCCCTTATCACCAAAACTGCTGCCATCCTCATAACAATCCTAGGAATCATCCTAGCCCTAGAACTATCGAACATAACACACACCCTCACTCACCCCAAACCAAACCCCCTCATAAACTTCTCCTCTGCATTAGGGTACTTCAACCCCCTAGTACACCGATTCTTCTCCAAAAACCTACTAGAAAAGGGACAAAACATTGCCCTACACTTGATCGACCTCTCCTGACTCAAAAAAATAGGGCCAGAGGGCCTTGCTGAACTACAAGTAGCCGCAAGCAAAGCCGCAACCTCAATACACACAGGGCTAATTAAGGCCTACCTAGGATCCTTCGCCCTCTCCATCCTGGTAATAATCCTAATAACACACAGACTCACTAATGGCCCCTAACATCCGCAAATCCCATCCCCTACTAAAAATAATCAACAACTCCCTAATCGACCTACCCGCCCCCTCCAACATCTCTGCCTGATGAAACTTCGGCTCCCTTCTAGCCATCTGCTTAGCCACACAAATCCTAACAGGCCTGCTACTAGCCATACACTACACCGCAGACACTTCACTCGCCTTCTCCTCAGTAGCTCACACATGCCGAGACGTCCAGTACGGATGGCTCATCCGCAACCTCCACGCCAACGGTGCTTCGCTCTTCTTTATCTGCATCTACTTACACATCGGACGAGGCCTCTACTACGGCTCCTACCTATACAAAGAAACCTGAAACACAGGAGTAATCCTCCTACTCACCCTAATAGCAACTGCCTTCGTAGGGTATGTCCTACCATGAGGACAAATGTCATTCTGAGGGGCCACCGTAATCACCAACCTATTCTCAGCCATCCCGTACATTGGGCAAACTCTAGTAGAATGAGCCTGAGGAGGATTCTCAGTAGACAATCCAACCTTAACCCGATTCTTCGCCATCCACTTCCTACTGCCCTTCCTAATTGCAGGAATCACCCTAGTCCACCTAACCTTCCTACACGAATCAGGCTCAAATAACCCACTAGGAATCGTATCAGACTGCGACAAAATCCCATTCCACCCATACTTCTCCATTAAAGACAGCTTAGGGCTTACCCTAATAATCACCCCTCTAATAGCACTAGCCCTATTTTCACCGAACCTCCTGGTTCTTGGAATCCTAGTTGGGAGTGGTTGGCCACATGAGATGTACAGGATTTTTACCTGTGATTTAGTCTTGACAAGGCTATGTAATTGGTTTACTAACGTCTCATAAGAAAGAAGCATGAGCGGTTAATGCAGTTGGCTTGAAACCCATCCCCAGTGGTGCAAGTGCACTCTCTGAACTCACTGAAGTGCATTCCCAGTGGTGCCAGTGCACTCTCTGCACTCACTGCACTGCATCCCCAGTGGTGCCAGTGCAATCTCTGGACTCACTGAACTGCATCCCCAGTGGTGCCAGTGCACTCTGTGGACTCACTGTAGTGCATCCCCAGTGGTGCCAGTGCACTCTCTGGACTCACTGCACTGCATCCCCAGTGGTGTCAGTGCAATCTCTGGACTCACTGCAGTGCATCCCCAGTGGTGCCAGTGCACTCTCTGGACTCACTGCACTGCAGCCCCAGTGGTGCCAGTGCACTCTCTGGACTCACTGCACTGCATCCCCAGTGGTGCCAGTGCACTCTCTGGACTCACTGCAGTGCATCCCCAGTGGTGCCAGTGCACTCTCTGGACTCACTGCACTGCATCCCCAGTGGTGACAGTGCACTCTCTGGACAAACTGAAGTGCATCCCCAGTGGTGCCAGTGCACTCTCTGCACTCACTGCACTGCATGTCCAGTGGTGCCAGTGCGCTCTCTGGAGTCACAGCACTGCATCCCCAGTGGTGCCAGTGCAATCTCTGGACTCACTGCACTGCATCCCCAGTGGTGCCAGTGCACTCTCTGGACTCACTGAAGTGCATCCCCATTGGTGCCATTGCACTCTCTGCACTCACTGCACTGCATCCCCAGTGGTGCCAGTGCACTCACTGGACTGACTACACTGCATCCCCAGTGGTGCCAGTGCGCTCTCCGGAGTCACAGCACTGCATCCCCAGTGGTGCCAGTGCACTCACTGGACACACTGTACTGCATCACAGGTGGTGCCAGTGCACTCTCTGCACTCACTGCACAGCATCCCCAGTGGTGCCAGTGCATTCACTGGACTCACTGGACTGCATCACCAGCGGTGCCAGTGCACTCTCTGGGCTCACTGCAGTGCATCCCCAGTGGTGCCAGTGCACTCTCTGGACTCACTGCACTGCATCCCCAGTGGTGCCAGTGCAGTCTCTGGACTCACTGCACTGCATCCCCAGTGGTGCCAGTGCACTCTCTGGACTCACTGCACTGCATCCCCAGTGGTGCCAGTGCACTCTCTGGACTCACTGCACCGCATCCCCAGTGGTGTCAGTGCACTCTCTGGACTAAGTGCACTGCATCCCCAGTGGTGCCAGTGCACTCTCTGGACTCACTGCAGTGCATCCCCAGTGGTGCCAGTGCACTCTCTGGACTCACTGCACTGCATCCCCAGTGGTGCCAGTGCAATCTCTGGACTCACTGTAGTGCATCCCCAGTGGTGCCAGTGCACTCTCTGGACTCACTGCAGTGCATCCCCAGTGGCGCCAGTGCACTCTCTGGACTCACTGCACTGCATCCCCAGTGGTGCCAGTGCACTCTCTGCACTCACTGCACTGCATTCCCAGTGGTGCCAGTGAAGTCTCTGGACTCACTGCACTGCATCCCCAGTGGTGCCAGTGCACTCTCTGGACTCACTGCACTGCATCCCCACTGCTGCCAGTGCACTCTCTGGACTCACTGCACTGCATCCCCAGTGGTGCCAGTGCACTCTCTGGACTCACTGCACTGCATCCCCAGTGGTGCCAGTGCACTCTCTCGAGTCACTGCACTACATCCCCAGTAGTGCCAGTGCACTTCACTAGACTCACTGTACTGCATCATCGGTGGTGCCAGTGCACTCTCTGGACTCACTGCACTGCATCCCCAGTGGTGCCAGTGCACTCTCTGGACTCACTGCACTGCATCCCCACTGCTTCCAGTGCACTCTCTGGACTCACTGCACTGCATCCCTAGTGGTGCCAGTGCACTCTCTGGACTCACTGCACTGCATCCCCAGTGGTGCCAGTGCACTCTCTCGAGTCACTGCACTACATCCCCAGTAGTGCCAGTGCACTTCACTGGACTCACTGTACTGCATCATCGGTGGTGCCAGTGCACTCTCTGGACTCACTGCACTGCATCCCCAGTGGTGCCAGTGTACTCTCTGGACTCACTGCACTGCAGGCCCAGTGGTACCAGTGCACTCACTGGACTCACTGTACTGCATCACCAGTGGTGCCAGTGCACTCTCTGGACTCACTGCACTGCATCCCCAGTGGTTCCAGTGCATTCACTGGACTCACTGTACTGCATCTCCAGTGGTGCCAGTGCACTCTCTGGACTCACTGCACTGCATCCCCAGTGGTGCCAGTGAGCTCTCTGGACTCACTGCACTGCATCCCCAGTGGTGCCAGTGTACTCACAGGATTCACTGCACTGCATCCCCAGTGGTGCTAGTGCAGTCTCTGGACTCACTGCACTGCATCCCCAGTGGTGCCAGTGCACTCTCTGGACTCACTGAAGTGCATTCTCAGTGGTGCCAGTGCACTCTCTGGGCTCACTGAAGTGCATCCCCAGTGGTGCCAGTACACTCACTGGACTCACTGCACTGCATCCCCAGTGGTGCCAGTGCACTCTCTGGACTCACTGCACTGCATCCCCAGTGGTGCCAGTGCACTCTCTGGACTCACTGTAGTGCATCCCCAGTGTTGCCAGTGCACTCTCTGGACTCACTGCAGTGCATCCCCAGTGGTGCCAGTGCACTCTCTGGACTCACTGCACTGCATCCCCAGTGGTGCCAGTGAAGTCTTTGGACTCACTGCACTGCATCCCCAGTGGTGCCAGTGCACTCTGTGGAGTCACTGAAGTGCATCCCCAGTGGTGCCAGTGCACTCTCTGGACTCACTGTACTGCATCCCCACTGGTGCCAGTGCACTATGTGGACTCACTGTACTGCATCCCCAGTGGTGACAGTGCACTCTCTGGACTAACTGCAGTGCATCCCCAGTGGTGCCAGTGCACTCTCTGGACTCACTGCAGTGCATCCCCAGTGGTGCCAGTGCACTCTCTGGACTCACTGTACTGCATCACCAGTGGTGCCAGTGCACTCTCTGGACTCACTGCACTGCATCCCCAGTGGTGCCAGTGCACTCTCTGGACTCACTGCAGTGCATCCCCAGTGGCGCCAGTGCACTCTCTGGACTCACTGCACTGCATCCCCAGTGGTGCCAGTGCACTCTCTGCACTCACTGCACTGCATTCCCAGTGGTGCCAGTGAAGTCTCTGGACTCACTGCACTGCATCCCCAGTGGTGCCAGTGCACTCTCTGGACTCACTGCATTGCATCCCCAGTGGTGCCAGTGCACTCTCTGGACTCACTGCACTGCATCCCCAGTGGTGCCAGTGCACTCTCTGGACTCACTGCACTGCATCCCCAGTGGTGCCAGTGCACTCTCTCGAGTCACTGCACTACATCCCCAGTAGTGCCAGTGCACTTCACTGGACTCACTGTACTGCATCATCGGTGGTGCCAGTGCACTCTCTGGACTCACTGCACTGCATCCCCAGTGCTGCCAGTGTACTCTCTGGACTCACTGCACTGCAGGCCCAGTGGTACCAGTGCACTCACTGGACTCACTGTACTGCATCACCAGTGGTGCCAGTGCACTCTCTGGACTCACTGCACTGCATCCCCAGTGGTTCCAGTGCATTCACTGGACTCACTGTACTGCATCTCCAGTGGTGCCAGTGCACTCTGTGGACTCACTGCACTGCATCCCCAGTGGTGCCAGTAAGCTCTCTGGACTCACTGCACTGCATCCCCAGTGGTGCCAGTGTACTCACAGGATTCACTGCACTGCATCCCCAGTGGTGCTAGTGCAGTCTCTGGACTCACTGCAGTGCATCCCCAGTGGTGCCAGTGCACTTTCTGGACTCACTGAAGTGCATTCTCAGTGGTGCCAGTGCACTCCTGGGCTCACTGAAGTGCATCCCCAGTGGTGCCAGTACACTCACTGGACTCACTGCACTGCATCCCCAGTGGTGCCAGTGCACTCTCTGGACTCACTGTAGTGCATCCCCAGTGGTGCCAGTGCACTCTCTGGACTCACTGTACTGCATCCCCACTGGTGCCAGTGCACTATGTGGACTCACTGTACTGCATCCCCAGTGGTGACAGTGCACTCTCTGGACTAACTGCAATGCATCCCCAGTGGTGCCAGTGCACTCTCTGGACTCACTGCAGTGCATCCCCAGTGGTGCCAGTGCACTCTCTGGTCTCACTGCACTGCATCCCCAGTGGTGCCAGTGCACTCTCTGGACTCACTGCACTGCATCCCCAGTGGTGCCAGTGCACTCTCTGGACTCACTGCAGTGCATCCCCAGTGGTGTCAGTGCACTCTCTGGACTCACTGTACTGCACCCCCAGTGGTGCCAGTGCACTCACTGGACTGACTGCACTGCATCCCCAGTGGTGCCAGTGCGCTCTCTGGAGTCACAGCACTGCATCCCCAGTGGTGCCAGTGCACTCACTGGACTCACTGCACTGCATCACAGGTGGTGCCAGTGCACTCTCTGGACTCACTGCAGTGAATCCCCGGTGGTGCCAGTGTACTCTCTGCAGTCACTGCACTGCATCCCCAGTGGTGCCAGTGCACTCACTGGACTGCATCCCCAGTGGTGCCAGTGCACTCTCTGGACTCACTGCACTGCATCCCCAGTGGTGCCAGTGTACTCTCTGGACTCACTGCAGTGCATCCCCAGTGGTGCCAGAGCACTCTCTGGACTCACTGCACTGCATCCCCAGTGGTGCCACTGCACTCTCTGGACTCACTGCACTGCATCCCCAGTGGTGTCAGTGCACTCTCTGGACTCACTGAAGTCCATACCCAGTTGTGCCACTGCACTCTCTGGACTCAATGCACTGCATCCCCAGTGGTGCCAGTGCACTCTCTGGACTCAGTGCACTGCATCCCCAGTGGTGCCAGTGCAATCTCTGGACTCACTGTAGTGCATCCCCAGTGGTGCCAGTGCACTCTCTGGACTCACTGCACTGCATCCCCAGTGGTGCCAGTGCACTCTCTGGACTCACTGTACTGCATCACCAGTGGTGCCAGTGCACTCTCTGGACTCACTGCACTGCATCCCCAGTGGTGCCTGTGCACTCTCTGGACTCACTGCACTGCATCCCCAGTGGTGCCAATGCACTCTCTGGACTCACTGCAGTGCATCCCCAGTGGTGCCAGTGCACTCTCTGGACTCACTGCACTGCATGCCCAGTGGTGCCAGTGCACTCTCTGGACTCACTGTACTGCATCCCCACTGGTACCAGTGCACTCTGTGGACTCACTGTACTGCATCCCCAGTGGTGACAGTGCACTCTCTGGACTCACTGCAGTGCATCCCCAGTGGTGCCAGTGCACTCTCTGGACTCACTGCAGTGCATCCCCAGTGGTGCCAGTGCACTCTCTGGACTCACTGCACTGCATCCCCAGTGGTGCCAGTGCACTCTCTGGACTCACTGAACTGCATCCCCAGTGGTGCCAGTGCACTCTCTGGACTCACTGCACTGCATCCCCAGTGCTGCCAGTGCACTCTCTGGACTCACTGAACTGCATCACTAGTGGTGCCACTGCACTCTCTGGACTCACTGCACTGCTTCCCCAGTGGTGCCAGTGCACTCTCTGGACTCACTGCACTGCATCCCCAGTGGTGCCAGTGCACTCACTGGACTCACTGCAGTGCATCCCCACTGGTGCCAGTGCACTCTCTGGACTCACTGCACTGCATCCCCAGTGGTTCCAGCGCACTCTCTGGACTCACTGCACTGCATCCCCAGTGGTGCTAGTGCACTCTGTGGACTCACTGCAGTGCATCCCCAGTGGTGCCAGTGCACTCTCTGGACTCACTGAAGTGCATTCTCAGTGGTGCCAGTGCACTCTCTGGACTCACTTCAGTGCATCCCCAGTGGTGCCAGTGCACTCTCTGGACTCACTGCAGTGCATCCCGAGTGGAGCCAGAGCACTCTCTGGACTCACTGCAGTGCATCCGCAGTGGTGCCATTGCACTCTCTGGACTCACTGCACTGCATCTCCAGTGGTGCCAGTGCACTCTCTGGACTCACTGCACTGCATCCCCAGTGCTGCCAGTGCACTCTCTTGAGTCACTGCACTGCATCCCCTGTGGTGCAAGAGCACTCTCTGGACTCACTGCACTGCATCCCCAGTGGTGCCAGTGCACTCTCTGGACTCACTGTACTGCATCCCCAGTGGTGCTAGTGCACTGTGTGGACTCACTGTACTGCATCCCCAGTGGTGCCAGTGCAATCTCTGGACTCACTGCAGTGCATCCCCAGTGGTGCCAGTGCACTCTCAGGACTCACTGCACTGCATCCCCAGTGGTGCCAGTGCACTCTCTGGACTCACTGCAGTGCATCCCCAGTGGTGCCAGTACACTCACTGGACTCACTGCACTGCATCCCCAGTGGTGCCAGTGCACTCTCTGGACTCACTAAACTGCATCCCCAGTGGTGCCGCTGCACTCTCTGGACTCACTGCACTGCTTCCCCAGTGGTGCCAGTGCACTCACTGGACTCACTGCAGTGCATCCCCACTGGTGCCAGTGCACTCTCTGGGCTCACTGCAGTGCATCCCCAGTGGTGCCAGTGCACTCTCTGGACTCAGTGCACTGCATCCCCAGTGGTGCCAGTGCACTCTCTGGACTCACTGCACTGCATCCCCGGTGGTGCCAGTGCAGTCTCTGGAGTAACTGCACTGCATCCCCACTGGTGCCAAAGCACTCTCTGGACTTCCAGCACCGCATCCCCAGTGGTGCCAGTGCACTCTCTGGACTCACTGCACTGCATGCCCAGTGGTGCCAGTGCACTCTCTGGACTCACTGTACTGCATACCCACTGGTGCCAGTGCACTCTGTGGACTCACTGTACTGCATCCCCAGTGGTGCCAGTGCACTCTCTGGACTCACTGCAGTGCATCCCCAGTGGTGCCAGTGCACTCTCTGGACTCACTGCAGTGCATCCCCAGTGGTGCCAGTGCACTCTCTGGACTCACTGCACTGAAGCCCCAGTGGTGCCAGTGCACTCTCTGGACTCACTGCACTGCATCCCCAGTGGTGCCAGTGCACTCTCTGGACTCACTGCACTGCATCCCCAGTGGTGCCAGTGCACTCTCTGGACTCACTGCAGTGCATCCCCAGTGGTGCCAGTGCACTGTCTGGACTCACTGCAGTGCATCCCCAGTGGTGCCAGTGCACTCTCTGGACTCACTGTATTGCACCCCCAGTGGTGCCAGTGCACTCACTGGACTGACTGCACTGCATCCCCAGTGGTGCCAGTGCACTCTCTGGACTCACTGCACTGCATCCCCACTGGTGCCAGTGTACTCTCTGGACTCACTGCACTGCATCCCCAGTGGCGCCAGTGCACTCACTGGACTCACTGCAGTGCATCCCCACTGGTGCCAGTGCACTCTCTGGGCTCACTGCAGTGCATCCCCAGTGGTGCCAGTGCACTCTCTGGACTCACTGCACTGCATCCCCAGTGGTGCCAGTGCGCTCTCTGGAGTCACAGCACTGCATCCCCAGTGGTGCCAGTGCAATCTCTGGACTCAGTGCACTGCATCCCCAGTGGTGCCAGTGCACTCTCTGGACTCACTGCACTGCATCCCCGGTGGTGCCAGTGCAGTCTCTGGAGTAACTGCACTGCATCCCCACTGGTGCCAAAGCACTCTCTGGACTTCCAGCACCGCATCCCCAGTGGTGCCAGTGCACTCTCTGGACTCACTGCACTGCATGCCCCGTGGTGCCAGTGCACTCTCTGGACTCACTGTACTGCATACCCACTGGTGCCAGTGCACTCTGTGGACTCACTGTACTGCATCCCCAGTGGTGCCAGTGCACTCTCTGGACTCACTGCAGTGCATCCCCAGTGGTGCCAGTGCACTCTCTGGACTCACTGCAGTGCATCCCCAGTGGTGCCAGTGCACTCTCTGGACTCACTGCACTGAAGCCCCAGTGGTGCCAGTGCACTCTCTGGACTCACTGCACTGCATCCCCAGTGGTGCCAGTGCACTCTCTGGACTCACTGCAGTGCATCCCCAGTGGTGCCAGTGCACTGTCTGGACTCACTGCAGTGCATCCCCAGTGGTGCCAGTACACTCTCTGGACTCACTGTATTGCACCCCCAGTGGTGCCAGTGCACTCACTGGACTGACTGCACTGCATCCCCAGTGGTGCCAGTGCACTCTCTGGACTCACTGCACTGCATCCCCACTGGTGCCAGTGTACTCTCTGGACTCACTGCAGTGCATCCCCAGTGGTGCCAGTGCACTCTCTGGACTCACTGCAGTGCATCCCCAGTGGTGCCAGTGCACTCTCTGGACTCACTGCACTGCATCCCCACTGGTGCCAGTGCACTCTCTGGACTCACTGCACTGCATCCCCAGTGGTGCCAGTGCACTCTCTGGACTCACTGTACTGCATCACCAGTGGTGCCAGTGCACTCTCTGGACTCACTGCAGTGCATTCCCAGTGGTGCCAGTGCACTCTTTGGACTCACTGCACTGCAGCCCCATTGGTGCCAGTGCACACTCTGGACTCACTGCACTGCATCACAGGTTGTGCCAGTGCACTCTCTGGACTCACTGCACTGCATCCCCAGTGGTGCCAGTGCACTCTCTGGACTCACTGCACTGCATCCCCAGTGGTGCCAGAGCACTCTCTGCACTCACTTCTCTGCATTCCCAGAGGTGCCAGTGAAGTCTCTGGACTCACTGCACTGCATCCCCAGTGGTGCCAGTGCAATCTCTGGACTCACTGCAGTGCATCACCAGTGGTGCCAGTGCACTCTCTGGACTCACTGCACTGCATCCCCAGTGGTGCCAGTGCACTCTCTGGACTCACTGCAGTGCATCCCCAGTGGTGCCAGTGCACTCTCTGGACTCACTGCACTGCATCCCCAGTGTTGCAAGTGCACTCTCTCGAGTCACTGCACTACATCCCCAGTGGTGCCAGTGCACTCACTGGACTCACTGTACTGCATCATCTGTGGTGCCAGTGCACTCTCTGGACTCACTGCAATGCATCCCCTGTGGTGCCAGTGCACTCTCTGGACTCACTGCACTGCATCCCCAGTGGTGCCAGTGCACTCTCTGGACTCACTGCACTGTATCCCCAGTGGTGCCAGTGCACTCACTGGATTCACTGCAGTGCATCCCCAGTGGTGCCAGTGCACTCTGTGGACTCACTGCACTGCATCCCCAGTGGTGCCAGTGCACTCTCTGGACTCACTGCAGTGCATCCCCAGTGGTGACAGTGCACTCTCTGGACTCACTGCAGTGCATCCCCAGTGGTGCCAGTGCACTCTCTGGACTCACTGCACTGCATCCCCAGTGGTGCCAGTGCAGGCTCTGGAGTAACTGCAGTACATCCCCACTGGTGCCAAAGCACTCTCTGGACTCCCGGCACCGCATCCCCAGTGGTGCCAGTGCACTCTCTGGACTCACTGCACTGCATCCCCAGTGGTGCCAGTGCACTCTCTGGACTCACTGAAGTGCATCCCCAGTGGTGCCAGTGCACTCTCTGGACTCACTGCAGTGCATCCCCAGTGGTGCCAGTGCACTCTCTGGACTCACTGCACTGCATCCCCAGTGGTGCCAGTGCACTGTCTGGACTCACTGCAGTGCATCCCCAGTGGTGCCAGTGCACTCTCTGGACTCACTGTATTGCACCCCCAGTGGTGCCAGTGCACTCACTGGACTGACTGCACTGCATCCCCAGTGGTGCCAGTGCACTCTCTGGACTCACTGCACTGCATCCCCACTGGTGCCAGTGTACTCTCTGGACTCACTGCACTGCATCCCCAGTGGTGCCAGTGAACTCTCTGGACTCACTGCAGTGCATCCGCAGTGGTGCCAGTGCACTCTCTGGACTCACTGCACTGCATCCCCACTGGTGCCAGTGCACTCTCTGGACTCACTGCAGTGCATCCCCAGTGGTGCCAGTGCACTCTCTGGACTCACTGTACTGCATCACCAGTGGTGCCAGTGCACTCTCTGGACTCACTGCAGTGCATTCCCAGTGGTGCCAGTGCACTCTTTGGACTCACTGCACTGCAGCTCCATTGGTGCCATTGCACTCTCTGGACTCACTGCACTGCATCTCCAGTGGTGCCAGTGCACTCTCTGGACTCACTGCACTGCATCCCCAGTGGTGCCAGTGCACTCTCTTGAGTCACTGCACTGCATCCCCTGTTGTGCAAGAGCACTCTCTGGACTCACTGCACTGCATCACCAGTGGTGCCAGTGCACTCTCTGGACTCACTGCACTGCATCCCCAGTGGTGCTAGTGCACTGTGTGGACTCACTGTACTGCATTCCCGGTGGTGCCAGTGCAATCTCTGGACTCACTGCAGTGCATCCCCAGTGGTGCCAGTGCACTCTCAGGACTCACTGCACTGCATCCCCAGTGGTGCCAGTGCACTCTCTGGACTCACTGCAGTGCATCCCCAGTAGTGACAGTGCACTCTCTGGACTCACTGCACTACATCCCCAGTGGTGCCAGTGCACTCACTGGACTCACTGTACTGCATCATCGGTGGTGCCAGTGCACTCTGTGGACTCACTGCACTGCATCCCCAGTGGTGCCAGTGCACTCACTGGATTCACTGCACTGCATCCCCAGTGGTGCCAGTGCACTCTCTGGACTCACTGCACTGCATCCCCGGTGGTGCCAGTGCACTCTCTGGACTCACTGCAGTGCATCCCCAGTGGTGCCAGTGCACTCTCTGGACTCACTGCAGTGCATCCCCAGTGGTGCCAGTGCACTCTCTGGACTCACTGCACTGCATCCCCAGTGGTGCCAGTGCACTCTCTGGACTCACTGCAGTGCATCCCCACTGGTGCCAGTGCACTCTCTGGACTCACTGCAGTGCATCCCCAGTGGTGCCAGTGCAGTCTCTGGAATAACTGCAGTGCATCCCCACTGGTGCCAAAGCACTCTCTGGATTCACTGCAGTGCATCCCCAGTGGTGCCACTGCACTCTCTGGACTCACTGCAGTGCATCCCCAGTGGTGCCAGTGCACTCTCTGGACTCATTGAAGTGCATTCTCAGTGGTGCCAGTGCACTCTCTGGACTCACTGCACTGCATCCCCAGTGGTGCCAGTACACTCACTGGACTCACTGCACTGCATCCCCAGTGGTGCCAGTGCTCTCTCTGGACTCACTAAACTGCATCCCCAGTGGTGCCAGTGCACTCTCTGGACTCACAGCAGTGCATCCCCAGTGGTGCCAGTGCACTCACTGGACTCACTGCACTGCATCCCCACTGGTGCCAGTGCACTCTCTGGGCTCACTGCAGTGCATCCCCAGTGGTGCCAGTGCAATCTCTGGACTCACTGCAGAGCATCCCCAGTGGTGCCAGTGCACTCTGTGGACTCACTGTAGTGCATCCCCAGTGGTGCCAGTGCACTCTCTGGACTCACTGCACTGCATCCCCAGTGGTGTCAGTGCAATCTCTGGACTCACTGCAGTGCATCCGCAGTGGTGCCAGTGCACTCTCTGGACTCACTGCACTGCAGCCCCAGTGGTGCCAGTGCACTCTCTGGACTCACTGCAGTGAATCCCCAGTGGTGCTGGTGCACTCTCTGGACTCACTGCACTGCATCTCCAGTGGTGACAGTGCACTCTCTGGACAAACTGAAGTGCATCACCAGTGGTGCCAGTGCACTCTCTGCACTCACTGCACTGCATGTCCAGTGGTGCAAGTGCGCTCTCTGGAGTCACAGCACTGCATCCCCAGTGGTGCCAGTGCAATCTCTGGACTCACTGCACTGCATCCCCAGTGGTGCCAGTGCACTCTCTGGACTCACTGAAGTGCATCCCCATTGGTGCCATTGCACTCTCTGCACTCACTGCACTGCATCCCCAGTGGTGCCAGTGCACTCACTAGACTGACTACACTGCATCCCCAGTGGTGCCAGTGCGCTCTCCGGAGTCACAGCACTGCATCCCCAGTGGTGCCAGTGCACTCACTGGACACACTGTACTGCATCACAGGTGGTGCCAGTGCACTCTCTGCACTCACTGCACAGCATCCCCAGTGGTGCCAGTGCATTCACTGGACTCACTGGACTGCATCACCAGTGGTGCCAGTGCACTCTCTGGACTCACTGCAGTGCATCCCCAGTGGTGCCAGTGCACTCTCTGGACTCACTGCAGTGCATCCCCAGTGGTGCCAGTGCAGTCTCTGGACTCACTGCACTGCATCCCCAGTGGTGCCAGAGCACTCTCTGGACTCACTGCACTGCATCCCCAGTGGTGTCAGTGCACTCTCTGGACTAAGTGCACTGCATCCCCAGTGGTGCCAGTGCACTCTCTGGACTCACTAGAGTGCATCCCCAGTGGTGCCAGTGCACTCTCTGTACTCACTGCACTGCATCCCCAGTGGTGCCAGAGCACTCTCTGGACTCACTGCACCGCATCCCCAGTGGTGTCAGTGCACTCTCTGGACTAAGTGCACTGCATCCCCAGTGGTGCCAGTGCACTCTCTGGACTCACTGCAGTGCATCCCCAGTGGTGCCAGTGTTCTCTCTGGACTCACTGCACTGCATCCCCAGTGGTGCCAGTGCAATCTCTGGACTCACTGTAGTGCATCCCCAGTGGTGCCAGTGCACTCTCTGGACTCACTGTAGTGCATCCCCAGTGGTGCCAGTGCACTCTCTGGGCTCACTGAAGTGCATCCCCAGTGGTGCCAGTACACTCACTGGACTCACTGCACTGCATCCCCAATGGTGCCAGTGCACTCTCTGGACTCACTGCACTGCATCCCCAGTGGTGCCAGTGCACTCTCTGGACTCACTGTAGTGCATCCCCAGTGGTGCCAGTGCACTCTCTGGACTCACTGCAGTGCATCCCCAGTGGTGCCAGTGCACTCTCTGGACTCACTGCACTGCATCCCCAGTGGTGCCAGTGAAGTCTTTGGACTCACTGCACTGCATCCCCAGTGGTGCCAGTGCACTCTGTGGAGTCACTGAAGTGCATCCCCAGTGGTGCCAGTGCACTCTCTGGACTCACTGCACTGCATGTCCAGTGGTGCCAGTGCACTCTCTGGACTCACTGTACTGCATCACCAGTGGTGCCAGTGCACTCTCTGGACTCACTGTACTGCATCCCCAGTGGTGCCAGTGCACTCTCTGGACTCACTGCAGTGCATCCCCAGTGGTGCCAGTGCACTCTCTGGACTCACTGCAGTGCATCCCCAGTGGTGCCAGTGCACTCTCTGGACTCACTGTACTGCATCACCAGTGGTGCCAGTGCACTCTCTGGACTCACTGCACTGCATCCCCAGTGGTGCCAGTGCACTCTCTGGACTCACTGCAGTGCATCCCCAGTGGCGCCAGTGCACTCTCTGGACTCACTGCACTGCATCCCCAGTGGTGCCAGTGCACTCTCTGCACTCACTGCACTGCATTCCCAGTGGTGCCAGTGAAGTCTCTGGACTCACTGCACTGCATCCCCAGTGGTGCCAGTGCACTCTCTGGACTCACTGCACTGCATCCCCACTGCTGCCAGTGCACTCTCTGGACTCACTGCACTGCATCCCCAGTGGTGCCAGTGCACTCTCTGGACTCACTGCAGTGCATCCCCAGTGGTGCCAGTGCACTCTCTCGAGTCACTGCACTACATCCACAGTAGTGCCAGTGCACTTCACTGGACTCACTGTACTGCATCATCGGTGGTGCCAGTGCACTCTCTGGACTCACTGCACTGCATCCCCAGTGGCGCCAGTGTACTCTCTGGACTCACTGCACTGCAGGCCCAGTGGTACCAGTGCACTCACTGGACTCACTGTACTGCATCACCAGTGGTGCCAGTGCACTCTCTGGACTCACTGCACTGCATCCCCAGTGGTTCCAGTGCATTCACTGGACTCACTGTACTGCATCTCCAGTGGTGCCAGTGCACTCTTGACTCACTGCACTGCATCCCCAGTGGTGCCAGTGAGCTCTCTGGACTCACTGCACTGCATCCCCAGTGGTGCCAGTGTACTCACAGGATTCACTGCACTGCATCCCCAGTGGTGCTAGTGCAGTCTCTGGACTCACTGCAGTGCATCCCCAGTGGTGCCAGTGCACTCTCTGGACTCACTGAAGTGCATTCTCAGTGGTGCCAGTGCACTCCTGGGCTCACTGAAGTGCATCCCCAGTGGTGCCAGTGCACTCTCTGGACTCACTGCACTGCATCCCCAGTGGTGCCAGTGCACTCTCTGGACTCACTGTAGTGCATCCCCAGTGGTGCCAGTGCACTCTCTGCACTCACTGTACTGCATCCCCACTGGTGCCAGTGCACTATGTGGACTCACTGTACTGCATCCCCAGTGGTGACAGTGCACTCTCTGGACTAACTGCAGTGCATCCCCAGTGGTGCCAGTGCACTCTCTGGACTCACTGCAGTGCATCCCCAGTGGTGCCAGTGCACTCTCTGGTCTCACTGCACTGCATCCCCAGTGGTGCCAGTGCACTCTCTGGACTCACTGCACTGCATCCCCAGTGGTGCCAGTGCACTCTGTGGACTCACTGCACTGCATCCCCAGTGGTGCCAGTGCGCTCTCTGGAGTCACAGCACTGCATCCCCAGTGGTGCCAGTGCACTCAGTGGACTCACTGCACTGCATCACAGGTGGTGCCAGTGCACTCTCTGGACTCACTGCAGTGAATCCCCGGTGGTGCCAGTGTACTCTCTGCAGTCACTGCACTGCATCCCCAGTGGTGCCAGTGCACTCACTGGACTGCATCCCCAGTGGTGCCAGTGCACTCTCTGGACTCACTGCACTGCATCCCCAGTGGTGCCAGTTTACTCTCTGTACTCACTTCAGTGCATCCCCAGTGGTGCCAGAGCACTCTCTGGACTCACTGCACTGCATCCCCAGTGGTGCCACTGCACTCTCTGGACTCACTGCACTGCATCCCCAGTGGTGTCAGTGCACTCTCTGGACTCACTGAAGTGCATACCCAGTTGTGCCAGTGCACTCTCTGGACTCAATGCACTGCATCCCCAGTGGTGCCAGTGCACTCTCTGGACTCAGTGCACTGCATTCCCAGTGGTGCCAGTGCAATCTCTGGACTCACTGTAGTGCATCCCCAGTGGTGCCAGTGCACTCTCTGGACTCACTGCAGTGCATCCCCAGTGGTGCCAGTGCACTCTCTGGACTCACTGTACTGCATCACCAGTGGTGCCAGTGCACTCTCTGGACTCACTGCACTGCATCCCCAGTGGTGCCAGTGCACTCTCTGGACTCACTGCACTGCATCCCCAGTGGTGCCAATGCACTCTCTGGACTCACTGCAGTGCATCCCCAGTGGTGCCAGTGCACTCTCTGGACTCACTGCACTGCATGCCCAGTGGTGCCAGTGCACTCTCTGGACTCACTGTACTGCATCCCCACTGGTACCAGTGCACTCTCTGGACTCACTGTACTGCATCCCCAGTGGTGACAGTGCACTCTCTGGACTCACTGCAGTGCATCCCCAGTGGTGCCAGTGCACTCTCTGGACTCACTGCAGTGCATCCCCAGTGGTGCCAGTGCACTCTCTGGACTCACTGCACTGCATCCCCAGTGGTGCCAGTGCACTCTCTGGACTCACTGCAGTGCATCCCCAGTGGTGCCAGTGCACTCTCTGGACTCACTGCAGTGCATTCCCTCTGGTGTCAGTGCACTCTCTGGACTCACTGCACTGCATCCCCAGTGGTGCCAGTGCACTCTCTGGACTCACTGCACTGCATCCCCAGTGGTGCCAGTGCATTCTCTGGACTCACTGCAGTGCATCCCCAGTGGTGCTAGTGCACTCTCTGGACTCACTGAGGTGCATCCCCAGTGGTGCCAGTGCACTCTCTGGACTCACTGAAGTGCATCCCCAGTGGTGCCAGTGCACTCTCTGGACTCACTGCACTGCATCCCCAGTGGTGCCAGTGCACTCTCTGGACTCACTGAACTGCATCCCCAGTGGTGCCAGTGCACTCTCTGGACTCACTGCACTGCATCCCCAGTGCTGCCAGTGCACTCTCTGGACTCACTGCACTGCATCACTAGTGGTGCCACTGCACTCTCTGGACTCACTGCACTGCTTCCCCAGTGGTGCCAGTGCACTCTCTGGACTCACTGCACTGCATCCCCAGTGGTGCCAGTGCACTCACTGGACTCACTGCAGTGCATCCCCACTGGTGCCAGTGCACTCTCTGGACTCACTGCACTGCATCCCCAGTGGTTCCAGCGCACTCTCTGGACTCACTGCACTGCATCCCCAGTGGTGCTAGTGCACTCTGTGGACTCACTGCAGTGCATCCCCAGTGGTGCCAGTGCACTCTCTGGACTCACTGAAGTGCATTCTCAGTGGTGCCAGTGCACTCTCTGGACTCACTTCAGTGCATCCCCAGTGGTGCCAGTGCACTCTCTGGACTCACTGCAGTGCATCCCGAGTGGAGCCAGTGCACTCTCTGGACTCACTGCAGTGCATCCGCAGTGGTGCCATTGCACTCTCTGGACTCACTGCACTGCATCCCCAGTGGTGCCAGTGCACTCTCTGGACTCACTGCACTGCATCCCCAGTGCTGCCAGTGCACTCTCTTGAGTCACTGCACTGCATCCCCTGTGGTGCAAGAGCACTCTCTGGACTCACTGCACTGCATCCCCAGTGGTGCCAGTGCACTCTCTGGACTCACTGCACTGCATCCCCAGTGGTGCTAGTGCACTGTGTGGACTCACTGTACTGCATCCCCAGTGGTGCCAGTGCACTCTCTGGACTCACTGCAGTGCATCCCCAGTGGTGCCAGTGCACTCTCAGGACTCACTGCACTGCATCCCCAGTGGTGCCAGTGCACTCTCTGGACTCACTGCACTGCATCCCCAGTGGTGCCAGTGCACTCTCTGGACTCATTGAAGTGCATTCTCAGTGGTGCCAGTGCACTCTCTGGACTCACTGCAGTGCATCCCCAGTGGTGCCAGTACACTCACTGGACTCACTGCACTGCATCCCCAGTGGTGCCAGTGCACTCTCTGGACTCACTAAACTGCATCACCAGTGGTGCCACTGCACTCTCTGGACTCACTGCACTGCTTCCCCAGTGGTGCCAGTGCACTCACTGGACTCACTACAGTGCATCCCCACTGGTGCCAGTGCACTCTCTGGGCTCACTGCAGTGCATCCCCAGTGGTGCCAGTGCACTCTCTGGACTCACTGCACTGCATCCCCAGTGGTGCCAGTGCGCTCTCTGGAGTCACAGCACTGCATCCCCAGTGGTGCCAGTGCAATCTCTGGACTCAGTGCACTGCATCCCCAGTGGTGCCAGTGCACTCTCTGGACTCACTGCACTGCATCCCCGGTGGTGCCAGTGCAGTCTCTGGAGTAACTGCACTGCATCCCCACTGGTGCCAAAGCACTCTCTGGACTTCCAGCACCGCATCCCCAGTGGTGCCAGTGCACTCTCTGGACTCACTGCACTGCATGCCCAGTGGTGCCAGTGCACTCTCTGGACTCACTGTACTGCATACCCACTGGTGCCAGTGCACTCTGTGGACTCACTGTACTGCATCCCCAGTGGTGCCAGTGCACTCTCTGGACTCACTGCAGTGCATCCCCAGTGGTGCCAGTGCACTCTCTGGACTCACTGCAGTGCATCCCCAGTGGTGCCAGTGCACTCTCTGGACTCACTGCACTGAAGCCCCAGTGGTGCCAGTGCACTCTCTGGACTCACTGCACTGCATCCCCAGTGGTGCCAGTGCACTCTCTGGACTCACTGCAGTGCATCCCCAGTGGTGCCAGTGCACTCTCTGGACTCACTGCAGTGCATCCCCAGTGGTGCCAGTGCACTCTCTGGACTCACTGTATTGCACCCCCAGTGGTGCCAGTGCACTCACTGGACTGACTGCACTGCATCCCCAGTGGTGCCAGTGCACTCACTGGACTCACTACAGTGCATCCCCACTGGTGCCAGTGCACTCTCTGGGCTCACTGCAGTGCATCCCCAGTGGTGCCAGTGCACTCTCTGGACTCACTGCACTGCATCCCCAGTGGTGCCAGTGCGCTCTCTGGAGTCACAGCACTGCATCCCCAGTGGTGCCAGTGCAATCTCTGGACTCAGTGCACTGCATCCCCAGTGGTGCCAGTGCACTCTCTGGACTCACTGCACTGCATCCCCGGTGGTGCCAGTGCAGTCTCTGGAGTAACTGCACTGCATGTCCAGTGGTGCCAGTGCACTCTCTGGACTCACTGTACTGCATCACCAGTGGTGCCACTGCACTCTCTGGACTCACTGTACTGCATCCCCAGTGGTGCCAGTGCACTCTCTGGACTCACTGCAGTGCATCCCCAGTGGTGCCAGTGCACTCTCTGGACTCACTGCAGTGCATCCCCAGTGGTGCCAGTGCACTCTCTGGACTCACTGTACTGCATCACCAGTGGTGCCAGTGCACTCTCTGGACTCACTGCACTGCATCCCCAGTGGTGCCAGTGCACTCTCTGGACTCACTGCAGTGCATCCCCAGTGGCGCCAGTGCACTCTCTGGACTCACTGCACTGCATCCCCAGTGGTGCCAGTGCACTCTCTGCACTCACTGCACTGCATTCCCAGTGGTGCCAGTGAAGTCTCTGGACTCACTGCACTGCATCCCCAGTGGTGCCAGTGCACTCTCTGGACTCACTGCACTGCATCCCCACTGCTGCCAGTGCACTCTCTGGACTCACTGCACTGCATCCCCAGTGGTGCCAGTGCACTCTCTGGACTCACTGCAGTGCATCCCCAGTGGTGCCAGTGCACTCTCTCGAGTCACTGCACTACATCCACAGTAGTGCCAGTGCACTTCACTGGACTCACTGTACTGCATCATCGGTGGTGCCAGTGCACTCTCTGGACACACTGCACTGCATCCCCAGTGGTGCCAGTGTACTCTCTGGACTCACTGCACTGCAGGCCCAGTGGTACCAGTGCACTCACTGGACTCACTGTACTGCATCACCAGTGGTGCCAGTGCACTCTCTGGACTCACTGCACTGCATCCCCAGTGGTTCCAGTGCATTCACTGGACTCACTGTACTGCATCTCCAGTGGTGCCAGTGCACTCTGTGGACTCACTGCACTGCATCCCCAGTGGTGCCAGTGAGCTCTCTGGACTCACTGCACTGCATCCCCAGTGGTGCCAGTGTACTCACAGGATTCACTGCACTGCATCCCCAGTGGTGCTAGTGCAGTCTCTGGACTCACTGCAGTGCATCCCCAGTGGTGCCAGTGCACTCTCTGGACTCACTTCAGTGCATCCCCAGTGGTGCCAGAGCACTCTCTGGACTCACTGCACTGCATCCCCAGTGGTGCCACTGCACTCTCTGGACTCACTGCACTGCATCCCCAGTGGTGTCAGTGCACTCTCTGGACTCACTGAAGTGCATACCCAGTTGTGCCAGTGCACTCTCTGGACTCAATGCACTGCATCCCCAGTGGTGCCAGTGCACTCTCTGGACTCAGTGCACTGCATCCCCAGTGGTGCCAGTGCAATCTCTGGACTCACTGTAGTGCATCCCCAGTGGTGCCAGTGCACTCTCTGGACTCACTGCAGTGCATCCCCAGTGGTGCCAGTGCACTCTCTGGACTCACTGTACTGCATCACCAGTGGTGCCAGTGCACTCTCTGGACTCACTGCACTGCATCCCCAGTGGTGCCAGTGCACTCTCTGGACTCACTGCACTGCATCCCCAGTGGTGCCAATGCACTCTCTGGACTCACTGCAGTGCATCCCCAGTGGTGCCAGTGCACTCTCTGGACTCACTGCACTGAATGCCCAGTGGTGCCAGTGCACTCTCTGGACTCACTGCACTGCATCCCCAGTGGTTCCAGTGCATTCACTGGACTCACTGTACTGCATCTCCAGTGGTGCCAGTGCACTCTGTGGACTCACTGCACTGCATCCCCAGTGGTGCCAGTGAGCTCTCTGGACTCACTGCACTGCACCCCAGTGGTGCCAGTGTACTCACAGGATTCACTGCACTGCATCCCCAGTGGTGCTAGTGCAGTCTCTGGACTCACTGCAGTGCATCCCCAGTGGTGCCAGTGCACTCTCTGGACTCACTGAAGTGCATTCTCAGTGGTGCCAGTGCACTCCTGGGCTCACTGAAGTGCATCCCCAGTGGTGCCAGTGCACTCTCTGGACTCACTGCACTGCATCCCCAGTGGTGCCAGTGCACTCTCTGGACTCACTGTAGTGCATCCCCAGTGGTGCCAGTGCACTCTCTGCACTCACTGTGCTGCATCCCCACTGGTGCCAGTGCACTATGTGGACTCACTGTACTGCATCCCCAGTGGTGACAGTGCACTCTCTGGACTAACTGCAGTGCATCCCCAGTGGTTCCAGTGCACTCTCTGGACTCACTGCAGTGCATCCCCAGTGGTGCCAGTGCACTCTCTGGTCTCACTGCACTGCATCCCCAGTGGTGCCAGTGCACTCTCTGGACTCACTGCACTGCATCCCCAGTGGTGCCAGTGCACTCTGTGGACTCACTGCAGTGCATCCCCAGTGGTGTCTGTGCACTCTCTGGACTCACTGTACTGCACCCCCAGTGGTGCCAGTGCACTCACTGGACTGACTGCACTGCATCCCCAGTGGTGCCAGTGCGCTCTCAGGAGTCACAGCACTGCATCCCCAGTGGTGCCAGTGCACTCAGTGGACTCACTGCACTGCATCACAGGTGGTGCCAGTGCACTCTCTGGACTCACTGCAGTGAATCCCCGGTGGTGCCAGTGTACTCTCTGCAGTCACTGCACTGCATCCCCAGTGGTGCCAGTGCACTCACTGGACTGCATCCCCAGTGGTGCCAGTGCACTCTCTGGACTCACTGCACTGCATCCCCAGTGGTGCCAGTTTACTCTCTGTACTCACTTCAGTGCATCCCCAGTGGTGCCAGAGCACTCTCTGGACTCACTGCACTGCATCCCCAGTGGTGCCACTGCACTCTCTGGACTCACTGCACTGCATCCCCAGTGGTGTCAGTGCACTCTCTGGACTCACTGTATTGCACCCCCAGTGGTGCCAGTGCACTCACTGGACTGACTGCACTGCATCCCCAGTGGTGCCAGTGCACTCTCTGGACTCACTGCACTGCATCCCCACTGGTGCCAGTGTACTCTCTGGACTCACTGCACTGCATCCCCAGTGGTGCCAGTGAACTCTCTGGACTCACTGCAGTGCATCCGCAGTGGTGCCAGTGCACTCTCTGGACTCACTGCACTGCATCCCCACTGGTGCCAGTGCACTCTCTGGACTCACTGCAGTGCATCCCCAGTGGTGCCAGTGCACTCTCTGGACTCACTGTACTGCATCACCAGTGGTGCCAGTGCACTCTCTGGACTCACTGCAGTGCATTCCCAGTGGTGCCAGTGCACTCTTTGGACTCACTGCACTGCAGCTCCATTGGTGCCATTGCACTCTCTGGACTCACTGCACTGCATCTCCAGTGGTGCCAGTGCACTCTCTGGACTCACTGCACTGCATCCCCAGTGGTGCCAGTGCACTCTCTTGAGTCACTGCACTGCATCCCCTGTGGTGCAAGAGCACTCTCTGGACTCACTGCACTGCATCACCAGTGGTGCCAGTGCACTCTCTGGACTCACTGCACTGCATCCCCAGTGGTGCTAGTGCACTGTGTGGACTCACTGTACTGCATTCCCGGTGGTGCCAGTGCAATCTCTGGACTCACTGCAGTGCATCCCCAGTGGTGCCAGTGCACTCTCAGGACTCACTGCACTGCATCCCCAGTGGTGCCAGTGCACTCTCTGGACTCACTGCAGTGCATCCCCAGTAGTGACAGTGCACTCTCTGGACTCACTGCACTACATCCCCAGTGGTGCCAGTGCACTCACTGGACTCACTGTACTGCATCATCGGTGGTGCCAGTGCACTCTGTGGACTCACTGCACTGCATCCCCAGTGGTGCCAGTGCACTCACTGGATTCACTGCACTGCATCCCCAGTGGTGCCAGTGCACTCTCTGGACTCACTGCACTGCATCCCCGGTGGTGCCAGTGCACTCTCTGGACTCACTGCAGTGCATCCCCAGTGGTGCCAGTGCACTCTCTGGACTCACTGCACTGCATCCCCAGTGGTGCCAGTGCACTCTCTGGACTCACTGCACTGCATCCCCAGTGGTGCCAGTGCACTCTCTGGACTCACTGCAGTGCATCCCCACTGGTGCCAGTGCACTCTCTGGACTCACTGCAGTGCATCCCCAGTGGTGCCAGTGCAGTCTCTGGAATAACTGCAGTGCATCCCCACTGGTGCCAAAGCACTCTCTGGATTCACTGCAGTGCATCCCCAGTGGTGCCACTGCACTCTCTGGACTCACTGCAGTGCATCCCCAGTGGTGCCAGTGCACTCTCTGGACTCATTGAAGTGCATTCTCAGTGGTGCCAGTGCACTCTCTGGACTCACTGCACTGCATCCCCAGTGGTGCCAGTACACTCACTGGACTCACTGCACTGCATCCCCAGTGGTGCCAGTGCTCTCTCTGGACTCACTAAACTGCATCCCCAGTGGTGCCAGTGCACTCTCTGGACTCACAGCAGTGCATCCCCAGTGGTGCCAGTGCACTCACTGGACTCACTGCACTGCATCCCCACTGGTGCCAGTGCACTCTCTGGGCTCACTGCAGTGCATCCCCAGTGGTGCCAGTGCAATCTCTGGACTCACTGCAGAGCATCCCCAGTGGTGCCAGTGCACTCTGTGGACTCACTGTAGTGCATCCCCAGTGGTGCCAGTGCACTCTCTGGACTCACTGCACTGCATCCCCAGTGGTGTCAGTGCAATCTCTGGACTCACTGCAGTGCATCCGCAGTGGTGCCAGTGCACTCTCTGGACTCACTGCACTGCAGCCCCAGTGGTGCCAGTGCACTCTCTGGACTCACTGCAGTGAATCCCCAGTGGTGCTGGTGCACTCTCTGGACTCACTGCACTGCATCTCCAGTGGTGACAGTGCACTCTCTGGACAAACTGAAGTGCATCACCAGTGGTGCCAGTGCACTCTCTGCACTCACTGCACTGCATGTCCAGTGGTGCAAGTGCGCTCTCTGGAGTCACAGCACTGCATCCCCAGTGGTGCCAGTGCAATCTCTGGACTCACTGCACTGCATCCCCAGTGGTGCCAGTGCACTCTCTGGACTCACTGAAGTGCATCCCCATTGGTGCCATTGCACTCTCTGCACTCACTGCACTGCATCCCCAGTGGTGCCAGTGCACTCACTAGACTGACTACACTGCATCCCCAGTGGTGCCAGTGCGCTCTCCGGAGTCACAGCACTGCATCCCCAGTGGTGCCAGTGCACTCACTGGACACACTGTACTGCATCACAGGTGGTGCCAGTGCACTCTCTGCACTCACTGCACAGCATCCCCAGTGGTGCCAGTGCATTCACTGGACTCACTGGACTGCATCACCAGTGGTGCCAGTGCACTCTCTGGACTCACTGCAGTGCATCCCCAGTGGTGCCAGTGCACTCTCTGGACTCACTGCAGTGCATCCCCAGTGGTGCCAGTGCAGTCTCTGGACTCACTGCACTGCATCCCCAGTGGTGCCAGAGCACTCTCTGGACTCACTGCACTGCATCCCCAGTGGTGTCAGTGCACTCTCTGGACTAAGTGCACTGCATCCCCAGTGGTGCCAGTGCACTCTCTGGACTCACTAGAGTGCATCCCCAGTGGTGCCAGTGCACTCTCTGTACTCACTGCACTGCATCCCCAGTGGTGCCAGAGCACTCTCTGGACTCACTGCACCGCATCCCCAGTGGTGTCAGTGCACTCTCTGGACTAAGTGCACTGCATCCCCAGTGGTGCCAGTGCACTCTCTGGACTCACTGCAGTGCATCCCCAGTGGTGCCAGTGTTCTCTCTGGACTCACTGCACTGCATCCCCAGTGGTGCCAGTGCAATCTCTGGACTCACTGTAGTGCATCCCCAGTGGTGCCAGTGCACTCTCTGGACTCACTGTAGTGCATCCCCAGTGGTGCCAGTGCACTCTCTGGGCTCACTGAAGTGCATCCCCAGTGGTGCCAGTACACTCACTGGACTCACTGCACTGCATCCCCAATGGTGCCAGTGCACTCTCTGGACTCACTGCACTGCATCCCCAGTGGTGCCAGTGCACTCTCTGGACTCACTGTAGTGCATCCCCAGTGGTGCCAGTGCACTCTCTGGACTCACTGCAGTGCATCCCCAGTGGTGCCAGTGCACTCTCTGGACTCACTGCACTGCATCCCCAGTGGTGCCAGTGAAGTCTTTGGACTCACTGCACTGCATCCCCAGTGGTGCCAGTGCACTCTGTGGAGTCACTGAAGTGCATCCCCAGTGGTGCCAGTGCACTCTCTGGACTCACTGCACTGCATGTCCAGTGGTGCCAGTGCACTCTCTGGACTCACTGTACTGCATCACCAGTGGTGCCAGTGCACTCTCTGGACTCACTGTACTGCATCCCCAGTGGTGCCAGTGCACTCTCTGGACTCACTGCAGTGCATCCCCAGTGGTGCCAGTGCACTCTCTGGACTCACTGCAGTGCATCCCCAGTGGTGCCAGTGCACTCTCTGGACTCACTGTACTGCATCACCAGTGGTGCCAGTGCACTCTCTGGACTCACTGCACTGCATCCCCAGTGGTGCCAGTGCACTCTCTGGACTCACTGCAGTGCATCCCCAGTGGCGCCAGTGCACTCTCTGGACTCACTGCACTGCATCCCCAGTGGTGCCAGTGCACTCTCTGCACTCACTGCACTGCATTCCCAGCGGTGCCAGTGAAGTCTCTGGACTCACTGCACTGCATCCCCAGTGGTGCCAGTGCACTCTCTGGACTCACTGCACTGCATCCCCACTGCTGCCAGTGCACTCTCTGGACTCACTGCACTGCATCCCCAGTGGTGCCAGTGCACTCTCTGGACTCACTGCAGTGCATCCCCAGTGGTGCCAGTGCACTCTCTCGAGTCACTGCACTACATCCACAGTAGTGCCAGTGCACTTCACTGGACTCACTGTACTGCATCATCGGTGGTGCCAGTGCACTCTCTGGACTCACTGCACTGCATCCCCAGTGGCGCCAGTGTACTCTCTGGACTCACTGCACTGCAGGCCCAGTGGTACCAGTGCACTCACTGGACTCACTGTACTGCATCACCAGTGGTGCCAGTGCACTCTCTGGACTCACTGCACTGCATCCCCAGTGGTTCCAGTGCATTCACTGGACTCACTGTACTGCATCTCCAGTGGTGCCAGTGCACTCTGTGGACTCACTGCACTGCATCCCCAGTGGTGCCAGTGAGCTCTCTGGACTCACTGCACTGCATCCCCAGTGGTGCCAGTGTACTCACAGGATTCACTGCACTGCATCCCCAGTGGTGCTAGTGCAGTCTCTGGACTCACTGCAGTGCATCCCCAGTGGTGCCAGTGCACTCTCTGGACTCACTGAAGTGCATTCTCAGTGGTGCCAGTGCACTCCTGGGCTCACTGAAGTGCATCCCCAGTGGTGCCAGTGCACTCTCTGGACTCACTGCACTGCATCCCCAGTGGTGCCAGTGCACTCTCTGGACTCACTGTAGTGCATCCCCAGTGGTGCCAGTGCACTCTCTGCACTCACTGTACTGCATCCCCACTGGTGCCAGTGCACTATGTGGACTCACTGTACTGCATCCCCAGTGGTGACAGTGCACTCTCTGGACTAACTGCAGTGCATCCCCAGTGGTGCCAGTGCACTCTCTGGACTCACTGCAGTGCATCCCCAGTGGTGCCAGTGCACTCTCTGGTCTCACTGCACTGCATCCCCAGTGGTGCCAGTGCACTCTCTGGACTCACTGCACTGCATCCCCAGTGGTGCCAGTGCACTCTGTGGACTCACTGCACTGCATCCCCAGTGGTGCCAGTGCGCTCTCTGGAGTCACAGCACTGCATCCCCAGTGGTGCCAGTGCACTCAGTGGACTCACTGCACTGCATCACAGGTGGTGCCAGTGCACTCTCTGGACTCACTGCAGTGAATCCCCGGTGGTGCCAGTGTACTCTCTGCAGTCACTGCACTGCATCCCCAGTGGTGCCAGTGCACTCACTGGACTGCATCCCCAGTGGTGCCAGTGCACTCTCTGGACTCACTGCACTGCATCCCCAGTGGTGCCAGTTTACTCTCTGTACTCACTTCAGTGCATCCCCAGTGGTGCCAGAGCACTCTCTGGACTCACTGCACTGCATCCCCAGTGGTGCCACTGCACTCTCTGGACTCACTGCACTGCATCCCCAGTGGTGTCAGTGCACTCTCTGGACTCACTGAAGTGCATACCCAGTTGTGCCAGTGCACTCTCTGGACTCAATGCACTGCATCCCCAGTGGTGCCAGTGCACCCTCTGGACTCAGTGCACTGCATTTCCAGTGGTGCCAGTGCAATCTCTGGACTCACTGTAGTGCATCCCCAGTGGTGCCAGTGCACTCTCTGGACTCACTGCAGTGCATCCCCAGTGGTGCCAGTGCACTCTCTGGACTCACTGTACTGCATCACCAGTGGTGCCAGTGCACTCTCTGGACTCACTGCACTGCATCCCCAGTGGTGCCAGTGCACTCTCTGGACTCACTGCACTGCATCCCCAGTGGTGCCAATGCACTCTCTGGACTCACTGCAGTGCATCCCCAGTGGTGCCAGTGCACTCTCTGGACTCACTGCACTGCATGCCCAGTGGTGCCAGTGCACTCTCTGGACTCACTGTACTGCATCCCCACTGGTACCAGTGCACTCTCTGGACTCACTGTACTGCATCCCCAGTGGTGACAGTGCACTCTCTGGACTCACTGCAGTGCATCCCCAGTGGTGCCAGTGCACTCTCTGGACTCACTGCAGTGCATCCCCAGTGGAGCCAGTGCACTCTCTGGACTCACTGCACTGCATCCCCAGTGGTGCCAGTGCACTCTCTGGACTCACTGCAGTGCATCCCCAGTGGTGCCAGTGCACTCTCTGGACTCACTGCAGTGCATTCCCTCTGGTGTCAGTGCACTCTCTGGACTCACTGCACTGCATCCCCAGTGGTGCCAGTGCACTCTCTGGACTCACTGCACTGCATCCCCAGTGGTGCCAGTGCATTCTCTGGACTCACTGCAGTGCATCCCCAGTGGTGCTAGTGCACTCTCTGGACTCACTGAGGTGCATCCCCAGTGGTGCCAGTGCACTCTCTGGACTCACTGAAGTGCATCCCCAGTGGTGCCAGTGCACTCTCTGGACTCACTGCACTGCATCCCCAGTGGTGCCAGTGCACTCTCTGGACTCACTGAACTGCATCCCCAGTGGTGCCAGTGCACTCTCTGGACTCACTGCACTGCATCTCCAGTGGTGCCAGTGCACTCTCTGGACTCACTGCACTGCATCACTAGTGGTGCCACTGCACTCTCTGGACTCACTGCACTGCTTCCCCAGTGGTGCCAGTGCACTCTCTGGACTCACTGCACTGCATCCCCAGTGGTGCCAGTGCACTCACTGGACTCACTGCAGTGCATCCCCACTGGTGCCAGTGCACTCTCTGGACTCACTGCACTGCATCCCCAGTGGTTCCAGCGCACTCTCTGGACTCACTGCACTGCATCCCCAGTGGTGCTAGTGCACTCTGTGGACTCACTGCAGTGCATCCCCAGTGGTGCCAGTGCACTCTCTGGACTCACTGAAGTGCATTCTCAGTGGTGCCAGTGCACTCTCTGGACTCACTTCAGTGCATCCCCAGTGGTGCCAGTGCACTCTCTGGACTCACTGCAGTGCATCCCGAGTGGAGCCAGTGCACTCTCTGGACTCACTGCAGTGCATCCGCAGTGGTGCCATTGCACTCTCTGGACTCACTGCACTGCATCCCCAGTGGTGCCAGTGCACTCTCTGGACTCACTGCACTGCATCCCCAGTGCTGCCAGTGCACTCTCTTGAGTCACTGCACTGCATCCCCTGTGGTGCAAGAGCACTCTCTGGACTCACTGCACTGCATCCCCAGTGGTGCCAGTGCACTCTCTGGACTCACTGCACTGCATCCCCAGTGGTGCTAGTGCACTGTGTGGACTCACTGTACTGCATCCCCAGTGGTGCCAGTGCACTCTCTGGACTCACTGCAGTGCATCCCCAGTGGTGCCAGTGCACTCTCAGGACTCACTGCACTGCATCCCCAGTGGTGCCAGTGCACTCTCTGGACTCACTGCACTGCATCCCCAGTGGTGCCAGTGCACTCTCTGGACTCATTGAAGTGCATTCTCAGTGGTGCCAGTGCACTCTCTGGACTCACTGCAGTGCATCCCCAGTGGTGCCAGTACACTCACTGGACTCACTGCACTGCATCCCCAGTGGTGCCAGTGCACTCTCTGGACTCACTAAACTGCATCACCAGTGGTGCCACTGCACTCTCTGGACTCACTGCACTGCTTCCCCAGTGGTGCCAGTGCACTCACTGGACTCACTACAGTGCATCCCCACTGGTGCCAGTGCACTCTCTGGGCTCACTGCAGTGCATCCCCAGTGGTGCCAGTGCACTCTCTGGACTCACTGCACTGCATCCCCAGTGGTGCCAGTGCGCTCTCTGGAGTCACAGCACTGCATCCCCAGTGGTGCCAGTGCAATCTCTGGACTCAGTGCACTGCATCCCCAGTGGTGCCAGTGCACTCTCTGGACTCACTGCACTGCATCCCCGGTGGTGCCAGTGCAGTCTCTGGAGTAACTGCACTGCATCCCCACTGGTGCCAAAGCACTCTCTGGACTTCCAGCACCGCATCCCCAGTGGTGCCAGTGCACTCTCTGGACTCACTGCACTGCATGCCCAGTGGTGCCAGTGCACTCTCTGGAATCACTGTACTGCATACCCACTGGTGCCAGTGCACTCTGTGGACTCACTGTACTGCATCCCCAGTGGTGCCAGTGCACTCTCTGGACTCACTGCAGTGCATCCCCAGTGGTGCCAGTGCACTCTCTGGACTCACTGCAGTGCATCCCCAGTGGTGCCAGTGCACTCTCTGGACTCACTGCACTGAAGCCCCAGTGGTGCCAGTGCACTCTCTGGACTCACTGCACTGCATCCCCAGTGGTGCCAGTGCACTCTCTGGACTCACTGCAGTGCATCCCCAGTGGTGCCAGTGCACTCTCTGGACTCACTGCAGTGCATCCCCAGTGGTGCCAGTGCACTCTCTGGACTCACTGTATTGCACCCCCAGTGGTGCCAGTGCACTCACTGGACTGACTGCACTGCATCCCCAGTGGTGCCAGTGCACTCACTGGACTCACTACAGTGCATCCCCACTGGTGCCAGTGCACTCTCTGGGCTCACTGCAGTGCATCCCCAGTGGTGCCAGTGCACTCTCTGGACTCACTGCACTGCATCCCCAGTGGTGCCAGTGCGCTCTCTGGAGTCACAGCACTGCATCCCCAGTGGTGCCAGTGCAATCTCTGGACTCAGTGCACTGCATCCCCAGTGGTGCCAGTGCACTCTCTGGACTCACTGCACTGCATCCCCGGTGGTGCCAGTGCAGTCTCTGGAGTAACTGCACTGCATGTCCAGTGGTGCCAGTGCACTCTCTGGACTCACTGTACTGCATCACCAGTGGTGCCACTGCACTCTCTGGACTCACTGTACTGCATCCCCAGTGGTGCCAGTGCACTCTCTGGACTCACTGCAGTGCATCCCCAGTGGTGCCAGTGCACTCTCTGGACTCACTGCAGTGCATCCCCAGTGGTGCCAGTGCACTCTCTGGACTCACTGTACTGCATCACCAGTGGTGCCAGTGCACTCTCTGGACTCACTGCACTGCATCCCCAGTGGTGCCAGTGCACTCTCTGGACTCACTGCAGTGCATCCCCAGTGGCGCCAGTGCACTCTCTGGACTCACTGCACTGCATCCCCAGTGGTGCCAGTGCACTCTCTGCACTCACTGCACTGCATTCCCAGTGGTGCCAGTGAAGTCTCTGGACTCACTGCACTGCATCCCCAGTGGTGCCAGTGCACTCTCTGGACTCACTGCACTGCATCCCCACTGCTGCCAGTGCACTCTCTGGACTCACTGCACTGCATCCCCAGTGGTGCCAGTGCACTCTCTGGACTCACTGCAGTGCATCCCCAGTGGTGCCAGTGCACTCTCTCGAGTCACTGCACTACATCCACAGTAGTGCCAGTGCACTTCACTGGACTCACTGTACTGCATCATCGGTGGTGCCAGTGCACTCTCTGGACACACTGCACTGCATCCCCAGTGGTGCCAGTGTACTCTCTGGACTCACTGCACTGCAGGCCCAGTGGTACCAGTGCACTCACTGGACTCACTGTACTGCATCACCAGTGGTGCCAGTGCACTCTCTGGACTCACTGCACTGCATCCCCAGTGGTTCCAGTGCATTCACTGGACTCACTGTACTGCATCTCCAGTGGTGCCAGTGCACTCTGTGGACTCACTGCACTGCATCCCCAGTGGTGCCAGTGAGCTCTCTGGACTCACTGCACTGCATCCCCAGTGGTGCCAGTGTACTCACAGGATTCACTGCACTGCATCCCCAGTGGTGCTAGTGCAGTCTCTGGACTCACTGCAGTGCATCCCCAGTGGTGCCAGTGCACTCTCTGGACTCACTTCAGTGCATCCCCAGTGGTGCCAGAGCACTCTCTGGACTCACTGCACTGCATCCCCAGTGGTGCCACTGCACTCTCTGGACTCACTGCACTGCATCCCCAGTGGTGTCAGTGCACTCTCTGGACTCACTGAAGTGCATACCCAGTTGTGCCAGTGCACTCTCTGGACTCAATGCACTGCATCCCCAGTGGTGCCAGTGCACTCTCTGGACTCAGTGCACTGCATCCCCAGTGGTGCCAGTGCAATCTCTGGACTCACTGTAGTGCATCCCCAGTGGTGCCAGTGCACTCTCTGGACTCACTGCAGTGCATCCCCAGTGGTGCCAGTGCACTCTCTGGACTCACTGTACTGCATCACCAGTGGTGCCAGTGCACTCTCTGGACTCACTGCACTGCATCCCCAGTGGTGCCAGTGCACTCTCTGGACTCACTGCACTGCATCCCCAGTGGTGCCAATGCACTCTCTGGACTCACTGCAGTGCATCCCCAGTGGTGCCAGTGCACTCTCTGGACTCACTGCACTGAATGCCCAGTGGTGCCAGTGCACTCTCTGGACTCACTGCACTGCATCCCCAGTGGTTCCAGTGCATTCACTGGACTCACTGTACTGCATCTCCAGTGGTGCCAGTGCACTCTGTGGACTCACTGCACTGCATCCCCAGTGGTGCCAGTGAGCTCTCTGGACTCACTGCACTGCACCCCAGTGGTGCCAGTGTACTCACAGGATTCACTGCACTGCATCCCCAGTGGTGCTAGTGCAGTCTCTGGACTCACTGCAGTGCATCCCCAGTGGTGCCAGTGCACTCTCTGGACTCACTGAAGTGCATTCTCAGTGGTGCCAGTGCACTCCTGGGCTCACTGAAGTGCATCCCCAGTGGTGCCAGTGCACTCTCTGGACTCACTGCACTGCATCCCCAGTGGTGCCAGTGCACTCTCTGGACTCACTGTAGTGCATCCCCAGTGGTGCCAGTGCACTCTCTGCACTCACTGTACTGCATCCCCACTGGTGCCAGTGCACTATGTGGACTCACTGTACTGCATCCCCAGTGGTGACAGTGCACTCTCTGGACTAACTGCAGTGCATCCCCAGTGGTTCCAGTGCACTCTCTGGACTCACTGCAGTGCATCCCCAGTGGTGCCAGTGCACTCTCTGGTCTCACTGCACTGCATCCCCAGTGGTGCCAGTGCACTCTCTGGACTCACTGCACTGCATCCCCAGTGGTGCCAGTGCACTCTGTGGACTCACTGCAGTGCATCCCCAGTGGTGTCTGTGCACTCTCTGGACTCACTGTACTGCACCCCCAGTGGTGCCAGTGCACTCACTGGACTGACTGCACTGCATCCCCAGTGGTGCCAGTGCGCTCTCTGGAGTCACAGCACTGCATCCCCAGTGGTGCCAGTGCACTCAGTGGACTCACTGCACTGCATCACAGGTGGTGCCAGTGCACTCTCTGGACTCACTGCAGTGAATCCCCGGTGGTGCCAGTGTACTCTCTGCAGTCACTGCACTGCATCCCCAGTGGTGCCAGTGCACTCACTGGACTGCATCCCCAGTGGTGCCAGTGCACTCTCTGGACTCACTGCACTGCATCCCCAGTGGTGCCAGTTTACTCTCTGTACTCACTTCAGTGCATCCCCAGTGGTGCCAGAGCACTCTCTGGACTCACTGCACTGCATCCCCAGTGGTGCCACTGCACTCTCTGGACTCACTGCACTGCATCCCCAGTGGTGTCAGTGCACTCTCTGGACTCACTGAAGTGCATACCCAGTTGTGCCAGTGCACTCTCTGGACTCAATGCACTGCATCCCCAGTGGTGCCAGTGCACTCTCTGGACTCAGTGCACTGCATCCCCAGTGGTGCCAGTGCAATCTCTGGACTCACTGTAGTGCATCCCCAGTGGTGCCAGTGCACTCTCTGGACTCACTGCAGTGCATCCCCAGTGGTGCCAGTGCACTCTCTGGACTCACTGCACTGCATCACCAGTGGTGCCAGTGCACTCTCTGGACTCACTGCAGTGCATCCCCAGTGGTGCCAGTGCACTCTCTGGACTCACTGCACTGCATCCCCAGTGGTGCCAATGCACTCTCTGGACTCACTGCAGTGCATCCCCAGTGGTGCCAGTGCACTCTCTGGACTCACTGCACTGCATGCCCAGTGGTGCCAGTGCACTCTCTGGACTCACTGTACTGCATCCCCACTGGTACCAGTGCACTCTGTGGACTCACTGTACTGCATCCCCAGTGGTGACAGTGCACTCTCTGGACTCACTGCAGTGCATCCCCAGTGGTGCCAGTGCACTCTCTGGACTCACTGCAGTGCATCCCCAGTGGTGCCAGTGCACTCTCTGGACTCACTGCACTGCATCCCCAGTGGTGCCAGTGCACTCTCTGGACTCACTGCAGTGCATCCCCAGTGGTGCCAGTGCACTCTCTGGACTCACTGCAGTGCATTCCCTCTGGTGTCAGTGCACTCTCTGGACTCACTGCACTGCATCCCCAGTGGTGCCAGTGCACTCTCTGGACTCACTGCACTGCATCCCCAGTGGTGCCAGTGCATTCTCTGGACTCACTGCACTGCATCCCCAGTGGTGCTAGTGCACTCTCTGGACTCACTGAGGTGCATCCCCAGTGGTGCCAGTGCACTCTCTGGACTCACTGAAGTGCATCCCCAGTGGTGCCAGTGCACTCTCTGGACTCACTGCACTGCATCCCCAGTGGTGCCAGTGCACTCTCTGGACTCACTGAACTGCATCCCCAGTGGTGCCAGTGCACTCTCTGGACTCACTGCACTGCATCCCCAGTGCTGCCAGTGCACTCTCTGGACTCACTGCACTGCATCACTAGTGGTGCCACTGCACTCTCTGGACTCACTGCACTGCTTCCCCAGTGGTGCCAGTGCACTCTCTGGACTCACTGCACTGCATCCCCAGTGGTGCCAGTGCACTCACTGGACTCACTGCACTGCATCCCCAGTGGTGCCAGTGCACTCTCTGGACTCACTGCACTGCATCCCCAGTGGTTCCAGCGCACTCTCTGGACTCACTGCACTGCATCCCCAGTGGTGCTAGTGCACTCTGTGGACTCACTGCAGTGCATCCCCAGTGGTGCCAGTGCACTCTCTGGACTCACTGAAGTGAATTCTCAGTGGTGCCAGTGCACTCTCTGGACTCACTTCAGTGCATCCCCAGTGGTGCCAGTGCACTCTCTGGACTCACTGCAGTGCATCCCGAGTGGAGCCAGTGCACTCTCTGGACTCACTGCAGTGCATCCGCAGTGGTGCCATTGCACTCTCTGGACTCACTGCACTGCATCTCCAGTGGTGCCAGTGCACTCTCTGGACTCACTGCACTGCATCCCCAGTGCTGCCAGTGCACTCTCTTGAGTCACTGCACTGCATCCCCTGTGGTGCAAGAGCACTCTCTGGACTCACTGCACTGCATCCCCAGTGGTGCCAGTGCACTCTCTGGACTCACTGCACTGCATCCCCAGTGGTGCTAGTGCACTGTGTGGACTCACTGTACTGCATCCCCAGTGGTGCCAGTGCACTCTCTGGACTCACTGCAGTGCATCCCCAGTGGTGCCAGTGCACTCTCAGGACTCACTGCACTGCATCCCCAGTGGTGCCAGTGCACTCTCTGGACTCACTGCAGTGCATCCCCAGTGGTGCCAGTGCACTCTCTGGACTCATTGAAGTGCATTCTCAGTGGTGCCAGTGCACTCTCTGGACTCACTGCAGTGCATCCCCAGTGGTGCCAGTACACTCACTGGACTCACTGCACTGCATCCCCAGTGGTGCCAGTGCACTCTCTGGACTCACTAAACTGCATCACCAGTGGTGCCACTGCACTCTCTGGACTCACTGCACTGCTTCCCCAGTGGTGCCAGTGCACTCACTGGACTCACTGCAGTGCATCCCCACTGGTGCCAGTGTACTCTCTGGGCTCACTGCAGTGCATCCCCAGTGGTGCCAGTGCACTCTCTGGACTCACTGCACTGCATCCCCAGTGGTGCCAGTGCGCTCTCTGGAGTCACAGCACTGCATCCCCAGTGGTGCCAGTGCAATCTCTGGACTCAGTGCACTGCATCCCCAGTGGTGCCAGTGCACTCTCTGGACTCACTGCACTGCATCCCCGGTGGTGCCAGTGCAGTCTCTGGAGTAACTGCACTGCATCCCCACTGGTGCCAAAGCACTCTCTGGACTTCCAGCACCGCATCCCCAGTGGTGCCAGTGCACTCTCTGGACTCACTGCACTGCATGCCCAGTGGTGCCAGTGCACTCTCTGGACTCACTGTACTGCATACCCACTGGTGCCAGTGCACTCTGTGGACTCACTGTACTGCATCTCCAGTGGTGCCAGTGCACTCTCTGGACTCACTGCAGTGCATCCCCAGTGGTGCCAGTGCACTCTCTGGACTCACTGCACTGAAGCCCCAGTGGTGCCAGTGCACTCTCTGGACTCACTGCACTGAAGCCCCAGTGGTGCCAGTGCACTCTCTGGACTCACTGCACTGCATCCCCAGTGGTGCCAGTGCACTCTCTGGACTCACTGCAGTGCATCCCCAGTGGTGCCAGTGCACTCTCTGGACTCACTGCAGTGCATCCCAGTGGTGCCAGTGCACTCTCTGGACTCACTGCACTGCATCCCCACTGGTGCCAGTGCACTCTCTGGACTCACTGCAGTGCATCCCCAGTGGTGCCAGTGCACTCTCTGGACTCACTGCACTGCATCACCAGTGGTGCCAGTGCACTCTCTGGACTCACTGCAGTGCATTCCCAGTGGTGCCAGTGCACTCTTTGGACTCACTGCACTGCAGCCCCATTGGTGCCAGTGCACACTCTGGACTCACTGCACTGCATCACAGGTGGTGCCAGTGCACTCTCTGGACTCACTGCACTGCATCCCCAGTGGTGCCAGTGCACTCTCTGGACTCACTGCACTGCATCCCCAGTGGTGCCACAGCACTCTCTGCACTCACTTCTCTGCATTCCCAGTGGTGCCAGTGAAGTCTCTGGACTCACTGCACTGCATCCCCAGTGGTGCCAGTGCAATCTCTGGACTCACTGCACTGCATCACCAGTGGTGCCAGTGCACTCTCTGGACTCACTGCACTGCATCCCCAGTGGTGCCAGTGCACTCTCTGGACTCACTGCAGTGCATCCCCAGTGGTGCCAGTGCACTCTCTGGACTCACTGCACTGCATCCCCAGTGGTGCAAGTGCACTCTCTCGAGTCACTGCACTACATCCCCAGTGGTGACAGTGCACTCACTGGACTCACTGTACTGCATCATCTGTGGTGCCAGTGCACTCTCTGGACTCACTGCAATGCATCCCCAGTGCTGCCAGTGCAATCTCTGGACTCACTGCACTGCATCCCCAGTGGTGCCAGTGCACTCTCTGGACTCACTGCACTGTATCCCCAGTGGTGCCAGTGCACTCACTGGATTCACTGCAGTGCATCCCCAGTGGTGCCAGTGCACTCTGTGGACTCACTGCACTGCATCCCCAGTGGTGACAGTGCACTCTCTGGACTCACTGCAGTGCATCCCCAGTGGTGCCAGTGCACTCTGTGGACTCACTGCACTGCATCCCCAGTGGTGCCAGTGCACTCTCTGGACTCACTGCACTGCATCCCCAGTGGTGCCAGTGCAGTCTCTGGAGTAACTGCAGTACATCCCCACTGGTGCCAAAGCACTCTCTGGACTCCCGGCACCGCATCCCCAGTGGTGCCAGTGCACTCTCTGGACTCACTGCACTGCATCCCCAGTGGTGCCAGTGCACTCTCTGGAGTCACAGCACTGCATCACCAGTGGTGCCAGTGCACTCTCTGGACTCACTGAAGTGCATCCCCAGTGGTGACAGTGCACTCTCTGGACTCACTGAAGTGCATTCTCAGTGGTGCCAGTGCACTCTCTGGACTCACTGCAGTGCATCCCCAGTGGTGCCAGTACACTCACTGGACTCACTGCACTGCATCCCCAGTGGTGCCAGTGCACTCTCTGGACTCACTAAACTGCATCACCAGTGGTGCCTCTGCACTCTCTGGACTCACTGCACTGAAGCCCCAGTGGTGCCAGTGCACTCTCTGGACTCACTGCACTGCATCCCCAGTGGTGCCAGTGCACTCTCTGGACTCACTGCAGTGCATCCCCAGTGGTGCCAGTGCACTGTCTGGACTCACTGCAGTGCATCCCCAGTGGTGCCAGTGCACTCTCTGGACTCACTGTATTGCACCCCCAGTGGTGCCAGTGCACTCTCTGGACTCACTGCACTGCATCCCCGGTGGTGCCAGTGCAGTCTCTGGAGTAACTGCACTGCATCCCCACTGGTGCCAAAGCACTCTCTGGACTTCCAGCACCGCATCCCCAGTGGTGCCAGTGCACTCTCTGGACTCACTGCACTGCATGCCCAGTGGTGCCAGTGCACTCTCTGGACTCACTGTACTGCATACCCACTGGTGCCAGTGCACTCTGTGGACTCACTGTACTGCATCTCCAGTGGTGCCAGTGCACTCTCTGGACTCACTGCAGTGCATCCCCAGTGGTGCCAGTGCACTCTCTGGACTCACTGCACTGAAGCCCCAGTGGTGCCAGTGCACTCTCTGGACTCACTGCACTGCATCCCCAGTGGTGCCAGTGCACTCTCTGGACTCACTGCAGTGCATCCCCAGTGGTGCCAGTGCACTCTCTGGACTCACTGCAGTGCATCCCCAGTGGTGCCAGTGCACTCTCTGGAATCACTGTATTGCACCCCCAGTGGTGCCAGTGCACTCACTGGACTGACTGCACTGCATCCCCAGTGGTGCCAGTGCACTCTCTGGACTCACTGCACTGCATCCCCACTGGTGCCAGTGTACTCTCTGGACTCACTGCACTGCATCCCCAGTGGTGCCAGTGCACTCTCTGGACTCACTGCAGTGCATCCCAGTGGTGCCAGTGCACTCTCTGGACTCACTGCACTGCATCCCCACTGGTGCCAGTGCACTCTCTGGACTCACTGCAGTGCATCCCCACTGGTGCCAGTGCACTCTCTGGACTCACTGCACTGCATCACCAGTGGTGCCAGTGCACTCTCTGGACTCACTGCAGTGCATTCCCAGTGGTGCCAGTGCACTCTTTGGACTCACTGCACTGCAGCCCCATTGGTGCCAGTGCACACTCTGGACTCACTGCACTGCATCACAGGTGGTGCCAGTGCACTCCCTGGACTCACTGCACTGCATCCCCAGTGGTGCCAGTGCACTCTCTGGACTCACTGCACTGCATCCCCAGTGGTGCCACAGCACTCTCTGCACTCACTTCTCTGCATTCCCAGTGGTGCCAGTGAAGTCTCTGGACTCACTGCACTGCATCCCCAGTGGTGCCAGTGCAATCTCTGGACTCACTGCAGTGCATCACCAGTGGTGCCAGTGCACTCTCTGGACTCACTGCACTGCATCCCCAGTGGTGCCAGTGCACTCTCTGGACTCACTGCAGTGCATCCCCAGTGGTGCCAGTGCACTCTCTGGACTCACTGCACTGCATCCCCAGTGGTGCAAGTGCACTCTCTCGAGTCACTGCACTACATCCCCAGTGGTGACAGTGCACTCACTGGACTCACTGTACTGCATCATCTGTGGTGCCAGTGCACTCTCTGGACTCACTGCAATGCATCCCCAGTGCTGCCAGTGCAATCTCTGGACTCACTGCACTGCATCCCCAGTGGTGCCAGTGCACTCTCTGGACTCACTGCACTGTATCCCCAGTGGTGCCAGTGCACTCACTGGATTCACTACACCGCATCCCCAGTGGTGCCAGTGCACTCTGTGGACTCACTGCACTGCATCCCCAGTGGTGACAGTGCACTCTCTGGACTCACTGCAGTGCATCCCCAGTGGTGCCAGTGCACTCTGTGGACTCACTGCACTGCATCCCCAGTGGTGCCAGTGCACTCTGTGGACTCACTGCACTGCATCCCCAGTGGTGCCAGTGCAGTCTCTGGAGTAACTGCAGTACATCCCCACTGGTGCCAAAGCACTCTCTGGACTCCCGGCACCGCATCCCCAGTGGTGCCAGTGCACTCTCTGGACTCACTGCACTGCATCCCCAGTGGTGCCAGTGCACTCTCTGGAGTCACAGCACTGCATCACCAGTGGTGCCAGTGCACTCTCTGGACTCACTGAAGTGCATCCCCAGTGGTGACAGTGCACTCTCTGGACTCACTGAAGTGCATTCTCAGTGGTGCCAGTGCACTCTCTGGACTCACTGCAGTGCATCCCCAGTGGTGCCAGTACACTCACTGGACTCACTGCACTGCATCCCCAGTGGTGCCAGTGCACTCTCTGGACTCACTAAACTGCATCACCAGTGGTGCCTCTGCACTCTCTGGACTCACTGCACTGAAGCCCCAGTGGTGCCAGTGCACTCTCTGGACTCACTGCACTGCATCCCCAGTGGTGCCAGTGCACTCTCTGGACTCACTGCAGTGCATCCCCAGTGGTGCCAGTGCACTGTCTGGACTCACTGCAGTGCATCCCCAGTGGTGCCAGTGCACTCTCTGGACTCACTGTATTGCACCCCCAGTGGTGCCAGTGCACTCTCTGGACTCACTGCACTGCATCCCCACTGGTGCCAGTGTACTCTCTGGACTCACTGCACTGCATCCCCAGTGGTGCCAGTGAACTCTCTGGACTCACTGCAGTGCATCCCCAGTGGTGCCAGTGCACTCTCTGGACTCACTGCACTGCATCCCCACTGGTGCCAGTGCACTCTCTGGACTCACTGCAGTGCATCCCCAGTGGTGCCAGTGCACTCTCTGGACTCACTGTACTGCATCACCAGTGGTGCCAGTGCACTCTCTGGACTCACTGCAGTGCATTCCCAGTGGTGCCAGTGCACTCTTTGAATTCACTGCACTGCAGCCCCATTGGTGCCAGTGCACACTCTGGACTCACTGCACTGCATCACAGGTGGTGCCAGTGCACTCTCTGGACTCACTGCACTGCATCCCCAGTGGTGCCAGTGCACTCTCTGGACTCACTGCACTGCATGCCCAGTGGTGCCAGTGCACTCTCTGCACTCACTTCTCTGCATTCCCAGTGGTGCCAGTGAAGTCTCTGGACTCACTGCACTGCATCCCCAGTGGTGCCAGTGCAATCTCTGGACTCACTGCAGTGCATCACCAGTGGTGCCAGTGCACTCTCTGGACTCACTGCACTGCATCCCCAGTGGTGCCAGTGCACTCTCTGGACTCACTGCAGTGCATCCCCAGGGTGCCAGTGCTTTCTCTGGACTCACTGCACTGCATCCCCAGTGGTGCAAGTGCACTCTCTCGAGTCACTGCACTACATCCCCAGTGGTGCCAGTGCACTCACTGGACTCACTGTACTGCATCATCTGTGGTGCCAGTGCACTCTCTGGACTCACTGCAATGCATCCCCTGTGGTGCCAGTGCACTCTCTGGACTCACTGCACTGCATCCCCAGTGGTGCCAGTGCACTGTCTGGACTCACTGCACTGTATCCCCAGTGGTGCCAGTGCACTCACTGGATTCACTGCAGTGCATCCCCAGTGGTGCCAGTGCACTCTCTGGACTCACTGCACTGCATCCCCAGTGGTGCCAGTGCACTCTGTGGACTCACTGCACTGCATCCCCAGTGGTGCCAGTGCACTCTCTGGACTCACTGCACTGCATCCCCAGTGGTGCCAGTGCACTCTCTGGACTCACTGCACTGCATCCCCAGTGGTGCCAGTGCAGTCTCTGGAGTAACTGCAGTGCATCCCCACTGGTGCCAAAGCACTCTCTGGACTCCCGGCACCGCATCCCCAGTGGTGCCAGTGCACTCTCTGGACTCACTGCACTGCATCCCCAGTGGTGCCACTGCACTCTCTGGAGTCACAGCACTGCATCACCAGTGGTGCCAGTGCACTCTCTGGACTCACTGAAGTGCATCCCCAGTGGTGCCAGTGCACTCTCTGGACTCACTGAAGTGCATTCTCAGTGGTGCCAGTGCACTCTCTGGACTCACTGCAGTGCATCCCCAGTGGTGCCAGTACACTCACTGGACTCACTGCACTGCATCCCCAGTGGTGCCAGTGCACTCTCTGGACTCACTAAACTGCATCACCAGTGGTGCCTCTGCACTCTCTGGACTCACTGCACTGCTTCCCCAGTGGTGCCAGTGCACTCACTGGACTCACTGCAGTGCATCCCCAGTGGTGCCAGTGCACTCTCTGGACTCACTGCACTGCATCCCCAGTGGTGCCTGTGCGCTCTCTGGAGTCACAGCACTGCATCCCCAGTGGTGCCAGTGCAATCTCTGGACTCACTGCACTGCATCCCCAGTGGTGCCAGTGCACTCTCTGGACTCACTGAAGTGCATTCTCAGTGGTGCCAGTGCACTCTCTGGACTCACTGCACTGCATCCCCAGTGGTGCCAGTGCACTCTCTGGACTCACTGCACTGCATCCCCAGTGCTGCCAGTGCACTCTCTGGACTCACTAAACTGCATCACCAGTGCTGCCAGTGCACTGTCTGGACTCACTGCACTGCATCCCCAGTGGTGCCAGTGCACTCTCTGGACTCACTGCACTGCTTCCCCAGTAGTGCCAGTGCACTCTCTGGACTCACTGCACTGCATCCCCAGTGGTGCCAGTGCACTCACTGGACTCACTGCAGTGCATCCCCAGTGGTGCCAGTACACTCACTGGACTCACTGCACTGCATCCCCAGTGGTGCCAGTGCACTCTCTGGACTCACTAAACTGCATCACCAGTGGTGCCTCTGCACTCTCTGGACTCACTGCACTGAAGCCCCAGTGGTGCCAGTGCACTCTCTGGACTCACTGCACTGCATCCCCAGTGGTGCCAGTGCACTCTCTGGACTCACTGCAGTGCATCCCCAGTGGTGCCAGTGCACTGTCTGGACTCACTGCAGTGCATCCCCAGTGGTGCCAGTGCACTCTCTGGACTCACTGTATTGCACCCCCAGTGGTGCCAGTGCACTCTCTGGACTCACTGCACTGCATCCCCGGTGGTGCCAGTGCAGTCTCTGGAGTAACTGCACTGCATCCCCACTGGTGCCAAAGCACTCTCTGGACTTCCAGCACCGCATCCCCAGTGGTGCCAGTGCACTCTCTGGACTCACTGCACTGCATGCCCAGTGGTGCCAGTGCACTCTCTGGACTCACTGTACTGCATACCCACTGGTGCCAGTGCACTCTGTGGACTCACTGTACTGCATCTCCAGTGGTGCCAGTGCACTCTCTGGACTCACTGCAGTGCATCCCCAGTGGTGCCAGTGCACTCTCTGGACTCACTGCACTGAAGCCCCAGTGGTGCCAGTGCACTCTCTGGACTCACTGCACTGAAGCCCCAGTGGTGCCAGTGCACTCTCTGGACTCACTGCACTGCATCCCCAGTGGTGCCAGTGCACTCTCTGGACTCACTGCAGTGCATCCCCAGTGGTGCCAGTGCACTCTCTGGACTCACTGCAGTGCATCCCCAGTGGTGCCAGTGCACTCTCTGGAATCACTGTATTGCACCCCCAGTGGTGCCAGTGCACTCACTGGACTGACTGCACTGCATCCCCAGTGGTGCCAGTGCACTCTCTGGACTCACTGCACTGCATCCCCACTGGTGCCAGTGTACTCTCTGGACTCACTGCACTGCATCCCCAGTGGTGCCAGTGCACTCTCTGGACTCACTGCAGTGCATCCCAGTGGTGCCAGTGCACTCTCTGGACTCACTGCACTGCATCCCCACTGGTGCCAGTGCACTCTCTGGACTCACTGCAGTGCATCCCCACTGGTGCCAGTGCACTCTCTGGACTCACTGCACTGCATCACCAGTGGTGCCAGTGCACTCTCTGGACTCACTGCAGTGCATTCCCAGTGGTGCCAGTGCACTCTTTGGACTCACTGCACTGCAGCCCCATTGGTGCCAGTGCACACTCTGGACTCACTGCACTGCATCACAGGTGGTGCCAGTGCACTCTCTGGACTCACTGCACTGCATCCCCAGTGGTGCCAGTGCACTCTCTGGACTCACTGCACTGCATCCCCAGTGGTGCCACAGCACTCTCTGCACTCACTTCTCTGCATTCCCAGTGGTGCCAGTGAAGTCTCTGGACTCACTGCACTGCATCCCCAGTGGTGCCAGTGCAATCTCTGGACTCACTGCAGTGCATCACCAGTGGTGCCAGTGCACTCTCTGGACTCACTGCACTGCATCCCCAGTGGTGCCAGTGCACTCTCTGGACTCACTGCAGTGCATCCCCAGTGGTGCCAGTGCACTCTCTGGACTCACTGCACTGCATCCCCAGTGGTGCAAGTGCACTCTCTCGAGTCACTGCACTACATCCCCAGTGGTGACAGTGCACTCACTGGACTCACTGTACTGCATCATCTGTGGTGCCAGTGCACTCTCTGGACTCACTGCAATGCATCCCCAGTGCTGCCAGTGCAATCTCTGGACTCACTGCACTGCATCCCCAGTGGTGCCAGTGCACTCTCTGGACTCACTGCACTGTATCCCCAGTGGTGCCAGTGCACTCACTGGATTCACTACACCGCATCCCCAGTGGTGCCAGTGCACTCTGTGGACTCACTGCACTGCATCCCCAGTGGTGACAGTGCACTCTCTGGACTCACTGCAGTGCATCCCCAGTGGTGCCAGTGCACTCTGTGGACTCACTGCACTGCATCCCCAGTGGTGCCAGTGCACTCTCTGGACTCACTGCACTGCATCCCCAGTGGTGCCAGTGCAGTCTCTGGAGTAACTGCAGTACATCCCCACTGGTGCCAAAGCACTCTCTGGACTCCCGGCACCGCATCCCCAGTGGTGCCAGTGCACTCTCTGGACTCACTGCACTGCATCCCCAGTGGTGCCAGTGCACTCTCTGGAGTCACAGCACTGCATCACCAGTGGTGCCAGTGCACTCTCTGGACTCACTGAAGTGCATCCCCAGTGGTGACAGTGCACTCTCTGGACTCACTGAAGTGCATTCTCAGTGGTGCCAGTGCACTCTCTGGACTCACTGCAGTGCATCCCCAGTGGTGCCAGTACACTCACTGGACTCACTGCACTGCATCCCCAGTGGTGCCAGTGCACTCTCTGGACTCACTAAACTGCATCACCAGTGGTGCCTCTGCACTCTCTGGACTCACTGCACTGAAGCCCCAGTGGTGCCAGTGCACTCTCTGGACTCACTGCACTGCATCCCCAGTGGTGCCAGTGCACTCTCTGGACTCACTGCAGTGCATCCCCAGTGGTGCCAGTGCACTGTCTGGACTCACTGCAGTGCATCCCCAGTGGTGCCAGTGCACTCTCTGGACTCACTGTATTGCACCCCCAGTGGTGCCAGTGCACTCTCTGGACTCACTGCACTGCATCCCCACTGGTGCCAGTGTACTCTCTGGACTCACTGCACTGCATCCCCAGTGGTGCCAGTGAACTCTCTGGACTCACTGCAGTGCATCCCCAGTGGTGCCAGTGCACTCTCTGGACTCACTGCACTGCATCCCCACTGGTGCCAGTGCACTCTCTGGACTCACTGCAGTGCATCCCCAGTGGTGCCAGTGCACTCTCTGGACTCACTGTACTGCATCACCAGTGGTGCCAGTGCACTCTCTGGACTCACTGCAGTGCATTCCCAGTGGTGCCAGTGCACTCTTTGAATTCACTGCACTGCAGCCCCATTGGTGCCAGTGCACACTCTGGACTCACTGCACTGCATCACAGGTGGTGCCAGTGCACTCTCTGGACTCACTGCACTGCATCCCCAGTGGTGCCAGTGCACTCTCTGGACTCACTGCACTGCATGCCCAGTGGTGCCAGTGCACTCTCTGCACTCACTTCTCTGCATTCCCAGTGGTGCCAGTGAAGTCTCTGGACTCACTGCACTGCATCCCCAGTGGTGCCAGTGCAATCTCTGGACTCACTGCAGTGCATCACCAGTGGTGCCAGTGCACTCTCTGGACTCACTGCACTGCATCCCCAGTGGTGCCAGTGCACTCTCTGGACTCACTGCAGTGCATCCCCAGTGGTGCCAGTGCACTCTCTGGACTCACTGCACTGCATCCCCAGTGGTGCAAGTGCACTCTCTCGAGTCACTGCACTACATCCCCAGTGGTGCCAGTGCACTCACTGGACTCACTGTACTGCATCATCTGTGGTGCCAGTGCACTCTCTGGACTCACTGCAATGCATCCCCTGTGGTGCCAGTGCACTCTCTGGACTCACTGCACTGCATCCCCAGTGGTGCCAGTGCACTGTCTGGACTCACTGCACTGTATCCCCAGTGGTGCCAGTGCACTCACTGGATTCACTGCAGTGCATCCCCAGTGGTGCCAGTGCACTCTCTGGACTCACTGCACTGCATCCCCAGTGGTGCCAGTGCACTCTGTGGACTCACTGCACTGCATCCCCAGTGGTGACAGTGCACTCTCTGGACTCACTGCAGTGCATCCCCAGTGGTGCCAGTGCACTCTCTGGACTCACTGCACTGCATCCCCAGTGGTGCCAGTGCAGTCTCTGGAGTAACTGCAGTGCATCCCCACTGGTGCCAAAGCACTCTCTGGACTCCCGGCACCGCATCCCCAGTGGTGCCAGTGCACTCTCTGGACTCACTGCACTGCATCCCCAGTGGTGCCAGTGCACTCTCTGGAGTCACAGCACTGCATCACCAGTGGTGCCAGTGCACTCTCTGGACTCACTGAAGTGCATCCCCAGTGGTGCCAGTGCACTCTCTGGACTCACTGAAGTGCATTCTCAGTGGTGCCAGTGCACTCTCTGGACTCACTGCAGTGCATCCCCAGTGGTGCCAGTACACTCACTGGACTCACTGCACTGCATCCCCAGTGGTGCCAGTGCACTCTCTGGACTCACTAAACTGCATCACCAGTGGTGCCTCTGCACTCTCTGGACTCACTGCACTGCTTCCCCAGTGGTGCCAGTGCACTCACTGGACTCACTGCAGTGCATCCCCAGTGGTGCCAGTGCACTCTCTGGACTCACTGCACTGCATCCCCAGTGGTGCCTGTGCGCTCTCTGGAGTCACAGCACTGCATCCCCAGTGGTGCCAGTGCAATCTCTGGACTCACTGCACTGCATCCCCAGTGGTGCCAGTGCACTCTCTGGACTCACTGAAGTGCATTCTCAGTGGTGCCAGTGCACTCTCTGGACTCACTGCACTGCATCCCCAGTGGTGCCAGTGCACTCTCTGGACTCACTGCACTGCATCCCCAGTGCTGCCAGTGCACTCTCTGGACTCACTAAACTGCATCACCAGTGCTGCCAGTGCACTGTCTGGACTCACTGCACTGCATCCCCAGTGGTGCCAGTGCACTCTCTGGACTCACTGCACTGCTTCCCCAGTAGTGCCAGTGCACTCTCTGGACTCACTGCACTGCATCCCCAGTGGTGCCAGTGCACTCACTGGACTCACTGCAGTGCATCCCCACTGGTGCCAGTGCACTCTCTGGACTCACTGCAGTGCATCCCCAGTGGTGCCAGTGCACTCTCTGGACTCAATGCACTGCATCCCCAGTGGTTCCAGCGCACTCTGTGGACTCACTGCAGTGCATCCCCAGTGGTGCCAGTGCACTCTCTGGACTCACTGAAGTGCATTCTCAGTGGTGCCAGTGCACTCTCTGGACTCACTTCAGTGCATCCCCAGTGGTGCCAGTACACTCTTTGGCTCACTGCAGTGCATCCCCAGTGGTGCCAGTGCACTCTCTGGACTCACTGCAGTGCATCCCCAGTGGAGCCAGTGCACTCTCTGGACTCACTGCAGTGCATCCGCAGTGGTGCCATTGCACTCTCTGGACTCACTGCACTGCAACTCCAGTGGTGCCAGTGCACTCTCTGGACTCACTGCACTGCATCCCCAGTGGTGCCAGTGCACTCTCTTGAGTCACTGCACTGCATCCCCTGTGGTGCAAGAGCACTCTCTGGACTCACTGCACTGCATCACCAGTGGTGCCAGTGCACTCTCTGGACTCACTGCACTGCATCCCCAGTGGTGCTAGTGCACTGTGTGGACTCACTGTACTGCATTCCCGGTGGTGCCAGTGCAATCTCTGGACTCACTGCAGTGCATCCCCAGTGGTGCCAGTGCACTCTCAGGACTCACTGCACTGCATCCCCAGTGGTGCCAGTGCACTCTCTGGACTCACTGCACTGCATCCCCAGTAGTGACAGTGCACTCTCTGGACTCACTGCACTACATCCCCAGTGGTGCCAGTGCACTCACTGGACTCACTGTACTGCATCATCGGTGGTGCCAGTGCACTCTCTGGACTCACTGCACTGCATCCCCAGTGGTGCCAGTGCACTCACTGGATTCACTGCACTGCATCCCCAGTGGTGCCAGTGCACTCTCTGGACTCACTGCACTGCATCCCCGGTGGTGCCAGTGCACTCTCTGGACTCACTGCAGTGCATCCCCAGTGGTGCCAGTGCACTCTCTGGACTCACTGCACTGCATCCCCAGTGGTGCCACTGCACTCTCTGGACTCACTGCACTGCATCCCCAGTGGTGCCAGTGCACTCTCTGGACTCACTGCAGTGCATCCCCAGTGGTGCCAGTGCACTCTCTGGACTCACTGCAGTGCATCCCCAGTGGTGCCAGTGCAGTCTCTGGAATAACTGCAGTGCATCCCCACTGGTGCCAAAGCACTCTCTGGATTCACTGCAGTGCATCCCCAGTGGTGCCACTGCACTCTCTGGACTCACTGCAGTGCATCCCCAGTGGTGCCAGTGCACTCTCTGGACTCATTGAAGTGCATTCTCAGTGGTGCCAGTGCACTCTCTGGACTCACTGCAGTGCATCCACTGTGGTGCCAGTACACTCACTGGACTCACTGCACTGCATCCCCAGTGGTGGCAGTGCTCTCTCTGGACTCACTGCACTGCATCCCCAGTGGTGCCACTGCACTCTCTGGACTCACTGCACTGCTTCCCCAGTGGTGCCAGTGCACTCACTGGACTCACTGCAGTGCATCCCCACTGGTGCCAGTGCACTCTCTGGGCTCACTGCAGTGCATCCCCAGTGGTGCCAGTGCAATCTCTGGACTCACTGCAGAGCATCCCCAGTGGTGCCAGTGCACTCTGTGGACTCACTGTAGTGCATCCCCAGTGGTGCCAGTGCACTCTCTGGACTCACTGCACTGCATCCCCAGTGGTGTCAGTGCAATCTCTGGACTCACTGCAGTGCATCCCCAGTGGTGCCAGTGCACTCTCTGGACTCACTGCACTGCATCCCCAGTGGTGCCAGTGCACTCTCTGGACTCACTGCACTGCATCCCCAGTGGTGACAGTGCACTCTCTGGACAAACTGAAGTGCATCACCAGTGGTGCCAGTGCACTCTCTGCACTCACTGCACTGCATGTCCAGTGGTGCAAGTGCGCTCTCTAGAGTCACAGCACTGCATCACCAGTGGTGCCAGTGCACTCTCTGGACTCACTGAAGTGCATCCCCATTGGTGCCATTGCACTCTCTGCACTCACTGCACTGCATCCCCAGTGGTGCCAGTGCACTCACTGGACTGACTACACTGCATCCCCAGTGGTGCCAGTGCGCTCTCCGGAGTCACAGCACTGCATCCCCAGTGGTGCCAGTGCACTCACTGGACACACTGTACTGCATCACAGGTGGTGCCAGTGCACTCTCTGCACTCACTGCACAGCATCCCCAGTGGTGCCAGTGCATTCACTGGACTCACTGGACTGCATCACCAGTGGTGCCAGTGCACTCTCTGGACTCACTGCAGTGCATCCCCAGTGGTGCCAGTGCACTCTCTGGACTCACTGCAGTGCATCCCCAGTGGTGCCAGTGCAGTCTCTGGACTCACTGCACTGCATCCCCAGTGGTGCCAGAGCACTCTCTGGACTCACTGCACTGCATCCCCAGTGGTGTCAGTGCACTCTCTGGACTAAGTGCACTGCATCCCCAGTGGTGCCAGTGCACTCTCTGGACTCACTGCAGTGCATCCCCAGTGGTGCCAGTGCACTCTCTGGACTCACTGCACTGCATCCCCAGTGGTGCCAGAGCACTCTCTGGACTCACTGCACCGCATCCCCAGTGGTGTCAGTGCACTCTCTGGACTAAGTGCACTGCATCCCCAGTGGTGCCAGTGCACTCTCTGGACTCACTGCAGTGCATCCCCAGTGGTGCCAGTGTTCTCTCTGGACTCACTGCACTGCATCCCCAGTGGTGCCAGTGCAATCTCTGGACTCACTGTAGTGCATCCCCAGTGGTGCCAGTGCACTCTCTGGACTCACTGAAGTGCATTCTCAGTGGTGCCAGTGCACTCTCTGGGCTCACTGAAGTGCATCCCCAGTGGTGCCAGTACACTCACTGGACTCACTGCACTGCATCCCCAGTGGTGCCAGTGCACTCTCTGGACTCACTGCACTGCATCCCCAGTGGTGCCAGTGCACTCTCTGGACTCACTGTAGTGCATCCCCAGTGGTGCCAGTGCACTCTCTGGACTCACTGCAGTGCATCCCCAGTGGTGCCAGTGCACTCTCTGGACTCACTGCACTGCATCCCCAGTGGTGCCAGTGAAGTCTTTGGACTCACTGCACTGCATCCCCAGTGGTGCCAGTGCACTCTGTGGAGTCACTGAAGTGCATCCCCAGTGGTGCCAGTGCACTCTCTGGACTCACTGCACTGCATGTCCAGTGGTGCCAGTGCACTCTCTGGACTCACTGTACTGCATCCCCACTGGTGCCAGTGCACTATGTGGACTCACTGTACTGCATCCCCAGTGGTGACAGTGCACTCTCTGGACTAACTGCAGTGCATCCCCAGTGGTGCCAGTGCACTCTCTGGACTCACTGCAGTGCATCCCCAGTGGTGCCAGTGCACTCTCTGGACTCACTGTACTGCATCACCAGTGGTGCCAGTTCACTCTCTGGACTCACTGCACTGCATCCCCAGTGGTGCCAGTGCACTCTCTGGACTCACTGCAGTGCATCCCCAGTGGCGCCAGTGCACTCTCTGCACTCACTGCACTGCATCCCCAGTGGTGCCAGTGCACTCTCTGCACTCACTGCACTGCATCCCCAGTGGTGCCAGTGCACTCTCTGGACTCACTGCAGTGCATCCCCAGTGGTGCCAGTGCACTCTCTCGAGTCACTGCACTACATCCACAGTAGTGCCAGTGCACTTCACTGGACTCACTGTACTGCATCATCGGTGGTGCCAGTGCACTCTCTGGACTCACTGCACTGCATCCCCAGTGGTGCCAGTGTACTCTCTGGACTCACTGCACTGCAGGCCCAGTGGTACCAGTGCACTCACTGGACTCACTGTACTGCATCACCAGTGGTGCCAGTGCACTCTCTGGACTCACTGCACTGCATCCCCAGTGGTGCCAGTGCATTCACTGGACTCACTGTACTGCATCTCCAGTGGTGCCAGTGCACTCTGTGGATTCACTGCACTGCATCCCCAGTGGTGCCAGTGAGCTCTCTGGACTCACTGCACTGCATCCCCAGTGGTGCCAGTGTACTCACAGGATTCACTGCACTGCATCCCCAGTGGTGCTAGTGCAGTCTCTGGACTCACTGCAGTGCATCCCCAGTGGTGCCAGTGCACTCTCTGGACTCACTGAAGTGCATTCTCAGTGGTGCCAGTGCACTCCTGGGCTCACTGAAGTGCATCCCCAGTGGTGCCAGTACACTCACTGGACTCACTGCACTGCATCCCCAGTGGTGCCAGTGCACTCTCTGGACTCACTGTAGTGCATCCCCAGTGGTGCCAGTGCACTCTCTGCACTCACTGTACTGCATCCCCACTGGTGCCAGTGCACTATGTGGACTCACTGTACTGCATCCCCAGTGGTGACAGTGCACTCTCTGGACTAACTGCAGTGCATCCCCAGTGGTGCCAGTGCACTCTCTGGACTCACTGCAGTGCATCCCCAGTGGTGCCAGTGCACTCTCTGGTCTCACTGCACTGCATCCCCAGTGGTGCCAGTGCACTCTCTGGACTCACTGCACTGCATCCCCAGTGGTGCCAGTGCACTCTCTGGACTCACTGCAGTGCATCCCCAGTGGTGTCAGTGCACTCTCTGGACTCACTGTACTGCACCCCCAGTGGTGCCAGTGCACTCACTGGACTGACTGCACTGCATCCCCAGTGGTGCCAGTGCAGTCTCTGGAGTCACAGCACTGCATCCCCAGTGGTGCCAGTGCACTCACTGGACTCACTGCACTGCATCACAGGTGGTGCCAGTGCACTCTCTGGACTCACTGCAGTGAATCCCCGGTGGTGCCAGTGTACTCTCTGCAGTCACTGCACTGCATCCCCAGTGGTGCCAGTGCACTCACTGGACTGCATCCCCAGTGGTGCCAGTGCACTCTCTGGACTCACTGCACTGCATCCCCAGTGGTGCCAGTGTACTCTCTGGACTCACTGCAGTGCATCCCCAGTGGTGCCAGAGCACCCTCTGGACTCACTGCACTGCATCCCCAGTGGTGTCAGTGCACTCTCTGGACTCACTGAAGTGCATACCCAGTTGTGCCAGTGCACTCTCTGGACTCAATGCACTGCATCCCCAGTGGTGCCAGTGCAATCTCTGGACTCACTGTAGTGCATCCCCAGTGGTGCCAGTGCACTCTCTGGACTCACTGCAGTGCATCCCCAGTGGTGCCAGTGCACTCTCTGGACTCACTGCACTGCATCCCCAGTGGTGCCAGTGCACTCTCTGGACTCACTGCACTGCATCCCCAGTGGTGCCAATGCACTCTCTGGACTCACTGCAGTGCATCCCCAGTGGTGCCAGTGCACTCTCTGGACTCACTGCACTGCATGCCCAGTGGTGCCAGTGCACTCTCTGGACTCACTGTACTGCATCCCCACTGGTACCAGTGCACTCTGTGGACTCACTGTACTGCATCCCCAGTGGTGACAGTGCACTCTCTGGACTCACTGCAGTGCATCCCCAGTGGTGCCAGTGCACTCTCTGGACTCACTGCAGTGCATCCCCAGTGGTGCCAGTGCACTCTCTGGACTCACTGCACTGCATCCCCAGTGGTGCCAGTGCACTCTCTGGACTCACTGCAGTGCATCCCCAGTGGTGCCAGTGCACTCTCTGGACTCACTGCAGTGCATTCCCTCTGGTGTCAGTGCACTCTCTGGACTCACTGCACTGCATCCCCAGTGGTGCCAGTGCACTCTCTGGACTCACTGCACTACATCCCCAGTGGTGCCAGTGCATTCTCTGGACTCAATGCAGTGCATCACCAGTGGTGCTAGTGCACTCTCTGGACTCCCTGAGGTGCATCCCCAGTGGTGCCAGTGCACTCTCTGGAGTCACTGAAGTGCATCCCCAGTGGTGCCAGTGCACTCTCTGGACTCACTGCACTGCATCCCCAGTGGTGCCAGTGCACTCTCTGGACTCACTGAACTGCATCCCCACTGGTGCCAGTGCACTCTCTGGACTCACTGCACTGCATCACCAGTGGTGCCAGTGCACTCTCTGGACTCACTGCACTGCATCCCCAGTGGTGCCAGTGCACTCTCTGGACTCACTGAACTGCATCCCCAGTGGTGCCAGTGCACTCTCTGGACTCACTGCACTGCATCCCCAGTGCTGCCAGTGCACTCTCTGGACTCACTGCACTGCATCACTAGTGGTGCCACTGCACTCTCTGGACTCACTGCACTGCTTCCCCAGTGGTGCCAGTGCACTCTCTGGACTCACTGCACTGCATCCCCAGTGGTGCCAGTGCACTCACTGGACTCACTGAAGTGCATCCCCACTGGTGCCACTGCACTCTCTGGACTCACTGCACTGCATCCCCAGTGGTTCCAGCGCACTCTCTGGACTCACTGCACTGCATCCCCAGTGGTGCTAGTGCACTCTGTGGACTCACTGCAGTGCATCCCCAGTGGTGCCAGTGCACTCTCTGGACTCACTGAAGTGCGTTCTCAGTGGTGCCAGTGCACTCTCTGGACTCACTTCAGTGCATCCCCAGTGGTGCCAGTGCACTCTCTGGACTCACTGCAGTGCATCCCGAGTGGAGCCAGTGCACTCTCTGGACTCACTGCAGTGCATCCGCAGTGGTGCCATTGCACTCTCTGGACTCACTACACTACATCTCCAGTGGTGCCAGTGCACTCTCTGGACTCACTGCACTGCATCCTCAGTGCTGCCAGTGCACTCTCTTGAGTCACTGCACTGCATCCCCTGTGGTGCAAGAGCACTCTCTGGACTCACTGCACTGCATCCCCAGTGGTGCCAGTACACTCTCTGGACTCACTGCAGTGCATCCCCAGTGGTGCTAGTGCACTGTGTGGACTCACTGTACTGCATCCCCAGTGGTGCCAGTGCACTCTCTGGACTCACTGCAGTGCATCCCCAGTGGTGCCAGTGCACTCTCAGGACTCACTGCACTGCATCCCCAGTGGTGCCAGTGCACTCTCTGGACTCACTGCAGTGCATCCCCAGTGGTGCCAGTGCACTCTCTGGACTCATTGAAGTGCATTCTCAGTGGTGCCAGTGCACTCTCTGGACTCACTGCACTGCATCCCCAGTGGTGCCAGTGCACTCTCTGGACTCACTAAACTGCATCACCAGTGGTGCCACTGCACTCTCTGGACTCACTGCACTGCTTCCCCAGTGGTGCCAGTGCACTCACTGGACTCACTGCAGTGCATCCCCACTGGTGCCAGTGCACTCTCTGGGCTCACTGCAGTGCATCCCCAGTGGTGCCAGTGCACTCTCTGGACTCACTGCACTGCATCCCCAGTGGTGCCAGTGCGCGCTCTGGAGTCACAGCACTGCATCCCCAGTGGTGCCAGTGCAATCTCTGGACTCAGTGCACTGCATCCCCAGTGGTGCCAGTGCACTCTCTGGACTCACTGCACTGCATCCCCGGTGGTGCCAGTGCAGTCTCTGGAGTAACTGCACTGCATCCCCACTGGTGCCAAAGCACTCTCTGGACTTCCAGCACCGCATCCCCAGTGGTGCCACTGCACTCTCTGGACTCACTGCACTGCATGCCCAGTGGTGCCAGTGCACTCTCTGGACTCACTGTACTGCATACCCACTGGTGCCAGTGCACTCTGTGGACTCACTGTACTGCATCCCCAGTGGTGCCAGTGCACTCTCTGGACTCAGTGCACTGCATCCCCAGTGGTGCCAGTGCACTCTCTGGACTCACTGCACTGAAGCCCCAGTGGTGCCAGTGCACTCTCTGGACTCACTGCACTGCATCCCCAGTGGTGCTAGTGCACTCTCTGGACACACTGCACTGCATCCCCAGTGGTGCCAGTGCACTCTCTGGACTCACTGCAGTGCATCCCCAGTGGTGCCAGTGCACTCTCTGGACTCACTGCAGTGCATTCCCTCTGGTGTCAGTGCACTCTCTGGACTCACTGCACTGCATCCCCAGTGGTGCCAGTGCACTCTCTGGACTCACTGCACTACATCCCCAGTGGTGCCAGTGCATTCTCTGGACTCAATGCAGTGCATCACCAGTGGTGCTAGTGCACTCTCTGGACTCCCTGAGGTGCATCCCCAGTGGTGCCAGTGCACTCTCTGGAGTCACTGAAGTGCATCCCCAGTGGTGCCAGTGCACTCTCTGGACTCACTGCACTGCATCCCCAGTGGTGCCAGTGCACTCTCTGGACTCACTGAACTGCATCCCCACTGGTGCCAGTGCACTCTCTGGACTCACTGCACTGCATCACCAGTGGTGCCAGTGCACTCTCTTTACTCACTGCACTGCATCCCCAGTGGTGCCAGTGCACTCTCTGGACTCACTGAACTGCATCCCCAGTGGTGCCAGTGCACTCTCTGGACTCACTGCACTGCATCCCCAGTGCTGCCAGTGCACTCTCTGGACTCACTGCACTGCATCACTAGTGGTGCCACTGCACTCTCTGGACTCACTGCACTGCTTCCCCAGTGGTGCCAGTGCACTCTCTGGACTCACTGCACTGCATCCCCAGTGGTGCCAGTGCACTCACTGGACTCACTGAAGTGCATCCCCACTGGTGCCACTGCACTCTCTGGACTCACTGCACTGCATCCCCAGTGGTTCCAGCGCACTCTCTGGACTCACTGCACTGCATCCCCAGTGGTGCTAGTGCACTCTGTGGACTCACTGCAGTGCATCCCCAGTGGTGCCAGTGCACTCTCTGGACTCACTGAAGTGCGTTCTCAGTGGTGCCAGTGCACTCTCTGGACTCACTTCAGTGCATCCCCAGTGGTGCCAGTGCACTCTCTGGACTCACTGCAGTGCATCCCGAGTGGAGCCAGTGCACTCTCTGGACTCACTGCAGTGCATCCGCAGTGGTGCCATTGCACTCTCTGGACTCACTACACTACATCTCCAGTGGTGCCAGTGCACTCTCTGGACTCACTGCACTGCATCCTCAGTGCTGCCAGTGCACTCTCTTGAGTCACTGCACTGCATCCCCTGTGGTGCAAGAGCACTCTCTGGACTCACTGCACTGCATCCCCAGTGGTGCCAGTACACTCTCTGGACTCACTGCAGTGCATCCCCAGTGGTGCTAGTGCACTGTGTGGACTCACTGTACTGCATCCCCAGTGGTGCCAGTGCACTCTCTGGACTCACTGCAGTGCATCCCCAGTGGTGCCAGTGCACTCTCAGGACTCACTGCACTGCATCCCCAGTGGTGCCAGTGCACTCTCTGGACTCACTGCAGTGCATCCCCAGTGGTGCCAGTGCACTCTCTGGACTCATTGAAGTGCATTCTCAGTGGTGCCAGTGCACTCTCTGGACTCACTGCACTGCATCCCCAGTGGTGCCAGTGCACTCTCTGGACTCACTAAACTGCATCACCAGTGGTGCCACTGCACTCTCTGGACTCACTGCACTGCTTCCCCAGTGGTGCCAGTGCACTCACTGGACTCACTGCAGTGCATCCCCACTGGTGCCAGTGCACTCTCTGGGCTCACTGCAGTGCATCCCCAGTGGTGCCAGTGCACTCTCTGGACTCACTGCACTGCATCCCCAGTGGTGCCAGTGCGCGCTCTGGAGTCACAGCACTGCATCCCCAGTGGTGCCAGTGCAATCTCTGGACTCAGTGCACTGCATCCCCAGTGGTGCCAGTGCACTCTCTGGACTCACTGCACTGCATCCCCGGTGGTGCCAGTGCAGTCTCTGGAGTAACTGCACTGCATCCCCACTGGTGCCAAAGCACTCTCTGGACTTCCAGCACCGCATCCCCAGTGGTGCCACTGCACTCTCTGGACTCACTGCACTGCATGCCCAGTGGTGCCAGTGCACTCTCTGGACTCACTGTACTGCATACCCACTGGTGCCAGTGCACTCTGTGGACTCACTGTACTGCATCCCCAGTGGTGCCAGTGCACTCTCTGGACTCACTGCAGTGCATCCCCAGTGGTGCCAGTGCACTCTCTGGACTCAGTGCACTGCATCCCCAGTGGTGCCAGTGCACTCTCTGGACTCACTGCACTGAAGCCCCAGTGGTGCCAGTGCACTCTCTGGACTCACTGCACTGCATCCCCAGTGGTGCTAGTGCACTCTCTGGACACACTGCACTGCATCCCCAGTGGTGCCAGTGCACTCTCTGGACTCACTGCAGTGCATCCCCAGTGGTGCCAGTGCACTGTCTGGACTCACTGCAGTGCATCCCCAGTGGTGCCAGTGCACTCTCTGGACTCACTGTATTGCACCCCCAGTGGTGCCAGTGCACTCACTGGACTGACTGCACTGCATCCCCAGTGGTGCCAGTGCACTCTCTGGACTCACTTCACTGCATCCCCACTGGTGCCAGTGTACTCTCTGGACTCACTGCACTGCATCCCCAGTGGTGCCAGTGCACTCACTGGACTCACTGCAGTGCATCCCCAGTGGTGCCAGTGCACTCTCTGGGCTCACTGCAGTGCATCCCCAGTGGTGCCAGTGCACTCTCTGGACTCACTGCACTGCATCCCCAGTGGTGCCAGTGCGCTCTCTGGAGTCACAGCACTGCATCCCCAGTGGTGCCAGTGCAATCTCTGGACTCAGTGCACTGCATCACCAGTGGTGCCAGTGCACTCTCTGGACTCACTGCACTGCATCCCCGGTGGTGCCAGTGCAGTCTCTGGAGTAACTGCACTGCATCCCCACTGGTTCCAAAGCACTCTCTGGACTTCCAGCACCGCATCCCCAGTGGTGCCAGTGCACTCTCTGGACTCACTGCACTGCATGCCCAGTGGTGCCAGTGCACTCTATGGACTCACTGTACTGCATACCCACTGGTGCCAGTGCACTCTGTGGACTCACTGTACTGCATCCCCAGTGGTGCCAGTGCACTCTCTGGACTCACTGCAGTGCATCCCCAGTGGTGCCAGTGCACTCTCTGGACTCACTGCAGTGCATCCCCAGTGGTGCCAGTGCACTCTCTGGACTCACTGCACTGAAGCCCCAGTGGTGCCAGTGCACTCTCTGGACTCACTGCACTGCATCCCCAGTGGTGCCAGTGCACTCTCTGGACTCACTGCACTGCATCCCCAGTGGTGCCAGTGCACTCTCTGGACTCACTGCAGTGCATCCCCAGTGGTGCCAGTGCACTGTCTGGACTCACTGCAGTGCATCCCCAGTGGTGCCAGTGCACTCTCTGGACTCACTGTATTGCACCCCCGTGGTGCCAGTGCACTCACTGGACTGACTGCACTGCATCCCCAGTGGTGCCAGTGCACTCTCTGGACTCACTGCACTGCATCCCCACTGGTGCCAGTGTACTCTCTGGACTCACTGCACTGCATCCCCAGTGGTGCCAGTGCACTCTCTGGACTCACTGCAGTGCATCCCCAGTGGTGCCAGTGCACTCTCTGGACTCACTGCACTGCATCCCCACTGGTGCCAGTGCACTCTCTGGACTCACTGAAGTGCATCCCCAGTGGTGCCAGTGCAATCTCTGGACTCACTGTACTGCATCCCCAGTGGTACCAGTGCACTCTCTGGACTCACTGCAGTGCATTCCCAGTGGTGCCAGTGCACTCTCTGGACTCACTGCACTGCATCCCCAGTGGTGCCAGTGCACTCTCTGGACTCACTGCAGTGCATCCCCAGTGGTGCCAGTGCACTCTCTGGACTCACTGCAGTGCATCCCCAGTGGTGCAAGTGCACTCTCTCGAGTCACTGCACTACATCCCCAGTGGTGCCAGTGCACTCACTGGACTCACTGTACTGCATCATCTGTGGTGCCAGTGCACTCTCTGGACTCACTGCAATGCATCCCCTGTGGTGCCAGTGCACTCTCTGGACTCACTGCACTGCATCCCCAGTGGTGCCAGTGCACTCTCTGGACTCACTGCACTGTATCCCCAGTGGTGCCAGTGCACTCACTGGATTCACTGCAGTGCATCCCCAGTGGTGCCAGTGCACTCTCTGGACTCACTGCACTGCATCCCCAGTGGTGCCAGTGCACTCTGTGGACTCACTGCACTGCATCCCCAGTGGTGACAGTGCACTCTCTGGACTCACTGCAGTGCATCCCCAGTGGTGACAGTGCACTCTCTGGACTCACTGCACTGCATCCCCAGTCGTGCCAGTGCACTCTCTGGACTCACTGCACTGCATCCCCAGTGGTGCCAGTGCAGTCTCTGGAGTAACTGCAGTGCATCCCCACTGGTGCCAAAGCACTCTCTGGACTCCCGGCACCGCATCCCCAGTGGTGCCAGTGCACTCTCTGGACTCACTGCACTGCATCCCCAGTGGTGCCAGTGCACTCTCTGGAGTCACAGCACTGCATCACCAGTGGTGCCAGTGCACTCTCTGGACTCACTGAAGTGCATCCCCAGTGGTGCCAGTGCACTCTCTGGACTCACTGCACTGCATCCCCAGTGGTGCCAGTGCACTCTCTGGACTCACTAAACTGCATCACCAGTGGTGCCTCTGCACTCTCTGGACTCACTGCACTGCTTCCCCAGTGGTGCCAGTGCACTCACTGGACTCACTGCAGTGCATCCCCAGTGGTGCCAGTGCACTCTCTGGACTCACTGCACTGCATCCCCAGTGGTGCCTGTGCGCTCTCTGGAGTCACAGCACTGCATCCCCAGTGGTGCCAGTGCAATCTCTGGACTCACTGCACTGCATTCCCAGTGGTGCCAGTGCACTCTCTGGACTCACTGAAGTGCATTCTCAGTGGTACCAGTGCACTCTCTGGACTCACTGCACTGCATCCCCAGTGGTGCCAGTGCACTCTCTGGACTCACTGCACTGCATCCCCAGTGGTGCCAGTGCACTCTCTGGACTCACTGCACTGCATCCCCAGTGCTGCCAGTGCACTCTCTGGACTCACTGCAGTGCATCCCCAGTGGTGCCAGTGCACTCTCTGGACTCACTGCACTGCTTCCCCAGTGGTGCCAGTGCACTCTCTGGACTCACTGCACTGCATCCCCAGTGGTGCCAGTGCACTCACTGGACTCACTGTACTGCATGTCCAGTGGTGCCAGTGCACTCTCTGGACTCACTGCACTGCATCCCCAGTGGTGCCAGTGCACTCACTGGACTCACTGCAGTGCATCCCCACTGGTGCCAGTGCACTCTCTGGACTCACTGCAGTGCATCCGCAGTGGTGCCATTGCACTCTCTGGACTCACTGCACTGCATCTCCAGTGGTGCCAGTGCACTCTCTGGACTCACTGAAGTGCATTCTAAGTGGTGCCAGTGCACTCTCTGGACTCACTTCAGTGCATCCCCAGTGGTGCCAGTACACTCTCTGGACTCACTGCAGTGCATCCCCAGTGGTGCCAGTGCACTCTCTGGACTCACTGCAGTGCATCCCCAGTGGAGCCAGTGCACTCTCTGGACTCACTGCACCGCATCCCCAGTGGTGTCAGTGCACTCTCTGGACTAAGTGCACTGCATCTCCAGTGGTGCCAGTGCACTCTCTGGACTCACTGCAGTGCATCCCCAGTGGTGCCAGTGTTCTCTCTGGACTCACTGCACTGCATCCCCAGTGGTGCCAGTGCAATCTCTGGACTCACTGTAGTGCATCCCCAGTGGTGCCAGTGCACTCTCTGGACTCACTGAAGTGCATTCTCAGTGGTGCCAGTGCACTCTCTGGGCTCACTGAAGTGCATCCCCAGTGGTGCCAGTACACTCACTGGACTCACTGCACTGCATCCCCAGTGGTGCCAGTGCACTCTCTGGACTCACTGCACTGCATCCCCAGTGGTGCCAGTGCACTCTCTGGACTCACTGTAGTGCATCCCCAGTGGTGCCAGTGCACTCTCTGGACTCACTGCAGTGCATCCCCAGTGGTGCCAGTGCACTCTCTGGACTCACTGCACTGCATCCCCAGTGGTGCCAGTGAAGTCTTTGGACTCACTGCACTGCATCCCCAGTGGTGCCAGTGCACTCGGTGGAGTCACTGAAGTGCATCCCCAGTGGTGCCAGTGCACTCTCTGGACTCACTGCACTGCATGTCCAGTGGTGCCAGTGCACTCTCTGGACTCACTGTACTGCATCCCCACTGGTGCCAGTGCACTATGTGGACTCACTGTACTGCAACCCCAGTGGTGACAGTGCACTCTCTGGACTCACTGCAGTGCATCCCCAGTGGTGCCAGTGCACTCTCTGGACTCACTGTACTGCATCCCCAGTGGTGCCAGTGCACTCTCTGGACTCACTGCACTGCATCCCCAGTGGTGCCAGTGCACTCTCTGGACTCACTGCAGTGCATCCCCAGTGGCGCCAGTGCACTCTCTGGACTCACTGCACTGCATCCCCAGTGGTGCCAGTGCACTCTCTGCACTCACAGCACTGCATTCCCAGTGGTGCCAGTGAAGTCTCTGGACTCACTGCACTGCATCCCCAGTGGTGCCAGTGCACTCTCTGGACTCACTGCACTGCATCCCCAGTGGTGCCAGTGTACTCTCTGGACTCACTGCACTGCAGGCCCAGTGGTACCAGTGCACTCACTGGACTCACTGTACTGCATCACCAGTGGTGCCAGTGCACTCTCTGGACTCACTGCACTGCATCCCCAGTGGTTCCAGTGCATTCACTGGACTCACTGTACTGCATCTCCAGTGGTGCCAGTGCACTCTGTGGACTCACTGCACTGCATCCCCAGTGGTGCCAGTGAGCTCTCTGGACTCACTGCACTGCATGTCCAGTGGTGCCAGTGTACTCACAGGATTCACTGCACTGCATCCCCAGTGGTGCTAGTGCAGTCTCTGGACTCACTGCAGTGCATCCCCAGTGGTGCCAGTGCACTCTCTGGACTCACTGAAGTGCATTCTCAGTGGTGCCAGTGCACTCCTGGGCTCACTGAAGTGCATCCCCAGTGGTGGCAGTACACTCACTGGACTCACTGCACTGCATCCCCAGTGGTGCCAGTGCACTCTCTGGACTCACTGTAGTGCATCCCCAGTGGTGCCAGTGCACTCTCTGCACTCACTGTACTGCATCCCCACTGGTGCCAGTGCACTATGTGGACTCACTGTACTGCATCCCCAGTGGTGACAGTGCACTCTCTGGACTAACTGCAGTGCATCCCCAGTGGTGCCAGTGCACTCTCTGGACTCACTGCAGTGCATCCCCAGTGGTGCCAGTGCACTCTCTGGTCTCACTGCACTTCATCCCCAGTGGTGCCAGTGCACTCTCTTTACTCACTGCACTGCATCCCCAGTGGTGCCAGTGCACTCTCTGGACTCACTGCAGTGCATCCCCAGTGGTGTCAGTGCACTCTCTGGACTCACTGTACTGCACCCCCAGTGGTGCCAGTGCACTCACTGGACTGACTGCACTGCATCCCCAGTGGTGCCAGTGCGCTCTCTGGAGTCACAGCACTGCATCCCCAGTGGTGCCAGTGCACTCACTGGACTCACTGCACTGCATCACAGGTGGTGCCAGTGCACTCTCTGGACTCACTGCAGTGAATCCCCGGTGGTGCCAGTGTACTCTCTGCAGTCACTGCACTGCATCCCCAGTGGTGCCAGTGCACTCACTGGACTGCATCCCCAGTGGTGCCAGTGCACTCTCTGGACTCACTGCACTGCATCCCCACTGGTGCCAGTGTACTCTCTGGACTCACTGCAGTGCATCCCCAGTGGTGCCAGAGGACTCTCTGGACTCACTGTACTGCATCCCCAGTGGTGCCACTGCACTCTCTGGACTCACTGCACTGCATCCCCAGTGGTGTCAGTGCACTCTCTGGACTCACTGAAGTGCATACCCAGTTGTGCCAGTGCACTCTCTGCACTCACTGCACTGCATCCCCAGTGGTGCCAGTGCACTCTCTGGACTCAGTGCACTGCATCCCCAGTGGTGCCAGTGCAATCTCTGGACTCACTGTAGTGCATCCCCAGTGGTGCCAGTGCACTCTCTGGACTCACTGCAGTGCATCCCCAGTGGTGCCAGTGCACTCTCTGGACTCACTGTACTGCATCACCAGTGGTGCCAGTGCACTCTCTGGACTCACTGCACTGCATCCCCAGTGGTGCCAGTGCACTCTCTGGACTCACTGCACTGCATCCCCAGTGGTGCCAATGCACTCTCTGGACTCACTGCAGTGCATCCCCAGTGGTGCCAGTGCACTCTCTGGACTCACTGCACTGCATGCCCAGTGGTGCCAGTGCACTCTCTGGACTCACTGTACTGCATCCCCACTGGTACCAGTGCACTCTGTGGACTCACTGTACTGCATCCCCAGTGGTGACAGTGCACTCTCTGGACTCACTGCAGTGCATCCCCAGTGGTGCCAGTGCACTCTCTGGACTCACTGCACTGCATCCCCAGTGGTGCCAGTGCACTCTCTGGACTCACTGCAGTGCATCCCCAGTGGTGCCAGTGCACTCTCTGGACTCACTGCAGTGCATTCCCTCTGGTGTCAGTGCACTCTCTGGACTCACTGCACTGCATCCCCAGTGGTGCCAGTGCACTCTCTGGACTCACTGCACTGCATCCCCAGTGGTGCCATTGCATTCTCTGGACTCACTGCAGTGCATCACCAGTGGTGCTAGTGCACTCTCTGGACTCACTGAGGTGCATCCCCAGTGGTGCCAGTGCACTCTCTGGAGTCACTGAAGTGCATCCCCAGTGGTGCCAGTGCACTCTCTGGACTCACTGCACTGCATCCCCAGTGGTGCCAGTGCACTCTCTGGACTCACTGAACTGCATCCCCAGTGGTGCCAGTGCACTCTCTGGACTCACTGCACTGCATCCCCAGTGCTGCCAGTGCACTCTCTGGACTCACTGCACTGCATCACTAGTGGTGCCACTGCACTCTCTGGACTCACTGCACTGCTTCCCCAGTGGTGCCAGTGCACTCTCTGGACTCACTGCACTGCATCCCCAGTGGTGCCAGTGCACTCTCTGGACTCACTGCAGTGCATCCCCACTGGTGCCAGTGCACTCTCTGGACTCACTGCACTGCATCCCCAGTGGTTCCAGCGCACTCTCTGGACTCACTGCACTGCATCCCCAGTGGTGCTAGTGCACTCTGTGGACTCACTGCAGTGCATCCCCAGTGGTGCCAGTGCACTCTCTGGACTCACTGAAGTGCATTCTCAGTGGTGCCAGTGCACTCTCTGGACTCACTTCAGTGCATCCCCAGTGGTGCCAGTGCACTCTCTGGACTCACTGCAGTGCATCCCGAGTGGAGCCAGTGCACTCTCTGGACTCACTGCAGTGCATCCGCAGTGGTGCCATTGCACTCTCTGGACTCACTGCACTGCATCTCCAGTGGTGCCAGTGCACTCTCTGGACTCACTGCACTGCATCCCCAGTGCTGCCAGTGCACTCTCTTGAGTCACTGCACTGCATCCCCTGTGGTGCAAGAGCACTCTCTGGACTCACTGCACTGCATCCCCAGTGGTGCCAGTGCACTCTCTGGACTCACTGCACTGCATCCCCAGTGGTGCTAGTGCACTGTGTGGACTCACTGTACTGCAGCCCCAGTGGTGCCAGTGCACTCTCTGGACTCACTGCACTGCATCCCCAGTGGTGCCAGTGCACTCTCAGGACTCACTGCACTGCATCCCCAGTGGTGCCAGTGCACTCTCTGGACTCACTGCAGTGCATCCCCAGTGGTGCCAGTGCACTCTCTGGACTCATTGAAGTGCATTCTCAGTGGTGCCAGTGCACTCTCTGGACTCACTGCAGTGCATCCCCAGTGGTGCCAGTACACTCACTGGACTCACTGCACTGCATCCCCAGTGGTGCCAGTGCACTCTCTGGACTCACTAAACTGCATCACCAGTGGTGCCACTGCACTCTCTGGACTCACTGCACTGCTTCCCCAGTGGTGCCAGTGCACTCACTGGACTCACTGCAGTGCATCCCCACTGGTGCCAGTGCACTCTCTGGGCTCACTGCAGTGCATCCCCAGTAGTGCCAGTGCACTCTCTGGACTCACTGCACTGCATCCCCAGTGGTGCCAGTGCGCTCTCTGGAGTCACAGCACTGCATCCCCAGTGGTGCCAGTGCAATCTCTGGACTCAGTGCACTGCATCCCCAGTGGTGCCAGTGCACTCTCTGGACTCAATGCACTGCATCCCCGGTGGTGCCAGTGCAGTCTCTGGAGTAACTGCACTGCATCCCCACTGGTGCCAAAGCACTCTCTGGACTTCCAGCACCGCATCCCCAGTGGTGCCAGTGCACTCTCTGGACTCACTGCACTGCATGCCCAGTGGTGCCAGTGCACTCTCTGGACTCACTGTACTGCATACCCACTGGTGCCAGTGCACTCTGTGGACTCACTGTACTGCATCCCCAGTGGTGCCAGTGCACTCTCTGGACTCACTGCAGTGCATCCCCAGTGGTGCCAGTGCACTCTGTGGACTCACTGCAGTGCATCCCCAGTGGTGCCAGTGCACTCTCTGGACTCACTGCACTGAAGCCCCAGTGGTGCCAGTGCACTCTCTGGACTCACTGCACTGCATCCCCACTGGTGCCAGTGTACTCTCTGGACTCACTGCACTGCATCCCCAGTGGTGCCAGTGCACTCACTGGACTCACTGCAGTGCATCCCCACTGGTGCCAGTGCACTCTCTGGACTCACTGCACTGCATCCCCAGTGGTGCCAGTGCACTCTCTGGACTCACTGCACTGCATCCCCAGTGGTGCCAGTGCGCTCTCTGGAGTCACAGCACTGCATCCCCAGTGGTGCCAGTGCAATCTCTGGACTCAGTGCACTGCATCCCCAGTGGTGCCAGTGCACTCTCTGGACTCACTGCACTGCATCCCCGGTGGTGCCAGTGCAGTCTCTGGAGTAACTGCACTGCATCCCCACTGGTGCCAAAGCACTCTCTGGACTTCCAGCACCGCATCCCCAGTGGTGCCAGTGCACTCTCTGGACTCACTGCACTGCATGCCCAGTGGTACCAGTGCACTCTATGGACTCACTGTACTGCATACCCACTGGTGCCAGTGCACTCTCTGGACTCACTGTACTGCATCCCCAGTGGTGCCAGTGCACTCTCTGGACTCACTGCACTGCATCCCCAGTGGTGCCAGTGCACTCTCTGGACTCACTGCAGTGCATCCCCAGTGGTGCCAGTGCACTCTCTGGACTCACTGCACTGAAGCCCCAGTGGTGCCAGTGCACTCTCTGTACTCATTGCACTGCATCCCCAGTGGTGCCAGTGCACTCTCTGGACTCACTGCACTGCATCCCCAGTGGTGCCAGTGCACTCTCTGGACTCACTGCAGTGCATCCCCAGTGGTGCCAGTGCACTGTCTGGACTCACTGCAGTGCATCCCCAGTGGTGCCAGTGCACTCTCTGGACTCACTGTATTGCACCCCCAGTGGTGCCAGTGCACTCACTGGACTGACTGCACTGCATCCCCAGTGGTGCCAGTGCACTCTCTGGACTAACTGCACTGCATCCCCACTGGTGCCAGTGTACTCTCTGGACTCACTGCACTGCATCCCCAGTGGTGCCAGTGCACTCTCTGGACTCACTGCAGTGCATCCCCAGTGGTGCCAGTGCACTCTCTGGACTCACTGCACTGCATCCCCACTGGTGCCAGTGCACTCTCTGGACTCACTGAAGTGCATCCCCAGTGGTGCCAGTGCACTCTCTGGACTCACTGTACTGCATCCCCAGTGGTACCAGTGCACTCTCTGGACTCACTGCAGTGCATTCTCAGTGGTGCCAGTGCACTCTTTGGACTCACTGCACTGCAGCCCCATTGGTGCCAGTGCACACTCTGGACTCACTGCACTGCATCACAGGTGGTGCCAGTGCACTCTCTGGACTCACTGCACTGCATCCCCAGTGGTGCCAGTGCACTCTCTGGACTCACTGCAGTGCATCCCCACTGGTGCCAGTGCACTCTCTGCACTCACTTCTCTGCATTCCCAGTGGTGCCAGTTAAGTCTCTGGACTCACTGCACTGCATCCCCAGTGGTGCCAGTGCAATCTCTGGACTCACTGCAGTGCATCACCAGTGGTGCCAGTGCACTCGGTGGAGTCACTGAAGTGCATCCCCAGTGGTGCCAGTGCACTCTCTGGACTCACTGCACTGCATGTCCAGTGGTGCCAGTGCACTCTCTGGACTCACTGTACTGCATCCCCACTGGTGCCAGTGCACTATGTGGACTCACTGTACTGCATCCCCAGTGGTGACAGTGCACTCTCTGGACTAACTGCAGTGCATCCCCAGTGGTGCCAGTGCACTCTCTGGACTCACTGCAGTGCATCCCCAGTGGTGCCAGTGCACTCTCTGGACTCACTGTACTGCATCACCAGTGGTGCCAGTGCACTCTCTGGACTCACTGCACTGCATCCCCAGTGGTGCCAGTGCACTCTCTGGACTCACTGCAGTGCATCCCCAGTGGCGCCAGTGCACTCTCTGGACTCACTGCACTGCATCCCCAGTGGTGCCAGTGCACTCTCTGCACTCACTGCACTGCATTCCCAGTGGTGCCAGTGAAGTCTCTGGACTCACTGCACTGCATCCCCAGTGGTGCCAGTGCACTCTCTGGACTCACTGCACTGCATCCCCACTGCTGCCAGTGCACTCTCTGGACTCACTGCACTGCATCCCCAGTGGTGCCAGTGCACTCTCTGGACTCACTGCAGTGCATCCCCAGTGGTGCCAGTGCACTCTCTCGAGTCACTGCACTACATCCCCAGTAGTGCCAGTGCACTTCACTGGACTCACTGTACTGCATCATCGGTGGTGCCAGTGCACTCTCTGGACTCACTGCACTGCATCCCCAGTGGTGCCAGTGTACTCTCTGGACTCACTGCACTGCAGGCCCAGTGGTACCAGTGCACTCACTGGACTCACTGTACTGCATCACCAGTGGTGCCAGTGCACTCTCTGGACTCACTGCACTGCATCCCCAGTGGTTCCAGTGCATTCACTGGACTCACTGTACTGCATCTCCAGTGGTGCCAGTGCACTCTGTGGACTCACTGCACTGCATCCCCAGTGGTGCCAGTGAGCTCTCTGGACTCACTGCACTGCATGTCCAGTGGTGCCAGTGTACTCACAGGATTCACTGCACTGCATCCCCAGTGGTGCTAGTGCAGTCTCTGGACTCACTGCAGTGCATCCCCAGTGGTGCCAGTGCACTCTCTGGACTCACTGAAGTGCATTCTCAGTGGTGCCAGTGCACTCCTGGGCTCACTGAAGTGCATCCCCAGTGGTGCCAGTACACTCACTGGACTCACTGCACTGCATCCCCAGTGGTGCCAGTGCACTCTCTGGACTCACTGTAGTGCATCCCCAGTGGTGCCAGTGCACTCTCTGCACTCACTGTACTGCATCCCCACTGGTGCCAGTGCACTATGTGGACTCACTGTACTGCATCCCCAGTGGTGACAGTGCACTCTCTGGACTAACTGCAGTGCATCCCCAGTGGTGCCAGTGCACTCTCTGGACTCACTGCAGTGCATCCCCAGTGGTGCCAGTGCACTCTCTGGTCTCACTGCACTGCATCCCCAGTGGTGCCAGTGCACTCTCTGGACTCACTGCACTGCATCCCCAGTGGTGCCAGTGCACTCTCTGGACTCACTGCAGTGCATCCCCAGTGGTGTCAGTGCACTCTCTGGACTCACTGTACTGCACCCCCAGTGGTGCCAGTGCACTCACTGGACTGACTGCACTGCATCCCCAGTGGTGCCAGTGCGCTCTCTGGAGTCACAGCACTGCATCCCCAGTGGTGCCAGTGCACTCTCTGGACTCACTGCACTGCATCACAGGTGGTGCCAGTGCACTCTCTGGACTCACTGCAGTGAATCCCCGGTGGTGCCAGTGTACTCTCTGCAGTCACTGCACTGCATCACCAGTGGTGCCAGTGCACTCACTGGACTGCATCCCCAGTGGTGCCAGTGCAATCTCTGGACTCACTGCACTGCATCCCCACTGGTGCCAGTGTACTCTCTGGACTCACTGCAGTGCATCCCCAGTGGTGCCAGAGGACTCTCTGGACTCACTGCACTGCATCCCCAGTGGTGCCACTGCACTCTCTGGACTCACTGCACTGCATCCCCAGTGGTGTCAGTGCACTCTCTGTACTCACTGAAGTGCATACCCAGTTGTGCCAGTGCACTCTCTGCACTCACTGCACTGCATCCCCAGTGGTGCCAGTGCACTCTCTGGACTCAGTGCACTGCATCCCCAGTGGTGCCAGTGCAATCTCTGGACTCACTGTAGTGCATCCCCAGTGGTGCCAGTGCACTCTCTGGACTCACTGCAGTGCATCCCCAGTGGTGCCAGTGCACTCTCTGGACTCACTGTACTGCATCACCAGTGGTGCCAGTGCACTCTCTGGACTCACTGCACTGCATCCCCAGTGGTGCCAGTGCACTCTCTGGACTCACTGCACTGCATCCCCAGTGGTGCCAATGCACTCTCTGGACTCACTGCAGTGCATCCCCAGTGGTGCCAGTGCACTCTCTGGACTCACTGCACTGCATGCCCAGTGGTGCCAGTGCACTCTCTGGACTCACTGTACTGCATCCCCACTGGTACCAGTGCACTCTGTGGACTCACTGTACTGCATCCCCAGTGGTGACAGTGCACTCTCTGGACTCACTGCAGTGCATCCCCAGTGGTGCCAGTGCACTCTCTGGACTCACTGCAGTGCATCCCCAGTGGTGCCAGTGCACTCTCTGGACTCACTGCACTGCATCCCCAGTGGTGCCAGTGCACTCTCTGGACTCACTGCAGTGCATCCCCAGTGGTGCCAGTGCACTCTCTGGACTCACTGCAGTGCATTCCCTCTGGTGTCAGTGCACTCTCTGGACTCACTGCACTGCATCCCCAGTGGTGCCAGTGCACTCTCTGGACTCACTGCACTGCATCCCCAGTGGTGCCAGTGCATTCTCTGGACTCACTGCAGTGCATCACCAGTGGTGCTAGTGCACTCTCTGGACTCACTGAGGTGCATCCCCAGTGGTGCCAGTGCACTCTCTGGAGTCACTGAAGTGCATACCCAGTGGTGCCAGTGCACTCTCTGGACTCACTGCACTGCATCCCCAGTGGTGCCAGTGCACTCTCTGGACTCACTGAACTGCATCCCCAGTGGTGCCAGTGCACTCTCTGGACTCACTGCACTGCATCCCCAGTGCTGCCAGTGCACTCTCTGGACTCACTGCACTGCATCACTAGTGGTGCCACTGCACTCTCTGGACTCACTGCACTGCTTCCCCAGTGGTGCCAGTGCACTCTCTGGACTCACTGCACTGCATCCCCAGTGGTGCCAGTGCACTCACTGGACTCACTGCAGTGCATCCCCACTGGTGCCAGTGCACTCTCTGGACTCACTGCACTGCATCCCCAGTGGTTCCAGCGCACTCTCTGGACTCACTGCACTGCATCCCCAGTGGTGCTAGTGCACTCTGTGGACTCACTGCAGTGCATCCCCAGTGGTGCCAGTGCACTCTCTGGACTCACTGAAGTGCATTCTCAGTGGTGCCAGTGCACTCTCTGGACTCACTTCAGTGCATCCCCAGTGGTGCCAGTGCACTCTCTGGACTCACTGCAGTGCATCCCGAGTGGAGCCAGTGCACTCTCTGGACTCACTGCAGTGCATCCGCAGTGGTGCCATTGCACTCTCTGGACTCACTGCACTGCATCTCCAGTGGTGCCAGTGCACTCTCTGGACTCACTGCACTGCATCCCCAGTGCTGCCAGTGCACTCTCTTGAGTCACTGCACTGCATCCCCTGTGGTGCAAGAGCACTCTCTGGACTCACTGCACTGCATCCCCAGTGGTGCCAGTGCACTCTCTGGACTCACTGCACTGCATCCCCAGTGGTGCTAGTGCACTGTGTGGACTCACTGTACTGCATCCCCAGTGGTGCCAGTGCACTCTCTGGACTCACTGCAGTGCATCCCCAGTGGTGCCAGTGCACTCTCAGGACTCACTGCACTGCATCCCCAGTGGTGCCAGTGCACTCTCTGGCCTCACTGCAGTGCATCCCCAGTGGTGCCAGTGCACTCTCTGGACTCATTGAAGTGCATTCTCAGTGGTGCCAGTGCACTCTCTGGACTCACTGCAGTGCATCCCCAGTGGTGCCAGTACACTCACTGGACTCACTGCACTGCATCCCCAGTGGTGCCAGTGCACTCTCTGGACTCACTAAACTGCATCACCAGTGGTGCCACTGCACTCTCTGGACTCACTGCACTGCTTCCCCAGTGGTGCCAGTGCACTCACTGGACTCACTGCAGTGCATCCCCACTGGTGCCAGTGCACTCTCTGGGCTCACTGCAGTGCATCCCCAGTAGTGCCAGTGCACTCTCTGGACTCACTGCACTGCATCCCCAGTGGTGCCAGTGCGCTCTCTGGAGTCACAGCACTGCATCCCCAGTGGTGCCAGTGCAATCTCTGGACTCAGTGCACTGCATCCCCAGTGGTGCCAGTGCACTCTCTGGACTCACTGCACTGCATCCCCGGTGGTGCCAGTGCAGTCTCTGGAGTAACTGCACTGCATCCCCACTGGTGCCAAAGCACTCTCTGGACTTCCAGCACCGCATCCCCAGTGGTGCCAGTGCACTCTCTGGACTCACTGCACTGCATGCCCAGTGGTGCCAGTGCACTCTCTGGACTCACTGTACTGCATACCCACTGGTGCCAGTGCACTCTGTGGACTCACTGTACTGCATCCCCAGTGGTGCCAGTGCACTCTCTGGACTCACTGCAGTGCATCCCCAGTGGTGCCAGTGCACTCTCTGGACTCACTGCAGTGCATCCCCAGTGGTGCCAGTGCACTCTCTGGACTCACTGCACTGCATCCCCAGTGGTGCCAGTGCACTCTCTGGACTCACTGCACTGCATCCCCACTGGTGCCAGTGTACTCTCTGGACTCACTGCACTGCATCCCCAGTGGTGCCAGTGCACTCACTGGACTCACTGCAGTGCATCCCCACTGGTGCCAGTGCACTCTCTGGACTCACTGCACTGCATCCCCAGTGGTGCCAGTGCACTCTCTGGACTCACTGCACTGCATCCCCAGTGGTGCCAGTGCGCTCTCTGGAGTCACAGCACTGCATCCCCAGTGGTGCCAGTGCAATCTCTGGACTCAGTGCACTGCATCCCCAGTGGTGCCAGTGCACTCTCTGGACTCACTGCACTGCATCCCCAGTGGTGCCAGTGCAGTCTCTGGAGTAACTGCACTGCATCCCCACTGGTGCCAAAGCACTCTCTGGACTTCCAGCACCGCATCCCCAGTGGTGCCAGTGCACTCTCTGGACTCACTGCACTGCATGCCCAGTGGTGCCTCTGCACTCTCTGGACTCACTGTACTGCATACCCACTGGTGCCAGTGCACTCTGTGGACTCACTGTACTGCATCCCCAGTGGTGCCAGTGCACTCTCTGGACTCACTGCACTGCATCCCCAGTGGTGCCAGTGCACTCTCTGGACTCACTGCAGTGCATCCCCAGTGGTGCCAGTGCACTCTCTGGACTCACTGCACTGAAGCCCCAGTGGTGCCAGTGCACTCTCTGGACTCACTGCACTGCATCCCCAGTGGTGCCAGTGCACTCTCTGGACTCACTGCACTGCATCCCCAGTGGTGCCAGTGCACTCTCTGGACTCACTGCAGTGCATCCCCAGTGGTGCCAGTGCACTGTCTGGACTCACTGCAGTGCATCCCCAGTGGTGCCAGTGCACTCTCTGGACTCACTGTATTGCACCCCCAGTGGTGCCAGTGCACTCACTGGACTCACTGCACTGCATCCCCAGTGGTGCCAGTGCACTCTCTGGACTCACTGCACTGCATCCCCACTGGTGCCAGTGTACTCTCTGGACTCACTGCACTGCATCCCCAGTGGTGCCAGTGCACTCTCTGGACTCACTGCAGTGCATCCCCAGTGGTGCCAGTGCACTCTCTGGACTCACTGCACTGCATCCCCACTGGTGCCAGTGCACTCTCTGGACTCACTGAAGTGCATCCCCAGTGGTGCCAGTGCACTCTCTGGACTCACTGTACTGCATCCCCAGTGGAGCCAGTGCACTCTCTGGACTCACTGCAGTGCATCCCCACTGGTGCCAGTGCACTCTCTGCACTCACTTCTCTGCATCCCCAGTGGTGCCAGTGCACTCTCTGGACTCACTGCAGTGCATCCCCAGTGGTGCCAGTGCACTCTCTGGACTCACTGCACTGCATCCCCAGTGGTGCAAGTGCACTCTCTCGAGTCACTGCACTACATCCCCAGTGGTGCCAGTGCACTCACTGGACTCACTGTACTGCATCATCTGTGGTGCCAGTGCACTCTCTGGACTCACTGCAATGCATCCCCTGTGGTGCCAGTGCACTCTCTGGACTCACTGCACTGCATCCCCAGTGGTGCCAGTGCACTCTCTGGACTCACTGCACTGTATCCCCAGTGGTGCCAGTGCACTCACTGGATTCACTGCAGTGCATCCCCAGTGGTGCCAGTGCACTCTCTGGACTCACTGCACTGCATCCCCAGTGGTGCCAGTGCACTCTGTGGACTCACTGCACTGCATCCCCAGTGGTGACAGTGCACTCTCTGGACTCACTGCAGTGCATCCCCAGTGGTGACAGTGCACTCTCTGGACTCACTGCAGTGCATCCCCAGTGGTGCCAGTGCACTCTCTGGACTCACTGCACTGCATCCCCAGTGGTGCCAGTGCAGTCTCTGGAGTAACTGCAGTGCATCCCCACTGGTTCCAAAGCACTCTCTGGACTCCCGGCACCGCATCCCCAGTGGTGCCAGTGCACTCTCTGGACTCACTGCACTGCATCACCAGTGGTGCCAGTGCACTCTCTGGACTCACTGAAGTGCATCCCCAGTGGTGCCAGTGCACTCTCTGGACTCACTGAAGTGCATTCTCAGTGGTGCCAGTGCACTCTCTGGACTCACTGCAGTGCATCCCCAGTGGTGCCAGTACACTCACTGGACTCACTGCACTGCATCCCCAGTGGTGCCAGTGCACTCTCTGGACTCACTAAACTGCATCACCAGTGGTGCCTCTGCACTCTCTGGACTCACTGCACTGCTTCCCCAGTGGTGCCAGTGCACTCACTGGACTCACTGCAGTGCATCCCCAGTGGTGCCAGTGCACTCTCTGGACTCACTGCACTGCATCCCCAGTGGTGCCTGTGCGCTCTCTGGAGTCACAGCACTGCATCCCCAGTGGTGCCAGTGCAATCTCTGGACTCACTGCACTGCATTCCCAGTGGTGCCAGTGCACTCTCTGGACTCACTGAAGTGCATTCTCAGTGGTACCAGTGCACTCTCTGGACTCACTGCACTGCATCCCCAGTGGTGCCAGTGCACTCTCTGGACTCACTGTAGTGCATCCCCAGTGGTGCCAGTGCACTCTCTGGACTCACTACACTGCATCCCCAGTGCTGCCAGTGCACTCTCTGGACTCACTGCACTGCATCCCCAGTGGTGCCAGTGCACTCTCTGGACTCACTGCACTGCTTCCCCAGTGGTGCCAGTGCACTCTCTGGACTCACTGCACTGCATCCCCAGTGGTGCCAGTGCACTCACTGGACTCACTGCAGTGCATCCCCACTGGTGCCAGTGCACTCTCTGGACTCACTGCACTGCATCCCCAGTGGTGCCAGTGCACTCTCTGGACTCAATGCACTGCATCCCCAGTGGTTCCAGCGCACTCTGTGGACTCACTGCAGTGCATCCCTAGTGGTGCCAGTGCACTCTCTGGACTCACTTCAGTGCATCCCCAGTGGTGCCAGTACACTCTCTGGACTCACTGCAGTGCATCCCCAGTGGTGCCAGTGCACTCTCTGGACTCAGTGCAGTGCATCCCCAGTGGAGCCAGTGCACTCTCTGGACTCACTGCAGTGCATCCGCAGTGGTGCCATTGCACTCTCTGGACTCACTGCACTGCATCCCCAGTGGTGCCAGTGCACTGTGTGGACTCACTGTACTGCATTCCCGGTGGTGCCAGTGCAATCTCTGGACTCACTGCAGTGCATTCTCAGTGGTGCCAGTGCACTCTCAGGACTTACTTCAGTGCATCCCCAGTGGTGCCAGTACACTCTCTGGACTCACTGCACTGCATCTCCAGTGGTGCCAGTGCACTCTCTGGACTCACTGCACTGCATCCCCAGTGGTGCTAGTGCACTGTGTGGACTCACTGTACTGCATCCCCAGTGGTGCCAGTGCAATCTCTGGACTCACTGCAGTGCATCCCCAGTGGTGCCAGTGCACTCTCAGGACTCACTGCACTGCATCCCCAGTGGTGCCAGTGCACTCTCTGGACTGACTGCACTGCATCCCCAGTAGTGACAGTGCACTCTCTGGACTCACTGCACTACATCCCCAGTGGTGCCAGTGCACTCACTGGACTCACTGTACTGCATCATCGGTGGTGCCAGTGCACTCTCTGGACTCACTGCACTGCATCCCCAGTGGTGCCAGTGCACTCACTGGATTCACTGCACTGCATCCCCAGTGGTGCCAGTGCACTCTCTGGACTCACTGCACTGCATCCCCAGTGCTGCCAGTGCACTCTCTGGACTCACTGCAGTGCATCCCCAGTGGTGCCAGTGCACTCTCTGGACTCACTACAGTGCATCCCCAGTGGTGCCAGTGCACTCTCTGGACTCACTGCAGTGCATCCCCACTGGTGCCAGTGCACTCTCTGGACTAACTGCAGTGCATCCCCAGTGGTGCCAGTGCAGTCTCTGGAATAACTGCAGTGCATCCCCACTGGTGCCAAAGCACTCTCTGGATTCACTGCAGTGCATCCCCAGTGGTGCCACTGCACTCTCTGGACTCACTGCAGTGCATCCCCTGTGGTGCCAGTGCACTCTCTGGACTCACTGCACTGCATCCCCAGTGGTGCCAGTGCTCTCTCTGGACTCACTAAACTGCATCCCCAGTGGTGCCACTGCACTCTCTGGACTCACTGCACTGCTTCCCCAGTGGTGCCAGTGCACTCACTGGACTCACTGCAGTGCATCCCCACTGGTGCCAGTGCACTCTCTGGGCTCACTGCAGTGCATCCCCAGTGGTGCCAGTGCAATCTCTGGACTCACTGCAGAGCATCCCCAGTGGTGCCAGTGCACTCTGTGGACTCACTGTAGTGCATCCCCAGTGGTGCCAGTGCACTCTCTGGACTCACTGCACTGCATCCCCAGTGGTGTCAGTGCAATCTCTGGACTCACTGCAGTGCATCCCCAGTGGTGCCAGTGCACTCTCTGGACTCACTGCAGTGCATCCCCAGTGGTGCCAGTGCACTCTCTGGACTCACTGCAGTGCATCCCCAGTGGTTCCAGTGCACTCTCTGGACTCACTGCACTGCATCCCCAGTGGTGACAGTGCACTCTCTGGACAAACTGAAGTGCATCACCAGTGGTGCCAGTGCACTCTCTGCACTCACTGCACTGCATGTCCAGTGGTGCAAGTGCGCTCTCTGGAGTCACAGCACTGCATCCCCAGTGGTGCCAGTGCAATCTCTGGACTCACTGCACTGCATCCCCAGTGGTGCCAGTGCACTCTCTGGACTCACTGAAGTGCATCCCCATTGGTGCCATTGCACTCTCTGCACTCACTGCACTGCATCCCCAGTGGTTCCAGTGCACTCACTGGACTGACTACACTGCATCCCCAGTGGTGCCAGTGCGCTCTCCGGAGTCACAGCACTGCATCCCCAGTGGTGCCAGTGCACTCACTGGACACACTGTACTGCATCACAGGTGGTGCCAGTGCACTCTCTGCACTCACTGCACAGCATCCCCAGTGGTGCCAGTGCATTCACTGGACTCACTGGACTGCATCACCAGTGGTGCCAGTGCACTCTCTGGAGTCACTGCAGTGCATCCCCAGTGGTGCCAGTGCACTCTCTGGACTCACTGCACTGCATCCCCAGTGGTGCCAGTGCAGTCTCTGGACTCACTGCACTGCATCCCCAGTGGTGCCAGAGCACTCTCTGGACTCACTGCACTGCATCCCCAGTGGTGTCAGTGCACTCTCTGGACTAAGTGCACTGCATCCCCAGTGGTGCCAGTGCACTCTCTGGACTCACTGCAGTGCATCCCCAGTGGTGCCAGTGCACTCTCTGGACTCACTGCACTGCATCCCCAGTGGTGCCAGTGCAATCTCTGGACTCACTGTAGTGCATCCCCAGTGGTGCCAGTGCACTCTCTGGACTCACTGCAGTGCATCCCCAGTGGTGCCAGTGCACTCTCTGGACTCACTGCAGTGCATCCCCAGTGGTGCCAGTGCACTCTCTGGACTCACTGCAGTGCATCCCCAGTGGCGCCAGTGCACTCTCTGGACTCAATGCACTGCATCCCCAGTGGTGCCAGTGCACTCTCTGCACTCACTGCACTGCATTCCCAGTGGTGCCAGTGAAGTCTCTGGACTCACTGCACTGCATCCCCAGTGGTGCCAGTGCGCTCTCTGGACTCACTGCACTGCATCCCCACTGCTGCCAGTGCACTCTCTGGACTCACTGTACTGCATCCCCAGTGGTGCCAGTGCACTCTCTGGACTCACTGCACTGCATCCCCAGTGGTGCCAGTGCACTCTCTCGAGTCACTGCACTACATCCCCAGTAGTGCCAGTGCACTTCACTGGACTCACTGTACTGCATCATCGGTGGTGCCAGTGCACTCTCTGGACTCACTGCACTGCATCCCCAGTGGTGCCAGTGTACTCTCTGGACTCACTGCACTGCAGGCCCAGTGGTGCCAGTGCACTCTCTGGACTCACTGTGCTGCATCACCAGTGGTGCCAGTGCACTCTCTGGACTCACTGCACTGCATCCCCAGTGGTTCCAGTGCATTCACTGGACTCACTGTACTGCATCTCCAGTGGTGCCAGTGCACTCTCTGGACTCACTGCACTGCATCCCCAGTGGTGCCAGTGAGCTCTCTGGACTCACTGCACTGCATCCCCAGTGGTGCCAGTGTACTCACAGGATTCACTGCACTGCATCCCCAGTGCTGCTAGTGCAGTCTCTGGACTCACTGCACTGCATCCCCAGTGGTGCCAGTGCACTCTCTGGACTCACTGAAGTGCATTCTCAGTGGTGCCAGTGCACTCTCTGGGCTCACTGAAGTGCATCCCCAGTGGTGCCAGTACACTCACTGGACTCACTGCACTGCATCCCCAGTGGTGCCAGTGCACTCTCTGGACTCACTGCACTGCATCCCCAGTGGTGCCAGTGCACTCTCTGGACTCACTGTAGTGCATCCCCACTGGTGCCAGTGCACTCTCTGGACTCACTGCAGTGCATCCCCAGTGGTGCCAGTGCACTCTCTGGACTCACTGCACTGCATCCCCAGTGGTGCCAGTGAAGTCTTTGGACTCACTGCAGTGCATCCCCAGTGGTGCAAGAGCACTCTCTGGACTCACTGCACTGCATCCCCAGTGGTGCCACTGCACTCTCTGGACTCACTGCACTGCATGTCCAGTGGTGCCAGTGCACTCTCTGGACTCATTGAAGTGCATTCTCAGTGGTGCCAGTGCACTCTCTGGACTCACTGCAGTGCATCCCCAGTGGTGCCAGTACACTCACTGGACTCACTGCACTGCATCCCCAGTGGTGCCAGTGCTCTCTCTGGACTCACTAAACTGCATCTCCAGTGGTGCCACTGCACTCTCTGGACTCACTGCACTGCTTCCCCAGTGGTGCCAGTGCACTCACTGGACTCACTGCAGTGCATCCCCAGTGGTGCCAGTGCAATCTCTGGACTCACTGCAGAGCATCCCCAGTGGTGCCAGTGCACTCTGTGGACTCACTGTAGTGCATCCCCAGTGGTGCCAGTGCACTCTCTGGACTCCCTGCACTGCATCCCCAGTGGTGTCAGTGCAATCTCTGGACTCACTGCAGTGCATCCCCAGTGGTGCCAGTGCACTCTCTGGACTCACTGCAGTGCATCCCCAGTGGTGCCAGTGCACTCTCTGGACTCACTGCAGTGCATCCCCAGTGGTGCCAGTGCACTCTCTGGACTCACTGCACTGCATCCCCAGTGGTGACAGTGCACTCTCTGGACAAACTGAAGTGCATCACCAGTGGTGCCAGTGCACTCTCTGCACTCACTGCACTGCATGTCCAGTGGTGCAAGTGCGCTCTCTGGAGTCACAGCACTGCATCCACAGTGGTGCCAGTGCAATCTCTGGACTCACTGCACTGCATCCCCAGTGGTGCCAGTGCACTCTCTGGACTCACTGAAGTGCATCCCCATTGGTGCCATTGCACTCTCTGCACTCACTGCACTGCATCCCCACTGGTTCCAGTGCACTCACTGGACTGACTACACTGCATCCCCAGTGGTGCCAGTGCGCTCTCCGGAGTCACAGCACTGCATCCCCAGTGGTGCCAGTGCACTCACTGGACACACTGTACTGCATCACAGGTGGTGCCAGTGCACTCTCTGCACTCACTGCACAGCATCCCCAGTGGTGCCAGTGCATTCACTGGACTCACTGGACTGCATCACCAGTGGTGCCAGTGCACTCTCTGGACTCACTGCAGTGCATCCCCAGTGGTGCCAGTGCACTCTCTGGACTCACTGCAGTGCATCCCCAGTGGTGCCAGTGCAGTCTCTGGACTCACTGCACTGCATCCCCAGTGGTGCCAGAGCACTCTCTGGACTCACTGCACTGCATCCCCAGTGGTGTCAGTGCACTCTCTGGACTAAGTGCACTGCATCCCCAGTGGTGCCAGTGCACTCTCTGGACTCACTGCAGTGCATCCCCAGTGGTGCCAGTGCACTCTCTGTACTCACTGCACTGCATCCCCAGTGGTGCCAGAGCACTCTCTGGACTCACTGCACCGCATCCCCAGTGGTGTCAGTGCACTCTCTGGACTAAGTGCACTGCATCCGCAGTGGTGCCAGTGCACTCTCTGGACTCACTGCAGTGCATCCCCAGTGGTGCCAGTGCACTCTCTGGACTCACTGCACTGCATCCCCAGTGGTGCCAGTGCAATCTCTGGACTCACTGTAGTGCATCCCCAGTGGTGCCAGTGCACTCTCTGGACTCACTGCACTGCATCCCCAGTGGTGCCAGTGCACTCTCTGGACTCACTGCACTGCATCCCCAGTGGTGCCAGTGCACTCTCTGGACTCACTGCAGTGCATCCCCAGTGGCGCCAGTGCACTCTCTGGACTCAATGCACTGCATCCCCAGTGGTGCCAGTGCACTCTCTGCACTCACTGCACTGCATTCCCAGTGGTGCCAGTGAAGTCTCTGGACTCACTGCACTGCATCCCCAGTGGTGCCAGTGCACTCTCTGGACTCACTGCACTGCATCCCCACTGCTGCCAGTGCACTCTCTGGACTAACTGCACTGCATCCCCAGTGGTGCCAGTGCACTCTCTGGACTCACTGCACTGCATCCCCAGTGGTGCCAGTGCACTCTCTCGAGTCACTGCACTACATCCCCAGTAGTGCCAGTGCACTTCACTGGACTCACTGTACTGCATCATCGGTGGTGCCAGTGCACTCTCTGGACTCACTGCACTGCATCCCCAGTGGTGCCAGTGTACTCTCTGGACTCACTGCACTGCAGGCCCAGTGGTGCCAGTGCACTCACTGGACTCACTGTGCTGCATCACCAGTGGTGCCAGTGCACTCTCTGGACTCACTGCACTGCATCCCCAGTGGTTCCAGTGCATTCACTGGACTCACTGTACTGCATCTCCAGTGGTGCCAGTGCACTCTCTGGACTCACTGCACTGCATCCCCAGTGGTGCCAGTGAGCTCTCTGGACTCACTGCACTGCATCCCCAGTGGTGCCAGTGTACTCACAGGATTCACTGCACTGCATCCCCAGTGCTGCTAGTGCAGTCTCTGGACTCACTGCACTGCATCCACAGTGGTGCCAGTGCACTCTCTGGACTCACTGAAGTGCATTCTCAGTGGTGCCAGTGCACTCTCTGGGCTCACTGAAGTGCATCCCCAGTGGTGCCAGTACACTCACTGGACTCACTGCACTGCATCCCCAGTGGTGCCAGTGCACTCTCTGGACTCACTGCACTGCATCCCCAGTGGTGCCAGTGCACTCTCTGGACTCACTGTAGTGCATCCCCAGTGGTGCCAGTGCACTCTCTGGACTCACTGCAGTGCATCCCCAGTGGTGCCAGTGCACTCTCTGGACTCACTGCACTGCATCCCCAGTGGTGCCAGTGAAGTCTTTGGACTCACTGCAGTGCATCCCCAGTGGTGCCAGAGCACTCTCTGGACTCACTGCACTGCATCCCCAGTGGTGCCACTGCACTCTCTGGACTCACTGCACTGCATGTCCAGTGGTGCCAGTGCACTCTCTGGACTCACTGTACTGCATCCCCACTGGTGCCAGTGCACTCTGTGGACTCACTGTACTGCATCCCCAGTGGTGACAGTGCACTCTCTGGACTCACTGCAGTGCATCCCCAGTGGTGCCAGTGCACTCTCTGGACTCACTGTACTGCATCACCAGTGGTGCCAGTGCACTCTCTGGACTCACTGCAGTGCATCCCCAGTGGCGCCAGTGCACTCTCTGGACTCACTGCACTGCATCCCCAGTGGTGCCAGTGCACTCTCTGCACTCACTGCACTGCATTCCCAGTGGTGCCAGTGAAGTCTCTGGACTCACTGCACTGCATCCCCAGTGGTGCCAGTGCACTCTCTGGACTCACTGCACTGCATCCCCAGTGGTGCCAGTGCACTTTCTGGACTCACTGCACTGCATCCCCAGTGGTGCCAGTGCACTCTCTGGACTCACTGCACTGCATCCCCAGTGGTGCCAGTGCACTCTCTCGAGTCACTGCACTACATCCCCAGTAGTGCCAGTGCACTTCACTGGACTCACTGTACTGCATCCCCAGTGGTGCCAGTGCACTCTCTGGACTCACTGCACTGCATCCCCAGTGGTGCCAGTGTACTCTCTGGACTCACTGCACTGCATCCCCAGTGGTGCCAGTGCACTCTCTGGACTCACTGCACTGCATCCCCAGTGGTGCCAGTGCACTCTCTGGACTCACTGCAGTGCATCCCCAGTGGTGCCAGTGCACTGTCTGGACTCACTGCAGTGCATCCCCAGTGGTGCCAGTGCACTCTCTGGACTCACTGTATTGCACCCCCAGTGGTGCCAGTGCACTCACTGGACTCACTGCACTGCATCCCCAGTGGTGCCAGTGCACTCTCTGGACTCACTGCACTGCATCCCCACTGGTGCCAGTGTACTCTCTGGACTCACTGCACTGCATCCCCAGTGGTGCCAGTGCACTCTCTGGACTCACTGCAGTGCATCCCCAGTGGTGCCAGTGCACTCTCTGGACTCACTGCACTGCATCCCCAGTGGTGCCAGTGCACTCTCTGGACTCACTGAAGTGCATCCCCAGTGGTGCCAGTGCACTCTCTGGACTCACTGTACTGCATCCCCAGTGGTACCAGTGCACTCTCTGGACTCACTGCAGTGCATTCTCAGTGGTGCCAGTGCACTCTTTGGACTCACTGCACTGCAGCCCCATTGGTGCCAGTGCACACTCTGGACTCACTGCACTGCATCACAGGTGGTGCCAGTGCACTCTCTGGACTCACTGCACTGCATCCCCAGTGGTGCCAGTGCACTCTCTGGACACACTGCACTGCATCCCCACTGGTGCCAGTGCACTCTCTGCACTCACTTCTCTGCATTCCCAGTGGTGCCAGTGAAGTCTCTGGACTCACTGCACTGCATCCCCAGTGGTGCCAGTGCAATCTCTGGACTCACTGCAGTGCATCACCAGTGGTGCCAGTGCACTCTCTGGACTCACTGCACTGCATCCCCAGTGGTGCCAGTGCACTCTCTGGACTCACTGCAGTGCATCCCCAGTGGTGCCAGTGCACTCTCTGGACTCACTGCACTGCATCCCCAGTGGTGCAAGTGCACTCTCTCGAGTCACTGCACTACATCCCCAGTGGTGCCAGTGCACTCACTGGACTCACTGTACTGCATCATCTGTGGTGCCAGTGCACTCTCTGGACTCACTGCAATGCATCCCCAGTGGTGCCAGTGCACTCTCTGGACTCACTGCACTGCATCCCCAGTGGTGCCAGTGCACTCTCTGGACTCACTGCACTGTATCCCCAGTGGTGCCAGTGCACTCACTGGATTCACTGCAGTGCATCCCCAGTGGTGCCAGTGCACTCTCTGGACTCACTGCACTGCATCCCCAGTGGTGCCAGTGCACTCTGTGGACTCACTGCACTGCATCCCCAGTGGTGACAGTGCACTCTCTGGACTCACTGCAGTGCATCCCCAGTGGTGCCAGTGCACTCTCTGGACTCACTGCACTGCATCCCCAGTGGTGCCAGTGCAGTCTCTGGAGTAACTGCAGTGCATCCCCACTGGTTCCAAAGCACTCTCTGGACTCCCGGCACCGCATCCCCAGTGGTGCCAGTGCACTCTCTGGACTCACTGCACTGCATCCCCAGTGGTGCCAGTGCACTCTCTGGAGTCACAGCACTGCATCACCAGTGGTGCCAGTGCACTCTCTGGACTCACTGAAGTGCATCCCCAGTGGTGCCAGTGCACTCTCTGGACTCACTGAAGTGCATTCTCAGTGGTGCCAGTGCACTCTCTGGACTCACTGCAGTGCATCCCCAGTGGTGCCAGTACACTCACTGGACTCACTGCACTGCATCCCCAGTGGTGCCAGTGCACTCTCTGGACTCACTAAACTGCATCACCAGTGGTGCCTCTGCACTCTCTGGACTCACTGCACTGCTTCCCCAGTGGTGCCAGTGCACTCACTGGACTCACTGCAGTGCATCCCCAGTGGTGCCAGTGCACTCTCTGGACTCACTGCACTGCATCCCCAGTGGTGCCTGTGCGCTCTCTGGAGTCACAGCACTGCATCCCCAGTGGTGCCAGTGCAATCTCTGGACTCACTGCACTGCATTCCCAGTGGTGCCAGTGCACTCTCTGGACTCACTGAAGTGCATTCTCAGTGGTACCAGTGCACTCTCTGGACTCACTGCACTGCATCCCCAGTGGTGCCAGTGCACTCTCTGGACTCACTGTAGTGCATCCCCAGTGGTGCCAGTGCACTCTCTGGACTCACTACACTGCATCCCCAGTGCTGCCAGTGCACTCTCTGGACTCACTGCACTGCATCCCCAGTGGTGCCAGTGCACTCTCTGGACTCACTGCACTGCTTCCCCAGTGGTGCCAGTGCACTCTCTGGACTCACTGCACTGCATCCCCAGTGGTGCCAGTGCACTCACTGGACTCACTGCAGTGCATCCCCACTGGTGCCAGTGCACTCTCTGGACTCACTGCACTGCATCCCCAGTGGTGCCAGTGCACTCTCTGGACTCAATGCACTGCATCCCCAGTGGTTCCAGCGCACTCTGTGGACTCACTGCAGTGCATCCCCAGTGGTGCCAGTGCACTCTCTGGACTCACTGAAGTGCATTCTCAGTGGTGCCAGTGCACTCTCTGGACTCACTTCAGTGCATCCCCAGTGGTGCCAGTACACTCTCTGGACTCACTGCACTGCATGTCCAGTGGTGCCAGTGCACTCTCTGGACTCACTGTACTGCATCCCCACTGGTGCCAGTGCACTATGTGGACTCACTGTACTGCATCCCCAGTGGTGACAGTGCACTCTCTGGACTCACTGCAGTGCATCCCCAGTGGTGCCAGTGCACTCTCTGGACTCACTGTACTGCATCACCAGTGGTGCCAGTGCACTCTCTGGACTCACTGCAGTGCATCCCCAGTGGCGCCAGTGCACTCTCTGGACTCACTGCACTGCATCCCCAGTGGTGCCAGTGCACTCTCTGCACTCACTGCACTGCATTCCCAGTGGTGCCAGTGAAGTCTCTGGACTCACTGCACTGCATCCCCAGTGGTGCCAGTGCACTCTCTGGACTCACTGCACTGCATCCCCAGTGGTGCCAGTGCACTCTCTGGACTCACTGCACTGCATCCCCAGTGGTGCCAGTGCACTCTCTGGACTCACTGCACTGCATCCCCAGTGGTGCCAGTGCACTCTCTCGAGTCACTGCACTACATCCCCAGTAGTGCCAGTGCACTTCACTGGACTCACTGTACTGCATCATCGGTGGTGCCAGTGCACTCTCTGGACTCACTGCACTGCATCCCCAGTGGTGCCAGTGTACTCTCTGGACTCACTGCACTGCATCCCCAGTGGTGCCAGTGCACTCTCTGGACTCACTGCACTGCATCCCCAGTGGTGCCAGTGCACTCTCTGGACTCACTGCAGTGCATCCCCAGTGGTGCCAGTGCACTGTCTGGACTCACTGCAGTGCATCCCCAGTGGTGCCAGTGCACTCTCTGGACTCACTGTATTGCACCCCCAGTGGTGCCAGTGCACTCACTGGACTCACTGCACTGCATCCCCAGTGGTGCCAGTGCACTCTCTGGACTCACTGCACTGCATCCCCACTAGTGCCAGTGTACTCTCTGGACTCACTGCACTGCATCCCCAGTGGTGCCAGTGCACTCTCTGGACTCACTGCAGTGTATCCCCAGTGGTGCCAGTGCACTCTCTGGACTCACTGCACTGCATCCCCACTGGTGCCAGTGCACTCTCTGGACTCACTGAAGTGCATCCCCAGTGGTGCCAGTGCACTCTCTGGACTCACTGTACTGCATCCCCAGTGGTACCAGTGCACTCTCTGGACTCACTGCAGTGCATTCTCAGTGGTGCCAGTGCACTCTTTGGACTCACTGCACTGCAGCCCCATTGGTGCCAGTGCACACTCTGGACTCACTGCACTGCATCACAGATGGTGCCAGTGCACTCTCTGGACTCACTGCACTGCATCCCCAGTGGTGCCAGTGCACTCTCTGGACACACTGCACTGCATCCCCACTGGTGCCAGTGCACTCTCTGCACTCACTTCTCTGCATTCCCAGTGGTGCCAGTGAAGTCTCTGGACTCACTGCACTGCATCCCCAGTGGTGCCAGTGCAATCTCTGGACTCACTGCAGTGCATCACCAGTGGTGCCAGTGCACTCTCTGGACTCACTGCACTGCATCCCCAGTGGTGCCAGTGCACTCTCTGGACTCACTGCAGTGCATCCCCAGTGGTGCCAGTGCACTCTCTGGACTCACTGCACTGCATCCCCAGTGGTGCAAGTGCACTCTCTCGAGTCACTGCACTACATCCCCAGTGGTGCCAGTGCACTCACTGGACTCACTGTACTGCATCATCTGTGGTGCCAGTGCACTCTCTGGACTCACTGCACTGCATCCCCAGTGGTGCCAGTGCACTCTCTGGACTCACTGCAGTGCATCCCCAGTGGTGCCAGTGCACTCTCTGGACTCACTGCACTGCATCCCCAGTGGTGCCAGTGCACTCTCTGGACTCACTGAAGTGCATCCCCAGTGGTGCCAGTGCACTCTCTGGACTCACTGTACTGCATCCCCAGTGGTACCAGTGCACTCTCTGGACTCACTGCAGTGCATTCTCAGTGGTGCCAGTACACTCTTTGGACTCACTGCACTGCAGCCCCATTGGTGCCAGTGCACACTCTGGACTCACTGCACTGCATCACAGGTGGTGCCAGTGCACTCTCTGGACTCACTGCACTGCATCCCCAGTGGTGCCAGTGCACTCTCTGGACACACTGCACTGCATCCCCACTGGTGCCAGTGCACTCTCTGGACTCACTGCAGTGCATCCCCAGTGGTGCCAGTGCACTCTCTGGACTCACTGCACTGCATCCCCAGTGGTGCCAGTGCAATCTCTGGACTCACTGCACTGCATCCCCAGTGGTGCCAGTGCACTCTCTGGACTCACTGCAGTGCATCCCCAGTGGTGCTAGTGCACTCTCTGGACTCACTGCACTGCATCCCCAGTGGTGCAAGTGCACTCTCTCGAGTCACTGCACTACATCCCCAGTGGTGCCAGTGCACTCACTGGACTCACTGTACTGCATCATCTGTGGTGCCAGTGCACTCTCTGGACTCACTGCAATGCATCCCCAGTGGTGCCAGTGCACTCTCTGGACTCACTGCACTGCATCCCCAGTGGTGCCAGTGCACTCTCTGGACTCACTGCACTGTATCCCCAGTGGTGCCAGTGCACTCACTGGATTCACTGCAGTGCATCCCCAGTGGTGCCAGTGCACTCTCTGGACTCACTGCACTGCATCCCCAGTGGTGCCAGTGCACTCTGTGGACTCACTGAACTGCATCCCCAGTGGTGACAGTGCACTCTCTGGACTCACTGCACTGCATCCCCAGTGGTGCCAGTGCAGTCTCTGGAGTAACTGCAGTGCATCCCCACTGGTTCCAAAGCACTCTCTGGACTCCCGGCACCGCATCCCCAGTGGTGCCAGTGCACTCTCTGGACTCACTGCACTGCATCCCCAGTGGTGCCAGTGCACTCTCTGGAGTCACAGCACTGCATCACCAGTGGTGCCAGTGCACTCTCTGGACTCACTGAAGTGCATCCCCAGTGGTGCCAGTGCACTCTCTGGACTCACTGAAGTGCATTCTCAGTGGTGCCAGTGCACTCTCTGGACTCACTGCAGTGCATCCCCAGTGGTGCCAGTACACTCACTGGACTCACTGCACTGCATCCCCAGTGGTGCCAGTGCACTCTCTGGACTCACTAAACTGCATCACCAGTGGTGCCTCTGCACTCTCTGGACTCACTGCACTGCTTCCCCAGTGGTGCCAGTGCACTCACTGGACTCACTGCAGTTCATCCCCAGTGGTGCCAGTGCACTCTCTGGACTCACTGCACTGCATCCCCAGTGGTGCCTGTGCGCTCTCTGGAGTCACAGCACTGCATCCCCAGTGGTGCCAGTGCAATCTCTGGACTCACTGCACTGCATTCCCAGTGGTGCCAGTGCACTCTCTGGACTCACTGAAGTGCATTCTCAGTGGTACCAGTGCACTCTCTGGACTCACTGCACTGCATCCCCAGTGGTGCCAGTGCACTCTCTGGACTCACTGTAGAGCATCCCCAGTGGTGCCAGTGCACTCTCTGGACTCACTACACCGCATCCCCAGTGCTGCCAGTGCACTCTCTGGACTCACTGCACTGCATCCCCAGTGGTGCCAGTGCACTCTCTGGACTCACTGCACTGCTTCCCCAGTGGTGCCAGTGCACTCTCTGGACTCACTGCACTGCATCCCCAGTGGTGCCAGTGCACTCACTGGACTCACTGCAGTGCATCCCCACTGGTGCCAGTGCACTCTCTGGACTCAATGCACTGCATCCCCAGTGGTTCCAGCGCACTCTGTGGACTCACTGCAGTGCATCCCCAGTGGTGCCAGTGCACTCTCTGGACTCACTGAAGTGCATTCTCAGTGGTGCCAGTGCACTCTCTGGACTCACTTCAGTGCATCCCCAGTGGTGCCAGTACACTCTCTGGACTCACTGCAGTGCATCCCCAGTGGTGCCAGTGCACTCTCTGGACTCACTGCAGTGCATCCCCAGTGGAGCCAGTGCACTCTCTGGACTCACTGCAGTGCATCCGCAGTGGTGCCATTGCACTCTCTGGACTCACTGCACTGCATCCCCAGTGGTGCCAGTGCACTGTGTGGACTCACTGTACTGCATTCCCGGTGGTGCCAGTGCAATCTCTGGACTCACTGCAGTGCATCCCCAGTGGTGCCAGTACACTCTCTGGACTCACTGCACTGCATCTCCAGTGGTGCCAGTGCACTCTCTGGACTCACTGCACTGCATCCCCAGTGGTGCTAGTGCACTGTGTGGACTCACTGTACTGCATTCCCGGTGGTGCCAGTGCAATCTCTGGACTCACTGCAGTGCATCCCCAGTGGTGCCAGTGCACTCTCAGGACTCACTGCACTGCATCCCCAGTGGTGCCAGTGCACTCTCTGGACTCACTGCACTGCATCCCCAGTAGTGACAGTGCACTCTCTGGACTCACTGCACTACATCCCCAGTGGTGCCAGTGCACTCACTGGACTCACTGTACTGCATCATCGGTGGTGCCAGTGCACTCTCTGGACTCACTGCACTGCATCCCCAGTGGTGCCAGTGCACTCACTGGATTCACTGCACTGCATCCCCAGTGGTGCCAGTGCACTCTCTGGACTCACTGCACTGCATCCCCAGTGCTGCCAGTGCACTCTCTGGACTCACTGCAGTGCATCCCCAGTGGTGCCAGTGCACTCTCTGGACTCACTACAGTGCATCCCCAGTGGTGCCAGTGCACTCTCTGGACTCACTGCAGTGCATCCCCACTGGTGCCAGTGCACTCTCTGGACTCACTGCAGTGCATCCCCAGTGGTGCCAGTGCAGTCTCTGGAATAACTGCAGTGCATCCCCACTGGTGCCAAAGCACTCTCTGGATTCACTGCAGTGCATCCCCAGTGGTGCCACTGCACTCTCTGGACTCACTGCAGTGCATCCCCAGTGGTGCCAGTGCACTCTCTGGACTCATTGAAGTGCATTCTCAGTGGTGCCAGTGCACTCTCTGGACTCACTGCAGTGCATCCCCAGTGGTGCCAGTACACTCACTGGACTCACTGCACTGCATCCCCAGTGGTGCCAGTGCTCTCTCTGGACTCACTAAACTGCATCCCCAGTGGTGCCAGTGCACTCTCTGGACTCACTGCACTGCTTCCCCAGTGGTGCCAGTGCACTCACTGGACTCACTGCAGTGCATCCCCACTGGTGCCAGTGCACTCTCTGGGCTCACTGCAGTGCATCCCCAGTGGTGCCAGTGCAATCTCTGGACTCACTGCAGAGCATCCCCAGTGGTGCCAGTGCACTCTGTGGACTCACTGTAGTGCATCCCCAGTGGTGCCAGTGCACTCTCTGGACTCACTGCACTGCATCCCCAGTGGTGTCAGTGCAATCTCTGGACTCACTGCAGTGCATCCCCAGTGGTGCCAGTGCACTCTCTGGACTCACTGCAGTGCATCCCCAGTGGTGCCAGTGCACTCTCTGGACTCACTGCAGTGCATCCCCAGTGGTGCCAGTGCACTCTCTCGACTCACTGCACTGCATCCCCAGTGGTGACAGTGCACTCTCTGGACAAACTGAAGTGCATCACCAGTGGTGCCAGTGCACTCTCTGCACTCACTGCACTGCATGTCCAGTGGTGCAAGTGCGCTCTCTGGAGTCACAGCACTGCATCCCCAGTGGTGCCAGTGCAATCTCTGGACTCACTGCACTGCATCCCCAGTGGTGCCAGTGCACTCTCTGGACTCACTGAAGTGCATCCCCATTGGTGCCATTGCACTCTCTGCACTCACTGCACTGCATCCCCAGTGGTTCCAGTGCACTCACTGGACTGACTACACTGCATCCCCAGTGGTGCCAGTGCGCTCTCCGGAGTCACAGCACTGCATCCCCAGTGGTGCCAGTGCACTCACTGGACACACTGTACTGCATCACAGGTGGTGCCAGTGCACTCTCTGCACTCACTGCACAGCATCCCCAGTGGTGCCAGTGCATTCACTGGACTCACTGGACTGCATCACCAGTGGTGCCAGTGCACTCTCTGGACTCACTGCAGTGCATCCCCAGTGGTGCCAGTGCACTCTCTGGACTCACTGCAGTGCATCCCCAGTGGTGCCAGTGCAGTCTCTGGACTCACTGCACTGCATCCCCAGTGGTGCCAGAGCACTCTCTGGACTCACTGCACTGCATCCCCAGTGGTGTCAGTGCACTCTCTGGACTAAGTGCACTGCATCCCCAGTGGTGCCAGTGCACTCTCTGGACTCACTGCACTGCATCCCCAGTGGTGCCAGAGCACTCTCTGGACTCACTGCACCGCATCCCCAGTGGTGTCAGTGCACTCTCTGGACTAAGTGCACTGCATCCCCAGTGGTGCCAGTGCACTCTCTGGACTCACTGCAGTGCATCCCCAGTGGTGCCAGTGCACTCTCTGGACTCACTGCAGTGCATCCCCAGTGGTGCCAGTGCAATCTCTGGACTCACTGTAGTGCATCCCCAGTGGTGCCAGTGCACTCTCTGGACTCACTGCAGTGCATCCCCAGTGGTGCCAGTGCACTCTCTGGACTCACTGCAGTGCATCCCCAGTGGTGCCAGTGCACTCTCTGGACTCACTGCAGTGCATCCCCAGTGGCGCCAGTGCACTCTCTGGACTCAATGCACTGCATCCCCAGTGGTGCCAGTGCACTCTCTGCACTCACTGCACTGCATTCCCAGTGGTGCCAGTGAAGTCTCTGGACTCACTGCACTGCATCCCCAGTGGTGCCAGTGCACTCTCTGGACTCACTGCACTGCATCCCCACTGCTGCCAGTGCACTCTCTGGACTCAACTGCACTGCATCCCCAGTGGTGCCAGTGCACTCTCTGGACTCACTGCACTGCATCCCCAGTGGTGCCAGTGCACTCTCTCGAGTCACTGCACTACATCCCCATTAGTGCCAGTGCACTTCACTGGACTCACTGTACTGCATCATCGGTGGTGCCAGTGCACTCTCTGGACTCACTGCACTGCATCCCCAGTGGTGCCAGTGTACTCTCTGGACTCACTGCACTGCATCCCCAGTGGTGCCAGTGTACTCTCTGGACTCACTGCACTGCATCACCAGTGGTGCCAGTGCACTCACTGGACTCACTGTACTGCATCACCAGTGGTGCCAGTGCACTCTCTGGACTCACTGCACTGCATCCCCAGTGGTTCCAGTGCATTCACTGGACTCACTGTACTGCATCTCCAGTGGTGCCAGTGCACTCTCTGGACTCACTGCACTGCATCCCCAGTGGTGCCAGTGAGCTCTCTGGACTCACTGCACTGCATCCCCAGTGGTGCCAGTGTACTCACAGGATTCACTGCACTGCATCCCCAGTGCTGCTAGTGCAGTCTCTGGACTCACTGCACTGCATCCCCAGTGGTGCCAGTGCACTCTCTGGACTCACTGAAGTGCATTCTCAGTGGTGCCAGTGCACTCTCTGGGCTCACTGAAGTGCATCCCCAGTGGTGCCAGTACACTCACTGGACTCACTGCACTGCATCCCCAGTGGTGCCAGTGCACTCTCTGGACTCACTGCACTGCATCCCCAGTGGTGCCAGTGCACTCTCTGGACTCACTGTAGTGCATCCCCAGTGGTGCCAGTGCACTCTCTGGACTCACTGCAGTGCATCCCCAGTGGTGCCAGTGCACTCTCTGGACTCACTGCACTGCATCCCCAGTGGTGCCAGTGAAGTCTTTGGACTCACTGCAGTGCATCCCCAGTGGTGCCAGAGCACTCTCTGGACTCACTGCACTGCATCCCCAGTGGTGCCACTGCACTCTCTGGACTCACTGCACTGCATGTCCAGTGGTGCCAGTGCACTCTCTGGACTCATTGAAGTGCATTCTCAGTGGTGCCAGTGCACTCTCTGGACTCACTGCAGTGCATCCCCAGTGGTGCCAGTGCACTCTCTGGACTCACTGCACTGCATCCCCAGTGGTGTCAGTGCAATCTCTGGACTCACTGCAGTGCATCCCCAGTGGTGCCAGTGCACTCTCTGGACTCACTGCAGTGCATCCCCAGTGGTGCCAGTGCACTCTCTGGACTCACTGCAGTGCATCCCCAGTGGTGCCAGTGCACTCTCTGGACTCACTGCACTGCATCCCCAGTGGTGACAGTGCACTCTCTGGACAAACTGAAGTGCATCACCAGTGGTGCCAGTGCACTCTCTGCACTCACTGCACTGCATGTCCAGTGGTGCAAGTGCGCTCTCTGGAGTCACAGCAGTGCATCCCCAGTGGTGCCAGTGCAATCTCTGGACTCACTGCACTGCATCCCCAGTGCTGCCAGTGCACTCTCTGGACTCACTGAAGTGCATCCCCATTGGTGCCATTGCACTCTCTGCACTCACTGCACTGCATCCCCAGTGGTTCCAGTGCACTCACTGGACTGACTACACTGCATCCCCAGTGGTGCCAGTGCGCTCTCCGGAGTCACAGCACTGCATCCCCAGTGGTGCCAGTGCACTCACTGGACACACTGTACTGCATCACAGGTGGTGCCAGTGCACTCTCTGCACTCACTGCACAGCATCCCCAGTGGTGCCAGTGCATTCACTGGACTCACTGGACTGCATCACCAGTGGTGCCAGTGCACTCTCTGGACTCACTGCAGTGCATCCCCAGTGGTGCCAGTGCACTCTCTGGACTCACTGCAGTGCATCCCCAGTGGTGCCAGTGCAGTCTCTGGACTCACTGCACTGCATCCCCAGTGGTGCCAGAGCACTCTCTGGACTCACTGCACTGCATCCCCAGTGGTGTCAGTGCACTCTCTGGACTAAGTGCACTGCATCCCCAGTGGTGCCAGTGCACTCTCTGGACTCACTGCAGTGCATCCCCAGTGGTGCCAGTGCACTCTCTGTACTCACTGCACTGCATCCCCAGTGGTGCCAGAGCACTCTCTGGACTCACTGCACCGCATCCCCAGTGGTGTCAGTGCACTCTCTGGACTAAGTGCACTGCATCCCCAGTGGTGCCAGTGCACTCTCTGCACTCACTGCACTGCATTCCCAGTGGTGCCAGTGAAGTCTCTGGACTCACTGCACTGCATCCCCAGTGGTGCCAGTGCACTCTCTGGACTCACTGCACTGCATCCCCACTGCTGCCAGTGCACTCTCTGGACTAACTGCACTGCATCCCCAGTGGTGCCAGTGCACTCTCTGGACTCACTGCACTGCATCCCCAGTGGTGCCAGTGCACTCTCTCGAGTCACTGCACTACATCCCCAGTAGTGCCAGTGCACTTCACTGGACTCACTGTACTGCATCACCGGTGGTGCCAGTGCACTCTCTGGACTCACTGCACTGCATCCCCAGTGGTGCCAGTGTACTCTCTGGACTCACTGCACTGCAGGCCCAGTGGTGCCAGTGCACTCACTGGACTCACTGTGCTGCATCACCAGTGGTGCCAGTGCACTCTCTGGACTCACTGCACTGCATCCCCAGTGGTTCCAGTGCATTCACTGGACTCACTGTACTGCATCTCCAGTGGTGCCAGTGCACTCTCTGGACTCACTGCACTGCATCCCCAGTGGTGCCAGTGAGCTCTCTGGACTCACTGCACTGCATCCCCAGTGGTGCCAGTGTACTCACAGGATTCACTGCACTGCATCCCCAGTGCTGCTAGTGCAGTCTCTGGACTCACTGCACTGCATCCCCAGTGGTGCCAGTGCACTCTCTGGACTCACTGAAGTGCATTCTCAGTGGTGCCAGTGCACTCTCTGGGCTCACTGAAGTGCATCCCCAGTGGTGCCAGTACACTCACTGGACTCACTGCACTGCATCCCCAGTGGTGCCAGTGCACTCTCTGGACTCACTGCACTGCATCCCCAGTGGTGCCAGTGCACTCTCTGGACTCACTGTAGTGCATCCCCAGTGGTGCCAGTGCACTCTCTGGACTCACTGCAGTGCATCCCCAGTGGTGCCAGTGCACTCTCTGGACTCACTGCACTGCATCCCCAGTGGTGCCAGTGAAGTCTTTGGACTCACTGCAGTGCATCCCCAGTGGTGCCAGAGCACTCTCTGGACTCACTGCACTGCATCCCCAGTGGTGCCACTGCACTCTCTGGACTCACTGCACTGCAAGTCCAGTGGTGCCAGTGCACTCTCTGGACTCACTGTACTGCATCCCCACTGGTGCCAGTGCACTATGTGGACTCACTGTACTGCATCCCCAGTGGTGACAGTGCACTCTCTGGACTCACTGCAGTGCATCCCCAGTGGTGCCAGTGCACTCTCTGGACTCACTGTACTGCATCACCAGTGGTGCCAGTGCACTCTCTGGACTCACTGCAGTGCATCCCCAGTGGCGCCAGTGCACTCTCTGGACTCACTGCACTGCATCCCCAGTGGTGCCAGTGCACTCTCTGCACTCACTGCACTGCATTCCCAGTGGTGCCAGTGAAGTCTCTGGACTCACTGCACTGCATCCCCAGTGGTGCCAGTGCACTCTCTGGACTCACTGCACTGCATCCCCAGTGGTGCCAGTGCACTCTCTCGAGTCACTGCACTACATCCCCAGTAGTGCCAGTGCACTTCACTGGACTCACTGTACTGCATCATCGGTGGTGCCAGTGCACTCTCTGGACTCACTGCACTGCATCCCCAGTGGTGCCAGTGTACTCTCTGGACTCACTGCACTGCAGGCCCAGTGGTACCAGTGCACTCACTGGACTCACTGTACTGCATCACCAGTGGTGCCAGTGCACTCTCTGGACTCACTGCACTGCATCCCCAGTGGTTCCAGTGCATTCACTGGACTCACTGTACTGCATCTCCAGTGGTGCCAGTGCACTCTGTGGACTCACTGCACTGCATCCCCAGTGGTGCCAGTGAGCTCTCTGGACTCACTGCACTGCTTCCCCAGTGGTGCCAGTGTACTCACAGGATTCACTGCACTGCATCCCCAGTGGTGCTAGTGCAGTCTCTGGACTCACTGCAGTGCATCCCCAGTGGTGCCAGTGCACTCTCTGGACTCACTGAAGTGCATTCTCAGTGGTGCCAGTGCACTCCTGGGCTCACTGAAGTGCATCCCCAGTGGTGCCAGTACACTCACTGGACTCACTGCACTGCATCCCCAGTGGTGCCAGTGCACTCTCTGCACTCACTGTAGTGCATCCCCAGTGGTGCCAGTGCACTCTCTGGACTCACTGTACTGCATCCCCACTGGTGCCAGTGCACTATGTGGACTCACTGTACTGCATCCCCAGTGGTGACAGTGCACTCTCTGGACTAACTGCACTGCATCCCCAGTGGTGCCAGTGCACTCTCTGGACTCACTGCAGTGCATCCCCAGTGGTGCCAGTGCACTCTCTGGTCTCACTGCACTGCATCCCCAGTGGTGCCAGTGCACTCTCTGGACTCACTGCACTGCATCCCCAGTGGTGCCAGTGCACTCTCTGGACTCACTGCAGTGCATCCCCAGTGGTGTCAGTGCACTCTCTGGACTCACTGTACTGCACCCCCAGTGGTGCCAGTGCACTCACTGGACTGACTGCACTGCATCCCCAGTGGTGCCAGTGCGCTCTCTGGAGTCACAGTACTGCATCCCCAGTGGTGCCAGTGCACTCACTGGACTCACTGCACTGCATCACAGGTGGTGCCAGTGCACTCTCTGGACTCACTGCAGTGAATCCCCGGTGGTGCCAGTGTACTCTCTGCAGTCACTGCACTGCATCCCCAGTGGTGCCAGTGCACTCACTGTACTGCATCCCCAGTGGTGCCAGTGCACTCTCTGGACTCACTGCACTGCATCCCCAGTGGTGCCAGTGTACTCTCTGGACTCACTGCACTGCATCCCCAGTGGTGCCAGTGCACTCTCTGGACTCACTGCAGTGCATCCCCAGTGGCGCCAGTGCACTCTCTGGACTCACTGCACTGCATCCCCAGTGGTGCCAGTGCACTCTCTGCACTCACTGCACTGCATTCCCAGTGGTGCCAGTGAAGTCTCTGGACTCACTGCACTGCATCCCCAGTGGTGCCAGTGCACTCTCTGGACTCACTGCACTGCATCCCCACTGCTGCCAGTGCACTCTCTGGACTCACTGCACTGCATCCCCAGTGGTGCCAGTGCACTCTCTGGACTCACTGCACTTCATCCCCAGTGGTGCCAGTGCACTCTCTCGAGTCACTGCACTACATCCCCAGTAGTGCCAGTGCACTTCACTGGACTCACTGTACTGCATCATCGGTGGTGCCAGTGCACTCTCTGGACTCACTGCACTGCATCCCCAGTGGTGCCAGTGTACTCTCTGGACTCACTGCACTGCAGGCCCAGTGGTGCCAGTGCACTCACTGGACTCACTGTACTGCATCACCAGTGGTGCCAGTGCACTCTCTGGACTCACTGCACTGCATCCCCAGTGGTTCCAGTGCATTCACTGGACTCACTGTACTGCATCTCCAGTGGTGCCAGTGCACTCTCTGGACTCACTGCACTGCATCCCCAGTGGTGCCAGTGAGCTCTCTGGACTCACTGCACTGCATCCCCAGTGGTGCCAGTGTACTCACAGGATTCACTGCACTGCATCCCCAGTGGTGCTAGTGCAGTCTCTGGACTCACTGCACTGCATCCCCAGTGGTGCCAGTGCACTCTCTGGACTCACTGAAGTGCATTCTCAGTGGTGCCAGTGCACTCTCTGGGCTCACTGAAGTGCATCCCCAGTGGTGCCAGTACACTCACTGGACTCACTGCACTGCATCCCCAGTGGTGCCAGTGCACTCTCTGGACTCACTGCACTGCATCCCCAGTGGTGCCAGTGCACTCTCTGGACTCACTGTAGTGCATCCCCAGTGGTGCCAGTGCACTCTCTGGACTCACTGCACTGCATCCCCAGTGGTGCTAGTGCACTCTGTGGAGTCACTGCACTGTATCCCCAGTGGTGCCAGTGCACTCTCTGGACTCACTGCACTGCATGTCCAGTGGTGCCAGTGCACTCTCTGGACTCACGGTACTGCAACCCCACTGGTGCCAGTGCACTATGTGGACTCACTGTACTGCATCCCCAGTGGTGACAGTGCACTCTCTGGACTAACTGCAGTGCATCCCCAGTGGTGCCAGTGCACTCTCTGGACTCACTGCAGTGCATCCCCAGTGGTGCCAGTGCACTCTCTGGACTCACTGTACTGCATCACCAGTGGTGCCAGTGCACTCTCTGGACTCACTGCAGTGCATCCCCAGTGGTGCCAGTGCACTCTCTGGACTCACTGCAGTGCATCCCCAGTGGCGCCAGTGCACTCTCTGGACTCACTGCACTGCATCCCCAGTGGTGCCAGTGTACTCTCTGCACTCACTGCACTGCATTCCCAGTGGTGCCAGTGAAGTCTCTGGACTCACTGCACTGCATCCCCAGTGGTGCCAGTGCACTCTCTGGACTCACTGCACTGCATCCCCAGTGGTGCCAGTGCACTCTCTGGACTCACTGCACTGCATCCCCAGTGGTGCCAGTGCACTCTCTGGACTCACTGCACTGCATCCCCAGTGGTGCCAGTGCACTCTCTCGAGTCACTGCACTACATCCCCAGTAGTGCCAGTGCACTTCACTGGACTCACTGTACTGCATCATCGGTGGTGCCAGTGCACTCTCTGGACTCACTGCACTGCATCCCCAGTGGTGCCAGTGTACTCTCTGGACTCACTGCACTGCAGGCCCAGTGGTACCAGTGCACTCACTGGACTCACTGTACTGCATCACCAGTGGTGCCAGTGCACTCTCTGGACTCACTGCACTGCATCCCCAGTGGTTCCAGTGCATTCACTGGACTCACTGTACTGCATCTCCAGTGGTGCCAGTGCACTCTGTGGACTCACTGCACTGCATCCCCAGTGGTGCCAGTGAGCTCTCTGGACTCACTGCACTGCATCCCCAGTGGTGCCAGTGTACTCACAGGATTCACTGCACTGCATCCCCAGTGGTGCTAGTGCAGTCTCTGGACTCACTGCAGTGCATCCCCAGTGGTGTCAGTGCACTCTCTGGACTCACTGAAGTGCATTCTCAGTGGTGCCAGTGCACTCCTGGGCTCACTGAAGTGCATCCCCAGTGGTGCCAGTACACTCACTGGACTCACTGCACTGCATCCCCAGTGGTGCCAGTGCACTCTCTGGACTCACTGTAGTGCATCCCCAGTGGTGCCAGTGCACTCTCTGGACTCACTGTACTGCATCCCCACTGGTGCCAGTGCACTATGTGGACTCACTGTACTGCATCCCCAGTGGTGCCAGTGCACTCTCTGGACTAACTGCAGTGCATCCCCACTGGTGCCAGTGCACTCTCTGGACTCACTGCAGTGCATCCCCAGTGGTGCCAGTGCACTCTCTGGTCTCACTGCACTGCATCCCCAGTGGTGCCAGTGCACTCTCTGGACTCACTGCACTGCATCCCCAGTGGTGCCAGTGCACTCTCTGGACTCACTGCAGTGCATCCCCAGTGGTGTCAGTGCACTCTCTGGACTCACTGTACTGCACCCCCAGTGGTGCCAGTGCACTCACTGGACTGACTGCACTGCATCCCCAGTGGTGCCAGTGCTCTCTCTGGAGTCACAGCACTGCATCCCCAGTGGTGCCAGTGCACTCACTGGACTCACTGCACTGCATCACAGGTGGTGCCAGTGCACTCTCTGGACTCACTGCAGTGAATCCCCGGTGGTGCCAGTGTACTCTCTGCAGTCACTGCACTGCATCCCCAGTGGTGCCAGTGCACTCACTGTACTGCATCCCCAGTGGTGCCAGTGCACTCTCTGGACTCACTGCACTGCATCCCCAGTGGTGCCAGTGTACTCTCTGGACTCACTGCAGTGCATCCCCAGTGGTGCCAGAGCACTCTCTGGACTCACTGCACTGCATCCCCAGTGGTGCCAGTGCACTCTCTGGACTCACTGCACTGCATCCCCAGTGGTGTCCGTGCACTCTCTGGACTCACTGAAGTGCATACCCAGTTGTGCCAGTGCACTCTCTGGACTCAATGCACTGCATCCCCAGTGGTGCCAGTGCACTCTCTGGACTCAGTGCACTGCATCCCCAGTGGTGCCAGTGCAATCTCTGGACTCACTGTAGTGCATCCCCAGTGGTGCCAGTGCACTCTCTGGACTCACTGCACTGCATCCCCAGTGGTGCCAGTGCACTCTCTCGAGTCACTGCACTACATCCCCAGTAGTGCCAGTGCACTTCACTGGACTCACTGTACTGCATCATCGGTGGTGCCAGTGCACTCTCTGGACTCACTGCACTGCATCCCCAGTGGTGCCAGTGTACTCTCTGGACTCACTGCACTGCAGGCCCAGTGGTACCAGTGCACTCACTGGACTCACTGTACTGCATCACCAGTGGTGCCAGTGCACTCTCTGGACTCACTGCACTGCATCCCCAGTGGTTCCAGTGCATTCACTGGACTCACTGTACTGCATCTCCAGTGGTGCCAGTGCACTCTGTGGACTCACTGCACTGCATCCCCAGTGGTGCCAGTGAGCTCTCTGGACTCACTGCACTGCATCCCCAGTGGTGCCAGTGTACTCACAGGATTCACTGCACTGCATCCCCAGTGGTGCTAGTGCAGTCTCTGGACTCACTGCAGTGCATCCCCAGTGGTGTCAGTGCACTCTCTGGACTCACTGAAGTGCATTCTCAGTGGTGCCAGTGCACTCCTGGGCTCACTGAAGTGCATCCCCAGTGGTGCCAGTACACTCACTGGACTCACTGCACTGCATCCCCAGTGGTGCCAGTGCACTCTCTGGACTCACTGTAGTGCATCCCCAGTGGTGCCAGTGCACTCTCTGGACTCACTGTACTGCATCCCCACTGGTGCCAGTGCACTATGTGGACTCACTGTACTGCATCCCCAGTGGTGCCAGTGCACTCTCTGGACTAACTGCAGTGCATCCCCACTGGTGCCAGTGCACTCTCTGGACTCACTGCAGTGCATCCCCAGTGGTGCCAGTGCACTCTCTGGTCTCACTGCACTGCATCCCCAGTGGTGCCAGTGCACTCTCTGGACTCACTGCACTGCATCCCCAGTGGTGCCAGTGCACTCTCTGGACTCACGGCAGTGCATCCCCAGTGGTGTCAGTGCACTCTCTGGACTCACTGTACTGCACCCCCAGTGGTGCCAGTGCACTCACTGGACTGACTGCACTGCATCCCCAGTGGTGCCAGTGCTCTCTCTGGAGTCACAGCACTGCATCCCCAGTGGTGCCAGTGCACTCACTGGACTCACTGCACTGCATCACAGGTGGTGCCAGTGCACTCTCTGGACTCACTGCAGTGAATCCCCGGTGGTGCCAGTGTACTCTCTGCAGTCACTGCACTGCATCCCCAGTGGTGCCAGTGCACTCACTGTACTGCATCCCCAGTGGTGCCAGTGCACTCTCTGGACTCACTGCACTGCATCCCCAGTGGTGCCAGTGTACTCTCTGGACTCACTGCAGTGCATCCCCAGTGGTGCCAGAGCACTCTCTGGACTCACTGCACTGCATCCCCAGTGGTGCCAGTGCACTCTCTGGACTCACTGCACTGCATCCCCAGTGGTGTCCGTGCACTCTCTGGACTCACTGAAGTGCATACCCAGTTGTGCCAGTGCACTCTCTGGACTCAATGCACTGCATCCCCAGTGGTGCCAGTGCACTCTCTGGACTCAGTGCACTGCATCCCCAGTGGTGCCAGTGCAATCTCTGGACTCACTGTAGTGCATCCCCAGTGGTGCCAGTGCACTCTCTGGACTCACTGCATTGCATCCCCAGTGGTGCCAGTGCACTCTCTGGACTCACTGTACTGCATCACCAGTGGTGCCAGTGCACTCTCTGGACTCACTGCACTGCATCCCCAGTGGTGCCAGTGCACTCTCTGGACTCACTGCACTGCATCCCCAGTGGTGCCAATGCACTCTCTGGACTCACTGCAGTGCATCCCCAGTGGTGCCAGTGCACTCTCTGGACTCACTGCACTGCATGCCCAGTGGTGCCAGTGCACTCTCTGGACTCACTGTACTGCATCCCCACTGGTACCAGTGCACTCTGTGGACTCACTGTACTGCATCCCCAGTGGTGCCAGTGCACTCTCTGGACTCACTGCAGTGCATCCCCAGTGGTGCCAGTGCACTCTCTGGACTCACTGCACTGCATCCCCAGTGGTGCCAGTGCACTCTCTGGACTCACTGCAGTGCATCCCCAGTGGTGCCAGTGCACTCACTGGACTCACTGCAGTGCATTCCCTCTGGTGCCAGTGCACTCTCTGGACTCACTGCACTGCATCCCCAGTGGTGCCAGTGCACTCTCTGGACTCACTGCACTGCATCCCCAGTGGTGCCAGTGCATTCTCTGGACTCACTGCAGTGCATCACCAGTGGTGCTAGTGCACTCTCTGGACTCACTGAGGTGCATCCCCAGTGGTACCAGTGCACTCTCTGGAGTCACTGAAGTTCATCCCCAGTGGTGCCAGTGCACTCTCTGGACTCACTGCACTGCATGTCCAGTGGTGCCAGTGCACTCTCTGGACTCACTGAACTGCATCCCCAGTGGTGCCAGTGCACTCTCTGGACTCACTGCACTGCATCCCCAGTGCTGCCAGTGCACTCTCTGGACTCACTGCACTGCATCACTAGTGGTGCCACTGCACTCTCTGGACTCACTGCACTGCTTCCCCAGTGGTGCCAGTGCACTCTCTGGACTCACTGCACTGCATCCCCAGTGGTGCCAGTGCACTCACTGGACTCACTGCAGTGCATCCCCACTGGTGCCAGTGCACTCTCTGGACTCACTGCACTGCATCCCCAGTGGTTCCAGCGCACTCTCTGGACTCACTTCACTGCATCCCCAGTGGTGCTAGTGCACTCTCTGGACTCACTGCACTGCATCTCCAGTGGTGCCAGTGCACTCTCTGGACTCACTGAAGTGCATTCTCAGTGGTGCCAGTGCACTCTCTGGACTCACTTCAGTGCATCCCCAGTGGTGCCAGTGCACTCTCTGGACTCACTGCAGTGCATCCCGAGTGGAGCCAGTGCACTCTCTGGACTCACTGCATTGCATCCCCAGTGGTGCCAGTGCACTCTCTGGACTCACTGTACTGCATCACCAGTGGTGCCAGTGCACTCTCTGGACTCACTGCACTGCATCCCCAGTGGTGCCAGTGCACTCTCTGGACTCACTGCACTGCATCCCCAGTGGTGCCAATGCACTCTCTGGACTCACTGCAGTGCATCCCCAGTGGTGCCAGTGCACTCTCTGGACTCACTGCACTGCATGCCCAGTGGTGCCAGTGCACTCTCTGGACTCACTGTACTGCATCCCCACTGGTACCAGTGCACTCTGTGGACTCACTGTACTGCATCCCCAGTGGTGCCAGTGCACTCTCTGGACTCACTGCAGTGCATCCCCAGTGGTGCCAGTGCACTCTCTGGATTCACTGCAGTGCATCCCCAGTGGTGCCAGTGCACTCTCTGGACTCACTGCACTGCATCCCCAGTGGTGCCAGTGCACTCTCTGGACTCACTGCAGTGCATCCCCAGTGGTGCCAGTGCACTCACTGGACTCACTGCAGTGCATTCCCTCTGGTGCCAGTGCACTCTCTGGACTCACTGCACTGCATCCCCAGTGGTGCCAGTGCACTCTCTGGACTCACTGCACTGCATCCCCAGTGGTGCCAGTGCATTCTCTGGACTCACTGCAGTGCATCACCAGTGGTGCTAGTGCACTCTCTGGACTCACTGAGGTGCATCCCCAGTGGTACCAGTGCACTCTCTGGAGTCACTGAAGTTCATCCCCAGTGGTGCCAGTGCACTCTCTGGACTCACTGCACTGCATCCCCAGTGGTGCCAGTGCACTCTCTGGACTCACTGAACTGCATCCCCAGTGGTGCCAGTGCACTCTCTGGACTCACTGCACTGCATCCCCAGTGCTGCCAGTGCACTCTCTGGACTCACTGCACTGCATCACTAGTGGTGCCACTGCACTCTCTGGACTCACTGCACTGCTTCCCCAGTGGTGCCAGTGCACTCTCTGGACTCACTGCACTGCATCCCCAGTGGTGCCAGTGCACTCACTGGACTCACTGCAGTGCATCCCCACTGGTGCCAGTGCACTCTCTGGACTCACTGCACTGCATCCCCAGTGGTTCCAGCGCACTCTCTGGACTCACTTCACTGCATCCCCAGTGGTGCTAGTGCACTCTCTGGACTCACTGCACTGCATCTCCAGTGGTGCCAGTGCACTCTCTGGACTCACTGAAGTGCATTCTCAGTGGTGCCAGTGCACTCTCTGGACTCACTTCAGTGCATCCCCAGTGGTGCCAGTGCACTCTCTGGACTCACTGCAGTGCATCCCGAGTGGAGCCAGTGCACTCTCTGGACTCACTGCAGTGCATCCGCAGTGGTGCCAGTGCACTCTCTGGACTCACTGCACTGCATCTCCAATGGTGCCAGTGCACTCTCTGGACTCACTGCACTGCATCCCCAGTGCTGCCAGTGCACTCTCTTGAGTCACTGCACTGCATCCCCTGTGGTGCAAGAGCACTCTCTGGACTCACTGCACTGCATCCCCAGTGGTGCCAGTGCACTCTCTGGACTCACTGCACTGCATCCCCAGTGGTGCTAGTGCACTGTGTGGACTCACTGTACTGCATCCCCAGTGGTGCCAGTGCAATCTCTGGACTCACTGCAGTGCATCCCCAGTGGTGCCAGTGCACTCTCAGGACTCACTGCACTGCATCCCCAGTGGTGCCAGTGCACTCTCTGGACTCACTGCAGTGCATCCCCAGTGGTGCCAGTGCACTCTCTGGACTCATTGAAGTGCATTCTCAGTGGTGCCAGTGCACTCTCTGGACTCACTGCAGTGCATCCCCAGTGGTGCCAGTACACTCACTGGACTCACTGCACTGCATCCCCAGTGGTGCCAGTGCACTCTCTGGACTCACTAAACTGCATCACCAGTGGTGCCACTGCACTCTCTGGACTCACTGCACTGCTTCGCCAGTGGTGCCAGTGCACTCACTGGACTCACTGCAGTGCATCCCCACTGGTGCCAGTGCACTCTCTGGTCTCACTGCAGTGCATCCCCAGTGGTGCCAGTGCACTCTCTGGACTCACTGCACTGCATCCCCAGTGGTGCCAGTGCGCTCTCTGGAGTCACAGCACTGCATCCCCAGTGGTGCCAGTGCAATCTCTGGACTCAGTGCACTGCATCCCCAGTGGTGCCAGTGCACTCTCTGGACTCACTGCACTGCATCCCCGGTGGTGCCAGTGCAGTCTCTGGAGTAACTGCACTGCATCCCCACTGGTGCCAAAGCACTCTCTGGACTCACTGCACTGCATCCCCAGTGGTGCCAGTGCACTCTCTGGACTCACTGTACTGCATACCCACTGGTGCCAGTGCACTCTGTGGACTCACTGTACTGCATCCCCAGTGGTGCCAGTGCACTCTCTGGACTCACTGCAGTGCATCCCCAGTGGTGCCAGTGCACTCTCTGGACTCACAGCAGTGCATCCCCAGTGGTGCCAGTGCACTCTCTGGACTCACTGCACTGAAGCCCCAGTGGTGCCAGTGCACTCTCTGGACTCACTGCACTGCATCCCCAGTGGTGCCAGTGCACTCTCTGGACTCACTGTATTGCACCCCCAGTGGTGCCAGTGCACTCACTGGACTGACTGCACTGCATCCCCAGTGGTGCCAGTGCACTCTCTGGACTCACTGCACTGCATCCCCACTGGTGCCAGTGTACTCTCTGGACTCACTGCACTGCATCCCCAGTGGTGCCAGTGCACTCACTGGACTCACTGGACACATCCCCAGTGGTGCCAGTGCACTCTCTGGACTCACTGCAGTGCATCCCCAGTGGTGCCAGTGCACTCCCTGGACTCACTGCACTGCATCCCCACTGGTGCCAGTGTACTCTCTGGACTCACTGCAGTGCATCCCCAGTGGTGCCAGTGCACTCTCTGGACTCACTGCACTGCATCCCCACTGGTGCCAGTGCACTCTCTGGACTCACTGAAGTGCATCCCCAGTTGTGCCAGTGCACTCTCTGGACTCTATGCACTGCATCCCCAGTGGTGCCAGTGCACTCTCTGGACTCACTGCAGTGCATCCCCAGTGGTGCCAGTGCAATCTCTGGACTCACTGTAGTGCATCCCCAGTGGTGCCAGTGCACTCTCTGGACTCACTGCAGTGCATCCCCAGTGGTGCCAGTGCACTCTCTGGACTCACTGTACTGCATCACCAGTGGTGCCAGTGCACTCTCTGGACTCACTGCAGTGCATTCCCAGTGGTGCCAGTGCACTCTTTGGACTCACTGCACTGCAGCCCCATTGGTGCCAGTGCACACTCTGGACTCACTGCACTGCATCACAGGTGGTGCCAGTGCACTCTCTGGACTCACTGCACTGCATCCCCAGTGGTGCCAGTGCATTCTCTGGACTCACTGCAGTGCATCACCAGTGGTGCTAGTGCACTCTCTGGACTCACTGAGGTGCATCCGCAGTGGTGCCAGTGCACTCTCTGGACTCACTGCACTGCATCCCCAGTGCTGCCAGTGCACTCTCTTGAGTCACTGCACTGCATCCCCTGTGGTGCAAGAGCACTCTCTGGACTCACTGCACTGCATCCCCAGTGGTGCCAGTGCACTCTCTGGACTCACTGCACTGCATCCCCAGTGGTGCTAGTGCACTGTGTGGACTCACTGTACTGCATCCCCAGTGGTGCCAGTGCAATCTCTGGACTCACTGCACTGCATCCCCAGTGGTGCCAGTGCACTCTCTGGACTCACTGCAGTGCATCCCCAGTGGTGCCAGTGCACTCTCTGGACTCATTGAAGTGCATTCTCAGTGGTGCCAGTGCACTCTCTGGACTCACTGCAGTGCATCCCCAGTGGTGCCAGTACAATCACTGGACTCACTGCACTGCATCCCCAGTGGTGCCAGTGCACTCTCTGGACTCACTAAACTGCATCACCAGTGGTGCCACTGCACTCTCTGGACTCACTGCACTGCTTCCCCAGTGGTGCCAGTGCACTCACTGGACTCACTGCAGTGCATCCCCACTGGTGCCAGTGCACTCTCTGGGCTCACTGCAGTGCATCCCCAGTGGTGCCAGTGCACTCTCTGGACTCACTGCACTGCATCCCCAGTGGTGCCAGTGCGCTCTCTGGAGTCACAGCACTGCATCCCCAGTGGTGCCAGTGCAATCTCTGGACTCAGTGCACTGCATCCCCAGTGGTGCCAGTGCACTCTCTGGACTCACTGCACTGCATCCCCGGTGGTGCCAGTGCAGTCTCTGGAGTAACTGCACTGCATCCCCACTGGTGCCAAAGCACTCTCTGGACTTCCAGCACCGCATCCCCAGTGGTGCCAGTGCACTCTCTGGACTCACTGCAGTGCATCCCCAGTGGTGCCAGTGCACTCTCTGGACTCACTGTACTGCATACCCACTGGTGCCAGTGCACTCTGTGGACTCACTGTACTGCATCCCCAGTGGTGCCAGTGCACTCTCTGGACTCACTAAACTGCATCACCAGTGGTGCCACTGCACTCTCTGGACTCACTGCACTGCTTCCCCAGTGGTGCCAGTGCACTCACTGGACTCACTGCAGTGCATCCCCACTGGTGCCAGTGCACTCTCTGGGCTCACTGCAGTGCATCCCCAGTGGTGCCAGTGCACTCTCTGGACTCACTGTACTGCATACCCACTGGTGCCAGTGCACTCTGTGGACTCACTGTACTGCATCCCCAGTGGTGCCAGTGCACTCTCTGGACTCACTGCAGTGCATCCCCAGTGGTGCCAGTGCACTCTCTGGACTCACTGCAGTGCATCCCCAGTGGTGCCAGTGCACTCTCTGGACTCACTGCACTGCATCCCCAGTGGTGCCAGTGCACTCTCTGGACTCACTGCAGTGCATCCCCAGTGGTGCCAGTGCACTCACTGGACTCACTGCAGTGCATTCCCTCTGGTGCCAGTGCACTCTCTGGACTCACTGCACTGCATCCCCAGTGGTGCCAGTGCACTCTCTGGACTCACTGCACTGCATCCCCAGTGGTGCCAGTGCATTCTCTGGACTCACTGCAGTGCATCACCAGTGGTGCTAGTGCACTCTCTGGACTCACTGAGGTGCATCCCCAGTGGTACCAGTGCACTCTCTGGAGTCACTGAAGTTCATCCCCAGTGGTGCCAGTGCACTCTCTGGACTCACTGCACTGCATGTCCCGTGGTGCCAGTGCACTCTCTGGACTCACTGAACTGCATCCCCAGTGGTGCCAGTGCACTCTCTGGACTCACTGCACTGCATCCCCAGTGCTGCCAGTGCACTCTCTGGACTCACTGCACTGCATCACTAGTGGTGCCACTGCACTCTCTGGACTCACTGCACTGCTTCCCCAGTGGTGCCAGTGCACTCTCTGGACTCACTGCACTGCATCCCCAGTGGTGCCAGTGCACTCACTGGACTCACTGCAGTGCATCCCCACTGGTGCCAGTGCACTCTCTGGACTCACTGCACTGCATCCCCAGTGGTTCCAGCGCACTCTCTGGACTCACTTCACTGCATCCCCAGTGGTGCTAGTGCACTCTCTGGACTCACTGCACTGCATCTCCAGTGGTGCCAGTGCACTCTCTGGACTCACTGAAGTGCATTCTCAGTGGTGCCAGTGCACTCTCTGGACTCACTTCAGTGCATCCCCAGTGGTGCCAGTGCACTCTCTGGACTCACTGCAGTGCATCCCGAGTGGAGCCAGTGCACTCTCTGGACTCACTGCATTGCATCCCCAGTGGTGCCAGTGCACTCTCTGGACTCACTGTACTGCATCACCAGTGGTGCCAGTGCACTCTCTGGACTCACTGCACTGCATCCCCAGTGGTGCCAGTGCACTCTCTGGACTCACTGCACTGCATCCCCAGTGGTGCCAATGCACTCTCTGGACTCACTGCAGTGCATCCCCAGTGGTGCCAGTGCACTCTCTGGACTCACTGCACTGCATGCCCAGTGGTGCCAGTGCACTCTCTGGACTCACTGTACTGCATCCCCACTGGTACCAGTGCACTCTGTGGACTCACTGTACTGCATCCCCAGTGGTGCCAGTGCACTCTCTGGACTCACTGCAGTGCATCCCCAGTGGTGCCAGTGCACTCTCTGGATTCACTGCAGTGCATCCCCAGTGGTGCCAGTGCACTCTCTGGACTCACTGCACTGCATCCCCAGTGGTGCCAGTGCACTCTCTGGACTCACTGCAGTGCATCCCCAGTGGTGCCAGTGCACTCACTGGACTCACTGCAGTGCATTCCCTCTGGTGTCAGTGCACTCTCTGGACTCACTGCACTGCATCCCCAGTGGTGCCAGTGCACTCTCTGGACTCACTGCACTGCATCCCCAGTGGTGCCAGTGCATTCTCTGGACTCACTGCAGTGCATCACCAGTGGTGCTAGTGCACTCTCTGGACTCACTGAGGTGCATCCCCAGTGGTACCAGTGCACTCTCTGGAGTCACTGAAGTTCATCCCCAGTGGTGCCAGTGCACTCTCTGGACTCACTGCACTGCATCCCCAGTGGTGCCAGTGCACTCTCTGGACTCACTGAACTGCATCCCCAGTGGTGCCAGTGCACTCTCTGGACTCACTGCACTGCATCCCCAGTGCTGCCAGTGCACTCTCTGGACTCACTGCACTGCATCACTAGTGGTGCCACTGCACTCTCTGGACTCACTGCACTGCTTCCCCAGTGGTGCCAGTGCACTCTCTGGACTCACTGCACTGCATCCCCAGTGGTGCCAGTGCACTCACTGGACTCACTGCAGTGCATCCCCACTGGTGCCAGTGCACTCTCTGGACTCACTGCACTGCATCCCCAGTGGTTCCAGCGCACTCTCTGGACTCACTTCACTGCATCCCCAGTGGTGCTAGTGCACTCTCTGGACTCACTGCACTGCATCTCCAGTGGTGCCAGTGCACTCTCTGGACTCACTGAAGTGCATTCTCAGTGGTGCCAGTGCACTCTCTGGACTCACTTCAGTGCATCCCCAGTGGTGCCAGTGCACTCTCTGGACTCACTGCAGTGCATCCCGAGTGGAGCCAGTGCACTCTCTGGACTCACTGCAGTGCATCCGCAGTGGTGCCAGTGCACTCTCTGGACTCACTGCACTGCATCTCCAATGGTGCCAGTGCACTCTCTGGACTCACTGCACTGCATCCCCAGTGCTGCCAGTGCACTCTCTTGAGTCACTGCACTGCATCCCCTGTGGTGCAAGAGCACTCTCTGGACTCACTGCACTGCATCCCCAGTGGTGCCAGTGCACTCTCTGGACTCACTGCACTGCATCCCCAGTGGTGCTAGTGCACTGTGTGGACTCACTGTACTGCATCCCCAGTGGTGCCAGTGCAATCTCTGGACTCACTGCAGTGCATCCCCAGTGGTGCCAGTGCACTCTCAGGACTCACTGCACTGCATCCCCAGTGGTGCCAGTGCACTCTCTGGACTCACTGCAGTGCATCCCCAGTGGTGCCAGTGCACTCTCTGGACTCATTGAAGTGCATTCTCAGTGGTGCCAGTGCACTCTCTGGACTCACTGCAGTGCATCCCCAGTGGTGCCAGTACACTCACTGGACTCACTGCACTGCATCCCCAGTGGTGCCAGTGCACTCTCTGGACTCACTAAACTGCATCACCAGTGGTGCCACTGCACTCTCTGGACTCACTGCACTGCTTCCCCAGTGGTGCCAGTGCACTCACTGGACTCACTGCAGTGCATCCCCACTGGTGCCAGTGCACTCTCTGGGCTCACTTCAGTGCATCCCCAGTGGTGCCAGTGCACTCTCTGGACTCACTGCACTGCATCCCCAGTGGTGCCAGTGCGCTCTCTGGAGTCACAGCACTGCATCCCCAGTGGTGCCAGTGCAATCTCTGGACTCAGTGCACTGCATCCCCAGTGGTGCCAGTGCACTCTCTGGACTCACTGCAGTGCATCCCCGGTGGTGCCAGTGCAGTCTCTGGAGTAACTGCACTGCATCCCCACCGGTGCCAAAGCACTCTCTGGACTTCCAGCACCGCATCCCCAGTGGTGCCCGTGCACTCTCTGGACTCACTGCAGTGCATCCCCAGTGGTGCCAGTGCACTCTCTGGACTCACTGTACTGCATACCCACTGGTGCCAGCGCACTCTGTGGACTCACTGTACTGCATCCCCAGTGGTGCCAGTGCACTCTCTGGACTCACTGCAGTGCATCCCCAGTGGTGCCAGTGCACTCTCTGGACTCACAGCAGTGCATCCCCAGTGGTGCCAGTGCACTCTCTGGACTCACTGCACTGAAGCCCCAGTGGTGCCAGTGCACTCTCTGGACTCACTGCACTGCATCCCCAGTGGTGCCAGTGCACTCTCTGGACTCACTGTATTGCACCCCCAGTGGTGCCAGTGCACTCACTGGACTGACTGCACTGCATCCCCAGTGGTGCCAGTGCACTCTCTGGACTCACTGCACTGCATCCCCACTGGTGCCAGTGTACTCTCTGGACTCACTGCACTGCATCCCCAGTGGTGCCAGTGCACTCACTGGACTCACTGGACACATCCCCAGTGGTGCCAGTGCACTCTCTGGACTCACTGCAGTGCATCCCCAGTGGTGCCAGTGCACTCTCTGGACTCACTGCACTGCATCCCCACTGGTGCCAGTGTACTCTCTGGACTCACTGCAGTGCATCCCCAGTGGTGCCAGTGCACTCTCTGGACTCACTGCACTGCATCCCCACTGGTGCCAGTGCACTCTCTGGACTCACTGAAGTGCATCCCCAGTTGTGCCAGTGCACTCTCTGGACTCTATGCACTGCATCCCCAGTGGTGCCAGTGCACTCTCTGGACTCACTGCAGTGCATCCCCAGTGGTGCCAGTGCAATCTCTGGACTCACTGTAGTGCATCCCCAGTGGTGCCAGTGCACTCTCTGGACTCACTGCAGTGCATCCCCAGTGGTGCCAGTGCACTCTCTGGACTCACTGTACTGCATCACCAGTGGTGCCAGTGCACTCTCTGGACTCACTGCAGTGCATTCCCAGTGGTGCCAGTGCACTCTTTGGACTCACTGCACTGCAGCCCCATTGGTGCCAGTGCACACTCTGGACTCACTGCACTGCATCACAGGTGGTGCCAGTGCACTCTCTGGACTCACTGCAGTGCATCCCCAGTGGTGCCAGTGCATTCTCTGGACTCACTGCAGTGCATCACCAGTGGTGCTAGTGCACTCTCTGGACTCACTGAGGTGCATCCGCAGTGGTGCCAGTGCACTCTCTGGACTCACTGCACTGCATCCCCAGTGCTGCCAGTGCACTCTCTTGAGTCACTGCACTGCATCCCCTGTGGTGCAAGAGCACTCTCTGGACTCACTGCACTGCATCCCCAGTGGTGCCAGTGCACTCTCTGGACTCACTGCACTGCATCCCCAGTGGTGCTAGTGCACTGTGTGGACTCACTGTACTGCATCCCCAGTGGTGCCAGTGCAATCTCTGGACTCACTGCACTGCATCCCCAGTGGTGCCAGTGCACTCTCTGGACTCACTGCAGTGCATCCCCAGTGGTGCCAGTGCACTCTCTGGACTCATTGAAGTGCATTCTCAGTGGTGCCAGTGCACTCTCTGGACTCACTGCAGTGCATCCCCAGTGGTGCCAGTACAATCACTGGACTCACTGCACTGCATCCCCAGTGGTGCCAGTGCACTCTCTGGACTCACTAAACTGCATCACCAGTGGTGCCACTGCACTCTCTGGACTCACTGCACTGCTTCCCCAGTGGTGCCAGTGCACTCACTGGACTCACTGCAGTGCATCCCCACTGGTGCCAGTGCACTCTCTGGGCTCACTGCAGTGCATCCCCAGTGGTGCCAGTGCACTCTCTGGACTCACTGCACTGCATCCCCAGTGGTGCCAGTGCGCTCTCTGGAGTCACAGCACTGCATCCCCAGTGGTGCCAGTGCAAACTCTGGACTCAGTGCACTGCATCCCCAGTGGTGCCAGTGCACTCTCTGGACTCACTGCACTGCATCCCCGGTGGTGCCAGTGCAGTCTCTGGAGTAACTGCACTGCATCCCCACTGGTGCCAAAGCACTCTCTGGACTTCCAGCACCGCATCCCCAGTGGTGCCAGTGCACTCTCTGGACTCACTGCAGTGCATCCCCAGTGGTGCCAGTGCACTCTCTGGACTCACTGTACTGCATACCCACTGGTGCCAGTGCACTCTGTGGACTCACTGTACTGCATCCCCAGTGGTGCCAGTGCACTCTCTGGACTCACTGCAGTGCATCCCCAGTGGTGCCAGTGCACTCTCTGGACTCACAGCAGTGCATCCCCAGTGGTGCCAGTGCACTCTCTGGACTCACTGCACTGAAGCCCCAGTGGTGCCAGTGCACTCTCTGGACTCACTGCAGTGCATCCCCAGTGGTGCCAGTGCACTCTCTGGACTCACTGTATTGCACCCCCAGTGGTGCCAGTGCACTCACTGGACTGACTGCACTGCATCCCCAGTGGTGCCAGTGCACTCTCTGGACTCACTGCACTGCATCCCCACTGGTGCCAGTGTACTCTCTGGACTCACTGCACTGCATCCCCAGTGGTGCCAGTGCACTCACTGGACTCACTGGACACATCCCCAGTGGTGCCAGTGCACTCTCTGGACTCACTGCAGTGCATCCCCAGTGGTGCCAGTGCACTCTCTGGACTCACTGCACTGCATCCCCACTGGTGCCAGTGTACTCTCTGGACTCACTGCAGTGCATCCCCAGTGGTGCCAGTGCACTCTCTGGACTCACTGCACTGCATCCCCACTGGTGCCAGTGCACTCTCTGGACTCACTGAAGTGCATCCCCAGTTGTGCCAGTGCACTCTCTGGACTCTATGCACTGCATCCCCAGTGGTGCCAGTGCACTCTCTGGACTCACTGCAGTGCATCCCCAGTGGTGCCAGTGCAATCTCTGGACTCACTGTAGTGCATCCCCAGTGGTGCCAGTGCACTCTCTGGACTCACTGCAGTGCATCCCCAGTGGTGCCAGTGCACTCTCTGGACTCACTGTACTGCATCACCAGTGGTGCCAGTGCACTCTCTGGACTCACTGCAGTGCATTCCCAGTGGTGCCAGTGCACTCTTTGGACTCACTGCACTGCAGCCCCATTGGTGCCAGTGCACACTCTGGACTCACTGCACTGCATCACAGGTGGTGCCAGTGCACTCTCTGGACTCACTGCACTGCATCCCCAGTGGTGCCAGTGCATTCTCTGGACTCACTGCAGTGCATCACCAGTGGTGCTAGTGCACTCTCTGGACTCACTGAGGTGCATCCGCAGTGGTGCCAGTGCACTCTCTGGACTCACTGCACTGCATCCCCAGTGCTGCCAGTGCACTCTCTTGAGTCACTGCACTGCATCCCCTGTGGTGCAAGAGCACTCTCTGGACTCACTGCACTGCATCCCCAGTGGTGCCAGTGCACTCTCTGGACTCACTGCACTGCATCCCCAGTGGTGCTAGTGCACTGTGTGGACTCACTGTACTGCATCCCCAGTGGTGCCAGTGCAATCTCTGGACTCACTGCAGTGCATCCCCAGTGGTGCCAGTGCACTCTCAGGACTCACTGCACTGCATCCCCAGTGGTGCCAGTGCACTCTCTGGACTCACTGCAGTGCATCCCCAGTGGTGCCAGTGCACTCTCTGGACTCATTGAAGTGCATTCTCAGTGGTGCCAGTGCACTCTCTGGACTCACTGCAGTGCATCCCCAGTGGTGCCAGTACACTCACTGGACTCACTGCACTGCATCCCCAGTGGTGCCAGTGCACTCTCTGGACTCACTAAACTGCATCACCAGTGGTGCCACTGCACTCTCTGGACTCACTGCACTGCTTCCCCAGTGGTGCCAGTGCACTCACTGGACTCACTGCAGTGCATCCCCACTGGTGCCAGTGCACTCTCTGGGCTCACTGCAGTGCATCCCCAGTGGTGCCAGTGCACTCTCTGGACTCACTGTACTGCATACCCACTGGTGCCAGTGCACTCTGTGGACTCACTGTACTGCATCCCCAGTGGTGCCAGTGCACTCTCTGGACTCACTGTATTGCACCCCCAGTGGTGCCAGTGCACTCACTGGACTGACTGCACTGCATCCCCAGTGGTGCCAGTGCACTCTCTGGACTCACTGCACTGCATCCCCACTGGTGCCAGTGTACTCTCTGGACTCACTGCACTGCATCCCCAGTGGTGCCAGTGCACTCACTGGACTCACTGGACACATCCCCAGTGGTGCCAGTGCACTCTCTGGACTCACTGCAGTGCATCCCCAGTGGAGCCAGTGCACTCTCTGGACTCACTGCACTGCATCCCCACTGGTGCCAGTGTACTCTCTGGACTCACTGCAGTGCATCCCCAGTGGTGCCAGTGCACTCTCTGGACTCACTGCACTGCATCCCCACTGGTGCCAGTGCACTCTCTGGACTCACTGAACTGCATCCCCAGTTGTGCCAGTGCACTCTCTGGACTCAATGCACTGCATCCCCAGTGGTGCCAGTGCACTCTCTGGACTCACTGCAGTGCATCCCCAGTGGTGCCAGTGCAATCTCTGGACTCACTGTAGTGCATCCCCAGTGGTGCCAGTGCACTCTCTGGACTCACTGCAGTGCATCCCCAGTGGTGCCAGTGCACTCTCTGGACTCACTGTACTGCATCACCAGTGGTGCCAGTGCACTCTCTGGACTCACTGCAGTGCATTCCCAGTGGTGCCAGTGCACTCTTTGGACTCACTGCACTGCAGCCCCATTGGTGCCACTGCACACTCTGGACTCACTGCACTGCATCACAGGTGGTGCCAGTGCACTCTCTGGACTCAATGCACTGCATCCCCAGTGGTGCCAGTGCACTCTCTGGACTCACTGCAGTGCATCCCCAGTGGTGCCAGTGCAATCTCTGGACTCACTGTAGTGCATCCCCAGTGGTGCCCGTGCACTCTCTGGACTCACTGCAGTGCATCCCCAGTGGTGCCAGTGCACTCTCTGGACTCACTGTACTGCATCACCAGTGGTGCCAGTGCACTCTCTGGACTCACTGCAGTGCATTCCCAGTGGTGCCAGTGCACTCTTTGGACTCACTGCACTGCAGCCCCATTGGTGCCACTGCACACTCTGGACTCACTGCACTGCATCACAGGTGGTGCCAGTGCACTCTCTGGACTCACTGCACTGCATCCCCAGTGGTGCCAGTGCATTCTCTGGACTCACTGCAGTGCATCACCAGTGGTGCTAGTGCACTCTCTGGACTCACTGAGGTGCATCCCCAGTGGTACCAGTGCACTCTCTGGAGTCACTGAAGTGCATCCCCAGTGGTGCCAGTGCACTCTCTGGACTCACTGCACTGCATCCCCAGTGGTGCCAGTGCACTCTCTGGACTCACTGAACTGCATCCCCAGTGGTGCCAGTGCACTCTCTGGACTCACTGCACTGCATCCCCAGTGCTGCCAGTGCACTCTCTGGACTCACTGCACTGCATCACTAGTGGTGCCACTGCACTCTCTGGACTCACTGCACTGCTTCCCCAGTGGTGCCAGTGCACTCTCTGGACTCACTGCACTGCATCCCCAGTGGTGCCAGTGCACTCACTGGACTCACTGCAGTGCATCCCCAGTGGTGCCAGTGCACTCTCTGGACTCACTGCACTGCATCCCCAGTGATTCCAGCGCACTCTCTGGACTCACTGCACTGCATCCCCAGTGGTGCTAGTGCACTCTGTGGACTCACTGCAGTGCATCCCCAGTGGTGCCAGTGCACTCTCTGGACTCACTGCACTGCATCCCCCGTCGTGCCAGTGCACTCACTGGACTCACTGCAGTGCATCCCCAGTGGTTCCAGTGCACTCTCTAGACTCACTGCACTGCATCCCCAGTGGTGCCAGTGCACTCTCTGGACTCACTGCACTGCTTCCCCAGTGGTGCCAGTGCACTCTCTGGACTCACTGCACTGCATCCCCCGTCGTGCCAGTGCACTCACTGGACTCACTGCAGTGCATCCCCACTGGTGCCAGTCCACTCTCTGGACTCACTGCACTGCATCCCCAGTGGTGCCAGTGCACTCTCTGGACTCAATGCACTGCATCCCCAGTGGTTCCAGCGCACTCTGTGGACTCACTGCAGTGCATCCCCAGTGGTGCCAGTACACTCTCTGGACTCACTGCAGTGCATCCCCAGTGGTGCCAGTGCACTCTCTGGACTCACTGCAGTGCATCCCCAGTGGAGCCAGTGCACTCTCTGGACTCACTGCAGTGCATCCGCAGTGGTGCCATTGCACTCTCTGGACTCACTGCACTGCATCTCCAGTGGTGGCAGTGCACTCTCTGGACTCACTGCACTGCATCCCCAGTGGTGCCAGTGCACTCTCTTGAGTCACTGCACTGCATGCCCTGTGGTGCAAGAGCACTCTCTGGACTCACAGCAGAGCATCACCAGTGGTGCCAGTGCACTCTCTGGACTCACTGCACTGCATCCCCAGTGGTGCCAGTGCACTCTCTGGACTCACTGCACTGCATCCCCAGTGGTGCTAGTGCACTGTGTGGACTCACTGTACTGCATTCCCGGTGGTGCCAGTGCAATCTCTGGACTCACTGCAGTGCATCCCCAGTGGTGCCAGTGCACTCTCAGGACTCACTGCACTGCATCCCCAGTGGTGCCAGTGCACTCTCTGGACTCACTGCACTGCATCCCCAGTAGTGACAGTGCACTCTCTGGACTCACTGCACTACATCCCCAGTGGTGCCAGTGCACTCACTGGACTCACTGTACTGCATCATCGGTGGTGCCAGTGCACTCTCTGGACTCACTGCACTGCATCCCCAGTGGTGCCAGTGCACTCACTGGATTCACTGCACTGCATCCCCAGTGGTGCCAGTGCACTCTCTGGACTCACTGCACTGCATCCCCAGTGGTGCCAGTGCACTCTCTGGACTCACTGCAGTGCATCCCCAGTGGTGCCAGTGCACTCTCTGGACTCACTGCAGTGCATCCCCAGTGGTGCCAGTTCACTCTCTGGACTCACTGCAGTGCATCCCCACTGGTGCCAGTGCACTCTCTGGACTCACTGCAGTGCATCCCCAGTGGTGCCAAAGCACTCTCTGGATTCACTGCAGTGCATCCCCAGTGGTGCCACTGCACTCTCTGGACTCACTGCACTGCATCCCCAGTGGTGCCAGTGCACTCTCTGGACTCATTGAAGTGCATTGCAGTGGTGCCAGTGCACTCTCTGGACTCACTGCAGTGCATCCCCAGTGGTGCCAGTACACTCACTGGACTCACTGCACTGCATCCCCAGTGGTGCCAGTGCACACTCTGGACTCACTAAACTGCATCCCCAGTGGTGCCACTGCACTCTCTGGACTCACTGCACTGCTTCCCCAGTGGTGCCAGTGCACTCACTGGACTCACTGCAGTGCATCCCCAGTGGTGCCAGTGCACTCTCTGGGCTCACTGCAGTGCATCCCCAGTGGTGCCAGTGCACTCTCTGGACTCACTGCACTGCATCCCCAGTGGTGCCAGTGCGCTCTCTGGAGTCACAGCACTGCATCCCCAGTGGTGCCAGTGCAATCTCTGAACTCACTGCACTGCATCCCCAGTGGTGCCAGTGCACTCTCTGGACTCACTGCACTGCATCCCCGGTGGTGCCAGTGCAGTCTCTGGAGTAACTGCACTGCATCCCCACTGGTGCCAAAGCACTCTCTGGACTCCCAGCACCGCATCCCCAGTGGTGCCAGTGCACTCTCTGGACTCACTGCACTGCATCCCCAGTGGTGCCAGTGCACTCTCTGGACTCACTGCACTGCATCCCCAGTGGTGCCAGTGCACTCTCTGGACTCACTGCAGTGCATCCCCAGTGGTGTCACTGCACTCTCAGGACTCACTGCAGTGCATCCCCAGTGGTGCCAGTGCACTCTCTGGACTCACTGAAGTGCATTCTCAGTGGTGCCAGTGCACTCTCTGGACACACTGCAGTGCATCCCCAGTGGTGCCAGTACACTCACTGGACTCACTGCACTGCATCCCCACTGGTGCCAGTGCACTCTCTGGACTCACTAAACTGCATCACCAGTGGTGCCACTGCACTCTCTGGACTCACTGCACTGCTTCCCCAGTGGTGCCAGTGCACTCACTGGACTGACTGCAGTGCATCCCCACTGGTGCCAGTGCACTCTCTGGGCTCACTGCAGTGCATCCCCAGTGGTGCCAGTGCACTCTCTGGACTCACTGCACTGCATCCCCAGTGGTGCCTGTGCACTCTCTGGACTCACTGCACTGCATCCCCAGTGCTGCCAGTGCACTCTCTTGAGTCACTGCACTGCATCCCCTGTGGTGCAAGAGCACTCTCTGGACTCACTGCACTGCTTCCCCAGTGGTGCCAGTGCACTCACTGGACTCACTGCAGTGCATCCCCACTGGTGCCAGTGCACTCTCTGGGCTCACTGCAGTGCATCCCCAGTGGTGCCAGTGCACTCTCTGGACTCACTGCACTGCATCCCCAGTGGTGCCTGTGCGCTCTCTGGAGTCACAGCACTGCATCCCCAGTGGTGCCAGTGCAATCTCTGGACTCACTGCACTGCATCCCCAGTGGTGCCAGTGCACTCTCTGGACTCACTGCACTGCATCCCCGTTGGTGCCAGTGCAGTCTCTGGAGTAACTGCACTGCATCCCCACTGGTGCCAAAGCACTCTCTGGACTCCCAGCACCGCATCCCCAGTGGTGCCAGTGCACTCTCTGGACTCACTGCACTGCTTCCCCAGTGGTGCCAGTGCACTCACTGGACTGACTGCAGTGCATCCCCACTGGTGCCAGTGCACTCTCTGGGCTCACTGCAGTGCATCCCCAGTGGTGCCAGTGCACTCTCTGGACTCACTGCACTGCATCCCCAGTGGTGCCTGTGCACTCTCTGGAGTCACAGCACTGCATTCTCAGTGGTGCCAGTGCACTCTCTGGACTCACTGCACTGCATCCCCAGTGGTGCCAGTGCACTGTCTGGACTCACTGAACTGCATCCCCAGTGGTGCCAGTGCACTCACTGGACTCACTGCACTGCATCCCCAGTGCTGCCAGTGCACTCTCTGGACTCACTGCACTGCATCCCCAGTGGAGCCACTGCACTCTCTGGACTCACTGCACTGCTTCCCCAGTGGTGCCAGTGCACTCTCTGGACTCACTGCACTGCATCCCCAGTGGTGCCAGTGCACTCACTGGACTCACTGCACTGCATCCCCAGTGGTGCCAGTGCACTCTCTGGAGTCACTGCACTGCATCCCCAGTGGTGCCAGTGCACTCTCTGGACTCACTGCACTGCATCCCCAGTGGTTCCAGCGCACTCTCTGGACTCAATGCACTGCATCCCCAGTAGTGCTAGTGCACTCTGTGGACTCACTGCAGTGCATCCCCAGTGGTGCCAGTGCACTCTCTGGACTCACTGAAGTGCATTCTCAGTGGTGCCAGTGCACTCTCTGGACTCACTTCAGTGCATCCCCAGTGGTGCCAGTACACTCTCTGCACTCACTGCAGTGCATCCCCAGTGGAGCCAGTGCACTCTCTGGACTCACTGCAGTGCATCCCCAGTGGAGCCAGTGCACTCTCTGGACTCACTGCAGTGCATCCCCAGTGGTGCCATTGCACTCTCTGGACTCACTGCACTGCATCCCCAGTGGTGCCAGTGCACTCTCTGGACTCACTGCAGTGCATCCCCAGTGGTGCCAGTTCACTCTCTGGACTCACTGCAGTGCATCCCCACTGGTGCCAGTGCACTCTCTGGACTCACTGCAGTGCATCCCCAGTGGTGCCAAAGCACTCTCTGGATTCACTGCAGTGCATCCCCAGTGGTGCCACTGCACTCTCTGGACTCACTGCACTGCATCCCCAGTGGTGCCAGTGCACTCTCTGGACTCATTGAAGTGCATTGCAGTGGTGCCAGTGCACTCTCTGGACTCACTGCAGTGCATCCCCAGTGGTGCCAGTACACTCACTGGACTCACTGCACTGCATCCCCAGTGGTGCCAGTGCACACTCTGGACTCACTAAACTGCATCCCCAGTGGTGCCACTGCACTCTCTGGACTCACTGCACTGCTTCCCCAGTGGTGCCAGTGCACTCACTGGACTCACTGCAGTGCATCCCCAGTGGTGCCAGTGCACTCTCTGGGCTCACTGCAGTGCATCCCCAGTGGTGCCAGTGCACTCTCTGGACTCACTGCAGTGCATCCCCAGTGGTGCCAGTGCGCTCTCTGGAGTCACAGCACTGCATCCCCAGTGGTGCCAGTGCAATCTCTGAACTCACTGCACTGCATCCCCAGTGGTGCCAGTGCACTCTCTGGACTCACTGCACTGCATCCCCGGTGGTGCCAGTGCAGTCTCTGGAGTAACTGCACTGCATCCCCACTGGTGCCAAAGCACTCTCTGGACTCCCAGCACCGCATCCCCAGTGGTGCCAGTGCACTCTCTGGACTCACTGCACTGCATCCCCAGTGGTGCCAGTGCACTCTCTGGACTCACTGCACTGCATCCCCAGTGGTGCCAGTGCACTCTCTGGACTCACTGCAGTGCATCCCCAGTGGTGTCACTGCACTCTCAGGACTCACTGCAGTGCATCCCCAGTGGTGCCAGTGCACTCTCTGGACTCACTGAAGTGCATTCTCAGTGGTGCCAGTGCACTCTCTGGACACACTGCAGTGCATCCCCAGTGGTGCCAGTACACTCACTGGACTCACTGCACTGCATCCCCACTGGTGCCAGTGCACTCTCTGGACTCACTAAACTGCATCACCAGTGGTGCCACTGCACTCTCTGGACTCACTGCACTGCTTCCCCAGTGGTGCCAGTGCACTCACTGGACTGACTGCAGTGCATCCCCACTGGTGCCAGTGCACTCTCTGGGCTCACTGCAGTGCATCCCCAGTGGTGCCAGTGCACTCTCTGGACTCACTGCACTGCATCCCCAGTGGTGCCTGTGCACTCTCTGGACTCACTGCACTGCATCCCCAGTGCTGCCAGTGCACTCTCTTGAGTCACTGCACTGCATCCCCTGTGGTGCAAGAGCACTCTCTGGACTCACTGCACTGCTTCCCCAGTGGTGCCAGTGCACTCACTGGACTCACTGCAGTGCATCCCCACTGGTGCCAGTGCACTCTCTGGGCTCACTGCAGTGCATCCCCAGTGGTGCCAGTGCACTCTCTGGACTCACTGCACTGCATCCCCAGTGGTGCCTGTGCGCTCTCTGGAGTCACAGCACTGCATCCCCAGTGGTGCCAGTGCAATCTCTGGACTCACTGCACTGCATCCCCAGTGGTGCCAGTGCACTCTCTGGACTCACTGCACTGCATCCCCGTTGGTGCCAGTGCAGTCTCTGGAGTAACTGCACTGCATCCCCACTGGTGCCAAAGCACTCTCTGGACTCCCAGCACCGCATCCCCAGTGGTGCCAGTGCACTCTCTGGACTCACTGCACTGCATCCCCAGTGGTGCCAGTGCACTCTCTGGACTCACTGCACTGCATCCCCAGTGGTGCCATTGCACTCTCTGGACTCACTGCACTGCATCCCCAGTGCAGCCAGTGCACTCTCAGGACTCACTGCAGTGCATCCCCAGTGGTGCCAGTGCACTCTCTGGACTCACTGAAGTGCATTCTCAGTGGTGCCAGTGCACTCTCTGGACTCACTGCAGTGCATCCCCAGTGGTGCCAGTACACTCACTGGACTCACTGCACTGCATCCCCAGTGGTGCCAGTGCACTCTCTGGACTCACTAAACTGCATCCCCAGTGGTGCCACTGCACTCTCTGGACTCACTGCACTGCTTCCCCAGTGGTGCCAGTGCACTCACTGGACTGACTGCAGTGCATCCCCACTGGTGCCAGTGCACTCTCTGGGCTCACTGCAGTGCATCCCCAGTGGTGCCAGTGCACTCTCTGGACTCACTGCACTGCATCCCCAGTGGTGCCTGTGCACTCTCTGGAGTCACAGCACTGCATTCTCAGTGGTGCCAGTGCACTCTCTGGACTCACTGCACTGCATCCCCAGTGGTGCCAGTGCACTGTCTGGACTCACTGAACTGCATCCCCAGTGGTGCCAGTGCACTCTCTGGACTCACTGCACTGCATCCCCAGTGCTGCCAGTGCACTCTCTGGACTCACTGCACTGCATCCCCAGTGGTGCCACTGCACTCTCTGGACTCACTGCACTGCTTCCCCAGTGGTGCCAGTGCACTCTCTGGACTCACTGCACTGCATCCCCAGTGGTGCCAGTGCACTCACTGGACTCACTGCACTGCATCCCCAGTGGTGCCAGTGCACTCTCTGGAGTCACTGCAGTGCATCCCCAGTGGTGCCAGTGCACTCTCTGGACTCACTGCACTGCATCCCCAGTGTTTCCAGCGCACTCTCTGGACTCAATGCACTGCATCCCCAGTAGTGCTAGTGCACTCTGTGGACTCACTGCAGTGCATCCCCAGTGGTGCCAGTGCACTCTCTGGACTCACTGAAGTGCATTCTCAGTGGTGCCAGTGCACTCTCTGGACTCACTTCAGTGCATCCCCAGTGGTGCCAGTACACTCTCTGCACTCACTGCAGTGCATCCCCAGTGGAGCCAGTGCACTCTCTGGACTCACTGCAGTGCATCCCCAGTGGAGCCAGTGCACTCTCTGGACTCACTGCAGTGCATCCCCAGTGGTGCCATTGCACTCTCTGGACTCACTGCACTGCATCCCCAGTGGTGCCAGTGCACTCTCTGGACTCACTGCACTGCACCCCAGTGCTGCCAGTGCACTCTCTTGAGTCACTGCACTGCATCCCCTGTGGTGCCAGTGCACTCTCTGGACTCACAGCAGTGCATCACCAGTGGTGCCAGTGCACTCTCTGGACTCACTGCACTGCATCCCCAGTGGTGCCAGTGCACTCTCTGGACTCACTGCACTGCATCCCCCGTGGTGCTAGTGCACTGTGTGGACTCACTGTACTGCATCCCCAGTGGTGCCAGTGCAATCTCTGGACTCACTGCAGTGCATCCCCAGTGGTGCCAGTGCACTCTCTGGACTCACTGAAGTGCATTCTCAGTGGTGCCAGTGCACTCTCTGGACTCACTGCACTGCATCCCCAGTAGTGACAGTGCACTCTCTGGACTCACTGCAGTGCATCCCCAGTGGTGCCAGTGCACTCTCTGGACTCACTGCACTGCTTCCCCAGTGGTGCCAGTGCACTCTTTCGAGTCACTGCAGTGCATCCCCAGTGGTGCCAGTGCACTCTCTGGACTCACTGCAGTGCATCCCCAGTGGTGCCAGTGCACTCTCTGGACTCACTGCAGTGCATCCCCAGTGGTGCCAGTGCACTCTCTGGAGTCACAGCACTGCATCCCCAGTGGGGCCAGTGCAATCTCTGGACTCACTGCACTGCATCCCCAGTGGTGCCAGTGCACTCTCTGGACTCACTGAAGTGCATTCTCAGTGGTGCCAGTGCACTCTCTGGACTCACTGAACTGCATCCCCAGTGGTGCCAGTGCAATCTCTGGACTCACTGCAGAGCATCCCCAGTGGTGCCAGTGCACTCTCTGGACTCACTGAAGTGCATTATCAGTGGTGCCAGTGCACTCTCTGGACTCACTGCACTGCATCCCCAGTAGTGACAGTGCACTCTCTGGATTCACTGCAGTGCATCCCCAGTGGGGCCAGTGCACTCTCTGGACTCACTGCGCTGCATCCCCAGTGGTGCCAGTGCACTCTCTGGACTCACTGCACTGCATCCCCAGTGCACTCAATGGACTCACTGCAGGGCATCCCCGGTGGAGCCAGTGTACTCTCAGGACTCACTGCAGTGCATCCCCAGTGGTGCCAGTGCACTCTCTGGACTCACTGCACTGCATCCCCAGTGGTGCCAGTGAACTCTCTGGACTCACTGCACTGCACCCCAATGCTGCCAGTGCACTCTCTGGCGTCACTGCACTGCATCCCCAGTGCTGCCAGTGCACTCTCTGGACTCACTGCACTGCATCCCCAGTGGTGCCAGTGCACTCTCTGGACTCACTGCACCGCATCCGCAGTGGTGCCAGTGCACTCTCTAGAGTCACTGCGCTGCATCCCCAGTTGTGCCAGTGCACTCTCTGGACTCACTGCAGCGCATCCCCAGTGGTGCCAGTGCACTCTCTGGACTCACTGCAGTGCATCCCCAGTGGTGCCAGTGCACTCTCTGGACTCGCGTCAATGCATCCCCAGTGGTGCCAGTGCACTCTCTGGACTCACTGCACTACTTCCCCACTGGTGCCAGTGCACTCTCTGGGCTCACTGCAGTGCATCCCCAGTGGTGCCAGTGCACTCTCTGGACTCACTGCAGTGCATCCCCAGTGGTGCCAGTGCAGTCTCTGGAGTAACTGCACTGCATCACCAGTGGTGCCAAAGCACTCTCTGGACTCCCAGCACCGCATCCCCAGTGGTGCCAGCGCACTCTCTGGACTCACTGCACTGCATCCCCAGTGGTGCCAGTGCACTCTCTGGACTCACTGCACTGCATCCCCAGTGGTGCCATTGCACTCTCTGGACTCACTGCACTGCATCCCCAGTGGTGCCTGTGCGCTCTCTGGAGTCACAGCACTGCATCCCCAGTGGTGCCAGTGCAATCTCTGGACTCACTGCACCGCATCCCCAGTGGTGCCAGTGCACTCTCTGGACTCACTGCACTGCATCCCCAGTGGTGCCAGTGCACTCTCTGGACTCACTGCACTGCATCCCCAGTGGTGCCAGTGCACTCTCTGGACTCACTGCACTGCTTCCCCAGTGGTGCCTGTGCGCTCTCTGGAGTCACAGCACTGCATCCCCAGTGGTGCCAGTGCAATCTCTGGACTCACTGCACTGCATCCCCAGTGGTGCCAGTGCGCTCTCTGGACTCACTGCACTGCATCCCCGTTGGTGCCAGTGCAGTCTCTGGAGTAACTGCACTGCATCCCCACTGGTGCCAAAGCACTCTCTGGACTCCCAGCACCGCATCCCCAGTGGTGCCAGTGCACTCTCTGGACTCACTGCACTGCATCCCCAGTGGTGCCAGTGCACTCTCTGGACTCACTGCACTGCATCCCCAGTGGTGCCATTGCACTCTCTGGACTCACTGCACTGCATCCCCAGTGCAGCCAGTGCACTCTCAGGACTCACTGCAGTGCATCCCCAGTGGTGCCAGTGCACTCTCTGGACTCACTGAAGTGCATTCTCAGTGGTGCCAGTGCACTCTCTGGACTCACTGCAGTGCATCCCCAGTGGTGCCAGTGCACTCTCTGGACTCACTGCACTGCTTCCCCAGTGGTGCCAGTGCACTCACTGGACTGACTGCAGTGCATCCCCACTGGTGCCAGTGCACTCTCTGGGCTCACTGCAGTGCATCCCCAGTGGTGCCAGTGCACTCTCTGGACTCACTGCAGTGCATCCCCAGTGGTGCCTGTGCACTCTCTGGAGTCACAGCACTGCATTCTCAGTGGTGCCAGTGCACTCTCTGGACTCACTGCACTGCATCCCCAGTGGTGCCAGTGCACTGTCTGGACTCACTGAACTGCATCCCCAGTGGTGCCAGTGCACTCTCTGGACTCACTGCACTGCATCCCCAGTGCTGCCAGTGCACTCTCTGGACTCACTGCACTGCATCCCCAGTGGTGCCACTGCACTCTCTGGACTCACTGCACTGCTTCCCCAGTGGTGCCAGTGCACTCTCTGGACTCACTGCACTGAAGCCCCAGTGGTGCCAGTGCACTCACTGGACTCACTGCACTGCATCCCCAGTGGTGCCAGTGCACTCTCTGGAGTCACTGCACTGCATCCCCCGTCGTGCCAGTGCACTCTCTGGACTCACTGCACTGCATCCCCAGTGGTTCCAGCGCACTCTCTGGACTCAATGCACTGCATCCCCAGTAGTGCTAGTGCACTCTGTGGACTCACTGCAGTGCATCCCCAGTGGTGCCAGTGCACTCTCTGGACTCACTGAAGTGCATTCTCAGTGGTGCCAGTGCACTCTCTGGACTCACTTCAGTGCATCCCCAGTGGTGCCAGTACACTCTCTGGACTCACTGCAGTGCATCCCCAGTGGTGCCAGTGCACTCTCTGGACTCACTGCACTGCATCCCCAGTGGAGCCAGTGCACTCTCTGGACTCACTGCAGTGCATCCCCAGTGGTGCCATTGCACTCTCTGGACTCACTGCACTGCATCCCCAGTGGTGCCAGTGCACTCTCTGGACTCACTGCACTGCATCCCCAGTGCTGCCAGTGCACTCTCTTGAGTCACTGCACTGCATCCCCTGTGGTGCCAGTGCACTCTCTGGGCTCACAGCAGTGCATCACCAGTGGTGCCAGTGCACTCTCTGGACTCACTGCACTGCATCCCCAGTGGTGCCAGTGCACTCTCTGGACTCACTGCACTGCATCCCCAGTGGTGCTAGTGCACTGTGTGGACTCACTGTACTGCATCCCCTGTGGTGCCAGTGCAATCTCTGGACACACTGCAGTGCATCCCCAGTGGTGCCAGTGCACTCTCTGGACTCACTGAAGTGCATTCTCAGTGGTGCCAGTGCACTCTCTGGACTCACTGCACTGCATCCCCAGTAGTGACAGTGCACTCTCTGGACTCACTGCAGTGCATCCCCAGTGGTGCCAGTGCACTCTCTGGACTCACTGCACTGCTTCCCCAGTGGTGCCAGTGCACTCTTTCGAGTCACTGCAGTGCATCCCCAGTGGTGCCAGTGCACTCTCTGGACTCACTGCAGTGCATCCCCAGTGGTGCCAGTGCACTCTCTGGACTCACTGCAGTGCATCCCCAGTGGTGCCAGTGCACTCTCTGGAGTCACAGCACTGCATCCCCAGTGGGGCCAGTGCAATCTCTGGACTCTCTGCACTGCATCCCCAGTGGTGCCAGTGCACTCTCTGGACTCACTGAAATGCATTCTCAGTGGTGCCAGTGCACTCTCTGGACTCACTGAACTGCATCCCCAGTGGTGCCAGTGCAATCTCTGGACTCACTGCAGAGCATCCCCATTGGTGCCAGTGCACTCTCTGGACTCACTGAAGTGCATTATCAGTGGCGCCAGTGCACTCTCTGGACTCACTGCACTGCATCCCCAGTAGTGACAGTGCACTCTCTGGATTCACTGCAGTGCATCCCCAGTGGGGCCAGTGCACTCTCTGGACTCACTGCACTGCATCCCCAGTGCACTCTATGGACTCACTGTAGGGCATCCCCGGTGGAGCCAGTGTACTCTCAGGACTCACTGCAGTGCATCCCCAGTGGTGCCAGTGCACTCTCTGGACTCACTGCACTGCATCCCCAGTGGTGCCAGTGCACTCTCTGGACTCACTGCACTGCACCCCAATGCTGCCAGTGCACTCTCTGGCGTCACTGCACTGCATCCCCCGTGGTGCAAGTGCACTCTCTGTACTCACTGGAGTGCATCGCCTGTGGTGCCAGTGCACTCTCTGGACTCACTGCACTGCATCCCCAGTGCTGCCAGTGCACTCTCTGGACTCACTGCACTGCATCACCTGTGGTGCCAGTGCACTCTCTGGACTCACTGCACCGCATCCGCAGTGGTGGCAGTGCACTCTCTAGAGTCACTGCGCTGCATCCCCAGTTGTGCCAGTGCAATCTCTGGACTCACTGCAGCGCATCCCCAGTGGTGCCAGTGCACTCTCTGGACTCGCGTCAATGCATCCCCAGTGGTGCCAGTGCACTCTCTGGACTCACTGCACTGCATCCCCAGTGGTGCCAGTGCACTCTCTGGACTCACTGCAGTGCATTCCCGGTGGTGCCAGTGCACTCTCTGGACTCACTGCAGTGCATCCCCAGTGGTGCTAGTGCACTCTGGACTCACTGCAGTGCATCCCCAGTGGTGCCAGTGCACTCTCTGGACTCACCGCACTGCTTCCCCAGTGGTGCCAGTGCACTCTCTGGACTCACTGCAGTGCATCCCCAGTGGCGCTAGTGCACTCTCTGGACTCACTGCACTGCTTCCCCACTGGTGCCAGTGCACTCTCTGGACTCACTGCACTGCATCCCCAGTGGCGCTAGTGCACTCTCTGGACTCACTGCAGTGCATCCCCAGTGGTGCCAGTGCACTCTCTGGACACACTGAAGTGCATTTTCAGTGGTGCCAGTGCACTCTCTGGACTCAAGGCACTGCATCCCCAGTGATGCCAGTGCACTCTCTGGACTCACTCCACTGCATCCCCAATGGTGCCAGTGCACTCTCTGGAGTGACTGCAGTGCATCCCCAGTGGTGCCAGTGCACTCTCTGGACTCGCGTCAATGCATCCCCAGTGGTGCCAGTGCACTCTCTGGACTCACTGAAGTGCATCCCCAGTGGTGCCAGTGCACTCTCTGGACTCACTGCAGTGCATTCCCGGTGGTGCCAGTGCACTCTCTGGACTCACTGCAGTGCATCCCCAGTGGTGCTAGTGCACTCTGGACTCACTGCAGTGCATCCCCAGTGGTGACAGTGCACTCTCTGGACTCACTGCACTGCAGCCCAGGTGGTGCCAGTGCACTCTCTGGGCTCACTGAAGTGCATCCCCAGTGGTGCCAGTGCACTCTCTGGACTCACCGCACTGCAACCTGAGTGGTGCCATTGCACTCTCTGGACTCACTGTACTTCATCCCCAGTGGTGCCAAAGCACTCTCTGGACTCCCGCCACCGCATCCCCAGTGGTTCCAGTGCACTCTCTGGACTCACTGCACTGCATACCCAGTGCTGCCTGTGCACTCTCTGGACTCACTGCAGCGCATCCCCAGTGGTGCCAGTGCACTCTCTGGACTCACGTCACTGCATCCCCATTGGTGCCAGTGCACTCTCTGGACTCACTGAAGTGCATCCCCAGTGGTGCCAGTGCACTCTCTGGACTCACTGCAGTGCATCCCCAGTGGTGCCAGTGCACTCTCTGGACTCACTGCAGTGCATCCCCAGTGGTGCCAGTGCACTCTCTGGACTCACTGCACTGCATCCCCAGTGGTGCCAGTGCACTCTCTGGACTCACTGCACTGCATCCCCAGTGGTGCCATTGCACTCTCTGGACTCACTGCACTGCATCCCCAGTGCAGCCAGTGCACTCTCAGGACTCACTGCAGTGCATCCCCAGTGGTGCCAGTGCACTCTCTGGACTCACTGAAGTGCATTCTCAGTGGTGCCAGTGCACTCTCTGGACTCACTGCAGTGCATCCCCAGTGGTGCCAGTGCACTCTCTGGACTCACTGCACTGCTTCCCCAGTGGTGCCAGTGCACTCACTGGACTGACTGCAGTGCATCCCCACTGGTGCCAGTGCACTCTCTGGGCTCACTGCAGTGCATCCCCAGTGGTGCCAGTGCACTCTCTGGACTCACTGCAGTGCATCCCCAGTGGTGCCTGTGCACTCTCTGGAGTCACAGCACTGCATTCTCAGTGGTGCCAGTGCACTCTCTGGACTCACTGCACTGCATCCCCAGTGGTGCCAGTGCACTGTCTGGACTCACTGAACTGCATCCCCAGTGGTGCCAGTGCACTCTCTGGACTCACTGCACTGCATCCCCAGTGCTGCCAGTGCACTCTCTGGACTCACTGCACTGCATCCCCAGTGGTGCCACTGCACTCTCTGGACTCACTGCACTGCTTCCCCAGTGGTGCCAGTGCACTCTCTGGACTCACTGCACTGAAGCCCCAGTGGTGCCAGTGCACTCACTGGACTCACTGCACTGCATCCCCAGTGGTGCCAGTGCACTCTCTGGAGTCACTGCACTGCATCCCCCGTCGTGCCAGTGCACTCTCTGGACTCACTGCACTGCATCCCCAGTGGTTCCAGCGCACTCTCTGGACTCAATGCACTGCATCCCCAGTAGTGCTAGTGCACTCTGTGGACTCACTGCAGTGCATCCCCAGTGGTGCCAGTGCACTCTCTGGACTCACTGAAGTGCATTCTCAGTGGTGCCAGTGCACTCTCTGGACTCACTTCAGTGCATCCCCAGTGGTGCCAGTACACTCTCTGGACTCACTGCAGTGCATCCCCAGTGGTGCCAGTGCACTCTCTGGACTCACTGCACTGCATCCCCAGTGGAGCCAGTGCACTCTCTGGACTCACTGCAGTGCATCCCCAGTGGTGCCATTGCACTCTCTGGACTCACTGCACTGCATCCCCAGTGGTGCCAGTGCACTCTCTGGACTCACTGCACTGCATCCCCAGTGCTGCCAGTGCACTCTCTTGAGTCACTGCACTGCATCCCCTGTGGTGCCAGTGCACTCTCTGGGCTCACAGCAGTGCATCACCAGTGGTGCCAGTGCACTCTCTGGACTCACTGCACTGCATCCCCAGTGGTGCCAGTGCACTCTCTGGACTCACTGCACTGCATCCCCAGTGGTGCTAGTGCACTGTGTGGACTCACTGTACTGCATCCCCTGTGGTGCCAGTGCAATCTCTGGACACACTGCAGTGCATCCCCAGTGGTGCCAGTGCACTCTCTGGACTCACTGAAGTGCATTCTCAGTGGTGCCAGTGCACTCTCTGGACTCACTGCACTGCATCCCCAGTAGTGACAGTGCACTCTCTGGACTCACTGCAGTGCATCCCCAGTGGTGCCAGTGCACTCTCTGGACTCACTGCACTGCTTCCCCAGTGGTGCCAGTGCACTCTTTCGAGTCACTGCAGTGCATCCCCAGTGGTGCCAGTGCACTCTCTGGACTCACTGCAGTGCATCCCCAGTGGTGCCAGTGCACTCTCTGGACTCACTGCAGTGCATCCCCAGTGGTGCCAGTGCACTCTCTGGAGTCACAGCACTGCATCCCCAGTGGGGCCAGTGCAATCTCTGGACTCTCTGCACTGCATCCCCAGTGGTGCCAGTGCACTCTCTGGACTCACTGAAATGCATTCTCAGTGGTGCCAGTGCACTCTCTGGACTCACTGAACTGCATCCCCAGTGGTGCCAGTGCAATCTCTGGACTCACTGCAGAGCATCCCCATTGGTGCCAGTGCACTCTCTGGACTCACTGAAGTGCATTATCAGTGGCGCCAGTGCACTCTCTGGACTCACTGCACTGCATCCCCAGTAGTGACAGTGCACTCTCTGGATTCACTGCAGTGCATCCCCAGTGGGGCCAGTGCACTCTCTGGACTCACTGCACTGCATCCCCAGTGCACTCTATGGACTCACTGTAGGGCATCCCCGGTGGAGCCAGTGTACTCTCAGGACTCACTGCAGTGCATCCCCAGTGGTGCCAGTGCACTCTCTGGACTCACTGCACTGCATCCCCAGTGGTGCCAGTGCACTCTCTGGACTCACTGCACTGCACCCCAATGCTGCCAGTGCACTCTCTGGCGTCACTGCACTGCATCCCCCGTGGTGCAAGTGCACTCTCTGTACTCACTGGAGTGCATCGCCTGTGGTGCCAGTGCACTCTCTGGACTCACTGCACTGCATCCCCAGTGCTGCCAGTGCACTCTCTGGACTCACTGCACTGCATCACCTGTGGTGCCAGTGCACTCTCTGGACTCACTGCACCGCATCCGCAGTGGTGGCAGTGCACTCTCTAGAGTCACTGCGCTGCATCCCCAGTTGTGCCAGTGCAATCTCTGGACTCACTGCAGCGCATCCCCAGTGGTGCCAGTGCACTCTCTGGACTCGCGTCAATGCATCCCCAGTGGTGCCAGTGCACTCTCTGGACTCACTGCACTGCATCCCCAGTGGTGCCAGTGCACTCTCTGGACTCACTGCAGTGCATTCCCGGTGGTGCCAGTGCACTCTCTGGACTCACTGCAGTGCATCCCCAGTGGTGCTAGTGCACTCTGGACTCACTGCAGTGCATCCCCAGTGGTGCCAGTGCACTCTCTGGACTCACCGCACTGCTTCCCCAGTGGTGCCAGTGCACTCTCTGGACTCACTGCAGTGCATCCCCAGTGGCGCTAGTGCACTCTCTGGACTCACTGCACTGCTTCCCCACTGGTGCCAGTGCACTCTCTGGACTCACTGCACTGCATCCCCAGTGGCGCTAGTGCACTCTCTGGACTCACTGCAGTGCATCCCCAGTGGTGCCAGTGCACTCTCTGGACACACTGAAGTGCATTTTCAGTGGTGCCAGTGCACTCTCTGGACTCAAGGCACTGCATCCCCAGTGATGCCAGTGCACTCTCTGGACTCACTCCACTGCATCCCCAATGGTGCCAGTGCACTCTCTGGAGTGACTGCAGTGCATCCCCAGTGGTGCCAGTGCACTCTCTGGACTCGCGTCAATGCATCCCCAGTGGTGCCAGTGCACTCTCTGGACTCACTGAAGTGCATCCCCAGTGGTGCCAGTGCACTCTCTGGACTCACTGCAGTGCATTCCCGGTGGTGCCAGTGCACTCTCTGGACTCACTGCAGTGCATCCCCAGTGGTGCTAGTGCACTCTGGACTCACTGCAGTGCATCCCCAGTGGTGACAGTGCACTCTCTGGACTCACTGCACTGCAGCCCAGGTGGTGCCAGTGCACTCTCTGGGCTCACTGAAGTGCATCCCCAGTGGTGCCAGTGCACTCTCTGGACTCACCGCACTGCAACCTGAGTGGTGCCATTGCACTCTCTGGACTCACTGTACTTCATCCCCAGTGGTGCCAAAGCACTCTCTGGACTCCCGCCACCGCATCCCCAGTGGTTCCAGTGCACTCTCTGGACTCACTGCACTGCATACCCAGTGCTGCCTGTGCACTCTCTGGACTCACTGCAGCGCATCCCCAGTGGTGCCAGTGCACTCTCTGGACTCACGTCACTGCATCCCCATTGGTGCCAGTGCACTCTCTGGACTCACTGAAGTGCATCCCCAGTGGTGCCAGTGCACTCTCTGGACTCACTGCAGTGCATCCCCAGTGGTGCCAGTGCACTCTCTGGACTCACTGCAGTGCATCCCCAGTGGTGCCAGTGCACTCTCTGGACTCACTGAAGTGCATCCCCAGTGGTGCCAGTGCACTCTCTGGACTCACTGCAGTGCATTCCCGGTGGTGCCAGTGCACTCTCTGGACTCACTGCAGTGCATCCCCAGTGGTGCTAGTGCACTCTGGACTCACTGCAGTGCATCCCCAGTGGTGACAGTGCACTCTCTGGACTCACTGCACTGCATCCCCAGTGGTGCCAGTGCACTCTCTGGACTCACTGTACTGCATCCCCAGTGGTGCCAAAGCACTCTCTGGACTCCCGCCACCGCATCCCCAGTGGTTCCAGTGCACTCTCTGGACTCACTGCACTGCATCCCCAGTGGTGCCAGTGCACTCTCTGGACTCACTGCACCGCATCCCCTGTGCTGCCAGTGCTCTCTCTGGACTCACTGCACTGCATCCACAGTGGTGCCAGTGCACTCTCTGGACTCACTGCAGTGCATCACCAGTGGTGCCAGTACACTCTCTGGACACACTGAAGTGCATTCTCAGTGGTGCCAGTGCACTCTCTGGACTCACTGCGCTGCATCCCCAGTGGTGCCAGTACACTCACTGGACTCACTGCACTGCATCCCTCGTGGTGCCAGGGCACTCTCTGCAGACACTGCAGTGCATCCCCAAAGGTGACAGTGCACTCTCTGGACTCACTGCAGTGCATCCCCAGTGGTGCCAGTGCACTCTCTGGACTCACTGCACTACTCCAGCCGCGGCAGTCGCTCCAGCCGCGGCAGCCGCTCCGTCCGCGGCATACGCGGCAGACTCTCCAACCGCGGCAGCCGCACCAGCCGCGGAAGCCGCGGCAGCCGCTCCAAACGCGGCAGTCGCTCCAACCGCGGCAACCGCTCCAGCCGTGGCAGTCGCTCCACTCGGTAGCGGCTGGAGAGGCTGCCGCGGCTAGAGCGGCTGGAGCTTCTGCCGCGGCTAGAGCTCCTGCCGCGTTTGTAGCGGTTACCGCGGCTGGAGCGGCTGGAGCGGCTGCCGCGGCTGGAGCGGCTGCCGCGGCTGGAGGGGCTAACGCGGCTGGAGAGGCTGACGCGGTTGAAGCGTCTAGAGCGTCTGCCGCGGTTGGAGGGGCTACCGCGGCTGGAGCGGTTAACGCGGCTGGAGCGGAAACCGAGGCTGGAGCGCCACTCTCTGGTATCACTGCAGTGCATCACCAGTGGTGCCAGTGCACTCTCTGGACTCACTGCACTGCTTCCCCAGTGGTGCCAGTGCACTCTCTGGACTCACTGCACTGCTTCCCCAGTGGTGCCAGTGCACTCTCTGGACTCACTGCACTGCATCCCCAGTGGCGCTAGTGCACTCTCTGGACTCACTGCACTGCTTCCCCACTGGTGCCAGTGCACTCTCTGGACTCACTGCACTGCATCCCCAGTGGCGCTAGTGCACTCTCTGGACTCACTGCAGTGCATCCCCAGTGGTGCCAGTGCACTCTCTGGACACACTGAAGTGCATTTTCAGTGGTGCCAGTGCACTCTCTGGACTCAAGGCACTGCATCCCCAGTGATGCCAGTGCACTCTCTGGACTCACTCCACTGCATCCCCAGTGCTGCCAGTGCACTCTCTGGACTCACTGCAGTGCATCCCCAGTGGTGCCAGTGCACTCTCTGGACTCACTGCAGTGCATCCCCAGTGGTGCCAGTGCACTCTGTGGACTCACTGCAGTACATCCCCAGTGGTGCCAGTGCGCTCTCTGGACTCACTGCACTGCATCCCCAGTGGTGCCAGTGCACTCTCTGGACTCACTGCACTGCATCCCCAGTCCTGCCAGTGCACTCTGTGGACTCACTGCAGGGCATCCCCAGTGGTGCCAGTACACTCACTGGACTGACTGAAGTGCATCCCCAGTGGTGTCAGTGCACTCTCTTGAGTCACTGCGCTGCATCCCCAGTGGTGCCAGTGCACTCCCTGGACTCACTGCACTGCTACAGCCGCGGCAGCCGCTCCAGCCGCGGTAGCCCTCCAGCCGTGGCAGCCGCTCCACTCGGTAGCGGCTGGAGCGGCTGCCGCGGCTGGAGCGGCTGGAGCGGCTGCCGCGGCTGGAGCGGCTGCCGCGGATGGAGAGGCTGGCGCGGCTGGAGGGGCTGGAGCGGCTGCCGCGGCTGGAGCGGCTGGAGCGGCTGCCGCGGCTGGAGAGGCTGCCGCGGCTGGAGGGGTTACCGCGGGGTTGACTCGGCTGGAGCGGCTGCCACGGCTGGAGGGCTACCGCGGCTGGAGCAGTGCAGTGAGTCCAGGAAGTGCAAAGGCACCACTGGCGATGCAGTGAAGTGAGTGCAGAGAGTGCAATGGCACTACTGGGGATGCACTGCAGTGAGTCCAGAGAGTGCACTGGCACCACTGGGGATGCAGTGCAGTGAGTCCAGAGAGTGCACTGGCACCACTGGGGATGCCCTGCAGTGAGTCCAGAGAGTGCACTGGCACCACTGGGGATGCACTACAGTGAGTCCAGGGATAGCACTGGCACCATTGGGGATGCAGTGCAGTGAGTCCAGAGAGTGCACTGGCACCACTGGGGATGCCCTGCAGTGAGCCCAGAGAGTGCACTGGCACCACTGGGGATGCACTGCAGTGAGTCCAGTGAGTGCACTGGCACCACTGGGGATGCACTGCAGTGAGTCCAGAGAGTGCACTGGCACCACTGAGAATGCATTTCAGTGAGTCCAGAGAGTGCACTGGCACCACTGGGGATGCACTGCATTGAGTCCAGAGAGTGCACTGGCACCACTGGGGATGCACTACAGTGAGTCCAGGGATAGCACTGGCACCACTGGGGATGCAGTGCAGTGAGTCCAGAGAGTGCACTGGCACCACTGGGGATGCAGTGCAGTGAGTCCAGAGAGTGCACTGGCTCCACTGAGAATGCACTTCAGTGAATCCAGAGAGTGCACTGTCACCACTGGGGATGCAGTGCAGTGAGTCCAGAGAGTGCACTGGCAGGACTGGGGATGCAGTGCATTGAGTCCAGAGAGTGCACTGGCACCACTGGGGATGCACTGCAGTGAGTCCAGAGAGCGCACTGGCACCACTGGGGATGCAGTTCAGTGAGTCCAGAGAGTGCACTGGCACCACTGGGGATGCAGTGCAGTGAGTCCAGAGATTGCACTTGCATCACTGGGGATGCAGTACAGTGAGTCCAGAGAGTGCACTGGCACCACAGGTGATGGACTCCAATGAGTCCAGAGAGCGCACTGGCACCACTGGGGATGCACTGCAGTGAGTCCACAGAGTGCACTGGCACCACTGGGGTGCAGTGCAGTGAGTCCAGAGAGTGCACTGGCACCACTAGGGATGCACTGCAGTGAGTCCAGAGAGTGCACTGGCACCACTGGGGCTTCAGTGCAGTGAGTCCAGAGAGTGCACTGGCACCACTGAAAATGCACTTCAGTGTGTCCAGAGAGTGCACTGGCACCACTGGGGATGCACTGCAGTGAGTCCAGAGAGTGCACTAGCGCCACTGGGGATGCAGTGCAGTGAGTCCAGAGAGTGCACTGGCACCACTGGGGATGCAGTGCCGTGAGTCCAGAGAGTGCACTGGCACCACTGGGGATGCAGTGCAGTGAGTCCAGAGAGTGGCGCTCCAGCCTCGGTTTCCGCTCCAGCCGCGTCAACCGCTCCAGCCGCGGTAGCCCCTCCAGCCGCGGCAGACGCTCTAGACGCTCCAACCGCGTCAGCCTCTCCAGACGCGTTAGCCCCTCCAGCCGCGGCAGCCGCTCCAGCCGCGGCAGCCGCTCCAGCCGCTCCAGCCGCGGTAACCGCTCCAAACGCGGCAGGAGCTCCAGCCGCGGCAGCCGCTCCAGCCGCTCTAGCCGCGGCAGCCGCTCCAGCCGCTACCGAGTGGAGCGGCTGCCACGGCTGGAGCGGTTGCCGCGGTTGGAGCGCCTGCCGCGGACGGAGCGGCTGCCGCGGCTGGAGCGGCTGCCGCGGCTGCCGCGGCTGCCGAGGCTGGAGGGCTACCGCGGCTGGAGCGACTGCCGCGGCTGGAGTAGTGCAGTGAGTCCAGAGAGTGCACTGGCACCACTGGGCATGCAGTGCAGTGAGTCCAGAGAGTGCACTGGCACCACTGGGGGTGCAGTCCAGTGAGTCCAGAGAGTGCACTGGCACCACTGGGGATGCAGTGCAGTGAGTCCAGAGAGTGCACTGGCACCACTGGGGATGCACTGCAGTGAGTCCAGAGAGTGCACTGGCACCACTGGGATGCAGTGCAGTGAGTCCAGAGAGTGCACTGGCACCACTGGGATGCAGTGCACTGAGTCCACAGAGTGCACTGGCACCACAGGGGATACACTGCAGTGAGTCCAGAGAGTGCACTGGCACCACTGGGGATGCACTGCCGTGAGTGCAGAGAGTGCACTGGCACCGCTGCGGTTGCACCCCGGTGTTTTCAGAGAGTGCAGTGGCACCACTGGGGATGCAGTGCAGTGAGTCCAGAGAGTGCAGTGGCACCACTGGGGATGCAGTGCAGTGAGTCCAGAGAGTGCAATGGCACCACACTGGATGCAGTGCAGTGAGTCCTGAGAGTGCAATGGCACCACTTGGGATGCACTGCAGTGAGTCCAGAGAGTGCACTGGCACCACTGGGGATGCAATGCAGTGAGTCCAGAGAGTGCACTGGCACCACTGGGGATGCAGTACAGTGAGTCCAGAGAGTGCACTGGCACCACTGGGGATTCAGTTCCTTGAGTCCAGAGAATGAACTGGCACCACTGGGGATGTAGAGCAGTGAGTCCAGAGAGTGCACTGGCACCTCTGGGGATGCACCCCGGTGACTCCAGAGAGTGCACTGGCACCAATGGGGATGCATCCCGGCAAGTCCAGAGAGTGCACTGTCACCACTGGGGATGAAGTGCAGTGAGTCCAGAGAGTGCACTGGCACCACTGGGGATGCAGTGCAGTGAGTCCAGAGAGTGCACTGGCACCAGTGGGAATGCAGTGCAGTGAGTCCAGAGAGTGCACTGGTACCACTGGGGATGCACTGCAGTGAGTCCAGAGAGTGCACTGGCACCACTGGGGATGCACTGCAGTGAGACCAGAGGTTGCAGTGGCACCACTGGGGATGCAGTGCAGTGAGTCCAGAGAGTGCACTGTCAGCAATGGGGTTGCAGTGCAGTGAGTCCAGGGAGTGCAGTGGCACCACTGGGGATGCAGTGCAGTGAGTCCAGAGACTTCACAGGCACCACTGGGGATGCAGTGCAGTGAGTCCAGAGAGTGCAATGGCACCACACTGGATGCAGTGCAGTGAGTCCTGAGAGTGCAATGGCACCACTTGGGATGCAGTGCAGTGAGTCCAGAGAGTGCACTGGCACCACTGGGATGCACTGCAGTGAGTCCAGAGACTTCACAGGCACCACTGGGGATGCAGTACAGTGAGTCCAGAGAGTGCACTGGCACCACTGGGGATTCAGTTCCTTGAGTCCAGAGAGTGAACTGGCACCACTGGGGATGTAGAGCAGTGAGTCCAGAGAGTGCACTGGCACCTCTGGGGATGCACCCCGGTGACTCCAGAGAGTGCACTGGCACCAATGGGGATGCATCCCGGCAAGTCCAGAGAGTGCACTGGTACCACTGGGGATGCACTGCGGTGAGTCCAGAGAGTGCACTGGCACCACTGGGGATGCACTGCAGTGAGACCAGAGGTTGCAGTGGCACCACTAGGGATGCAGTGCAGTGAGTCCAGAGAGTGCACTGGCACCACTGGGGATGCACCCCGGCAAGTCCAGAGAGTGCACTGGCACCACTGGGGATGCAGCGCACTGAGTCCAGAGAGTGCACTGGCACCACTGGGGATGCAGTGCAGTGAGTCCAGAGAGTGCACTGGCACCACTGGGGATGCAGTGCAGTGAGTCCAGAGAGTGCACTGGCACCACTGGGGATGAAGTGCAGTGAGTCCAGGGAGTGCACTGGCACCACTGGGGATGCACTGCAGTGAGTCCAGAGAGTGCACTGGCACCACTGGGGATGCACTGCAGTGACTCCAGAGAGTGCACTGGCACCACTGGGGATGCACTGCAGTGAGTCCAGATGTTAGCCTAGCAACCACATAATCACCAAGTGATTATATGAAGGTGCTTTATTCAGCGCTGGAAGCCGGGGCAGGTGCCCAAATCTGGCTTCAAGTCCCATTACTTCCCAGCCGTTATTTATACATACAATATTGCGTCAGGTATACATATTCATTACAGGTTGCAACAGCAGCCTCGCTTTTCATTCTAATTAGCTCCCCTCCCCTTTGCACATGTGTGGCGCACTCTGGTGGTCGTCCAGATGAAGTAAGGAGTCTTCCTCTCCGCTAAACTTTTCACCTTTCTTACTCGACGCATGCTCCCTCCGCTTCTTGGTTCTGCTTAAACTCATTTCATCATTTCCAGGCCCTTATCTAAGGTCAGGTTGTACCTGTTCCCTCCCAAGGTTCCCCTTCAATGATTCTTTTGATTGTTCCATGTACTCCCTAAGTATCCAGTATACATAGATTAATTGATAATGTAAGTACATTTGGCAATGCTTAATTATACTGTAGGTCCCATTACCTAAGAGACATTAGTAAAATATCCATTCGATTCTCCCCAACACTAACACAGAGACTGCACTGGCAACACTGGGGATGCACCCCGGCAAGTCCAGAGAGTGCACTGCCACCACTGGGGATGCAGTGCAGTGAGTCCAGAGAGTGCACTGGCACCTCTGGGGATGCACTGCCGTGAGTCCAGAGAGTGCACTGGCACCACTGGGGATGCACTGCCGTGAATCCAGAGAGTGCACTGGAACCACTGGGGATGCAGTGCAGTGAGTCAGAGAGTGCACTGGCACCACTGGGGATGCAGTACAGTGAGTCCAGAGAGTGCACTGGCACCAATGGGGATGCAGTGCAGTGAGTAAAGAGAGTGCACTGACATCACTGGGGATGCAGTGCAGTGAGTCCAGAGAGTGCACTGGCACCACTGGGGATGCAGTGCAGTGAGCTCAGAGAGTGCACTGGCACCACTGGGGATGCAGTGCGGTGTGTCCAGAGAGTGCACTGGCACCACTGGGGATGCAGTGCAGTGAGTCCACAGAGGGCACTGGCACCACTGGGGATGCAGTGCAGTGAGTCCAGAGGGTGCACTGGCACCACTGGGGATGCACTGCAGTGAGTCCAGAGAGTGAACTGGCACCAATGGGGATGCAGTGCAGTGAGTCCAGAGGGTGCACTGGCACCAATGGGGATGCAGTGCAGTGAGTAAAGAGAGTGCACTGGCACCACTGGGGATGCAGTGCAGTGAGTCCAGAGAGTGCACTGGCACCACTGGGGATGCAGTGCAGTGAGCTCAGAGAGTGCACTGGCACCACAGGGGATGCAGTGCGATGTGTCCACAGAGTGCACTGGCACCACTGGGGATGCAGTGCAGTGAGTCCAGAGAGTGCACTGGCACCACTGGGGATGCAGTGCAGTGAGTCCAGAGGGTGCACTGGCACCACTGGGGATGCAGTGCAGTGAGTCCAGAGAGTGCACTGGCACCACTGGGGATGCAGTGCATAGAGTCCAGAGGGTGCACTGGCACCACTGGGGATGCACTGCAGTGAGTCCAGAGAGTGCACTGGAACCACTGGGGATGCAGTGCAGTGAGTCCAGAGAGTGCACTGGCACCACTGGGGACGCAGTGCAGTGAGTCCACAGAGGGCACTGGCACCACTGGGGATGCAGTGCAGTGAGTCCAGAGAGTGCCCCGGCACCACTGGGGATGCAGTGCAGTGAGTCCAGAGAGTGCAATGGCACCACTGGGGATGCACTGCAGTGAGTCCAGAGAGTGCACTGGCACCACTGGGGATGCACTGCAGTGAGTCCAGAGAGTGCACTAGCGCCACTGGGGATGCAGTGCAGTGAGTCCAGAGAGTGCACTGGCACCACTGGGGATGCAGTGCCGTGAGTCCAGAGAGTGCACTGGCACCACTGGTGATGCACTGCAGTGAGTCCAGAGAGTGGCGCTCCAGCCTCGGTTTCCGCTCCAGCCGCGTCAACCGCTCCAGCCGCGGTAGCCCCTCCAGCCGCGGCAGCCGCTCCAGCCGCGGCAGCCGCTCCAGCCGCTCCAGCCGCGGTAACCGCTCCAAACGCGGCAGGAGCTCCAGCCGCGGCAGCCGCTCCAGCCGCTCTAGCCGCGGCAGCCGCTCCAGCCGCTACCGAGTGGAGCGGCTGCCACGGCTGGAGCGGTTGCCGCGGTTGGAGGCCTGCCGCGTTTGGAGCGGCTGCCGCGGCTTCCGCGGCTGGAGCGGCTGCCGCGGATGGAGAGTCTGCCGCGTATGCCGCGGACGGAGCGGCTGCCGCGGCTGGAGCGGCTGCCGCGGCTGCCGCGGCTGCCGAGGCTGGAGGGCTACCGCGGCTGGAGCGACTGCCGCGGCTGGAGTAGTGCAGTGAGTCCAGAGAGTGCACTGGCACCACTGGGATGCAGTGCAGTGAGTCCAGAGAGTGCACTGGCACCACTGGGATGCAGTGCACTGAGTCCACAGAGTGCACTGGCACCACAGGGGATACACTGCAGTGAGTCCAGAGAGTGCACTGGCACCACTGGGGATGCACTGCCGTGAGTGCAGAGAGTGCACTGGCACCGCTGCGGTTGCACCCCGGTGTTTTCAGAGAGTGCAGTGGCACCACTGGGGATGCAGTGCAGTGAGTCCAGAGAGGGCACTGTCAGCAATGGGGTTGCAGTGCAGTGAGTCCAGAGAGTGCAGTGGCACCACTGGGGATGCAGTGCAGTGAGTCCAGAGACTTCACAGGCACCACTGGGGATGCAGTGCAGTGAGTCCTGAGAGTGCAATGGCACCAGTTGGGATGCACTGCAGTGAGTCCAGAGAGTGCACTGGCACCACTGGGGATGCAATGCAGTGAGTCCAGAGAGTGCACTGGCACCACTGGGGATGGAGTACAGTGAGTCCAGAGAGTGCACTGGCACCACTGGGGATTCAGTTCCTTGAGTCCAGAGAGTGAACTGGCACCACTGGGGATGTAGAGCAGTGAGTCCAGAGAGTGCACTGGCACCTCTGGGGATGCACCCCGGTGACTCCAGAGAGTGCACTGGCACCAATGGGGATGCATCCCGGCAAGTCCAGAGAGTGCACTGTCACCACTGGGGATGAAGTGCAGTGAGTCCAGAGAGTGCACTGGCACCACTGGGGATGCAGTGCAGTGAGTCCAGAGAGTGCACTGGCACCAGTGGGAATGCATTGCAGTGAGTCCAGAGAGTGCACTGGCACCACTGGGGATGCACTGCAGTGAGACCAGAGGTTGCAGTGGCACCACTGGGGATGCAGTGCAGTGAGTCCAGAGACTTCACAGGCACCACTGGTGATGCAGTGCAGTGAGTCCAGAGAGTGCAATGGCACCACACTGGATGCAGTGCAGTGAGTCCTGAGAGTGCAATGGCACCACTGGGGATGCACTGCAGTGAGTCCAGAGAGTGCACTGGCACCACTGGGATGCACTGCAGTGAGTCCAGAGACTTCACAGGCACCACTGGGGATGCAGTACAGTGAGTCCAGAGAGTGCACTGGCACCACTGGGGATTCAGTTCCTTGAGTCCAGAGAGTGAACTGGCACCACTGGGGATGTAGAGCAGTGAGTCCAGAGAGTGCACTGGCACCTCTGGGGATGCACCCCGGTGACTCCAGAGAGTGCACTGGCACCAATGGGGATGCATCCCGGCAAGTCCAGAGAGTGCACTGTCAGCACTGGGGATGCAGTGCAGTGAGTCCAGAGAGTGCACTGGCACCACTGGGGATGCAGTGCAGTGAGTCCAGAGAGTGCACTGGCACCAGTGGGAATGCAGTGCAGTGAGTCCAGAGAGTGCATTGGCACCACTGAGGATGCAGTGCAGTGAGTCCAGAGAGTGCACTGGCACCACTGGGGATGCACTGCAGTGAGTGCAGAGAGTGCACTGTCACCACTGGGGATGCAGTGCAGTGAGTCCAGAGAGTGCACTGGCACCACTGGGGATGCACCCCGGCAAGTCCAGAGAGTGCACTGGCACCACTGAGGATGCAGCGCACTGAGTCCAGAGAGTGCACTGGCACCACTGGGGATGCAGTGCAGTGAGTCCAGAGAGTGCACTGGCACCACTGGGGATGCACCCCGGTGAGTCCAGAGAGTGCACTGGCAACACTGGGGATGAAGTGCAGTGAGTCCAGGGAGTGCACTGGCACCACTGGGGATGCACTGCAGTGAGTCCAGAGAGTGCACTGGCACCACTGGGGATGCACTGCAGTGACTCCAGAGAGTGCACTGGCACCACTGGGGATGCACTGCAGTGAGTCCAGATGTTAGCCTAGCAACCACATAATCACCAAGTGATTATATGAAGTTGCTTTATTCAGCGCTGGAAGCCGGGGCAGGTGCCCAAATCTGGCTTCAAGTCCCATTACTTCCCAGCCGTTATTTATACATACAATATTGCGTCAGGTATACATATTCATTACAGGTTGCAACAGCAGCCTCGCTTTTCATTCTAATTAGCTCCCCTCCCCTTTGCACATGCGTGGCGCACTCTGGTGGTCGTCCAGATGAAGTAAGGAGTCTTCCTCTCCGCTAAACTTTTCACCTTTCTTACTCGACGCGTGCTCCCTCCGTTTCTTGGTTCTGCTTCAACTCATTTCATCATTTCCAGGCCCTTATCCAAGGTCAGGTTGTACCTGTTCCCTCCCAAGGTTCCCCTTCAATGATTCTTTTGATTGTTCCATGTACTCCCTAAGTATCCAGTATACATAGATTAATTGATAATGTAAGTACATTTGGCAATGCTTAATTATACTGTAGGTCCCATTACCTAAGAGACATTAGTAAAATATCCATTCGATTCTCCCCAACACTAACACAGAGACTGCACTGGCAACACTGGGGATGCACCCCGGCAAGTCCAGAGAGTGCACTGGCACCACTGGGGATGCAGTGCAGTGAGTCCAGAGAGTGCACTGGCACCTCTGGGGATGCACTGCCGTGAGTCCAGAGAGTGCACTGGCACCACTGGGGATGCACTGCCGTGAGTCCAGAGAGTGCACTGGCACCACTGGGGATGCAGTGCAGTGAGTCAGAGAGTGCACTGGCACCACTGGGGATGCAGTACAGTGAGTCCAGAGAGTGCACTGGCACCAATGGGGATGCAGTGCAGTGAGTAAAGAGAGTGCACTGACACCACTGGGGATGCAGTGCAGTGAGTCCAGAGAGTGCACTGGCACCACTGGGGATGCAGTGCAGTGAGCTCAGAGAGTGCACTGGCACCACTGGGGATGCAGTGCGGTGTGTCCAGAGAGTGCACTGGCACCACTGGGGATGCAGTGCAGTGAGTCCACAGAGGGCACTGGCACCACTGGGGATGCAGTGCAGTGAGTCCAGAGGGTGCACTGGCACCACTGGGGATGCACTGCAGTGAGTCCAGAGAGTGCACTGGCACCACTGGGGATGCAGTGCAGTGAGTCCAGAAGGGTGCACTGGCACCACTGGGGATGCACTGCAGTGAGTCCAGAGAGTGCACTGGAACCACTGGGGATGCAGTGCAGTGAGTCCAGAGAGTGCACTGGCACCACTGGGGACGCAGTGCAGTGAGTCCACAGAGGGCACTGGCACCACTGGGGATGCAGTGCAGTGAGTCCAGAGAGTGCCCCGGCACCACTGGGGATGCAGTGCAGTGAGTCCAGAGAGTGCATTGGCACCACTGGGGATGCACTGCAGTGAGTCCAGAGAGTGCACTGGCACCACTGGGGATGCACTGCAGTGAGTCCAGATGTTAGCCTAGCAACCACATAATCACCAAGTGATTATATGAAGGTGCTTTATTCAGCGCTGGAAGCCGGGGCAGGTGCCCAAATCTGGCTTCAAGTCCCGTTACTTCCCAGCCGTTATTTATACATACAATATTGCGTCAGGTATACATATTCATTACAGGTTGCAACAGCAGCCTCGCTTTTCATTCTAATTAGCTCCCCTCCCCTTTGCACATGCGTGGCGCACTCTGGTGGTCGTCCAGGTGGTCGTCCAGATGAAGTAAGGAGTCTTCCTCTCCGCTAAACTTTTCACCTTTCTTACTCGATGCATGCTCCCTCCGCTTCTTGGTTCTGCTTCAACTCATTTCATCATTTCCAGGCCCTTATCCAAGGTCAGGTTGTACCTGTTCCCTCCCAAGGTTCCCCTTCAATGACTCTTTTGATTGTTCAATGTACTCCCTAATATCCAGTGTACATAGATTAATTGATAATGTAACTACATTTGGCAATGCTTAATTATACTGTAGGTCCCATTACGTAAGAGACATTACATCCATTCGATTCTCCCCAACACTAACACAGAGACTGCACTGGCACCACTGGGGATGCAGTGCAGTGAGTCCAGAGAGGGCACTGGCACCACTGGGGATGCAGTGCAGTGAGTCCAGAGAGTGCACTGGCACCACTGGCGATGCACTGCAGTGAGTCCAGAGAGTGCACTGGCACCACCTGGGATGCAGTTTAGTGAGTCCAGAGAGTGCACTGGCACCACTGGTGATGCAGTGCAGTGACTCCAGAGAGTCCACAGGCACCACTGGAGCTGCAGTGCAGTGAGTCCAGAGAGTGCACTGGAACCACTGGGGATGCAGCGCAGTGACTCCTGAGAGTGCACTGGCACCACTGGGGATGCAGTGCAGTGAGTCCAGAGAGTGCACTGGCACCACTGGGGATGCAGTGCAGTGAGTCCAGAGAGTGCACTGTCATCAATGGGGATGCAGTGCAGTGAGTCCAGAGAGTGCACTGGCACCACTGGGGATGCAGTGCAGTGAGACCAGAGACTTCACAGGCACCACTGGGGATGCAGTGCAGTGAGTCCAGAGAGTGCACTGGCACCACTGGGGATGCAGTGCAGTGAGTGCAGAGAGTGCACTGGCACAAAAGGTGATGCACTGCAGTGAGTCCAGAGAGTGCACTGGCACCACTGGGGATGCAGTGCAGTGACTCCAGAGAGTGCACTGGCACCACTGGGGATGCACTGCAGTGAGTCCAGAGAGTGCACTGGCACCACTGGGGATGCACCCCGGCAAGTCCAGAGAGTGCACTGGCACCACTGAGGATGCAGTGCAGTGAGTCCAGAGAGTGCACTGGCACCACTGGGGATGCACTGCAGTGAGTGCAGAGAGTGCACTGTCACCACTGGGGATGCAGTGCAGTGAGTCCAGAGAGTGCACTGGCACCACTGGGGATGCAGTGCAGTGAGTCCAGAGAGTGCACTGGCACCACTGGGGATGCAGTGCAGTGAGTCCAGAGAGTGCACTGGCACCACTGGGGATGCAGTGCAGTGAGTAAAGAGAGTGCACTGGCACCACTGTGGATGCAGTGCAGTGAACCCAGAGAGTGCACTGGCACCACTGGGGATGGACTGCAGTGAGTCCAGAGAGTGCACTGGCACCACTGGGGATGCAGTGCAGTGAGTGCAGAGAGTGCACTGGCACCACTGGGGATGCACTGCAGTGAGTCCAGAGAGTGCACTGGCACCACGGGGGATGCACTGCAGTGAGTCCAGAGAGTGCACTGGCACCATTGGGATGCAGAGCAGTGAGTCCAGAGAGTGCACTGGCACCACTGGGGATGCAGTGCAGTGAGTCCAGAGAGTGCACTGGCACCACTGGGATGCAGTGCACTGAGTCCACAGAGTGCACTGGCAACACAGGGGATACACTGCAGTGAGTCCAGAGAGTGCACTGGCACCACTGGGGATGCAGTGCCGTGAGTGCAGAGAGTGCACTGGCACCGCTGCGGTTGCACCCCGGTGTTTTCAGAGAGTGCAGTGGCACCACTGGGGATGCAGTGCAGTGAGTCCAGAGAGTGCACTGGCACCTTGGGGATGCACTGCCGTGAGTCCAGAGAGTGCACTGGCACCACTGGGGATGCACTGCCGTGAATCCAGAGAGTGCACTGGCACCACTGGGGATGCAGTGCAGTGAGTCAGAGAGTGCACTGGCACCACTGGGGATGCAGTACAGTGAGTCCAGAGAGTGCACTGGCACCAATGGGGATGCAGTGCAGTGAGTAAAGAGAGTGCACTGGCACCACTGGGGATGCAGTGCAGTGACTCCAGAGAGTGCACTGGCACCACTGGGGATGCAGTGCAGTGAGCTCAGAGAGTGCACTGGCACCACTGGGGATGCAGTGCGGTGTGTCCAGAGAGTGCACTGGCACCACTGGGGATGCAGTGCAGTGAGTCCACAGAGGGCACTGGCACCACTGGGGATGCAGTGCAGTGAGTCCAGAGGGTGCACTGGCACCACTGGGGATGCACTGCAGTGAGTCCAGAGAGTACACTGGCACCACTGGGGATGCAGTGCAGTGAGTCCAGAGGGTGCACTGGCACCACTGGGGATGCACTGCAGTGAGTCCAGAGAGTGCACTGGAACCACTGGGGATGCAGTGCAGTGAGTCCAGAGAGTGCACTGGCACCACTGGGGACGCAGTGCAGTGAGTCCACAGAGGGCACTGGCACCACTGGGGATGCAGTGCAGTGAGTCCAGAGAGTGCCCCGGCACCACTGGGGATGCAGTGCAGTGAGTCCAGAGAGTGCATTGGCACCACTGGGGATGCACTGCAGTGAGTCCAGAGAGTGCACTGGCACCACTGGGGATGCACTGCAGTGAGTCCAGATGTTAGCCTAGCAACCACATAATCACCAAGTGATTATATGAAGGTGCTTTATTCAGCGCTGGAAGCCGGGGCAGGTGCCCAAATCTGGCTTCAAGTCCCGTTACTTCCCAGCCGTTATTTATACATACAATATTGCGTCAGGTATACATATTCATTACAGGTTGCAACAGCAGCCTCGCTTTTCATTCTAATTAGCTCCCCTCCCCTTTGCACATGCGTGGCGCACTCTGGTGGTCGTCCAGGTGGTCGTCCAGATGAAGTAAGGAGTCTTCCTCTCTGCTAAACTTTTCACCTTTCTTACTCGATGCATGCTCCCTCCGCTTCTTGGTTCTGCTTCAACTCATTTCATCATTTCCAGGCCCTTATCCAAGGTCAGGTTGTACCTGTTCCCTCCCAAGGTTCCCCTTCAATGACTCTTTTGATTGTTCAATGTACTCCCTAAGTATCCAGTGTACATAGATTAATTGATAATGTAACTACATTTGGCAATGCTTAATTATACTGTAGGTCCCATTACGTAAGAGACATTACATCCATTCGATTCTCCCCAACACTAACACAGAGACTGCACTGGCACCACTGGGGATGCAGTGCAGTGAGTCCAGAGAGGGCACTGGCACCACTGGGGATGCAGTGCAGTGAGTCCAGAGAGTGCACTGGCACCACTGGCGATGCACTGCAGTGAGTCCAGAGAGTGCACTGGCACCACCTGGGATGCAGTGCAGTGAGTCCAGAGAGTGCACTGGCACCACTGGTGATGCAGTGCAGTGACTCCAGAGAGTGCACAGGCACCACTGGAGCTGCAGTGCAGTGAGTCCAGAGAGTGCACTGGAACCACTGGGGATGCAGCGCAGTGACTCCTGAGAGTGCACTGGCACCACTGGGGATGCAGTGCAGTGAGTCCAGAGAGTGCACTGGCACCACTGGGGATGCAGTGCCGTGAGTCCAGAGAGTGCATTGGCACCACTGGGGATGCACTGCAATGAGTCCAGAGAGTGCACTGGCACCAATGGCAACGCAGAGCAGTGAGTCGAGAGAGTGCACTGGCACCACAGGGGATGCAGTGCAGTGAGTCCAGAGAGTGCACTGTCACTACTGGGGATGCAGTGCAGTGAGTCCAAAGAGTGCACTGTCACCACAGGGGATGCAGTGTAGTGAGTCCAGAGAGTGCACTGTCACCACAGGGGATGCAGTGTAGTGAGTCCAGAGAGTGCACTGGAACTACTGGGGATGCACTGCAGTGAGTCCAGAGACTTCACAGGCACCACTGGGGATGCAGTGCAGTGAGTCCAGAGAGTGCCCTGGCACCACTGGGAATGCAGTGAGTCCAGAGAGTGCACCGGCAAAACTGGGGATGCACTGCAGTGAGTCCAGAGAGTGCACTGGCACCACTGGGGATGCACCCCGGCAAGTCCAGAGAGTGCACTGGCACCACTGGGTATGCAGTGCAGTGAGTCCAGAGAGTGCACTGGCACCACTGGGGATGCAGTGCAGTGAGTCCAGAGAGTGCACTGGCACCACTGGGGATGCAGTACAGTGAGTCCAGAGAGTGCACTGGCACCACTGGTGATGCAGTGCAGTGAGTAAAGAGAGTACAGTGGCACCACTGGGGATGCAGTGCAGTGAGTTAAGAGAGTACACTGGCGCCACTGTGGATGCACTGCAGTGAGTCCAGAGAGTGCACTGGCACCACTGGTGATGCAGTGCAATGAGTCCAGAGAGCCACTGGCACCACTGGGGATGCAGTGCATTTAGTCCAGAGAGTGAACTGGCACCACTGGGGATGCAGTGCACTGAGTCCAGAGAGGGCACTGTCATCAATGGGGATGCAGTGCAGTGAGTCCAGAGAGTGCACTGGCACCACTGGGGATGCAGTGCAGTGAGACCAGAGACTTCACAGGCACCACTGGGGATGCAGTGCAGTGAGTCCAGAGAGTGCACTGGCACCACTGGGGATGCAGTGCAGTGAGTGCAGAGAGTGCACTGGCACAAAAGGTGATGCACTGCAGTGAGTCCAGAGAGTGCACTGGCACCACTGGGGATGCAGTGCAGTGACTCCAGAGAGTGCACTGGCACCACTGGGGATGCAGTGCAGTGAGTCCAGAGAGTGCACTGGCACCACTGGGGATGCACCCCGGCAAGTCCAGAGAGTGCACTGGCACCACTGAGGATGCAGTGCAGTGAGTCCAGAGAGTGCACTGGCACCACTGGGGATGCACTGCAGTGAGTGCAGAGAGTGCACTGTCACCACTGGGGATGCAGTGCAGTGAGTCCAGAGAGTGCACTGGCACCACTGGGGATGCAGTGCAGTGAGTCCAGAGAGTGCACTGGCACCACTGGGGATGCAGTGCAGTGAGTCCAGAGAGTGCACTGGCACCACCGGGGATGCAGTACAGTGAGTCCAGAGAGTGCACTGGCACCACTGGGGATGCAGTGCAGTGAGTAAAGAGAGTGCACTGGCACCACTGTGGATGCAGTGCAGTGAGTCCAGAGAGTGCACTGGCACCACTGGGGATGGACTGCAGTGAGTCCAGAGAGTGCACTGGCACCACTGGGGATGCAGTGCAGTGAGTCCAGAGAGTGCACTGGCACCACTGGGGATGCAGTTCAGTGAGTCCAGAGAGTGCACTGGCACCATTGGGATGCAGTGCAGTGAGTCCAGAGAGTGCACTGGCACCATTGGGATGCAGTGCAGTGAGTCCAGAGAGTGCACTGGCACCACTGGGGATGCAGTGCAGTGAGTCCAGAGAGTGCACTGGCACCACTGGGATGCAGTGCACTGAGTCCACAGAGTGCACTGGCACCAAAGGGGATACACTGCAGTGAGTCCAGAGAGTGCACTGGCACCACTGGGGATGCAGTGCCGTGAGTGCAGAGAGTGCACTGGCACCGCTGCGGTTGCACCCCGGTGTTTTCAGAGAGTGCAGTGGCACCACTGGGGATGCAGTGCAGTGAGTCCAGAGAGTGCACTGGCACCTTGGGGATGCAGTGCAGTGAGTCCAGAGAGTGCACTGTCACCACTGGGGATGCAGTGCAGTGAGTCCAGAGAGTGCACTGGCACCACTGGGGATGCAGTGCAGTGAGTCCAGAGAGTGCACTGGTACCTTGGGGATGCAGTTCAGTGAGTCCAGAGAGTGCACTGGCACCACTGGGGATGCAGTGCAGTGAGTCCACAGAGTGCACTGGCACCACTGGGGATGCAGTGCAGTGAGTCCAGAGAGTGCACTGGCACCACTGGGGATGCAGTGCAGTGAGTCCAGAGAGTGCAGTGGCACCATTGGGGATGCAGTGCAGTGAGTCCAGAGAGTGCACTGGCACCACTGGTGATGCAGTGCAGTGAGTTAAGAGAGTACACTGGCGCCACTGTGGATGCACTGCAGTGAGTCCAGAGAGTGCACTGGCACCACTGGGGATGCAGTGCAATGAGTCCAGAGAGCCACTGGCACCACTGGGGATGCAGTGCATTTAGTCCAGAGAGTGAACTGGCACCACTGGGGATGCAGTGCACTGAGTCCAGAGAGGGCACTGTCAGCAATGGGGATGCAGTGCAGTGAGTCCAGAGAGTGCACTGGCACCACTGGGGATGCAGTGCAGTGAGACCAGAGACTTCACAGGCACCACTGGGGATGCAGTGCAGTGAGTCCAGAGAGTGCACTGACACCACTGGGGATGCACTGCAATGAGTCCAGAGAGTGCACTGGCACCAATGGTAACGCAGAGCAGTGAGTCGAGAGAGTGCACTCGCACCACAGGGGATGCAGTGCAGTGAGTCCAGAGAGTGCACTAGCACCACTGGGGATGCACTGCAGTGAGTCCAGAGTGTGCACTGGCACCACTGGGGATGCAGTGCAGTGAGTCCAGAGAGTCCACTGGCACCTCTGGGGATGCAGTGCAGTGAGTCCAGAGAGTGCACTGGCACCACTGGGGACGTAGTGCAGTGAGTCCACAGAGGGCACTGGCACCACAGGGGATGCAGTGTAGTGAGTCCAGAGAGTACAGTGGCACCACTGGGGATGCAGTGCAGTGAGTCCAAAGAGTGCACTGGCACCTTTGGGGATGCACTGCAGTGAGTCCAGAGACTTCACAGGCACCACTGGGGATGCAGTGCAGTGAGTCCAGAGAGTGCCCTGGCACCACTGGGGATGCAGTGAGTCCAGACAGTGCACAGGCACCACTGGGGATGCAGTGCAGTGAGTCCAGAGAGTGCACTGGCACCACTGGGGATGCACCCCGGCAAGTCCAGAGAGTGCACTGGCACCACTGGGGATGCAGTGCAGTGAGTCCAGAGAGTGCACTGGCACCACTGGGGATGCACTGCAGTGAGTGCAGAGAGTGCACTGGCACCACTGGGGATGCACTGCAGTGAGTCCAGAGAGTTCACTGGCACCACTGGGGATGCACTGCAGTGAGTGCAGAGAGTGCACTGGCACAAAAGGGGATGCAGTGCAGTGAGTCCAGAGAGTGCACTGGCACCACTGGGGATGCAGTGCCGTGAGTGCAGAGAGTGCACTGGCACCGCTGCGGTTGCACCCCGGTGTTTTCAGAGAGTGCAGTGGCACCACTGGGGATGCAGTGCAGTGAGTCCAGAGAGTGCACTGGCACCTTGGGGATGCACTGCCGTGAGTCCAGAGAGTGCACTGGCACCACTGGGGATGCACTGCCGTGAATCCAGAGAGTGCACTGGCACCACTGGGGATGCAGTGCAGTGAGTCAGAGAGTGCACTGGCACCACTGGGGATGCAGTACAGTGAGTCCAGAGAGTGCACTGGCACCAATGGGGATGCAGTGCAGTGAGTCCAGAGAGTGCACTGGCACCACTGGGGATGCAGTGCAGTGACTCCAGAGAGTGCACTGGCACCACTGGGGATGCAGTGCAGTGAGCTCAGAGAGTGCACTGGCACCACTGGGGATGCAGTGCGGTGTGTCCAGAGAGTGCACTGGCACCACTGGGGATGCAGTGCAGTGAGTCCACAGAGGGCACTGGCACCACTGGGGATGCAGTGCAGTGAGTCCAGAGGGTGCACTGGCACCACTGGGGATGCACTGCAGTGAGTCCAGAGAGTACACTGGCACCACTGCGGATGCAGTGCAGTGAGTCCAGAGGGTGCACTGGCACCACTGGGGATGCACTGCAGTGAGTCCAGAGAGTGCACTGGAACCACTGGGGATGCAGTGCAGTGAGTCCAGAGAGTGCACTGGCACCACTGGGGACGCAGTGCAGTGAGTCCACAGAGGGCACTGGCACCACTGGGGATGCAGTGCAGTGAGTCCAGAGAGTGCCCCGGCACCACTGGGGATGCAGTGCAGTGAGTCCAGAGAGTGCATTGGCACCACTGGGGATGCACTGCAGTGAGTCCAGAGAGTGCACTGGCACCACTGGGGATGCACTGCAGTGAGTCCAGATGTTAGCCTAGCAACCACATAATCACCAAGTGATTATATGAAGGTGCTTTATTCAGCGCTGGAAGCCGGGGCAGGTGCCCAAATCTGGCTTCAAGTCCCGTTACTTCCCAGCCGTTATTTATACATACAATATTGCGTCAGGTATACATATTCATTACAGGTTGCAACAGCAGCCTCGCTTTTCATTCTAATTAGCTCCCCTCCCCTTTGCACATGCGTGGCGCACTCTGGTGGTCGTCCAGGTGGTCGTCCAGATGAAGTAAGGAGTCTTCCTCTCTGCTAAACTTTTCACCTTTCTTACTCGATGCATGCTCCCTCCGCTTCTTGGTTCTGCTTCAACTCATTTCATCATTTCCAGGCCCTTATCCAAGGTCAGGTTGTACCTGTTCCCTCCCAAGGTTCCCCTTCAATGACTCTTTTGATTGTTCAATGTACTCCCTAAGTATCCAGTGTACATAGATTAATTGATAATGTAACTACATTTGGCAATGCTTAATTATACTGTAGGTCCCATTACGTAAGAGACATTACATCCATTCGATTCTCCCCAACACTAACACAGAGACTGCACTGGCACCACTGGGGATGCAGTGCAGTGAGTCCAGAGAGTGCACTGGCACCACTGGCGATGCACTGCAGTGAGTCCAGAGAGTGCACTGGCACCACCTGGGATGCAGTGCAGTGAGTCCAGAGAGTGCACTGGCACCACTGGTGATGCAGTGCAGTGACTCCAGAGAGTGCACAGGCACCACTGGAGCTGCAGTGCAGTGAGTCCAGAGAGTGCACTGGAACCACTGGGGATGCAGCGCAGTGACTCCTGAGAGTGCACTGGCACCACTGGGGATGCAGTGCAGTGAGTCCAGAGAGTGCACTGGCACCACTGGGGATGCACTGCAGTGAGTCCAGAGAGTGCACTGGCACCACCTGGGATGCAGTGCAGTGAGTCCAGAGAGTGCACTGGCACCACCTGGGATGCAGTGCAGTGAGTCCAGAGAGTGCACTGGCACCACTGGCGATGCACTGCAGTGAGTCCAGAGAGTGCACTGGCACCACCTGGGATGCAGTGCAGTGAGTCCAGAGAGTGCACTGGCACCACTGGTGATGCAGTGCAGTGACTCCAGAGAGTGCACAGGCACCACTGGAGCTGCAGTGCAGTGAGTCCAGAGAGTGCACTGGAACCACTGGGGATGCAGCGCAGTGACTCCTGAGAGTGCACTGGCACCACTGGGGATGCAGTGCAGTGAGTCCAGAGAGTGCACTGGCACCACTGGGGATGCAGTGCCGTGAGTCCAGAGAGTGCATTGGCACCACTGGGGATGCACTGCAATGAGTCCAGAGAGTGCACTGGCACCAATGGCAACGCAGAGCAGTGAGTCGAGAGAGTGCACTGGCACCACAGGGGATGCAGTGCAGTGAGTCCAGAGAGTGCACTGTCACCACTGGGGATGCAGTGCAGTGAGTCCAAAGAGTGCACTGTCACCACAGGGGATGCAGTGTAGTGAGTCCAGAGAGTGCACTGTCACCACAGGGGATGCAGTGTAGTGAGTCCAGAGAGTGCACTGGAACTACTGGGGATGCACTGCAGTGAGTCCAGAGACTTCACAGGCACCACTGGGGATGCAGTGCAGTGAGTCCAGAGAGTGCCCTGGCACCACTGGGAATGCAGTGAGTCCAGAGAGTGCACCGGCAAAACTGGGGATGCACTGCAGTGAGTCCAGAGAGTGCACTGGCACCACTGGGGATGCACCCCGGCAAGTCCAGAGAGTGCACTGGCACCACTGGGTATGCAGTGCAGTGAGTCCAGAGAGTGCACTGGCACCACTGGGGATGCAGTGCAGTGAGTCCAGAGAGTGCACTGGCACCACTGGGGATGCAGTACAGTGAGTCCAGAGAGTGCACTGGCACCACTGGTGATGCAGTGCAGTGAGTAAAGAGAGTACAGTGGCACCACTGGGGATGCAGTGCAGTGAGTTAAGAGAGTACACTGGCGCCACTGTGGATGCACTGCAGTGAGTCCAGAGAGTGCACTGGCACCACTGGTGATGCAGTGCAATGAGTCCAGAGAGCCACTGGCACCACTGGGGATGCAGTGCATTTAGTCCAGAGAGTGAACTGGCACCACTGGGGATGCAGTGCACTGAGTCCAGAGAGGGCACTGTCATCAATGGGGATGCAGTGCAGTGAGTCCAGAGAGTGCACTGGCACCACTGGGGATGCAGTGCAGTGAGACCAGAGACTTCACAGGCACCACTGGGGATGCAGTGCAGTGAGTCCAGAGAGTGCACTGGCACCACTGGGGATGCAGTGCAGTGAGTGCAGAGAGTGCACTGGCACAAAAGGTGATGCACTGCAGTGAGTCCAGAGAGTGCACTGGCACCACTGGGGATGCAGTGCAGTGACTCCAGAGAGTGCACTGGCACCACTGGGGATGCAGTGCAGTGAGTCCAGAGAGTGCACTGGCACCACTGGGGATGCACCCCGGCAAGTCCAGAGAGTGCACTGGCACCACTGAGGATGCAGTGCAGTGAGTCCAGAGAGTGCACTGGCACCACTGGGGATGCACTGCAGTGAGTGCAGAGAGTGCACTGTCACCACTGGGGATGCAGTGCAGTGAGTCCAGAGAGTGCACTGGCACCACTGGGGATGCAGTGCAGTGAGTCCAGAGAGTGCACTGGCACCACTGGGGATGCAGTGCAGTGAGTCCAGAGAGTGCACTGGCACCACCGGGGATGCAGTACAGTGAGTCCAGAGAGTGCACTGGCACCACTGGGGATGCAGTGCAGTGAGTAAAGAGAGTGCACTGGCACCACTGTGGATGCAGTGCAGTGAGTCCAGAGAGTGCACTGGCACCACTGGGGATGGACTGCAGTGAGTCCAGAGAGTGCACTGGCACCACTGGGGATGCAGTGCAGTGAGTCCAGAGAGTGCACTGGCACCACTGGGGATGCAGTTCAGTGAGTAAAGAGAGTGCACTGGCACCATTGGGATGCAGTGCAGTGAGTCCAGAGAGTGCACTGGCACCATTGGGATGCAGTGCAGTGAGTCCAGAGAGTGCACTGGCACCACTGGGGATGCAGTGCAGTGAGTCCAGAGAGTGCACTGGCACCACTGGGATGCAGTGCACTGAGTCCACAGAGTGCACTGGCACCACAGGGGATACACTGCAGTGAGTCCAGAGAGTGCACTGGCACCACTGGGGATGCAGTGCCGTGAGTGCAGAGAGTGCACTGGCACCGCTGCGGTTGCACCCCGGTGTTTTCAGAGAGTGCAGTGGCACCACTGGGGATGCAGTGCAGTGAGTCCAGAGAGTGCACTGGCACCTTGGGGATGCAGTGCAGTGAGTCCAGAGAGTGCACTGTCACCACTGGGGATGCAGTGCAGTGAGTCCAGAGAGTGCACTGGCACCACTGGGGATGCAGTGCAGTGAGTCCAGAGAGTGCACTGGTACCTTGGGGATGCAGTTCAGTGAGTCCAGAGAGTGCACTGGCACCACTGGGGATGCAGTGCAGTGAGTCCACAGAGTGCACTGGCACCACTGGGGATGCAGTGCAGTGAGTCCAGAGAGTGCACTGGCACCACTGGGGATGCAGTGCAGTGAGTCCAGAGAGTGCAGTGGCACCATTGGGGATGCAGTGCAGTGAGTCCAGAGAGTGCACTGGCACCACTGGTGATGCAGTGCAGTGAGTTAAGAGAGTACACTGGCGCCACTGTGGATGCACTGCAGTGAGTCCAGAGAGTGCACTGGCACCACTGGGGATGCAGTGCAATGAGTCCAGAGAGCCACTGGCACCACTGGGGATGCAGTGCATTTAGTCCAGAGAGTGAACTGGCACCACTGGGGATGCAGTGCACTGAGTCCAGAGAGGGCACTGTCAGCAATGGGGATGCAGTGCAGTGAGTCCAGAGAGTGCACTGGCACCACTGGGGATGCAGTGCAGTGAGACCAGAGACTTCACAGGCACCACTGGGGATGCAGTGCAGTGAGTCCAGAGAGTGCACTGACACCACTGGGGATGCACTGCAATGAGTCCAGAGAGTGCACTGGCACCAATGGTAACGCAGAGCAGTGAGTCGAGAGAGTGCACTCGCACCACAGGGGATGCAGTGCAGTGAGTCCAGAGAGTGCACTAGCACCACTGGGGATGCACTGCAGTGAGTCCAGAGTGTGCACTGGCACCACTGGGGATGCAGTGCAGTGAGTCCAGAGAGTCCACTGGCACCTCTGGGGATGCAGTGCAGTGAGTCCAGAGAGTGCACTGGCACCACTGGGGACGTAGTGCAGTGAGTCCACAGAGGGCACTGGCACCACAGGGGATGCAGTGTAGTGAGTCCAGAGAGTACAGTGGCACCACTGGGGATGCAGTGCAGTGAGTCCAAAGAGTGCACTGGCACCTTTGGGGATGCACTGCAGTGAGTCCAGAGACTTCACAGGCACCACTGGGGATGCAGTGCAGTGAGTCCAGAGAGTGCCCTGGCACCACTGGGGATGCAGTGAGTCCAGACAGTGCACAGGCACCACTGGGGATGCAGTGCAGTGAGTCCAGAGAGTGCACTGGCACCACTGGGGATGCACCCCGGCAAGTCCAGAGAGTGCACTGGCACCACTGGGGATGCAGTGCAGTGAGTCCAGAGAGTGCACTGGCACCACTGGGGATGCACTGCAGTGAGTGCAGAGAGTGCACTGGCACCACTGGGGATGCACTGCAGTGAGTCCAGAGAGTTCACTGGCACCACTGGGGATGCACTGCAGTGAGTGCAGAGAGTGCACTGGCACAAAAGGGGATGCAGTGCAGTGAGTCCAGAGAGTGCACTGGCACCACTGGGGATGCAGTGCAGTGAGTCCAGAGAGTGCACTGGCACCACTGGGGATGCACTGCAGTGAGTCCAGAGAGTGCACTGGCACCACTGGGGATGTAGTGCACTGAGTCCACAGAGGGCACAGGCACCACTGGGGATGCAGTGTAGTGAGTCCAGAGAGTACAGTGGCACCACTGGGGATGCAGTGCAGTGAGTCCAAAGAGTGCACTGGCACCATTGGGGATGCACTGCAGTGAGTCCAGAGACTTCACAGGCACCCCTGGGGATGCAGTGCAGTGAGTCCAGAGAGTGCACTGGCACCACTGGGAATGCAGTGAGTCCAGAGAGTGCACTGGAACCACTGGAAATGCACCCCGGCAAGTCCAGAGAGTGCACTGGCACCACTGGGGATGCAGTGCAGTGAATCCAGAGAGTGCACTGGCACCACTGGGGATGCACTGCCGTGAGTGCAGAGAGTGCACTGTCACCACTGGGGATGCAGTGCAGTGAGTCCAGAGAGTGCACTGGCACCACTGGGGATGCAGTGCAGTGAGTCCAGAGAGTGCACTGGCACCACTGGGGATGCAGTACAGTGAGTCCAGAGAGTGCACTGGCACCACTGGGGATGCAGTGCAGTGAGTCCAGAGAGTGCACTGGCACCACTGTGGATGCAGTGCCGTGAGTCCAGAGAGTGCACTGGCACCACTGGGGATGGACTGCAGTGAGTCCAGAGAGTGCACTGGCACCACTGGGGATGCAGTGCAGTGATTCCAGAGAGTGCACTGGCACCACTGGGGATGCACTGCAGTGAGTCCAGAGAGTGCACTGGCACCACTGGGGATGCAGTGCAGTGAGTCCAGAGAGTGCACTGGCACCATTGGGATGCAGTGCAGTGAGTCCAGAGAGTGCACTGGCACCACTGGGGATGCACTGCAGTGAGTCCAGAGAGTGCACTGGCACCACTGGGATGCAGTGCACTGAGTCCACAGAGTGCACTGGCACCACAGGGGATACACTGCAGTGAGTCCAGAGAGTGCAGTGGCACCACTGGGGATGCAGTGCCGTGAGTCCAGAGAGTGCACTGGCACCACGGGGGATGCAGTGCAGTGAGTCCAGAGAGTGCACTGGCACCACTGGGGATGCAGTGCAGTGAGTCCAGAGAGTGCACTGGCACCTTGGCGATGCAGTTCAGTGAGTCCAGAGAGTGCACTGGCACCACTGGGGATGCAGTGCAGTGAGTCCACAGAGTACACTGGCACCACTGGTGATGCAGTGCAGTGAGTCCAGAGAGTGCACTGGCACCACTGGGGATGCTTTGCAGTGAGTCCAGAGAGTGCAGTGGCACCACTGGTGATGCAGTGCAATGAGTCCAGAGAGCCACTGGCACCACTGTGGATGCAGTGCATTTAGTCCAGTGAGTGAACTGGCACCACTGGGGATGCAGTGAACTGAGTCCAGAGAGGGCACTGGCACCACTGGGGATGCAGTGCAGTGAGTCCAGAGAGTGCACTGGCACCACTGGGGATGCAGTGCAGTGAGACCAGAGACTTCACAGGCACCACTGGGGATGCAGTGCAGTGAGTCCATACAGTGCACTGGCACCACTGGGGATGCAGTGCAGTGAGTGCAGAGAGTGCACTGGCACAAAAGGGGATGCACTGCAGTGAGTCCAGAGAGTGCACTGGCACCACTGGGGATGCAGTGCAGTGAGTCCAGAGAGTGCACTGGCACCACTGGGGATGCACTGCAGTGAGTCCAGAGAGCGCACTGGCACCACTGGGGATGCAGTGCAGTGAGTCCAGAGAGTGCACTGGCACCACTGGGGATGCAGTCCACTGAGTCCAGAGAGTACACTGGCACCACTGGGGATGCAGTGCAGTGAGTCCAGAGAGTGCACTGTCAGCACTGGGGATGCAGTGCAGTGAGTCCAGAGAGTGCACTGGCACCAACTGGAGCTGCACTGCTGTGAGTCCTGAGATTGCACTGGCACCACTGGGGATGCACTGCAGTGAGTCCAGAGACTTCACAGGCACCACTGGGGATGCAGTACAGTGAGTCCAGAGAGTGCACTGGCACCACTGGGGATTCAGTTCAGTGAGTCCAGAGAGTGAACTGGCACCACTGGGGATGTAGTGCAGTGAGTCCAGAGAGTGCACTGGTACGATTGGGGATGCACTGCAGTGAGTCCAGAGAGTGCACTGGCACCACTGGGTATGCACTGCAGTGATTCCAGAGAGTGCACTGGCACCACTGGGGATGCACTGCAGTGAGTCCAGAGAGTGCACTGGCACCACTGGGGATGCACTGCAGTGAGTCCAGGGAGTGCACTGGCACCACTTGGGATGCACTGCAGTGACTCCAGAGAGTGCACTGGCACCACTGGGGATGCACTGCAGTGAGTCCAGATGTTAGCCTAGCAACCACATAATCACCAAGTGATTATATGAAGGTGCTTTATTCAGCGCTGGAAGCCGGGGCAGGTGCCCAAATCTGGCTTCAAGTCCCGTTACTTCCCAGCCATTATTTATACATACAATATTGCGTCAGGTGTACATATTCATTACAGGTTGCAACAGCAGCCTCGCTTTTCATTCTAATTAGCTCCCCTCCCCTTTGCACATGCGTGGCGCACTCTGGTGGTCGTCCAGGTGGTCGTGCAGATGAAGTAAGGAGTCTTCCTCTCCGCTAAACTTTTCACCTTTCTTACTCGACGCATGCTCCCTCCGCTTCTTGGTTCTGCTTCAACTCATTTCATCATTTCCAGGCCCTTATCCAAGGTCAGGTTGTACCTGTTCCCTCCCAAGGTTCCCCTTCAATGATTCTTTTGATTGTTCAATGTACTCCCTAAGTATCCAGTATACATAGATTAATTGATAATGTAAGTACATTTGGCAATGCTTAATTATACTGTAGGTCCCATTACCTAAGAGACATTAGTAAAACATCCATTCGATTCTTCCCAACACTAACACAGAGACTGCACTGGCACCACTGGGGATGCACCCCGGCAAGTCCAGAGAGTGCACTGGCACCACTGGCGATGCAGTGCAGTGAGTCCAGAGAGTGCACTGGCACCTCTGGGGATGCAGTGCAGTGAGTCCAGAGAGTGCACTGGCACCACTGGGGATGCACTGCCGTGAGTCCAGAGAGTGCACTGGCACCACTGGGGATGCACTGCAGTGAGTCCAGAGAGTGCACTGGCACCACTGGGGATGCAGTGCAGTGAGTCCAGAGTGTGCACTGGCACCACGGAGGATGCAGTGCAGTGAGTCCGGAGAGTGCACTGGCACCACTGGGGATGCAGTGCAGTGAGTGCAGAGAGTGCACTGGCAACACTGGGGATGCACTGCAGTGAGTAAATAGAGTGCACTGGCACCACTGGGGATGCAGTGCAGTGAGTCCAGAGAGTGCACTGGCACCACTGGGGATGCAGTGCAGTGAGTCCAGAGAGTGCACTGGTACCACTGGGGATGCACCCCGGTGAGTCCAGAGATTGCACTGGCACCACTGGAGATGCACTGCAGTGAGTCCAGAGAGTGCACTGGCACCACTGGGGATGCAGTGCAATGAGTCCAGAGAGTGCACTGGCACCACTGGGGATGCAGTGCAGTGAGACCACAGATTGCAGTGGCACCACTGGGAATGGAGTGCAGCGAGTCCAGAGAGGGCACTGGCACCACTGGGGATGCAACGCAGTGAGTCCTGAGAGTGCACTGGCACCACTGGGGATGCACTGCAGTGAGTCCAGAGAGTGCACTGGCACCACTGGGGATGAACTCGGGTGAGTCCAGAGAGTGCACCGGCAAAACTGGGGATGCACTGCAGTGAGTCCAGAGAGTGCACTGGCACCACTGGGGATGCACCCCGGCAAGTCCAGAGAGTGCACTGGCACCACTGGGTATGCAGTGCAGTGAGTCCAGAGAGTGCACTGGCACCACTGGGGATGCAGTGCAGTGAGTCCAGAGAGTGCACTGGCACCACTGGGGATGCAGTACAGTGAGTCCAGAGAGTGCACTGGCACCACTGGGGATGCAGTGCAGTGAGTAAAGAGAGTACAGTGGCACCACTGGGGATGCAGTGCAGTGAGTTAAGAGAGTACACTGGCGCCACTGTGGATGCACTGCAGTGAGTCCAGAGAGTGCACTGGCACCACTGGTGATGCAGTGCAATGAGTCCAGAGAGCCACTGGCACCACTGGGGATGCAGTGCATTTAGTCCAGAGAGTGAACTGGCACCACTGGGGATGCAGTGCACTGAGTCCAGAGAGGGCACTGTCATCAATGGGGATGCAGTGCAGTGAGTCCAGAGAGTGCACTGGCACCACTGGGGATGCAGTGCAGTGAGACCAGAGACTTCACAGGCACCACTGGGGATGCAGTGCAGTGAGTCCAGAGAGTGCACTGGCACCACTGGGGATGCAGTGCAGTGAGTGCAGAGAGTGCACTGGCACAAAAGGTGATGCACTGCAGTGAGTCCAGAGAGTGCACTGGCACCACTGGGGATGCAGTGCAGTGACTCCAGAGAGTGCACTGGCACCACTGGGGATGCACTGCAGTGAGTCCAGAGAGTGCACTGGCACCACTGGGGATGCACCCCGGCAAGTCCAGAGAGTGCACTGGCACCACTGAGGATGCAGTGCAGTGAGTCCAGAGAGTGCACTGGCACCACTGGGGATGCACTGCAGTGAGTGCAGAGAGTGCACTGTCACCACTGGGGATGCAGTGCAGTGAGTCCAGAGAGTGCACTGGCACCACTGGGGATGCAGTGCAGTGAGTCCAGAGAGTGCACTGTCACCACTGGGGATGCAGTGCAGTGAGTCCAGAGAGTGCACTGGCACCACCGGGGATGCAGTACAGTGAGTCCAGAGAGTGCACTGGCACCACTGGGGATGCAGTGCAGTGAGTAAAGAGAGTGCACTGGCACCACTGTGGATGCAGTGCAGTGAGTCCAGAGAGTGCACTGGCACCACTGGGGGTGGACTGCAGTGAGTCCAGAGAGTGCACTGGCACCACTGGGGATGCAGTGCAGTGAGTCCAGAGAGTGCACTGGCACCACTGGGGATGCACTGCAGTGAGTCCAGAGAGTGCACTGGCACCACGGGGGATGCACTGCAGTGAGTCCAGAGAGTGCACTGGCACCATTGGGATGCAGTGCAGTGAGTCCAGAGAGTGCACTGGCACCACTGGGGATGCAGTGCAGTGAGTCCAGAGAGTGCACTGGCACCACTGGGATGCAGTGCACTGAGTCCACAGAGTGCACTGGCACCACAGGGGATACACTGCAGTGAGTCCAGAGAGTGCACTGGCACCACTGGGGATGCAGTGCCGTGAGTGCAGAGAGTGCACTGGCACCGCTGCGGTTGCACCCCGGTGTTTTCAGAGAGTGCAGTGGCACCACTGGGGATGCAGTGCAGTGAGTCCAGAGAGTGCACTGGCACCACTGGGGATGCAGTGCAGTGAGTCCAGAGAGTGCAATGTCACCACTGGGGATGCAGTGCAGTGAGTCCAGAGAGTGCACTGGCACCACTGGGGATGCAGTGCAGTGAGTCCAGAGAGTGCACTGGTACCTTGGGGATGCAGTTCAGTGAGTCCAGAGAGTGCACTGGCACCACTGGGGATGCAGTGCAGTGAGTCCACAGAGTGCACTGGCACCACTGGTGATGCAGTGCAGTGAGTCCAGAGAGTGCACTGGCACCACTGGGGATGCAGTGCAGTGAGTCCAGAGAGTGCAGTGGCACCATTGGGGATGCAGTGCAGTGAGTCCAGAGAGTGCACTGGCACCACTGGTGATGCAGTGCAGTGAGTTAAGAGAGTACACTGGCGCCACTGTGGATGCACTGCAGTGAGTCCAGAGAGTGCACTGGCACCACTGGGGATGCAGTGCAATGAGTCCAGAGAGCCACTGGCACCACTGGGGATGCAGTGCATTTAGTCCAGAGAGTGAACTGGCACCACTGGGGATGCAGTGCACTGAGTCCAGAGAGGGCACTGTCAGCAATGGGGATGCAGTGCAGTGAGTCCAGAGAGTGCACTGGCACCACTGGGGATGCAGTGCAGTGAGACCAGAGACTTCACAGGCACCACTGGGGATGCAGTGCAGTGAGTCCAGAGAGTGCACTGACACCACTGGGGATGCACTGCAATGAGTCCAGAGAGTGCACTGGCACCAATGGTAACGCAGAGCAGTGTGTCGAGAGAGTGCACTCGCACCACGGGTATGCAGTGCAGTGAGTCCAGAGAGTGCACTAGCACCACTGGGGATGCACTGCAGTGAGTCCAGAGTGTGCACTGGCACCACTGGGGATGCAGTGCAGTGAGTCCAGAGAGTCCACTGGCACCTCTGGGGATGCAGTGCAGTGAGTCCAGAGAGTGCACTGGCACCACTGGGGACGTAGTGCAGTGAGTCCACAGAGGGCACTGGCACCACAGGGGATGCAGTGTAGTGAGTCCAGAGAGTACAGTGGCACCACTGGGGATGCAGTGCAGTGAGTCCAAAGAGTGCACTGGCACCTTTGGGGATGCACTGCAGTGAGTCCAGAGACTTCACAGGCACCACTGGGGATGCAGTGCAGTGAGTCCAGAGAGTGCCCTGGCACCACTGGGGATGCAGTGAGTCCAGACAGTGCACAGGCACCACTGGGGATGCAGTGCAGTGAGTCCAGAGAGTGCACTGGCACCACTGGGGATGCACCCCGGCAAGTCCAGAGAGTGCACTGGCACCACTGGGGATGCAGTGCAGTGAGTCCAGAGAGTGCACTGGCACCACTGGGGATGCAGTGCAGTGACTCCAGAGAGTGCACTGGTACCTTGGGGATGCAGTTCAGTGAGTCCAGAGAGTGCACTGGCACCACTGGGGATGCAGTGCAGTGAGTCCACAGAGTGCACTGGCACCACTGGTGATGCAGTGCAGTGAGTCCAGAGAGTGCACTGGCACCACTGGGGATGCAGTGCAGTGAGTCCAGAGAGTGCAGTGGCACCATTGGGGATGCAGTGCAGTGAGTCCAGAGAGTGCACTGGCACCACTGGTGATGCAGTGCAGTGAGTTAAGAGAGTACACTGGCGCCACTGTGGATGCACTGCAGTGAGTCCAGAGAGTGCACTGGCACCACTGGGGATGCAGTGCAATGAGTCCAGAGAGCCACTGGCACCACTGGGGATGCAGTGCATTTAGTCCAGAGAGTGAACTGGCACCACTGGGGATGCAGTGCACTGAGTCCAGAGAGGGCACTGTCAGCAATGGGGATGCAGTGCAGTGAGTCCAGAGAGTGCACTGGCACCACTGGGGATGCAGTGCAGTGAGACCAGAGACTTCACAGGCACCACTGGGGATGCAGTGCAGTGAGTCCAGAGAGTGCACTGACACCACTGGGGATGCACTGCAATGAGTCCAGAGAGTGCACTGGCACCAATGGTAACGCAGAGCAGTGTGTCGAGAGAGTGCACTCGCACCACAGGGGATGCAGTGCAGTGAGTCCAGAGAGTGCACTAGCACCACTGGGGATGCACTGCAGTGAGTCCAGAGTGTGCACTGGCACCACTGGGGATGCAGTGCAGTGAGTCCAGAGAGTCCACTGGCACCTCTGGGGATGCAGTGCAGTGAGTCCAGAGAGTGCACTGGCACCACTGGGGACGTAGTGCAGTGAGTCCACAGAGGGCACTGGCACCACAGGGGATGCAGTGTAGTGAGTCCAGAGAGTACAGTGGCACCACTGGGGATGCAGTGCAGTGAGTCCAAAGAGTGCACTGGCACCTTTGGGGATGCACTGCAGTGAGTCCAGAGACTTCACAGGCACCACTGGGGATGCAGTGCAGTGAGTCCAGAGAGTGCCCTGGCACCACTGGGGATGCAGTGAGTCCAGACAGTGCACAGGCACCACTGGGGATGCAGTGCAGTGAGTCCAGAGAGTGCACTGGCACCACTGGGGATGCACCCCGGCAAGTCCAGAGAGTGCACTGGCACCACTGGGGATGCAGTGCAGTGAGTCCAGAGAGTGCACTGGCACCACTGGGGATGCACTGCAGTGAGTGCAGAGAGTGCACTGGCACCACTGGGGATGCACTGCAGTGAGTCCAGAGAGTTCACTGGCACCACTGGGGATGCACTGCAGTGAGTGCAGAGAGTGCACTGGCACAAAAGGGGATGCACTGCAGTGAGTCCAGAGAGTGCACTGGCACCACTGGGGATGCAGTGCAGTGAGTCCAGAGAGTGCACTGGCACCACTGGGGATGCACTGCAGTGAGTCCAGAGAGTGCACTGGCACCACTGGGGATGTAGTGCACTGAGTCCACAGAGGGCACAGGCACCACTGGGGATGCAGTGTAGTGAGTCCAGAGAGTACAGTGGCACCACTGGGGATGCAGTGCAGTGAGTCCAAAGAGTGCACTGGCACCTTTGGGGATGCACTGCAGTGAGTCCAGAGACTTCACAGGCACCACTGGGGATGCAGTGCAGTGAGTCCAGAGAGTGCACTGGCACCACTGGGAATGCAGTGAGTCCAGAGAGTGCACTGGAACCACTGGAAATGCACCCCGGCAAGTCCAGAGAGTGCACTGGCACCACTGGGGATGCAGTGCAGTGAATCCAGAGAGTGCACTGGCACCACTGGGGATGCACTGCCGTGAGTGCAGAGAGTGCACTGTCACCACTGGGGATGCAGTGCAGTGAGTCCAGAGAGTGCACTGGCACCACTGGGGATGCAGTGCAGTGAGTCCAGAGAGTGCACTGGCACCACTGGGGATGCAGTACAGTGAGTCCAGAGAGTGCACTGGCACCACTGGGGATGCAGTGCAGTGAGTCCAGAGAGTGCACTGGCACCACTGTGGATGCAGTGCAGTGAGTCCAGAGAGTGCACTGGCACCACTGGGGATGGACTGCAGTGAGTCCAGAGAGTGCACTGGCACCACTGGGGATGCAGTGCAGTGATTCCAGAGAGTGCACTGGCACCACTGGGGATGCACTGCAGTGAGTCCAGAGAGTGCACTGGCACCACTGGGGATGCAGTGCAGTGAGTCCAGAGAGTGCACTGGCACCATTGGGATGCAGTGCAGTGAGTCCAGAGAGTGCACTGGCACCACTGGGGATGCACTGCAGTGAGTCCAGAGAGTGCACTGGCACCACTGGGATGCAGTGCACTGAGTCCACAGAGTGCACTGGCACCACAGGGGATACACTGCAGTGAGTCCAGAGAGTGCAGTGGCACCACTGGGGATGCAGTGCCGTGAGTCCAGAGAGTGCACTGGCACCACGGGGGATGCAGTGCAGTGAGTCCAGAGAGTGCACTGGCACCACTGGGGATGCAGTGCAGTGAGTCCAGAGAGTGCACTGGCACCTTGGCGATGCAGTTCAGTGAGTCCAGAGAGTGCACTGGCACCACTGGGGATGCAGTGCAGTGAGTCCACAGAGTACACTGGCACCACTGGTGATGCAGTGCAGTGAGTCCAGAGAGTGCACTGGCACCACTGGGGATGCTTTGCAGTGAGTCCAGAGAGTGCAGTGGCACCACTGGTGATGCAGTGCAATGAGTCCAGAGAGCCACTGGCACCACTGTGGATGCAGTGCATTTAGTCCAGTGAGTGAACTGGCACCACTGGGGATGCAGTGAACTGAGTCCAGAGAGGGCACTGGCACCACTGGGGATGCAGTGCAGTGAGTCCAGAGAGTGCACTGGCACCACTGGGGATGCAGTGCAGTGAGACCAGAGACTTCACAGGCACCACTGGGGATGCAGTGCAGTGAGTCCATACAGTGCACTGGCACCACTGGGGATGCAGTGCAGTGAGTCCAGAGAGTGCACTGGCACAAAAGGGGATGCACTGCAGTGAGTCCAGAGAGTGCACTGGCACCACTGGGGATGCAGTGCAGTGAGTCCAGAGAGTGCACTGGCACCACTGGGGATGCACTGCAGTGAGTCCAGAGAGCGCACTGGCACCACTGGGGATGCAGTGCAGTGAGTCCAGAGAGTGCAGTGGCACCACTGGGGATGCAGTCCACTGAGTCCAGAGAGTACACTGGCACCACTGGGGATGCAGTGCAGTGAGTCCAGAGAGTGCACTGGCACCACTGGGGATGCAGTGCAGTGAGTCCAGAGAGTGCACTGGCACCAACTGGAGCTGCACTGCTGTGAGTCCTGAGATTGCACTGGCACCACTGGGGATGCACTGCAGTGAGTCCAGAGACTTCACAGGCACCACTGGGGATGCAGTACAGTGAGTCCAGAGAGTGCACTGGCACCACTGGGGATTCAGTTCAGTGAGTCCAGAGAGTGAACTGGCACCACTGGGGATGTAGTGCAGTGAGTCCAGAGAGTGCACTGGCACCTCTGGGGATGCACCCCGGTGACTCCAGAGAGTGCACTGGCACCACTGGGGATGCACCCCGGCAAGTCCAGAGAGTGCACTGGCACCACTGGGGGTGCAGTGCAGTGAGTCCAGAGAGTGCACTGGCACCACTGGGGATGCACTGCAGTGAGTCCAGAGTGTGCACTGGCACCACTGGGGATGCAGTGCAGTGAGTCCAGAGAGTGCACTGGTACCACTGGGGATGCAGTGCAGTGAGTCCAGAGAGTGCACTGGTACGATTGGGGATGCACTGCAGTGAGTCCAGAGAGTGCACTGGCACCACTGGGGATGCACTGCAGTGAGTCCAGAGAGTGCACTGGCACCACTGGGGATGCACTGCAGTGAGTCCAGGGAGTGCACTGGCACCACTTGGGATGCACTGCAGTGACTCCAGAGAGTGCACTGGCACCACTGGGGATGCACTGCAGTGAGTCCAGATGTTAGCCTAGCAACCACATAATCACCAAGTGATTATATGAAGGTGCTTTATTCAGCGCTGGAAGCCGGGGCAGGTGCCCAAATCTGGCTTCAAGTCCCGTTACTTCCCAGCCGTTATTTATACATACAATATTGCGTCAGGTGTACATATTCATTACAGGTTGCAACAGCAGCCTCGCTTTTCATTCTAATTAGCTCCCCTCCCCTTTGCACATGCGTGGCGCACTCTGGTGGTCGTCCAGGTGGTCGTGCAGATGAAGTAAGGAGTCTTCCTCTCCGCTAAACTTTTCACCTTTCTTACTCGACGCATGCTCCCTCCGCTTCTTGGTTCTGCTTCAACTCATTTCATCATTTCCAGGCCCTTATCCAAGGTCAGGTTGTACCTGTTCCCTCCCAAGGTTCCCCTTCAATGATTCTTTTGATTGTTCAATGTACTCCCTAAGTATCCAGTATACATAGATTAATTGATAATGTAAGTACATTTGGCAATGCTTAATTATACTGTAGGTCCCATTACCTAAGAGACATTAGTAAAACATCCATTCGATTCTTCCCAACACTAACACAGAGACTGCACTGGCACCACTGGGGATGCACCCCGGCAAGTCCAGAGAGTGCACTGGCACCACTGGCGATGCAGTGCAGTGAGTCCAGAGAGTGCACTGGCACCTCTGGGGATGCAGTGCAGTGAGTCCAGAGAGTGCACTGGCACCACTGGGGATGCACTGCCGTGAGTCCAGAGAGTGCACTGGCACCACTGGGGATGCACTGCAGTGAGTCCAGAGAGTGCACTGGCACCACTGGGGATGCAGTGCAGTGAGTCCAGAGTGTGCACTGGCACCACGGAGGATGCAGTGCAGTGAGTCCGGAGAGTGCACTGGCACCACTGGGGATGCAGTGCAGTGAGTGCAGAGAGTGCACTGGCAACACTGGGGATGCACTGCAGTGAGTAAATAGAGTGCACTGGCACCACTGGGGATGAAGTGCAGTGAGTCCAGAGAGTGCACTGGCACCACAGGGGATGCAGTGCAGTGAGTCCAGAGAGTGCACTGGTACCACTGGGGATGCACCCCGGTGAGTCCAGAGATTGCACTGGCACCACTGGAGATGCACTGCAGTGAGTCCAGAGAGTGCACTGGCACCACTGGGGATGCAGTGCAATGAGTCCAGAGAGTGCACTGGCACCACTGGGGATGCAGTGCAGTGAGACCACAGATTGCAGTGGCACCACTGGGAATGGAGTGCAGCGATTCCAGAGAGGGCACTGGCACCACTGGGGATGCAACGCAGTGAGTCCTGAGAGTGCACTGGCACCACTGGGGATGCACTGCAGTGAGTCCAGAGAGTGCACTGGCACCACTGGGGATGAACTCGGGTGAGTCCAGAGAGTGCACTGGTACCACTGGGGATGCACTCGGGTGAGTGCAGAGAGTGCACTGGCACCACAGGGGATGCAGTGCAGTGAGTCCAGAGAGTGCACTGGCACCACTGGGGATGCAACCCCGTGAGTCCAGAGAGTGCACTGGCACCACTGGGGATGCACCCCGGCAAGTCCAGAGAGTGCACTCTCTGGACTCACTGCACTGCATCCCCAGTGCACTGGCACCACTGGGGATGCACCCCGGCAAGTCCAGAGAGTGCACTCTCTGGTCTCACTGACGTGCATCCCCAGTGGTGCCATTGCACTCTCTGGACTCACTGCACTGCATCCCCAGTGGTGCCAGTGCACTCACTGGACTCACTGCAGTGCATCCCCAGTGGTGCCAGTGTACTCACTGGACTCACTGTACTGCATCACCAGTGGTGCCAGTGCACTCTCTGGACTCACTGCACTGCATCCCCAGTGGTGCCAGTGCACTCTCTGGACTCACCGCACTGCATCCCCAGTGGTGCCAGTGCACTCTCTGGAATCACTGCAGTGCATCCACTGTGGTGCCAGTGCACTCTCTGGACTAACTGCACTGCATCCCCAGTGGTGCCTGTGCACTCTCTTGAGTCACTGCACCGCATCCCCAGTGGAGCCAGTGCACTCTATGGACTAACTGCACTGCATACCCAGTGGTGCCAGTGCACTCTCTGGACTCACTGCACTGCATCCCCAGTGGTGCCAGTGCACTCTTTCGAATCACTGCACTGCATCCCCAGTGGTGCCAGTGCATTCTCTGGACTCACTGCAGTGCATCCCCATTGGTGCCAGTGCAGTCTCTGGACTCACTGCAGTGCATCCCCATTGGTGCCAGTGCACTCTCTGGACTCACTGCAGTGCATCCCCAGTGGTGCCAGTGCACTCTCTGGACTCACTGCACTGCATCCCCAGTGGTGCCAGAGCACTCTCTGGACTCACTGCAGTGCATCCCCAGTGGTGCCAGTGCACTCCCTGGACTCACTGCACTGCATCCCCAGTGGTGCCAGTGCACTCTCTGGACTCACTGCACTGCATCCCCAGTGGTGCCAGTGCACTCTCTGGACTCACTGCAGTGCATCCCCAATGGTGCCAGTGCACTCTCTGGACTCACTGCACTGCACACCAGTGCTGACAGTGCACTCTCTGGACTCACTGCACTGCATCACCAGTGGTGGCAGTGTACTCTCTGGACTCACTGCACTGCATCCCCAGTGGAGACAGTGCACTCTCTGTAGTCACTGCGCTGCATCCCCAGTGGTTCCAGGGCACTCTGTCGACTCACTGCACTGCAACTCCAGTGGTGCCAGTGCACTCTCTGGACTCACTGCACTGCATCCCCAGTGGTGACAGTGCACTCTCTGGACTCACTGCGCTGCATCCCCAGTGGTGCCAGTGCCCTCTGTGGACTCACTGCACTACATCCCCTGTGGGGCCAGTGCACTCTTTCGACTCACTGCAGTGCATCCCCACTGGTGCGAGTGCACTCTCTGGACTCACCGGGGTGCATCCCCAGTGGTGCCAGTGCACTCTCTGGACTCACCGGGGTGCATCCCCAGTGGTGCCAGTGCACTCTCTGGACTCACTGCAGTGCATCCCCAGTGGTGCCAGTGCACTCTGTGGACTCACTGCAGTGCATCCCCAGTGTTGCCAGTGCACTCTCTGGAGTCACTGCACTGCATCCCCAGTGGTGCCAGTGCACTCTCTGGAGTCACTGCACTGCATCCCCAGTGGTGCCAGTGCACTCTCTGGACTCACTGCACTGCATCCCCAGTGGTGCCAGTGCACTCTCTGGACTCACTGCAGTGCATCCCCAGTGGCGCCAGTGCACTAACTGGACTCACTGCACTGCATCCCATTGGTGCTAGTGCACTCTCTGGACTCACTGCACTGCATCCCCAGTGGTGCCACTACACTCTCTGGACTCACTGCACTGCATCCCCAGTGGTGCCAGTGCACTCTCTGGACTCACTGCAGTGCATCGCCAGTGGTGCCAGTGCACTCTCTGGACTCACTGCACTGCATCCCAATGGTGCCAGTGCACTCTCTGGCATCACTGCAGTGCATCCCCAGTGGTGCCAGTGCACTCTCTGGACTCACTGCAGTGCATCCCCAGTGGTGCCAGTGCACTCTCTGGAATCACTGCACTGCATCCCCAGTGGTGCCAGTGCACTCTCTGGACTCACTGCACTGCATCCCCAGTGGTGCCAGTGGACTCTCTGGATTCACTGCACTGCATCCCTTGTGGTGCCTTTGCACTCTCAGGACTCACTGCACTGCATCCCCAGTGGTGCCAGTGCACTCTCTGGACTCAGTGCACTGCATCCCCAGTGGTGCCAGTGCACTCTCTGAACTCAGTTCTCTGCATCCCCAATGGTGCCACTGCACTCTCTGGACTCACTGCAGTACATCCCCAGTGGTGCCAGTGCACTCTCTGGACTCACTGCACTGCATCCCCAGTGGTGCCAGTGCACTCTCTGAGCTCTTTGCAGTGCATCCCCAGTGGTGCCAGTGCACTCTCTGGACTCACTGCAGTGCATCCCCAGTGGTGCCAGTGTAGTCTCTGGACTCACAGCAGTGCATCCCCAGTGGTGCCAGTGCAACTACTGGACTCACTGCAGTGTAGCTCAGTGGTGCCAGAGCACTCTCTGGACTCACTGCACTGCATCCCCAGTGGTGCCAGTGCACTCTCTGGACTCACTGCACTGCATCCCCAGTGGTGCCAGTGCACTCTCTGGACTCACTGCACTGCATCCCCTGTGGTGCCAGTACACTCTCTGGACTCACTGCACTGCATCCCCAGTGGTGCCAGTGTACTCTCTGGACTCACTGCACTGCATCACCAGCGGTGCCAGTGCACTTTCTGGACTCACTGCACTGCATCCCCAGTGGTGCCAGTGCACTCTCTGGACTCACTGCACTGCATCCCCAGTGGTTCCATTGCACTCTCTGGACTCACTGCATTGGATCCCCAGTGGTGTCAGTGCACTCTCTGGACTCAGTGCAGTGCATCCCCAGTGGTGCCAGTGCACTCTCTGGACTCACTGCAGTGCTTCCCCACTGGTGCCAGTGCACTCTCTGGACTCACTGCACTGCATCCCCAGTGGTGCCAGTGCACTCTCTGGACTCACTGCAGTGCATCACCAGTGGTGCCAGTGCACTCTCTGGAGTCACTGCACTGCACTCCCAGTGGTGCCAGTGTAGTCTCTGGACTCACTGCACTGCATTCCCAGTGGTGCCAGTGCACTCTCTGGACTCACTGCACTGCATCCCCAGTGGTGCCAGTGCACTCCCTGGACTCACTGTACTGCATCCCCAGTGGTGCCAGTGCACTCTCTGGACTCAGTGCACTGCATCCCCAATGGTGCCAGTGCACTCTCTGTAGTCACTGCACTGCGTTCCCAGTGGTGCCAGTGCACTCTCTGGACTGACTGCAGTGTATCCCCTGTGGTGCCAGTGCACTCTGTGGACTCACTGCACTGCATCCCAGTGGTGACAGTGCACTCTCTGGACTCACTGCACTGCATCCCCAAGGTGCCAGTGCACTCTCTGGACTCAACTGCACTGCATCCCCAGTGCTGCCAGTGCACTCTCTGGACTCACTGCAGTGCATCCCCAGTGGTGCCAGTGCACTCTCTGGACTCACTGCACTGCATCCCCAGTGGTGTCACTGCACTCTCTGGACTCACTGCACTGCATCACCATTGGTGCCAGGGCACTCTCCGGACTCACTACAGTGCATCCGCAGTGGTGCCAGTGCACTCTTTCGAGTCACTGCAGTGCATCCCCAGTGGTGCCAGTGCACTCTCTGGACTCACTGCAGTGCATCCCCAGTGGTGCCAGTGCACTCTCTGCACTCACTGCACTGCATCCCCAGTGGTGACAGTGCACTCTCTGCACTCACTACACTGCATCCCCGGTGTTCCCAGAGCACTCTCTGGACTCACCGAGGTGCATCCCCAGTGGTGCCAGTGCACTCTCTGGACTCACCGCACTGCATCCCCAGTGGTGCCAGTGCACTCTCTGGAATCACTGCAGTGCATCCACTGTGGTGCCAGTGCACTCTCTGGACTAACTGCACTGCATCCCCAGTGGTGCCTGTGCACTCTCTTGAGTCACTGCACTGCATCCCCAGTGGAGCCAGTGCACTCTATGGACTAACTGCACTGCATACCCAGTGGTGCCAGTGCACTCTCTGGACTCACTGCACTGCATCCCCAGTGGTGCCAGTGCACTCTTTCGAGTCAGTGCACTGCATCCCCAGTGGTGCCAGTGCATTCTCTGGACTCACTGCAGTGCATCCCCATTGGTGCCAGTGCAGTCTCTGGACTCACTGCAGTGCATCCCCATTGGTGCCAGTGCACTCTCTGGACTCACTGCAGTGCATCCCCAGTGGTGCCAGTGCACTCTCTGGACTCACTGCACTGCATCCCCAGTGGTGCCAGAGCACTCTCTGGACTCACTGCAGTGCATCCCCAGTGGTGCCAGTGCACTCCCTGGACTCACTGCACTGCATCCCCAGTGGTGCCAGTGCACTCTCTGGAGTCACTGCACTGCATCCCCAGTGGTGCCAGTGCACTCTCTGGACTCACTGCAGTGCATCCCCAATGGTGCCAGTGCACTCTCTGGACTCACTGCACTGCACCCCAGTGCTGACAGTGCACTCTCTGGACTCACTGCACTGCATCACCAGTGGTGGCAGTGTACTCTCTGTACTCACTGCACTGCATCCCCAGTGGAGACAGTGCACTCTCTGTAGTCACTGCGCTGCATCCCCAGTGGTTCCAGGGCACTCTGTCGACTCACTGCACTGCAACTCCAGTGGTGCCAGTGCACTCTCTGGACTCACTGCACTGCATCCCCAGTGGTGACAGTGCACTCTCTGGACTCACTGCGCTGCATCCCCAGTGGTGCCAGTGCCCTCTGTGGACTCACTGCACTACATCCCCTGTGGGGCCAGTGCACTCTTTCGACTCACTGCAGTGCATCCCCACTGGTGCGAGTGCACTCTCTGGACTCACCGGGGTGCATCCCCAGTGGTGCCAGTGCACTCTCTGGACTCACCGGGGTGCATCCCCAGTGGTGCCAGTGCACTCTCTGGACTCACTGCAGTGCATCCCCAGTGGTGCCAGTGCACTCTGTGGACTCACTGCAGTGCATCCCCAGTGTTGCCAGTGCACTCTCTGGAGTCACTGCACTGCATCCCCAGTGGTGCCAGTGCACTCTCTGGAGTCACTGCACTGCATCCCCAGTGGTGCCAGTGCACTCTCTGGACTCACTGCACTGCATCCCCAGTGGTGCCAGTGCACTCTCTGGACTCACTGCAGTGCATCCCCAGTGGCGCCAGTGCACTAACTGGACTCACTGCACTGCATCCCATTGGTGCTAGTGCACTCTCTGGACTCACTGCACTGCATCCCCAGTGGTGCCACTACACTCTCTGGACTCACTGCACTGCATCCCCAGTGGTGCCAGTGCACTCTCTGGACTCACTGCAGTGCATCCCCAGTGGTGCCAGTGCACTCTCTGGACTCACTGCACTGCATCCCAATGGTGCCAGTGCACTCTCTGGACTCACTGCAGTGCATCCCCAGTGGTGCCAGTGCACTCTCTGGACTCACTGCAGTGCATCCCCAGTGGTGCCAGTGCACTCTCTGGAATCACTGCACTGCATCCCCAGTGGTGTCACTGCACTCTCTGGACTCACTGCACTGCATCCCCAGTGGTGCCAGTGGACTCTCTGGACTCACTGCACTGCATCCCTTGTGGTGCCTTTGCACTCTCAGGACTCACTGCACTGCATCCCCAGTGGTGCCAGTGCACTCTCTGGACTCAGTGCACTGCATCCCCAGTGGTGCCAGTGCACTCTCTGAACTCAGTGCACTGCATCCCCAATGGTGCCACTGCACTCTCTGGACTCACTGCAGTACATCCCCAGTGGTGCCAGTGCACTCTCTGGACTCACTGCACTGCATCCCCAGTGGTGCCAGTGCACTCTCTGAGCTCTTTGCAGTGCATCCCAAGTGGTGCCAGTGCACTCTATGGACTCACTGCACTGCATCCCCAGTGGTGCCAGTGTAGTCTCTGGACTCACAGCAGTGCATCCCCAGTGGTGCCAGTGCAACTACTGGACTCACTGCAGTGTAGCTCAGTGGTGCCAGAGCACTCTCTGGACTCACTGCACTGCATCCCCAGTGGTGCCAGTGCACTCTCTGGACTCACTGAACTGCATCCCCAGTGGTGCCAGTGCACTCTCTGGACTCACTGCACTGCATCCCCTGTGGTGCCAGTACACTCTCTGGACTCACTGCAGTGCATCCCCAGTGGTGCCAGTGTACTCTCTGGACTCACTGCACTGCATCACCAGCGGTGCCAGTGCACTTTCTGGACTCACTGCACTGCATCCCCCGTGGTGCCAGTGCACTCTCTGGACTCACTGCACTGCATCCCCAGTGGTTCCATTGCACTCTCTGGACTCACTGCATTGGATCCCCAGTGGTGTCAGTGCACTCTCTGGACTCAGTGCAGTGCATCCCCAGTGGTGCCAGTGCACTCTCTGGACTCACTGCAGTGCTTCCCCACTGGTGCCAGTGCACTCTCTGGACTCACGGCACTGCATCCCCAGTGGTGCCAGTGCACTCTCTGGACTCACTGCAGTGCATCACCAGTGGTGCCAGTGCACTCTCTGGAGTCACTGCACTGCACTCCCAGTGGTGCCAGTGTAGTCTCTGGACTCACTGCACTGCATTCCCAGTGGTGCCAGTGCACTCTCTGGACTCACTGCACTGCATCCCCAGTGGTGCCAGTGCACTCTCTGGACCCACTGCAGTGCATCCCCAGTGGTGCCAGTGCACTCTCTGGACTCAGTGCACTGCATCCCCAATGGTGCCAGTGCACTCTCTGTAGTCACTGCACTGCGTTCCCAGTGGTGCCAGTGCACTCTCTGGACTCACTGCAGTGTATCCCCTGTGGTGCCAGTGCACTCTGTGGACTCACTGCACTGCATCCCAGTGGTGACAGTGCACTCTCTGGACTCACTGCACTGCATCCCCAAGGTGCCAGTGCACTCTCTGGACTCAACTGCACTGCATCCCCAGTGCTGCCAGTGCACTCTCTGGACTCACTGCAGTGCATCCCCAGTGGTGCCAGTGCACTCTCTGGACTCACTGCACTGCATCCCCAGTGGTGTCACTGCACTCTCTGGACTCGCTGCACTGCATCACCATTGGTGCCAGGGCACTCTCCGGACTCACTACAGTGCATCCGCAGTGGTGCCAGTGCACTCTTTCGAGTCACTGCAGTGCATCCCCAGTGGTGCCAGTGCACTCTCTGGACTCACTGCAATGCATCCCCAGTGCTGCCAGTGCACTCTCTGGAATCACTGCAGTGCATCCCCAGTGGTGCCAGTGCACTCTCTGGACTCACTGCACTGCATCCCCAGTGGTGCCAGTGCACTCTCTGGACTCACTGCATTGCATCCCCAGTGGTGCCAGTGCACTATGTGGACTCACTGTACTGTATCCCCAGTGGTGCCACTGCACTCTCTGGACTCACTGCAGTGCATCCCCAGTGGTGCCAGTGCACTCTCTGCACTCACTGCACTGCATCCCCAGTGGTGCCAGTGCACTCTCTGCACTCACTGCACTGCATCCCCTGTGTTCCCAGAGCACTCTCTGGACTCACAGAGGTGCATCCCCAGTGGTGCCAGTGCACTCTCTGGACTCACTGCAGTGCATCCCCAGTGGTGCCAGTGCACTCTCTGGACTCACTGCAGTGCAGCCCCTTAGGTGCCAGTGTACTCTCTGGACTCACTGCACTGCATCCCCAGTGGTGCCAGTGCACTCTCTGGACTCACTGCAGTGCAGCCCCTTAGGTGCCAGTGTACTCTCTGGACTCACTGCACTGCATCCCCAGTGGAGCCAGTGCACTCTCTGGACTCACTGCACTGCATCCCCAGTGGTGCCAGTGCACTCTCTGGACTCACTGCACTGCATCCCCTGTGGTGCCAGTGCACTCTCATGTCTCACTGCACTGCATCCCCAGTGGTTCCAGTGCACTCTCTGGATCACTGCACTGCATCACCATTGGTGCCAGGGCACACTCCGGACTCACTGCAGTGCATCCCCAGTGGTGCCAGTGCACTCTTTCGAGTCACTGCAGTGCATCCCCAGTGGTGCCAGTGCATTCTCTGGACTCACTGCAGTGCATCCCCATTGGTGCCAGTGCAGTCTCTGGAGTCACTGCAGTGCATCCCCAGTGGTGCCAGTGCACTCTCTGGACTCACTGCACTGCATCCCCAGTGGTGCCAGTGCACTCTCTGGACTCACTGCACTGCATCCCCAGTGGTGCCAGTGTACTCTCTGGACTCAGTGCACTGCATCCCCAGTGGTGCCAGTGCACTCTCTGGACTCACTGCAGTGCATCCCCAGTGGTGCCAGTGCACTCTCTGGACTCACTGCACTGCATCCCCAGTGGTGCCAGTGCACTCTCTGGACTCACTGCAGTGCATCCCCAGTGGTGCCAGTGCACTCTCTGGAGTCACTGCACTGCATCCCCAGTGGTGCCAGTGCACTCTCTGGACTCACTGCACTGCATCCCCAGTGGTGCCAGTGCACTCTCTGGACTCACTGCAGTGCATCCCCAGTGGCGCCAGTGCACTCTCTGGACTCACTGCACTGCATCCCATTGGTGCTAGTGCACTCTCTGGACTCACTGCACTGCATCCCCAGTGGTGCCAGTGCACTCTCTGGACTCACTGCACTGCATCCCCAGTGGTGCCAGTGCACTCTCTGGACTCACTGCAGTGCTTCCGCACTGGTGCCAGTGCACTCTCTGCACTCACTGCACTGCATCAACAGTGGTGCCTCTGCACTCTCTGGAGTCACTGCACTGCATCCCCAGTGGTGCCAGTGTACTCTCTGGACTCACTGTAGTGCATCCCCAGTGGTGCCAGTGCACTCTCTGGACTCACTGCACTGCATCCCCAGTGGTGCCAGGGCACTCTCTGGACTCACTGCACTGCATCCCCTGTGGTCCCAGTGCACTCTCTGCCCTCACTGCAGTGCATTCCCAGTGGTGCCAGTGCACTCTCTGCACTCACTGCAGTGCATCCCCAGTGGTGCCAGTGCAATCTCTGGGCTCACCGGGGTGCATCCCCAGTGGTGCCAGTGCACTCTCTGGACTCACTGCACTGCATCCCCAGTGGTGCCAGTGCACTCTCTGGAGTCACAACACTGCATCCCCAGTGGAGCCAGTGCACTCTCTGCACTCACTGCACTGCATCCCCAGTGGTGCCAGTGCACTCTCTGGACTCACTGCACTGCATCCCCAGTGGTGCCAGTGCACTCTCTGGACTCACTGCACTGCATCCGCAGTGGTGCCAGTGCACTCTCTGGACTCACTGCAGTGCATCCCCAGTAGTGCCAGTGCACTCTCTGGACTCACTGCGCTGCATCCCCAGTGGTGCCAGTGCACTCTCTGGACTCACTGCACTGCATCCCCAGTGGTGCCAGTGCACTCTCTGGACTCACTGCAGTGCATCGACAGTGGTGCCAGTGCACTCTCTGGAGTCACTGCACTGCACTCCCAGTGGTGCCAGTGTAGTCTCTGGACACACTGCACTGCATTCCCAGTGGTGCCAGTGCACTCTCTGGACTCACTGCACTGCATCCCCAGTGGTGCCAGTGCACTCTCTGGACCCACTGCAGTGCATCCCCAGTGGTGCCAGTGCACTCTCTGGACTCACTGCACTCCATCCCCACTGGTGCCAGTCCACTCTCTGGACTCACTGCACTGCATCCCCAGTGGTGCCAGTGGACTCTCTGCACTCATGCACTGCATCCCCAGTGGTGCCAGTGGACTCTCTGCACTCATGCACTGCATCCCCAGTGGTGCCAGTGCACTCTCTGGACTCACTGCACTGCATCCCCAGTGGTGCCAGTGTAGTCTCTGGACTCACTGTAGTGCATCCCCAGTGGTGCCAGTGCAATCTCAGGACTCACTGCAGTGCAGCTCCAGTTGGTGCCAGTGCAGTCTCTGGACTCACTGCACTGCATTCCCAGTGGTGCCAGTGCACTCTCTGGACTCACTGCAGTGCATCCCCAGTGGTGCCAGTGCACTCTCTGGAGTCACTGCAGTGTATCCCCAGTGGTGCCAGTGCACTCTCTGGACTCACTGAACTGCATCCCCAGTGGTGCCAGAGCACTCTCTGGACTCACTGCAGTGCATCCCCAGTGCTGCCAGTGCACTCTCTGGACTCACTGCACTGCATCGCCAGTGGTGCCAGTGCACTCTCTGGACTCACTGCACTGCATCCCCAGTGGTGCCAGTGCACTCTCTGGACTCACTGCATTGCATCCCCAGTGGTGCCAGTGCACTCTCTGGACTCACTGCAGTGCATCCCCAGTGGTGCCAGTGCACTCTCTGGACTCACAGCACTGCATCCCCAGTGGTGCCAGTGCACTCTCTGTACGCACTGCAGTGCATCCCCAGTGCTGCCAGTGCACTCTCTGGACTCACTACACTGCATCCCCAGTGGTGCCAGTGCACTCTCTGGACTCACTGCACTCAATCCCCACTGGTGCCAGTCCACTCTCTGGACTCACTGCACTGCATCCCCAGTTGTGCCAGTGGACTCTCTGCACTCATGCACTGCATACCCAGTGGTGCCAGTGCACTCTTTGGACTCACTGCACTGCATGAACAGTGGTGCCAGTGCACTCTCTGGACTCACTGCACTGCATCCCCAGTGGTGCCATTGTAGTCTCTGGACTCACTGTAGTGCATCCCCAGTGGTGCCAGTGCAATCTCAGGACTCACTGCAGTGCAGCTCCAGTTGGTGCCAGTGCAGTCTCTGGACTCACTGCACTGCATCCCCAGTGGTGCCAGTGCACTCTCTGGACTCACTGCAGTGCATCCCCAGTGGTGCCAGTGCACTCTCTGGAGTCACTGCAGTGTATCCCCAGTGGTGCCAGTGCACTCTCTGGACTCACTGAACTGCATCCCCAGTGGTGCCAGAGCACTCTCTGGACTCACTGCATTGCATCCCCAGTGCTGCCAGTGCACTCTCTGGACTCACTGCACTGCATCGCCAGTGGTGCCAGTGCACTCTCTGGACTCACTGCACTGCATCCCCAGTGGTGCCAGTGCACTGTCTGGACTCACTGCATTGCATCCCCAGTGGTGCCAGTGCACTCTCTGGACTCACTGCAGTGCATCCCCAGTGGTGCCAGTGCACTCTCTGGACTCACAGCACTGCATCCCCAGTGGTGCCACTGCACTCTCTGGACTCACTGCACTGCATCACCATTGGTGCCAGGGCACTCTCCGGACTCACTGCAGTGCATCCGCAGTGGTGCCAGTGCACTCTTTCGAGTCACTGCACTGCATCCCCAGTGGTGCCAGTGCACTCTCTGGACTCACTGCAGTGCATCCCCAGTGGTGCCAGTGCACTCTCTGGACTCACTGCAGTGCATCCCCAGTGGTGCCAGTACACTCTCTAGAGTCACAGCACTGCATCCCCAGTGGTGCCTCTGCACTCTCTGGACTCACTGCACTGCATCCCCAGTGGTGCCAGTGCACTCTCTGGACTCACTGCAGTGCATCCCCAGTGGTGCCAGTGCACTCTCTGGACTCACTGCACTGCATCCCCAGTGGTGCCAGTGCACTCTCTGGACTCACTGCAGTGCATCCCCAGTGGTGCCAGTGCACTCTCTGGAGTCACTGCACTGCATCCCCAGTGGTGCCAGTGCACTCTCTGGACTCACTGCACTGCATCCCCGGTGGTGCCAGTGCACTCTCTGCCCTCACTGCAGTGCATCCCCAGTGGTGCCAGTGCACTCTCTGCACTCACTGCAGTGCATCCCCAGTGGTGCCAGTGCAATCTCTGGGCTCACCGGGGTGCATCCCCAGTGGTGCCAGTGCACTCTCTGGACTCAACTGCACTGCATCCCCAGTGGTGCCAGTGCACTCTCTGGACTCACTGCACTGCATCCCCAGTGGTGCCAGGGCACTCTCTGGACTCACTGCACTGCATCCCCAGTGGTGCCAGTGCACTCTCTGGACTCACTGCACTGCAACCCCAGTGGTGCCAGTGCACTCTCTGGACTCACTGCAGTGCACCCCCACTGGTGCCAGTGCACTCTCTGGACTCACTGCACTGCATCCCCAGTGGTGACAGTGCACTCTCTGGACTCACTGCACTGCATCCCCAAGGTGCCAGTGCACTCTCTGGACTCAACTGCACTGCATCCCCAGTGCTGCCAGTGCACTCTCTGGACTCACTGCAGTGCATCCCCAGTGGTGCCAGTGCACTCTCTGGACTCAGTGCACTGCATCCCCAATGGTGCCAGTGCACTCTCTGTAGTCACTGCACTGCGTCCCCAGTGGTGCCAGTGCACTCTCTGGACTCACTGCAGTGTATCCCCTGTGGTGCCAGTGCACTCTGTGGACTCACTGCACTGCATCCCAGTGGTGACAGTGCACTCTCTGGACTCACTGCACTGCATCCCCAAGGTGCCAGTGCACTCTCTGGACTCAACTGCACTGCATCCCCAGTGCTGCCAGTGCACTCTCTGGACTCACTGCAGTGCATCCCCAGTGGTGCCAGTGCACTCTCTGGACTCACTGCAGTGCATCCCCAGTGGTGTCACTGCACTCTCTGGACTCACTGCACTGCATCACCATTGGTGCCAGGGCACTCTCCGGACTCACTACAGTGCATCCGCAGTGGTGCCAGTGCACTCTTTCGAGTCACTGCAGTGCATCCCCAGTGGTGCCAGTGCACTCTCTGGACTCACTGCAGTGCATCCCCAGTGCTGCCAGTGCACTCTCTGGAATCACTGCAGTGCATCCCCAGTGGTGCCAGTGCACTCTCTGGACTCACTGCACTGCATCCCCAGTGGTGCCAGTGCACTCTCTGGACTCACTGCATTGCATCCCCAGTGGTGCCAGTGCACTCTCTGGACTCACTGCACTGCATCCCCAGTGGTGCCACTGCACTCTCTGGACTCACTGCAGTGCATCCCCAGTGGTGCCAGTGCACTCTGTGCACTCACTGCACTGCATCCCCAGTGGTGCCAGTGCACTCTCTGCACTCACTGCACTGCATCCCCTGTGTTCCCAGAGCACTCTCTGGACTCACAGAGGTGCATCCCCAGTGGTGCCAGTGCACTCTCTGGACTCACCGCACTGCATCCCCAGTGGTGCCAGTGCACTCTCTGGACTCACTGCAGTGCAGCCCCTGAGGTGCCAGTGTACTCTCCGGACTCACTGCAGTGCATCCCCAGTGGTGCCAGTGCACTCTTTCGAGTCACTGCACTGCATCCCCAGTGGTGCCAGTGCATTCTCTGGACTCACTGCAGTGCATCCCCAGTGGTGCCAGTGCACTCTCTGGACTCACTGCAGTGCATCCCCAGTGGTGCCAGTGCACTCTCTGGACTCACTGCAGTGCATCCCCAGTGGTGCCAGTGCACTCTCTGGAGTCACAGCACTGCATCCCAAGTGGTGCCTCTGCACTCTCTGGACTCACTGCACTGCATCCCCAGTGGTGCCAGTGCACTCTCTGGACTCACTGCAGTGCATCCCCAGTGGTGCCAGTGCACTCTCTGGACTCACTGCAGTGCATCCCAAGTGGTGCCAGTGCACTCTCTGGACTGACTGCACTGCATCCCCAGTGGTGCCAGTGCACTCTCCGGAATCACTGCAGTGCATCCCCAGTGGTGCCAGTGCACTCTCTGGACTCACTGCACTGCATCCACAGTGGTGCCAGTGCACTCTCTGGACTCACTGCATTGCATCCCCAGTGGTGCCAGTGCACTCTCTGGAGTCACTGCAGTGCATCCGCAGTGGTGCCAGTGCACTCTCTGGACTCACTGCAGTACATCCACAGTGGTGCCAGTGCACTCTCTGCCCTCACTGCAGTGCATCCCCAGTGGTGCCAGTGCACTCTCTGCACTCACTGCAGTGCATCCCCAGTGGTGCCAGTGCAATCTCTGGGCTCACCGGGGTGCATCCCCAGTGGTGCCAGTGCACTCTCTGGACTCACTGCACTGCATCCCCAGTGGTGCCAGTGCACTCTCTGGACTCACTGCACTGCATCCCCAGTGGTGCCAGGGCACTCTCTGCACTCACTGCACTGCATCCCCAGTGGTGCCACTGCACTCTCTGGACTCACTGCACTGCAACCCCAGTGGTGCCAGTACACTCTCTGGACTCACTGCAGTGCACCCCCACTGGTGCCAGTGCACTCTCTGGACTCACTGCACTGCATCCCCAGTGGTGCCAGTGAACTCTCTGGACTCACTGCACTGCATCCCCAAGGTGCCAGTGCACTCTCTGGACTCAACTGCACTGCATCCCCAGTGCTGCCAGTGCACTCTCTGGACTCACTGCAGTGCATCCCCACTGGTGCCAGTGCACTCTCTGGACTCAGTGCACTGCATCCCCAATGGTGCCAGTGCACTCTCTGTAGTCACTGCACTGCGTCCCCAGTGGTGCCAGTGCACTCTCTGGACTCACTGCAGTGTATCCCCTGTGGTGCCAGTGCACTCTGTGGACTCACTGCACTGCATCCCAGTGGTGACAGTGCACTCTCTGGACTCACTGCACTGCATCCCCAAGGTGCCAGTGCACTCTCTGGACTCAACTGCACTGCATCCCCAGTGCTGCCAGTGCACTCTCTGGACTCACTGCAGTGCATCCCCAGTGGTGCCAGTGCACTCTCTGGACTCACTGCAGTGCATCCCCAGTGGTGTCACTGCACTCTCTGGACTCACTGCACTGCATCACCATTGGTGCCAGGGCACTCTCCGGACTCACTACAGTGCATCCGCAGTGGTGCCAGTGCACTCTTTCGAGTCACTGCAGTGCATCCCCAGTGGTGCCAGTGCACTCTCTGGACTCACTGCAGTGCATCCCCAGTGCTGCCAGTGCACTCTCTGGAATCACTGCAGTGCATCCCCAGTGGTGCCAGTGCACTCTCTGGACTCACTGCACTGCATCCCCAGTGGTGCCAGTGCACTCTCTGGACTCACTGCATTGCATCCCCAGTGGTGCCAGTGCACTCTCTGGACTCACTGCACTGCATCCCCAGTGGTGCCACTGCACTCTCTGGACTCACTGCAGTGCATCCCCAGTGGTGCCAGTGCACTCTCTGCACTCACTGCACTGCATCCCCAGTGGTGCCAGTGCACTCTCTGCACTCACTGCACTGCATCCCCTGTGTTCCCAGAGCACTCTCTGGACTCACAGAGGTGCATCCCCAGTGGTGCCACTGCACTCTCTGGACTCAACGCACTGCATCCCCAGTGGTGCCAGTGCACTCTCTGGACTCACTGCAGTGCAGCCCCTGAGGTGCCAGTGTACTCTCTGGACTCACTGCACTGCATCCCCAGTGGTGCCAGTGCACTCTCTGGAATCACTGCAGTGCATCCCCTGTGGTGCCATTGCACTCTCTGGACTCACTGCACTGCATCCCCAGTGGTGCCTGTGCACTCTCTTGAGTCACTGCACTGCATCCCCAGTGGAGCCAGTGCACTCTATGGACTAACTGCACTGCATCCCCAGTGGTGCCAGTGCACTCTCTGGACTCACTGCACTGCATCCCCTGTGGTGCCAGTGCACTCTCTTGTCTCACTGCACTGCATCCCCAGTGGTTCCAGTGCACTCTCTGGATCACTGCACTGCATCACCATTGGTGCCAGGGCACTCTCCGGACTCACTGCAGTGCATCCCCAGTGGTGCCAGTGCACTCTTTCGAGTCACTGCACTGCATCCCCAGTGGTGCCAGTGCATTCTCTGGACTCACTGCAGTGCATCCCCAGTGGTGCCAGTGCACTCTCTGGACTCACTGCACTGCATCCCCAGTGCTGACAGTGCACTCTCTGGACTCACTGCAGTGCATCCCCAGTGGTGCCAGTGCACTCTCTGGACTCACTGCACTGCATCCCCAGTGGTGCCAGTGCACTCTCTGGACTCACTGCAGTGCATCCCCAGTGTTGCCAGTGCACTCTCTGGAGTCACTGCACTGCATCCCCAGTGGTGCCAGTGCACTCTCTGGACTCACTGCACTGCATCCCCAGTGGTGCCAGTGCACTCTCTGGACTCACTGCAGTGCATCCCCAGTGGCGCCAGTGCACTCTCTGGACTCACTGCACTGCATCCCATTGGTGCTAGTGCACTCTCTGGACTCACTGCACTGCATCCCCAGTGGTGCCAGTGCACTCTCTGGACTCACTGCACTGCATCCCCAGTTGTGCCAGTGCACTCTCTGGACTCACTGCAGTGCATCCCCAGTGGTGCCAGTGCACTCTCTGGACTCACTGCAGTGCTTCCGCACTGGTGCCAGTGCACTCTCTGCACTCACTGCACTGCATCCTCAGTGGTGCCTCTGCACTCTCTGGAGTCACTGCACTGCATCCCCAGTGCTGCCAGTGTACTCTCTGGACTCACTGTAGTGCATCCCCAGTGGTGCCAGTGCACTCTCTGGACTCACTGCACTGCATCCCCAGTGGTGCCAGGGCACTCTCTGGACTCACTGCACTGCATCCCCAGTGGTGCCAGTGCACTCTCTGCCCTCACTGCAGTGCATCCCCAGTGGTGCCAGTGCACTCTCTGCCCTCACTGCAGTGCATCCCCAGTGGTGCCAGTGCAATCTCTGGGCTCACCGGGGTGCATCCCCAGTGGTGCCAGTGCACTCTCTGGACTCACTGCACTGCATCCCCAGTGGTGACAGTGTATTCTCTGGACTCACTGCACTGCATCCCCAGTGGTGCCAGTGCACTCTCTGGACTCACTGCACTGCATCCCCAGTGGTGCCAGTGCACTCTCTGGACTCACTGCACTGCATCCCCAGTGGTGCCAGTGCACTCTCTGGACTCACTGCACTGCATCCGCAGTGGTGCCAGTGCACTCTCTGGACTCACTGCACTGCATCCCCAGTAGTGCCAGTGCACTCTCTGGACTCACTGCGCTGCATCCCCAGTGGTGCCAGGGCACTCTCCGGAATCACAGCAGTGCATCCGCAGTGGTGCCAGTGCACTCTTTCGAGTCACTGCAGTGCATCCCCAGTGGTGCCAGTGCACTCTCTGGACTCACTGCAGTGCATCCCCAGTGGTGCCAGTGCACTCTCTGGACTCACTGCAGTGCATCACCAGTGCTGCCAGTGCACTCTCTGGACTCACTGCACTGCATCCCCAGTGGTGCCAGTGCACTCTCTGGACTCACTGCACTCCATCCCCACTGGTGCCAGTCCACTCTCTGGACTCACTGCACTGCATCCCCAGTGGTACCAGTGGACTCTCTGCACTCATGCACTGCATCCCCAGTGGTGCCAGTGCACTCTCTGGACTCACTGCACTGCAACCCCAGTGGTGCCAGTGCACTCTCTGGACTCACTGCAGTGCACCCCCACTGGTGCCAGTGCACTCTCTGGACTCACTGCACTGCATCCCCAGTGGTGACAGTGCACTCTCTGGACTCACTGCACTGCATCCCCAAGGTGCCAGTGCACTCTCTGGACTCAACTGCACTGCATCCCCAGTGCTGCCAGTGCACTCTCTGGACTCACTGCAGTGCATCCCCAGTGGTGCCAGTGCACTCTCTGGACTCAGTGCACTGCATCCCCAATGGTGCCAGTGCACTCTCTGTAGTCACTGCACTGCGTCCCCAGTGGTGCCAGTGCACTCTCTGGACTCACTGCAGTGTATCCCCTGTGGTGCCAGTGCACTCTGTGGACTCACTGCACTGCATCCCAGTGGTGACAGTGCACTCTCTGGACTCACTGCACTGCATCCCCAAGGTGCCAGTGTACTCTCTGGACTCAACTGCACTGCATCCCCAGTGCTGCCAGTGCACTCTCTGGACTGACTGCAGTGCATCCCCAGTGGTGCCAGTGCACTCTCTGGACTCACTGCAGTGCATCCCCAGTGGTGTCACTGCACTCTCTGGACTCACTGCACTGCATCACCATTGGTGCCAGGGCACTCTCCGGACTCACTACAGTGCATCCGCAGTGGTGCCAGTGCACTCTTTCGAGTCACTGCAGTGCATCCCCAGTGGTGCCAGTGCACTCTCTGGACTCACTGCAGTGCATCCCCAGTGCTGCCAGTGCACTCTCTGGAATCACTGCAGTGCATCCCCAGTGGTGCCAGTGCACTCTCTGGACTCACTGCACTGCATCCCCAGTGGTGCCAGTGCACTCTCTGGACTCACTGCATTGCATCCCCAGTGGTGCCAGTGCACTCTCTGGACTCACTGCACTGCATCCCCAGTGGTGCCACTGCACTCTCTGGACTCACTGCAGTGCATCCCCAGTGGTGCCAGTGCACTCTGTGCACTCACTGCACTGCATCCCCAGTGGTGCCAGTGCACTCTCTGCACTCACTGCACTGCATCCCCTGTGTTCCCAGAGCACTCTCTGGACTCACAGAGGTGCATCCCCAGTGGTGCCAGTGCACTCTCTGGACTCACCGCACTGCATCCCCAGTGGTGCCAGTGCACTCTCTGGACTCACTGCAGTGCAGCCCCTGAGGTGCCAGTGTACTCTCCGGACTCACTGCAGTGCATCCCCAGTGGTGCCAGTGCACTCTTTCGAGTCACTGCACTGCATCCCCAGTGGTGCCAGTGCATTCTCTGGACTCACTGCAGTGCATCCCCAGTGGTGCCAGTGCACTCTCTGGACTCACTGCAGTGCATCCCCAGTGGTGCCAGTGCACTCTCTGGACTCACTGCAGTGCATCCCCAGTGGTGCCAGTGCACTCTCTGGAGTCACAGCACTGCATCCCAAGTGGTGCCTCTGCACTCTCTGGACTCACTGCACTGCATCCCCAGTGGTGCCAGTGCACTCTCTGGACTCACTGCAGTGCATCCCCAGTGGTGCCAGTGCACTCTCTGGACTCACTGCAGTGCATCCCAAGTGGTGCCAGTGCACTCTCTGGACTGACTGCACTGCATCCCCAGTGGTGCCAGTGCACTCTCCGGAATCACTGCAGTGCATCCCCAGTGGTGCCAGTGCACTCTCTGGACTCACTGCACTGCATCCACAGTGGTGCCAGTGCACTCTCTGGACTCACTGCATTGCATCCCCAGTGGTGCCAGTGCACTCTCTGGAGTCACTGCAGTGCATCCGCAGTGGTGCCAGTGCACTCTCTGGACTCACTGCAGTACATCCACAGTGGTGCCAGTGCACTCTCTGCCCTCACTGCAGTGCATCCCCAGTGGTGCCAGTGCACTCTCTGCACTCACTGCAGTGCATCCCCAGTGGTGCCAGTGCAATCTCTGGGCTCACCGGGGTGCATCCCCAGTGGTGCCAGTGCACTCTCTGGACTCACTGCACTGCATCCCCAGTGGTGCCAGTGCACTCTCTGGACTCACTGCACTGCATCCCCAGTGGTGCCAGGGCACTCTCTGCACTCACTGCACTGCATCCCCAGTGGTGCCAGTGCACTCTCTGGACTCACTGCACTGCAACCCCAGTGGTGCCAGTGCACTCTCTGGACTCACTGCAGTGCACCCCCACTGGTGCCAGTGCACTCTCTGGACTCACTGCACTGCATCCCCAGTGGTGCCAGTGAACTCTCTGGACTCACTGCACTGCATCCCCAAGGTGCCAGTGCACTCTCTGGACTCAACTGCACTGCATCCCCAGTGCTGCCAGTGCACTCTCTGGACTCACTGCAGTGCATCCCCACTGGTGCCAGTGCACTCTCTGGACTCAGTGCACTGCACCCCCAATGGTGCCAGTGCACTCTCTGTAGTCACTGCACTGCGTCCCCAGTGGTGCCAGTGCACTCTCTGGACTCACTGCAGTGTATCCCCTGTGGTGCCAGTGCACTCTGTGGACTCACTGCACTGCATCCCAGTGGTGACAGTGCACTCTCTGGACTCACTGCACTGCATCCCCAAGGTGCCAGTGCACTCTCTGGACTCAACTGCACTGCATCCCCAGTGCTGCCAGTGCACTCTCTGGACTCACTGCAGTGCATCCCCAGTGGTGCCAGTGCACTCTCTGGACTCACTGCAGTGCATCCCCAGTGGTGTCACTGCACTCTCTGGACTCACTGCACTGCATCACCATTGGTGCCAGGGCACTCTCCGGACTCACTACAGTGCATCCGCAGTGGTGCCAGTGCACTCTTTCGAGTCACTGCAGTGCATCCCCAGTGGTGCCAGTGCACTCTCTGGACTCACTGCAGTGCATCCCCAGTGCTGCCAGTGCACTCTCTGGAATCACTGCAGTGCATCCCCAGTGGTGCCAGTGCACTCTCTGGACTCACTGCACTGCATCCCCAGTGGTGCCAGTGCACTCTCTGGACTCACTGCATTGCATCCCCAGTGGTGCCAGTGCACTCTCTGGACTCACTGCACTGCATCCCCAGTGGTGCCACTGCACTCTCTGGACTCACTGCAGTGCATCCCCAGTGGTGCCAGTGCACTCTCTGCACTCACTGCACTGCATCCCCAGTGGTGCCAGTGCACTCTCTGCACTCACTGCACTGCATCCCCTGTGTTCCCAGAGCACTCTCTGGACTCACAGAGGTGCATCCCCAGTGGTGCCACTGCACTCTCTGGACTCACCGCACTGCATCCCCAGTGGTGCCAGTGCACTCTCTGGACTCACTGCAGTGCAGCCCCTGAGGTGCCAGTGTACTCTCTGGACTCACTGCACTGCATCCCCAGTGGTGCCAGTGCACTCTCTGGAATCACTGCAGTGCATCCCCTGTGGTGCCATTGCACTCTCTGGACTCACTGCACTGCATCCCCAGTGGTGCCTGTGCACTCTCTTGAGTCACTGCACTGCATCCCCAGTGGAGCCAGTGCACTCTATGGACTAACTGCACTGCATCCCCAGTGGTGCCAGTGCACTCTCTGGACTCACTGCACTGCATCCCCTGTGGTGCCAGTGCACTCTCTTGTCTCACTGCACTGCATCCCCAGTGGTTCCAGTGCACTCTCTGGATCACTGCACTGCATCACCATTGGTGCCAGGGCACTCTCCGGACTCACTGCAGTGCATCCCCAGTGGTGCCAGTGCACTCTTTCGAGTCACTGCACTGCATCCCCAGTGGTGCCAGTGCATTCTCTGGACTCACTGCAGTGCATCCCCAGTGGTGCCAGTGCACTCTCTGGACTCACTGCACTGCATCCCCAGTGCTGACAGTGCACTCTCTGGACTCACTGCAGTGCATCCCCAGTGGTGCCAGTGCACTCTCTGGACTCACTGCACTGCATCCCCAGTGGTGCCAGTGCACTCTCTGGACTCACTGCAGTGCATCCCCAGTGTTGCCAGTGCACTCTCTGGAGTCACTGCACTGCATCCCCAGTGGTGCCAGTGCACTCTCTGGACTCACTGCACTGCATCCCCAGTGGTGCCAGTGCACTCTCTGGACTCACTGCAGTGCATCCCCAGTGGCGCCAGTGCACTCTCTGGACTCACTGCACTGCATCCCATTGGTGCTAGTGCACTCTCTGGACTCACTGCACTGCATCCCCAGTGGTGCCAGTGCACTCTCTGGACTCACTGCACTGCATCCCCAGTTGTGCCAGTGCACTCTCTGGACTCACTGCAGTGCATCCCCAGTGGTGCCAGTGCACTCTCTGGACTCACTGCAGTGCTTCCGCACTGGTGCCAGTGCACTCTCTGCACTCACTGCACTGCATCCTCAGTGGTGCCTCTGCACTCTCTGGAGTCACTGCACTGCATCCCCAGTGCTGCCAGTGTACTCTCTGGACTCACTGTAGTGCATCCCCAGTGGTGCCAGTGCACTCTCTGGACTCACTGCACTGCATCCCCAGTGGTGCCAGGGCACTCTCTGGACTCACTGCACTGCATCCCCAGTGGTGCCAGTGCACTCTCTGCCCTCACTGCAGTGCATCCCCAGTGGTGCCAGTGCACTCTCTGCACTCACTGCAGTGCATCCCCAGTGGTGCCAGTGCAATCTCTGGGCTCACCGGGGTGCATCCCCAGTGGTGCCAGTGCACTCTCTGGACTCACTGCACTGCATCCCCAGTGGTGACAGTGTATTCTCTGGACTCACTGCACTGCATCCCCAGTGGTGCCAGTGCACTCTCTGCACTCACTGCACTGCATCCCCAGTGGTGCCAGTGCACTCTCTGGACTCACTGCACTGCATCCCCAGTGGTGCCAGTGCACTCTCTGGACTCACTGCACTGCATCCGCAGTGGTGCCAGTGCACTCTCTGGACTCACTGAACTGCATCCCCAGTGGTGCCAGAGCACTCTCTGGACTCACTGCAGTGCATCCCCAGTGCTGCCAGTGCACTCTCTGGACTCACTGCACTGCATCGCCAGTGGTACCAGTGCACTCTCTGGACTCACTGCACTGCATCCCCAGTGGTGCCAGTGCACTCTCTGGACTCACTGCATTGCATCCCCAGTGGTGCCAGTGCACTCTCTGGACTCACTGCAGTGCATCCCCAGTGGTGCCAGTGCACTCTCTGGACTCACAGCACTGCATCCCCAGTGGTGCCAGTGCACTCTCTGGAGTCACAGCACTGCATCCCCAGTGGTGCCAGTACACTCTCTGGACTCACTGCACTGCATCACCATTGGTGCCAGGGCACTCTCCGGACTCACTGCAGTGCATCCGCAGTGGTGCCAGTGCACTCTTTCGAGTCCCTGCAGTGCATCCCCAGTGGTGCCAGTGCACTCTCAGGACTCACTGCAGTGCATCCCCAGTGGTGCCAGTGCACTCTCTGGACTCACTGCAGTGCATCCCCAGTGGTGCCAGTGCACTCTCTGGACTCACTGCACTGCATCCCCAGTGGTGCCAGTGCACTCTCTGGACTCACTGCAGTGCATCCCAAGTGGTGCCAGTGCACTCTCTGGACTCACTGCACTGCATCCCCAGTGGTGCCAGTGCACTCTCCGGAATCACTGCAGTGCATCCCCAGTGGTGCCAGTGCACTCTCTGGAGTCACTGCACTGCATCCACAGTGGTGCCAGTGCACTCTCTGGACTCACTGCATTGCATCCCCGGTGGTGCCAGTGCACTCTCTGGAGTCACTGCACTGCATCCCCAGTGGTGCCAGTGCACTCTCTGGACTCACTGCAGTGCATCCCCAGTGGTGCCAGTGCACTCTCTGCCCTCACTGCAGTGCATCCCCAGTGGTGCCAGTGCACTCTCTGGACTCACTGCAGTGCATCCCCAGTGGTGCCAGTGCACTCTCTGGACTCACTGCAGTGCATCCCCAGTGGTGTCACTGCACTCTCTGGACTCACTGCACTGCATCACCATTGGTGCCAGGGCACTCTCCGGACTCACTACAGTGCATCCGCAGTGGTGCCAGTGCACTCTTTCGAGTCACTGCAGTGCATCCCCAGTGGTGCCAGTGCACTCTCTGGACTCACTGCAGTGCATCCCCAGTGCTGCCAGTGCACTCTCTGGAATCACTGCAGTGCATCCCCAGTGGTGCCAGTGCACTCTCTGGACTCACTGCACTGCATCTCCAGTGGTGCCAGTGCACTCTCTGGACTCACTGCACTGCATCCCCAGTGGTGCCAGTGCACTCTCTGGAGTCACTGCAGTGCATCCCCAGTGGTGCCAGTGCACTCTCTGGACTCACTGCACTGCATCCCCAGTGGTGCCAGTGCACTCTCTGCACTCACTGCAGTGCATCCCCAGTGGTGCCAGTGCACTCTCTGCACTCACTGCACTGCATCCCCTGTGTTCCCAGAGCACTCTCTGGACTCACAGAGGTGCATCCCCAGTGGTGCCAGTGCACTCTCTGGACTCACCGCACTGCATCCCCAGTGGTGCCAGTGCACTCTCTGGACTCGCTGCAGTGCAGCCCCTGAGGTGCCAGTGTACTCTCTGGACTCACTGCACTGCATCCCCAGTGGTGCCAGTCCACTCTCTGGAATCACTGCAGTGCATCCCCTGTGGTGCCATTGCACTCTCTGGACTCACTGCACTGCATCACCATTGGTGCCAGTGCACTCTCCGGACTCACTGCAGTGCATCCGCAGTGGTGCCAGTGCACTCTTTTGAGTCACTGCAGTGCATCCCCAGTGGTGCCAGTGCACTCTCTGGATTCACTGCAGTGCATCCCCAGTGGTGCCAGTGCACTCTCTGCACTCACTGCACTGCATCACCAGTGGTGCCAGTGCACTCTCTGGACTCACTGCAGTGCATCCCCAGTGGTGCCAGTGCACTCTCTGGACTCACTGCACTGCATCCCCAGTGGTGCCAGTGCACTCTCTGGAGTCGCAGCACTGCATCAACAGTGGTGCCTCTGCACTCTCTGGAGTCACTGCACTGCATCAACAGTGCTGCCAGTGCACTCCCTGGACTCACTGCAGTGCTTCCCCAGTGTTGCCAGTGCACTCTCTGGACTCACTGCAGTGCATCTCCAGTGGTGCCAGTGTACTCTCTGGACTCACTGCACTGCATCCCCAGTGGTGCCAGTGCACTCTCTGGACTCACTGCAATTCATCCCCAGTGGTGCCAGTGCACTCTCTGGACTCACTGCATTGCATCCCCAGTGGTGCCAGTGCACTCTCTGGACTCACTGCACTGCATCCCCAGTGGTGCCACTGCACTCTCTGGACTCACTGCACTGCATCACCATTGGTGCCAGGGCACTCTCCGGACTCACTGCACTGCATCCCCAGTGGTGCCAGTGCACACTTTCGAGTCACTGCACTGCATCCCCATTAGTGCCAGTGCATTCTCTGGACTCATTGCAGTGCATCCCCAGTGGTGCCAGTGCACTCTCTGGACTCACTGCAGTGCATCCCCAATGGTATCAGTGCACTCTCTGGACTCACTGCACTGCATCCCCAGTGCTGACAGTGCACTCTCTGGACTCACTGCACTGCATCACCACTGGTGGCAGTGTGCTCTCTGGACTCACTGCACTGCATCCCCAGTGGAGACAGTGCACTCTCTGTAGTCACTGCGCTGCATCCCCAGTGGTTCCAGGGCACCTTCTCGACTCACTGCACTGCAACTCCAGTGGTGCCAGTGCACTCTCTGGACTCACTGCACTGCATCCCCAGTGGTGCCAGTGCACTCTCTGGAGTCACTGCGCTGCATCCCCAGTGGTGCCAGTGCCCTCTGTGGACTCACTGCACTACATCCCCTGTGGGGCTAGTGCACTCTTTCGACTCACTGCAGTGCATCCCCAGTGGTGCAAGTGCACTCTCTGGACTCACCGGGGTGCATCCCCAGTGGTGCCAGTGCACTCTCTGGACTCACTGCACTGCATCCCCAGTGGTGCCAGTGCACTCTCTGGACTCACTGTAGTGCATCCCCAGTGGTGCCAGTGCACTCTGTGGACTCACTGCAGTGCATCCCCAGTGTTGCCAGTGCACTCTCTGGAGTCACTGCACTGCATCCCCAGTGGTGCCAGTGCACTCTCTGGACTCACTGCAGTGCATCCCCAGTTGTGCCAGTGCACTCTCTGGACTCACTGCAGTGCATCCCCAGTGGTGCCAGTGCACTCTCTGGACTCACTGCAGTGCTTCCGCACTGGTGCCAGTGCACTCTCTGCACTCACTGCACTGCATCAACAGTGGTGCCTCTGCACTCTCTGGAGTCACTGCACTGCATCCCCAGTGGTGCCCGTGCACTCTCTGGACTCACTGTAGTGCATCCCCAGTGGTGCCAGTGCACTCTCTGGACTCACTGCACTGCATCCCCAGTGGTGCCACTGCACTCTCTGGACTCACTGCAGTGCATCCCCAAGGTGCCAGTGTACTCTCTGGACTCACTGAAGTGCATCCCCTGTGGTGCCAGTGCACTCTCTGGACTCACTGCAGTGAATCCCCAGTGGTGCCAGTGCACTCTCTGTACTCACTGCACTGCATCACCTGTGGTGCCAGTGCACTCTCTGGACTCACTGCACTGCATCCCCAGTGGTGCCAGTGCACTCTCTGAACTCACCGCACTGCATCCCCAGTGGTGTCAGTGCAGTCTCTGGACTCACTGCACTGCATCCCCAGTGGTGCCAGTGCACTCTCTGGACTCACCGCATTGCATCCCCAGTGGTGCCAGTGCACTCTCTGGACTCACTGCACTGCATCTCCAGTGGTGCCAGTGCACTCTCTGGACTCACTGCACTGCATCCTCAGTGGTGCCAGTGCACTCTCTGGACTCACTGCACTGCATCCCCAGTGGTGCCAGGGCACTCTCTGGACTCACTGCACTGCATCCCCTGTGGTCCCAGTGCACTCTCTGCCCTCACTGCCGTGCATCCCAAGTGGTGCCAGTGCACTCTCTGCACTCACTGCAGTGCATCCCCAGTGGTGTCAGTGCAATCTCTGGGCTCACCGGGGTGCATCCCCAGTGGTGCCAGTGCACTCTCTGGACTCACTGCACTGCATCCCCAGTGGTGACAGTGCACTCTCTGGACTCACTGCACTGCATCCCCAGTGGTGCCAGTGCACTCTCTGCACTCACTGCACTGCATCCCCAGTGGTGCCAGTGCACTCTCTGGACTCACTGCACTGCATCCCCAGTGGTGCCAGTGCACTCTCTGGAGTCACTGCACTGCATCCCCAGTGGTTCCTGTGAAGTCTCTGGTCTCACTGCAGTGCATCTCCAGTGGTGCCAGTGCACTCTCTGCACTCACTGCACTGCATCCCCAGTGGTGCCAGTGCACTCTCCGGACTCACTGCAGTGCATCCGCAGTGGTGCCAGTGCACTCTTTCGAGTCACTGCACTGCATCCCCATTAGTGCCAGTTCATTCTCTGGACTCATTGCAGTGCATCCCCAGTGGTGCCAGTGCACTCTCTGGACTCACTGCAGTGCATCCCCAGTGGTGCCAGTGCACTCTCTGGACTCACTGCACTGCATCACATGTGGTGCCAGTGCACTCTCTGGACTCACTGCAGTGCATCCCCAGTGGTGCCAGTGCACTCTCTGAACTCACCGCACTGCATCCCCAGTGGTGTCAGTGCACTCTCTGGACTCACTGCACTGCATCCCCAGTGGTGCCAGTGCACTCTCTGGACTCACCGCATTGCATCCCCAGTGGTGCCAGTGCACTCTCTGGACTCACTGCACTGCATCTCCAGTGGTGCCAGTGCACTCTCTGGAGTCACTGCACTGCATCCTCAGTGGTGCCAGTGCACTCTCTGGACTCACAGCACTGCATCCCCAGTGGTGCCAGGGCACTCTCTGGACTCACTGCAGTGCATCCCCTGTGGTCCCAGTGCACTCTCTGCCCTCACTGCAGTGCATCCCAAGTGGTGCCAGTGCACTCTCTGCACTCACTGCAGTGCATCCCCAGTGGTGTCAGTGCAATCTCTGGGCTCACCGGGGTGCATCCCCAGTGGTGCCAGTGCACTCTCTGGACTCACTGCACTGCATCCCCAGTGGTGACAGTGCACTCTCTGGACTCACTGCACTGCATCCCCAGTGGTGCCAGTGCACTCTCTGCACTCACTGCACTGCATCCCCAGTGGTGCCAGTGCACTCTCTGGACTCACTGCACTGCATCCCCAGTGGTGCCAGTGCACTCTCTGGAGTCACTGCACTGCATCCCCAGTGGTGCCAGTGCACTCTCCGGACTCACTGCAGTGCATCAGCAGTGGTGCCAGTGCACTCTTTCGAGTCACTGCACTGCATCCCCATTAGTGCCAGTGCATTCTCTGGACTCATTGCAGTGCATCCCCAGTGGTGCCAGTGCACTCTCTGGACTCACTGCACTGCATCCTCAGTGGTGCCAGTGTACTCTCTGGACTCACTGCACTGCATCCCCAGTGCTGAAAGTGCACTCTCTGGACTCACTGCACTGTATCCCCAGTGCTGACAGTGCACTCTCTGGACTCACTGCAGTGCATCCCCAGTGGTGCCAGTGCACTCTCTGGACTCACTGCACTGCATCCCCAGTGGTGCCAGTGCACTCTCCGGACTCACTGCACTGCATCCCCAGTGGTGCCAGTGCACTCTCTGGACTCACTGCAGTGCATCCCCAGTGGTGCCAGTGCACTCTCTGCACTCACTGCACTGCATCCCCAGTGGTGACAGTGCACTCTCTGCACTCACTGCACTGCATCCCCGGTGTTCCCAGAGCACTCACTGGACTCACCGAGGTGCATCCCCAGTGGTGCCAGTGCACTCTCTGGACTCACCGCACTGCATCCCCAGTGGTGCCAGTGCACTCTCTGGAATCACTGCAGTGCATCCCCTGTGGTGCCAGTGCACTCTCTGGACTAACTGCACTGCATCCCCAGTGGTGCCTGTGCACTCTCTTGAGTCACTGCACTGCATCCCCAGTGGAGCCAGTGCACTCTATGGACTAACTGCACTGCATACCCAGTAGTGCCAGTGCACTCTCTGCACTCACTGCACTGCATCCCCAGTGGTGCCAGTGCACTCTCTGGACTCACTGCACTGCATCCCCAGTGGTTCCAGTGCACTCTCTGGATCACTGCACTGCATCACCATTGGTGCCAGGGCACTCTCCGGACTCACTGCAGTGCATCCCCAGTGGTGCCAGTGCACTCTTTCGAGTCACTGCACTGCATCCCCAGTGGTGCCAGTGCATTCTCTGGACTCACTGCAGTGCATCCCCATTGGTGCCAGTGCAGTCTCTGGACTCACTGCAGTGCATCCCCATTGGTGCCAGTGCACTCTCTGGACTCACTGCACTGCATCCCCAGTGCTGACAGTGCACTCTCTGGACTCACTGCACTGCATCCCCAGTGGTGCCAGTGCACACTCTGGACTCACTGCAGTGCATCCCCTTTTGTGCCAGTGCACTCTCTGGACTCACTGCACTGCATCCCCAGTGGTGCCAGTGCACTCTCCGGAATCACTGCACTGCATCCCCAGTGGTGCCAGTGCACTCTCTGGACTCACTGCACTGCATCCACAGTGGTGCCAGTGCACTCTCTGGACTCACTGCATTGCATCCCCAGTGGTGCCAGTGCACTCTCTGGAGTCACTGCACTGCATCCCCAGTGGTGCCAGTGCACTCTCTGGACTCACTGCACCGCATCACCAGTGGTGGCAGTGTACTCTCTGGACTCACTGCACTGCATCCCCAGTGGAGACAGTGCACTCTCTGTAGTCACTGCGCTGCATCCCCAGTGGTTCGAGGGCACTCTCTCGACTCACTGCACTGCATCCCCAGTGGTGCCAATGCCCTCTGTGGACTCACTGCACTACATCCCCTGTGGGGCCAGTGCACTCTTTCGACTCACTGCAGTGCATCCCCACTGGTGCGAGTGCACTCTCTGGACTCACCGGGGTGCATCTCCAGTGGTGCCAGTGCACTCTCTGGACTCACTGCAGTGCATCCCCAGTGGTGCCAGTGCACTCTCTGAGCTCTTTGCAGTGCATCCCCAGTGGTGCCAGTGCACTCTCTGGACTCACTGCACTGCATCCACAGTGGTGCCAGTGCACTCTCTGGACTCACTGCACTGCATCCCCAGTGGTGCCAGTGCACTCTCTGGACTCACTGCACTGCATCACCAGTGGTGGCAGTGTACTCTCTGGACTCACTGCACTGCATCCCCAGTGGAGACAGTGCACTCTCTGTAGTCACTGCGCTGCATCCCCAGTGGTTCGAGGGCACTCTCTCGACTCACTGCACTGCATCCCCAGTGGTGCCAATGCCCTCTGTGGACTCACTGCACTACATCCCCTGTGGGGCCAGTGCACTCTTTCGACTCACTGCAGTGCATCCCCACTGGTGCGAGTGCACTCTCTGGACTCACCGGGGTGCATCTCCAGTGGTGCCAGTGCACTCTCTGGACTCACTGCAGTGCATCCCCAGTGGTGCCAGTGCACTCTCTGAGCTCTTTGCAGTGCATCCCCAGTGGTGCCAGTGCACTCTCTGGACTCACTGCACTGCATCCACAGTGGTGCCAGTGCACTCTCTGGACTCACTGCACTGCATCCCCAGTGGTGCCAGTGCACTCTCTGGACTCACTGCAGTGCATCCCCAGTGGCACCAGTGCACTAACTGGACTCACTGCACTGCATCCCATTGGTGCTAGTGCACTCTCTGGACTCACTGCACTGCATCCCCAGTGGTTCCAGTGCACTCTCTGGACTCACTGCACTGCATCCCCAGTTGTGCCAGTGCACTCTCTGGACTCACTGCACTGCATCTCCAGTGGTGCCAGTGCACTCTCTGGACTCACTGCAGTGCTTCCGCACTGGTGCCAGTGCACTCTCTGCACTCACTGCACTGCATCAACAGTGGTGCCTCTGCACTCTCTGGAGTCACTGCACTGCATCCCCAGTGGTGCCAGTGCACTCTCTGGACTCACTGTAGTGCATCCCCAGTGGTGCCAGTGCACTCTCTGGACTCACTGCAGTGCATCCCCAGTGGTGCCAGTGCACTCTCTGGACTCACTGCAGTGCATCCCTTGTGGTGCCTTTGCACTCTCAGGACTCACTGCACTGCATCCCCAGTGGTGCCAGTGCACTCTCTGGACTCAGTGCACTGCATCCCCAGTGGTGCCAGTGCACTCTCTGAACTCACTGCACTGCATCCCCAATGGTGCCACTGCACTCTCTGGACTCACTGCACTGCATCCCCAGTGGTGCCAGTGCACTCTCTGGACTCACTGCACTGCATCCCCAGTGGTGGAAGTGCACTCTCTGAGCTCTTTGCAGTGCATCCCAAGTGGTGCCAGTGCACTCTCTGGACTCACTGCACTGCATCCCCAGTGGTGCCAGTGCACTCTCTGGACTCACGGCAGTGCATCCCCAGTAGTGCCAGTGCACTCTCTGGACTCACTGCACTGCATCCCCAGTGGTGCCAGTGTAGTCTCTGGACTCACAGCAGTGCATCCCCAGTGGTGCCAGTGCAACTACTGGACTCACTGCAGTGTAGCTCAGTGGTGCCAGAGCACTCTCTGGACTCACTGCACTGCATCCCCAGTGGTGCCAGTGCACTCTCTGGACTCACTGCACTGCATCCCCAGTGGTGCCAGTGCACTGTCTGGACTCACTGCAGTGTATCGCCATTGGAGCCGGTGCACTCTCTGGACTCACTAAACTGCATCCCCAGTGGTGCCAGAGAACTCTCTGGTCTCACTGCAGTGCATCCCCAGTGGTGCCAGTGCACTGTCTGGACTCACTGCATCCCCAGTGGTGCCAGGGCACTCTCTGGACTCACAGCACTGCATCCCCATTGGTGCCAGTGCACTCTCTGGACTCACTGCACTAAAACCCCAGTGGTGCCAGTGCACTCTCTGGACTCACTGCACTGCATCCCCAGTGGTGCCAGTGCACTCTCTGGACTCACCGGGGTGCATCCCCAGTGGTGCCAGTGCACTCTCTGGACTCCTTGCACTGCATCCCCTGTGGTGCCAGTACACTCTCTGGACTCACTGCAGTGCATCCCCAGTGGTGCCAGTGTACTCTCTGGACTCACTGCACTGCATCACCCGCGGTGCCAGTGCACTCTCTGGACTCACTGCAGTGCATCCCCAGTGGTGCCAGTGCACTTTCTGGACTCACTGCACTGCATCCCCAGTTGTGCCAGTGCACTCTCTGCACTCACTGCACTGCATCCCCCGTGGTGCCAGTGCACTCTCTGGACTCACTGCACTGCATCCCCAGTGCTTCCATTGCACTCTCTGGACTCACTGCATTGGATCCCCAGTGGTGTCAGTGCACTCTCTGGACTCAGTGCAGTGCATCCCCAGTGGTGCCAGTGCACTCTCTGGACTCACTGCAGTGCTTCCCCACTGGTGCCAGTGCACTCTCTGGACTCACTGCACTGCATCCCCAGTGGTGCCAGTGCACTCTCTGGACTCACTGCAGTGCATCACCAGTGGTGCCAGTGCACTCTCTGGACTCACTGCACTGCACTCCCAGTGGTGCCAGTGCACTCTCTGGACTCACTGCACTGCATCCCCAGTGGTGCCAGTGCACTCTCTGGACCCACTGCAGTGCATCCCACTGGTGCCAGTGCACTCTCTGGACTCACTGCACTGCATCCCCAATGGTGCCAGTGCACTCTCTGTAGTCACTGCACTGCGTCCCCAGTGGTGCCAGTGCACTCTCTGGACTCACTGCAGTGTATCCCCTGTGGTGCCAGTGCACTCTGTGGACTCACTGCACTGCATCCCAGTGGTGCCAGTGCACTCTCTGGACTCACTGCAGTGCATCCCCAAGGTGCCAGTGCACTCTCTGGACTCAACTGCACTGCATCCCCAGTGCTGCCAGTGCACTCTCTGGATTCACTGCAGTGCATCCCCAGTGGTGCCAGTGCACTCTCTGGACTCACTGCAGTGCATCCCTTGTGGTGCCAGTGCACTCTCTGGACTCACTGCACTGCATCTCCAGTGGTGCCAGTGCACTCTCTGGACTCACTGCATTGCATCCCCAGTGGTGCCAGTGCACTCTCTGGACTCACTGCACTGCATCCCCAGTGGTGCCACTGCACTCTCTGGACTCACTGCAGTGCATCCCCAGTGGTGCCAGTGCACTCTCTGCACTCACTGCACTGCATCCCCAGTGGTGCCAGTGCACTCTCTGCACTCACTGCACTGCATCCCCTGTGTTCCCAGAGCACTCTCTGGACTCACCGAGGTGCATCCCCAGTGGTGCCAGTGCACTCTCTGGACTCACCGCACTGCATCCCCAGTGGTGCCAGTGCACTCTCTGGACTCACTGCAGTGCAGCCCCTGAGGTGCCAGTGTACTCTCTGGACTCACTGCACTGCATCCCCAGTGGTGACAGTGCACTCTCTGGAATCACTGCAGTGCATCCCCTGTGGTGCCATTGCACTCTCTGGACTCACTGCACTGCATCCCCAGTGGTGCCTGTGCACTCTCTTGAGTCACTGCACTGCATCCCCAGTGGAGCCAGTGCACTCTATGGACTAACTGCACTGCATCCCCAGTGGTGCCAGTGCACTCTCTGGACTCACTGCACTACATCCCCTGTGGTGCCAGTGCACTCTCTTGTCTCACTGCACTGCATCCCCAGTGGTTCCAGTGCACTCTCTGGATCTCTGCACTGCATCACCATTGGTGCCAGGGCACTCTCCGGACTCACTGCAGTGCATCCGCAGTGGTGCCAGTGCACTCTTTCGAGTCACTGTACTGCATCCCCAGTGGTGCCAGTGCATTCTCTGGACTCACTGCAGTGCATCCCCATTGGTGCCAGTGCAGTCTCTGGAGTCACTGCAGTGCATCCCCAGTGGTGCCAGTGCACTCTCTGGACTCACTGCACTGCATCCCCAGTGCTGACAGTGCACTCTCTGGACTCACTGCACTGCATCCCCAGTGGTGCCAGTGTACTCTCTGGACTCAGTGCACTGCATCCACAGAGGTGCCAGTGCACTCTCTGGACTCACTGCAGTGCATCCCCAGTGGTGCCAGTGCACTCTCTGGACTCACTGCACTGCATCCCCAGTGGTGCCAGTGCACTCTCTGGACTCACTGCAGTGCATCCCCAGTGTTGCCAGTGCACTCTCTGGAGTCACTGCACTGCATCCCCAGTGGTGCCAGTGCACTCTCTGGACTCACTGCAGTGCATCCCCAGTGGTGCCAGTGCACTCTCTGGACTCACTGCAGTGCATCCCCAGTGGCGCCAGTGCACTCTCTGGACTCACTGCACTGCATCCCATTGGTGCTAGTGCACTCTCTGGACTCACTGCACTGCATCCCCAGTGGTGCCAGTGCACTCTGTGGACTCACTGCACTGCATCCCCAGTTGTGCCAGTGCACTCTCTGGACTCACTGCAGTGCTTCCGCACTGGTGCCAGTGCACTCTCTGCACTCACTGCACTGCATCAACAGTGGTGCCTCTGCACTCTCTGGAGTCACTGCACTGCATCCCCAGTGGTGCCAGTGCACTCTCTGGACTCACTGTAGTGCATCCCCAGTGGTGCCAGTGCACTCTCTGGACTCACTGCACTGCATCCCCAGTGGTGCCAGGGCACTCTCTGGACTCACTGCACTGCATCCCCTGTGGTCCCAGTGCACTCTCTGCCCTCACTGCAGTGCATCCCCAGTGGTGCCAGTGTACTCTCTGCACTCACTGCAGTGCATCCCCAGTGGTGCCAGTGCAATCTCTGGGCTCACCGGGGTGCATCCCCAATGGTGCCAGTGCACTCTCTGGACTCACTGCACTGCATCCCCAGTGGTGACAGTGCACTCTCTGGACTCACTGCACTGCATCCCCAGTGGTGCCAGTGCACTCTCTGCACTCACTGCACTGCATCCCCAGTGGTGCCAGTGCACTCTCTGGACTCACTGCACTGCATCCGCAGTGGTGCCAGTGCACTCTCTGGACTCACTGCACTGCATCCGCAGTGGTGCCAGTGCACTCTCTGGACTCACTGCAGTGCATCCCCAATAGTGCCAGTGCACTCTCTGGACTCACTGCGCTGCATCCCCAGTGGTGCCAGTGCACTCTCTGGAATCACTGCACTGCATCCCCAGTGGTGCCAGTGCACTCTCTGCACTCACTGCACTGCATCCCCAGTGGTGCCAGTGCACTCTCCGGACTCACTGCAGTGCATCCGCAGTGGTGCCAGTGCACTCTTTCGAGTCACTGCAGTGCATCCCCAGTGGTGCCAGTGCACTCTCTGGACTCACTGCACTGCATCCCCAGTGGTGCCAGTGCACTCTCTGGACTCACTGCACTCCATCCCCACTGGTGCCAGTCCACTCTCTGGACTCACTGCACTGCATCCCCAGTGGTGCCAGTGCACTCTCTGCACTCATGCACTGCATACCCAGTGATGCCAGTGCACTCTTTGGACTCACTGCACTGCATGAACAGTGGTGCCAGTGCACTCTCTGGACTCACTGCACTGCATCCCCAGTGGTGCCAGTGTAGTCTCTGGACTCACTGTAGTGCATCCCCAGTGGTGCCAGTGCAATCTCAGGACTCACTGCAGTGCAGCTCCAGTTGGTGTCAGTGCAGTCTCTGGACTCACTGCACTGCATCCCCAGTGGTGCCAGTGCACTCTCTGGACTCACTGCAGTGCATCCCCACTGGTGCCAGTGCACTCTCTGGAGTCACTGCAGTGTATCCCCAGTGGTGCCAGTGCACTCTCTGGACTCACTGAACTGCATCCCCAGTGGTGCCAGAGCACTCTCTGGACTCACTGCAGTGCATCCCCAGTACTGCCACTGCACTCTCTGGACTCACTGCACTGCATCGCCAGTGGTGCCAGTGCACTCTCTGGACTCACTGCACTGCATCCCCAGTGGTGCCAGTGCACTCTCTGGACTCACTGCATTGCATCTCCAGTGGTGCCAGTGCTCTCTCTGGACTCACTGCAGTGCATCCCCAGTGGTGCCAGTGCACTCTCTGGACTCACAGCACTGCATCCCCAGTGGTGCCAGTGCACTCTCTGGAGTCACAGCACTGCATCCCCAGTGGTGCCACTGCACTCTCTGGACTCACTGCACTGCATCACCATTGGTGCCAGGGCACTCTCCGGACTCACTGCAGTGCATCCGCAGTGGTGCCAGTGCACTCTTTCGAGTCACTGCAGTGCATCCCCAGTGGTGCCAGTGCACTCTCTGGACTCACTGCAGTGCATCCCCAGTGGTGCCAGTGCACTCTCTGGACTCACTGCACTGCATCCCCAGTGGTGCCAGTGCACTCTCTGGAGTCACAGCACTGCATCCCCAGTGGTGCCTCTGCACTCTCTGGAGTCACTGCACTGCATCCCCAGTGGTGCCAGTGCACTCTCTGGACTCACTGCAGTGCATCCCAAGTGGTGCCAGTGCACTCTCTGGACTCACTGCAGTGCATCCCAAGTGGTGCCAGTGCACTCTCTGGACTCACTGCACTGCATCCCCAGTGGTGCCAGTGCACTCTCCGGACTCACTGCACTGCATCCCCAGTGGTGCCAGTGCACTCTCCGGAATCACTGCATTGCATCCCCAGTGGTGCCAGTGCACTCTCTGGACTCACTGCACTGCATCCCCAGTGGTGCCAGTGCACTCTCTGGACTCACTGTATTGCATCCCCAGTGGTGCCAGTGCACTCTCTGGAGTCACTGCACTGCATCCCCAGTGGTGCCAGTGCACTCTCTGGACTCACTACAGTGCATCCCCAGTGGTGCCAGTGCACTCTCTGCCCTCACTGCAGTGCATCCCCACTGGTGCCAGTGCACTCTCTGCACTCACTGCAGTGCATCCCCAGTGGTGCCAGTGCAATCTCTGGGCTCACCGGGGTGCATCCCCAGTGGTGCCAGTGCACTCTCTGGACTCACTGCACTGCATCCCCAGTGGTGCCAGTGCACTCTCTGGACTCACTGCACTGCATCCCCATTGGTGCCAGTGCACTCTCTGCACTCACTGCACTGCATCCCCAGTGGTGCCAGTGCACTCTCTGGACTCACTGCACTCCATCCCCACTGGTGCCAGTCCACTCTCTGGACTCACTGCACTGCATCCCCAGTGGTGCCAGTGGACTCTCTGCACTCATGCACTGCATACCCAGTGGTGCCAGTGCACTCTTTGGACTCACTGCACTGCATGAACAGTGGTGCCAGTGCAATCTCTGGACTCACTGCACTGCATCCCCAGTGGTGCCAGTGTAGTCTCTGGACTCACTGTAGCTGCATCCCCAGTGGTGCCAGTGCAATCTCAGGACTCACTGCAGTGCAGCTCCAGTTGGTGCCAGTGCAGTCTCTGGACTCACTGCACTGCATCCCCAGTGGTGCCAGTGCACTCTCTGGAGTCACTGCACTGCATCCCCAGTGGTGCCAGTGCACTCTCTGGAGTCACTGCAGTGCATCCCCAGTGGTGCCAGTGCACTCTCTGGACTCACTGAACTGCATCCCCAGTGGTGCCAGAGCACTCTCTGGACTCACTGCAGTGCATCCCCAGTGCTGCCAGTGCACTCTCTGGACTCACTGTACTGCATCTCCAGTGGTGCCAGTGCACTCTCTGGACTCACTGCACTGCATCACCAGTGGTGCCAGTGCACTCTCTGGACTCACTGCACTGCATCACCAGTGGTGCCAGTGCACTCTCTGGACTCACTGCATTGCATCCCCAGTGGTGCCAGTGCACTCTCTGGAGTCACAGCACTGCATCCCCAGTGGTGCCACTGCACTCTCTGGAGTCACTGCACTGCATCACCATTGGTGCCAGGGCACTCTCCGGACTCACTGCAGTGCATCCGCAGTGGTGCCAGTGCACTCTTTCGAGTCACTGCAGTGCATCCCCAGTGGTGCCAGTGCACTCTCTGGACTCACTGCAGTGCATCCCCAGTGGTGCCAGTGCACTCTCTGGACTCACTGCAGTGCATCCCAAGTGGTGCCAGTGCACTCTCTGGACTCACTGCATTGCATCCCAAGTGGTGCCAGTGCACTCTCTGGACTCACTGCACTGCATCCCCAGTGGTGCCAGTGCACTCTCCGGACTCACTGCACTGCATCCCCAGTGGTGCCAGTGCACTCTCCGGAATCACTGCATTGCATCCCCAGTGGTGCCAGTGCACTCTCTGGACTCACTGTAGCTGCATCCCCAGTGGTGCCAGTGCAATCTCTGGACTCACTGCACTGCATCCCCAGTGGTGCCAGTGCACTCTCTGGACTCACTGCAGTGCATCACCAGTGGTGCCAGTGCACTCTCTGGAGTCACTGCACTGCATCCCCAGTGGTGCCAGTGCACTCTCTGGAGTCACTGCAGTGCATCCCCAGTGGTGCCAGTGCACTCTCTGGACTCACTGAACTGCATCCCCAGTGGTGCCAGTGCACTCTCTGGACTCACTGCAGTGCATCCCCAGTGCTGCCAGTGCACTCTCTGGACTCACTGTACTGCATCTCCAGTGGTGCCAGTGCACTCTCTGGACTCACTGCACTGCATCACCAGTGGTGCCAGTGCACTCTCTGGAGTCACAGCACTGCATCCCCAGTGGTGCCACTGCACTCTCTGGACTCACTGCAGTGCATCCCCAGTGGTGCCAGTGCACTCTCTGGACTCACTGTATTGCATCCCCAGTGGTGCCAGTGCACTCTCTGGAGTCACTGCACTGCATCCCCAGTGGTGCCAGTGCACTCTCTGGACTCACTACAGTGCATCCCCAGTGGTGCCAGTGCACTCTTTCGAGTCACTGCAGTGCATCCCCAGTGGTGCCAGTGCACTCTCTGGACTCACTGCAGTGCATCCCCAGTGGTGCCAGTGCACTCTCTGGACTCACTGCAGTGCATCCCCAGTGGTGCCAGTGCACTCTCTGGAGTCACAGCACTGCATCCCCAGTGGTGCCTCTGCACTCTCTGGAGTCACTGCACTGCATCCCCAGTGGTGCCAGTGCACTCTCTGGACTCACTGCAGTGCATCCCCAGTGGTGCCAGTGCACTCTCTGGACTCACTGCAGTGCATCCCCAGTGGTGCCAGTGCACTCTCTGGACTCACTGCACTGCATCCCCAGTGGTGCCACTGCACTCTCTGCCCTCACTGCAGTGCATCCCCAGTGGTGCCAGTGCACTCTCTGCACTCACTGCAGTGCATCCCCAGTGGTGCCAGTGCACTCTCTGGACTCACCGGGGTGCATCCCCAGTGGTGCCAGTGCACTCTCTGGACTCACTGCAGTGCATCCCCAGTGGTGCCAGTGCACTCTGTGGACTCACTGCAGTGCATCCCCAGTGTTGCCAGTGCACTCTCTGGAGTCACTGCACTGCATCCCCAGTGGTGCCAGTGCACTCTCTGGACTCACTGCACTGCATCCCCAGTGGTGCCAGTGCACTCTCTGGACTCACTGCAGTGCATCCCCAGTGGCGCCAGTGCACTCTCTGGAGTCACTGCACTGCATCCCATTGGTGCTAGTGCACTCTCTGGACTCACTGCACTGCATCCCCAGTGGTGCCAGTGCACTCTCTGGACTCACTGCACTGCATCCCCAGTGGTGCCAGTGCACTCTCTGGACTCACTGCAGTGCTTCCGCACTGGTGCCAGTGCACTCTCTGCACTCACTGCACTGCATCAACAGTGGTGCCTCTGCACTCTCTGGAGTCACTGCACTGCATCCCCAGTGGTGCCAGTGCACTCTCTGGACTCACTGTAGTGCATCCCCAGTGGTGCCAGTGCACTCTCTGGACTCACTGCACTGCATCCCCAGTGGTGCCAGTGCACTCTCTGGACTCACTGCAGTGCATCCCTTGTGGTGCCTTTGCACTCTCAGGACTCACTGCACTGCATCCCCAGTGGTGCCAGTGCACTCTCTGGACTCAGTGCACTGCATCCCCAGTGGTGCCAGTGCACTCTCTGAACTCAGTGCACTGCATCCGCAGTGGTGCCACTGCACTCTCTGGACTCACTGCAGTGCATCCCCAGTGGTGCCAGTGCACTCTCTGGACTCACTGCACTGCATCCCCAGTGGTGCCAGTGCACTCTCTGGACTCACTGCAGTGCATCCCCAGTGGTGCCAGTGCACTCTCTGCACTCACTGCACTGCATCCCCAGTGGTGCCAGTGCACTCTCTGCACTCACTGCACTGCATCCCCGGTGTTCCCAGAGCACTCTCTGGACTCACCGAGGTGCATCCGCAGTGGTGCCAGTGCACTCTCTGGACTCACGGCACTGCATCCCCAGTGGTGCCAGTGCACTCTCTGGACTCACTGCAGTGCAGCACCTGAGGTGCCAGTGTACTCTCTGGACTCACTGCACTGCATCCCCAGTGGTGCCAGTGCACTCTCTGGAATCACTGCAGTGCATCCCCTGTGGTGCCATTGCACTCTCTGGACTCACTGCACTGCATCCCCAGTGGTGCCTGTGCACTCTCTTGAGTCACTGCACTGCATCCCCAGTGGAGCCAGTGCACTCTATGGACTAACTGCACTGCATACCCAGTGGTGCCAGTGTACTCTCTGGACTCACTGCACTGCATCCCCAGTGCTGCCAGTGCACTCTCTGGACTCACTGCACTGCATCGCCAGTGGATCCAGTACACTCTCTGGATCACTGCACTGCATCACCATTGGTGCCAGGGCACTCTCCGGACTCACTGCAGTGCATCCCCAGTGGTGCCAGTGCACTCTTTCGAGTCACTGCACTGCATCCCCAGTGGTGCCAGTGCAGTCTCTGGACTCACTGCACTGCATCCCCAGTGGTGCCAGTGCACTCTCTGGACTCACTGCAGTGCATCCCCAATGGTGCCAGTGCACTCTCTGGACTCACTGCACTGCATCCCCAGTGCTGACAGTGCACTCTCTGGACTCACTGCACTGCATCACCAGTGGTGGCAGTGTACTCTCTGGACTCACTGCACTGCATCCCCATTGGAGACAGTGCACTCTCTGTAGTCACTGCGCTGCATCCCCAGTGGTTCCAGGGCACTCTCTCGACTCACTGCACTGGAACTCCAGTGGTGCCAGTGCACTCTCTGGACTCACTGCACTGCATCCCCAGTGGTGCCAGTGCACTCTCTGGAGTCACTGCGCTGCATCCCCAGTGGTGCCAGTGCCCTCTGTGGACTCACTGCACTACATCCCCTGTGGGGCCAGTGCACTCTTTCGACTCACTGCAGTGCATCCCCAGTGGTGCGAGTGCACTCTCTGGACTCACCGGGGTGCATCCCCAGTGGTGCCAGTGCACTCTCTGGACTCACCGGGGTGCATCCCCAGTGGTGCCAGTGCACTCTCTGGACTCACTGCAGTGCATCCCCAGTGGTGCCAGTGCACTCTGTGGACTCACTGCAGTGCATCCCCAGTGTTGCCAGTGCACTCTCTGGAGTCACTGCACTGCATCCCCAGTGGTGCCAGTGCACTTTCTGGAGTCACTGCAGTGCATCCCCTGTTGTGCCAGTGCACTCTCTGCACTCACTGCACTGCATCCCCAGTGGTGCCAGTGCACTCTCTGGACTCACTGCACTGCATCCCCAGTGGTTCCATTGCACTCTCTGGACTCACTGCATTGGATACCCAGTGGTTTCAGTGCACTCTCTGGACTCAGTGCAGTGCATCCCCAGTGGTGCCAGTGCACTCTCTGGACTCACTGCAGTGCTTCCCCAGTGGTGCCAGTGCACTCTCTGGACTCACTGCACTGCATCCCCAGTGGTGCCAGTGCACTCTCTGGACTCACTGCAGTGCATCCCCAATGGTGCCAGTGCACTCTCTGGAGTCACTGCACTGCGTCCCCAGTGGTGCCAGTGCACTCTCTGGACTCACTGCAGTGTATCCCCTGTGGTGCCAGTGCACTCTGTGGACTCACTGCACTGCATCCCAGTGGTGCCAGTGCACTCTCTGGACTCACTGCACTGCATCCCCAAGGTGCCAGTGCACTCTCTGGACTCAACTGCACTGCATCCCCAGTGCTGCCAGTGCACTCTCTGGACTCACTGCAGTGCATCCCCAGTGGTGCCAGTGCACTCTCTGGACTCACTGCAGTGCATCCCCAGTGGTGCCAGTGCACTCTCTGGACTCACTGCACTGCATCCCCAGTGGTGCCAGTGCACTCTCTGGACTCACTGCACTTCATCCCCAGTGGTGCCAGTGCACTCTCCGGACTCACTGCAGTGCATCCGCAGTGGTGCCACTGCACTCTCTGGACTCACTGCACTGCATCCCCAGTGGTGTCACTGCACTCTCTGGACTCACTGCACTGCATCACCATTGGTGCCAGGGCACTCTCCGGACTCACTGCACTGCATCCTCACTGGTGCCAGTGCACTCTTTCGAGTCACTGCAGTGCATCCCCAGTGGTGCCAGTGCACTCTCTGGACTCACTGCACTGCATCCCCAGTGGTGCCAGTGCACTCTCTGGAATCACTGCAGTGCATCCCCAGTGGTGCCAGTGCACTCTCTGGACTCACTGCACTGCATCCCCAGTGCTGACAGTGCCCTCTCTGGAATCACTGCATTGCATCCCCAGTGGTGCCAGTGCACTCTCTGGACTCACTGCACTGCATCCCCAGTGGTGCCACTGCACTCTCTGGACTCACTGCACTGCATCACCATTGGTGCCAGTGCACTCTCCGGACTCACTGCAGTGCATCCGCAGTGGTGCCAGTGCACTCTTTTGAGTCACTGCAGTGCATCCCCAGTGGTGCCAGTGCACTCTCTGGACTCACTGCAGTGCATCCCCAGTGGTGCCAGTGCACTCTCTGCACTCACTGCACTGCATCCCCGTTGTTCCCAGAGCACTCTCTGGACTCACCGAGGTGCATCCCCAGTGGTGCCAGTGCACTCTCTGGACTCACCGCACTGCATCCCCAGTGGTGCCAGTGCACTCTCTGGACTCACTGCAGTGCAGCCCCTGATGTGCCAGTGTACTCTCTGGACTCACTGCACTGCATACCCAGTGGTGACAGTGCACTCTCTGGAATCACTGCAGTGCATCCCCTGTGGTGCCATTGCACTCTCTGGACTCACTGCACTGCATCCCCAGTTGTGCCTGTGCACTCTCTTGAGTCACTGCACTGCATCCCCAGTGGAGCCAGTGCACTCTATGGACTAACTGCACTGCATCCCCAGTGGTGCCAGTGCACTCTCTGGACTCACTGCACTGCATCCCCAGTGGTGCCAGTGCACTCTCTTGTCTCACTGCACTGCATCCCCAGTGGTTCCAGTGCACTCTCTGGATCACTGCACTGCATCACCATTGGTGCCAGGGCACTCTCCGGACTCACTGCAGTGCATCCCCAGTGGTGCCAGTGCACTCTTTCGAGTCACTGCACTGCATCCCCAGTGGTGCCTGTGAAGTCTCTGGACTCACTGCAGTGCATCCCCATTGGTGCCAGTGCAGTCTCTGGAGTCACTGCAGTGCATCCCCAGTGGTGCCAGTGCACTCTCAGGACTCACTGCACTGCATCCCCAGTGGTGCCAGTGCACTCTCTGGACTCAGTGCACTGCATCCCCAGTGGTGCCAGTGTACTCTCTGGACTCAGTGCACTGCATCCCCAGTGGTGCCAGTGCACTCTCTGGACTCACTGCAGTGCATCCCCAGTGGTGCCAGTGCACTCTCTGGACTCACTACACTGCATCCCCAGTGGTGCCAGTGCACTCTCTGGACTCACTGCAGTGCATCCCCAGTGGTGCCAGTGTACTCTCTGGACTCACTGCACTGCATCACCAGCGGTGCCAGTGCACTCTCTGCACTCACTGCAGTGCATCCCCAGTGGTGCCAGTGCACTTTCTGGAGTCACTGCGTGCATCCCCTGTTGTGCCAGTGCACTCTCTGCACTCACTGCACTGCATCCCCAGAAGTGCCAGTGCACTCGCTGGACTCACTGCACTGCATCCCCAGTGGTTCCATTGCACTCTCTGGACTCACTGCGCTGCATCCCCAGTGGTGCCAGTGCACTCTCTGGACTCACTGCAGTGCATCCCCAGTGGTGCCACTGCACTCTCTGGACTCACTGCAGTGCTTCCGCACTGGTGCCAGTGCACTCTCTGCACTCACTGCAGTGCATCCCCAGTGGTGCCAGTGCACTCTCTGGAGTCACTGCACTGCATCCCCAGTGGTGCCAGTGCACTCTCTGGACTCACTGTAGTGCATCCCCAGTGGTGCCAGTGCACTCTTTCGAGTCACTGCAGTGCATCCCCAGTGGTGCCAGTGCACTCTCTGGACTCACTGCAGTGCATCCCTTGTGGTGCCTTTGCACTCTCAGGACTCACTGCACTGCATCCCCAGTGGTGCCAGTGCACTCTCTGGACTCAGTGCACTGCATCCCCAGTGGTGCCAGTGCACTCTCTGGACTCAGTGCACTGCATCCCCATTGGTGCCAGTGCACTCTCTGGACTCACTGCAGTGCATCCCCAGTGGTGCCAGTGCACTCTCTGGACTCACTGCAGTGCATCCCCAGTGGTGCCAGTGCACTCTCTGAGCTCTTTGCAGTGCATCCCCAGTGGTGCCAGTGCACTCTCTGGACTCACTGCACTGCATCCCCAGTGGTGCCAGTGCACTCTCTGGACTCACGGCAGTGCATCCCCAGTGGTGCCAGTGCACTCTCTGGAGTCACTGCACTGCATCCCCAGTGGTGCCAGTGTAGTCTCTGGACTCACAGCAGTGCATCCCCAGTGGTGCCAGTGCAACTACTGGACTCACTGCAGTGTAGCTCAGTGGTGCCAGAGCACTCTCTGGACTCACTGCACTGCATCCCCAGTGGTGCCAGTGCACTCTCTGGACTCACTGCACTGCATCCCCAGTGGTGCCAGTGCACTGTTGTTGTGGTTTAACCCGGCTGGCAGCTAAACACCACACAGCCGTTCGCTCACCCTCCCCCCTCCCTCTCTGGGATGGGGGAGAGAAACGGGAAAGTGAAGCCTGTGAGTTGAGATAAAGACAGTTTATTAAGACAGGAAAATAATAATAACAATAATAATAATAATAGTGATAATGGTAATAGTATTAACAATAATAATGTGTAAGAAAACAAGTGATGCACAATGCAATTGCTCACCACCCGCTGACCGATGCCCAGCCTATTCCCGAGCAGCCGGCCCCCCCACCCCGGCCAGCCACCCCTATATATTGTTTTGCATGACGTCAGATGGTATGGAATACCCCTTTGGCCAGTTTGGGTCAGCTGTCCTGGGTCTGTCCCCTCCCAGCTCCTGCTGCACCCCCAGCCTGCTCGCTGGCAGGACAGAGCAAGAAGCCGAAAAGTCCTTGGCCTGGTGTAAACACTGCTCTGCAACAATTAAAACATCAGCATGTTATCAGCGCTCTTCTCATCCTAATCCAAAACATAGCACCCTACCAGCTACTATGAGCTACTTAACTCTGTCCTAACTGGAACCAGGACAACTGTCTGGACTCACTGCAGTATATCGCCATTGGAGCCGGTGCACTCTCTGGACTCACTAAACTGCATCCCCAGTTATGCCAGAGAACTCTCTGGTCTCACTGCAGTGCATCCCCAGTGGTGCCAGTGCACTGTCTGGACTCACTGCATCCCCAGTGGTGCCAGGGCACTCTCTAGACTCACTGCACTGCATCCCCATTGGTGCCAGTGCACTCTCTGGACTCACTGCACTAAAACACCAGTGGTTCCAGTGCAGTCTCTGGACTCACTGCACTGCATCCCCAGTGGTGCCAGTGCACTCTCTGGACTCACTGCACTGCATCCCCTGTGGTGCCAGTACACTCTCTGGACTCACTGCAGTGCATCCCCAGTGGTGCCAGTGTACTCTCTGGACTCACTGCACTGCATCACCAGCGGTGCCAGTGCACTCTCTGCACTCACTGCAGTGCATCCCCAGTGGTGCCAGTGCACTTTCTGGAGTCACTGCGTGCATCCCCTGTTGTGCCAGTGCACTCTCTGCACTCACTGCACTGCATCCCCAGAAGTGCCAGTGCACTCGCTGGACTCACTGCACTGCATCCCCAGTGGTTCCATTGCACTCTCTGGACTCACTGCATTGGATCCCCAGTGGTGTCAAGTGCACTCTCTGGACTCAGTGCAGTGCATCCCCAGTGGTGCCAGTGCACTCTCTGGACTCACTGCAGTGCTTCCCCACTGGTGCCAGTGCACTCTCTGGACTCACTGCACTGCATCCCCAGTGGTGCCAGTGCACTCTCTGGACTCACTGCAGTGCATCACCAGTGGTGCCAGTGCACTCTCTGGAGTAACTGCACTGCATCCCCAGTGGTGCCAGTGCACTCTCTGGACTCACTGCACTGCATTCCCAGTGGTGCCAGTGCACTCTCTGGACTCACTGCAGTGCATCCCTTGTGGTGCCTTTGCACTCTCAGGACTCACTGCACTGCATCCCCAGTGGTGCCAGTGCACTCTCTGGACTCAGTGCACTGCATCCCCAGTGGTGCCAGTGCACTCTCTGGACTCAGTGCACTGCATCCCCAATGGTGCCAGTGCACTCTCTGGACTCACTGCAGTGCATCCCCAGTGGTGCCAGTGCACTCTCTGGACTCACTGCAGTGCATCCCCAGTGGTGCCAGTGCACTCTCTGAGCTCTTTGCAGTGCATCCCCAGTGGTGCCAGTGCACTCTCTGGACTCACTGCACTGCATCCCCAGTGGTGCCAGTGCACTCTCTGGACTCACTGCAGTGCATCCCCAGTGGTGCCAGTGCACTCTCTGGAGTCACTGCACTGCATCCCCAGTGGTGCCAGTGTAGTCTCTGGACTCACAGCAGTGCATCCCCAGTGGTGCCAGTGCAACTACTGGACTCACTGCAGTGTAGCTCAGTGGTGCCAGAGCACTCTCTGGAGTCACTGCACTGCATCCCCAGTGGTGCCAGTGCACTCTCTGGACTCACTGCACTGCATCCCCAGTGGTGCCAGTGCACTGTTGTTGTGGTTTAACCCGGCTGGCAGCTAAACACCACACAGCCGTTCGCTCACCCTCCCCCCTCCCTCTCTGGGATGGGGGAGAGAAACGGGAAAGTGAAGCCTGTGAGTTGAGATAAAGACAGTTTATTAAGACAGGAAAATAATAATAACAATAATAATAATAATAGTGATAATGGTAATAGTATTAACAATAATAATGTGTAAGAAAACAAGTGATGCACAATGCAATTGCTCACCACCCGCTGACCGATGCCCAGCCTATTCCCGAGCAGCCGGCCCCCCCACCCCGGCCAGCCACCCCTATATATTGTTTAGCATGACGTCAGATGGTATGGAATACCCCTTTGGCCAGTTTGGGTCAGCTGTCCTGGGTCTGTCCCCTCCCAGCTCCTGCTGCACCCCCAGCCTGCTCGCTGGCAGGACAGAGCAAGAAGCCGAAAAGTCCTTGGCCTGGTGTAAACACTGCTCTGCAACAATTAAAACATCAGCATGTTATCAGCGCTCTTCTCATCCTAATCCAAAACATAGCACCCTACCAGCTACTATGAGCTACTTAACTCTGTCCTAACTGGAACCAGGACAACTGTCTGGACTCACTGCAGTATATCGCCATTGGAGCCGGTGCACTCTCTGGACTCACTAAACTGCATCCCCAGTTATGCCAGAGAACTCTCTGGTCTCACTGCAGTGCATCCCCAGTGGTGCCAGTGCACTGTCTGGACTCACTGCATCCCCAGTGGTGCCAGGGCACTCTCTGGACTCACTGCACTGCATCCCCATTGGTGCCAGTGCACTCTCTGGACTCACTGCACTAAAACACCAGTGGTGCCAGTGCAGTCTCTGGACTCACTGCACTGCATCCCCAGTGGTGCCAGTGCACTCTCTGGACTCACTGCACTGCATCCCCTGTGGTGCCAGTACACTCTCTGGACTCACTGCAGTGCATCCCCAGTGGTGCCAGTGTACTCTCTGGACTCACTGCACTGCATCACCAGCGGTGCCAGTGCACTCTCTGCACTCACTGCAGTGCATCCCCAGTGGTGCCAGTGCACTTTCTGGAGTCACTGCGTGCATCCCCTGTTGTGCCAGTGCACTCTCTGCACTCACTGCACTGCATCCCCAGAAGTGCCAGTGCACTCGCTGGACTCACTGCACTGCATCCCCAGTGGTTCCATTGCACTCTCTGGACTCACTGCATTGGATCCCCAGTGGTGTCAAGTGCACTCTCTGGACTCAGTGCAGTGCATCCCCAGTGGTGCCAGTGCACTCTCTGGACTCACTGCAGTGCTTCCCCACTGGTGCCAGTGCACTCTCTGGACTCACTGCACTGCATCCCCAGTGGTGCCAGTGCACTCTCTGGACTCACTGCAGTGCATCCCCAGTGGTGCCAGTGCACTCTCTGGAGTCACTGCACTGCATCCCCAGTGGTGCCAGTGCACTCTCTGGACTCACTGCACTGCATTCCCAGTGGTGCCAGTGCACTCTCTGGACTCACTGTACTGCATCCCCAGTGGTGCCAGTGCACTCTCTGGACTCACTGCAGTGCATCCCCACTGGTGCCAGTGCACTCTCTGGACTCAGGGCACTGCATCCCCAATGGTGCCAGTGCACTCTCTGTAGTCTCTGCACTGCGTCCCCAGTGGTGCCAGTGCACTCTCTGGACTCACTGCAGTGTATCCCCAGTGGTGCCAGTGCACTCTGTGGACTCACTGCACTGCATCCCAGTGGTGCCAGTGCACTCTCTGGACTCACTGCACTGCATCCCCAAGGTGCCAGTGCACTCTCTGGACTCAACTGCACTGCATACCCAGTGCTGCCAGTGCACTCTCTGGACTCACTGCACTGCATCCCCAGTGGTGCCAGTGCACTCTCTGCACTCACTGCAGTGCATCCCCAGTGGTGCCAGTGCACTCTCTGGACTCACTGCACTGCATGCCCAGTGGTGCCAGTGCACTCTCTGGACTCACTGCACTTCATCCCCAGTGGTGCCAGTGCACTCTCTGGACTCACTGCATTGCATCCCCAGTGGTGCCAGTGCACTCTCTGGACTCACTGCACTGCATCCACAGTGGTGCCAGTGCACTCTCTGGACTCACTGCACTGCATCCCCAGTGGTGGCAGTGCACTCTCTGGACTCACTGCAGTGCATCCCCAGTGGTGCCAGTGCACTCTCTGCACTCACTGCACTGCATCCCCAGTGGTGCCAGTGCACTCTCTGCACTCACTGCACTGCATCCCCGGTGTTCCCAGAGCACTCTCTGGACTCACCGAGGTGCATCCGCAGTGGTGCCAGTGCACTCTCTGGACTCACGGCACTGCATCCCCAGTGGTGCCAGTGCACTCTCTGGAATCACTGCAGTGCATCCCCTGTGGTGCCATTGCACTCTCTGGACTCACTGCACTGCATCCCCAGTGGTGCCTGTGCACTCTCTTGAGTCACTGCACTGCATCCCCAGTGGAGCCAGTGCACTCTATGGACTAACTGCACTGCATACCCAGTGGTGCCAGTGTACTCTCTGGACTCACTGCACTGCATCCCCAGTGCTGCCAGTGCACTCTCTGGACTCACTGCACTGCATCGCCAGTGGATCCAGTACACTCTCTGGATCACTGCACTGCATCACCATTGGTGCCAGGGCATTCTCCGGACTCACTGCAGTGCATCCCCAGTGGTGCCACTGCACTCTTTCGAGTCACTGCACTGCATCCCCAGTGGTGCCAGTGCAGTCTCTGGACTCACTGCACTGCATCCCCAGTGGTGCCAGTGCACTCTCTGGACTCACTGCACTGCATCCCCAGTGCTGACAGTGCACTCTCTGGACTCACTGCAGTGCATCCCCAGTGGTGCCAGTGCACTCTCTGGACTCACTGAACTGCATCCCCAGTGGAGACAGTGCACTCTCTGGACTCACTGCACTGCATCCCCAGTGGTGCCAGTGCACTCTCTGGAGTCACTGCACTGCATCCCCAGTGCTGACAGTGCACTCTCTGGACTCACTGCATTGCATCACCAGTGGTGGCAGTGTACTCTCTGGACTCACTGCACTGCATCCCCATTGGAGACAGTGCACTCTCTGTAGTCACTGCGCTGCATCCCCAGTGGTTCCAGGGCACTCTCTCGACTCACTGCACTGGAACTCCAGTGGTGCCAGTGCACTCTCTGGACTCACTGCACTGCATCCCCAGTGGTGCCAGTGCACTCTCTGGAGTCACTGCGCTGCATCCCCAGTGGTGCCAGTGCCCTCTGTGGACTCACTGCACTACATCCCCTGTGGGGCCAGTGCACTCTTTCGACTCACTGCAGTGCATCCCCAGTGGTGCGAGTGCACTCTCTGGACTCACCGGGGTGCATCCCCAGTGGTGCCAGTGCACTCTCTGGACTCACCGGGGTGCATCCCCAGTGGTGCCAGTGCACTCTCTGGACTCACTGCACTGCATCCCCAGTGGTGCCAGTGCACTCTGTGGACTCACTGCAGTGCATCCCCAGTGTTGCCAGTGCACTCTCTGGAGTCACTGCACTGCATCCCCAGTGGTGCCAGTGCACTTTCTGGAGTCACTGCAGTGCATCCCCTGTTGTGCCAGTGCACTCTCTGGACTCACTGCACTGCATCCCCAGTGGTGCCAGTGCACTCTCTGGACTCACTGCACTGCATCCCCAGTGGTTCCATTGCACTCTCTGGACTCACTGCATTGGATACCCAGTGGTTTCAGTGCACTCTCTGGACTCAGTGCAGTGCATCCCCAGTGGTGCCAGTGCACTCTCTGGACTCACTGCAGTGCTTCCCCAGTGGTGCCAGTGCACTCTCTGGACTCACTGCACTGCATCCCCAGTGGTGCCAGTGCACTCTCTGGACTCACTGCAGTGCATCCCCAATGGTGCCAGTGCACTCTCTGGAGTCACTGCACTGCGTCCCCAGTGGTGCCAGTGCACTCTCTGGACTCACTGCAGTGTATCCCCTGTGGTGCCAGTGCACTCTGTGGACTCACTGCACTGCATCCCAGTGGTGCCAGTGCACTCTCTGGACTCACTGCACTGCATCCCCAAGGTGCCAGTGCACTCTCTGGACTCAACTGCACTGCATCCCCAGTGCTGCCAGTGCACTCTCTGGACTCACTGCAGTGCATCCCCAGTGGTGCCAGTGCACTCTCTGGACTCACTGCAGTGCATCCCCAGTGGTGCCAGTGCACTCTCTGGACTCACTGCACTGCATCCCCAGTGGTGCCAGTGCACTCTCTGGACTCACTGCACTTCATCCCCAGTGGTGCCAGTGCACTCTCTGGACTCACTGCATTGCATCCCCAGTGGTGCAAGTGCACTCTCTGGACTCACTGCACTGCATCCCCAGTGGTGTCACTGCACTCTCTGGACTCACTGCACTGCATCACCATTGGTGCCAGGGCACTCTCCGGACTCACTGCACTGCATCCGCACTGGTGCCAGTGCACTCTTTCGAGTCACTGCAGTGCATCCCCAGTGGTGCCAGTGCACTCTCTGGACTCACTGTACTGCATCCCCAGTGGTGCCAGTGCACTCTCTGGAATCACTGCAGTGCATCCTCAGTGGTGCCAGTGCACTCTCTGGACTCACTGCACTGCATCCCCAGTGCTGACAGTGCCCTCTCTGGAATCACTGCATTGCATCCCCAGTGGTGCCAGTGCACTCTCTGGACTCACTGCACTGCATCCCCAGTGGTGCCACTGCACTCTCTGGACTCACTGCACTGCATCACCATTGGTGCCAGTGCACTCTCCGGACTCACTGCAGTGCATCCGCAGTGGTGCCAGTGCACTCTTTTGAGTCACTGCAGTGCATCCCCAGTGGTGCCAGTGCACTCTCTGGACTCACTGCAGTGCATCCCCAGTGGTGCCAGTGCACTCTCTGCACTCACTGCACTGCATCCCCGGTGTTCCCAGAGCACTCTCTGGACTCACCGAGGTGCATCCCCAGTGGTGCCAGTGCACTCTCTGGACTCACCGCACTGCATCCCCAGTGGTGCCAGTGCACTCTCTGGACTCACTGCAGTGCAGCCCCTGATGTGCCAGTGTACTCTCTGGACTCACTGCACTGCATACCCAGTGGTGACAGTGCACTCTCTGGAATCACTGCAGTGCATCCCCTGTGGTGCCATTGCACTCTCTGGACTCACTGCACTGCATCCCCAGTTGTGCCTGTGCACTCTCTTGAGTCACTGCACTGCATCCCCAGTGGAGCCAGTGCACTCTATGGACTAACTGCACTGCATCCCCAGTGGTGCCAGTGCACTCTCTGGACTCACTGCACTGCATCCCCAGTGGTGCCAGTGCACTCTCTGGACTCACTGCACTGCATCCCCAGTGGTTCCAGTGCACTCTCTGGATCACTGCACTGCATCACCATTGGTGCCAGGGCACTCTCCGGACTCACTGCAGTGCATCCCCAGTGGTGCCAGTGCACTCTTTCGAGTCACTGCACTGCATCCCCAGTGGTGCCAGTGCATTCTCTGGACTCACTGCAGTGCATCCCCATTGGTGCCAGTGCAGTCTCTGGAGTCACTGCAGTGCATCCCCAGTGGTGCCAGTGCACTCTCTGGACTCACTGCACTGCATCCCCAGTGGTGCCAGTGCACTCTCTGGACTCAGTGCACTGCATCCCCAGTGGTGCCAGTGTACTCTCTGGACTCAGTGCACTGCATCCCCAGTGGTGCCAGTGCACTCTCTGGACTCACTGCAGTGCATCCCCAGTGGTGCCAGTGCACTCTCTGGACTCACTGCACTGCATCCCCAGTGGTGCCAGTGCACTCTCTGGACTCACTGCAGTGCATCCCAGTGTTGCCAGTGCACTCTCTGGAGTCACTGCACTGCATCCCCAGTGGTGCCAGTGCACTCTCTGGACTCACTGCAGTGCATCCCCAGTGGTGCCAGTGCACTCTCTGGACTCACTGCAGTGCATCCCCAGTGGCGCCAGTGCACTCTCTGGACTCACTGCACTGCATCCCATTGGTGCTAGTGCACTCTCTGGACTCACTGCACTGCATCCCCAGTGGTGCCAGTGCACTCTCTGGACTCACTGCACTGCATCCCCAGTTGTTCCAGTGCACTCTCTGGACTCACTGCAGTGCATCCCCAGTGGTGCCAGTGCACTCTCTGGACTCACTGCAGTGCTTCCGCACTGGTGCCTGTGCACTCTCTGCACTCACTGCACTGCATCAACAGTGGTACCTCTGCACTCTCTGGACTCACTGCAGTGCATCCCCAGTGGTGCCAGTGCACTCTCTGGACTCACTGCGCTGCATCCCCAGTGGTGCCAGTGCACTCTCTGGACTCACTGCAGTGCATCCCCAGTGGTGCCAGTGCACTCTCTGGACTCACTGCAGTGCTTCCGCACTGGTGCCAGTGCACTCTCTGCACTCACTGCACTGCATCAACAGTGGTGCCTCTGCACTCTCTGGAGTCACTGCACTGCATCCCCAGTGGTGCCAGTGCACTCTCTGGACTCACTGTAGTGCATCCCCAGTGGTGCCAGTGCACTCTTTCGAGTCACTGCAGTGCATCCCCAGTGGTGCCAGTGCACTCTCTGGACTCACTGCAGTGCATCCCTTGTGGTGCCTTTGCACTCTCAGGACTCACTGCACTGCATCCCCAGTGGTGCCAGTGCACTCTCTGGACTCAGTGCACTGCATCCCCAGTGGTGCCAGTGCACTCTCTGGACTCAGTGCACTGCATCCCCAATGGTGCCAGTGCACTCTCTGGACTCACTGCAGTGCATCCCCAGTGGTGCCAGTGCACTCTCTGGACTCACTGCAGTGCATCCCCAGTGGTGCCAGTGCACTCTCTGAGCTCTTTGCAGTGCATCCCCAGTGGTGCCAGTGCACTCTCTGGACTCACTGCACTGCATCCCCAGTGGTGCCAGTGCACTCTCTGGACTCACGGCAGTGCATCCCCAGTGGTGCCAGTGCACTCTCTGGAGTCACTGCACTGCATCCCCAGTGGTGCCAGTGTAGTCTCTGGACTCACAGCAGTGCATCCCCAGTGGTGCCAGTGCAACTACTGGACTCACTGCAGTGTAGCTCAGTGGTGCCAGAGCACTCTCTGGACTCACTGCACTGCATCCCCAGTGGTGCCAGTGCACTCTCTGGACTCACTGCACTGCATCCCCAGTGGTGCCAGTGCACTGTTGTTGTGGTTTAACCCGGCTGGCAGCTAAACACCACACAGCCGTTCGCTCACCCTCCCCCCTCCCTCTCTGGGATGGGGGAGAGAAACGGGAAAGTGAAGCCTGTGAGTTGAGATAAAGACAGTTTATTAAGACAGGAAAATAATAATAACAATAATAATAATAATAGTGATAATGGTAATAGTATTAACAATAATAATGTGTAAGAAAACAAGTGATGCACAATGCAATTGCTCACCACCCGCTGACCGATGCCCAGCCTATTCCCGAGCAGCCGGCCCCCCCACCCCGGCCAGCCACCCCTATATATTGTTTAGCATGACGTCAGATGGTATGGAATACCCCTTTGGCCAGTTTGGGTCAGCTGTCCTGGGTCTGTCCCCTCCCAGCTCCTGCTGCACCCCCAGCCTGCTCGCTGGCAGGACAGAGCAAGAAGCCGAAAAGTCCTTGGCCTGGTGTAAACACTGCTCTGCAACAATTAAAACATCAGCATGTTATCAGCGCTCTTCTCATCCTAATCCAAAACATAGCACCCTACCAGCTACTATGAGCTACTTAACTCTGTCCTAACTGGAACCAGGACAACTGTCTGGACTCACTGCAGTGTATCGCCATTGGAGCCGGTGCACTCTCTGGACTCACTAAACTGCATCCCCAGTTATGCCAGAGAACTCTCTGGTCTCACTGCAGTGCATCCCCAGTGGTGCCAGTGCACTGTCTGGACTCACTGCATCCCCAGTGGTGCCAGGGCACTCTCTGGACTCACTGCACTGCATCCCCATTGGTGCCAGTGCACTCTCTGGACTCACTGCACTAAAACACCAGTGGTGCCAGTGCAGTCTCTGGACTCACTGCACTGCATCCCCAGTGGTGCCAGTGCACTCTCTGGACTCACTGCACTGCATCCCCTGTGGTGCCAGTACACTCTCTGGACTCACTGCAGTGCATCCCCAGTGGTGCCAGTGTACTCTCTGGACTCACTGCACTGCATCACCAGCGGTGCCAGTGCACTCTCTGCACTCACTGCAGTGCATCCCCAGTGGTGCCAGTGCACTTTCTGGAGTCACTGCGTGCATCCCCTGTTGTGCCAGTGCACTCTCTGCACTCACTGCACTGCATCCCCAGAAGTGCCAGTGCACTCGCTGGACTCACTGCACTGCATCCCCAGTGGTTCCATTGCACTCTCTGGACTCACTGCATTGGATCCCCAGTGGTGTCAAGTGCACTCTCTGGACTCAGTGCAGTGCATCCCCAGTGGTGCCAGTGCACTCTCTGGACTCACTGCAGTGCTTCCCCACTGGTGCCAGTGCACTCTCTGGACTCACTGCACTGCATCCCCAGTGGTGCCAGTGCACTCTCTGGACTCACTGCAGTGCATCACCAGTGGTGCCAGTGCACTCTCTGGAGTCACTGCACTGCATCCCCAGTGGTGCCAGTGCACTCTCTGGACTCACTGCACTGCATTCCCAGTGGTGCCAGTGCACTCTCTGGACTCACTGCACTGCATCCCCAGTGGTGCCAGTGCACTCTCTGGACTCACTGCAGTGCATCCCCACTGGTGCCAGTGCACTCTCTGGACTCAGGGCACTGCATCCCCAATGGTGCCAGTGCACTCTCTGTAGTCTCTGCACTGCGTCCCCAGTGGTGCCAGTGCACTCTCTGGACTCACTGCAGTGTATCCCCAGTGGTGCCAGTGCACTCTGTGGACTCACTGCACTACATCCCAGTGGTGCCAGTGCACTCTCTGGACTCACTGCACTGCATCCCCAAGGTGCCAGTGCACTCTCTGGACTCAACTGCACTGCATCCCCAGTGCTGCCAGTGCACTCTCTGGACTCACTGCACTGCATCCCCAGTGGTGCCAGTGCACTCTCTGCACTCACTGCAGTGCATCCCCAGTGGTGCCAGTGCACTCTCTGGACTCACTGCACTGCATGCCCAGTGGTGCCACTGCACTCTCTGGACTCACTGCACTTCATCCCCAGTGGTGCCAGTGCACTCTCTGGACTCACTGCATTGCATCCCCAGTGGTGCCAGTGCACTCTCTGGACTCACTGCACTGCATCCACAGTGGTGCCAGTGCACTCTCTGGACTCACTGCACTGCATCCCCAGTGGTGGCAGTGCACTCTCTGGACTCACTGCAGTGCATCCCCAGTGGTGCCAGTGCACTCTCTGCACTCACTGCACTGCATCCCCAGTGGTGCCAGTGCACTCTCTGCACTCACTGCACTGCATCCCCGGTGTTCCCAGAGCACTCTCTGGACTCACCGAGGTGCATCCGCAGTGGTGCCAGTGCACTCTCTGGACTCACGGCACTGCATCCCCAGTGGTGCCAGTGCACTCTCTGGAATCACTGCAGTGCATCCCCTGTGGTGCCATTGCACTCTCTGGACTCACTGCACTGCATCCCCAGTGGTGCCTGTGCACTCTCTTGAGTCACTGCACTGCATCCCCAGTGGAGCCAGTGCACTCTATGGACTAACTGCACTGCATACCCAGTGGTGCCAGTGTACTCTCTGGACTCACTGCACTGCATCCCCAGTGGTGCCAGTGCACTCTCTGGACTCACTGCACTGCATCGCCAGTGGATCCAGTACACTCTCTGGATCACTGCACTGCATCACCATTGGTGCCAGGGCATTCTCCGGACTCACTGCAGTGCATCCCCAGTGGTGCCACTGCACTCTTTCGAGTCACTGCACTGCATCCCCAGTGGTGCCAGTGCAGTCTCTGGACTCACTGCACTGCATCCCCAGTGGTGCCAGTGCACTCTCTGGACTCACTGCACTGCATCCCCAGTGCTGACAGTGCACTCTCTGGACTCACTGCAGTGCATCCCCAGTGGTGCCAGTGCACTCTCTGGACTCACTGAACTGCATCCCCAGTGGAGACAGTGCACTCTCTGGACTCACTGCACTGCATCCCCAGTGGTGCCAGTGCACTCTCTGGAGTCACTGCACTGCATCCCCAGTGCTGACAGTGCACTCTCTGGACTCACTGCATTGCATCACCAGTGGTGGCAGTGTACTCTCTGGACTCACTGCACTGCATCCCCATTGGAGACAGTGCACTCTCTGTAGTCACTGCGCTGCATCCCCAGTGGTTCCAGGGCACTCTCTCGACTCACTGCACTGGAACTCCAGTGGTGCCAGTGCACTCTCTGGACTCACTGCACTGCATCCCCAGTGGTGCCAGTGCACTCTCTGGAGTCACTGCGCTGCATCCCCAGTGGTGCCAGTGCCCTCTGTGGACTCACTGCACTACATCCCCTGTGGGGCCAGTGCACTCTTTCGACTCACTGCAGTGCATCCCCAGTGGTGCCAGTGCACTCTCTGGACTCACCGGGGTGCATCCCCAGTGGTGCCAGTGCACTCTCTGGACTCACTGCACTGCATCCCCAGTGGTGCCAGTGCACTCTCTGGACTCACTGCACTGCATCCCCAGTGGTGCCAGTGCACTCTGTGGACTCACTGCAGTGCATCCCCAGTGTTGCCAGTGCACTCTCTGGAGTCACTGCACTGCATCCCCAGTGGTGCCAGTGCACTTTCTGGAGTCACTGCAGTGCATCCCCTGTTGTGCCAGTGCACTCTCTGGACTCACTGCACTGCATCCCCAGTGGTGCCAGTGCACTCTCTGGACTCACTGCACTGCATCCCCAGTGGTTCCATTGCACTCTCTGGACTCACTGCATTGGATACCCAGTGGTTTCAGTGCACTCTCTGGACTCAGTGCAGTGCATCCCCAGTGGTGCCAGTGCACTCTCTGGACTCACTGCAGTGCTTCCCCAGTGGTGCCAGTGCACTCTCTGGACTCACTGCACTGCATCCCCAGTGGTGCCAGTGCACTCTCTGGACTCACTGCAGTGCATCCCCAATGGTGCCAGTGCACTCTCTGGAGTCACTGCACTGCGTCCCCAGTGGTGCCAGTGCACTCTCTGGACTCACTGCAGTGTATCCCCTGTGGTGCCAGTGCACTCTGTGGACTCACTGCACTGCATCCCAGTGGTGCCAGTGCACTCTCTGGACTCACTGCACTGCATCCCCAAGGTGCCAGTGCACTCTCTGGACTCAACTGCACTGCATCCCCAGTGCTGCCAGTGCACTCTCTGGACTCACTGCAGTGCATCCCCAGTGGTGCCAGTGCACTCTCTGGACTCACTGCAGTGCATCCCCAGTGGTGCCAGTGCACTCTCTGGACTCACTGCACTGCATCCCCAGTGGTGCCAGTGCACTCTCTGGACTCACTGCACTTCATCCCCAGTGGTGCCAGTGCACTCTCTGGACTCACTGCATTGCATCCCCAGTGGTGCAAGTGCACTCTCTGGACTCACTGCACTGCATCCCCAGTGGTGTCACTGCACTCTCTGGACTCACTGCACTGCATCACCATTGGTGCCAGGGCACTCTCCGGACTCACTGCACTGCATCCGCACTGGTGCCAGTGCACTCTTTCGAGTCACTGCAGTGCATCCCCAGTGGTGCCAGTGCACTCTCTGGACTCACTGTACTGCATCCCCAGTGGTGCCAGTGCACTCTCTGGAATCACTGCAGTGCATCCTCAGTGGTGCCAGTGCACTCTCTGGACTCACTGCACTGCATCCCCAGTGCTGACAGTGCCCTCTCTGGAATCACTGCATTGCATCCCCAGTGGTGCCAGTGCACTCTCTGGACTCACTGCACTGCATCCCCAGTGGTGCCACTGCACTCTCTGGACTCACTGCACTGCATCACCATTGGTGCCAGTGCACTCTCCGGACTCACTGCAGTGCATCCGCAGTGGTGCCAGTGCACTCTTTTGAGTCACTGCAGTGCATCCCCAGTGGTGCCAGTGCACTCTCTGGACTCACTGCAGTGCATCCCCAGTGGTGCCAGTGCACTCTCTGCACTCACTGCACTGCATCCCCGGTGTTCCCAGAGCACTCTCTGGACTCACCGAGGTGCATCCCCAGTGGTGCCAGTGCACTCTCTGGACTCACCGCACTGCATCCCCAGTGGTGCCAGTGCACTCTCTGGACTCACTGCAGTGCAGCCCCTGATGTGCCAGTGTACTCTCTGGACTCACTGCACTGCATACCCAGTGGTGACAGTGCACTCTCTGGAATCACTGCAGTGCATCCCCTGTGGTGCCATTGCACTCTCTGGACTCACTGCACTGCATCCCCAGTTGTGCCTGTGCACTCTCTTGAGTCACTGCACTGCATCCCCAGTGGAGCCAGTGCACTCTATGGACTAACTGCACTGCATCCCCAGTGGTGCCAGTGCACTCTCTGGACTCACTGCACTGCATCCCCAGTGGTGCCAGTGCACTCTCTGGACTCACTGCACTGCATCCCCAGTGGTTCCAGTGCACTCTCTGGATCACTGCACTGCATCACCATTGGTGCCAGGGCACTCTCCGGACTCACTGCAGTGCATCCCCAGTGGTGCCAGTGCACTCTTTCGAGTCACTGCACTGCATCCCCAGTGGTGCCAGTGCATTCTCTGGACTCACTGCAGTGCATCCCCATTGGTGCCAGTGCAGTCTCTGGAGTCACTGCAGTGCATCCCCAGTGGTGCCAGTGCACTCTCTGGACTCACTGCACTGCATCCCCAGTGGTGCCAGTGCACTCTCTGGACTCAGTGCACTGCATCCCCAGTGGTGCCAGTGTACTCTCTGGACTCAGTGCACTGCATCCCCAGTGGTGCCAGTGCACTCTCTGGACTCACTGCAGTGCATCCCCAGTGGTGCCAGTGCACTCTCTGGACTCACTGCACTGCATCCCCAGTGGTGCCAGTGCACTCTCTGGACTCACTGCAGTGCATCCCCAGTGGTGCCAGTGCACTCTCTGGACTCACTGCAGTGCATCCCCAGTGGTGCCAGTGCACTCTCTGGACTCACTGCACTGCATCCCCAGTGGTGCCAGTGCACTCTCTGGACTCACTGCACTTCATCCCCAGTGGTGCCAGTGCACTCTCTGGACTCACTGCATTGCATCCCCAGTGGTGCAAGTGCACTCTCTGGACTCACTGCACTGCATCCCCAGTGGTGTCACTGCACTCTCTGGACTCACTGCACTGCATCACCATTGGTGCCAGGGCACTCTCCGGACTCACTGCACTGCATCCGCACTGGTGCCAGTGCACTCTTTCGAGTCACTGCAGTGCATCCCCAGTGGTGCCAGTGCACTCTCTGGACTCACTGTACTGCATCCCCAGGGGTGCCAGTGCACTCTCTGGAATCACTGCAGTGCATCCTCAGTGGTGCCAGTGCACTCTCTGGACTCACTGCACTGCATCCCCAGTGCTGACAGTGCCCTCTCTGGAATCACTGCATTGCATCCCCAGTGGTGCCAGTGCACTCTCTGGACTCACTGCACTGCATCCCCAGTGGTGCCACTGCACTCTCTGGACTCACTGCACTGCATCACCATTGGTGCCAGTGCACTCTCCGGACTCACTGCAGTGCATCCGCAGTGGTGCCAGTGCACTCTTTTGAGTCACTGCAGTGCATCCCCAGTGGTGCCAGTGCACTCTCTGGACTCACTGCAGTGCATCCCCAGTGGTGCCAGTGCACTCTCTGCACTCACTGCACTGCATCCCCGGTGTTCCCAGAGCACTCTCTGGACTCACCGAGGTGCATCCCCAGTGGTGCCAGTGCACTCTCTGGACTCACCGCACTGCATCCCCAGTGGTGCCAGTGCACTCTCTGGACTCACTGCAGTGCAGCCCCTGATGTGCCAGTGTAGTCTCTGGACTCACTGCACTGCATACCCAGTGGTGACAGTGCACTCTCTGGAATCACTGCAGTGCATCCCCTGTGGTGCCATTGCACTCTCTGGACTCACTGCACTGCATCCCCAGTTGTGCCTGTGCACTCTCTTGAGTCACTGCACTGCATCCCCAGTGGAGCCAGTGCACTCTATGGACTAACTGCACTGCATCCCCAGTGGTGCCAGTGCACTCTCTGGACTCACTGCACTGCATCCCCAGTGGTGCCAGTGCACTCTCTGGACTCACTGCACTGCATCCCCAGTGGTTCCAGTGCACTCTCTGGATCACTGCACTGCATCACCATTGGTGCCAGGGCACTCTCCGGACTCACTGCAGTGCATCCCCAGTGGTGCCAGTGCACTCTTTCGAGTCACTGCACTGCATCCCCAGTGGTGCCAGTGCATTCTCTGGACTCACTGCAGTGCATCCCCATTGGTGCCAGTGCAGTCTCTGGAGTCACTGCAGTGCATCCCCAGTGGTGCCAGTGCACTCTCTGGACTCACTGCACTGCATCCCCAGTGGTGCCAGTGCACTCTCTGGACTCAGTGCACTGCATCCCCAGTGGTGCCAGTGTACTCTCTGGACTCAGTGCACTGCATCCCCAGTGGTGCCAGTGCACTCTCTGGACTCACTGCAGTGCATCCCCAGTGGTGCCAGTGCACTCTCTGGACTCACTGCACTGCATCCCCAGTGGTGCCAGTGCACTCTCTGGACTCACTGCAGTGCATCCCAGTGTTGCCAGTGCACTCTCTGGAGTCACTGCACTGCATCCCCAGTGGTGCCAGTGCACTCTCTGGACTCACTGCAGTGCATCCCCAGTGGTGCCAGTGCACTCTCTGGACTCACTGCAGTGCATCCCCAGTGGCGCCAGTGCACTCTCTGGACTCACTGCACTGCATCCCATTGGTGCTAGTGCACTCTCTGGACTCACTGCACTGCATCCCCAGTGGTGCCAGTGCACTCTCTGGACTCACTGCACTGCATCCCCAGTTGTTCCAGTGCACTCTCTGGACTCACTGCAGTGCATCCCCAGTGGTGCCAGTGCACTCTCTGGACTCACTGCAGTGCTTCCGCACTGGTGCCTGTGCACTCTCTGCACTCACTGCACTGCATCAACAGTGGTACCTCTGCACTCTCTGGACTCACTGCAGTGCATCCCCAGTGGTGCCAGTGCACTCTCTGGACTCACTGCGCTGCATCCCCAGTGCTGCCAGTGCACTCTCTGGACTCACTGCAGTGCATCCCCAGTGGTGCCAGTGCACTCTCTGGACTCACTGCAGTGCTTCCGCACTGGTGCCAGTGCACTCTCTGCACTCACTGCACTGCATCAACAGTGGTGCCTCTGCACTCTCTGGAGTCACTGCACTGCATCCCCAGTGGTGCCAGTGCACTCTCTGGACTCACTGTAGTGCATCCCCAGTGGTGCCAGTGCACTCTTTCGAGTCACTGCAGTGCATCCCCAGTGGTGCCAGTGCACTCTCTGGACTCACTGCAGTGCATCCCTTGTGGTGCCTTTGCACTCTCAGGACTCACTGCACTGCATCCCCAGTGGTGCCAGTGCACTCTCTGGACTCAGTGCACTGCATCCCCAGTGGTGCCAGTGCACTCTCTGGACTCAGTGCACTGCATCCCCAATGGTGCCAGTGCACTCTCTGGACTCACTGCAGTGCATCCCCAGTGGTGCCAGTGCACTCTCTGGACTCACTGCAGTGCATCCCCAGTGGTGCCAGTGCACTCTCTGAGCTCTTTGCAGTGCATCCCCAGTGGTGCCAGTGCACTCTCTGGACTCACTGCACTGCATCCCCAGTGGTGCCAGTGCACTCTCTGGACTCACGGCAGTGCATCCCCAGTGGTGCCAGTGCACTCTCTGGAGTCACTGCACTGCATCCCCAGTGGTGCCAGTGTAGTCTCTGGACTCACAGCAGTGCATCCCCAGTGGTGCCAGTGCAACTACTGGACTCACTGCAGTGTAGCTCAGTGGTGCCAGAGCACTCTCTGGACTCACTGCACTGCATCCCCAGTGGTGCCAGTGCACTCTCTGGACTCACTGCACTGCATCCCCAGTGGTGCCAGTGCACTGTTGTTGTGGTTTAACCCGGCTGGCAGCTAAACACCACACAGCCGTTCGCTCACCCTCCCCCCTCCCTCTCTGGGATGGGGGAGAGAAACGGGAAAGTGAAGCCTGTGAGTTGAGATAAAGACAGTTTATTAAGACAGGAAAATAATAATAACAATAATAATAATAATAGTGATAATGGTAATAGTATTAACAATAATAATGTGTAAGAAAACAAGTGATGCACAATGCAATTGCTCACCACCCGCTGACCGATGCCCAGCCTATTCCCGAGCAGCCGGCCCCCCCACCCCGGCCAGCCACCCCTATATATTGTTTAGCATGACGTCAGATGGTATGGAATACCCCTTTGGCCAGTTTGGGTCAGCTGTCCTGGGTCTGTCCCCTCCCAGCTCCTGCTGCACCCCCAGCCTGCTCGCTGGCAGGACAGAGCAAGAAGCCGAAAAGTCCTTGGCCTGGTGTAAACACTGCTCTGCAACAATTAAAACATCAGCATGTTATCAGCGCTCTTCTCATCCTAATCCAAAACATAGCACCCTACCAGCTACTATGAGCTACTTAACTCTGTCCTAACTGGAACCAGGACAACTGTCTGGACTCACTGCAGTGTATCGCCATTGGAGCCGGTGCACTCTCTGGACTCACTAAACTGCATCCCCAGTTATGCCAGAGAACTCTCTGGTCTCACTGCAGTGCATCCCCAGTGGTGCCAGTGCACTGTCTGGACTCACTGCATCCCCAGTGGTGCCAGGGCACTCTCTGGACTCACTGCACTGCATCCCCATTGGTGCCAGTGCACTCTCTGGACTCACTGCACTAAAACACCAGTGGTTCCAGTGCAGTCTCTGGACTCACTGCACTGCATCCCCAGTGGTGCCAGTGCACTCTCTGGACTCACTGCACTGCATCCCCTGTGGTGCCAGTACACTCTCTGGACTCACTGCAGTGCATCCCCAGTGGTGCCAGTGTACTCTCTGGACTCACAGCACTGCATCACCAGCGGTGCCAGTGCACTCTCTGCACTCACTGCAGTGCATCCCCAGTGGTGCCAGTGCACTTTCTGGAGTCACTGCGTGCATCCCCTGTTGTGCCAGTGCACTCTCTGCACTCACTGCACTGCATCCCCAGAAGTGCCAGTGCACTCGCTGGACTCACTGCACTGCATCCCCAGTGGTTCCATTGCACTCTCTGGACTCACTGCATTGGATCCCCAGTGGTGTCAAGTGCACTCTCTGGACTCAGTGCAGTGCATCCCCAGTGGTGCCAGTGCACTCTCTGGACTCACTGCACTGCATCCCCAGTGGTGCCAGTGCACTCTCTGGACTCACTGCAGTGCATCACCAGTGGTGCCAGTGCACTCTCTGGAGTCACTGCAGTGCATCCCCAGTGGTGCCAGTGCACTCTCTGGACTCACTGCACTGCATTCCCAGTGGTGCCAGTGCACTCTCTGGACTCACTGCACTGCATCCCCAGTGGTGCCAGTGCACTCTCTGGACTCACTGCAGTGCATCCCCACTGGTGCCAGTGCACTCTCTGGACTCAGGGCACTGCATCCCCAATGGTGCCAGTGCACTCTCTGTAGTCTCTGCACTGCGTCCCCAGTGGTGCCAGTGCACTCTCTGGACTCACTGCAGTGTATCCCCAGTGGTGCCAGTGCACTCTGTGGACTCACTGCACTGCATCCCAGTGGTGCCAGTGCACTCTCTGGACTCACTGCACTGCATCCCCAAGGTGCCAGTGCACTCTCTGGACTCAACTGCACTGCATCCCCAGTGCTGCCAGTGCACTCTCTGGACTCACTGCACTGCATCCCCAGTGGTGCCAGTGCACTCTCTGCACTCACTGCAGTGCATCCCCAGTGGTGCCAGTGCACTCTCTGGACTCACTGCACTGCATGCCCAGTGGTGCCAGTGCACTCTCTGGACTCACTGCACTTCATCCCCAGTGGTGCCAGTGCACTCTCTGGACTCACTGCATTGCATCCCCAGTGGTGCCAGTGCACTCTCTGGACTCACTGCACTGCATCCACAGTGGTGCCAGTGCACTCTCTGGACTCACTGCAGTGCATCACCAGTGGTGCCAGTGCACTCTCTGGAGTCACTGGACTGCATCCCCAGTGGTGCCAGTGCACTCTCTGGACTCACTGCACTGCATTCCCAGTCGTGCCAGTGCACTCTCTGGACTCACTGCACTGCATCCCCAGTGGTGCCAGTGCACTCTCTGGACTCACTGCAGTGCATCCCCACTGGTGCCAGTGCACTCTCTGGACTCAGTGCACTGCATCCCCAATGGTGCCAGTGCACTCTCTGTAGTCACTGCACTGCGTCCCCAGTGGTGCCAGTGCACTCTCTGGACTCACTGCAGTGTATCCCCTGTGGTGCCAGTGCACTCTGTGGACTCACTGCACTGCATCCCAGTGGTGCCAGTGCACTCTCTGGACTCACTGCACTGCATCCCCAAGGTGCCAGTGCACTCTCTGGACTCAACTGCACTGCATCCCCAGTGCTGCCAGTGCACTCTCTGGACTCACTGCAGTGCATCCCCAGTGGTGCCAGTGCACTCTCTGGACTCACTGCAGTGCATCCCCAGTGGTGCCAGTGCGCTCTCTGGACTCACTGCACTGCATCCCCAGTGGTGCCAGTGCACTCTCTGGACTCACTGCACTTCATCCCCAGTGGTGCCAGTGCACTCTCTGGACTCACTGCACTGCATCCCCAGTGGTGTCACTGCACTCTCTGGACACACTGCACTGCATCACCATTGGTGCCAGGGCACTCTCCGGACTCACTGCAGTGCATCCGCAGTGGTGCCAGTGCACTCTTTCGAGTCACTGCAGTGCATCCCCAGTGGTGCCAGTGCACTCTCTGGACTCACTGCACTGCATCCCAGTGGTGCCAGTGCACTCTCTGGAATCACTGCAGTGCATCCCCAGTGGTGCCAGTGCACTCTCTGGACTCACTGCACTGCATCCCCAGTGGTGACAGTGCACTCTCTGGACTCACTGCATTGCATCCCCAGTGGTGCCAGTGCACTCTCTGGACTCACTGTACTGCATCCCCAGTGGTGCCAGTGCACTCTCTGGACTCACTGCACTGCATCCCCAGTGGTGCCAGTGCACTCTCTGGACTCACTGCAGTGCATCCGCAGTGGTGCCAGTGCACTCTTTTGAGTCACTGCAGTGCATCCCCAAGGTGCCAGTGCACTCTCTGGACTCACTGCACTGCATCCCCAGTGGTGCCAGTGCACTCTCTGCACTCACTGCACTGCATCACCAGTGGTGCCAGTGCACTCTCTGGACTCACTGCAGTGCATCCCCAGTGGTGCCAGTGCACTCTCTGGACTCACTGCACTGCATCCCCAGTGGTGCCAGTGCACTCTCTGGACTCACTGCAGTGCATCCCCAGTGGTGCCTCTGCACTCTCTGGAGTCACTGCACTGCATCCACAGTGCTGCCAGTGCACTCTCTGGACTCACTGCAGTGCATCCCCAGTGGTGCCAGTGCACTCTCTGAACTCACTGCACTGCATCCCCAGTGGTGCCACTGCAGTCTCTGGACTCACTGCACTGCATCCCCAGTGGTGCCAGTGCACTCTCTGGACTCACTGGACTTCATCCCCAGTGGTGCCAGTGCACTCTCTGGACTCACTGCATTGCATCCCCAGTGATGCCAGTGCACTCTCTGGACTCACTGCACTGCATCCCCAGTGGTGCCACTGCACTCTCTAGACTCACTGCACTGCATCACCATTGGTGCCAGGGCACTCTCCGGACTCACTGCAGTGCATCCGCAGTGGTGGCAGTGCACTCTTTCGAGTCACTGCAGTGCATCCCCAGTGGTGCCAGTGCACTCTCTGGACTCACTGCACTGCATCCCCAGTGGTGCCAGTGCACTCTCTGCACTCACTGCACTGCATCCCCAGTGTTCCCAGAGCACTCTCTGGACTCACTGCAGTGCATCCCCAGTGGTGCCAATGCACTCTCTGGACTCACTGCAGTGCATCCCCAGTGGTGCCAGTGCACTCTCTGGACTCACTGCACTGCATCCCCAGTGGTGTCACTGCACTCTCTGGACTCACTGCACTGCATCACCATTGGTGCCAGGGCACTCTCCGGACTCACTGCAGTGCATCCGCAGTGGTGCCAGTGCACTCTTTCGAGTCACTGCACTGCATCCCCATTAGTGCCAGTGCATTCTCTGGACTCATTGCAGTGCATCCCCAGTGGTGCCAGTGCACTCTCTGGTCTCACTGCACTGCATCCCCAGTGGTGCCAGTGCACTCTCTGGACTCACTGCACTGCATCCCCAGTGCTGACAGTGCACTCTCTGGACTCACTGCACTGCATCCCCAGTGCTGACAGTGCACTCTCTGGACTCACTGCAGTGCAACCCCAGTGGTGCCAGTGCACTCTCTGGACTCACTGCACTGCATCCCCAGTGGTGCCAGTGCACTCTCCGGACTCACTACACTGCATCCCTAATGGTACCAGTGCACTCTCTGGACTCACTGCACTGCATCCCCAGTGGTGCCAGTGCACTCTCTGGACTCACTGCACTGCATCCCCAGTGGTGCCAGTGCACTCTCTGGATTCACTGCACTGCATCCCCAGTGGTTCCAGTGCACTCTCTTGATCACTGCACTGCATCACCATTGGTGCCAGGGCACTCTCCGGACTCATTGCAGTGCATCCCCAGTTGTGCCAGTGCACTCTTTCGAGTCACTGCACTGCATCCCCAGTGGTGCCAGTGCATTCTCTGGACTCACTGCAGTGCATCCCCATTGGTGCCAGTGCAGTCTCTGGAGTCACTGCAGTGCATCCCCAGTGGTGCCAGTGCACTCTCTGGACCCACTGCAGTGCACCCCCACTGGTGCCAGTGCACTCTCTGGACTCAGTGCACTGCATCCCCAGTGGTGCCAGTGCACTCTCTGTAGTCACTGCACTGCGTCCCCAGTGGTGCCAGTGCACTCTCTGGACTCACTGCATTGCATCCCCAGTGGTGCCAGTGCACTCTCTGGACTCACTGCACTGCATCCCCAGTGGTGTCACTGCACTCTCTGGACTCACTGCACTGCATCACCATTGGTGCCAGGGCACTCTCCGGACTCACTGCAGTGCATCCCCAGTGGTGCCAGTGCACTCTTTCGAGTCACTGCAGTGCATCCCCAGTGGTGCCAGTGCACTCTCTGGACTCACTGCACTGCATCCCAGTGGTGCCAGAGCACTCTCTGGAATCACTGCAGTGCATCCCCAGTGGTGCCAGTGCACTCTCAGCACTCACTGCACTGCATCCCCAGTGGTGCCAGTGCACTCTCTGGACTCACTGCATTGCATCCCCAGTGGTGCCAGTGCACTCTCTGGACTCACTACACTGCATCCCCAGTGGTGCCAGTGCACTCTCTGGACTCACTGCACTGCATCCCCAGTGGTGCCAGTACACTCTCCGGACTCACTGCAGTGCCTCGGCAGTGGTGCCAGTGCACTCTTTTGAGTCACTGCAGTGCATCCCCAAGGTGCCAGTGCACTCTCCGGTCTCACTGCACTGCATCCCCAGTGGTGCCAGTGCACTCTCTGCACTCACTGCACTGCATCACCAGTGGTGCCAGTGCACTCTCTGGACTCACTGCAGTGCATCCCCAGTGGTGCCAGTGCACTCTCTGGACTCACTGCACTGCATCCCCAGTGGTGCCAGTGCACTCTCTGGACTCACTGCACTGCATCCCCAGTGGTGCCAGTGCACTCTCTGGAGTCACTGCACTGCATCCCCAGTGCTGCCAGTGCACTCTCTGGACTCACTGCAGTGCATCCCCAGTGGTGCCAGTGCACTCTCTGAACTCACTGCACTGCATCCCCAGTGGTGCCAGTGCAGTCTCTGGACTGACTGCACTGCATCCCCAGTGGTGCCAGTGCACTCTCTGGACTCACTGCACTTCATCCCCAGTGGTGCCAGTGCACTCTCTGGACTCACTGCATTGCATCCCCAGTGGTGCCAGTGCACTCTCTGGACTCACTGCACTGCATCCCCAGTGGTGCCACTGCACTCTCTGGACTCACTGCACTGCATCACCATTGGTGCCAGGGCACTCTCCGGACTCACTGCAGTGCATCCCCAGTGGTGCCAGTGCACTCTTTCGAGTCACTGCACTGCATCCCCAGTGGTGCCAGTGCACTCTCTGGACTCACTGCACTGCATCCCCAGTGGTGCCAGTGCACTCTCTGCACTCACTGCACTGCATCCCCAGTATTCCCAGAGCACTCTCTGGACTCACTGCAGTGCATCCCCAGTGGTGCCAGTGCACTCTCTGGACTCACTGCAGTGCATCCCCAGTGGTGCCAGTGCACTCTCTGGACTCACTGCACTGCATCCCCACTGGTGCCACTGCACTCTCTGGACTCACTGCACTGCATCACCATTGGTGCCAGGGCACTCTCCGGACTCACTGCAGTGCATCCGCAGTGGTGCCAGTGCACTCTTTTGAGTCACTGCACTGCATCCCCATTAGTGCCAGTGCATTCTCTGGACTCATTGCAGTGCATCCCCAGTGGTGCCAGTGCACTCTCTGGACTCACTGAACTGCATCCCCAGTGGTGCCAGTGCACTCTCTGGACTCACTGCACTGCATCCCCAGTGCTGACAGTGCACTCTCTGGACTCACTGCAGTGCAACCCCAGTGGTGCCAGTGCACTGTCTGGACTCACTGCACTGCATCCCCAGTGGTGCCAGTGCACTCTCCGGACTCACTACACTGCATCCCTAATGGTGCCAGTGCACTCTCTGGACTCACCGAGGTGCATCCCCAGGGGTGCCAGTGCACTCTCTGGACTCACTGCACTGCATCCCCAGTGGTGCCAGTGCACTCTCTGGACTCACTGCAGTGGAGCCCCTGAGGTGCCAGTGGACTCTCTGGACTCACTGCACTGCATCCCCAGTGGTGACAGTGCACTCTCTGGAATCACTGCAGTGCATCCCCTGTGGTGCCATTGCACTCTCTGGACTCACTGCACTGCATCCCCAGTGGTGCCTGTGCACTCTCTTGAGTCACTGCAGTGCATCCCCAGTGGAGCCAGTGCACTCTATGGACTAACTGCACTGCATCCCCAGTGGTGCCAGTGCACTCTCTGGACTCACTGCACTGCATCCCCAGTGGTGCCAGTGCACTCTCTGGATTCACTGCACTGCATCCCCAGTGGTTCCAGTGCACTCTCTTGATCACTGCACTGCATCACCATTGGTGCCAGGGCACTCTCCGGACTCACTGCAGTGCATCCCCTGTTGTGCCAGTGCACTCTCTGGACTCACTGCACTGCATCCCCAGTGGTGCCAGTGCACTCTCTGCACTCACTGCACTGCATCCCCTTTTGTGCCAGTGCACTCTCTGGACTCACTGCACTGCATCCCCAGTGGTGCCAGTGCACTCTCTGCACTCACTGCACTGCATCCCCAGTGGTGCCAGTGCACTCTCTGGACTCACTGCAGTGCATCCCCAGTTGTGCCAGTGCACTCTCTGGACTCACTGCAGTGCATCCCCAGTGGTGCCAGTGCACTCTCTGCACTCACTGCACTGCATCACCAGTGGTGCCAGTGCACTCTCTGGACTCACTGCAGTGCATCCCCAGTGGTGCCAGTGCACTCTCTGGACTCACTGCACTGCATCCCCAGTGGTGCCAGTGCACTCTCTGGAGTCGCAACACTGCATCAACAGTGGTGCCTCTGCACTCTCTGGACTCACTGCACTTCATCCCCAGTGGTGCCTGTGCACTCTCTGGACTCACTGCACTGCATCCCCAGTGGTGCCAGTGCACTCTCCGGACTCACTGCACTGCATCCCCAGTGTTCCCAGAGCACTCTCTGGACTCACTGCAGTGCATCCCCAGTGGTGCCAGTGCACTCTCTGGACTCACTGCAGTGCATCCCCAGTGGTGCCAGTGCACTCTCTGGACTCACTGCACTGCATCCCCAGTGGTGCCACTGCACTCTCTGGACTCACTGCACTGCATCACCATTGGTGCCTGGGCACTCTCCGGACTCACTGCAGTGCATCCCCAGTGGTGCCAGTGCACTCTTTCGAGTCACTGCACTGCATCCCCATTAGTGCCAGTGCATTCTCTGGACTCATTGCAGTGCATCCCCAGTGGTGCCAGTGCACTCTCTGGACTCACTGAACTGCATCCCCAGTGGTGCCAGTGCACTCTCTGGACTCACTGCAGTGCAACCCCAGTGGTGCCAGTGCCCTCTCCGGACTCACTGCAGTGCATCCCTAATGGTGCCAGTGCACTCTCTGTACTCACCGAGGTGCATCCCCAGTGGTGCCAGTGCACTCTCTGGACTCACCGCACTGCATCCCCAGTGGTGCCAGTGCACTCTCTGGACTCACTGCAGTGGAGCCCCTGATGTGCCAGTGTACTCTCTGGACTCACTGCACTGCATCCCCTGTGGTGACAGTGCACTCTCTGGAATCACTGCAGTGCATCCCCTGTGGTGCCATTGCACTCTCTGGACTCACTGCACTGCATCCCCAGTGGTGCCTGTGCACTCTCTTGAGTCACTGCACTGCATCCCCAGTGGAGCCAGTGCACTCTATGGACTAACTGCACTGCATCCACAGTGGTGCCAGTGCACTCTCTGGGCTCACTGCACTGCATCCCCAGTGGTGCCAGTGCACTCTCTGGATTCACTGCACTGCATCCCCAGTGGTTCCAGTGCACTCTCTTGATCACTGCACTGCATCACCATTGGTGCCAGGGCACTCTCCGGACTCACTGCAGTGCATCCCCAGTTGTGCCAGTGCACTCTTTCGAGTCACTGCACTGCATCCCCAGTGGTGCCAGTGCATTCTCTGGACTCACTGCAGTGCATCCCCATTGGTGCCAGTGCAGTCTCTGGAGTCACTGCAGTGCATCCCCAGTGGTGCCAGTGCACTCTCTGGACTCACTGCACTGCATCCCCAGTGCTGACAGTGCACTCTCTGGACTCACTGCACTGCATCCCCAGTGTTGCCAGTGTACTCTCTGGACTCAGTGCACTGCATCCCCAGTGGTGCCACTGCACTCTCTGGAGTCACTGCAGTGCATCCCCTTTTGTGCCAGTGCACTCTCTGGACTCACTGCACTGCATCCCCAGTGGTGCCAGTGCACTCTCTGGAGTCACTGCACTGCATCCCCAGTGGTGCCAGTGCACTCTCTGGACTCACTGCAGTGCATCCCCAGTTGTGCCAGTGCACTCTCTGGACTCACTGCAGTGCATCCCCAGTGGTGCCAGTGCACTCTCTGCACTCACTGCACTGCATCACCAGTGGTGCCAGTGCACTCTCTGGACTCACTGCAGTGCATCCCCAGTGGTGCCAGTGCACGCTCTGGACTCACTGCACTGCATCCCCAGTGGTGCCAGTGCACTCTCTGGAGTCGCAGCACTGCATCAACAGTGGTGCCTCTGCACTCTCTGGACTCACTGCACTTCATCCCCAGTGGTGCCAGTGCACTCTCTGGACTCACTGCACTGCATCCCCAGTGGTGCCAGTGCACTCTCTGCACTCACTGCACTGCATCACCAGTGGTGCCAGTGCACTCTCTGGACTCACTGCAGTGCATCCCCAGTGGTGCCAGTGCACTCTCTGGACTCACTGCACTGCATCCCCAGTGGTGCCAGTGCACTCTCTGGATTCGCAGCACTGCATCAACAGTGGTGCCTCTGCACTCTCTGGACTCACTGCACTTCATCCCCAGTGGTGACTGTGCACTCTATGGACTCACTGCACTGCATCCCCAGTGGTGCCAGTGTACTCTCTGGACTCACTGCAGTGCATCCCCTTTTGTGCCAGTGCACTCTCTGGACTCACTGCACTGCATCCCCAGTGGTGCCAGTGCACTCTCTGGACTCACTGCAGTGCATCTCCTTTTGTGCCAGTGCACTCTCTGGACTCATTGCAGTGCATCCCCAGTGGTGCCAGTGCACTCTCTGGACTCATTGCAGTGCATCCCCAGTGGTGCCAGTGCACTCTCTGGACTCACTGCACTGCATCCCCAGTGGTGCCAGTGCACTCTCTGGACTCACTGCACTTCATCCCCAGTGGTGCCAGTGCACTCTCTGGACTCATTGCATTGCATCCCCAGTGGTGCCAGTGCACTCTCTGGACTCACTGCACTGCAACCCCACTGGTGCCACTGCACTCTCTGGACTCACTGCACTGCATCACCATTGGTGCCAGGGCACTCTCCGGACTCACTGCAGTGCATCCGCAGTGGTGCCAGTGCACTCTTTCGAGTCACTGCAGTGCATCCCCAGTGGTGCCAGTGCACTCTCTGGACTCACTGCACTTCATCCCCAGTGGTGCCAGTGCACTCTCTGGACTCACTGCACTGCATCCCCAGTGGTGCCAGTGCACTCTCTGCACTTACTGCACTGCATCCCCAGTGTTCCCAGAGCACTCTCTGGACTCACTGCAGTGCATCCCCAGTGGTGCCAGTGCACTCTCTGGACTCACTGCAGTGCATCCCCAGTGGTTCCAGTGCACTCTCTGGACTCACTGCACTGCATCCCCAGTGGTGCCACTGCACTCTCTGGACTCACTGCACTGCATCACCATTGGTGCCAGGGCACTCTCCGGACTCACTGCAGTGCATCCCCAGTGGTGCCAGTGCACTCTTTCGAGTCACTGCAGTGCATCCCCAGTGGTGCCAGTGCACTCTCTGGACTCACTGCACTGCATCCCAGTGGTGCCAGAGCACTCTCTGGAATCACTGCAGTGCATCCCCAGTGGTGCCAGTGCACTCTCAGCACTCACTGCACTGCATCCCCAGTGGTGCCAGTGCACTCTCTGGACTCACTGCATTGCATCCCCAGTGGTGCCAGTGCACTCTCTGGACTCACTACACTGCATCCCCAGTGGTGCCAGTGCACTCTCTGGACTCACTGCACTGCATCCCCAGTGGTGCCAGTGCACTCTCCGGACTCACTGCAGTGCCTCGGCAGTGGTGCCAGTGCACTCTTTTGAGTCACTGCAGTGCATCCCCAAGGTGCCAGTGCACTCTCCGGTCTCACTGCACTGCATCCCCAGTGGTGACAGTGCACTCTCTGCACTCACTGCACTGCATCACCAGTGGTGCCAGTGCACTCTCTGGACTCACTGCAGTGCATCCCCAGTGGTGCCAGTGCACTCTCTGGACTCACTGCACTGCATCCCCAGTGGTGCCAGTGCACTCTCTGGACTCACTGCACTGCATCCCCAGTGGTGCCAGTGCACTCTCTGGAGTCACTGCACTGCATCCCCAGTGCTGCCAGTGCACTCTCTGGACTCACTGCAGTGCATCCCCAGTGGTGCCAGTGCACTCTCTGAACTCACTGCACTGCATCCCCAGTGGTGCCAGTGCAGTCTCTGGACTGACTGCACTGCATCCCCAGTGGTGCCAGTGCACTCTCTGGACTCACTGCATTGCATCCCCAGTGGTGCCAGTGCACTCTCTGGACTCACTGCAGTGCATCCCCAGTGGTGCCAGTGCACTCTCTGGACTCACTGCATTGCATCCCCAGTGGTGCCAGTGCACTCTCTGGACTCACTGCACTGCATCCCCAGTGGTGCCACTGCACTCTCTGGACTCACTGCACTGCATCACCATTGGTGCCAGGGCACTCTCCGGACTCACTGCAGTGCATCCCCAGTGGTGCCAGTGCACTCTTTCGAGTCACTGCACTGCATCCCCAGTGGTGCCAGTGCACTCTCTGGACTCACTGCACTGCATCCCCAGTGGTGCCAGTGCACTCTCTGCACTCACTGCACTGCATCCCCAGTGTTCCCAGAGCACTCTCTGGACTCACTGCAGTGCATCCCCAGTGGTGCCAGTGCACTCTCTGGACTCACTGCAGTGCATCCCCAGTGGTGCCAGTGCACTCTCTGGACTCACTGCACTGCATCCCCAGTGGTGCCACTGCACTCTCTGGACTCACTGCACTGCATCACCATTGGTGCCAGGGCACTCTCCGGACTCACTGCAGTGCATCCGCAGTGGTGCCAGTGCACTCTTTTGAGTCACTGCACTGCATCCCCATTAGTGCCAGTGCATTCTCTGGACTCATTGCAGTGCATCCCCAGTGGTGCCAGTGCACTCTCTGGACTCACTGAACTGCATCCCCAGTGGTGCCAGTGCACTCTCTGGACTCACTGCACTGCATCCCCAGTGCTGACAGTGCACTCTCTGGACTCACTGCAGTGCAACCCCAGTGGTGCCAGTGCACTGTCTGGACTCACTGCACTGCATCCCCAGTGGTGCCAGTGCACTCTCCGGACTCACTACACTGCATCCCTAATGGTGCCAGTGCACTCTCTGGACTCACCGAGGTGCATCCCCAGTGGTGCCAGTGCACTCTCTGGACTCACCGCACTGCATCCCCAGTGGTGCCAGTGCACTCTCTGGACTCACTGCAGTGGAGCCCCTGAGGTGCCAGTGTACTCTCTGGACTCACTGCACTGCATCCCCAGTGGTGACAGTGCACTCTCTGGAATCACTGCAGTGCATCCCCTGTGGTGCCATTGCACTCTCTGGACTCACTGCACTGCATCCCCAGTGGTGCCTGTGCACTCTCTTGAGTCACTGCAGTGCATCCCCAGTGGAGCCAGTGCACTCTATGGACTAACTGCACTGCATCCCCAGTGGTGCCAGTGCACTCTCTGGACTCACTGCACTGCATCCCCAGTGGTGCCAGTGCACTCTCTGGATTCACTGCACTGCATCCCCAGTGGTTCCAGTGCACTCTCTTGATCACTGCACTGCATCACCATTGGTGCCAGGGCACTCTCCGGACTCACTGCAGTGCATCCCCTGTTGTGCCAGTGCACTCTCTGGACTCACTGCACTGCATCCCCAGTGGTGCCAGTGCACTCTCTGCACTCACTGCACTGCATCCCCTTTTGTGCCAGTGCACTCTCTGGACTCACTGCACTGCATCCCCAGTGGTGCCAGTGCACTCTCTGCACTCACTGCACTGCATCCCCAGTGGTGCCAGTGCACTCTCTGGACTCACTGCAGTGCATCCCCAGTTGTGCCAGTGCACTCTCTGGACTCACTGCAGTGCATCCCCAGTGGTGCCAGTGCACTCTCTGCACTCACTGCACTGCATCACCAGTGGTGCCAGTGCACTCTCTGGACTCACTGCAGTGCATCCCCAGTGGTGCCAGTGCACTCTCTGGACTCACTGCACTGCATCCCCAGTGGTGCCAGTGCACTCTCTGGAGTCGCAACACTGCATCAACAGTGGTACCTCTGCACTCTCTGGACTCACTGCACTTCATCCCCAGTGGTGCCTGTGCACTCTCTGGACTCACTGCACTGCATCCCCAGTGGTGCCAGTGCACTCTCCGGACTCACTGCACTGCATCCCCAGTGTTCCCAGAGCACTCTCTGGACTCACTGCAGTGCATCCCCAGTGGTGCCAGTGCACTCTCTGGACTCACTGCAGTGCATCCCCAGTGGTGCCAGTGCACTCTCTGGACTCACTGCACTGCATCCCCAGTGGTGCCACTGCACTCTCTGGACTCACTGCACTGCATCACCATTGGTGCCTGGGCACTCTCCGGACTCACTGCAGTGCATCCCCAGTGGTGCCAGTGCACTCTTTCGAGTCACTGCACTGCATCCCCATTAGTGCCAGTGCATTCTCTGGACTCATTGCAGTGCATCCCAGTGGTGCCAGTGCACTCTCTGGACTCACTGAACTGCATCCCCAGTGGTGCCAGTGCACTCTCTGGACTCACTGCAGTGCAACCCCAGTGGTGCCAGTGCCCTCTCCGGACTCACTGCAGTGCATCCCTAATGGTGCCAGTGCACTCTCTGTACTCACCGAGGTGCATCCCCAGTGGTGCCAGTGCACTCTCTGGACTCACCGCACTGCATCCCCAGTGGTGCCAGTGCACTCTCTGGACTCACTGCAGTGGAGCCCCTGATGTGCCAGTGTACTCTCTGGACTCACTGCACTGCATACCCAGTGGTGACAGTGCACTCTCTGGAATCACTGCAGTGCATCCCCTGTGGTGCCATTGCACTCTCTGGACTCACTGCACTGCATCCCCAGTGGTGCCTGTGCACTCTCTTGAGTCACTGCACTGCATCCCCAGTGGAGCCAGTGCACTCTATGGACTAACTGCACTGCATCCACAGTGGTGCCAGTGCACTCTCTGGGCTCACTGCACTGCATCCCCAGTGGTGCCAGTGCACTCTCTGGATTCACTGCACTGCATCCCCAGTGGTTCCAGTGCACTCTCTTGATCACTGCACTGCATCACCATTGGTGCCAGGGCACTCTCCGGACTCACTGCAGTGCATCCCCAGTTGTGCCAGTGCACTCTTTCGAGTCACTGCACTGCATCCCCAGTGGTGCCAGTGCATTCTCTGGACTCACTGCAGTGCATCCCCATTGGTGCCAGTGCAGTCTCTGGAGTCACTGCAGTGCATCCCCAGTGGTGCCAGTGCACTCTCTGGACTCACTGCACTGCATCCCCAGTGCTGACAGTGCACTCTCTGGACTCACTGCACTGCATCCCCAGTGTTGCCAGTGTACTCTCTGGACTCAGTGCACTGCATCCCCAGTGGTGCCACTGCACTCTCTGGAGTCACTGCAGTGCATCCCCAGTGGTGCCAGTGCACTCTCTGGACTCACTGCACTGCATCCCCGGTGTTCCCAGAGCACTCTCTGGACTCACCGAGGTGCATCCCCAGTGGTGCCAGTGCACTCTCTGGACTCACCGCACTGCATCCCCAGTGGTGCCAGTGCACTCTCTGGACTCACTGCAGTGGAGCCCCTGAGGTGCCAGTGTACTCTCTGGACTCACTGCACTGCATCCCCAGTGGTGACAGTGCACTCTCTGGAATCACTGCAGTGCATCCCCTGTGGTGCCATTGCACTCTCTGGACTCACTGCACTGCATCCCCAGTGGTGCCTGTGCACTCTCTTGAGTCACTGCACTGCATCCCCAGTGGAGCCAGTGCACTCTATGGACTAACTGCACTGCATCCACAGTGGTGCCAGTGCACTCTCTGGATTCACTGCACTGCATCCCCAGTGGTTCCAGTGCACTCTCTTGATCACTGCACTGCATCACCATTGGTGCCAGGGCACTCTCCGGACTCACTGCAGTGCATCCCCAGTTGTGCCAGTGCACTCTTTCGAGTCACTGCACTGCATCCCCAGTGGTGCCAGTGCATTCTCTGGACTCACTGCAGTGCATCCCCATTGGTGCCAGTGCAGTCTCTGGAGTCACTGCAGTGCATCCCCAGTGGTGCCAGTGCACTCTCTGGACTCACTGCACTGCATCCCCAGTGGTGACAGTGCACTCTCTGGACTCACTGCACTGCATCCCCAGTGGTGCCAGTGTACTCTCTGGACTCAGTGCACTGCATCCCCAGTGGTGCCACTGCACTCTCTGGACTCACTGCACTGCATCCCCAGTGGTGCCAGTGCACTCTCTGGACTCACTGCAGTGCATCCCCTTTTGTGCCAGTGCACTCTCTGGACTCACTGCACTGCATCCCCAGTGGTGCCAGTGCACTCTCTGGAGTCACTGCACTGCATCCCCAGTAGTGCCAGTGCACTCTCTGGACTCACTGCAGTGCATCCCCAGTTGTGCCAGTGCACTCTCTGGACTCACTGCAGTGCATCCCCAGTGGTGCCAGTGCACTCTCTGCACTCACTGCACTGCATCACCAGTGGTGCCAGTGCACTCTCTGGACTCACTGCAGTGCATCCCCAGTGGTGCCAGTGCACTCTCTGGACTCACTGCACTGCATCCCCAGTGGTGCCAGTGCACTCTCTGGAGTCGCAGCACTGCATCAACAGTGGTGCCTCTGCACTCTCTGGACTCACTGCACTTCATCCCCAGTGGTGCCTGTGCACTCTCTGGACTCACTGCACTGCATCCCCAGTGGTGCCAGTGCACTCTCTGCACTCACTGCACTGCATCCCCAGTGGTGCCAGTGCACTCTCTGGACTCACTGCAGTGCATCCCCAGTGGTGCCAGTGCACTCTCTGGACTCACTGCACTGCATCCCCAGTGGTGCCACTGCACTCTCTAGACTCACTGCACTGCATCCCCAGTGGTGCCAGGGCACTCTCCGGACTCACTGCAGTGCATCCGCAGTGGTGCCAGTGCACTCTTTCGAGTCACTCACTGCATCCCCATTAGTGCCAGCGCATTCTCTGGACTCATTGCAGTGCATCCCCAGTGGTGCCAGTGCACTCTCTGGACTCACTGCACTGCATCCCCAGTGGTGCCAGTGCACTCTCTGGACTCACCGGGGTGCATCCCCAGTGGTGCCAGTGTACTCTCTGGACTCACTGCACTGCATCCCCAGTTTTGACAGTGCACTCTCTGGACTCACTGCAGTGCATCCCCAGTGGTGCCAGTGCATTCTCTCGACTCACTGCACTGCATCCCCAGTGGTGCCAGTGTACTCTCTGGACTCACTGCACTGCATACCCAGTGGTGCCAGTGCACTCTCTGGACTCACTGCACTGCATCCCCAGTGGTGCCAGTGCACTCTCTGGACTCACTGCGGTGCATCCCCTTTTGTGCCAGTGCACTCTCTGGACTCATTGCAGTGCATCCCCAGTGGTGCCAGTGCACTCTCTGGACTCATTGCAGTGCATCCCCAGTGGTGCCAGTGCACTCTCTGGACTCAGTGCACTGCATCCCCAGTGGTGCCAGTGCACTCTCTGGACTCACTGCAGTGCATCCCCTTTTGTGCCAGTGCACTCTCTGGACTCACTGCACTGCATCCCCAGTGGTGCCAGTGCACTCTCTGGAGTCACTGCACTGCATCCCCAGTGGTGCCAGTGCACTCTCTGGACTCACTGCAGTGCATCCCCAGTTGTTCCAGTGCACTCTCTGGACTCACTGCAGTGCATCCCCAGTGGTGCCAGTGCACTCTCTGCACTCACTGCACTGCATCCCCAGTGGTGCCAGTGTACTCTCTGGACTCACTGCACTGCATCCCCAGTGGTGCCAGTGCACTCTCTGGACTCACTGCACTGCATCCCCAGTGGTGCCAGTGCACTCTGTGGAGTCGCAGCACTGCATCAACAGTGGTGCCTCTGCACTCTCTGGAGTCATTGCACTGCATCCCCAGTGCTGCCAGAGCACTCTTTGGACTCACGGCAGTGCATCCCCAGTGGTGCCAGTGCACTCTCTGGACTCACTGCAGTGCATCCGCAGTGGTGCCAGTGCACTCTTTCGAGTCACTGCAGTGCATCCCCAGTGGTGCCAGTGCACTCTCTGGACTCACTGCACTGCATCCCCAGTGGTGCCAGTGCACTGTCTGGACTCACTGCATCCCCAGTGGTGCCAGGGCACTCTCTGGACTCTCTGCAGTGCATCCCCAGTGGTTCCATTGCACTCTCTGGCCTCACTGCACTGCATCCCCTGTGGTGACAGTGCACTCTCTGGACTCACTGCACTGCATCCCCAGTGGAGCCAGTGCTCTCTGTGGACTCACTGCACTGCATCCCCAGTGGTGCCAGTGCACTCTCTGGACTCACTGCACTGCATCCCCAAGGTGCCAGTGCACTCTCTGGACTCACTGCACTGCATCCCCAGTGGTGACAGTGCACTCTCTGGACTCACTGCAGTGCATCCCCAGTGCTGACAGTGCACTCTCTGGACTCACTGCACTGCATCCCCAGTGGTGCCACTGCACTCTCTGGACTCACTGCACTGCATCCCCAGTGGTGCCAGTGCAATCTCTGGACTCACTGCAGTGTATCCCCTGTGGTGCCAGTGCACTCTGTGGACTCAGTGCACTGCATCTCCAAAGGTGCCAGTGCACTCTCTGGACTCACTGCACTGCATCCCAGTGGTGCCAGTGCACTCTCTGGACTCACTGCAGTGCATCCCCAGTGGAGACAGTGCACTCTCTGGACTCACTGCACTGCATCCCCAGTAGTGCCAGTGCACTCTCTGGGCTCACTGCACTGCATCCCCAAGGTGCCAGTGCACTCTCTGGACTCACTGCACTGCATCCCCTGTGGTGCCAGTGCACTCTCTGTACTCACTGCAGTGCAACCCCAATGGTGCCAGTGCATTCTCTTTACTCACTGCAGTGCATCCCCACTGGTGCCAGTGCACTCTCTGGACTCACTGCAGTGCATCCCAAGTGGTGCCAGTGCACTCTCTGGACTCACAGCACTGCATCCCCAGTGGTGCCAGTGCACTCTCTGGACTCACTGCAGTGCGTCCCCAGTGGTGCCAGGGCACTCTCTGCAGACAATGCAGTGCATCCCCAAAGGTGACAGTGCACTCTCTGGACTCACTGTACTGCTCGAGCCGCGGCAACCGCTCCAGCCGCGGTAGCCACTCCAGCCTCGGCAGCCGCTCCTGCCGCTCCAGCCGCGGCAGCCGCGGCAGCCGGTCCAGCCGCGGCAGCCGCTCCATCCGCGGCATACGCGGCAGACGCAATGCAGTGAGTCCAGAGAGTGCACTGGCACCACTGGGGATGAAGTGCAGTGAGTCCAGAGAGTGCACTGGCACCACTGGGGATGCAGTGCAGTGAGTCCAGAGAGTGCACTGGCACCACTGGGGATGCAGTGCAGTGAGTCCAGAGAGTGCACTGGCACCACTGGGGATGCACTGCAGTGAGTCCAGATGTTAGCCTAGCAACCACATAATCACCAAGTGATTATATGAAGGTGCTTTATTCAGCGCTGGAAGCCGGGGCAGGTGCCCAAATCTGGCTTCAAGTCCCGTTACTTCCCAGCCGTTATTTATACATACAATATTGCGTCAGGTATACATATTCATTACAGGTTGCAACAGCAGCCTCGCTTTTCATTCTAATTAGCTCCCCTCCCCTTTGCACATGCGTGGCGCACTCTGGTGGTCGTCCAGCTGGTCGTCCAGATGAAGTAAGGAGTCTTCCTCTCCGCTAAACTTTTCACCTTTCTTACTCGACGCGTGCTCCCTCCGCTTCTTGGTTCTGCTTCAACTCATTTCATCATTTCCAGGCCCTTATCCAAGGTCAGGTTGTACCTGTTCCCTCCCAAGGTTCCCCTTCAATGACTCTTTTGATTGTTCAATGTACTCCCTAAGTATCCAGTATACATAGATTAATTGATAATGTAAGTACATTTGGCAATGCTTAATTATACTGTAGGTCCCATTACGTAAGAGACATTAGCAAAACATCCATTCGATTCTCCCCAACACCAACACAGAGACTGCACTGGCACCACTGGGGATGCAGTGCAGTGAGTCCAGAGAGGGCACTGGCACCACTGGGGATACAGTGCAGTGAGTCCAGAGAGTGCACTGGCACCACTGGCGATGCACTGCAGTGAGTCCAGAGAGTGCACTGGAACCACTGGGGATGCAGCGTAGTGACTCCTGAGAGTGCACTGGCACCACTGGGGATGCAGTGCAGTGAGTCCAGAGAGTGCACTGGCACCACTGGGGATGCAGTGCCGTGAGTCCAGAGAGTGCATTGGCACCACTGGGGATGCACTGCAATGAGTCCAGAGAGTGCACTGGCACCAATGGCAACGCAGAGCAGTGAGTCGAGAGAGTGCACTGGCACCACAGGGGATGCAGTGCAGTGAGTCCAGAGAGTGCACTAGCACCACTGGGGATGCACTGCAGTGAGTCCAGAGTGTGCACTGGCACCACTGGGCATGCACTGCAGTGAGTCCAGAGAGTGCACTGGCACCACTGGGGATGCAGTGCAGTGAGTCCAGAGAGTGCACTGGCACCACTGGGGATGTAGTGCAGTGAGTCCACAGAGGGCACTGGCACCACTGGGGATGCATTGTAGTGAGTCCAGAGAGTACAGTGGCACCACTGGGGATGCAGTGCAGTGAGTCCAAAGAGTGCACTGGCACCATTGGGGATGCACTGCAGTGAGACCAGAGACTTCACAGGCACCACTGGGGATGCAGTGCAGTGAGTCCAGAGAGTGCCCTGGCACCACTGGGAATGCAGTGAGTCCAGACAGTGCACTGGCACCACTGGGGATGCACTGCAGTGAGTCCAGAGAGTGCACTGGCACCACTGGGGATGCACCCCGGCAAGTCCAGAGAGTGCACTGGCACCACTGGGGATGCAGTGCAGTGAGTCCAGAGAGTGCACTGGCACCACTGGGGATGCACTGCAGTGAGTCCAGAGAGTGCACTGGCACCACTGGGGATGCACTGCAGTGAGTCCAGAGAGTGCACTGGCACCACTGGGGATGCAGTGCAGTGAGTCCAGAGAGTGCACTGGCAACACTGGGGATGCAGTGCAGTGAGTCCAGAGAGTGAACTGGCACCACTGGGGATGCAGTGCAGTGAGTAAAGAGAGTGCACTGGCACCACTGGGGATGCAGTGCAGTGAGTCCAAAGAGTGCACTGGCACCATTGGGGATGCACTGCAGTGAGTCCAGAGACTTCACAGGCACCAATGGGGATGCAGTGCAGTGAGTCCAGAGAGTGCCCTGGCACCACTGGGAATGCAGTGAGTCCAGACAGTGCACTGGCACCACTGGGGATGCACTGCAGTGAGTCCAGAGAGTGCACTGGCACCACTGGGGATGCAGTGCAGTGAGTCCAGATAGTGTACAGGCACCACTGGGGATGCACTGCAGTGAGTTCAGAGAGTGCACTGGCACCACTGGGGATGCAGTGCAGTGAGTCCAGAGAGTGCACTGGCACCACTGGGGATGCAGTGCAGTGAGTCCAGAGAGTGCAGTGGCACCACTGGGGATGCAGTGCAGTGAGTCCAGAGAGTGCACTGGCACCACTGGGGATGCAGTGCAGTGAGTAAAGAGAGTGCACTGGCACCACTGTGGATGCAGTGCAGTGAGTCCAGAGAGTGCACTGGCACCACTGGGGATGGACTGCAGTGAGTCCAGAGAGTGCACTGGCACCACTGGGGATGCAGTGCAGTGAGTCCAGAGAGTGCACTGGCACCACTGGGGATGCACCCCGGTGAGTCCAGAGAGTGCACTGGCACCACTGGGGATGCAGTGCAGTGAGTCCAGAGAGTGCACTGGCACCACTGGGGATGCACTGCAGTGACTCCAGAGAGTGCACTGGCACCACTGGGGATGCACTGCAGTGAGTCCAGATGTTAGCCTAGCAACCACATAATCACCAAGTGATTATATGAAGGTGCTTTATTCAGCGCTGGAAGCCGGGGCAGGTGCCCAAATCTGGCTTCAATTCCCGTTACTTCCCAGCCGTTATTTATACATACAATATTGCGTCAGGTATACATATTCATTACAGGTTGCAACAGCAGCCTTGCTTTTCATTCTAATTAGCTCCCCTCCCCTTTGCACATGCGTGGCGCACTCTGGTGGTCGTCCAGATGAAGTAAGGAGTCTTCCTCTCCGCTAAACTTTTCACCTTTCTTACTCGACGCGTGCTCCCTCCGTTTCTTGGTTCTGCTTCAACTCATTTCATCATTTCCAGGCCCTTATCCAAGGTCAGGTTGTACCTGTTCCCTCCCAAGGTTCCCCTTCAATGATTCTTTTGATTGTTCAATGTACTCCCTAAGTATCCAGTATACATAGATTAATTGATAATGTAAGTACATTTGGCAATGCTTAATTATACTGTAGGTCCCATTACCTAAGAGACATTAGTAAAATATCCATTCGATTCTCCCCAACACTAACACAGAGACTGCACTGGCACCACTGGGGATGCAGTGCAGTGAGTCCAGAGAGGGCACTGGCACCACTGGGGATGCAGTGCAGTGAGTCCAGAGAGTGCACTGGCACCACTGGCGATGCACTGCAGTGAGTCCAGAGAGTGCACTGGCACCACCTGGGATGCAGTGCAGTGAGTCCAGAGAGTGCACTGGCACCACTGGTGATGCAGTGCAGTGACTCCAGAGAGTGCACTGGCACCACTGGAGTTGCAGTGCAGTGAGTCCAGAGAGTGCACTGGAACCACTGGGGATGCAGCGCAGTGACTCCTGAGAGTGCACTGGCACCACTGGGGATGCAGTGCAGTGAGTCCAGAGAGTGCACTGGCACCACTGGGGATGCAGTGCCGTGAGTCCAGAGAGTGCATTGGCACCACTGGGGATGCACTGCAATGAGTCCAGAGAGTGCACTGGCACCAATGGCAACGCAGAGCAGTGACTCGAGAGAGTGCACTGGCACCACAGGGGATGCAGTGCAGTGAGTCCAGAGAGTGCACTGGCACCACTGGGGATGCACTGCAGTGAGTCCAGAGTGTGCACTGGCACCACTGGGGATGCAGTGCAGTAAGTCCAGAGAGTGCACTGGCACCACTGGGGATGCAGTGCAGTGAGTCCAGAGAGTGCACTGGCACCACTGGGCATGTAGTGCAGTGAGTCCACAGAAGCACTGGCACCACTGGGGATGCATTGTAGTGAGTCCAGAGAGTACAGTGGCACCACTGGGGATGCAGTGCAGTGAGTCCAAAGAGTGCACTGGCACCATTGGGGATGCACTGCAGTGAGACCAGAGACTTCACAGGCACCACTGGGGATGCAGTGCAGTGAGTCCAGAGAGTGCCCTGGCACCACTGGGAATGCAGTGAGTCCAGACAGTCCACTGGCACCACTGGGGATGCAGTGCAGTGAGTCCAGAGAGTGCACTGGCACCTCTGGGGATACACCCCGGCAAGTCCAGAGAGTGCACTGGCACCACTGGGGATGCAGTGCAGTGAGTCCAGAGAGTGAACTGGCACCACTGGGGATGCAGTGCAGTGAGTAAAGAGAGTACAGTGGCACCACTGGGGATGCAGTGCAGTGAGTCCAAAGAGTGCACTGGCACCATTGGGGATGCACTGCAGTGAGTCCAGAGACTTCACAGGCACCACTGGGGATGCAGTGCAGTGAGTCCAGAGAGTGCCCTGGCACCACTGGGAATGCAGTGAGTCCAGACAGTGCACTGGCACCACTGGGGATGCACTGCAGTGAGTCCAGAGAGTGCACTGGCACCACTGGGGATGAACCCCGGCAAGTCCAGAGAGTGCACTGGCACCACTGGGGATGCAGTGCAGTGAGTCCAGAGAGTGCACTGGCACCACTGGGGATGCACTGCAGTGAGTCCAGAGAGTGCACTGGCACCACTGGGTATGCAGTGCAGTGAGTCCAGAGAGTACACTGGCACCACTGGGGATGCAGTGCAGTGAGTCCAGAGAGTGCACTGGCACCACTGGGGATGCAGTACAGTGAGTCCAGAGAGTGCACTGGCACCACTGGGGATGCAGTGCAGTGAGTAAAGAGAGTGCACTGGCACCACTGTGGATGCAGTGCAGTGAGTCCAGAGAGTGCACTGGCACCACTGGGGATGGACTGCAGTGAGTCCAGAGAGTGCACTGGCACCACTGGGGATGTAGTGCAGTGAGTCCAGAGAGTGCACTGGCACCACTGGGGATGCACTGCAGTGAGTCCAGAGAGTGCACTGGCACCACTGGGGATGCACTGCACTGAGTCCAGAGAGTGCACTGGCACCACTGGGGATGCACTGCAGTGAGTCGAGAGTGCACTGGCACCACTGGGATACAGTGCACTGAGTCCACAGAGTGCACTGGCACCACTGGGGATACACTGCAGTGAGTCCAGAGAGTGCACTGGCACCACTCGTGATGCAGTGCCGTGAGTCCAGAGAGTGCACTGGCACCGCTGCGGTTGCACCCCGGTGTTTTTAGAGAGTGCAGTGGCACCACTGGGGATGCAGTGCAGTGAGTCCAGAGAGTGCACTGGCACCACTGGGGATGCAGTGCAGTGAGTCCAGAGAGTGCAGTGGCACCATTGGGGATGCAGTGCAGTGAGTCCAGAGAGTGCACTGGCACCACTGGGGATGCACTGCAGTGAGTTAAGAGAGTACACTGGCGCCACTGTGGATGCACTGCAGTGAGTCCTGAGAGTGCACTGGCACCACTGGTGATGCAGTGCAATGAGTCCAGAGAGCCACTGGCACCACTGGGGATGCAGTGCATTTAGCCCAGAGATTGAACTGGCAACACTGGGGATGCAGTGCACTGAGTCCAGAGAGGGCACTGTCAGCAATGGGGATGCAGTGCAGTGAGTCCAGAGAGTGCACTGGCACCACTGGGGATGCAGTGCAGTGAGACCAGAGACTTCACAGGCACCACTGGGGATGCAGTGCAGTGAGTCCAGAGAGTGCACTGGCACCACTGGGGATGCAGTGCAGTGAGTCCAGAGAGTGCACTGGTACAAAAGGGGATGCACTGCAGTGAGTCCAGAGAGTGCACTGGCACCACTGGTGATGCAGTGCAGTGAGTCCAGAGCGTGCACTGGCACCACTGGGGATGCACTGCAGTGAGTCCAGAGAGTGCACTGGCACCACTGGGGATGTAGTGCAGTGAGTCCACAGAGGGCACTGGCACCAATGGGGATGCAGTGTAGTGAGTCCAGAGAGTACAGTGGCACCACTGGGGATGCAGTGCAGTGAGTCCAAAGAGTGCACTGGCACCATTGGGGATGCACTGCAGTGAGTCCAGAGACTTCACAGGCACCACTGGGGATGCAGTGCAGTGAGTCCAGAGAGTGCCCTGGCACCACTGGGAATGCAGTGAGTCCAGACAGTGCACTGGCACCACTGGGGATGCACTGCAGTGAGTCCAGAGAGTGCACTGCCACCACTGGGCATGCACCCCGGCAAGTCCAGAGAGTGCACTGGCACCACTGGGTATGCAGTGCAGTGAGTCCAGAGAGTGCACTGGCACCACTGGGGATGCACTGCAGTGAGTGCAGAGAGTGCACTGGCACCACTGGGGATGCACTGCAGTGAGTCCAGAGAGTGCACTGGCACCACTGTGGATGCAGTGCAGTGACTCCAGAGAGTGCACGGGCACCACTGGGGATGGACTGCAGTGAGTCCAGAGAGTGCACTGGCACCACTGGGGATGCAGTGCAGTGAGTCCAGAGAGTGCACTGGCACCACTGGGGATGCACTGCAGTGAGTCCAGAGAGTGCACTGGCACCACAGGGATGCAGTGCACTGAGTCCACAGAGTGCACTGGCACCACAGGGGATACACTGCAGTGAGTCCAGAGAGTGCACTGGCACCACTGGGGATGCAGTGCCGTGAGTGCAGAGCGTGCACTGACACCGCTGCGGTTGCACCCCGGTGTTTTCAGAGAGTGCACTGGCACCACTGGGGATGCAGTGCAGTGAGTCCAGAGAGTGCACTGTCACCACTGGGGATGCAGTGCAGTGAGTCCAGAGAGTGCACTGGCACCACTGGGGATGCAGTGCAGTGAGTCCAGAGAGTGCACTGGCACCTTGGGGATGCAGTTCAGTGAGTCCAGAGAGTGCAGTGGCACCATTGGGGATGCAGTGCAGTGAGTCCAGAGAGTGCACTGGCACCACTGGTGATGCAGTGCAGTGAGTTAAGAGAGTACACTGGCGCCACTTTGGTTCACTGCAGTGAGTCCAGAGAGTGCACTGGCACCACTGGTGATGCAGTGCAATGAGTCCAGAGAGCCACTGGCACCACTGGGGATGCAGTGCATTTAGTCCAGAGAGTGAACTGGCACCACTGGCGATGCAGTGCACTGAGTCCAGAGAGGGCACTGTCAGTAATGGGGATGCAGTGCAGTGAGTCCAGAGAGTGCACTGGCACCACTGGGGATGCAGTGCAGTGAGACCAGAGACTTCACAGGCACCACTGGGGATGCAGTGCAGTGAGACCAGAGAGTGCACTGGCACCACTGGGGATGCAGTGCAGTGAGTGCAGAGAGTGCACTGGCACAAAAGAGAATGCACTGCAGTGAGTCCAGAGAGTGCACTGGCACCACTGGGGATGCAGTGCAGTGAGTCCAGAGAGTGCACTGGCACCACTGGGGATGCACTGCAGTGACTCCAGAGAGTGCACTGGCACCACTGGGGATGCAGTGCAGTGAGTCCAGAGAGTGCACTGGCACCACTGGGGATGCACTGCAGTGAGTCCAGAGAGTGCACTGGCACCACTGGGGATGCAGTGCAGTGAGTCCAGAGAGTGCACTGGCACCACTGTTGATGGTGCAGGTGCCCATAGATTAATTGATAATGTAAGTACATTTGGCAATGCTTAATTATACTGTAGGTCCCATTACCTAAGAGACATTAGTAAAATATCCATTCGATTCTCCCCAACACTAACAAAGAGACTGCACTGGCACCACTGGGGATGCACCCCGGCAAGTCCAGAGAGTGCACTGGCACCACTGGGGATGCAGTGCAGTGAGTCCAGAGAGTGCACTGGCACCTCTGGGGATGCACTGCCGAGAGTCCAGAGAGTGCACTGGCACCACTGGGGATGCAGTGCAGTGAGTCAGAGAGTGCACTGGCACCACTGGGGATGCAGTACAGTGAGTCCAGAGAGTGCACTGGCACCAATGGGGATGCAGTGCAGTGAGTAAAGAGAGTGCACTGGCACCACTGGGGATGCAGTGCAGTGAGTCCAGAGAGTGCACTGGCACCACTGGGGATGCACTGCCGTGAGTCCAGAGAGTGCACTGGCACCACTGGGGATGCAGTGCGGTGTGTCCAGAGAGTGCACTGGCACCACTGGGGATGCAGTGCAGTGAGTCCACAGAGGGCACTGGCACCACTGGGGATGCAGTGCAGTGAGTAAAGAGAGTGCACTGGCACCACTGGGGATGCACTGCAGTGAGTCCAGAGAGTGCACTGGCACCACTGGGGATGCACCCCGGTGAGTCCAGAGAGTGCACTGGCACCACTGGGGATGCACCCCGGCAAGTCCAGAGAGTGCACTGGCACCACTGGGGATGCAGTGCAGTGAGTCCAGAGAGTGCACTGGCACCACTGGGGATGCAGTGCAGTGAGTCCAGAGAGTGCCCCGGCACCACTGGGGATGCAGTGCAGTGAGTCCAGAGAGTGCATTGGCACCACTGGGGATGCAGTGCAGTGAGTCCAGAGAGTGCACTGGCACCACTGGGGATGCACTGCAGTGAGTCCAGATGTTAGCCTAGCAACCACATAATCACCAAGTGATTATATGAAGGTGCTTTATTCAGCGCTGGATGCCGGGGCAGGTGCCCAAATCTGGCTTCAAGTCCCGTTACTTCCCAGCCGTTATTTATACATACAATATTGCGTCAGGTATACGTATTCATTACAGGTTGCAACAGCAGCCTCGCTTTTCATTCTAATTAGCTCCCCTCCCCTTTGCACATGCGTGGCGCACTCTGGTGGTCGTCCAGGTGGTCGTCCAGATGAAGTAAGGAGTCTTCCTCTCCGCTAAACTTTTCACCTTTCTTACTCGATGCATGCTCCCTCCGCTTCTTGGTTCTGCTTCAACTCATTTCATCATTTCCAGGCCCTTATCCAAGGTCAGGTTGTACCTGTTCCCTCCCAAGGTTCCCCTTCAATGACTCTTTTGATTGTTCAATGTACTCCCTAAGTATCCAGTGTACATAGATTAATTGATAATGTAAGTACATTTGGCAATGCTTAATTATACTGTAGGTCCCATTACGTAAGAGACATTAGTAAAACATCCATTCGATTCTCCCCAACACTAACACAGAGACTGCACTGGCACCACTGGGGATGCAGTGCAGTGAGTCCAGAGAGGGCACTGGCACCACTGGGGATGCAGTGCAGTGAGTCCAGAGAGTGCACTGGCACCACTGGCGATGCACTGCAGTGAGTCCAGAGAGTGCACTGGCACCACCTGGGATGCAGTGCAGTGAGTCCAGAGAGTGCACTGGCACCACTGGTGATGCAGTGCAGTGACTCCAGAGAGTGCACTGGCACCACTGGAGTTGCAGTGCAGTGAGTCCAGAGAGTGCACTGGAACCACTGGGGATGCAGCGCAGTGAGTCCAGAGAGTGCACTGGCACCACTGGGGATGCAGTGCAGTGAGTCCAGAGAGTGCACTGGCACCACTGGGGATGCAGTGCCGTGAGTCCAGAGAGTGCATTGGCACCACTGGGGATGCACTGCAATGAGTCCAGAGAGTGCACTGGCACCAATGGCAACGCAGAGCAGTGAGTCGAGAGAGTGCACTGGCACCACAGGGGATGCAGTGCAGTGAGTCCAGAGAGTGCACTAGCACCACTGGGGATGCACTGCAGTGAGTCCAGAGTGTGCACTGGCACCACTGGGGATGCAGTGCAGTGAGTCCAGAGAGTGCACTGGCACCTCTGGGGATGCACCCCGGTGACTCCAGAGAGTGCACTGGCACCACTGGGGATGCACCCCGGCAAGACCAGAGAGTGCACTGTCACCACTGGTGATGCAGTGCAGTGAGTCCAGAGAGTGCACTGGCACCACTGGGGATGCAGTGCAGTGAGTCCAGAGAGTGCACTGGCACCATTGGGGATGCAGTGCAGTGAGTCCAGAGAGTGCACTGGTACCACTGGGGATGCACTGCAGTGAGTCCAGAGAGTGCACTGGCACCACTGGGGATGCACTGCAGTGAGATCAGAGGTTGCAGTGGCACCACTGGGGATGCAGTGCAGTGAGTCCAGAGAGTGCACTGGTACGATTGGGGATGCACTGCAGTGAGTCCAGAGAGTGCACTGGCACCACTGGGGATGCACTGCAGTGAGTCCAGAGAGTGCACTGGCACCACTGCGGATGCAATGCAGTGAGTCCAGAGAGTGCACTGGCACCACTGGGGATGCACCCTGGCAAGTCCAGAGAGTGCACTGGCACCACTGGGGATGCAGCGCACTGAGTCCAGAGAGTGCACTGGCACCACTGGGGATGCAGTGCAGTGAGTCCAGAGAGTGCACTGGCACCACTGGGGATGCAGTGCAGTGAGTCCAGAGAGTGCACTGGCACCACTGGGGATGCACTGCAGTGAGTCCAGAGAGTGCACTGGCACCACTGGGGATGCACTGCAGTGAGTCCAGAGAGTGCACTGGCACCACTGGGGATGCACTGCAGTGACTCCAGAGAGTGCACTGGCACCACTGGGGATGCACTGCAGTGAGTCCAGATGTTAGCCTAGCAACCACATAATCACCAAGTGATTATATGAAGGTGCTTTATTCAGCGCTGGATGCCGGGGCAGGTGCCCAAATCTGGCTTCAAGTCCCGTTACTTCCCAGCCGTTATTTATACATACAATATTGCGTCAGGTATACATATTCATTACAGGTTGCAACAGCAGCCTCGCTTTTCATTCTAATTAGCTCCCCTCCCCTTTGCACATGCGTGGCGCACTCTGGTGGTCGTCCAGATGAAGTAAGGAGTCTTCCTCTCCGCTAAACTTTTCACCTTTCTTACTCGACGCGTGCTCCCTCCGTTTCTTGGTTCTGCTTCAACTCATTTCATCATTTCCAGGCCCTTATCCAAGGTCAGGTTGTACCTGTTCCCTCCCAAGGTTCCCCTTCAATGATTCTTTTGATTGTTCAATGTACTCCCTAAGTATCCAGTATACATAGATTAATTGATAATGTAAGTACATTTGGCAATGCTTAATTATACTGTAGGTCCCATTACCTAAGAGACATTAGTAAAATATCCATTCGATTCTCCCCAACACTAACAAAGAGACTGCACTGGCACCACTGGGGATGCACCCCGGCAAGTCCAGAGAGTGCACTGGCACCACTGGGGATGCAGTGCAGTGAGTCCAGAGAGTGCACTGGCACCTCTGGGGATGCACTGCCGAGAGTCCAGAGAGTGCACTGGCACCACTGGGGATGCACTGCAGTGAATCCAGAGAGTGCACTGGCACCACTGGGGATGCAGTGCAGTGAGTCAGAGAGTGCACTGGCACCACTGGGGATGCAGTACAGTGAGTCCAGAGAGTGCACTGGCACCAATGGGGATGCAGTGCAGTGAGTAAAGAGAGTGCACTGGCACCACTGGGGATGCAGTGCAGTGAGTCCAGAGAGTGCACTGGCACCACTGGGGATGCACTGCCGTGAGTCCAGAGAGTGCACTGGCACCACTGGGGATGCAGTGCGGTGTGTCCAGAGAGTGCACTGGCACCACTGGGGATGCAGTGCAGTGAGTCCACAGAGGGCACTGGCACCACTGGGGATGCAGTGCAGTGAGTCCACAGAGGGCACTGGCACCACTGGGGATGCAGTGCAGTGAGTAAAGAGAGTGCACTGGCACCACTGGGGATGCACTGCAGTGAGTCCAGAGAGTGCACTGGCACCACTGGGGATGCACCCCGGTGAGTCCAGAGAGTGCACTGGCACCACTGGGGATGCAGTGCAGTGAGTCCAGAGAGTGCACTGGCACCACTGGGGATGCAGTGCAGTGAGTCCAGAGAGTGCACTGGCACCACTGGGTATGCAGTGCAGTGAGTCGAGAGAGTACACTGGCACCACTGGGGATGCAGTGCAGTGAGTCCAGAGAGTGCACTGGCACCACTGGGGATGCAGTACAGTGAGTCCAGAGAGTGCACTGGCACCACTGGGGATGCAGTGCAGTGAGTAAAGAGAGTGCACTGGCACCACTGTGGATGCAGTGCAGTGAGTCCAGAGAGTGCACTGGCACCACTGGGGATGGACTGCAGTGAGTCCAGAGAGTGCACTGGCACCACTGGGGATGCAGTGCAGTGAGTCCAGAGATTGCACTGGCACCACTGGGGATGCACTGCAGTGAGTCCAGAGAGTGCACTGGCACCACTGGGGATGCACTGAACTGAGTCCAGAGAGTGCACTGGCACCACTGGAGATGCACTGCAGTGAGTCGAGAGTGCACTGGCACCACTGGGATACAGTGCACTGAGTCTACAGAGTGCACTGGCACCACTGGGGATACACTGCAGTGAGTCCAGAGAGTTCACTGGCACCACTCGTGATGCAGTGCCGTGAGTCCAGAGAGTGCACTGGCACCGCTGCGGTTGCACCCCGGTGTTTTCAGAGAGTGCAGTGGCACCACTGGGGATGCAGTGCAGTGAGTCCAGAGAGTGCACTGGCACCACTGGGGATGCAGTGCAGTGAGTCCAGAGAGTGCAGTGGCACCATTGGGGATGCAGTGCAGTGAGTCCAGAGAGTGCACTGGCACCACTGGTGATGCAGTGCAGTGAGTTATGAGAGTACACTGGCGCCACTGTGGATGCACTGCAGTGAGTCCTGAGAGTGCACTGGCACCACTGGTGATGCAGTGCAATGAGTCCAGAGAGCCACTGGCACCACTGGGGATGCAGTGCATTTAGTCCAGAGAGTGAACTGGCAACACTGGGGATGCAGTGCACTGAGTCCAGAGAGGGCACTGTCAGCAATGGGGATGCAGTGCAGTGAGTCCAGAGAGTGCACTGGCACCACTGGGGATGCAGTGCAGTGAGACCAGAGACTTCACAGGCACCACTGGGGATGCAGTGCAGTGAGTCCAGAGAGTGCACTGGCACCACTGGGGATGCACTGCAGTGAGTCCAGAGAGTGCACTGGTACAAAAGGGGATGCACTGCAGTGAGTCCAGAGAGTGCACTGGCACCACTGGGGATGCACTGCAGTGAGTCCAGAGCGTGCACTGGCACCACTGGGGATGCACTGCAGTGAGTCCAGAGAGTGCACTGGCACCACTGGGGATGTAGTGCAGTGAATCCACAGAGGGCACTGGCACCAATGGGGATGCAGTGTAGTGAGTCCAGAGAGTACAGTGGCACCACTGGGGATGCAGTGCAGTGAGTCCAAAGAGTGCACTGGCACCATTGGGGATGCACTGCAGTGAGTCCAGAGACTTCACAGGCACCACTGGGGATGCAGTGCAGTGAGTCCAGAGAGTGCCCTGGCACCACTGGGAATGCAGTGAGTCCAGACAGTGCACTGGCACCACTGGGGATGCACTGCAGTGAGTCCAGAGAGTGCACTGCCACCACTGGGGATGCACCCCGGCAAGTCCAGAGAGTGCACTGGCACCACTGGGGATGCAGTGCAGTGAGTCCAGAGAGTGCACTGGCACCACTGGGGATGCACTGCAGTGAGTGCAGAGAGTGCACTGGCACCACTGGGGATGCACTGCAGTGAGTCCAGAGAGTGCACTGGCACCACTGTGGATGCAGTGCAGTGACTCCAGAGAGTGCACGGGCACCACTGGGGATGGACTGCAGTGAGTCCAGAGAGTGCACTGGCACCACTGGGGATGCAGTGCAGTGAGTCCAGAGAGTGCACTGGCACCACTGGGGATGCACTGCAGTGAGTCCAGAGAGTGCACTGGCACCACTGGGGATGCACTGCAGTGAGTCCAGAGAGTGCACTGGCACCACAGGGATGCAGTGCACTGAGTCCACAGAGTGCACTGGCACCACAGGGGATACACTGCAGTGAGTCCAGAGAGTGCACTGGCACCACTGGGGATGCAGTGCCGTGAGTGCAGAGCGTGCACTGACACCGCTGCGGTTGCACCCCGGTGTTTTCAGAGAGTGCACTGGCACCACTGGGGATGCAGTGCAGTGAGTCCAGAGAGTGCACTGGCACCACGGGGGATGCAGTGCAGTGAGTCCAGAGAGTGCACTGTCACCACTGGGGATGCAGTGCAGTGAGTCCAGAGAGTGCACTGGCACCACTGGGGATGCAGTGCAGTGAGTCCAGAGAGTGCACTGGCACCTTGGGGATGCAGTTCAGTGAGTCCAGAGAGTGCAGTGGCACCATTGGGGATGCAGTGCAGTGAGTCCAGAGAGTGCACTGGCACCACTGGTGATGCAGTGCAGTGAGTTAAGAGAGTACACTGGCGCCACTGTGGATGCACTGCAGTGAGTCCAGAGAGTGCACTGGCACCACTGGTGATGCAGTGCAATGAGTCCAGAGAGCCACTGGCACCACTGGGGATGCAGTGCATTTAGTCCAGAGAGTGAACTGGCACCACTGGCGATGCAGTGCACTGAGTCCAGAGAGGGCACTGTCAGTAATGGGGATGCAGTGCAGTGAGTCCAGAGAGTGCACTGGCACCACTGGGGATGCAGTGCAGTGAGACCAGAGACTTCACAGGCACCACTGGGGATGCAGTGCAGTGAGTCCAGAGAGTGCACTGGCACCACTGGGGATGCACTGCAGTGAGTGCAGAGAGTGCACTGGCACAAAAGAGAATGCACTGCAGTGAGTCCAGAGAGTGCACTGGCACCACTGGGGATGCAGTGCAGTGAGTCCAGAGAGTGCACTGGCACCACTGGGGATGCACTGCAGTGACTCCAGAGAGTGCACTGGCACCACTGGGGATGCAGTGCAGTGAGTGCAGAGAGTGCACTGGCACCACTGGGGATGCACTGCAGTGAGTCCAGAGAGTGCACTGGCACCACTGGGGATGCAGTGCAGTGAGTCCAGAGAGTGCACTGGCACCACTGTTGATGCAGTGCTGTGACTCCAGAGAGTGCACTGGCACCACTGGGGATGCACTGCAGTGAGTCCAGAGAGTGCACTGGCACCACTGGGGATGCAGTGCAGTGAGTCCAGAGAGTGCACTGGCACCACTGGGGATGCACTGCAGTGAGTCCAGAGAGTGCACTGGCACCACTGCGGATGCACTGCAGTGACTCGAAAGAGAGCACTGGCACCACTGCGGATGCACTGCAGTGAGTCCGGAGAGTGCCCTGGCACCAATGGTGATGCAGTGCAGTGAGTCCAGAGAGTGCACTGTCACCACTGGGGATGCAGTGCAGTGAGTCCAGAGAGTGCACTGGCACCACTGGGGATGCAGTGCAGTGAGTCCAGAGAGTGCACTGGCACCACTGGGGATGCAGTGCAGTGAGTCCAGAGAGTGCACTGGTACCACTGGGGATGCAGTGCAGTGAGTCCAGAGAGTGCACTGGTACGATTGGGGATGCACTGCAGTGAGTCCAGAGAGTGCACTGGCACCTCTGGGGATGCAATGCAGTGAGTCCAGAGAGTGCACTGGCACCACTGGGGATGCACCCCGGCAAGTCCAGAGAGTGCACTGGCACCACTTGGGATGCAGCGCACTGAGTCCAGAGAGTGCACTGGCACCACTTGGGATGCAGTGCAGTGAGTCCAGAGAGTGCACTGGCACCACAGGGGATGCACCCCGGTGAGTCCAGAGAGTGCACTGGCACCACTGGGGATGCAGTGCAGTGAGTCCAGAGAGTGCACTGGTACGATTGGGGATGCACTGCAGTGAGTAAAGAGAATGCACTGGCACCTTTGGGTTTGCACTGCAGTGAGTCCAGGGAGTGCACTGGCACCACTGGGGATGCAGTGCAGTGAGTCCAGAGAGTGCACTGGCACCACTGGGGATGCAATGCAGTGAGTCCAGAGAGTGCACTGGCACCACTGGGGGTGCAGTGCAGTGAGTCCAGAGAGTGCACTGGCACCACTGGGGATGCAGTACAGTGAGTCCAGAGAGTGCACTGTCACCACTGGGGATGCAGTGCAGTGAGTCCAGAGAGTGCACTGGCACCACTGGGGATGCACTGCAGTGAGTCCAGAGAGTGCACTGGCACCACTGGGATGCAGTGCAGTGAGTCCAGAGAGTGCACTGGCACCACTGGAATGCAGTGCACTGAGTCCACAGAGTGCACTGGCACCACAGGGGATACACTGCAGTGAGTCCAGAGAGTGCACTGGCACCACTGGGGATGCACTGCCGTGAGCGCAGAGAGTGCACTGGCACCACTGCGGTTGCACCCCGGTGTTTTCAGAGAGTGCAGTGGCACCACTGGGGATGCAGTGCACTGAGTCCAGAGAGGGCACTGTCAGCAATGGGGATGCAGTGCAGTGAGTCCAGAGAGTGCACTGGCACCACTGGGGATGCAGTGCAGTGAGTCCAGAGACTTCACAGGCACCACTGGGGATGCAGTGCAGTGAGTCCAGAGAGTGCACTGGCACCATTGGGGATGCAGTGCAGTGAGTCCTGAGAGTGCAATGGCACCACAGGGGATGCACTGCAGTGAGTCCACAGAGTGCACTGGCACCACTGGGGATGCAATGCAGTGAGTCCACAGAGTGCACTGGCACCACTGGGGATGCACTGCAGTGAGTCCAGAGAGTGCACTGGCTCCAACTGGAGCTGCACTGCTGTGACTCCTGAGATTGCACTGGCACCACTGGGATGCACTGCAGTGAGTCCAGAGACTTCACAGGCACCACTGGGGATGCAGTACAGTGAGTCCAGAGAGTGCACTGGCACCACTGGGGATTCAGTTCCTTCAGTCCAGAGAGTGAACTGGCACCACTGGGGATGTAGAGCAGTGAGTCCAGAGAGTGCACTGGCACCTCTGGGGATGCACCCCGGTGACTCCAGAGAGTGCACTGGCACCACTGGGGATGCACCCCGGCAAGTCCAGAGAGTGCACTGTACCACTGGTGATGCAGTGCAGTGAGTCCAGAGAGTGCACTGGCACCACTGGGGATGCAGTGCAGTGAGTCCAGAGAGTGCAGTGGCACCATTGGGGATGCAGTGCAGTGAGTCCAGAGAGTGCACTGGTACCACTGGGGATGCACTGCAGTGAGTCCAGAGAGTGCACTGGCACCACTGGGGATGCACTGCAGTGAGACCAGAGGTTGCAGTGGCACCACTGGGGATGCACTGCAGTGAGTCCAGAGAGTGCACTGGCACCACTGCGGATGCAATGCAGTGAGTCCAGAGAGTGCACTGGCACCACTGGGGATGCACCCTGGCAAGTCCAGAGAGTGCACTGGCACCACTGGGGATGCAGCGCACTGAGTCCAGAGAGTGCACTGGCACCACTGGGGATGCAGTGCAGTGAGTCCAGAGAGTGCACTGGCACCACTGGGGATGCACCCCGGTGAGTCCAGAGAGTGCACTGGCACCACTGGGGATGCACTGCAGTGAGTCCAGGGAGTGCACTGGCACCACTGGGGATGCACTGCAGTGAGTCCAGAGAGTGCACTGGCACCACTGGGGATGCACTGCAGTGACTCCAGAGAGTGCACTGGCACCACTGGGGATGCACTGCAGTGAGTCCAGATGTTAGCCTAGCAACCACATAATCACCAAGTGATTATATGAAGGTGCTTTATTCAGCGCTGGATGCCGGGGCAGGTGCCCAAATCTGGCTTCAAGTCCCGTTACTTCCCAGCCGTTATTTATACATACAATATTGCGTCAGGTATACATATTCATTACAGGTTGCAACAGCAGCCTCGCTTTTCATTCTAATTAGCTCCCCTCCCCTTTGCACATGCGTGGCGCACTCTGGTGGTCGTCCAGATGAAGTAAGGAGTCTTCCTCTCCGCTAAACTTTTCACCTTTCTTACTCGACGCGTGCTCCCTCCGTTTCTTGGTTCTGCTTCAACTCATTTCATCATTTCCAGGCCCTTATCCAAGGTCAGGTTGTACCTGTTCCCTCCCAAGGTTCCCCTTCAATGATTCTTTTGATTGTTCAATGTACTCCCTAAGTATCCAGTATACATAGATTAATTGATAATGTAAGTACATTTGGCAATGCTTAATTATACTGTAGGTCCCATTACCTAAGAGACATTAGTAAAATATCCATTCGATTCTCCCCAACACTAACAAAGAGACTGCACTGGCACCACTGGGGATGCACCCCGGCAAGTCCAGAGAGTGCACTGGCACCACTGGGGATGCACTACAGTGAGTCCAGAGAGTGCACTGGCACCTCTGGGGATGCACTGCCGAGAGTCCAGAGAGTGCACTGGCACCACTGGGGATGCACTGCCGTGAGTCCAGAGAGTGCACTGGCACCACTGGGGATGCACTGCAGTGAATCCAGAGAGTGCACTGGCACCACTGGGGATGCAGTGCAGTGAGTCAGAGAGTGCACTGGCACCACTGGGGATGCAGTACAGTGAGTCCAGAGAGTGCACTGGCACCAATGGGGATGCAGTGCAGTGAGTCCAGAGAGTGCACTGGCACCACTGGGGATGCACTGCCGTGAGTCCAGAGAGTGCACTGGCACAACTGGGGATGCAGTGCGGTGTGTCCAGAGAGTGCACTGGCACCACTGGGGATGCAGTGCAGTGAGTCCACAGAGGGCACTGGCACCACTGGGGATGCAGTGCAGTGAGTAAAGAGAGTGCACTGGCACCACTGGGGATGCAGTGCAGTGAGTAAAGAGAGTGCACTGGCACCACTGGGGATGCACTGCAGTGAGTCCAGAGAGTGCACTGGCACCACTGGGGATGCACCCCGGTGAGTCCAGAGAGTGCACTGGCACCACTGGGGATGCACCCCGGCAAGTCCAGAGAGTGCACTGGCACCACTGGGGATGCAGTGCAGTGAGTCCAGAGAGTGCACTGGCACCACTGGGGATGCAGTGCAGTGAGTCCAGAGAGTGCCCCGGCACCACTGGGGATGCAGTGCAGTGAGTCCAGAGAGTGCATTGGCACCACTGGGGATGCAGTGCAGTGAGTCCAGAGAGTGCACTGGCACCACTGGGGATGCACTGCAGTGAGTCCAGATGTTAGCCTAGCAACCACATAATCACCAAGTGATTATATGAAGGTGCTTTATTCAGCGCTGGATGCCGGGGCAGGTGCCCAAATCTGGCTTCAAGTCCCGTTACTTCCCAGCCGTTATTTATACATACAATATTGCGTCAGGTATACGTATTCATTACAGGTTGCAACAGCAGCCTCGCTTTTCATTCTAATTAGCTCCCCTCCCCTTTGCACATGCGTGGCGCACTCTGGTGGTCGTCCAGGTGGTCGTCCAGATGAAGTAAGGAGTCTTCCTCTCCGCTAAACTTTTCACCTTTCTTACTCGATGCATGCTCCCTCCGCTTCTTGGTTCTGCTTCAACTCATTTCATCATTTCCAGGCCCTTATCCAAGGTCAGGTTGTACCTGTTCCCTCCCAAGGTTCCCCTTCAATGACTCTTTTGATTGTTCAATGTACTCCCTAAGTATCCAGTGTACATAGATTAATTGATAATGTAAGTACATTTGGCAATGCTTAATTATACTGTAGGTCCCATTACGTAAGAGACATTAGTAAAACATCCATTCGATTCTCCCCAACACTAACACAGAGACTGCACTGGCACCACTGGGGATGCAGTGCAGTGAGTCCAGAGAGGGCACTGGCACCACTGGGGATGCAGTGCAGTGAGTCCAGAGAGTGCACTGGCACCACTGGCGATGCACTGCAGTGAGTCCAGAGAGTGCACTGGCACCACCTGGGATGCAGTGCAGTGAGTCCAGAGAGTGCACTGGCACCACTGGTGATGCAGTGCAGTGACTCCAGAGAGTGCACTGGCACCACTGGAGTTGCAGTGCAGTGAGTCCAGAGAGTGCACTGGAACCACTGGGGATGCAGCGCAGTGAGTCCAGAGAGTGCACTGGCACCACTGGGGATGCAGTGCAGTGAGACCAGAGAGTGCACTGGCACCATTGGGGATGCAGTGCCGTGAGTCCAGAGAGTGCATTGGCACCACTGGGGATGCACTGCAATGAGTCCAGAGAGTGCACTGGCACCAATGGCAACGCAGAGCAGTGAGTCGAGAGAGTGCACTGGCACCACAGGGGATGCAGTGCAGTGAGTCCAGAGAGTGCACTAGCACCACTGGGGATGCACTGCAGTGAGTCCAGAGTGTGCACTGGCACCACCGGGGATGCAGTGCAGTGAGTCCAGAGAGTGCACTGGCACCTCTGGGGATGCACCCCGGTGACTCCAGAGAGTGCACTGGCACCACTGGGGATGCACCCCGGCAAGACCAGAGAGTGCACTGTCACCACTGGTGATGCAGTGCAGTGAGTCCAGAGAGTGCACTGGCACCACTGGGGATGCACTGCAGTGAGTCCAGAGAGTGCACTGGCACCACTGGGGATGCAGTGCAGTGAGTCCAGAGAGTGCACTGGCACCACTGGGGATGCACTGCAGTGAGTCCAGAGAGTGCACTGGCACCACTGGGTATGCAGTGCAGTGAGTCCAGAGAGTGCACTGGCACCACTGGGGATGCAGTGCAGTGAGTCCAGAGAGTGCACTGGCACCACTGGGGATGCAGTGCAGTGAGTAAAGAGAGTACAGTGGCACCACTGGGGATGCAGTGCAGTGAGTCCAAAGAGTGCACTGGCACCAATGGGGATGCACTGCAGTGAGTCCAGAGACTTCACAGGCACCACTGGGGATGCAGTGCAGTGAGTCCAGAGAGTGCCCTGGCACTACTGGGAATGCAGTGAGTCCAGACAGTGCACTGGCACCACTGGGGATGCAGTGCAGTGAGTCCAGAGAGTGCACTGGCACCACTGGGGATGAACCCCAGCAAGTCCAGAGAGTGCACTGGCACCACTGGGGATGCAGTGCAGTGAGTCCAGAGAGTGCACTGGCACCACTGGGGATGCAGTGCAGTGAGTCCAGAGAGTGCACTGGCACCACTGGGGATGCACTGCAGTGAGTCCAGAGAGTGCACTGGCACCACTGGGGATGCAGTACAGTGAGTCCAGAGAGTGCACTGGCACCACTGGGGTTGCAGTGCAGTGAGTAAAGAGAGTGCACTGGCACCACTGGGGATGGACTGCAGTGAGTCCAGAGAGTGCACTGGCACCACTGGGGATGCAGTGCAGTGAGTCCAGAGAGTGCACTGGCACCACTGGGGATGCACTGCAGTGAGTCCAGAGAGTGCACTGGCACCACTGGGATGCAGTGCAGTGAGTCCCGAGAGTGCACTGGCACCACTGGGGATGCACTGCAGTGAGTCCAGAGAGTGCACTGGCACCACTGGGATACAGTGCACTGAGTCCACAGAGTGCACTGGCACCACAGGGGATACACTGCAGTGAGTCCAGAGAGTGCACTGGCACCACTGGGGATGCAGTGCCGTGAGTACAGTGAGTGCACTGGCACCGCTGCGGTTGCACTCCGGTGTTTTCAGAGAGTGCACTGGCACCACTGGGGATGCAGTGCAGTGAGTCCAGAGAGTGCACTGGCACCACTGGGGATGCAGTGCAGTGAGTCCAGAGAGTGCAGTGGCACCATTGGGGATACAGTGCAGTGAGTCCAGAGAGTGCACTGGCACCACTGGTGATGCAGTGCAGTGAGTTAAGAGAGTGCACTGGCACCACTGGGGATGCGGTGGAGTGAGTCCAGAGAGTGCACTGGCACCATCGGTATGCAGTGCAGTGAGTCCAGAGAGTGCACTGGCACCACTGGGGATGCAGTGCAGTGAGTCCAGAGAGTGCACAGGCACCACTGGGGATGCAGTGCAGTGAGTCCAGAGAGTGCACTGGCACCACTGGGGATGCACTGCAGTGAGTCCAGAGAGTGCACTGGCACCACTGGGGATGCACTGCAGTGACTCTAGAGAGTGCACTGGCACCTTGGGGATGCAGTGCAGTGACTCCAGAGAGTGCACTGGCACCACTGGGGATGCAGTGCGGTGAGTCCAGAGAGTGCACTGGCACCACTGGGGATGCACTGCAGTGAGTCCAGAGAGTGCACTGGCACCACTGGGGATGCAGTGCAGTGAGTCCAGAGAGTGCACTGGCACCACTGGGGATGCACTGCAGTGACTCCAGAGAGTGCACTGGCACCACTGGGGATGCAATGCAGTGAGTCCAGAGAGTGCACTGGCACCACTGGGGATGCACTGCAGTGAGTCCAGACAGTGCACTGGCACCACTGGGGATGCAGTGCAGTGAGTCCAGAGAGTGCACAGGCACCACTGGGGATGCACTGCAGTGAGTCCAGAGAGTGCACTGGCACCACTGGGGATGCAGTGCAGTGAGTCCAGAGAGTGCACTGGCACCACTGGGGATGCAGTGCCGTGAGTCCAGAGAGGGCACTGGCACCACTGCGGATGCACTGCAGTGAGTCCAGAGAGTGCACTGGCACCACTGGGGATGCAGTGCAGTGAGTCCAGAGAGGGCACTGGCACCACCTGAGATGCAGTGCAGTGAGTCCAGAGAGTGCACTGGCACCACTGGGCATGCAGTGCAGTGAGTCCAGAGAGTGCACTGGCACCACTGGTGATGCACTGCAGTGAGTCCAGAGACTGCACGGGCACCACTGGGGATGCAGTGCAGTGAGTCCAGAGAGTGCACTGGCACCACTGGGGATGCAGTGCAGTGAGTCCAGAGAGGGCACTGGCACCACTGGGGATGCACTGCAGTGAGTCCAGAGAGGGCACTGGCACCACTGGGGATGCACTGCAGTGAGTCCAGAGAGTGCACTGGCACCACTGGGGATGCACTGCAGTGAGTCCAGAGAGTGCACCTGCACCACCGGGGATGCACTGCTATGAGTCCAGAGAGTGCACTGGCACCACCTGGGATGCAGTGCAGTGAGTCCAGAGAGGGCACTGGCACCACTGGGCATGCAGTGCAGTGAGTCCAGAGAGTGCACTGTCACCACTGGAGATGCACTGCAGTGAGTCCAGAGAGTGCACTGGCACCACTGGGGATGCACTGCAGTGAGTCCAGAGAGTGCACTGTCACCGCTGGGGATGCAGTGCAGTGAGTCCAGAGAGTGCACTGGCACCACTGGGGATGCAGTGCAGTGAGTCCAGAGAGTGCACTGGCACCACTGGGGATGCAGTGCAGTGACTCCAGAGAGTGCACTGGCACCACTGGGGATGCAGTGCAGTGAGTCCAGAGAGTGCACTGGCACCACTGGGGATGCAGTGCAGTGACTCCAGAGAGTGCACTGGCACCAACGGGGATGCAGTGCAGTGAGTCCATAGAGTGCACTGGCACCACTGGGGATGCACTGCAGTGAATCCAGAGAGTGCACTGGCACCACTGGGGATGCACTGCAGTGAGTCCAGAGAGTGCACTGGCACCACTGGGGATGCACTGCAGTGAGTCCCGAGAGTGCACTGGCACCACTGGGGATGCATTGCAGTGAGTCCAGAGAGTGCACTGGCACCACTGGAAATGCACTGCAGTGAGTCCAGAGAGTGCACTGGCACCACTGGGGATGCACTGCAGTGACTCTAGAGAGTGCACCGGCACCACTGGGGATGCAGTGCAGTGACTCCAGAGAGTGCACTGGCACCACTGGGGATGCACTGCAGTGAGTCCAGAGAGTGCACTGGCACCACTGGGGATGCAGTGCAGTGAGTCCAGAGAGTGCACTGTCACAACAGGAGATGCAGTTCAGTGAGTCCAGAGAGTGCACTGGCACCACTGGGGATGCAGTGCAGTGAGTCCAGAGAGTGCACTGGCACCACTGGGGATGCAGTGCAGTGACCCCAGAGAGTGCACTGGCACCACTGTTGATGCAGTGCAGTGAGTCTAGAGAGTGCACTGGCACCACTGGGAATGCAGTGCAGTGAGTCCAGAGAGTGCACTGGCACCACTGGGGATGCAGTTCAGTGAGTCCAGAGAGTGCACTGGCATAACTGGGGATGCAGTGCCGTGAGTCCAGAGAGGGCACTGGCACCACTGGGGATGCAGTGCAGTGAGTCCAGAGAGTGCACTGGCACCACTGGGGATGCAGTGCAGTGAGTCCAGAGAGTGCACTGGCACCACCGGAGATGCACTGCTATGAGCCCAGAGAGTGCACTGGCACCACCAGGGATGCAGTGCTGTGAGTCCAGAGAGGGCACTGGCACCACTGGGGATGCATTTCAGTGAGTCCAGAGAGTGCACTGGCACCACTGGGGATGCAGTGCAGTGAGTCCAGAGAGTGCACTGGCACCACTGGGGATGCAGTGCAGTGAGTCCAGAGAGTGCACTGGCACCACTGGGGATGCAGTGCAGTGAGTCCAGAGAGTGCACTGGCACCACTGGGGATGCAGTGCAGTGAGTCCAGAGAGTGCACTGGCACCACTGGGGATGCAGTGCAGTGAGTCCAGAGAGTGCACTGGCACCAATGGGGATGCAGTGCAGTGAGTCCAGAGAGTGCATTGGCACCACTGGGGATGCACTGCAGTGAATCCAGAGAGTGCACTGGCACCACTGGGGATGCACTGCAGTGAGTCCAGAGAGTGCACTGGCACCACTGTGGATGCTCTGCAGTGAGTCCCGAGAGTGCTCTGGCACTACTGGGGATGCATTGCAGTGAGTCCAGAGAGTGCACTGGCACCACTGGGGATGCACTGCAGTGACTCCAGAGAGTGCACTGGCACCACTGGGGATGCAGTGCAGTGAGTCCAGAGACTGCACTGGCACCACTGGGGATGCAGTGCAGTGAGTCCAGAGAGTGCACTGGCACCACTGGGGATGCAGTGCAGTGAGTCCAGAGAGTGCACAGGCACCACTGGGGATGCACTGCAGTGAGTCCAGAGAGTGCACTGGCACCACTGGGGATGCAGTGTAGTGAGTCCAGAGAGTGCACTGGCACCACTGGGGATGCAGTGCAGTGAGTCCAGAGAGTGCACAGGCACCACTGTGGATGCAGTGCAGTGAGTCCAGAGAGGGCACTGGCACCATTGGGGATGCAATGCAGTGACTCTAGAGAGTGCACTGGCACCTTGGGGATGCAGTGCAGTGACTCCAGAGAGTGCACTGGCACCACTGGGGATGCACTGCAGTGAGTCCAGAGTGTGCACTGGCACCACTGGGGATGCACTGCAGTGAGTCCAGAGAGTGCACTGGCACCACTCGGGATGCACTGCAGTGAGTCCAGAGAGTGCACTGGCACCACTGGGGATGCAGGGCAGTAAGTCCAGAGAGTGCACTGTCACAACAGGAGATGCAGTTCAGTGAGTCCAGAGAGTGCACTGGCACCACTGGGGATGCAGTGCAGTGAGTCCAGAGAGTGCACTGGCACCACTGGGGATGCAATGCAGTGACTCCAGAGAGTGCACTGGCACCACTGGGGATGCACTGCAGTGAGTCCAGAGAGTGCACTGGCACCACTGGGGATGCACCCCGGTGAGTCCAGATAGTGCACTGGCACCAATGGGGATGCAGTGCAGTGAGTCCAGAGAGTGCACTGGCACCACTGGGGATGCACTGCAGTGAGTCCAGAGAGTACACTGGCACCACTGGGGATGCACTGCAGTGAATCCAGAGAGTGCACTGGCACCACTGGGGATGCAGTGCAGTGAGTCCAGAGAGTGCACTGGCACCACTGGGGATGCACTGCAGTGAGTCCAGAGAGTGCACTGGCACCTCTGGTGATGCAGTGCAGTGACTCCAGAGAGTGCACTGGCACCACTGGGGATGCACTGCAGTGAGTCCAGAGAGTGCACTGGCACCACTGGGGATGCACTGCAGTGAGTCCAGAGAGTGCACTGGCACCACTGTGGATGCTCTGCAGTGAGTCCCGAGAGTGCTCTGGCACCACTGGGGATGCATTACAGTGAGTCCAGAGAGTGCACTGGCACCACTGGGGATGCACTGCAGTGACTCCAGAGAGTGCACTGGCACCACTGGGGATGTAGTGCAGTGAGTCCAGAGACTGCACTGGCACCACTGGGGATGCAGTGCAGTGAGTCCAGAGAGTGCACTGGCACCACTGGGGATGCAGTGCAGTGAGTCCAGAGAGTGCACAGGCACCACTGGGGATGCACTGCAGTGAGTCCAGAGAGTGCACTGGCACCACTGGGGATGCAGTGCAGTGAGTCCAGAGAGTGCACTGGCACCACTGGGGATGCAGTGCAGTGAGTCCAGAGAGTGCACAGGCACCACTGTGGATGCAGTGCAGTGAGTCCAGAGAGGGCACTGGCACCATTGGGGATGCAATGCAGTGACTCTAGAGAGTGCACTGGCACCTTGGGGATGCAGTGCAGTGACTCCAGAGAGTGCACTGGCACCACTGGGGATGCACTGCAGTGAGTCCAGAGTGTGCACTGGCACCACTGGGGATGCACTGCAGTGAGTCCAGAGAGTGCACTGGCACCACTCGGGATGCACTGCAGTGAGTCCAGAGAGTGCACTGGCACCACTGGGGATGCAGGGCAGTAAGTCCAGAGAGTGCACTGTCACAACAGGAGATGCAGTTCAGTGAGTCCAGAGAGTGCACTGGCACCACTGGGGATGCAGTGCAGTGAGTCCAGAGAGTGCACTGGCACCACTGGGGATGCAATGCAGTGACTCCAGAGAGTGCACTGGCACCACTGGGGATGCACTGCAGTGAGTCCAGAGAGTGCACTGGCACCACTGGGGATGCACCCCGGTGAGTCCAGATAGTGCACTGGCACCAATGGGGATGCAGTGCAGTGAGTCCAGAGAGTGCACTGGCACCACTGGGGATGCACTGCAGTGAGTCCAGAGAGTACACTGGCACCACTGGGGATGCACTGCAGTGAATCCAGAGAGTGCACTGGCACCACTGGGGATGCAGTGCAGTGAGTCCAGAGAGTGCACTGGCACCACTGGGGATGCACTGCAGTGACTCTAGAGAGTGCACTGGCACCTCTGGTGATGCAGTGCAGTGACTCCAGAGAGTGCACTGGCACCACTGGGGATGCACTGCAGTGAGTCCAGAGAGTGCACTGGCACCACTGGGGATGCACTGCAGTGAGTCCAGAGAGTGCACTGGCACCACTGGGGATGCACTGCAGTGAGTCCAGAGAGTGCACTGGCACCACTGGGGATGCAGTGCAGTGAGTCCAGAGAGTGCACTGGCACCACTGGGGATGCACTGCAGTGATTCCTACAGTGCACTGGCACCACTGGGGATGCACCTCGGTGAGTCCAGAGAGTGCACTGGCACCAATGGGGATGCCGTGCAGTGAATCCAGAGAGTGCACTGGCACCACAGGGGATGCAGTGCAGTGAGTCCATAGAGTGCACTAGCACCACTGGGGATGCACTGCAGTGAATCCAGTGAGTGCACTGGCACCACTGGGGATGCAGTGCAGTGAGTCCAGAGAGTGCACTGGCACCACTGGGGATGCACTGCAGTGAGTCCCGAGAGTGCACTGGCACCACTGGGGATGCACTGCAGTGAATCCAGAGACTGCACTGGCACCACTGGGGATGCAGTGCAGTGAGTCCAGAGAGTGCACTGGCACCACTGGGGATGCAGTTCAGTGAGTCCAGGGAGTGCACTGGCACCACTGGGGATGCAGTTCAGTGAGTCCAGAGAGTGCACTGGCACCACTGGGGATGCAGTGCAGTGAGTCCAGAGAGTGCCCTGGCACCACTGGGGATGCAGTGCAGTGCCTCCAGAGAGTGCACTGGCACCACTGGGGATGCAGTGCAGTGAGTCCAGAGAGTTCACTGAAACCACTGGGGATGGACTGCAGTGAGTCCAGAGAGTGCACTCGCACCACTGGGGATGCAGTGCAGTGAGTCCAGAGAGTGCACTGGCACCACTGGGGATGCAGTGCAGTGAGTCCAGAGAGTGCACTGGCACCACTGGGGATGCACTGCAGTGAGTCCAGAGAGTGCACTGGCACCACTGGGGATGAAGTGCAGTGAGTCCAGAGAGTGCACTGGCACCACAGGGGATGTAGTGCAGTAAGTCCAGAGAGTGCACTGGCACCACTGGGGATGCACTGCAGAGAGTCCAGAGAGTGCACTGGCACCACTGCGGATGCAGTGCAGTGAGTCTAGAGAGTGCACTGACACAACTGGGATGCAGTGCTGTGAGTCCAGAGAGGGCACTGGCACCACTGGGGATGCAGTGCAGTGAGTCCAGAGAGTGCACTCGCACCACTGCGGATGCACCCTGGTGAGTCCAGTGAGTGCACTGGCACCACTGGGAATGCACTGCAGTGAGTCCAGAGAGTGCACTGGCACCACTGGGGATGCAGTGCAGTGAGTCCAGAGAGTGCACTGGCACCACTGGGGATGCACTACAGTGAGTCCAGAGAGTGCACTGGCACCACTGGGGATGCACTGCAGTGAGTGCAGAGAGTGCACTGTCACCACTGGGGATGCAGTGCACTGAGTCCAGAGAGTGCAATGGCACCACTGGGGATGGACTGCAGTGAGTCCAGAGAGGGCACTCGCACCACTGGGATGCAGTGCAGTGAGTCCAGAGAGTGCACTGGCACCACTGCGGATGCACTGCAGTGAGTCCAGAGAGTGCAATGGCACCACTGGGGATGCACTGCAGTGAGTCCAGAGAGTGCACTGGCACCACAGGGGATGAAGTGCAGTGAGTCCAGAGAGTGCACTGGCACCACAGGGGATGTAGTGCAGTAAGTCCAGAGAGTGCACTGGCACCACTGGGGATGCACTGCAGTGAGTCCAGAGAGTGCACTGGCACCACAGGGGATGCAGTGCAGTAAGTCCAGAGAGTGCACTGGCACCACTGGGGATGCACTGCAGTGAGTCCAGAGAGTGCACTGGCACCACTGGGGATGCACTGCAGTGAGTCCAGAGAGTGCACTGGCACCACTGGGGATGCAGTGCAGTGAGTCCAGAGAGTGCACTGGCACCACTGGGGATGCAGTGCAGTGAGTCCAGGGAGTGCACTGGCACCACTGGGGATGCACTGCAGTGAGTCCAGAGAGTGCACTGGCACCACTGGGGATGCAGTTCAGTGAGTCCAGAGAGTGCACTGGCACCACTGGGGATGCAGTGCAGTGAGTCCAGAGAGTGCACTGGCACCACTGGGGATGCACGGCAGTTAGTCCAGAGAGTGCACTGGCACCACAGGGGATGTAGTGCAGTAAGTCCAGAGAGTGCACTGGCACCAGTGGGGATGCAGTGCAGAGAGTTCAGAGAGTGCACTGGCACCACTGCGGATGCACTGCAGTGAGTCCAGAGAGTGCACTGTCACCACTGGGGATGCAGTGCAGTGAGTCCAGAGAGTGCACTGCCACCACTGGGGATGCACTGCAGTGAGTCCAGAGAGTGCACTGGCACCACTGGGGTTGCAGTGCAGTGAGTCCAGAGAGTGCACTGGCACCACTGGGGATGCAGTGCAGTGACTCCAGAGAGTGCACTGTAACCACTGGGGATGCACTGCAGTGACTCCAGAGAGTGCACTGGCACCACTCGTGATGCAGTGCAGTGAGTCCAGAGAGTGCACTGGCACCACTGGGGATGCAGTGCAGTGAGTCCAGAGAGTGCACTGGCACCATTGGGGATGCAGTGCAGTGCCTCCAGAGAGTGCACTGGCACCAGTGGGGATGCAGTGCTGTGAGTCCAGAGAGTGCACTGGCACCATTAGGGATGCAGTGCACTGAGTGCACTGGCACCACTGGGGATGCACTGCTGTGAGTGCAGAGAGTGCACTGGCACCACTGGAGATGCACTGCAGTGATTCCAGAGAGTGCACTGGCACCACTGGGGATGCTGTGCATTGAGTCCAGAGAGTGCACTGGCACCACTGGGGATGCACTGCAAAGAGCTCAGAGAGTGCACTGGCACCACTGGGGATGCACTGCAGTGAGTCCAGAGAGTGCACTGGCACCACTGGGGATACAGCGCAATGATTCCAGAGAGTGCACTGGCACCACTGGGGATGCACTGCAGTGAGTCCAGAGAGTGCACTGGCACCACTGGGGATGCAGTGCTGTGAGTCCAGAGAGTGCACTGGCACCAATGCGGATGCACTGCAGTGAGTCCAGAGAGTGCACTGGCACCACTGGGGATGCACTGCAGTGACTCCAGAGACTGCACTGTCACCACTGGGGATGCACTGCAGTGAGTCCAGAGAGTGCACTGGCACCACTCGGGATGCACTGCAGTGAGTCCAGAGAGTGCACTGGCACCACTGGGGATGCAGGGCAGTAAGTCCAGAGAGTGCACTGTCACAACAGGAGATGCAGTTCAGTGAGTCCAGAGAGTGCACTGGCACCACTGGGGATGCAGTGCAGTGAGTCCAGAGAGTGCACTGGCACCACTGGGGATGCAATGCAGTGACTCCAGAGAGTGCACTGGCACCACTGGGGATGCACTGCAGTGAGTCCAGAGAGTGCACTGGCACCACTGGGGATGCACCCCGGTGAGTCCAGATAGTGCACTGGCACCAATGGGGATGCAGTGCAGTGAGTCCAGAGAGTGCACTGGCACCACTGGGGATGCACTGCAGTGAGTCCAGAGAGTACACTGGCACCACTGGGGATGCACTGCAGTGAATCCAGAGAGTGCACTGGCACCACTAGGGATGCAGTGCAGTGAGTCCAGAGAGTGCACTGGCACCACTGGGGATGCACTGCAGTGACTCTAGAGAGTGCACTGGCACCTCTGGTGATGCAGTGCAGTGACTCCAGAGAGTGCACTGGCACCACTGGGGATGCACTGCAGTGAGTCCAGAGAGTGCACTGGCACCACTGGGGATGCACTGCAGTGAGTCCAGAGAGTGCACTGGCACCACTGGGGATGCGGTGCAGTGAGTCCAGAGAGTGCACTGGCACCACTGGGGATGCACTGCAGTGAGTCCAGAGAGTGCACTGGCACCACTGGGGATGCAGTGCAGTGAATCCAGAGAGTGCACTGGCACCACTGGGGATGCAGTGCAGTGAGTCCAGAGAGTGCACTGGCACCACTGGGTCTGCAGTGCAATGAGTCCAGGGAGTGCACTGGCACCACTGGGGATGCACTGCAGTGAGTCCAGAGAGTGCACTGGCACCACTGGGGATGCACTGCAGTGAGTCCATACAGTGCACTGGCACCACTGGGGATGCACTGCAGTGAGTCCAGAGAGTGCACTGGCACCACTGGGGATGCAGTGCAGTGACTCCAGAGAGTGCACTGGCACCACTGGGGATGCACTGCAGTGAGTCCAGAGAGTGCACTGGCACCACTGGGGATGCACCTCGGTGAGTCCAGAGAGTGCACTGGCACCAATGGGGATGCCGTGCAGTGAATCCAGAGAGTGCACTGGCACCACAGGGGATGCAGTGCAGTGAGTCCATAGAGTGCACTAGCACCACTGGGGATGCACTGCAGTGAATCCAGTGAGTGCACTGGCACCACTGGGGATGCACTGCAGTGAGTCCAGAGAGTGCACTGGCACCACTGGGGATGCACTGCAGTGAGTCCCGAGAGTGCACTGGCACCACTGGGGATGCACTGCAGTGAATCCAGAGACTGCACTGGCACCACTGGGGATGCAGTGCAGTGAGTCCAGAGAGTGCACTGGCACCACTGGGGATGCAGTTCAGTGAGTCCAGGCAGTGCACTGGCACCACTGGGGATGCAGTTCAGTGAGTCCAGAGAGTGCACTGGCACCACTGGGGATGCAGTGCAGTGAGTCCAGAGAGTGCCCTGGCACCACTGGGGATGCAGTGCAGTGCCTCCAGAGAGTGCACTGGCACCACTGGGGATGCAGTGCAGTGAGTCCAGAGAGTGCACTGAAACCACTGGGGATGGACTGCAGTGAGTCCAGAGAGTGCACTCGCACCACTGGGGATGCAGTGCAGTGAGTCCAGAGAGTGCACTGGCACCACTGGGGATGCAGTGCAGTGAGTCCAGAGAGTGCACTGGCACCACTGGGGATGCACTGCAGTGAGTCCAGAGAGTGCACTGGCACCACTGGGGATGAAGTGCAGTGAGTCCAGAGAGTGCACTGGCACCACAGGGGATGTAGTGCAGTAAGTCCAGAGAGTGCACTGGCACCACTGGGGATGCACTGCAGAGAGTCCAGAGAGTGCACTGGCACCACTGCGGATGCAGTGCAGTGAGTCTAGAGAGTGCACTGGCACCACTGGGGATGCAGTGCAGTGATTCCAGAGAGTGCACTGGCACCACTGGGGATGCAGTGCAGTGAGTCCAGAGAGTGCACTCGCACCACTGCGGATGCACCCTGGTGAGTCCAGTGAGTGCACTGGCACCACTGGGGATGCACTGCAGTGAGTCCAGAGAGTGCACTGGCACCACTGGGGATGCAGTGCAGTGAGTCCAGAGAGTGCACTGGCACCACTGGGGATGCACTACAGTGAGTCCAGAGAGTGCACTGGCACCACTGGGGATGCACTGCAGTGAGTGCAGAGAGTGCACTGTCACCACTGGGGATGCAGTGCACTGAGTCCAGAGAGTGCAATGGCACCACTGGGGATGGACTGCAGTGAGTCCAGAGAGGGCACTCGCACCACTGGGATGCAGTGCAGTGAGTCCAGAGAGTGCACTGGCACCACTGCGGATGCACTGCAGTGAGTCCAGAGAGTGCAATGGCACCACTGGGGATGCACTGCAGTGAGTCCAGAGAGTGCACTGGCACCACAGGGGATGAAGTGCAGTGAGTCCAGAGAGTGCACTGGCACCACAGGGGATGTAGTGCAGTAAGTCCAGAGAGTGCACTGGCACCACTGGGGATGCACTGCAGTGAGTCCAGAGAGTGCACTGGCACCACAGGGGATGCAGTGCAGTAAGTCCAGAGAGTGCACTGGCACCACTGGGGATGCACTGCAGTGAGTCCAGAGAGTGCACTGGCACCACTGGGGATGCACTGCAGTGAGTCCAGAGAGTGCACTGGCACCACTGGGGATGCAGTGCAGTGAGTCCAGAGAGTGCACTGGCACCACTGGGTCTGCAGTGCAGTGAGTCCAGGGAGTGCACTGGCACCACTGGGGATGCACTGCAGTGAGTCCAGAGAGTGCACTGGCACCACTGGGGATGGAGTTCAGTGAGTCCAGAGAGTGCACTGGCACCACTGGGGATGCAGTGCAGTGAGTCCAGAGAGTGCACTGGCACCACTGGGGATGCACGGCAGTTAGTCCAGAGAGTGCACTGGCACCACAGTTGATGTAGTGCAGTAAGTCCAGAGAGTGCACTGGCACCAGTGGGGATGCAGTGCAGAGAGTCCAGAGAGTGCACTGGCACCACTGCGGATGCACTGCAGTGAGTCCAGAGAGTGCACTGTCACCACTGGGGATGCAGTGCAGTGAGTCCAGGGAGTGCACTGCCACCACTGGGGATGCACTGCAGTGAGTCCAGAGAGTGCACTGGCACCACTGGGGTTGCAGTGCAGTGAGTCCAGAGAGTGCACTGGCACCACTGGGGATGCACTGCAGTGACTCCAGAGAGTGCACTGTAACCACTGGGGATGCACTGCAGTGACTCCAGAGAGTGCACTGGCACCACTCGTGATGCAGTGCAGTGAGTCCAGAGAGTGCACTGGCACCACTGGGGATGCAGTGCAGTGAGTCCAGAGAGTGCACTGGCACCATTGGGGATGCAGTGCAGTGCCTCCAGAGAGTGCACTGGCACCAGTGGGGATGCAGTGCTGTGAGTCCAGAGAGTGCACTGGCACCATTAGGGATGCAGTGCACTGAGTGCACTGGCACCACTGGGGATGCACTGCTGTGAGTGCAGAGAGTGCACTGGCACCACTAGAGATGCACTGCAGTGATTCCAGAGAGTGCACTGGCACCACTGGGGATGCTGTGCATTGAGTCCAGAGAGTGCACTGGCACCACTGGGGATGCAGTGCAGTGAGTCCAGAGAGTGCACTGGCACCACTGGGGATGCACTGCAGTGAGTCCAGAGAGTGCACTGGCACCACTGGGGATGCAGTGCAGTGAGTCCAGAGAGTGCACTGGCACCACTGGGTCTGCAGTGCAGTGAGTCCAGGGAGTGCACTGGCACCACTGGGGATGCACTGCAGTGAGTCCAGAGAGTGCACTGGCACCACTGGGGATGGAGTTCAGTGAGTCCAGAGAGTGCACTGGCACCACTGGGGATGCAGTGCAGTGAGTCCAGAGAGTGCACTGGCACCACTGGGGATGCACGGCAGTTAGTCCAGAGAGTGCACTCGCACCACTGCGGATGCACCCTGGTGAGTCCAGTGAGTGCACTGGCACCACTGGGGATGCACTGCAGTGAGTCCAGAGAGTGCACTGGCACCACTGGGGATGCAGTGCAGTGAGTCCAGAGAGTGCACTGGCACCACTGGGGATGCACTACAGTGAGTCCAGAGAGTGCACTGGCACCACTGGGGATGCACTGCAGTGAGTGCAGAGAGTGCACTGTCACCACTGGGGATGCAGTGCACTGAGTCCAGAGAGTGCAATGGCACCACTGGGGATGGACTGCAGTGAGTCCAGAGAGGGCACTCGCACCACTGGGATGCAGTGCAGTGAGTCCAGAGAGTGCACTGGCACCACTGCGGATGCACTGCAGTGAGTCCAGAGAGTGCAATGGCACCACTGGGGATGCACTGCAGTGAGTCCAGAGAGTGCACTGGCACCACAGGGGATGAAGTGCAGTGAGTCCAGAGAGTGCACTGGCACCACAGGGGATGTAGTGCAGTAAGTCCAGAGAGTGCACTGGCACCACTGGGGATGCACTGCAGTGAGTCCAGAGAGTGCACTGGCACCACAGGGGATGCAGTGCAGTAAGTCCAGAGAGTGCACTGGCACCACTGGGGATGCACTGCAGTGAGTCCAGAGAGTGCACTGGCACCACTGGGGATGCACTGCAGTGAGTCCAGAGAGTGCACTGGCACCACTGCGGATGCACTGCAGTGAGTCCAGAGAGTGCACTGGCACCACTGGGGTTGCAGTGCAGTGAGTCCAGAGAGTGCACTGGCACCACTGGGGATGCACTGCAGTGACTCCAGAGAGTGCACTGTAACCACTGGGGATGCACTGCAGTGACTCCAGAGAGTGCACTGGCACCACTCGTGATGCAGTGCAGTGAGTCCAGAGAGTGCACTGGCACCACTGGGGATGCAGTGCAGTGAGTCCAGAGAGTGCACTGGCACCATTGGGGATGCAGTGCAGTGCCTCCAGAGAGTGCACTGGCACCAGTGGGGATGCAGTGCTGTGAGTCCAGAGAGTGCACTGGCACCATTAGGGATGCAGTGCACTGAGTGCACTGGCACCACTGGGGATGCACTGCTGTGAGTGCAGAGAGTGCACTGGCACCACTAGAGATGCACTGCAGTGATTCCAGAGAGTGCACTGGCACCACTGGGGATGCTGTGCATTGAGTCCAGAGAGTGCACTGGCACCACTGGGGATGCAGTGCAGTGAGTCCAGAGAGTGCACTGGCACCACTGGGGATGCACTGCAGTGAGTCCAGAGAGTGCACTGGCACCACTGGGGATGCAGTGCAGTGAGTCCAGAGAGTGCACTGGCACCACTGGGTCTGCAGTGCAGTGAGTCCAGGGAGTGCACTGGCACCACTGGGGATGCACTGCAGTGAGTCCAGAGAGTGCACTGGCACCACTGGGGATGGAGTTCAGTGAGTCCAGAGAGTGCACTGGCACCACTGGGGATGCAGTGCAGTGAGTCCAGAGAGTGCACTGGCACCACTGGGGATGCACGGCAGTTAGTCCAGAGAGTGCACTCGCACCACTGCGGATGCACCCTGGTGAGTCCAGTGAGTGCACTGGCACCACTGGGGATGCACTGCAGTGAGTCCAGAGAGTGCACTGGCACCACTGGGGATGCAGTGCAGTGAGTCCAGAGAGTGCACTGGCACCACTGGGGATGCACTACAGTGAGTCCAGAGAGTGCACTGGCACCACTGGGGATGCACTGCAGTGAGTGCAGAGAGTGCACTGTCACCACTGGGGATGCAGTGCACTGAGTCCAGAGAGTGCAATGGCACCACTGGGGATGGACTGCAGTGAGTCCAGAGAGGGCACTCGCACCACTGGGATGCAGTGCAGTGAGTCCAGAGAGTGCACTGGCACCACTGCGGATGCACTGCAGTGAGTCCAGAGAGTGCAATGGCACCACTGGGGATGCACTGCAGTGAGTCCAGAGAGTGCACTGGCACCACAGGGGATGAAGTGCAGTGAGTCCAGAGAGTGCACTGGCACCACAGGGGATGTAGTGCAGTAAGTCCAGAGAGTGCACTGGCACCACTGGGGATGCACTGCAGTGAGTCCAGAGAGTGCACTGGCACCACAGGGGATGCAGTGCAGTAAGTCCAGAGAGTGCACTGGCACCACTGGGGATGCACTGCAGTGAGTCCAGAGAGTGCACTGGCACCACTGGGGATGCACTGCAGTGAGTCCAGAGAGTGCACTGGCACCACTGGGGATGCAGTGCAGTGAGTCCAGAGAGTGCACTGGCACCACTGGGTCTGCAGTGCAGTGAGTCCAGGGAGTGCACTGGCACCACTGGGGATGCACTGCAGTGAGTCCAGAGAGTGCACTGGCACCACTGGGGATGGAGTTCAGTGAGTCCAGAGAGTGCACTGGCACCACTGGGGATGCAGTGCAGTGAGTCCAGAGAGTGCACTGGCACCACTGGGGATGCACGGCAGTTAGTCCAGAGAGTGCACTGGCACCACAGTTGATGTAGTGCAGTAAGTCCAGAGAGTGCACTGGCACCAGTGGGGATGCAGTGCAGAGAGTCCAGAGAGTGCACTGGCACCACTGCGGATGCACTGCAGTGAGTCCAGAGAGTGCACTGTCACCACTGGGGATGCAGTGCAGTGAGTCCAGGGAGTGCACTGCCACCACTGGGGATGCACTGCAGTGAGTCCAGAGAGTGCACTGGCACCACTGGGGTTGCAGTGCAGTGAGTCCAGAGAGTGCACTGGCACCACTGGGGATGCACTGCAGTGACTCCAGAGAGTGCACTGTAACCACTGGGGATGCACTGCAGTGACTCCAGAGAGTGCACTGGCACCACTCGTGATGCAGTGCAGTGAGTCCAGAGAGTGCACTGGCACCACTGGGGATGCAGTGCAGTGAGTCCAGAGAGTGCACTGGCACCATTGGGGATGCAGTGCAGTGCCTCCAGAGAGTGCACTGGCACCAGTGGGGATGCAGTGCTGTGAGTCCAGAGAGTGCACTGGCACCATTAGGGATGCAGTGCACTGAGTGCACTGGCACCACTGGGGATGCACTGCTGTGAGTGCAGAGAGTGCACTGGCACCACTAGAGATGCACTGCAGTGATTCCAGAGAGTGCACTGGCACCACTGGGGATGCTGTGCATTGAGTCCAGAGAGTGCACTGGCACCACTGGGGATGCAGTGCAGTGAGTCCAGAGAGTGCACTGGCACCACTGGGGATGCACTGCAGTGAGTCCAGAGAGTGCACTGGCACCACTGGGGATACAGCGCAATGATTCCAGAGAGTGCACTGGCACCACTGGGGATGCACTGCAGTGAGTCCAGAGAGTGCACTGGCACCACTGGGGATGCAGTTCTGTGAGTCCAGAGAGTGCACTGGCACCAATGCGGATGCACTGCAGTGAGTCCAGAGAGTGCACTGGCACCACTGGGGATGCACTGCAGTGACTCCAGAGACTGCACTGTCACCACTGGGGATGCACTGCAGTGAGTCCAGAGAGTGCACTGGCACCACTGGGGATGCAGCGCAGTGAGTCCAGAGAGTGCACTGGCACCACTGGGGATGCAGCGCAGTGAGTCCAGAGAGTGCACTGGCACCACTGGGGATGCACTGCAGTGAGTGCAGAGAGTGCACTGGCACCACTGGGGATGCACTGCAGTGACTCCAGAGAGTGCACTGGCACCACTCGTGATGCAGTGCAGTGAGTCCAGAGAGTGCACTGGCACCACTGGGGATGCAGTGCAGTGAGTCCAGAGAGTGCACTGGCACCATTGGGGATGCAGTGCAGTGCCTCCAGAGAGTGCACTGGCACCAGTGGGGATGCAGTGCTGTGAGTCCAGAGAGTGCACTGGCACCATTAGGGATGCAGTGCACTGAGTGCACTGGCACCACTGGGGATGCACTGCTGTGAGTGCAGAGAGTGCACTGGCACCACTAGAGATGCACTGCAGTGATTCCAGAGAGTGCACTGGCACCACTGGGGATGCTGTGCATTGAGTCCAGAGAGTGCACTGGCACCACTGGGGATGCAGTGCAGTGAGTCCAGAGAGTGCACTGGCACCACTGGGGATGCACTGCAGTGAGTCCAGAGAGTGCACTGGCACCACTGGGGATGCAGTGCAGTGAGTCCAGAGAGTGCACTGGCACCACTGGGTCTGCAGTGCAGTGAGTCCAGGGAGTGCACTGGCACCACTGGGGATGCACTGCAGTGAGTCCAGAGAGTGCACTGGCACCACTGGGGATGGAGTTCAGTGAGTCCAGAGAGTGCACTGGCACCACTGGGGATGCAGTGCAGTGAGTCCAGAGAGTGCACTGGCACCACTGGGGATGCACGGCAGTTAGTCCAGAGAGTGCACTGTCACCACTGGGGATGCAGTGCAGTGAGTGCAGAGAGTGCACTGTCACCACTGGGGATACAGTGCAGTGAGTCCAGAGAGTGCAATGGTACCACTGGGGATACACTGCAGTGACTCCAGAGAGTGCACTGTAACCACTGGGGATGCACTGCAGTGACTCCAGAGAGTGAACTGGCACCACTGGGGATGCACTACAGTGAGTCCAGAGAGTGCACTGACACCACTGGGGATGCACTGCAGTGAGTCCAGAGAGTGCACTGGCACCACTGCGGATGCACTGCAGTGACTCCAGAGAGTGCACTGTCACCACTGGGGATGCACTGCAGTGAGTCCAGAGAGTACACTGGCACCATTGGGGATGCAGTTCAGTGAGTCCAGAGAGTGCACTGTCACCACTGGGGATGCAGTGCTGTGAGTCCAGAGAGTGCACTGGCACCTTGGGGATGCACTGCAGTGAGTCCAGAGAGTGCACTGGCACCACTGGGGATGCAGTGCAGTGAGTCTAGAGAGTGCACTGGCACCACTGGGGATGCACTGCAGTGAGTCCAGTGAGTGCACTGGCACCACACTGGATGCACTGCAGTGAGTCCAGAGAGTGCACTGGCACCACTGGGGATGCACTGCAGTGAGTCCAGAGAGTGCACTGGCACCACTGGGGATGCACGGCAGTGAGTCCAGAGAATGCACTGGCACTACTGAGGATGCAGTGCAGTGAGTCCAGAGAGTGCACTGGCATCACTGGGGATGCACTACAGTGAGTCCAGAGAGTGCACTGGCATCACTGGGGATGCAGTGCAGTGAGTCCAGAGAGTGCACTGGCACCACTTGGGATGCAGTGCAGTGCCTCCAGATAGTGCACTGGCACCACTGGTGATGCAGCACAGTGAGTCCAGAGAGTGCACTGGCACCACTGGGAATGCACTGCATTGAGTCCAGAGAGTGCACTGGCACCACTGGGGATGCACTGCAGTGAGTGCAGAGAGTGCACTGGCACCACTGGGGATTAAGTGCAGTGAGTCCAAAGAGTGCACTGGCACCACTGGGGATGCACGGCAGTGAGTCCAGAGAGTGAACTGGCACCACTGGGGATGCAGTGCAGTGAGTCCAGAGAATGCACTGGCACCACTGGGGATGCACTGCAGTGAGTCCAGAGAGTGCACTCGCACGACTGGGGATGCAGTACAGTGAGTCCAGAGAGTGCACTGGCACCACAGGGGATGCAGTGCAGTGAGTCCAGAGAGTGCACTGGCACCACTGGGGATGCACGGCAGTGAGTCCAGAGAATGCACTGGCACCACTGGGGATGCACTGCAGTGAGTCCAGAGAGTGCACTGGCACCACTGGGGATGCACCCTGGTGAGTCCAGAGAGTCCACTGGCACCACTCGTGATGCACTGCAGTGAGTCCAGAGAGTGCAATGGCACCACTGGGGATGCAATGCAGTGAGTCCAGAGAATGCACTGGCACCACTGGGGATGCACTGCAGTGAGTCCAGAGAGTGCACTGGCACCACTGGGGATGCACGGCAGTGAGTCCAGAGAGTGCACTGGCACCACTGGGGATGCACGGCAGTTAGTCCAGAGAGTGCACTGGCACCACAGGGGATGTAGTGCAGTAAGTCCAGAGACTGCACTGGAACCAGTGGGGATGCAGTGCAGAGAGTCCAGAGAGTGCACTGGCACCACTGCGGATGCACTGCAGTGAGTCCAGAGAGTGCACTGGCACCACTGGGGATGCACTGCAGTGAGTCCAGAGAGTGCACTGGCACCACTGGGGATGCAGTGCAGTGAGTCCAGAGAGTGCACTGCCACCACTGGGGATGCACTGCAGTGAGTCCAGAGAGTGCACTGGCACCACTGGGGTTGCAGTGCAGTGAGTCCAGAGAGTGCACTGGCACCACTGGGGATGCACTGCAGTGAGTCCAGAGAGTGCACTGGCACCACTGGGGATGCAGTGCAGTGAGTGCAGAGAGTGCACTGTCACCACTGGGGATGCAGTGTAGTGAGTCCAGAGAGTGTACTGGCACCACTGGGGATACAGTGCAGTGAGTCCAGAGAGTGCAATGGTACCACTGGGGATGCACTGCAGTGACTCCAGAGAGTGCACTGTAACCACTGGGGATGCACTGCAGTGACTCCAGAGAGTGAACTGGCACCACTGGGGATGCAGTGCAGTGAGTCCAGAGAGTGCACTGGCACCACCGGGGATGCAGTGCAGTGAGTCCAGAGAGTGCACTGGCACCATTGGGGATGCAGTGCAGTGCCTCCAGAGAGTGCACTGGCACCAGTGGGGATGCAGTGCTGTGAGTCCAGAGAGTGCACTGGCACCATTAGGGATGCAGTGCACTGAGTGCACTGGCACCACTGGGGATGCACTGCTGTGAGTGCAGAGAGTGCACTGGCACCACTGGAGATGCACTGCAGTGATTCCAGAGAGTGCACTGGCACCACTGGGAATGCAGTGCAGTGAGTCCAGAGAGTGCACTGGCACCACTGGGGATGCACTGCAGTGAGTCCAGAGAGTGCACTGGCACCACTGGGGATGCAGTGCAGTGAGTCCAGAGAGTGCACTGGCACCACTGGGGATGCTGTGCATTGAGTCCAGAGAGTGCACTGGCACCACTGGGGATGCAGTGCAGTGAGTACAGAGAGTGCACTGGCACCACTGGGGATGCACTGCAGTGAGTCGAGAGAGTGCACTGGCACCACTGGGGATACAGCGCAATGATTCCAGAGAGTGCACTGGCACCACTGGGGATGCACTGCAGTGAGTCCAGAGAGTGCACTGGCACCACTGGGGATGCAGTGCTGTGAGTCCAGAGAGTGCACTGGCACCAATGCGGATGCACTGCAGTGAGTCCAGAGAGTGCACTGGCACCACTGGGGATGCACTGCAGTGACTCCAGAGACTGCACTGTCACCACTGGGGATGCACTGCAGTGAGTCCAGAGAGTGCACTGGCACCACTGGGGATGCAGTGCAGTGAGTCCAGAGAGTGCACTGGCACCACTGGGGATGCACCCCGGTGAGTCCAGAGAGTGCACTGGCACCACTGGGGATGCACTGCAGTGATTCCAGAGAGTGCACTGGCACCACTGGGGATGCAGTGCAGTGAGTCCAGAGAGTGCACTGGCACCACTGGGGTTGCACTGCAGTGAGTCCAGAGAGTGCACTGGCACCACTGGGGATGCACTGCAGTGAGTCCAGTGACTGCACTGGCACCACTGGGGATGCACTACAGTGAGTCCAGTGACTGCACTGGCACCACTGGGGATGCACTGCAGTGAGTCCAGAGAGGGCACTGGCACCACTGGGGATGCAGTGCAGTGACTCCAGAGAGTGCACTGGCACCACTGGGGATGCACTGCAGTGAGTCCAGAGAGTGCACTGGCACCACTGAGGATGCACTGCAGTGACTCCAGAGAGTGCACTGTAACCACTGGGGATGCACTGCAGTGACTCCAGAGAGTGAACTGGCACCACTGGGGATGCACTGCAGTGAGTCCAGAGAGTGCACTGGCACCACTGGGGATGCACTACAGTGAGTCCAGTGACTGCACTGGCACCACTGGGGATGCACTGCAGTGAGTCCAGAGAGTGCACTGGCACCACTGGGGATGCAGTGCAGTGACTCCAGAGAGTGCACTGGCACCACTGGGGATGCACTTCAGTGAGTCCAGAGAGTGCACTGGCACCACTGAGGATGCAATGCAGTGAGTCCAGAGAGTGCACTGGCACCACTGGGGATGCACGGCAGTGAGTCCAGAGAGTGCACTGGCACCACTGGGGATGCACTGCAGTGAGTCCAGAGAGTGCACTGGCACCACTGGGGATGCAGTGCAGTGAGTCCAGAGAATGCACTGGCACCACTGGGGATGCAGTGCAGTGAGTCCAGAGAGTGCACTGGCACCACTGGGGATACAGTGCAGTGAGTCCAGAGAGTGCAATGGCACCACTGGGGATGCACTGCAGTGACTCCAGAGAGTGAACTGGCACCACTGGGGATGCACTGCAGTGAGTCCAGAGAGTGAACTGGCACCACCTGGGATGCAGTGCAGTGAGTCCAGAGAGTGCACTGTCACCACTGGGGATGCACTGCATTGAGTCCAGAGAGTGCACTGGCACCACTGGGGATGCATTGCAGTAAGTCCAGAGAGTGCACTGGCACCACTGGGGATGCAGTTCAGTGCCTCCAGAGAGTGCACTGGCACCACTGGGGATGCAGTGCAGTGAGTCCAGAGAGTGCACTGGCACCACAGGGGTGCACTGCAGTGAGCCAAAAGAGTGCACTTACACCACTGCGGATGCAGTGCAGTGAGTCCAGAGAGTGCACTGGCACCACTGGGGATGCAGTGCAGTGAGTCCAGAGAGTGCACAGGCACCACTGGGGATGCCGTGCAGTGAGTCCAGAGAGTGCACCGGCACCACTGGAGATGCACTGCAGTGAGTTCAGAGAGTGCACTGGCACCTTTGGAGATGCAGTGCAGTGAGTCCAGAGATTGCACTGGCACCACTGGGGATGCAGTGCAGTGAGTAAAGAGAGTGCACTGGCACCTCTGGGGATGCACCACAGTGAGTCCAGAGAGTGCACTGGCACCACTGGGGATGCAATGCTGTGAGTCCAGAGAGTGCACTGGCACCACTGGGGATGCCGTGCAGTGAGTCCAGAGAGTGCACCGGCACCACTGGGGATGCAGTGCAGTGAGTCCAGAGAGTGCACTGGCACCTTTGGAGATGCAGTGCAGTGAGTCCAGAGATTGCACTGGCACCACTGGGGATGCAGTGCAGTGAGTCCAGAGAGTGCACTGGCACCACTGGGGATGCAGTGCAGTGAGTCCAGAGAGTGCACTGGCACCTTGGGGATGCAGTGCAGTGAGTCCAGAGAGTGCACTGGCACCACTGGGGATGCAGTGCAGTGAGTCCAGAGAGTGCACTGGCACCACTGGGGATGCACTGCAGTGAGTCCAGAGAGTGCACTGGCACCACACTGGATGCACTGCAGTGAGTCCAGAGAGTGCACTGGCACCACTGGGGATGCACTGCAGTGAGCCCAGAGAGTGCACTGGCACCACTGGCGATTCAGAGCAGTGAGTCCAGAGAGTGCACTGGCACTACAGGGGATGCACTGCAGTGAGTCCAGAGAGTGCACTGGCACCACTGGGGATGCACTGCAGTGACTCCAGAGAGTGCACTGGCACCACTCGTGATGCAGTGCAGTGAGTCCAGAGAGTGCACAGGCACCACTGGGGATGCACTGCAATGAGTACAGACAGTGCACTGGCACCACTGGGGATGCACTACAGTGAGTCCAGAGAGTGCACTGGCACCACTGGGGATGAAGTGCAGAGAGTCCAGAGAGTGCACTGGCACTACTGAGGATGCAGTGCAGTGAGTACAGAGACTACACTGGCACCACTGGGGATGCACTACAGTGACTCCAGAGAGTGCACTGGCACCACTGGGGATGCAGTGCAGTGAGTCCAGAGAGTGCACTGGCACCACTTGGGATGCAGTGCAGTGCCTCCAGATAGTGCACTGGCACCACTGGTGATGCAGCGCAGTGAGTCCAGAGAGTGCACTGGCACCACTGGGAATGCACTGCATTGAGTCCAGAGAGTGCACTGGCACCACTGGGGATGCACTGCAGTGAGTGCAGAGAGTGCACTGGCACCACTGGGGATTAAGTGCAGTGAGTCCAAAGAGTGCACTGGCACCACTGGGGATGCACGGCAGTGAGTCCAGAGAGTGCACTGGCACCACTGGGGATGCACGGCAGTGAGTCCAGAGAATGCACTGGCACCACTGGGGATGCACTGCAGTGAGTCCAGAGAGTGCACTCGCACCACTGGGGATGCAGTACAGTGAGTCCAGAGAGTGCACTGGCACCACTGGGGATGCACTGCAGTGAGTCCAGAGAGTGCACTGGCACCACTGGGGATGCACGGCAGTGAGTCCAGAGAATGCACTGGCACCACTGGGGATGCACTGCAGTGAGTCCAGAGAGTGCACTGGCACCACTGGGGATGCACTGCAGTGAGTCCAGAGAGTGCACTGGCACCACTGGGGATGAAGTGCAGAGAGTCCAGAGAGTGCACTGGCACTACTGAGGATGCAGTGCAGTGAGTCCAGAGAGTGCACTGGCACCACTGGGGATGCACTACAGTGAGTGCAGAGAGTGCACTGGCACCACTGGGGATGCACTGCAGTGAGTCCAGAGAGTGCACTGGCACCACTTGGGATGCAGTGCAGTGAGTCCAGAGAGTGCACTGGTACCATGGGGTTTTAGTGCAGTGAGTCCAGAGAGTGCACTGGCACCACTGGGGATGCACTGCAGTGACTCCAGAGAGTGCACTGGCACCACTCGTGATGCAGTGCAGTGAGTCCAGAGAGTGCACTGGCACCACTGGGGATGCATTTCAGTGAGTCCAGAGAGTGCACTGGCACCACTGGGGATGCAGTGCAGTGAGTCCAGAGAGTGCACTGGCACCACTGGGGATGAAGTGCAGTGAGTCCAGAGAGTGCACTGGCACTACTGAGGATGCACTGCAGTGATTTCAGAGAGTGCACTGGCACCACTGGGGATGCACTGCAGTGAGTGCAGAGAGTGCACTGGCACCACTGGGAATGCAGTGCAGTGAGCCCAGAGAGTGCACTGGCACCACTTGGGATGCACTGCAGTGAGTGCAGAGAGTGCACTGGCACCACTGGGGTTGCAGTGCAGTGACTCCAGAGAGTGCACTGGCACCTCTGGTGATGCACTGCAGTGAGTGCAGAGAGTGCACTGGCACCACTGGGGATGCACTGCAGTGAGTCCAGAGAGTGCACTGGCACCACCTGGGATGCAGTGCAGTGAGTCCAGAGAGTGCACTGTCAACACTGGGGATGCACTGCATTGAGTCCAGAGAGTGCACTGGCACCACTGGGGATGCATTGCAGTAAGTCCAGAGAGTGCACTGGCACCACTGGGGATGCAGTTCAGTGCCTCCAGAGAGTGCACTGGCACCACTGGGGATGCAGTGCAGTGAGTCCAGAGAGTGCACTGGCACCACAGGGGTGCACTGCAGTGAGCCAAAAGAGTGCACTTACACCACTGGGGATGCAGTGCAGTGAGTCCAGAGAGTGCTCTGGCACCACTGGGGATGCAGTGCAGTGAGTCCAGAGAGTGCACAGGCACCACTGGGGATGCCGTGCAGTGAGTCCAGAGAGTGCACCGGCACCACTGGGGATGCACTGCAGTGAGTCCAGAGAGTGCACTGGCACCTTTGGAGATGCAGTGCAGTGAGTCCAGAGATTGCACTGGCACCACTGGGGATGCAGTGCAGTGAGTCCAGAGAGTGCACTGGCACCTCTGGGGATGCACCACAGTGAGTCCAGAGAGTGCACTGGCACCACTGGGGATGCAATGCTGTGAGTCCAGAGAGTGCACTGGCACCACTGGGGATGCCGTGCAGTGAGTCCAGAGAGTGCACCGGCACCACTGGGGATGCACTGCAGTGAGTCCAGAGAGTGCACTGGCACCTTTGGAGATGCAGTGCAGTGAGTCCAGAGATTGCACTGGCACCACTGGGGATGCAGTGCAGTGAGTCCAGAGAGTGCACTGGCACCACTGGGGATGCAGTGCAGTGAGTTCAGAGAGTGCACCGGCACCACTGGGGATGCCGTGCAGTGCGTCCAGAGAGTGCACCGGCACCACTGGGGATGCACTGCAGTGAGTCCAGAGAGTGCACTGGCACCTTTGGAGATGCAGTGCAGTGAGTCCAGAGAGTGCACTGGCACCACTGGGGATGCAGTGCAGTGAGTCCTGAGAGTGCACTTGCACCTCTGGGGATGCACTGCAGTGAGTCCAGAGAGTGCACTGGCATCACTGGCGATGCAGTGCAGTGAGTCCAGAGAGTGCACTGGCACCACAGGGGATGCACTGCAGTGAGTCCAGAGAGTGCACTGGCACCACTGCGGATGCACTGCAGTGAGTCCAGAGAGTGCACTGGCACCACAGGGGATGCAGTGCAGTGAGTCCAGAGAGTGCACTGGCACCACTGCGGATGCAGTGCAGTGACTCCAGAGAGTGCACTGGCACCACTGGGTATGCACTGCAGTGAGTCCAGAGAGTGCACTGGCACCACTGGGGATGCACTGCAGTGAGTCCAGAGAGTGCACTGGCAACACTGGGGATGCACTGCAGTGACTCCAGAGAGTGCACTGGCACCACTGGGGATGCAGTGCAGTGAGTCCAGAGAGTGCACTGGCACCACTGGGGATGCACTGCAATGAGTACAGACAGTGCTCTGGCACCACTGGGGATGCACTGCAGTGAGTCCAGAGAGTGCACTGGCACCACTGGGGATGCAGTGCAGTGAGTCCAGAGAGTGCACTGGCACCACTGGGGATGAAGTGCAGAGAGTCCAGAGAGTGCACTGGCACTACTGAGGATGCAGTGCAGTGAGTCCAGAGAGTGCACTGTCACCACTGGGGATGCACTACAGTGAGTGCAGAGAGTGCACTGGCACCACTGGGGATGCAGTGCAGTGAGTCCAGAGAGTGCAGTGGCACCATTGGGGATGCAGTGCAGTGAGTCCAGAGAGTGCACTGGTACCACTGGGGATGCACTGCAGTGAGTCCAGAGAGCGCACTGGCACCACTGGGGATGCACTGCAGTGAGACCAGAGGTTGCAGTGGCACCACTGGGGATGCAGTGCAGTGAGTCCAGAGAGTGCACTGGTACGATTGGGGATGCACTGCAGTGAGTCCAGAGAGTGCACTGGCACCACTGGGGATGCACTGCAGTGAGTCCAGAGAGTGCACTGGCACCACTGCGGATGCAATGCAGTGAGTCCAGAGAGTGCACTGGCACCACTGGGGATGCACCCTGGCAAGTCCAGAGAGTTCACTGGCACCACTGGGGATGCAGCGCACTGAGTCCAGAGAGTGCACTGGCACCACTGGGGATGCAGTGCAGTGAGTCCAGAGAGTGCACTGGCACCACTGGGGATGCACCCCGGTGAGTCCAGAGAGTGCACTGGCACCACTGGGGATGCACTGCAGTGAGTCCAGGGAGTGCACTGGCACCACTGGGGATGCACTGCAGTGAGTCCAGAGAGTGCACTGGCACCACTGGGGATGCACTGCAGTGACTCCAGAGAGTGCACTGGCACCACTGGGGATGCACTGCAGTGAGTCCAGATGTTAGCCTAGCAACCACATAATCACCAAGTGATTATATGAAGGTGCTTTATTCAGCGCTGGATGCCGGGACAGGTGCCCAAATCTGGCTTCAAGTCCCGTTACTTCCCAGCCGTTATTTATACATACAATATTGCGTCAGGTATACATATTCATTACAGGTTGCAACAGCAGCCTCGCTTTTCATTCTAATTAGCTCCCCTCCCCTTTGCACATGCGTGGCGCACTCTGGTGGTCGTCCAGATGAAGTAAGGAGTCTTCCTCTCCGCTAAACTTTTCACCTTTCTTACTCGACGCGTGCTCCCTCCGTTTCTTGGTTCTGCTTCAACTCATTTCATCATTTCCAGGCCCTTATCCAAGGTCAGGTTGTACCTGTTCCCTCCCAGGGTTCCCCTTCAATGATTCTTTTGATTGTTCAATGTACTCCCTAAGTATCCAGTATACATAGATTAATTGATAATGTAAGTACATTTGGCAATGCTTAATTATACTGTAGGTCCCATTACCTAAGAGACATTAGTAAAATATCCATTCGATTCTCCCCAACACTAACAAAGAGACTGCACTGGCACCACTGGGGATGCACCCCGGCAAGTCCAGAGAGTGCACTGGCACCACTGGGGATGCACTGCAGTGAGTCCAGAGAGTGCACTGGCACCTGTGGGGATGCACTGCCGAGAGTCCAGAGAGTGCACTGGCACCACTGGGGATGCACTGCAGTGAATCCAGAGAGTGCACTGGCACCACTGGGGATGCAGTGCAGTGAGTCAGAGAGTGCACTGGCACCACTGGGGATGCAGTACAGTGAGTCCAGAGAGTGCACTGGCACCAATGGGGATGCAGTGCAGTGAGTAAAGAGAGTGCACTGGCACCACTGGGGATGCAGTGCAGTGAGTCCAGAGAGTGCACTGGCACCACTGGGGATGCACTGCCGTGAGTCCAGAGAGTGCACTGGCACCACTGGGGATGCAGTGCGGTGTGTCCAGAGAGTGCACTGGCACCACTGGGGATGCAGTGCAGTGAGTCCACAGAGGGCACTGGCACCACTGGGGATGCAGTGCAGTGAGTAAAGAGAGTGCACTGGCACCACTGGGGATGCACTGCAGTGAGTCCAGAGAGTGCACTGGCACCACTGGGGATGCACCCCGGTGAGTCCAGAGAGTGCACTGGCACCACTGGGGATGCACCCCGGCAAGTCCAGAGAGTGCACTGGCACCACTGGGGATGCAGTGCAGTGAGTCCAGAGAGTGCACTGGCACCACTGGGGATGCAGTGCGGTGTGTCCAGAGAGTGCACTGGCACCACTGGGGATGCAGTGCAGTGAGTCCACAGAGGGCACTGGCACCACTGGGGATGCAGTGCAGTGAGTCCACAGAGGGCACTGGCACCACTGGGGATGCAGTGCAGTGAGTCCAGAGAGTGCCCCGGCACCACTGGGGATGCAGTGCAGTGAGTCCAGAGAGTGCATTGGCACCACTGGGGATGCAGTGCAGTGAGTCCAGAGAGTGCACTGGCACCACTGGGGATGCACTGCAGTGAGTCCAGATGTTAGCCTAGCAACCACATAATCACCAAGTGATTATATGAAGGTGCTTTATTCAGCGCTGGAAGCCGGGGCAGGTGCCCAAATCTGGCTTCAAGTCCCGTTACTTCCCAGCCGTTATTTATACATACAATATTGCGTCAGGTATACATATTCATTACAGGTTGCAACAGCAGCCTCGCTTTTCATTCTAATTAGCTCCCCTCCCCTTTGCACATGCGTGGCGCACTCTGGTGGTCGTCCAGGTGGTCGTCCAGATGAAGTAAGGAGTCTTCCTCTCCGCTAAACTTTTCACCTTTCTTACTCGATGCATGCTCCCTCCGCTTCTTGGTTCTGCTTCAACTCATTTCATCATTTCCAGGCCCTTATCCAAGGTCAGGTTGTACCTGTTCCCTCCCAAGGTTCCCCTTCAATGACTCTTTTGATTGTTCAATGTACTCCCTAAGTATCCAGTGTACATAGATTAATTGATAATGAAAGTACATTTGGCAATGCTTAATTATACTGTAGGTCCCATTACGTAAGAGACATTAGTAAAACATCCATTCGATTCTCCCCAACACTAACACAGAGACTGCACTGGCACCACTGGGGATGCAGTGCAGTGAGTCCAGAGAGGGCACTGGCACCACTGGGGATGCAGTGCAGTGAGTCCAGAGAGTTCACTGGCACCACTGGCGATGCACTGCAGTGAGTCCAGAGAGTGCACTGGCACCACCTGGGATGCAGTGCAGTGAGTCCAGAGAGTGCACTGGCACCACTGGTGATGCAGTTCAGTGACTCCAGAGAGTGCACTGGCACCACTGGAGTTGCAGTGCAGTGAGTCCAGAGAGTGCACTGGAACCACTGGGGATGCAGCGCAGTGACTCCTGAGAGTGCACTGGCACCACTGGGGATGCAGTGCAGTGAGTCCAGAGAGTGCACTGGCACCACTGGGGATGCAGTGCCGTGAGTCCAGAGAGTGCATTGGCACCACTGGGGATGCACTGCAATGAGTCCAGAGAGTGCACTGGCACCAATGGCAACGCAGAGCAGTGAGTCGAGAGAGTGCACTGGCACCACAGGGGATGCAGTGCAGTGAGTCCAGAGAGTGCACTAGCACCACTGGGGATGCACTGCAGTGAGTCCAGAGTGTGCACTGGCACCACTGGGGATGCAGTGCAGTGAGTCCAGAGAGTGCACTGGCACCTCTGGGGATGCACCCCGGTGACTCCAGAGAGTGCACTGGCACCACTGGGGATGCACCCCGGCAAGACCAGAGAGTGCACTGTCACCACTGGTGATGCAGTGCAGTGAGTCCAGAGAGTGCACTGGCACCACTGGGGATGCAGTGCAGTGAGTCCAGAGAGTGCACTGGCACCACTGGGGATGCACTGCAGTGAGTCCAGAGAGTGCACTGGCACCACTGGGTATGCAGTGCAGTGAGTCCAGAGAGTGCACTGGCACCACTGGGGATGCAGTGCAGTGAGTCCAGAGAGTGCACTGGCACCACTGGGGATGCAGTGCAGTGAGTAAAGAGAGTACAGTGGCACCACTGGGGATGCAGTGCAGTGAGTCCAAAGAGTGCACTGGCACCATTGGGGATGCACTGCAGTGAGTCCAGAGACTTCACAGGCACCACTGGTGATGCAGTGCAGTGAGTCCAGAGAGTGCCCTGGCACTACTGGGAATGCAGTGAGTCCAGACAGTGCACTGGCACCACTGGGGATGCAGTGCAGTGAGTCCAGAGAGTGCACTGGCACCACTGGGGATGAACCCCAGCAAGTCCAGAGAGTGCACTGGCACCACTGGGGATGCAGTGCAGTGAGTCCAGAGAGTGCACTGGCACCACTGGGGATGCAGTGCAGTGAGTCCAGAGAGTGCACTGGCACCACTGGGGATGCACTGCAGTGAGTCCAGAGAGTGCACTGGCACCACTGGGGATGCAGTACAGTGAGTCCAGAGAGTGCACTGGCACCACTGGGGTTGCAGTGCAGTGAGTAAAGAGAGTGCACTGGCACCACTGGGGATGGACTGCAGTGAGTCCAGAGAGTGCACTGGCACCACTGGGGATGCAGTGCAGTGAGTCCAGAGAGTGCACTGGCACCACTGGGGATGCACTGCAGTGAGTCCAGAGAGTGCACTGGCACCACTGGGATGCAGTGCAGTGAGTCCAGAGAGTGCACTGGCACCTTGGGGATGCACTGCAGTGAGTCCAGAGAGTGCACTGGCACCTTGGGGATGCACTGCAGTGAGTCCACAGAGTGCACTGGCACCACAGGGGATACACTGCAGTGAGTCCAGAGAGTGCACTGGCACCACTGGGGATGCAGTGCCGTGAGTGCAGTGAGTGCACTGGCACCGCTGCGGTTGCACCCCGGTGTTTTCAGAGAGTGCACTGGCACCACTGGGGATGCAGTGCAGTGAGTCCAGAGAGTGCACTGGCACCACTGGGGATGCAGTGCAGTGAGTCCAGAGAGTGCAGTGGCACCATTGGGGATGCAGTGCAGTGAGTCCAGAGAGTGCACTGGCACCACTGGTGATGCAGTGCAGTGAGTTAAGAGAGTGCACTGGCACCACTGGGGATGCGGTGCAGTTTGTCCAGAGAGTGCACTGGCACCACTGGGGATGCACTCCAGTGACTCTAGAGAGTGCACTGGCACCTTGGGGATGCAGTGCAGTGACTCCAGAGAGTACACTGGCACCACTGGGGATGCAGTGCGGTGACTCCAGAGAGTGCACTGGCACCACTGGGGATGCACTGCAGTGAGTCCAGAGAGTGCACTGGCACCACTGGGGATGCAGTGCAGTGAGTCCAGAGAGTGCACTGGCACCACTGGGGATGCACTGCAGTGACTCCAGAGAGTGCACTGGCACCACTGGGGATGCAGTGCAGTGAGTCCAGAGAGTGCACTGGCACCACTGGGGATGCACTGCAGTGAGTCCAGACAGTGCACTGGCACCACTGGGTATGCAGTGCAGTGAGTCCAGAGAGTGCACAGGCACCACTGGGGATGCACTGCAGTGAGTCCAGAGAGTGCACTGGAACTACTGGGGATGCACTGCAGTGAGTCCAGAGAGTGCACTGGCACCACTGGGGATGCAGTGCAGTGAGTCCAGAGAGTGCACTGGCACCACTGGGGATGCAGTGCCGTGAGTCCAGAGAGGGCACTGGCACCACTGGGGATGCACTGCAGTGAGTCCAGAGAGTGCACTGGCACCACTGGGGATGCACTGCAGTGAGTCCAGAGAGTGCACTGGCACCACTGGGGATGCAGTGCAGTGAGTCCAGAGAGGGCACTGGCACCACCTGGGATGCAGTGCAGTGAGTCCAGAGAGTGCACTGGCACCACTGGGCATGCAGTGCAGTGAGTCCAGAGAGTGCACTGGCACCACTGGGGATGCAGTGCAGTGAGTCCAGAGAGTGCACTGGCACCACTGGTGATGCACTGCAGTGAGTCCAGAGACTGCACGGGCACCACTGGGGATGCAGTGCAGTGAGTCCAGAGAGTGCACTGGCACCACTGGGGATGCAGTGCAGTGAGTCCAGAGAGGGCACTGGCACCACTGGGGATGCACTGCAGTGAGTCCAGAGAGGGCACTGGCACCACTGGGGATGCACTGCAGTGAGTCCAGAGAGTGCACTGGCACCACTGGGGATGCACTGCAGTGAGTCCAGAGAGTGCACTGGCACCACCGGGGATGCACTGCTATGAGTCCAGAGAGTGCACTGGCACCACCTGGGATGCAGTGCAGTGAGTCCAGAGAGGGCACTGGCACCACTGGGGATGCAGTGCAGTGACTCCAGAGAGTGCACTGGCACCAATGGGGATGCAGTGCAGTGAGTCCATAGAGTGCACTGGCACCACTGGGGATGCACTGCAGTGAATCCAGAGAGTGCACTGGCACCACTGGGGATGCACTGCAGTGAGTCCAGAGAGTGCACTGGCACCACTGGGGATGCACTGCAGTGAGTCCCGAGAGTGCACTGGCACCACTGGGGATGCATTGCAGTGAGTCCAGAGAGTGCACTGGCACCACTGGGGATGCACTGCAGTGAGTCCAGAGAGTGCACTGGCACCACTGGGGATGCACTGCAGTGACTCTAGAGAGCGCACTGGCACCACTGGGGATGCAGTGCAGTGAGTCCAGAGAGTGCACTGGCACCACTGGGGATGCACTGCAGTGAGTCCAGAGAGTGCACTGGCACCACTGGGGATGCAGTGCAGTGAGTCCAGAGAGTGCACTGTCACAACAGGAGATGCAGTTCAGTGAGTCCAGAGAGTGCACTGGCACCACTGTTGATGCAGTGCAGTGAGTGCAGAGAGTGCACTGGCACCACTGGGGATGCAGTGCAGTGACCCCAGAGAGTGCACTGGCACCACTGGGGATGCAGTTCAGTGAGTCCAGAGAGTGCACTGGCATAACTGGGGATGCAGTGCCGTGAGTCCAGAGAGGGCACTGGCACCACTGGGGATGCAGTGCAGTGAGTCCAGAGAGTGCACTGGCACCACTGGGGATGCAGTGCAGTGAGTCCAGAGAGTGCACTGGCACCACCGGAGATGCACTGCTATGAGTCCAGAGAGTGCACTGGCACCACCTGGGATGCAGTGCTGTGAGTCCAGAGAGGGCACTGGCACCACTGGGGATGCAGTGCAGTGAGTCCAGAGAGTGCACTGGCACCACTGGGGATGCACTGCAGTGAGTCCAGAGAGTGCACTGGCACCACTGGGGATGCAGTGCAGTGAGTCCAGAGAGTGCACTGGCACCACTGGGGATGCAGTGCAGTGAGTCCAGAGAGTGCACTGGCACCACTGGGGATGCAGTGCAGTGAGTCCAGAGAGTGCACTGGCACCACTGGGGATGCAGTGCAGTGAGTCCAGAGAGTGCACTGGCACCAATGGGGATGCAGTGCAGTGAGTCCAGAGAGTGCATTGGCACCACTGGGGATGCACTGCAGTGAATCCAGAGAGTACACTGGCACCACTGGGGATGCACTGCAGTGAGTCCAGAGAGTGCACTGGCACCACTGTGGATGCTCTGCAGTGAGTCCCGAGAGTGCTCTGGCACCACTGGGGATGCATTGCAGTGAGTCCAGAGAGTGCACTGGCACCACTGGGGATGCACTGCAGTGATTCCAGAGAGTGCACTGGCACCACTGGGGATGCAGTGCAGTGAGTCCAGAGACTGCACTGGCACCACTGGGGATGCAGTGCAGTGAGTCCAGAGAGTGCACTGGCACCACTGGGGATGCAGTGCAGTGAGTCCAGAGAGTGCACAGGCACCACTGGGGATGCACTGCAGTGAGTCCAGAGAGTGCACTGGCACCACTGGGGATGCAGTGTAGTGAGTCCAGAGAGTGCACTGGCACCACTGGGGATGCAGTGCAGTGAGTCCAGAGAGTGCACAGGCACCACTGTGGATGCAGTGCAGTGAGTCCAGAGAGGGCACTGGCACCACTGGGGATGCAATGCAGTGACTCTAGAGAGTGCACTGGCACCTTGGGGATGCAGTGCAGTGACTCCAGAGAGTGCACTGGCACCACTGGGGATGCACTGCAGTGAGTCCAGAGTGTGCACTGGCACCACTGGGGATGCACTGCAGTGAGTCCAGAGAGTGCACTGGCACCACTCGGGATGCACTGCAGTGAGTCCAGAGAGTGCACTGGCACCACTGGGGATGCAGGGCAGTGAGTCCAGAGAGTGCACTGTCACAACAGGAGATGCAGTTCAGTGAGTCCAGAGAGTGCACTGGCACCACTGGGTATGCAGTGCAGTGAGTCCAGAGAGTGCACTGGCACCACTGGGGATGCAATGCAGTGAGTCCAGAGAGTGCACTGGCACCACTGGGGATGCACTGCAGTGAGTCCAGAGAGTGCACTGGCACCACTGGGGATGCACCCCGGTGAGTCCAGATAGTGCACTGGCACCAATGGGGATGCAGTGCAGTGAGTCCAGAGAGTGCACTGGCACCACTGGGGATGCACTGCAGTGAGTCCAGAGAGTACACTGGCACCACTGGGGATGCACTGCAGTGAATCCAGAGAGTGCACTGGCACCACTGGGGATGCAGTGCAGTGAGTCCAGAGAGTGCACTGGCACCACTGGGGATGCACTGCAGTGACTCTAGAGAGTGCACTGGCACCTCTGGTGATGCAGTGCAGTGACTCCAGAGAGTGCACTGGCACCACTGGGGATGCACTGCAGTGAGTCCAGAGAGTGCATTGGCACCACTGGGGATGCACTGCAGTGAGTCCAGAGAGTGCACTGGCACCACTGGGGATGCGGTGCAGTGAGTCCAGAGAGTGCACTGGCACCACTGGGGATGCACTGCAGTGAGTCCAGAGAGTGCACTGGCACCACTGGGGATGCAGTGCAGTGAATCCAGAGAGTGCACTGGCACCACTGGGGATGCACTGCAGTGAGTCCAGAGAGTGCACTGTCACCGCTGGGGATGCAGTGCAGTGAGTCCAGAGAGTGCACTGTAACCACTGGGGATGCACTGCAGTGACTCCAGAGAGTGAACTGGCACCACTGGGGATGCACTGCAGTGACTCCAGAGAGTGCACTGGCACCACTGGGGATGCAGTGCAGTGAGTCCAGAGAGTGCACTGGCACCACTGGGGATGCAGTGCAGTGACTCCAGAGAGTGCACTGGCACCAATGGGGATGCAGTGCAGTGAGTCCATAGAGTGCACTGGCACCACTGGGGATGCACTGCAGTGAATCCAGAGAGTGCACTGGCACCACTGGGGATGCACTGCAGTGAGTCCAGAGAGTGCACTGGCACCACTGGGGATGCAGTGCAGTGAGTCCAGAGAGGGCACTGGCACCACCTGGGATGCAGTGCAGTGAGTCCAGAGAGTGCACTGGCACCACTGGGCATGCAGTGCAGTGAGTCCAGAGAGTGCACTGGCACCACTGGGGATGCACTGCAGTGAGTCCAGAGAGTGCACTGGCACCACTGGTGATGCACTGCAGTGAGTCCAGAGACTGCACGGGCACCACTGGGGATGCAGTGCAGTGAGTCCAGAGAGTGCACTGGCACCACTGGGGATGCAGTGCAGTGAGTCCAGAGAGGGCACTGGCACCACTGGGGATGCACTGCAGTGAGTCCAGAGAGGGCACTGGCACCACTGGGGATGCACTGCAGTGAGTCCAGAGAGTGCACTGGCACCACTGGGGATGCACTGCAGTGAGTCCAGAGAGTGCACTGGCACCACCGGGGATGCACTGCTATGAGTCCAGAGAGTGCACTGGCACCACCTGGGATGCAGTGCAGTGTGTCCAGAGAGGGCACTGGCACCACTGGGGATGCAATGCAGTGAGTCCAGAGAGTGCACTGGCACCACTGGGGATGCACTGCAGTGAGTCCAGAGAGTGCACTGGCACCACTGGGGATGCACCCCGGTGAGTCCAGATAGTGCACTGGCACCAATGGGGATGCAGTGCAGTGAGTCCAGAGAGTGCACTGGCACCACTGGGGATGCACTGCAGTGAGTCCAGAGAGTACACTGGCACCACTGGGGATGCACTGCAGTGAATCCAGAGAGTGCACTGGCACCACTGGGGATGCAGTGCAGTGAGTCCAGAGAGTGCACTGGCACCACTGGGGATGCACTGCAGTGACTCTAGAGAGTGCACTGGCACCTCTGGTGATGCAGTGCAGTGACTCGAGAGAGTGCACTGGCACCACTGGGGATGCACTGCAGTGAGTCCAGAGAGTGCATTGGCACCACTGGGGATGCACTGCAGTGAGTCCAGAGAGTGCACTGGCACCACTGGGGATGCGGTGCAGTGAGTCCAGAGAGTGCACTGGCACCACTGGGGATGCAGTGCAGTGAGTCCAGAGAGTGCACTGGCACCACTGGGGATGCAGTGCAGTGAATCCAGAGAGTGCACTGGCACCACTGGGGATGCAGTGCAGTGAGTCCAGAGAGTGCACTGGCACCACTGGGTCTGCAGTGCAATGAGTCCAGGGAGTGCACTGGCACCACTGGGGATGCACTGCAGTGAGTCCAGAGAGTGCACTGGCACCACTGGGGATGCAGTTCAGTGAGTCCAGAGAGTGCACTGGCACCACTGGGGATGCACTGCAGTGAGTCCAGAGAGTGCACTGGCACCACTGGGGATGCAGTGCAGTGACTCCAGAGAGTGCACTGGCACCACTGGGGATGCACTGCAGTGAGTCCATACAGTGCACTGGCACCACTGGGGATGCACCTCGGTGAGTCCAGAGAGTGCACTGGCACCAATGGGGATACCGTGCAGTGAATCCAGAGAGTGCACTGGCACCACAGGGGATGCAGTGCAGTGAGTCCATAGAGTGCACTAGCACCACTGGGGATGCACTGCAGTGAATCCAGTGAGTGCACTGGCACCACTGGGGATGCACTGCAGTGAGTCCAGAGAGTGCACTGGCACCACTGGGGATGCACCCCGGTGAGTCCCGAGAGTGCACTGGCACCACAGGGGATGCACTGCAGTGAATCCAGAGACTGCACTGGCACCACTGGGGATGCAGTGCAGTGAGTCCAGAGAGTGCACTGGCACCACTGGGGATGCAGTTCAGTGAGTCCAGGGAGTGCACTGGCACCACTGGGGATGCAGTTCAGTGAGTCCAGAGAGTGCACTGGCACCACTGGGGATGCAGTGCAGTGAGTCCAGAGAGTGCCCTGGCACCACTGGGGATGCAGTGCAGTGCCTCCAGAGAGTGCACTGGCACCACTGGGGATGCAGTGCAGTGAGTCCAGAGAGTGCACTGAAACCACTGGGGATGGACTGCAGTGAGTCCAGAGAGTGCACTCGCACCACTGGGGATGCAGTGCAGTGAGTCCAGAGAGTGCACTGGCACCACTGGGGATGCAGTGCAGTGAGTCCAGAGAGTGCACTGGCACCACTGGGGATGCACTGCAGTGAGTCCAGAGAGTGCACTGGCACCACTGGGGATGAAGTGCAGTGAGTCCAGAGAGTGCACTGGCACCACAGGGGATGTAGTGCAGTAAGTCCAGAGAGTGCACTGGCACCACTGGGGATGCACTGCAGAGAGTCCAGAGAGTGCACTGGCACCACTGCGGATGCAGTGCAGTGAGTCTAGAGAGTGCACTGGCACAACTGGGGATGCAGTGCAGTGATTCCAGAGAGTGCACTGGCACCACTGGGGATGCAGTGCAGTGAGTCCAGAGAGTGCACTCGCACCACTGTGGATGCACCCTGGTGAGTCCAGAGAGTGCACTGGCACCACTGGGGATGCACTGCAGTGAGTCCAGAGAGTGCACTGGCACCACTGGGGATGCACTGCAGTGAGTCCAGAGAGTGCACTGGCACCACTGGGGATGCACTACAGTGAGTCCAGAGAGTGCACTGGCACCACTGGGGATGCACTGCAGTGAGTGCAGAGAGTGCACTGTCACCACTGGGGATGCAGTGCAGTGAGTCCAGAGAGTGCAATGGCACCACTGGGGATGGACTGCAGTGAGTCCAGAGAGGGCACTCGCACCACTGGGATGCAGTGCAGTGAGTCCAGAGAGTGCACTGGCACCACTGCGGATGCACTGCAGTGAGTCCAGAGAGTGCAATGGCACCACTGGGGATGCACTGCAGTGAGTCCAGAGAGTGCACTGGCACCACAGGGGATGAAGTGCAGTGAGTCCAGAGAGTGCACTGGCACCACAGGGGATGTAGTGCAGTAAGTCCAGAGAGTGCACTGGCACCACTGGGGATGCACTGCAGTGAGTCCAGAGAGTGCACTGGCACCACTGGGTCTGCAGTGCAGTCAGTCCAGGGAGTGCACTGGCACCACTGGGCATGCACTGCAGTGAGTCCAGAGAGTGCACTGGCACCACTGGGGATGCAGTTCAGTGAGTCCAGAGAGTGCACTGGCACCACTGGGGATGCAGTGCAGTGAGTCCAGAGAGTGCACTGGCACCACTGGGGATGCAGTGCAGTGAGTCCAGGGAGTGCACTGGCACCACTGGGGATGCACTGCAGTGAGTCCAGAGAGTGCACTGGCACCACTGGGGATGCAGTTCAGTGAGTCCAGAGAGTGCACTGGCACCACTGGGGATGCACTGCAGTGAGTCCAGAGAGTGCACTGGCACCACTGGGGATGCACGGCAGTTAGTCCAGAGAGTGCACTGGCACCACAGGGGATGTAGTGCAGTAAGTCCAGAGACTGCACTGGCACCAGTGGGGATGCAGTGCAGAGAGTCCAGAGAGTGCACTGGCACCACTGCGGATGCACTGCAGTGAGTCCAGAGAGTGCACTGTCACCACTGGGGATGCAGTGCAGTGAGTCCAGAGAGTGCACTGCCACCACTGGGGATGCAGTGCAGTGAGTCCAGAGAGTGCACTGGCACCACTGGGGTTGCAGTGCAGTGAGTCCAGAGAGTGCACTGACACCACTGGGGATGCACTGCAGTGAGTCCAGAGAGTGCACTGGCACCACTGGGGATGCAGTGCAGTGAGTGCAGAGAGTGCACTGTCACCACTGGGGATGCAGTGTAGTGAGTCCAGAGAGTGTACTGGCACCACTGGGGATACAGTGCAGTGAGTCCAGAGAGTGCAATGGTACCACTGGGGATGCACTGCAGTGACTCCAGAGAGTGCACTGTAACCACTGGGGATGCACTGCAGTGACTCCAGAGAGTGCACTGGCACCACTCGTGATGCAGTGCAGTGAGTCCAGAGAGTGCACTGGCACCACTGGGGATGCAGTGCAGTGAGTCCAGAGAGTGCACTGGCACCATTGGGGATGCAGTGCAGTGCCTCCAGAGAGTGCACTGGCACCATTAGGGATGCAGTGCACTGAGTGCACTGGCACCACTGGGGATGCACTGCTGTGAGTGCAGAGAGTGCACTGGCACCACTGGAGATGCACTGCAGTGATTCCAGAGAGTGCACTGGCACCACTGGGGATGCTGTGCATTGAGTCCAGAGAGTGCACTGGCACCACTGGGGATGCAGTGCAGTGAGTACAGAGAGTGCACTGGCACCACTGGGGATGCACTGCAGTGAGTCCAGAGAGTGCACTGGCACCACTGGGGATACAGCGCAATCATTCCAGAGAGTGCACTGGCACCACTGGGGATGCACTGCAGTGAGTCCAGAGAGTGCACTGGCACCACAGGGGATGCAGTGCTGTGAGTCCAGAGAGTGCACTGGCACCAATGCGGATGCACTGCAGTGAGTCCAGAGAGTGCACTGGCACCACTGGGGATGCCGCGCAGTGAGTCCAGAGAGTGCACTGGCACCACTGGGGATGCACTGCAGTGAGTGCAGAGTGTGCACTGGCACCACTGGGGATGCAGTGCAGTGAGTCCAGAGAGTGCACTGGCACCACTGGGGATGCACTGCAGTGAGTCCAGAGAGTGCTCTGGGAACACTGGGGATGCAGTGCAGTGAGTGCAGAGAGTGCACTGGCACCACTGGGGATGCAGTGCAGTGAGTCCAGAGAGTGCACTGGCACCACTGGGGATGCACTGCAGTGAGTCCAGAGAGTGCACTGGCACCACTGGGGATGCACTGCAGTGAGTCCAGAGAGTACACTGGCACCACTAGGGATGCACTACAGTGAGTCCAGTGACTGCACTGGCACCACTGGGGATGCACTACAGTGAGTCCAGAGAGTGCACTGGCACCACTGGGGATGCAGTGCAGTGAGTCCAGAGAGTGCACTGGCACCACAGGGGATGCACTTCAGTGAGTCCAGAGAGTGCACTGGCACCACTGAGGATGCACTGCAGTGAGTCCAGAGAGTGCAGTGGCACCACTGGGAATGCAGTGCAGTGAGTCCAGAGAGTGCACTGGCACCACTGGTGATGCAATGCAGTGAGTCCAGAGAGTGCACTGGCACTACTGGAGATGCACGGCAGTGAGTCCACAGAATGCACTGGCACCACTGGGGATGCACTGCAGTGAGTCCAGAGAGTGCACTGGCACCACAGGGGATGCACTGCAGTGAGTCCAGAGAGTGCACTGGCACCACTGGGGATGCAGTGCAGTGAGTGCAGAGAGTGCACAGTCACCACTGGGGATGCAGTGCAGTGAGTGCACTGGCACCACTGGGGATGCACTGCTGTGAGTGCAGAGAGTGCACTGGCACCACTGGAGATGCACTGCAGTGATTCCAGAGAGTGCACTGGCACCACTGGGGATGCTGTGCATTGAGTCCAGAGAGTGCACTGGCACCACTGGGGATGCAGTGCAGTGAGTACAGAGAGTGCACTGGCACCACTGGGGATGCACTGCAGTGAGTCCAGAGAGTGCACTGGCACCACTGGGGATACAGCGCAATGATTCCAGAGAGTGCACTGGCACCACTGGGGATGCACTGCAGTGAGTCCAGAGAGTGCACTGGCACCACTGGGGATGCAGTGCTGTGAGTCCAGAGAGTGCACTGGCACCAATGCGGATGCACTGCAGTGAGTCCAGAGAGTGCACTGGCACCACTGGGGATGCACTGCAGTGACTCCAGAGACTGCACTGTCACCACTGGGGATGCACTGCAGTGAGTCCAGAGAGTGCACTGGCACCACTGGGGATGCAGCGCAGTGAGTCCAGAGAGTGCACTGGCACCACTGGGGATGCAGCGCAGTGAGTCCAGAGAGTGCACTGGCACCACTGGGGATGCACTGCAGTGAGTGCAGAGTGTGCACTGGCACCACTGGGGATGCAGTGCAGTGAGTCCAGAGAGTGCACTGGCACCACTGGGGATGCACTGCAGTGAGTCCAGAGAGTGCTCTGGGAACACTGGGGATGCAGTGCAGTGAGTGCAGAGAGTGCACTGGCACCACTGGGGATGCAGTGCAGTGAGTCCAGAGAGTGCACTGGCACCACTGGGGATGCAGTGCAGTGAGTCCAGAGAGTGCACTGGCACCACTGGGGATGCACTGCAGTGAGTCCAGAGAGTACACTGGCACCACTGTGGATGCACTACAGTGAGTCCAGTGACTGCACTGGCACCACTGGGGATGCACTACAGTGAGTCCAGAGAGTGCACTGGCACCACTGCGGATGCAGTGCAGTGAGTCCAGAGAGTGCACTGGCACCACTGGGGATGCACTTCAGTGAGTCCAGAGAGTGCACTGGCACCACTGAGGATGCACTGCAGTGAGTCCAGAGAGTGCAGTGGCACCACTGGGGATGCAGTGCAGTGAGTCCAGAGAGTGCACTGGCACCACTGGTGATGCAATGCAGTGAGTCCAGAGAGTGCACTGGCACCACTGGTGATGCAATGCAGTGAGTCCAGAGAGTGCACTGGCACCACTGGAGATGCACGGCAGTGAGTCCACAGAATGCACTGGCACCACTGGGGATGCACTGCAGTGAGTCCAGAGAGTGCACTGGCACCACTGGGGATGCACTGCAGTGACTCCAGAGAGTGCACTGGCACCACTGGGGATGCAGTGCAGTGAGTGCAGAGAGTGCACTGTCACCACTGGGGATGCAGTGCAGTGAGTGCAGAGAGTGCACTGTCACCACTGGGGATACAGTGCAGTGAGTCCAGAGAGTGCAATGGTACCACTGGGGATGCACTGCAGTGACTCCAGAGAGTGCACTGTAACCACTGGGGATGCACTGCAGTGACTCCAGAGAGTGAACTGGCACCACTGGGGATGCACTGCAGTGAGTCCAGAGAGTGCACTGACACCACTGGGGATGCACTGCAGTGAGTCCAGAGAGTGCACTGGCACCACAGGGGATGCACTGCAGTGACTCCAGAGAGTGCACTGTCACCACTGGGGATGCACTGCAGTGAGTCCAGAGAGTACACTGGCACCATTGGGGATGCAGTTCAGTGAGTCCAGAGACTGCACTGGCACCAGTGGGGATGCAGTGCTGTGAGTCCAGAGAGTGCACTGGCACCTTGGGGATGCACTGCAGTGAGTCCAGAGAGTGCACTGGCACCACTGGGGATGCAGTGCAGTGAGTCCAGAGAGTGCACTGGCACCACTGGGGATGCAGTGCAGTGAGTCCAGAGAGTGCACTGGCACCACACTGGATGCACTGCAGTGAGTCCAGAGAGTGCACTGGCACCACTGGGGATGCACTGCAGTGAGTCCAGAGAGTGCACTGGCACCACTGGGGATGCACGGCAGTGAGTCCAGAGAATGCACTGGCACTACTGAGGATGCAGTGCAGTGAGTCCAGAGAGTGCACTGGCATCACTGGGGATGCACTACAGTGACTCCAGAGAGTGCACTGGCACCACTGGGGATGCAGTGCAGTGAGTCCAGAGAGTGCACTGGCACCACTTGGGATGCAGTGCAGTGCCTCCAGATAGTGCACTGGCACCACTGGTGATGCAGCGCAGTGAGTCCAGAGAGTGCACTGGCACCACTGGGAATGCACTGCATTGAGTCCAGAGAGTGCACTGGCACCACTGGGGATGCACTGCAGTGAGTGCAGAGAGTGCACTGGCACCACTGGGGATTAAGTGCAGTGAGTCCAAAGAGTGCACTGGCACCACTGGGGATGCACGGCAGTGAGTCCAGAGAGTGCACTGGCACCACTGGGGATGCAGTGCAGTGAGTCCAGAGAATGCACTGGCACCACTGGGGATGCACTGCAGTGAGTCCAGAGAGTGCACTCGCACGACTGGGGATGCAGTACAGTGAGTCCAGAGAGTGCACTGGCACCACTGGGGATGCAGTGCAGTGAGTCCAGAGAGTGCACTGGCACCACTGGGGATGCACGGCAGTGAGTCCAGAGAATGCACTGGCACCACTGGGGATGCACTGCAGTGAGTCCAGAGAGTGCACTGGCACCACTGGGGATGCACCCTGGTGAGTCCAGAGAGTGCACTGGTACCACTGGGGATGCACTGCAGTGAGTCCAGAGAGTGCACTGGCACCACTGGGGATGTACCCTGGTGAGTCCAGAGAGTGCACTGGCACCACTGGGGATGGACTGCAGTGAGTCCAGAGAGGGCACTCGCACCACTGGGATGCAGTGCAGTGAGTCCAGAGAGTGCAATGGCACCACTGGGGATGCACTGCAGTGAGTCCAGAGAATGCACTGGCACCACTGGGGATGCACTGCAGTGAGTCCAGAGAGTGCACTGGCACCACTGGGGATGCACGGCAGTTAGTCCAGAGAGTGCACTGGCACCACAGGGGATGTAGTGCAGTAAGTCCAGAGACTGCACTGGAACCAGTGGGGATGCAGTGCAGAGAGTCCAGAGAGTGCACTGGCACCACTGCGGATGCACTGCAGTGAGTCCAGAGAGTGCACTGGCACCACTGGGGATGCACTGCAGTGAGTCCAGAGAGTGCACTGTCACCACTGGGGATGCAGTGCAGTGAGTCCAGAGAGTGCACTGCCACCACTGGGGATGCACTGCAGTGAGTCCAGAGAGTGCACTGGCACCACTGGGGTTGCAGTGCAGTGAGTCCAGAGAGTGCACTGGCACCACTGGGGATGCACTGCAGTGAGTCCAGAGAGTGCACTGGCACCACTGGGGATGCAGTGCAGTGAGTGCAGAGAGTGCACTGTCACCACTGGGGATGCAGTGTAGTGAGTCCAGAGAGTGTACTGGCACCACTGGGGATACAGTGCAGTGAGTCCAGAGAGTGCAATGGTACCACTGGGGATGCACTGCAGTGACTCCAGAGAGTGCACTGTAACCACTGGGGATGCACTGCAGTGACTCCAGAGAGTGAACTGGCACCACTGGGGATGCACTGCAGTGAGTGCAGAGAGTGCACTGGCACCACTGGGGATACAGTGCAGTGAGTCCAGAGAGTGCACTGGCACCATTGGGGATGCAGTGCAGTGCCTCCAGAGAGTGCACTGGCACCAGTGGGGATGCAGTGCTGTGAGTCCAGAGAGTGCACTGGCACCATTAGGGATGCAGTGCACTGAGTGCACTGGCACCACTGGGGATGCACTGCTGTGAGTGCAGAGAGTGCACTGGCACCACTGGAGATGCACTGCAGTGATTCCAGAGAGTGCACTGGCACCACTGGGGATGCAGTGCAGTGAGTCCAGAGAGTGCACTGGCACCACTGGGGATGCACTGCAAAGAGCTCAGAGAGTGCACTGGCACCACTGGGGATGCAGTGCAGTGAGTCCAGAGAGTGCACTGGCACCACTGGGGATGCTGTGCATTGAGTCCAGAGAGTGCACTGGCACCACTGGGGATGCAGTGCAGTGAGTACAGAGAGTGCACTGGCACCACTGGGGATGCACTGCAGTGAGTCCAGAGAGTGCACTGGCACCACTGGGGATACAGCGCAATGATTCCAGAGAGTGCACTGGCACCACTGGGGATGCACTGCAGTGAGTCCAGAGAGTGCACTGGCACCACTGGAGATGCAGTGCTGTGAGTCCAGAGAGTGCACTGGCACCAATGCGGATGCACTGCAGTGAGTCCAGAGAGTGCACTGGCACCACTGGGGATGCACTGCAGTGACTCCAGATACTGCACTGTCACCACTGGGGATGCACTGCAGTGAGTCCAGAGAGTGCACTGGCACCACTGGGGATGCAGTGCAGTGAGTCCAGAGAGTGCACTGGCACCACTGGGGATGCACCCCGGTGAGTCCAGAGAGTGCACTGGCACCACTGGGGATGCACTGCAGTGAGTCCAGAGAGTGCACTGGCACCACTGGGGATGCAGTGCAGTGAGTCCAGAGAGTGCACTGGCACCACTGGGGTTGCACTGCAGTGAGTCCAGAGAGTGCACTGGCACCACTGGGGATGCACTGCAGTGAGTCCAGTGACTGCACTGGCACCACTGGGGATGCACTACAGTGAGTCCAGTGACTGCACTGGCACCACTGGGGATGCACTGCAGTGAGTCCAGAGAGTGCACTGGCACCACTGGGGATGCAGTGCTGTGACTCCAGAGAGTGCACTGGCACCACTGGGGATGCACTTCAGTGAGTCCAGAGAGTGCACTGTCACCACTGAGGATGCACTGCAGTGAGTCCAGAGAGTGCACTGGCACCACTGGGGATGCACGGCAGTGAGTCCAGAGAGTGCACTGGCACCACTGGGGATGCACTGCAGTGAGTCCAGAGAGTGCACTGGCACCACTGGGGATGCACTGCAGTGAGTCCAGAGAGTGCACTGGCACCACTGGGGATGCAGTGCAGTGAGTGCAGAGAGTGCACTGGCACCACTGGGGATACAGTGCAGTGAGTCCAGAGAGTGCAATGGTACCACTGGGGATGCACTGTAGTGACTCCAGAGAGTGCACTGTAACCACTGGGGATGCACTGCAGTGACTCCAGAGAGTGAACTGGCACCACTGGGGATGCACTGCAGTGAGTCCAGAGAGTGCACTGGCACCACTGGGGATGCACTACAGTGAGTCCAGTGACTGCACTGGCACCACTGGGGATGCACTGCAGTGAGTCCAGAGAGTGCACTGGCACCACTGGGGATGCAGTGCAGTGACTCCAGAGAGTGCACTGGCACCACTGGGGATGCACTTCAGTGAGTCCAGAGTGTGCACTGGCACCACTGAGGATGCAATGCAGTGAGTCCAGAGAGTGCACTGGCACCACTGGCGATTCAGTGCAGTGAGTCCAGAGAGTGCACTGGCACTACAGGGGATGCACTGCAGTGAGTCCAGAGAGTGCACTGGCACCACTGGGGATGCACTGCAGTGACTCCAGAGAGTGCACTGGCACCACTCGTGATGCAGTGCAGTGAGTCCAGAAAGTGCACTGGCACAACTGGGGATGCACTGCAATGAGTACAGACAGTGCACTGGCACCACTGGGGATGCACTGCAGTGAGTCCAGAGAGTGCACTGGCACCACTGGGGATGCACTGCAGTGAGTCCAGAGAGTGCACTGGCACCACTGGGGATGCAGTGCAGTGAGTGCAGAGAGTGCACTGTCACCACTGGGGATGCAGTGCAGTGAGTGCAGAGAGTGCACTGTCACCACTGGGGATACACTGCAGTGAGTCCAGAGAGTGCAATGGTACCACTGGGGATGCACTGCAGTGACTCCAGAGAGTGCACTGTAACCACTGGGGATGCACTGCAGTGACTCCAGAGAGTGAACTGGCACCACTGGGGATGCAGTGCAGTGAGTCCAGAGAGTGCACTGACACCACTGGGGATGCACTGCAGTGAGTCCAGAGAGTGCACTGGCACCACAGGGGATGCACTGCAGTGACTCCAGAGAGTGCACTGTCACCACAGGGGATGCACTGCAGTGAGTCCAGAGAGTACACTGGCACCATTGGGGATGCAGTTCAGTGAGTCCAGAGACTGCACTGGTACCAGTGGGGATGCAGTGCTGTGAGTCCAGAGAGTGCACTGGCACCTTGGGGATGCACTGCAGTGAGTCCAGAGAGTGCACTGGCACCACTGGGGATGCAGTGCAGTGAGTCCAGAGAGTGCACTGGCACCACTGGGGATGCAGTGCAGTGCGTCCAGAGAGTGCACTGGCACCACTGGGGATGCAGTGCAGTGAGTCCAGAGAGTGCACTGGCACCACTGGGGATGCACTGCAGTGAGTCCAGAGAGTGCACTGGCACCACTGGGGATGCACGGCAGTGAGTCCAGAGAATGCACTGGCACTACTGAGGATGCAGTGCAGTGAGTCCAGAGAGTGCACTGGCATCACTGGGGATGCACTACAGTGACTCCAGAGAGTGCACTGGCACCACTGGGGATGCAGTGCAGTGAGTCCAGAGAGTGCACTGGCACCACTTGGGATGCAGTGCAGTGCCTCCAGATAGTGCACTGGCACCACTGGTGATGCAGCGCAGTGAGTCCAGAGAGTGCACTGGCACCACTGGGAATGCACTGCATTGAGTCCAGAGAGTGCACTGGCACCACTGGGGATGCACTGCAGTGAGTGCAGAGAGTGCACTGGCACCACTGGGGATTAAGTGCAGTGAGTCCAAAGAGTGCACTGGCACCACTGGGGATGCACGGCAGTGAGTCCAGAGAGTGCACTGGCACCACTGGGGATGCAGTGCAGTGAGTCCAGAGAATGCACTGGCACCACTGGGGATGCACTGCAGTGAGTCCAGAGAGTGCACTCGCACGACTGGGGATGCAGTACAGTGAGTCCAGAGAGTGCACTGGCACCACTGGGGATGCAGTGCAGTGAGTCCAGAGAGTGCACTGGCACCACTGGGGATGCACTGCAGTGAGTCCAGAGAATGCACTGGCACCACTGGGGATGCACTGCAGTGAGTCCAGAGAGTGCACTGGCACCACTGGGGATGCACCCTGGTGAGTCCAGAGAGTGCACTGGCACCACAGGGGATGCACTGCAGTGAGTCCAGAGAGTGCACTGGCACCACTGGGGATGTACCCTGGTGAGTCCAGAGAGTGCACTGGCACCACTGGGGATGGACTGCAGTGAGTCCAGAGAGGGCACTCGCACCACTGGGATGCAGTGCAGTGAGTCCAGAGAGTGCAATGGCACCACTGGGGATGCACTGCAGTGACTCCAGAGAGTGAACTGGCACCACTGGGGATGCACTGCAGTGAGTCCAGAGAGTGCACTGGCACCACCGGGGATGCAGTGCAGTGAGTCCAGAGAGTGCACTGGCACCATTGGGGATGCAGGGCAGTGCCTCCAGAGAGTGCACTGGCACCAGTGGGGATGCAGTGCTGTGAGTCCAGAGAGTGCACTGGCACCATTAGGGATGCAGTGCACTGAGTGCACTGGCACCACTGGGGATGCACTGCTGTGAGTGCAGAGAGTGCACTGGCACCACTGGAGATGCACTGCAGTGATTCCAGAGAGTGCACTGGCACCAGTGGGGATGCAGTGCAGTGAGTCCAGAGAGTGCACTGGCACCACTGGGGATGCACTGCAGTGAGTCCAGAGAGTGCACTGGCACCACTGGGGATGCAGTGCAGTGAGTCCAGAGAGTGCACTGGCACCACAGGGGATGCTGTGCATTGAGTCCAGAGAGTGCACTGGCACCACTGGGGATGCACTGCAGTGAGTCCAGAGAGTGCACTGGCACCACTGGGGATACAGCGCAATGATTCCAGAGAGTGCACTGGCACCACTGGGGATGGACTGCAGTGAGTCCAGAGAGTGCACTGGCACCACTGGAGATGCAGTGCTGTGAGTCCAGAGAGTGCACTGGCACCAATGCGGATGCACTGCAGTGAGTCCAGAGAGTGCACTGGCACCACTGGGGATGCACTACAGTGAGTCCAGTGACTGTACTGGCACCACTGTTGATGCAGTGCAGTGAGTCCAGAGAGTGCACTGGCACCACTGGGGATGCAGTGCTGTGACTCCAGAGAGTGCACTGACACCACTGGAGATGCACTTCAGTGAGTCCAGAGAGTGCACTGGCACCACTGAGGATGCACTGCAGTGAGTCCAGAGAGTGCACTGGCACCACTGGGGATGCACGGCAGTGAGTCCAGAGAGTGCACTGGCACCACTGGGGATGCACTGCAGTGAGTCCAGAGAGTGCACTGGCACCACTGGGGATGCACTGCAGTGAGTCCAGAGAGTGCACTGGCACCACTGGGGATGCAGTGCAGTGAGTGCAGAGAGTGCACTGGCACCACTGGGGATACAGTGCAGTGAGTCCAGAGAGTGCAATGGTACCACTGGGGATGCACTGTAGTGACTCCAGAGAGTGCACTGTAACCACTGGGGATGCACTGCAGTGACTCCAGAGAGTGAACTGGCACCACTGGGGATGCACTGCAGTGAGTCCAGAGAGTGCACTGGCACCACTGGGGATGCACTACAGTGAGTCCAGTGACTGCACTGGCACCACTGGGGATGCACTGCAGTGAGTCCAGAGAGTGCACTGGCACCACTGGGGATGCAGTGCAGTGACTCCAGAGAGTGCACTGGCACCACTGGGGATGCACTTCAGTGAGTCCAGAGAGTGCACTGGCACCACTGAGGATGCACTGCAGTGAGTCCAGAGAGTGCACTGGCACCACTGGCGATTCAGTGCAGTGAGTCCAGAGAGTGCACTGGCACTACAGGGGATGCACTGCAGTGAGTCCAGAGAGTGCACTGGCACCACTGGGGATGCACTGCAGTGACTCCAGAGAGTGCACTGGCACCACTCGTGATGCAGTGCAGTGAGTCCAGAAAGTGCACTGGCACAACTGGGGATGCACTGCAATGAGTACAGACAGTGCACTGGCACCACTGGGGATGCACTACAGTGAGTCCAGAGAGTGCACTGGCACCACTGGGGATGAAGTGCAGAGAATCCAGAGAGTACACTGGCACTACTGAGGATGCAGTGCAGTGAGTCCAGAGAGTGCACTGGCACCACTGGGGATGCACTACAGTGACTCCAGAGAGTGCACTTGCACCACTGGGGATGCACTGCAGTGAGTCCAGAGAGTGCACTGGCACCATTTGGGATGCAGTGCAGTGAGTCAAGAGAGTGCACTGGTACCATGGGGTTTTAGTGCAGTGAGTCCAGAGAGTGCACTGGCACCACTGGGGATGCAGTGCAGTGAGTCCAGAGAGTGCACTGGCACCACTGGGGATGCACTGCAGTGACTCCAGAGAGTGCACTGGCACCACTCGTGATGCAGTGCAGTGAGTCCAGAGAGTGCACTGGCACCACTGGGGATGCATTTCAGTGAGTCCAGAGAGTGCACTGGCACCACTGGGGATGCACTACGGTGAGTCCAGAGAGTGCACTGGCACCACTGGGGATGAAGTGCAGTGAGTCCAGAGAGTGCACTGGCACTACTGAGGATGCAATGCAGTGATTTCAGAGAGTGCACTGGCACCACTGGGGATGCACTGCAGTGAGTCCAGAGAGTGCACTGGCACCACTGGGGATGCAATGCAGTCAGTCCAGAGAGTGCACTGGCACCACTGGGGATGCACTGCAGTGAGCCCAGAGAGTGCACTGGCACCACTGGCGATTCAGTGCAGTGAGTCCAGAGAGTGCACTGGCACTACAGGGGATGCACTGCAGTGAGTCCAGAGAGTGCACTGGCACCACTGGGGATGCACTGCAGTGACTCCAGAGAGTGCACTGGCACCACTCGTGATGCAGTGCAGTGAGTCCAGAGAGTGCACAGGCACCACTGGGGATGCACTGCAATGAGTACAGACAGTGCACTGGCACCACTGGGGATGCACTACAGTGAGTCCAGAGAGTGCACTGGCACCACTGGGGATGAAGTGCAGAGAGTCCAGAGAGTGCACTGGCACTACTGAGGATGCAGTGCAGTGAGTCCAGAGACTACACTGGCACCACTGGGGATGCACTACAGTGACTCCAGAGAGTGCACTGGCACCACTGGGGATGCAGTGCAGTGAGTCCAGAGAGTGCACTGGCACCACTGGGGATGCACTGCAGTGAGTGCAGAGAGTGCACTGGCACCACTGGGGATTAAGTGCAGTGAGTCCAAAGAGTGCACTGGCACCACTGGGGATGGAGTGCAGTGAGTCCAGAGAGTGCACTGGCACCACTGGGGATGCACGGCAGTGAGTCCAGAGAATGCACTGGCACCACTGGGGATGCACTGCAGTGAGTCCAGAGAGTGCACTCGCACCACTGGGGATGCAGTACAGTGAGTCCAGAGAGTGCACTGGCACCACTGGGGATGCACTGCAGTGAGTCCAGAGAGTGCACTGGCACCACTGGGGATGCACGGCAGTGTGTCCAGAGAATGCACTGGCACCACTGGGGATGCACTGCAGTGAGTCCAGAGAGTGCACTGGCACCACTGGGGATGCACTGCAGTGAGTCCAGAGAGTGCACTGGCACCACTGGGGATGAAGTGCAGAGAGTCCAGAGAGTGCACTGGCACTACTGAGGATGCAGTGCAGTGAGTCCAGAGAGTGCACTGGCACCACTGGGGATGCACTGCAGTGAGTGCAGAGAGTGCACTGGCACCACTGGGGATGCACTGCAGTGAGTCCAGAGAGTGCACTGGCACCACCTGGGATGCAGTGCAGTGAGTCCAGAGAGTGCACTGTCACCACTGGGGATGCACTGCATTGAGTCCAGAGAGTGCACTGGCACCACTGGGGATGCATTGCAGTAAGTCCAGAGAGTGCACTGGCACCACTGGGGATGCAGTGCAGTGAGTCCAGAGAGTGCACTGGCACCACAGGGGTGCACTGCAGTGAGCCAAAGAGTGCACTTACACCACTGGGGATGCAGTGCAGTGAGTCCAGAGAGTGCTCTGGCACCACTGGGGATGCAGTGCAGTGAGTCCAGAGAGTGCACAGGCACCACTGGGGATGCCGTGCAGTGAGTCCAGAGAGTGCACCGGCACCACTGGGGATGCACTGCAGTGAGTCCAGAGAGTGCACTGGCACCTTTGGAGATGCAGTGCAGTGAGTCCAGAGATTGCACTGGCACCACTGGGGATGCAGTGCAGTGAGTCCAGAGAGTGCACTGGCACCTCTGGGGATGCACCACAGTGAGTCCAGAGAGTGCACTGGCACCACTGGGGATGCAGTGCAGTGAGTCCAGAGAGTGCACTGGCACCACTGGGGATGCAGTGCAGTGAGTCCAGAGAGTGCACCGGCAACACTGGGGATGCACTGCAGTGAGTCCAGAGAGTGCACTGGCACCTTTGGAGATGCAGTGCAGTGAGTCCAGAGATTGCACTGGCACCACTGGGGATACACTGCAGTGAGTCCAGAGAGTACACTGGCACCACTGGGGATGCAGTGCAGTGAGACCAGAGAGTGCACCGGCACCACTGGGGATGCCGTGCAGTGAGTCCAGAGAGTGCACCGGCACCACTGGGGATGCACTGCAGTGAGTCCAGAGAGTGCACTGGCACCTTTGGAGATGCAGTGCAGTGAGTCCAGAGAGTGCACTGGCACCACTGGGGATGCAGTGCAGTGAGTCCTGAGAGTGCACTTGCACCTCTGGGGATGCACTGCAGTGAGTCCAGAGAGTGCACTGGCATCACTGGCGATGCAGTGCAGTGAGTCCAGAGAGTGCACTGGCACCACAGGGGATGCACTGCAGTGAGTCCAGAGAGTGCACTGGCACCACTGCGGATGCACTGCAGTGAGTCCAGAGAGTGCACTGGCACCACAGGGGATGCAGTGCAGTGAGTCCAGAGAGTGCACTGGCACCACTGCGGATGCAGTGCAGTGACTCCAGAGAGTGCACTGGCACCACTGGGTATGCACTGCAGTGAGTCCAGAGAGTGCACTGGCACCACTGGGGATGCACTGCAGTGAGTCCAGAGAGTGCACTGGCAACACTGGGGATGCACTGCAGTGACTCCAGAGAGTGCACTGGCACCACTCATGATGCAGTGCAGTGAGTCCAGAGAGTGCACTGGCACCACTGGGGATGCACTGCAATGAGTACAGACAGTGCACTGGCACCACTGGGGATGCACTGCAGTGAGTCCAGAGAGTGCACTGGCACCACTGGGGATGCACTGCAGTGAGTCCAGAGAGTGCACTGGCACCACGGGAGATGAAGTGCAGAGAGTCCAGAGAGTGCACTGGCACTACTGAGGATGCAGTGCAGTGAGTCCAGAGAGTGCACTGGCACCACTGGGGATGCACTACAGTGAGTGCAGAGAGTGCACTGGCACCACTGGGGATGCAGTGCAGTGAGTCCAGAGAGTGCACTGGCACCACTGGGGATGCACTACAGTGAGTCCAGAGAGTGCACTGGCACCACTGGGGATGCACTGCAGTGAGTCCAGAGAGTGCACTGGCACCACTGGGGATGCACTGCAGTGACTCCAGAGAGTGCACTGGCACCACTCGTGATGCAGTGCAGTGAGTCCAGAGAGTGCACTGGCACCACTGGGGATGCATTTCAGTGAGTCCAGAGAGTGCACTGGCACCACTGGGGATGCACTACAGTGAGTCCAGAGAGTGCACTGGCACCACTGGGGATGAAGTGCAGTGAGTCCAGAGAGTGCACTGGCACTACTGAGGATGCACTGCAGTGATTTCAGAGAGTGCACTGGCACCACTGGGGATGCACTGCAGTGAGTGCAGAGAGTGCACTGGCACCACTGGGAATGCAGTGCAGTGAGCCCAGAGAGTGCACTGGCACCACTTGGGATGCACTGCAGTGAGTGCAGAGAGTGCACTGGCACCACTGGGGTTGCAGTGCAGTGACTCCAGAGAGTGCACTGGCACCTCTGGTGATGCACTGCAGTGAGTGCAGAGAGTGCACTGGCACCACTGGGGATGCACTGCAGTGAGTCCAGAGAGTGCACTGGCACCACCTGGGATGCGTTGCAGTGAGTCCAGAGAGTGCACTGTCACCACTGGGGATGCACTGCATTGAGTCCAGAGAGTGCACTGGCACCACTGGGGATGCATTGCAGTAAGTCCAGAGAGTGCACTGGCACCACTGGGGATGCAGTTCAGTGAGTCCAGAGAGTGCACTGGCACCACTGGGGATGCAGTGCAGTGAGTCCAGAGAGTGCACTGGCACCACAGGGGTGCACTGCAGTGAGCCAAAAGAGTGCACTTACACCACTGGGGATGCAGTGCAGTGAGTCCAGATAGTGCACTGGCACCACTGGGGATGCAGTGCAGTGAGTCCAGAGAGTGCACAGGCACCACTGGGGATGCAGTGCAGTGAGTCCAGAGAGTGCACTGGCACCACTGGGGATGCACTGCAGTGAGTCCAGAGAGTGCACTGGCACCTTTGGAGATGCAGTGCAGTGAGTCCAGAGATTGCACTGGCACCACTGGGGATGCAGTGCAGTGAGTCCAGAGAGTGCACTGGCACCTCTGGGTATGCACCACAGTGAGTCCAGAGAGTGCACTGGCACCACTGGGGATGCAATGCTGTGAGTCCAGAGAGTGCACTGGCACCACTGGGGATGCCGTGCAGTGAGTCCAGAGAGTGCACCGGCACCACTGGGGATGCACTGCAGTGAGTCCAGAGAGTGCACTGGCACCTTTGGAGATGCAGTGCAGTGAGTCCAGAGATTGCACTGGCACCACTGGGGATGCAGTGCAGTGAGTCTAGAGAGTGCACTGGCACCACTGGGGATGCAGTGCAGTGAGTCCAGAGAGTGCACCGGCACCACTGGGGATGCCGTGCAGTGAGTCCAGAGAGTGCACCGGCACCACTGGGGATGCACTGCAGTGAGTCCAGACAGTGCACTGGCACCTTTGGAGATGCAGTGCAGTGAGTCCAGAGATTGCACTGGCACCACTGGGGATGCAGTGCAGTGAGTCCTGAGAGTGCACCTGCACCTCTGGGGATGCACTGCAGTGAGTCCAGAGAGTGCACTGGCATCACTGGCGATGCAGTGCAGTGAGTCCAGAGAGTGCACTGGCACCACAGGGGATGCACTGCAGTGAGTCCAGAGAGTGCACTGGCACCACTGCGGATGCACTGCAGTGAGTCCAGAGAGTGCACTGGCACCACAGGGGATGCAGTGCAGTGAGTCCAGAGAGTGCACTGGCACCACTGGGGATGCAGTGCAGTGCCTCCAGAGAGTGCACTGGCACCACTGGGTATGCACTGCAGTGAGTCCAGAGAGTGCACTGGCACCACTGGGGATGCACTGCAGTGAGTCCAGAGAGTGCACTGGCACCACTGGGGATGCACTGCAGTGACTCCAGAGAGTGCACTGGCACCACTCGTGATGCAGTGCAGTGAGTCCAGAGAGTGCACTGGCACCACTGGGGATGCACTGCAATGAGTACAGACAGTGCACTGGCACCACTGGGGATGCACTACAGTGAGTCCAGAGAGTGCACTGGCACCACTGGGGATGAAGTGCAGAGAGTCCAGAGAGTGCACTGGCACTACTGAGGATGCAGTGCAGTGAGTCCAAAGAGTGCACTGGCACCACTGGGGATGCACTACAGTGACTCCAGAGAGTGCTCTGGCACCACTGGGGATGCACTGCAGTGAGTCTAGAGAGTGCACTGGCACCACTTGGGATGCAGTGCAGTGAGTCCAGAGAGTGCACTGGTACCATGGGGTTTTAGTGCAGTGAGTCCAGAGAGTGCACTGGCACCACTGGGGATGCAGTGCAGTGAGTCCAGAGAGTGCACTGGCACCACTGGGGATGCACTGCAGTGACTCCAGAGAGTGCACTGGCACCACTCGTGATGCAGTGCAGTGAGTCCAGAGAGTGCACTGGCACCACTGGGGATGCATTTCAGTGAGTCCAGAGAGTGCACTGGCACCACTGGGGATGCACTACAGTGAGTCCAGAGAGTGCACTGGCACCACTGGGGATGAAGTGCAGTGAGTCCAGAGAGTGCACTGGCACCACTGGGGATGCACTGCAGTGAGTGCAGAGAGTGCACTGGCACCACTGGGAATGCAGTGCAGTGAGCCCAGAGAGTGCACTGGCACCACCTGGGATGCACTGCAGTGAGTCCAGAGAGTGCACTGTCACCACTGGGGATGCACTGCATTGAGTCCAGAGAGTGCACTGGCACCACTGGGGATGCATTGCAGTAAGTCCAGAGAGTGCACTGGCACCACTGGGGATGCAGTTCAGTGCCTCCAGAGAGTGCACTGGCACCACGGGAGATGAAGTGCAGAGAGTCCAGAGAGTGCACTGGCACTACTGAGGATGCAGTGCAGTGAGTCCAGAGAGTGCACTGGCACCACTGGGGATGCACTACAGTGAGTGCAGAGAGTGCACTGGCACCACTGGGGATGCAGTGCAGTGAGTCCAGAGAGTGCACTGGCACCACTGGGGATGCACTACAGTGAGTCCAGAGAGTGCACTGGCACCACTGGGGATGCACTGCAGTGAGTCCAGAGAGTGCACTGGCACCACTGGGGATGCACTGCAGTGACTCCAGAGAGTGCACTGGCACCACTCGTGATGCAGTGCAGTGAGTCCAGAGAGTGCACTGGCACCACTGGGGATGCATTTCAGTGAGTCCAGAGAGTGCACTGGCACCACTGGGGATGCACTACAGTGAGTCCAGAGAGTGCACTGGCACCACTGGGGATGAAGTGCAGTGAGTCCAGAGAGTGCACTGGCACTACTGAGGATGCACTGCAGTGATTTCAGAGAGTGCACTGGCACCACTGGGGATGCACTGCAGTGAGTGCAGAGAGTGCACTGGCACCACTGGGAATGCAGTGCAGTGAGCCCAGAGAGTGCACTGGCAACACTTGGGATGCACTGCAGTGAGTGCAGAGAGTGCACTGGCACCACTGGGGTTGCAGTGCAGTGACTCCAGAGAGTGCACTGGCACCTCTGGTGATGCACTGCAGTGAGTGCAGAGAGTGCACTGGCACCACTGGGGATGCACTGCAGTGAGTCCAGAGAGTGCACTGGCACCACCTGGGATGCGTTGCAGTGAGTCCAGAGAGTGCACTGTCACCACTGGGGATGCACTGCATTGAGTCCAGAGAGTGCACTGGCACCACTGGGGATGCATTGCAGTAAGTCCAGAGAGTGCACTGGCACCACTGGGGATGCAGTTCAGTGAGTCCAGAGAGTGCACTGGCACCACTGGGGATGCAGTGCAGTGAGTCCAGAGAGTGCACTGGCACCACAGGGGTGCACTGCAGTGAGCCAAAAGAGTGCACTTACACCACTGGGGATGCAGTGCAGTGAGTCCAGATAGTGCACTGGCACCACTGGGGATGCAGTGCAGTGAGTCCAGAGAGTGCACAGGCACCACTGGGGATGCAGTGCAGTGAGTCCAGAGAGTGCACTGGCACCACTGGGGATGCACTGCAGTGAGTCCAGAGAGTGCACTGGCACCTTTGGAGATGCAGTGCAGTGAGTCCAGAGATTGCACTGGCACCACTGGGGATGCAGTGCAGTGAGTCCAGAGAGTGCACTGGCACCTCTGGGTATGCACCACAGTGAGTCCAGAGAGTGCACTGGCACCACTGGGGATGCAATGCTGTGAGTCCAGAGAGTGCACTGGCACCACTGGGGATGCCGTGCAGTGAGTCCAGAGAGTGCACCGGCACCACTGGGGATGCACTGCAGTGAGTCCAGAGAGTGCACTGGCACCTTTGGAGATGCAGTGCAGTGAGTCCAGAGATTGCACTGGCACCACTGGGGATGCAGTGCAGTGAGTCTAGAGAGTGCACTGGCACCACTGGGGATGCAGTGCAGTGAGTCCAGAGAGTGCACCGGCACCACTGGGGATGCCGTGCAGTGAGTCCAGAGAGTGCACCGGCACCACTGGGGATGCACTGCAGTGAGTCCAGACAGTGCACTGGCACCTTTGGAGATGCAGTGCAGTGAGTCCAGAGATTGCACTGGCACCACTGGGGATGCAGTGCAGTGAGTCCTGAGAGTGCACCTGCACCTCTGGGGATGCACTGCAGTGAGTCCAGAGAGTGCACTGGCATCACTGGCGATGCAGTGCAGTGAGTCCAGAGAGTGCACTGGCACCACAGGGGATGCACTGCAGTGAGTCCAGAGAGTGCACTGGCACCACTGCGGATGCACTGCAGTGAGTCCAGAGAGTGCACTGGCACCACAGGGGATGCAGTGCAGTGAGTCCAGAGAGTGCACTGGCACCACTGGGGATGCAGTGCAGTGCCTCCAGAGAGTGCACTGGCACCACTGGGTATGCACTGCAGTGAGTCCAGAGAGTGCACTGGCACCACTGGGGATGCACTGCAGTGAGTCCAGAGAGTGCACTGGCACCACTGGGGATGCACTGCAGTGACTCCAGAGAGTGCACTGGCACCACTCGTGATGCAGTGCAGTGAGTCCAGAGAGTGCACTGGCACCACTGGGGATGCACTGCAATGAGTACAGACAGTGCACTGGCACCACTGGGGATGCACTACAGTGAGTCCAGAGAGTGCACTGGCACCACTGGGGATGAAGTGCAGAGAGTCCAGAGAGTGCACTGGCACTACTGAGGATGCAGTGCAGTGAGTCCAAAGAGTGCACTGGCACCACTGGGGATGCACTACAGTGACTCCAGAGAGTGCTCTGGCACCACTGGGGATGCACTGCAGTGAGTCTAGAGAGTGCACTGGCACCACTTGGGATGCAGTGCAGTGAGTCCAGAGAGTGCACTGGTACCATGGGGTTTTAGTGCAGTGAGTCCAGAGAGTGCACTGGCACCACTGGGGATGCAGTGCAGTGAGTCCAGAGAGTGCACTGGCACCACTGGGGATGCACTGCAGTGACTCCAGAGAGTGCACTGGCACCACTCGTGATGCAGTGCAGTGAGTCCAGAGAGTGCACTGGCACCACTGGGGATGCATTTCAGTGAGTCCAGAGAGTGCACTGGCACCACTGGGGATGCACTACAGTGAGTCCAGAGAGTGCACTGGCACCACTGGGGATGAAGTGCAGTGAGTCCAGAGAGTGCACTGGCACCACTGGGGATGCACTGCAGTGAGTGCAGAGAGTGCACTGGCACCACTGGGAATGCAGTGCAGTGAGCCCAGAGAGTGCACTGGCACCACCTGGGATGCACTGCAGTGAGTCCAGAGAGTGCACTGTCACCACTGGGGATGCACTGCATTGAGTCCAGAGAGTGCACTGGCACCACTGGGGATGCATTGCAGTAAGTCCAGAGAGTGCACTGGCACCACTGGGGATGCAGTTCAGTGCCTCCAGAGAGTGCACTGGCACCACTGGGGATGCAGTGCAGTGAGTCCAGAGAGTGCACTGGCACCACAGGGGTGCACTGCAGTGAGCCAAAAGAGTGCACTTACACCACTGGGGATGCAGTGCAGTGAGTCCAGAGAGTGCTCTGGCACCACTGGGGATGCAGTGCAGTGAGTCCAGAGAGTGCACAGGCACCACTGGGGATGCCGTGCAGTGAGTCCAGAGAGTGCACCGGCACCACTGGGGATGCAGTACAGTGAGTCCAGAGAGTGCACTGGCACCTTTGGAGATGCAGTGCAGTGAGTCCAGAGATTGCACTGGCACCACTGGGGATGCAGTGCAGTGAGTCCAGAGAGTGCACTGGCACCTCTGGGGATGCAATGCTGTGAGTCCAGAGAGTGCACTGGCACCACTGGGGATGCCGTGCAGTGAGTCCAGAGAGTGCACCGGCACCACTGGGGATGCAGTGCAGTGAGTCCAGAGATTGCACTGGCACCACTGGGGATGCAGTGCAGTGAGTCCAGAGAGTGCACTGGCACCACTGGGGATGCACTGCAGTGAGTCCAGAGAGTGCACCGGCACCACTGGGGATGCCGTGCAGTGAGTCCAGAGAGTGCACCGGTACCACTGGGGATGCACTGCAGTGAGTCCAGAGAGTGCACTGGCACCTTTGGAGATGCAGTGCAGTGAGTCCAGAGATTGCACTGGCACCACTGGGGATGCAGTGCAGTGAGTCCTGAGAGTGCACTGGCACCTCTGGGGATGCACTGCAGTGAGTCCAGAGAGTGCACTGGCATCACTGGCGATGCAGTGCAGTGAGTCCAGAGAGTGCACTGGCACCACAGGGGATGCACTGCAGTGAGTCCAGAGAGTGCACTGGCACCACTGCGGATGCACTGCAGTGAGTCCAGAGAGTGCACTGGCACCACAGGGGATGCAGTGCAGTGAGTCCAGAGAGTGCACTGGCACCACTGCGGATGCAGTGCAGTGACTCCAGAGAGTGCACTGGCACCACTGGGTATGCACTGCAGTGAGTCCAGAGAGTGCACTGGCACCACTGGGGATACACTGCAGTGAGTCCAGAGAGTGCACTGGCACCACTGGCGATGCGGTGCCGTGAGTCCAGAGAGTGCACTGGCACCACTGGGGATGCACTGCAGTGAGTCCAGAGAGTGCACTGGCACCACTGGCGATGCGGTGCAGTGAGTCCACAGAGTGCACTGGCACCACAGGGGATGCACTGTAGTGACTCCAGAGAGTGCACTGTCACCACTGGGGATGCACTGCAGTGAGTCCAGAGAGTACACTGGCACCACTGGGGATGCAGTTCAGTGAGTCCAGAGAGTGCACTGGCACCACTGGGGATGCAGTGCTGTGAGTCCAGAGAGTGCACTGGCACCTCGGGGATGCAGTGCAGTGAGTCCAGAGAGTGCACTGGCACCACTGGGGTTGCACTTCAGTGACTCCAGAGAGTGCACTGGCACCACTGGGGATGCAGTGCAGTGAGTCCAGAGAGTGCACTGGCACCACTGGGGATGCACTGCAAAGAGCTCAGAGAGTGCACTGGCAACACACTGGATGCACTGCAGTGATTCCAGAGAGTGCACTGGCACCACTGGGGATGCACTGAAGTGAGTCCAGAGAGTGCACTGGCACCACCTGGGATGCAGTGCAGTGAGTCCAGAGAGTGCACTGTCACCACTGGCGATGCAATGCAGTTAGTGCAGAGAGTGCACTGGCACCACTGGGGATGCACTGCAGTGAGTCCAGAGAGTGCACTGGCACCACAGGGGATGCAGTGCAGTGAGTCCAGAGAGGTCACTGGCACCACTGGGGATGCACTACAGTGACTCCAGAGAGTGCACTGGCACCACTGGGGATGAAGTGCAGTGAGTCCAGAGAGTGCACTGGCACCACTGGGGATGCAGTGCAGTGAGTCCAGAGAGTGCACTGGCACCACTGGGGATGCAGCGCAGTGAGTCCAGAGAGTGCACTGGCACCACTGGGGATGCACTGCAGTGAGTCCAGAGAGTGCACTGGCACCACTGGCGATGCGGTGCAGTGAGTCCACAGAGTGCACTGGCACCACAGGGGATGCACTGTAGTGACTCCAGAGAGTGCACTGTCACCACTGGGGATGCACTGCAGTGAGTCCAGAGAGTACACTGGCACCACTGGGGATGCAGTTCAGTGAGTCCAGAGAGTGCACTGGCACCACTGGGGATGCAGTGCTGTGAGTCCAGAGAGTGCACTGGCACCTCGGGGATGCAGTGCAGTGAGTCCAGAGAGTGCACTGGCACCACTGGGGTTGCACTTCAGTGAGTCCAGAGAGTGCACTGGCACCACTGGGGATGCAGTGCAGTGAGTCCAGAGAGTGCACTGGCACCACTGGGGATGCACTGCAAAGAGCTCAGAGAGTGCACTGGCAACACACTGGATGCACTGCAGTGATTCCAGAGAGTGCACTGGCACCACTGGGGATGCACTGAAGTGAGTCCAGAGAGTGCACTGGCACCACCTGGGATGCAGTGCAGTGAGTCCAGAGAGTGCACTGTCACCACTGGCGATGCAATGCAGTTAGTGCAGAGAGTGCACTGGCACCACTGGGGATGCACTGCAGTGAGTCCAGAGAGTGCACTGGCACCACAGGGGATGCAGTGCAGTGAGTCCAGAGAGGTCACTGGCACCACTGGGGATGCACTACAGTGACTCCAGAGAGTGCACTGGCACCACTGGGGATGAAGTGCAGTGAGTCCAGAGAGTGCACTGGCACCACTGGGGATGCAGTGCAGTGAGTCCAGAGAGTGCACTGGCACCACTGGGGATGCAGCGCAGTGAGTCCAGAGAGTGCACTGGCACCACTGGGGATGCACTACAGTGAGTCCAGAGAGTGCACTGGCACCACTGGGGATGCACTGCAGTGAGTCCAGAGAGTGCACTGGCACCACTTGGGATGCATTGCAGTAAGTCCAGAGAGTGCACTGGTACCATGGGATTTTAGTGGAGTGAGTCCAGAGAGTGCACTGGCACCACTGGAGATGCAGTGCAGTGAGTCCAGAGAGTGCACTGGCACCACTGGGGATGCAGTGCAGTGAGTCCAGAGAGTGCACTGGCACCACTCGTGATGCAGTCCAGTGAGTCCAGAGAGTGCACTGGCACCACTGGGGATGCAGTGCAGTGAGTCCAGAGAGTGCACTGGCACCACTGGGGATGCACTACAGTGAGTCCAGAGAGTGCACTGGCACCACTGGGGATGAAGTGCAGTGAGTCCAGAGAGTGCACTGGCACCACTGGGGATGCACTGCAGTGAGTGCAGAGAGTGCACTGGCACCACTGGGAATGCACTGCAGTGAGTGCAGAGAGTGCACTGGCACCACTTGGGATGCACTGCAGTGAGTGCAGAGAGTGCACTGGCACCACTGGGGTTGCAGTGCAGTGAGTCCAGAGAGTGCACTGGCACCACTGGGGATGCACTGCAGTGAGTCCAGAGAGTGCACTGGCACCACCTGAGATGCAGTGCAGTGAGTCCAGAGAGTGCACTGGCACCACTGGGGATGCACTACATTGAGTCCAGAGAGTGCACTGGCACCACTGGGGATGCATTGCAGTAAGTCCAGAGAGTGCACTGGCACCACTGGGGATGCAGTTCAGTGCCTCCAGAGAGTGCACTGGCACCACTGGGGATGCAGTGCAGTGAGTCCAGAGAGTGCACTGGCACCACAGGGGTGCACTGCAGTGAGCCAAAAGAGTGCACTTACACCACTGGGGATGCAGTGCAGTGAGTCCAGAGAGTGCACTGGCACCACTGGGGATGCAGTGCAGTGAGTCCAGAGAGTGCACAGGCACCACTGGGGATGCCGTGCAGTGAGTCCAGAGAGTGCACCGGCACCACTGGGGATGCACTGCAGTGAGTCCAGAGAGTGCACTGGCACCTTTGGAGATGCAGTGCAGTGAGTCCAGAGATTGCACTGGCACCACTGGGGATGCAGTGCAGTGAGTCCAGAGAGTGCACTGGCACCACTGGGGATGCACCACAGTGAGTCCAGAGAGTGCACTGGCACCACTGGGGATGCAATGCTGTGAGTCCAGAGAGTGCACTGGCACCACTGGGGATGCCGTGCAGTGAGTCCAGAGAGTGCACCGGCACCACTGGAGATGCACTGCAGTGAGTCCAGAGAGTGCACTGGCACCTTTGGAGATGCAGTGCAGTGAGTCCAGAGATTGCACTGGCACCACTGGGGATGCAGTGCAGTGAGTCCAGAGAGTGCACTGGCACCACTGGGGATGCAGTGCAGTGAGTCCAGAGAGTGCACCGGCACCACTGGGGATGCCGTGCAGTGAGTCCAGAGAGTGCACTGGCACCACTGGAGATGCACTGCAGTGAGTCCAGAGAGTGCACTGGCACCTTTGGAGATGCAGTGCAGTGAGTCCAGAGATTGCACTGGCACCACTGGGGATGCAGTGCAGTGAGTCCTGAGAGTGCACTGGCACCTCTGGGGATGCACTGCAGTGAGTCCGGAGAGTGCACTGGCATCACTGGCGATGCAGTGCAGTGAGTCCAGAGAGTGCACTGGCACCATTGGGGATGCACTGCAGTGAGTCCAGAGAGTGCACTGGCACCACTGCGGATGCACTGCAGTGAGTCCAGAGAGTGCACTGGCACCACAGGGGATGCAGTGCAGTGAGTCCAGAGAGTGCACTGGCACCACTGCGGATGCAGTGCAGTGACTCCAGAGAGTGCACTGGCACCACTGGGGATGCACTGCAGTGAGTCCAAAGAGTGCACTGGCACCACTGGCGATGCGGTGCCGTGAGTCCAGAGAGTGCACTGGCACCACTGGGGATGCACTGCAGTGAGTCCAGAGAGTGCACTGGCACCACTGGCGATGCGGTGCAGTGAGTCCACAGAGTGCACTGGCACCACATGGGATGCACTGCAGTGACTCCAGAGAGTGCACTGTCACCACTGGGGATGCACTGCAGTGAGTCCAGAGAGTACACTGGCACCACTGGGGATGCAGTTCAGTGAGTCCAGAGAGTGCACTGGCACCAGTGGGGATGCAGTGCAGTGAGTCCAGAGAGTGCACTGGCACCTCGGGGATGCAGTGCAGGGAGTCCAGAGAGTGCACTGGCACCACTGGCGTTGCACTTCAGTGACTCCAGAGAGTGCACTGGCACCACTGGGGATGCAGTGCAGTGAGTCCAGAGAGTGCACTGGCACCACTGGGGATGCACTGCAGTGAGTCCAGAGAGTGCACTGGCAACACACTGGATGCACTGCAGTGATTCCAGAGAGTGCACTGGCACCACTGGGGATGCACTGAAGTGAGTCCAGAGAGTGCACTGGCACCACCTGGGATGCAGTGCGGTGAGTCCAGAGAGTGCACTGTCACCACTGGCGATGCAATGCAGTGAGTGCAGAGAGTGCACTGGCACCACTGGGGATGCACTGCAGTGAGTCCAGAGAGTGCACTGGCACCACTGGGGATGCACTGCAGTGAGTCCAGAGAGTGCACTGGCACCACTGGGGATGCAGTGCAGTGAGTCCAGAGAGTGCACTGGCACCACTGGGGATGCAGTGCAGTGAGTCCAGAGAGTGCACTGGCAGCACTGGGGATGCACTGCAGTGACTCCAGAGAGTGCACTGGCACCACTCGTGATGCAGTGCAGTGAGTCCAGAGAGTGCACTGGCACCACTTGGGATGCACTGCAGTGAGTGCAGAGAGTGCACTGGCACCACTGGGGTTGCAGTGCAGCGACTCCAGAGAGTGCACTGGCACCTCTGGTGATGCACTGCAGTGAGTGCAGAGAGTGCACTGGCACCACTGGGGATGCACTGCAGTGAGTCCAGAGAGTGCACTGGCACCACCTGGGATGCAGTGCAGTGAGTCCAGAGAGTGCACTGTCACCACTGGGGATGCACTGCATTGAATCCAGAGAGTGCACTGGCACCACTGGGGATGCATTGCAGTAAGTCCAGAGATTGCACTGCCACAACTGGGGATGCAGTGCAGTGAGTCCAGAGAGTGCACTGGCACCACTGCGGATGCAGTGCAGTGACTCCAGAGAGTGCACTGGCACCACTGGGGATGCAGTGCAGTGAGTCCAGAGAGTGCACTGGCACCACTGGCGATGCGGTGCCGTGTGTCCAGAGAGTGCACTGGCACCACATGGAGATGCACTGCAGTGAGTCCAGAGAGTTCACTGGCACCACTGGCGATGCGGTGCAGTGAGTCCACAGAGTGCACTGGCACCACAGGTGATGCACTGCAGTGACTCCAGAGAGTGCACTGTCACCACTGGGGATGCACTGCAGTGAGTCCAGAGAGTACACTGGCACCTTTGGAGATGCAGTTCAGTGAGTCCAGAGAGTGCACTGGCACCAGTGGGGATGCAGTGCTGTGAGTCCAGAGAGTGCACTGGCACCTCGGGGATGCAGTGCAGTGAGTCCAGAGAGTGCACTGGCACCACTGGGGTTGCACTTCAGTGACTCCAGAGAGTGCACTGGCACCACTGGGGATGCAGTGCAGTGAGTCCAGAGAGTGCACTGGCACCACTGGAGATGCAGTGCAGTGAGTCCAGAGAGTGCACTGGCAACACACTGGATGCACTGCAGTGAGTGCAGAGAGTGCACTGGCACCACTGGGGATGCACTGAAGTGAGTCCAGAGAGTGCACTGGCACCACCTGGGATGCAGTGCAGTGACTCCAGAGAGTGCACTGTCACCACTGGCGATGCAATGCAGTGAGTGCAGAGAGTGCACTGGCACCACTGGGGATGCACTGCAGTGAGTCCAGAGAGTGCACTGGCAACACTGGGGATGCACTGCAGTGAGTCCAGAGAGTGCACTGGCACCACTGGGAATGCAGTGCAGTGAGCCCAGAGAGTGCACTGGCACCACTGGGGATGCAGTGCAGTGAGTCCAGAGAGTGCACTGGCACCACTGGGGATGCACTGCAGTGACTCCAGAGAGTGCACTGGCACCACTCGTGATGCAGTGCAGTGAGTCCAGAGAGTGCACTGGCACCACTGGGGATGCAGTGCAGTGAGTCCAGAGAGTGCACTGGCACCACTGGGGATGCACTACAGTGAGTCCAGAGAGTGCACTGGCACCACTGGGGATGAAGTGCAGTGAGTCCAGAGAGTGCACTGGCACCACTGGGGATGCAGTGCAGTGAGTCCAGAGAGTGCACTGGCACCACTGGGGATGCACTACAGTGAGTCCAGAGAGTGCACTGGCACCACTGGGGATGCACTGCAGTGAGTCCAGAGAGTGCACTGGCACCACTGGGGATGCACTGCAGTGACTCCAGAGAGTGCACTGGCACCACTCGTGATGCAGTGCTGTGAGTCCAGAGAGTGCACTGGCACCACTGGGGATGCAGTGCAGTGAGTCCAGAGAGTGCACTGGCACCACTGGGGATGCACTACAGTGAGTCCAGAGAGTGCACTGGCACCACTGGGGATGAAGTGCAGTGAGTCCAGAGAGTGCACTGGCACCACTGGGGATGCAGTGCAGTGAGTCCAGAGAGTGCACTGGCACCACTGGGGATGCACTACAGTGAGTCCAGAGAGTGCACTGGCACCACTGGGGATGCACTGCAGTGAGTCCAGAGAGTGCACTGGCACCACTTGGGATGCAGTGCAGTGAGTCCAGAGAGTGCACTGGTACCATGGGGTTTTAGTGCAGTGAGTCCAGAGAGTGCACTGGCACCACTGGGGATGCATTTCAGTGAGTCCAGAGAGTGCACTGGCACCACTGGGGATGCACTACAGTGAGTCCAGAGAGTGCACTGGCACCACTGGGGATGAAGTGCAGTGAGTCCAGAGAGTGCACTGGCACTACTGAGGATGCACTGCAGTGATTTCAGAGAGTGCACTGGCACCACTGGGGATGCACTGCAGTGAGTGCAGAGAGTGCACTGGCACCACTGGGAATGCAGTGCAGTGAGCCCAGAGAGTGCACTGGCACCACTGGGGATGCACTGCAGTGAGTGCAGAGAGTGCACTGGCACCACTGGGGTTGCAGTGCAGTGACTCCAGAGAGTGCACTGGCACCTCTGGTGATGCACTGCAGTGAGTGCAGAGAGTGCACTGGCACCACTGGGGATGCACTGCAGTGAGTCCAGAGAGTGCACTGGCACCACCTGGGATGCAGTGCAGTGAGTCCAGAGAGTGCACTGTCACCACTGGGGATGCACTGCATTGAGTCCAGAGAGTGCACTGGCACCACTGGGGATGCATTGCAGTAAGTCCAGAGAGTGCACTGGCACCACTGGGGATGCAGTTCAGTGCCTCCAGAGAGTGCACTGGCACCACTGGGGATGCAGTGCAGTGAGTCCAGAGAGTGCACTGGCACCACAGGGGTGCACTGCAGTGAGCCAAAAGAGTGCACTTACACCACTGGGGATGCAGTGCAGTGAGTCCAGAGAGTGCTCTGGCACCACTGGGGATGCAGTGCAGTGAGTCCAGAGAGTGCACAGGCACCACTGGGGATGCCGTGCAGTGAGTCCAGAGAGTGCACCGGCACCACTGGGGATGCACTGCAGTGAGTCCAGAGAGTGCACTGGCACCTTTGGAGATGCAGTGCAGTGAGTCCAGAGATTGCACTGGCACCACTGGGGATGCAGTGCAGTGAGTCCAGAGAGTGCACTGGCACCTCTGGGGATGCACCACAGTGAGTCCAGAGAGTGCACTGGCACCACTGGGGATGCAATGCTGTGAGTCCAGAGAGTGCACTGTCACCACTGGGGATGCCGTGCAGATAGTCCAGAGAGTGCACTGGCACCACTGGGGATGCACTGCAGTGACTCCAGAGACTGCACTGTCACCACTGGGGATGCACTGCAGTGAGTCCAGAGATTGCACTGGCACCACTGGGGATGCAGTGCAGTGAGTCCAGAGAGTGCACTGGCACCACTGGGGATGCAGTGCAGTGAGTCCAGAGAGTGCACTGGCACCACTGGGGATGCACTACAGTGAGTCCGGAGAGTGCACTGGCACCACTGGGGATGCACTGCAGTGAGTCCAGAGAGTGCACTGGCACCACTGGGGATGCACTGCAGTGACTCCAGAGAGTGCACTGGCACCACTCGTGATGCAGTGCAGTGAGTCCAGAGAGTGCACTGGCACCACTGGGGATGCAGTGCAGTGAGTCCAGAGAGTGCACTGGCACCACTGGGGATGCACTACAGTGAGTCCAGAGAGTGCACTGGCACCACTGGGGATGAAGTGCAGTGAGTCCAGAGAGTGCACTGGCACCACTGGGGATGCAGTGCACTGAGTCCAGAGAGTGCACTGGCACCACTGGGGATGCACTACAGTGAGTCCAGAGAGTGCACTGGCACCACTGGGGATGCACTGCAGTGAGTCCAGAGAGTGCACTGGCACCACTTGGGATGCAGTGCAGTGAGTCCAGAGAGTGCACTGGTACCATGGGGTTTTAGTGCAGTGAGTCCAGAGAGTGCACTGGCACCACTGGGGATGCATTTCAGTGAGTCCAGAGAGTGCACTGGCACCACTGGGGATGCACTACAGTGAGTCCAGAGAGTGCACTGGCACCACTGGGGATGAAGTGCAGTGAGTCCAGAGAGTGCACTGGCACTACTGAGGATGCACTGCAGTGATTTCAGAGAGTGCACTGGCACCACTGGGGATGCACTGCAGTGAGTGCAGAGAGTGCAGTGGCACCACTGGGAATGCAGTGCAGTGAGCCCAGAGAGTGCACTGGCACCACTGGGGATGCACTGCAGTGAGTGCAGAGAGTGCACTGGCACCACTGGGGTTGCAGTGCAGTGACTCCAGAGAGTGCACTGGCACCTCTGGTGATGCACTGCAGTGAGTGCAGAGAGTGCACTGGCACCACTGGGGATGCACTGCAGTGAGTCCAGAGAGTGCACTGGCACCACCTGGGATGCAGTGCAGTGAGTCCAGAGAGTGCACTGTCACCACTGGGGATGCACTGCATTGAGTCCAGAGAGTGCACTGGCACCACTGGGGATGCATTGCAGTAAGTCCAGAGAGTGCACTGGCACCACTGGGGATGCAGTTCAGTGCCTCCAGAGAGTGCACTGGCACCACTGGGGATGCAGTGCAGTGAGTCCAGAGAGTGTACTGGCACCACAGGGGTGCACTGCAGTGAGCCAAAAGAGTGCACTTACACCACTGGGGATGCAGTGCAGTGAGTCCAGAGAGTGCTCTGGCACCACTGGGGATGCAGTGCACTGAGTCCAGAGAGTGCACAGGCACCACTGGGGATGCCGTGCAGTGAGTCCAGAGAGTGCACCGGCACCACTGGGGATGCACTGCAGTGAGTCCAGAGAGTGCACTGGCACCTTTGGAGATGCAGTGCAGTGAGTCCAGAGATTGCACTGGCACCACTGGGGATGCAGTGCAGTGAGTCCAGAGAGTGCACTGGCACCTCTGGGGATGCACCACAGTGAGTCAAGAGAGTGCACTTACACCACTGGGGATGCAGTGCAGTGAGTCCAGAGATTGCACTGGCACCACTGGGGATGCACTGCAGTGAGTCCAGAGAGTGCACTGGCACCACTGGGGATGCAGTGCCGTGAGTCCAGAGAGTGCACCGGCACCACTGGGGATGCCGTGCAGTGAGTCCAGAGAGTGCACCGGCACCACTGGGGATGCACTGCAGTGAGTCCAGAGAGTGCACTGGCACCACTGGGGATGCACTGCAGTGAGTCCAGAGAGTGCACTGGCACCACTGGGGATGCAGTGCCATGAGTCCAGAGAGTGCACCGGCACCACTGGGGATGCCGTGCAGTGAGTCCAGAGAGTGCACCGGCACCACTGGGGATGCCGTGCAGTGAGTCCAGAGAGTGCACCGGCACCACTGGGGATGCACTGCAGTGAGTCCAGAGAGTGCACTGGCACCACTGGGGATGCACTGCAGTGACTCCAGAGAGTGCACTGGCACCACTCGTGATGCACTGCAGTGAGTCCAGAGAGTGCACTGGCACCACTGGGGATGCACTGCAGTGAGTCCAGAGAGTGCACTGGCACCACTGGGGATGCACTACAGTGAGTCCAGAGAGTGCACTGGCACCACTGGGGATGAAGTGCAGTGAGTCCAGAGAGTGCACTGGCACCACTGGGGATGCAGTGCAGTGAGTCCAGAGAGTGCACTGGCACCACTGGGGATGCACTACAGTGAGTCCGGAGAGTGCACTGGCACCACTGGGGATGCACTGCAGTGAGTCCAGAGAATGCACTGGCACCACTGGGGATGCACTGCAGTGAGTCCAGAGAGTGCACTGGCACCACTGGGGATGCACGGCAGTTAGTCCAGAGAGTGCACTGGCACCACAGGGGATGTAGTGCAGTAAGTCCAGAGAGTGCACTGGCACCAGTGGGGATGCAGTGCAGAGAGTCCAGAGAGTACACTGGCACCACTGCGGATACACTGCAGTGAGTCCAGAGAGTGCACTGGCACCACTGGGGATGCACTGCAGTGAGTCCAGAGAGTGCACTGGCACCACTGGGGATGCACTGCAGTGAGTCCAGAGAGTGCACTGGCACCACTTGGGATGCAGTGCAGTGAGTCCAGAGAGTGCACTGGTACCATGGGGTTTTAGTGCAGTGAGTCCAGAGAGTGCACTGGCACCACTGGGGATGCATTTCAGTGAGTCCAGAGAGTGCACTGGCACCACTGGGGATGCACTACAGTGAGTCCAGAGAGTGCACTGGCACCACTGGGGATGAAGTGCAGTGAGTCCAGAGAGTGCACTGGCACTACTGAGGATGCACTGCAGTGATTTCAGAGAGTGCACTGGCACCACTGGGGATGCAGTGCAGTGAGTGCAGAGAGTGCACTGGCACCACTGGGAATGCAGTGCAGTGAGCCCAGAGAGTGCACTGGCACCACTGGGGATGCACTGCAGTGAGTGCAGAGAGTGCACTGGCACCACTGGGGTTGCAGTGCAGTGACTCCAGAGAGTGCACTGGCACCTCTGGTGATGCACTGCAGTGAGTGCAGAGAGTGCACTGGCACCACTGGGGATGCACTGCAGTGAGTCCAGAGAGTGCACTGGCACCACCTGGGATGCAGTGCAGTAAGTCCAGAGAGTGCACTGGCACCACTGGGGATGCAGTTCAGTGCCTCCAGAGAGTGCACTGGCACCACTGGGGATGCAGTGCAGTGAGTCCAGAGAGTGCACTGGCACCACAGGGGTGCACTGCAGTGAGCCAAAAGAGTGCACTTACACCACTGGGGATGCAGTGCAGTGAGTCCAGAGAGTGCTCTGGCACCACTGGGGATGCAGTGCAGTGAGTCCAGAGAGTGCACAGGCACCACTGGGGATGCCGTGCAGTGAGTCCAGAGAGTGCACCGGCACCACTGGGGATGCACTGCAGTGAGTCCAGAGAGTGCACTGGCACCTTTGGAGATGCAGTGCAGTGAGTCCAGAGAGTGCACTGGCACCTCTGGGGATGCACCACAGTGAGTCAAGAGAGTGCACTTACACCACTGGGGATGCAGTGCAGTGAGTCCAGAGATTGCACTGGCACCACTGGGGATGCACTGCAGTGAGTCCAGAGAGTGCACTGGCACCACTGGGGATGCAGTGCCGTGAGTCCAGAGAGTGCACCGGCACCACTGGGGATGCCGTGCAGTGAGTCCAGAGAGTGCACCGGCACCACTGGGGATGCACTGCAGTGAGTCCAGAGAGTGCACTGGCACCTTTGGAGATGCAGTGCAGTGAGTCCAGAGATTGCACTGGCACCACTGGGGATGCAGTGCAGTGAGTCCTGAGAGTGCACTGGCACCTCTGGGGATGCACTGCAGTGAGCCAAAAGAGTGCACTTACACCACTGGGGATGCAGTGCAGTGAGTCCAGAGAGTGCTCTGGCACCACTGGGGATGCAGTGCAGTGAGTCCAGAGAGTGCACAGGCACCACTGGGGATGCCGTTCAGTGAGTCCAGAGAGTGCACCGGCACCACTGGGGATGCACTGCAGTGAGTCCAGAGAGTGCACTGGCACCTTTGGAGATGCAGTGCAGTGAGTCCAGAGAGTGCACTGGCACCTCTGGGGATGCACCACAGTGAGTCAAGAGAGTGCACTTACACCACTGGGGATGCAGTGCAGTGAGTCCAGAGATTGCACTGGCACCACTGGGGATGCACTGCAGTGAGTCCAGAGAGTGCACTGGCACCACTGGGGATGCAGTGCCGTGAGTCCAGAGAGTGCACTGGCATCACTGGCGATGCAGTGCAGTGAGTCCAGAGAGTGCACTGGCACCACAGGGGATGCACTGCAGTGAGTCCAGAGAGTGCACTGGCACCACTGGGGATGCACTGCAGTGAGTCCAGAGAGTGCACTGGCACCACAGGGGATGCAGTGCAGTGAGTCCAGAGAGTGCACTGGCACCACTGCGGATGCAGTGCAGTGACTCCAGAGAGTGCACTGGCACCACTGGGTATGCACTGCAGTGAGTCCAGAGAGTGCACTGGCACCACTGGGGATGCACTGCAGTGAGTCCAGAGAGTGCACTGGCACCACTGGCGATGCGGTGCCGTGAGTCCAGAGAGTGCACTGGCACCACTGGGGATGCACTGCAGTGAGTCCAGAGAGTGCACTGGCACCACTGGCGATGCGGTGCAGTGAGTCCACAGAGTGCACTGGCACCACAGGGGATGCACTGCAGTGACTCCAGAGAGTGCACTGGCACCACTGGGGATGCACTGCAGTGAGTCCAGAGAGTACACTGGCACCACTGGGGATGCAGTTCAGTGAGTCCAGAGAGTGCACTGGCACCAGTGGGGATGCAGTGCTGTGAGTCCAGAGAGTGCACTGGCACCTCGGGGATGCAGTGCAGTGAGTCCAGAGAGTGCACTGGCACCACTGGGGTTGCACTTCAGTGACTCCAGAGAGTGCACTGGCACCACTGGGGATGCAGTGCAGTGAGTCCAGAGAGTGCACTGGCACCACTGGGGATGCACTGCAAAGAGCTCAGAGAGTGCACTGGCAACACACTGGATGCACTGCAGTGATTCCAGAGAGTGCACTGGCACCACTGGGGATGCACTGAAGTGAGTCCAGAGAGTGCACTGGCACCACCTGGGATGCAGTGCAGTGAGTCCAGAGAGTGCACTGTCACCACTGGCGATGCAATGCAGTGAGTGCAGAGAGTGCACTGGCACCACTGGGGATGCACTTCAGTGAGTCCAGAGAGTGCACTGGCACCACAGGGGATGCAGTGCAGTGAGTCCAGAGAGGTCACTGGCACCACTGGGGATGCACTACAGTGAGTCCAGAGAGTGCACTGGCACCACTGGGGATGAAGTGCAGTGAGTCCAGAGAGTGCACTGGCACCACTGGGGATGCAGTGCAGTGAGTCCAGAGAGTGCACTGGCACCACTGGGGATGCAGCGCAGTGAGTCCAGAGAGTGCACTGGCACCACTGGGGATGCACTACAGTGAGTCCAGAGAGTGCACTGGCACCACTGGGGATGCACTGCAGTGAGTCCAGAGAGTGCACTGGCACCACTTGGGATGCAGTGCAGTGAGTCCAGAGAGTGCACTGGTACCATGGGGTTTTAGTGCAGTGAGTCCAGAGAGTGCACTGGCACCACTGGGGATGCAGTGCAGTGAGTCCAGAGAGTGCACTGGCACCACTGGGGATGCACTGCAGTGACTCCAGAGAGTGCACTGGCACCACTCGTGATGCAGTGCAGTGAGTCCAGAGAGTGCACTGGCACCACTGGGGATGCAGTGCAGTGAGTCCAGAGAGTGCACTGGCACCACTGGGGATGCACTACAGTGAGTCCAGAGAGTGCACTGGCACCACTGGGGATGAAGTGCAGTGAGTCCAGAGAGTGCACTGGCACTACTGAGGATGCACTGCAGTGATTTCAGAGAGTGCACTGGCACCACTGGGGATGCACTGCAGTGAGTGCAGAGAGTGCACTGGCACCACTGGGAATGCAGTGCAGTGAGCCCAGAGAGTGCACTGGCACCACTTGGGATGCACAGCAGTGAGTGCAGAGAGTGCACTGGCACCACTGGGGTTGCAGTGCAGTGACTCCAGAGAGTGCACTGGCACCTCTGGTGATGCACTGCAGTGAGTGCAGAGAGTGCACTGGCACCACTGGGGATGCACTGCAGTGAGTCCAGAGAGTGCACTGGCACCACCTGGGATGCAGTGCAGTGAGTCCAGAGAGTGCACTGTCACCACTGGGGATGCACTGCATTGAGTCCAGAGAGTGCACTGGCACCACTGGGGATGCATTGCAGTAAGTCCAGAGAGTGCACTGGCACCACTGGGGATGCAGTTCAGTGCCTCCAGAGAGTACACTGGCACCACTGGGGATGCAGTGCAGTGAGTCCAGAGAGTGCACTGGCACCACAGTGGTGCACTGCAGTGAGCCAAAAGAGTGCACATACACCACTGGGGATGCAGTGCAGTGAGTCGAGAGAGTGCACTGGCACCACTGGGGATGCAGTGCAGTGAGTCCAGAGAGTGCACAGGCACCACTGGGGATGCCGTGCAGTGAGTCCAGAGAGTGCACCGGCACCACTGGGGATGCACTGCAGTGAGTCCAGAGAGTGCACTGGCACCTTTGGAGATGCAGTGCAGTGAGTCCAGAGATTGCACTGGCATCACTGGCGATGCAGTGCAGTGAGTCCAGAGAGTGCACTGGCACCACAGGGGATGCACTGCAGTGAGTCCAGAGAGTGCACTGGCACCACTGGCGATGCGGTGCAGTGAGTCCACAGAGTGCACTGGCACCACAGGGGATGCACTGCAGTGACTCCAGAGAGTGCACTGTCACCACTGGGGATGCACTGCAGTGAGTCCAGAGAGTACACTGGCACCACTGGGGATGCAGTTCAGTGAGTCCAGAGAGTGCACTGGCACCAGTGGGGATGCAGTGCTGTGAGTCCAGAGAGTGCACTGGCACCTCGGGGATGCAGTGCACGGAGTCCAGAGAGTGCACTGGCACCACTGGCGTTGCACTTCAGTGACTCCAGAGAGTGCACTGGCACCACTGGGGATGCAGTGCAGTGAGTCCAGAGAGTGCACTGGCACCACTGGGGATGCAATGCTGTGAGTCCAGAGAGTGCACTGGCACCACTGGGGATGCACTGCAGTGAGTCCGGAGAGTGCACTGGCATCACTGGCGATGCAGTGCAGTGAGTCCAGAGAGTGCACTGGCACCACAGGGGATGCACTGCAGTGAGTCCAGAGAGTGCACTGGCACCACTGCGGATGCACTGCAGTGAGTCCAGAGAGTGCACTGGCACCACAGGGGATGCAGTGCAGTGAGTCCAGAGAGTGCACTGGCACCACTGCGGATGCAGTGCAGTGAGTCCAGAGAGTGCACTGGCACCACTGGGGATGCACTGCAGTGAGTCCAGAGAGTGCACTGGCACCACTGGGGATGCACTGCAGTGAGTCCAGAGAGTGCACTGGCACCACTGGCGATGCGGTGCCGTGAGTCCAGAGAGTGCACTGGCACCACTGGGGATGCACTGCAGTGAGTCCAGAGAGTGCACTGGCACCACTGGCGATGCGGTGCAGTGAGTCCACAGAGTGCACTGGCACCACAGGGGATGCACTGCAGTGACTCCAGAGAGTGCACTGTCACCACTGGGGATGCACTGCAGTGAGTCCAGAGAGTACACTGGCACCACTGGGGATGCAGTTCAGTGAGTCCAGAGAGTGCACTGGCACCAGTGGGGATGCAGTGCTGTGAGTCCAGAGAGTGCACTGGCACCTCGGGGATGCAGTGCAGGGAGTCCAGAGAGTGCACTGGCACCACTGGCGTTGCACTTCAGTGACTCCAGAGAGTGCACTGGCACCACTGGGGATGCAGTGCAGTGAGTCCAGAGAGTGCACTGGCACCACTGGGGATGCACTGCAGTGAGTCCAGAGAGTGCACTGGCAACACACTGGATGCACTGCAGTGATTCCAGAGAGTGCACTGGCACCACTGGGGATGCACTGAAGTGAGTCCAGAGAGTGCACTGGCACCACCTGGGATGCAGTGCAGTGAGTCCAGAGAGTGCACTGTCACCACTGGCGATGCAATGCAGTGAGTGCAGAGAGTGCACCGGCACCACTGGGGATGCAGTGCAGTGAGTGCAGAGAGTGCACTGGCACCACTGGGGATGCAGTGCAGTGAGTCCAGAGAGTGCACTGGCACCACTGGGGATGCACTGCAGTGAGTCCGGAGAGTGCACTGGCACCACTGGGGATGCAGTTCAGTGACTCCAGAGAGTGCACTGGCACCACTCGTGATGCAGTGCAGTGAGTCCAGAGAGTGCACTGGCACCACTGGGGATGCAGTGCAGTGAGTGCAGAGAGTGCACTGGCACCACTGGGGATGCACTACAGTGAGTCCAGAGAGTGCACTGGCACCACTGGGGATGAAGTGCAGTGAGTCCAGAGAGTGCACTGGCACTACTGAGGATGCACTGCAGCGGTTTCAGAGAGTGCACTCGCACCACTGGGGATGCACTGCAGTGAGTGCAGAGAGTGCACTGGCACCACTGGGAATGCAGTGCAGTGAGCCCAGAGAGTGCACTGGCACCACTGGGGTTGCAGTGCAGTGACTCCAGAGAGTGCACTGGCACCTCTGGTGATGCACTGCAGTGAGTGCAGAGAGTGCACTGGCACCACTGGGGATGCACTGCAGTGAGTCCAGAGAGTGCACTGGCACCACTGGGGATGCAGTGCAGTGAGTCCAGAGAGTGCACTGTCACCACTGGGGATGCACTGCATTGAATCCAGAGAGTGCACTGGCACCACTGGGGATGCATTGCAGTAAGTCCAGAGAGTGCACTGGCACCACTGGGGATGCAGTTCAGTGCCTCCAGAGAGTGCACTGGCACCACTGGGGATGCAGTGCAGTGAGTCCAGAGAGTGCACTGGCACCACAGGGGTGCACTGCAGTGAGCCAAAAGAGTGCACTTACACCACTGGGGATGCAGTGCAGTGAGTCCAGAGAGTGCAATGGCACCACTGGGGATGCAGTGCAGTGAGTCCAGAGAGTGCACAGGCACCACTGGGGATGCCGTGCAGTGAGTCCAGAGAGTGCACCGGCACCACTGGGGATGCACTGCAGTGAGTCCAGAGAGTGCACTGGCACCTTTGGAGATGCAGTGCAGTGAGTCCAGAGATTGCACTGGCACCACTGGGGATGCACTACAGTGAGTCCAGAGAGTGCACTGGCACCACTGGGGATGCACCACAGTGAGTCCAGAGAGTGCACTGGCACCACTGGGGATGCAATGCTGTGAGTCCAGAGAGTGCACTGGCACCACTGGGGATGCCGTGCAGTGAGTCCAGAGAGTGCACCGGCACCACTGGGGATGCACTGCAGTGAGTCCAGAGAATGCACTGGCACCTTTGGAGATGCAGTGCAGTGAGTCCAGAGATTGCACTGGCACCACTGGGGATGCAGTGCAGTGAGTCCAGAGAGTGCACTGGCACCACTGGGGATGCAGTGCAGTGAGTCCAGAGAGTGCACCGGCACCACTGGGGATGCCGTGCAGTGAGTCCAGAGAGTGCACCGGCACCACAGGGGATGCACTGCAGTGAGTCCAGAGAGTGCACTGGCACCTTTGGAGATGCAGTGCAGTGAGTCCAGAGATTGCACTGCCACCACTGGGGATGCAGTGCAGTGAGTCCTGAGAGTGCACTGGCACCACTGGGGATGCAGTGCAGTGACTCCAGAGAGTGCACTGGCACCACTGGGGATGCAGTGCAGTGAGTCCAGAGAGTGCACTGGCACCACTGGGGATGCACTGCAGTGAGTCCAGAGAGTGCACTGGCACCACTGGCGATGCGGTGCCGTGTGTCCAGAGAGTGCACTGGCACCACATGGAGATGCACTGCAGTGAGTCCAGGGAGTGCACTGGCACCACTGGCGATGCGGTGCAGTGAGTCCACAGAGTGCACTGGCACCACAGGTGATGCACTGCAGTGACTCCAGAGAGTGCACTGTCACCACTGGGGATGCACTGCAGTGAGTCCAGAGAGTACACTGGCACCACTGGGGATGCAGTTCAGTGAGTCCAGAGAGTGCACTGGCACCAGTGGGGATGCAGTGCTGTGAGTCCAGAGAGTGCACTGGCACCACTGGGGATGCAGTGCAGTGAGTCCAGAGAGTGCACTGGCACCACTGGGGATGCAGTGCAGTGAGTCCAGAGAGTGCACTGGCAACACACTGGATGCACTGCAGTGATTCCAGAGAGTGCACTGGCACCACTGGGGATGCACTGAAGTGAGTCCAGAGAGTGCACTGGCACCACCTGGGATGCAGTGCAGTGAGTCCAGAGAATGCACTGTCACCACTGGCGATGCAATGTAGTGAGTGCAGAGGGTGCACTGGCACCACTGGGGATGCACTGCAGTGAGTCCAGAGAGTGCACTGGCACCACTGGGGATGCACTGCAGTGAGTCCAGAGAGTGCACTGGCACCACTGGAGATGCAGTGCAGTGAGTCCAGAGAGTGCACTGGCACCACTGGGGATGCACTGCAGTGAGTCCAGAGAGTGCACTGGCACCACTGGGGATGCACTGAAGTGAGTCCAGAGAGTGCACTGGCACCACTCGTGATGCAGTGCAGTGAGTCCAGAGAGTGCACTGGCACCACTGGGGATGCAGTGCAGTGAGTCCAGAGAGTGCACTGGCACCACTGGGGATGCACTACAGTGAGTCCAGAGAGTGCACTGGCACCACTGGGGATGAAGTGCAGTGAGTCCAGAGAGTGCACTGGCACCACTGGGGATGCAGTGCAGTGAGTCCAGAGAGTGCACTGTCACCACTGGGGATGCAGTGCAGTGAGTCCAGAGAGTGCACTGGTACCATGGGGTTTTAGTGCAGTGAGTCCAGAGAGTGCACTGGCACCACTGGGGATGCACTGCAGTGACTCCAGAGAGTGCACTGGCACCACTCGTGATGCAGTGCAGTGAGTCCAGAGAGTGCACTGGCACCACTGGGGATGCATTTCAGTGAGTCCAGAGAGTGCACTGGCACCACTGGGGATGCACTACAGTGAGTCCAGAGAGTGCACTGGCACCACTGGGGATGAAGTGCAGTGAGTCCAGAGAGTGCACTGGCACCACTGGGGATGCAGTGCAGTGAGTCCAGAGAGTGCACTGGCACCACTGGGGATGCACTACAGTGAGTCCAGAGAGTGCACTGGCACCACTGGGGATGCACTGCAGTGAGTCCAGAGAGTGCACTGGCACCACTTGGGATGCAGTGCAGTGAGTCCAGAGAGTGCACTGGTACCATGGGGTTTTAGTGCAGTGAGTCCAGAGAGTGCACTGGCACCACTGGGGATGCACTGCAGTGACTCCAGAGAGTGCACTGGCACCACTCGTGATGCAGTGCTGTGAGTCCAGAGAGTGCACTGGCACCACTGGGGATGCACTGCAGTGAGTCCTGATCTCCTTCTATGACCAAGTGACGCGCTTGGTGGATGAGGGGAAGGCTGTGGACGTGGTCTACCTTGACCTCCGTAAGTCTTTTGACACCGTTCCCCACAACATTCTCCTCAAGAAACTGGCTGCTCGGGGCTTGGACTGGCTTACGCTTCGCTGGGTTAGAAACTGGCTGGATGGCCGGGCCCAGAGAGTTGTGGTGAATGGAGTCAAATCTGGTTGGAGGCCGGTCACTAGTGGAGTCCCCCAGGGCTCGGTACTGGGGCCGGTCCTCTTTAATATCTTTATTGATGATCTGGATGAGGGCGTCCAGTGCACCCTCAGTAAATTTGCAGATGACACCAAGCTAAGTGTGTGTGTCGATCTGCTCGAGGGCAGGAAGGCTCTGCAGGAGGATCTGGATAGGCTGGAGCGATGGGCTGGGGTCAACTGCATGAAGTTCAACAAGGCCAAGTGCCGGGTCCTGCACCTGGGCTGCAACAACCCCAAGCAGAGCTACAGGCTGGGAGATGAGTGGCTGGAAAGCTGCCTGGCCGAGAAGGACCTGGGAGTATTGGTGGATAGTCGGCTGAATATGAGCCAGCAGTGTGCTCAGGTGGCCAAGAAGGCCAATGGCATCCTGGCCTGTATAAGAAGCAGTGTGGCCAGCAGGTCGAGGGAAGTGATTGTGCCCCTGTACTCGGCTCTGGTGAGGCCGCACCTCGAGTACTGTGTTCAGTTTTGGGCCCCTCGCTACAGGAAGGACATGGACGTGCTCGAGCGAGTCCAGAGAAGGGCGACCAAGCTTGTGAGGGGTCTGGAGAACAAGTCTTACGAGGAGCGGCTGAGGGAGCTGGGCTTGTTCAGCCTGGAGAAGAGGAGGCTCAGGGGCGACCTCATTGCTCTCTTCAGTTACCTGAAAGGAGGCTGTAGAGAGCTGGGGGTTGGTCTATTCTCCCACGTGCCTGGTGACAGGACGAGGGGGAATGGGCTAAAGTTGCGACAGGGGAGTTTTAGGTTGGATGTTAGGAAGTACTTCTTTACCGAAAGGGTTATTAAGCATTGGAACGGGCTGCCCAGGGAGGTGGTGGAGTCACCATCCCTGGAGGTCTTTAAGAGACGTTTAGATGTAGAGCTTAGGGATATGGTTTAGTGGAGTACTTAGTGTTAGGTCGGAGGTTGGACTCGATGATCTTGAGGTCTCTTCCAACCTAGAGAAATCTGTGAATCTGTGAGTCCAGAGAGTGCACTGGCACCACTGGGGATGCTGTGCAGTGAGTCCAGAGAGTGCACTGGCACCACTGGGGATGCACTGCAGTGAGTCCAGAGAGTGCACTGGCACCACTGGGGATGCACTGCAGTGAGTCCAGAGAGTGCACTGGCACCACTGGGGATGCACTGCAGTGAGTCCAGAGAATTCAAAGGCACCACTGGGGATGCAGTGCAGTGAGTCCAGAGAGTGCACTGGCACCACTGGGGATGCAGTGCAGTGAGTCCAGAGAGTGCACTGGCACCTCTGGGGATGCAGTGCAGTGAGTCCAGAGAGTGCACTGGCACCACTGGGGATGCAGTGCAGTGAGTCCAGAGAGTGCACTGGCACCACTGGGGATGCACTGCAGTGAGTCCAGAGAGTGCACTGGCACCACTGGGGATGCACTGCAGTGAGTGCAGAGAGTGCACTGGCACCACTGAGGATGCACCCCGGCAAGTCCAGAGAGTGCACTGGCACCACTCGTGATGCACTGCAGTGAGTCCAGAGAGTGCACTGGAACCACTGGGGATGCAGCGCAGTGAGTCCAGAGAGTGCACTGGCACCACTGGGGATGCAGCGCAGTGAGTCCAGAGAGTGCAACGGTACCACTGGGGATGCAGTGCAGTGAGTCCAGAGAGTGCACTGGCACCACCTGGGATGCACTCCAGTGACTCCAGACAGTGCACTGGCACCACTGGGGATGCAGTGCAGTGAGTCCAGAGAGTGCACTGGCACCACTGGGGATGCAGTGCAGTGATTCCAGAGAGTGCACTGGCACCACTGGGGATGCTGTGCATTGAGTCCAGAGAGTGCACTGTCACCACTGGGGATGCAGTGCAGTGAGTCCAGAGAGTGCACTGGCACCACTGGGGATGCAGTGCAGTGATTCCAGAGAGTGCACTGGCACCACTGGGGATGCACTGCAGTGAGTCCAGAGAGTGCACTGGCACCACTGGGGATGCAGTGCTGTGAGTCCAGAGAGTGCACTGGCACCACTGGGGATGCACTGCAGTGAGTGCAGAGAGTGCACTGGCACCACTGGGGATGCAGCGCAGTGAGAGCAGAGAGTGCACTGGCACCACTGGGGATGCAGTGCAGTGAGTCCAGAGAGTTCACTGGCACCACTGCGGATGCAGTGCAGTGAGTCCAGAGAGTGCACTGGCACCACTGGGGATGCACTGCAGTGAGTCCAGAGAGTGCACTGGCACCTCTGAGGATGCAGCGCAGTGAGTCCAGAGTGTGCACTGGCACCACTGGGGATGCAGTGCAGTGAGTGCAGAGAGTGCACTGGCACCACTGGGGATGCACTGCAGTGAGTCCAGAGAGTGCACTGGCACCACTGGGGATGCAGTGCAGTGAGTCCAGAGAGTGCACTGGCACCACTGGAGATGCAATGCAGTGAGTCCAGAGAGTGCACTGGCACCACTGGGGATGCACTGCAGTGAGTCCAGAGAGTGCACTGGAACCACTGGGGATGCAGCGCAGTGAGTCCAGAGAGTGCACTGGCGCCACTGGGGATGCACTGCAGTGATTCCAGAGAGTGCACTGGCACCACTGGGGATGCACTTCAGTGAGTCCAGAGAATGCACTGGCACCACTGGGGATGCACCCCGGTGAGTACAGAGAGTGCAATGGCACCACACTTGATGCACTGCAGTGAGTCCAGAGAGTGCACTGGCACCACTGGGGATGCACTACAGTGACTCCAGAGAGTGCACTGGCACCACTGGGGATGCAGTGCAGTGAGTCCAGAGAGTGCACTGGCACCACTGGGGATGCAGTGCAGTGCCTCCAGAGAGTGCACTGGCACCACTGGGGATGCAGTGCAGTGAGTCCAGAGAGTGCACTGAAACCACTGGGGATGGACTGCAGTGAGTCCAGAGAGTGCACTCGCACCACTGGGGATGCAGTGCAGTGAGTCCAGAGAGTGCACTGGCACCACTGGGGATGCAGTGCAGTGAGTCCAGAGAGTGCAATGGCACCACTGGGGATGCACTGCAGTGAGTCCAGAGAATGCAATGGCACCACTGGGAATGCACTGCAGTAAGTCCAGAGAGTGCACTGGCACCACTGGGGATGCACTGCAGAGAGTCCAGAGAGTGCACTGGCACCACTGCGGATGCAGTGCAGTGAGTCTAGAGAGTGCACTGGCACCACTGGGGATGCACTGCAGTGATTCCAGAGAGTGCACTGGCACCACAGGGGATGCACCCCGGTGAGTACAGAGGGTGCACTGCCACCACTGGGGATGCACTGCAGTGATTTCAGAGAGTGCACTGGCACCACTGGGGATGCAGTGCAGTGAGTCCAGAGAGTGCACTAGCACCACTGGGGATGCACCCTGGTGAGTACAGAGAGTGCAATGGCACCACTGGGGATGCACTGCAGTGAGTGCAGAGAGTGCACTGGCACCACTGGGGATGCAGTGCAGTGAGTCCAGAGAGTGCACTGGCACCACTGGGGATGCACTGCAGTGAGTGCAGAGAGTGCACTGTCACCACTGGGGATGCAGTGCACTGAGTCCAGAGAGTGCAATGGCACCACTGGGGATGGACTGCAGTGAGTCCAGAGAGGGCACTCGCACCACTGGAATGCAGTGCAGTGAGTCCAGAGAGTGCACTGGCACCACTGCGGATGCACTGCAGTGAGTCCAGAGAGTGCACTGGCACCACTGGGGATGCACTGCAGTGAGTCCAGAGAATGCACTGGCACCACTGGGGATGCACTGCAGTGAGTCCAGAGAGTGCACTGGCACCACTGGGGATGCACGGCAGTTAGTCCAGAGAGTGCACTGGCACCACAGGGGATGTAGTGCAGTAAGTCCAGAGAGTGCACTGGCACCACTGGGGATGCAGTGCAGAGAGTCCAGAGAGTACACTGGCACCACTGCGGATGCACTGCAGTGAGTCCAGAGAGTGCACTGGCACCACTGGGGATGCACTGCAGTGAGTCCAGAGAGTGCACTGTCACCACAGGGGATGCAGTGCAGTGAGTCCAGAGAGTGCACTGCCACCACTGGGGATGCAGTGCAGTGAGTCCAGAGAGTGCACTGGCACCACTGGGGTTGCAGTGCAGTGAGTCCAGAGAGTGCACTGGCACCACTGGGGATGCACTGCAGTGAGTCCAGAGAGTGCACTGGCACCACTGGGGATGCAGTGCAGTGAGTGCAGAGAGTGCACTGTCACCACTGGGGATGCAGTGTAGTGAGTCCAGAGAGTGTACTGGCACCACTGGGGATGCAGTGCAGTGAGTCCAGAGAGTGCAATGGTACCACTGGGGATGCACTGCAGTGACTCCAGAGAGTGCACTGTAACCACTGGGGATGCACTGCAGTGACTCCAGAGAGTGCACTGGCACCACTGGGGATGCACTGCAGTGACTCCAGAGAGTGCACTGGCACCACTGGGGATGCAGTGCAGTGAGTCCAGAGAGTGCACTGGCACCATTGGGGATGCAGTGCAGTGCCTCCAGAGAGTGCACTGGCACCAGTGGGGATGCAGTGCTGTGAGTCCAGAGAGTGCACTGGCACCATTAGGGATGCAGTGCAGTGAGTGCAGAGAGTGCACTGGCACCACTGGGGATGCACTGCTGTGAGTGCAGAGAGTGCACTGGCACCACTGGAGATGCACTGCAGTGATTCCAGAGAGTGCACTGGCACCACTGGGGATGCAGTGCAGTGAGTCCAGAGAGTGCACTGAAACCACTGGGGATGGACTGCAGTGAGTCCAGAGAGTGCACTCGCACCACTGGGGATGCAGTGCAGTGAGTCCAGAGAGTGCACTGGCACCACTGGGGATGCAGTGCAGTGAGTCCAGAGAGTGCAATGGCACCACTGGGGATGCACTGCAGTGAGTCCAGAGAATGCAATGGCACCACTGGGAATGCACTGCAGTGAGTCCAGAGAGTGCACTGGCACCACTGGGGATGAAGTGCAGTGAGTCCAGAGAGTGCACTGGCACCACAGGGGATGTAGTGCAGTAAGTCCAGAGAGTGCACTGGCACCACTGGGGATGCACTGCAGAGAGTCCAGAGAGTGCACTGGCACCACTGCTGATGCAGTGCAGTGAGTCTAGAGAGTGCACTGGCACCACTGGGGATGCACTGCAGTGATTCCAGAGAGTGCACTGGCACCACAGGGGATGCACCCCGGTGAGTACAGAGGGTGCACTGCCACCACTGGGGATGCACTGCAGTGATTTCAGAGAGTGCACTGGCACCACTGGGGATGCAGTGCAGTGAGTCCAGAGAGTGCACTAGCACCACTGGGGATGCACCCTGGTGAGTACAGAGAGTGCAATGGCACCACTGGGGATGCACTGCAGTGAGTGCAGAGAGTGCACTGGCACCACTGGGGATGCAGTGCAGTGAGTCCAGAGAGTGCACTGGCACCACTGGGGATGCACTACAGTGAGTCCAGAGAGTGCACTGGCACCACTGGGGATGCACTGCAGTGAGTGCAGAGAGTGCACTGTCACCACTGGGGATGCAGTGCACTGAGTCCAGAGAGTGCAATGGCACCACTGGGGATGGACCGCAGTGAGTCCAGAGAGGGCACTCGCACCACTGGGATGCAGTGCAGTGAGTCCAGAGAGTGCACTGGCACCACTGGGGATGCACTGCAGTGAGTCCAGAGAATGCACTGGCACCACTGGGGATGCACTGCAGTGAGTCCAGAGAGTGCACTGGCACCACTGGGGATGCACGGCAGTTAGTCCAGAGAGTGCACTGGCACCACAGGGGATGTAGTGCAGTAAGTCCAGAGAGTGCACTGGCACCAGTGGGGATGCAGTGCAGAGAGTCCAGAGAGTACACTGGCACCACTGCGGATACACTGCAGTGAGTCCAGAGAGTGCACTGGCACCACTGGGGATGCACTGCAGTGAGTCCAGAGAGTGCACTGTCACCACAGGGGATGCAGTGCAGTGAGTCCAGAGAGTGCACTGCCACCACTGGGGATGCAGTGCAGTGAGTCCAGAGAGTGCACTGGCACCACTGGGGTTGCAGTGCAGTGAGTCCAGAGAGTGCACTGGCACCACTGGGGATGCACTGCAGTGAGTCCAGAGAGTGCACTGGCACCACTGGGGATGCAGTGCAGTGAGTGCAGAGAGTGCACTGTCACCACTGGGGATGCAGTGTAGTGAGTCCAGAGAGTGTACTGGCACCACTGGGGATGCAGTGCAGTGAGTCCAGAGAGTGCAATGGTACCACTGGGGATGCACTGCAGTGACTCCAGAGAGTGCACTGTAACCACTGGGGATGCACTGCAGTGACTCCAGAGAGTGAACTAGCACCACAGGGGATGCAGTGCAGTGAGTCCAGAGAGTGCACTGGCACCACTGGGGATGCAGTGCAGTGAGTCCAGAGAGTGCACTGGCAGCATTGGGGATGCAGTGCAGTGCCTCCAGAGAGTGCACTGGCACCAGTGGGGATGCAGTGCTGTGAGTCCAGAGAGTGCACTGGCACCATTAGGGATGCAGTGCAGTGAGTGCAGAGAGTGCACTGGCACCACTGGGGATGCACTGCTGTGAGTGCAGAGAGTGCACTGGCACCACTGGAGATGCACTGCAGTGATTCCAGAGAGTGCACTGGCACCACTGGGGATGCAGTGCAGTGAGTCCAGAGAGTGCACTGGCACCACTGGGGATGCACTGCAGTGAGTCCAGAGAGTGCACTGGCACCACTGGGGATGCAGTGCAGTGAGTCCAGAGAGTGCACTGGCACCACTGGGGATGCTGTGCATTGAGTCCAGAGAGTGCACTGGCACCGCTGGGGATGCAGTGCAGTGAGTGCAGAGAGTGCACTGGCACCACTGGGGATGCACTGCAGTGAGTCCAGAGAGTGCACTGGCACCACTGGGGATGCACTGCAGTGAGTCCAGAGAGTGCACTGGCACCACTGGGGATGCACTGCAGTGAGTCCAGAGAGTGCACTGTCACCACTGGGGATGCAGTGCAGTGAGTGCAGAGAGTGCACTGGCACCACTGGGGATACAGTGCAGTGAGTCCAGAGAGTGCAATGGCACCACTGGGGATGCACTGCAGTGACTCCAGAGAGTGCACTGTAACCACTGGGGATGCACTGCAGTGACTCCAGAGAGTGAACTGGCACCACTGGGGATGCACTGCAGTGAGTCCAGAGAGTGCACTGGCACCACTGGGGATGCAGTGCAGTGAGTCCAGAGAGTGCACTAGCACCACTGGGGATGCACCCTGGTGAGTACAGAGAGTTCAATGGCACCACTGGGGATGCACTGCAGTGAGTGCAGAGAGTGCACTGGCACCACTGGGGATGCAGTGCAGTGAGTCCAGAGAGTGCACTGGCACCACTGGGGATGCACTACAGTGAGTCCAGAGAGTGCACTGGCACCACTGGGGATGCACTGCAGTGAGTGCAGAGAGTGCACTGTCACCACTGGGGATGCAGTGCACTGAGTCCAGAGAGTGCAATGGCACCACTGGGGATGGACTGCAGTGAGTCCAGAGAGGGCACTCGCACCACTGGGATGCAGTGCAGTGAGTCCAGAGAGTGCACTGGCACCACTGCGGATGCACTGCAGTGAGTCCAGAGAGTGCACTGGCACCACTGGGGATGCACTGCAGTGAGTCCAGAGAATGCACTGGCACCACTGGGGATGCACTGCAGTGAGTCCAGAGAGTGCACTGGCACCACTGGGGATGTAGTGCAGTAAGTCCAGAGAGTGCACTGGCACCACTGGGGATGCAGTGCAGAGAGTCCAGAGAGTACACTGGCACCACTGCGGATGCACTGCAGTGAGTCCAGAGAGTGCACTGGCACCACTGGGGATGCACTGCAGTGAGTCCAGAGAGTGCACTGTCACCACAGGGGATGCAGTGCAGTGAGTCCAGAGAGTGCACTGCCACCACTGGGGATGCAGTGCAGTGAGTCCAGAGAGTGCACTGGCACCACTGGGGTTGCAGTGCAGTGAGTCCAGAGAGTGCACTGGCACCACTGGGGATGCACTGCAGTGAGTCCAGAGTGTGCACTGGCACCACTGGGGATGCAGTGCAGTGAGTGCAGAGAGTGCACTGTCACCACTGGGGATGCAGTGTAGTGAGTCCAGAGAGTGTACTGGCACCACTGGGGATGCAGTGCAGTGAGTCCAGAGAGTGCAATGGTACCACTGGGGATGCACTGCAGTGACTCCAGAGAGTGCACTGTAACCACTGGGGATGCACTGCAGTGACTCCAGAGAGTGAACTAGCACCACTGGGGATGCAGTGCAGTGAGTCCAGAGAGTGCACTGGCACCACTGGGGATGCAGTGCAGTGAGTCCAGAGAGTGCACTGGCACCATTGGGGATGCAGTGCAGTGCCTCCAGAGAGTGCACTGGCACCAGTGGGGATGCAGTGCTGTGAGTCCAGAGAGTGCACTGGCACCATTAGGGATGCAGTGCAGTGAGTGCAGAGAGTGCACTGGCACCACTGGGGATGCACTGCTGTGAGTGCAGAGAGTGCACTGGCACCACTGGAGATGCACTGCAGTGATTCCAGAGAGTGCACTGGCACCACTGGGGATGCAGTGCAGTGAGTCCAGAGAGTGCACTGAAACCACTGGGGATGGACTTCAGTGAGTCCAGAGAGTGCACTCGCACCACTGGGGATGCAGTGCAGTGAGTCCAGAGAGTGCACTGGCACCACTGGGGATGCAGTGCAGTGAGTCCAGAGAGTGCAATGGCACCACTGGGGATGCACTGCAGTGAGTCCAGAGAATGCAATGGCACCACTGGGAATGCACTGCAGTGAGTCCAGAGAGTGCACTGGCACCACTGGGGATGAAGTGCAGTGAGTCCAGAGAGTGCACTGGCACCACAGGGGATGTAGTGCAGTAAGTCCAGAGAGTGCACTGGCACCACTGGGGATGCACTGCAGAGAGTCCAGAGAGTGCACTGGCACCACTGCTGATGCAGTGCAGTGAGTCTAGAGAGTGCACTGGCACCACTGGGGATGCACTGCAGTGATTCCAGAGAGTGCACTGGCACCACAGGGGATGCACCCCGGTGAGTACAGAGGGTGCACTGCCACCACTGGGGATGCACTGCAGTGATTTCAGAGAGTGCACTGGCACCACTGGGGATGCAGTGCAGTGAGTCCAGAGAGTGCACTAGCACCACTGGGGATGCACCCTGGTGAGTACAGAGAGTGCAATGGCACCACTGGGGATGCAGTGCAGTGAGTCCAGAGAGTGCACTGGCACCACTGGGGATGCACTACAGTGAGTCCAGAGAGTGCACTGGCACCACTGGGGATGCACTGCAGTGAGTCCAGAGAGTGCACTGTCACCACTGGGGATGCAGTGCACTGAGTCCAGAGAGTGCAATGGCACCACTGGGGATGGACCGCAGTGAGTCCAGAGAGGGCACTCGCACCACTGGGATGCAGTGCAGTGAGTCCAGAGAGTGCACTGGCACCACTGGGGATGCACTGCAGTGAGTCCAGAGAATGCACTGGCACCACTGGGGATGCACTGCAGTGAGTCCAGAGAGTGCACTGGCACCACTGGGGATGCACGGCAGTTAGTCCAGAGAGTGCACTGGCACCACAGGGGATGTAGTGCAGTAAGTCCAGAGAGTGCACTGGCACCACTGGGGATGCAGTGCAGAGAGTCCAGAGAGTACACTGGCACCACTGCGGATGCACTGCAGTGAGTCCAGAGAGTGCACTGGCACCACTGGGGATGCACTGCAGTGAGTCCAGAGAGTGCACTGTCACCACAGGGGATGCAGTGCAGTGAGTCCAGAGAGTGCACTGCCACCACTGGGGATGCAGTGCAGTGAGTCCAGAGAGTGCACTGGCACCACTGGGGTTGCAGTGCAGTGAGTCCAGAGAGTGCACTGGCACCACTGGGGATGCACTGCAGTGAGTCCAGAGAGTGCACTGGCACCACTGGGGATGCAGTGCAGTGAGTGCAGAGAGTGCACTGTCACCACTGGGGATGCAGTGTAGTGAGTCCAGAGAGTGTACTGGCACCACTGGGGATGCAGTGCAGTGAGTCCAGAGAGTGCAATGGTACCACTGGGGATGCACTGCAGTGACTCCAGAGAGTGCACTGTAACCACTGGGGATGCACTGCAGTGACTCCAGAGAGTGCACTGGCACCACTGGGGATGCACTGCAGTGACTCCAGAGAGTGCACTGGCACCACTGGGGATGCAGTGCAGTGAGTCCAGAGAGTGCACTGGCACCATTGGGGATGCAGTGCAGTGCCTCCAGAGAGTGCACTGGCACCAGTGGGGATGCAGTGCTGTGAGTCCAGAGAGTGCACTGGCACCATTAGGGATGCAGTGCAGTGAGTGCAGAGAGTGCACTGGCACCACTGGGGATGCACTGCTGTGAGTGCAGAGAGTGCACTGGCACCACTGGAGATGCACTGCAGTGATTCCAGAGAGTGCACTGGCACCACTGGGGATGCAGTGCAGTGAGTCCAGAGAGTGCACTGAAACCACTGGGGATGGACTGCAGTGAGTCCAGAGAGTGCACTCGCACCACTGGGGATGCAGTGCAGTGAGTCCAGAGAGTGCACTGGCACCACTGGGGATGCAGTGCAGTGAGTCCAGAGAGTGCAATGGCACCACTGGGGATGCACTGCAGTGAGTCCAGAGAATGCAATGGCACCACTGGGAATGCACTGCAGTGAGTCCAGAGAGTGCACTGGCACCACTGGGGATGAAGTGCAGTGAGTCCAGAGAGTGCACTGGCACCACAGGGGATGTAGTGCAGTAAGTCCAGAGAGTGCACTGGCACCACTGGGGATGCACTGCAGAGAGTCCAGAGAGTGCACTGGCACCACTGCTGATGCAGTGCAGTGAGTCTAGAGAGTGCACTGGCACCACTGGGGATGCACTGCAGTGATTCCAGAGAGTGCACTGGCACCACAGGGGATGCACCCCGGTGAGTACAGAGGGTGCACTGCCACCACTGGGGATGCACTGCAGTGATTTCAGAGAGTGCACTGGCACCACTGGGGATGCAGTGCAGTGAGTCCAGAGAGTGCACTAGCACCACTGGGGATGCACCCTGGTGAGTACAGAGAGTGCAATGGCACCACTGGGGATGCACTGCAGTGAGTGCAGAGAGTGCACTGGCACCACTGGGGATGCAGTGCAGTGAGTCCAGAGAGTGCACTGGCACCACTGGGGATGCACTACAGTGAGTCCAGAGAGTGCACTGGCACCACTGGGGATGCACTGCAGTGAGTGCAGAGAGTGCACTGTCACCACTGGGGATGCAGTGCACTGAGTCCAGAGAGTGCAATGGCACCACTGGGGATGGACCGCAGTGAGTCCAGAGAGGGCACTCGCACCACTGGGATGCAGTGCAGTGAGTCCAGAGAGTGCACTGGCACCACTGGGGATGCACTGCAGTGAGTCCAGAGAATGCACTGGCACCACTGGGGATGCACTGCAGTGAGTCCAGAGAGTGCACTGGCACCACTGGGGATGCACGGCAGTTAGTCCAGAGAGTGCACTGGCACCACAGGGGATGTAGTGCAGTAAGTCCAGAGAGTGCACTGGCACCAGTGGGGATGCAGTGCAGAGAGTCCAGAGAGTACACTGGCACCACTGCGGATACACTGCAGTGAGTCCAGAGAGTGCACTGGCACCACTGGGGATGCACTGCAGTGAGTCCAGAGAGTGCACTGTCACCACAGGGGATGCAGTGCAGTGAGTCCAGAGAGTGCACTGCCACCACTGGGGATGCAGTGCAGTGAGTCCAGAGAGTGCACTGGCACCACTGGGGTTGCAGTGCAGTGAGTCCAGAGAGTGCACTGGCACCACTGGGGATGCACTGCAGTGAGTCCAGAGAGTGCACTGGCACCACTGGGGATGCAGTGCAGTGAGTGCAGAGAGTGCACTGTCACCACTGGGGATGCAGTGTAGTGAGTCCAGAGAGTGTACTGGCACCACTGGGGATGCAGTGCAGTGAGTCCAGAGAGTGCAATGGTACCACTGGGGATGCACTGCAGTGACTCCAGAGAGTGCACTGTAACCACTGGGGATGCACTGCAGTGACTCCAGAGAGTGAACTAGCACCACAGGGGATGCAGTGCAGTGAGTCCAGAGAGTGCACTGGCACCACTGGGGATGCAGTGCAGTGAGTCCAGAGAGTGCACTGGCAGCATTGGGGATGCAGTGCAGTGCCTCCAGAGAGTGCACTGGCACCAGTGGGGATGCAGTGCTGTGAGTCCAGAGAGTGCACTGGCACCATTAGGGATGCAGTGCAGTGAGTGCAGAGAGTGCACTGGCACCACTGGGGATGCACTGCTGTGAGTGCAGAGAGTGCACTGGCACCACTGGAGATGCACTGCAGTGATTCCAGAGAGTGCACTGGCACCACTGGGGATGCAGTGCAGTGAGTCCAGAGAGTGCACTGGCACCACTGGGGATGCACTGCAGTGAGTCCAGAGAGTGCACTGGCACCACTGGGGATGCAGTGCAGTGAGTCCAGAGAGTGCACTGGCACCACTGGGGATGCTGTGCATTGAGTCCAGAGAGTGCACTGGCACCGCTGGGGATGCAGTGCAGTGAGTGCAGAGAGTGCACTGGCACCACTGGGGATGCACTGCAGTGAGTCCAGAGAGTGCACTGGCACCACTGGGGATGCACTGCAGTGAGTCCAGAGAGTGCACTGGCACCACTGGGGATGCACTGCAGTGAGTCCAGAGAGTGCACTGTCACCACTGGGGATGCAGTGCAGTGAGTGCAGAGAGTGCACTGGCACCACTGGGGATACAGTGCAGTGAGTCCAGAGAGTGCAATGGCACCACTGGGGATGCACTGCAGTGACTCCAGAGAGTGCACTGTAACCACTGGGGATGCACTGCAGTGACTCCAGAGAGTGAACTGGCACCACTGGGGATGCACTGCAGTGAGTCCAGAGAGTGCACTGGCACCACTGGGGATGCAGTGCAGTGAGTCCAGAGAGTGCACTAGCACCACTGGGGATGCACCCTGGTGAGTACAGAGAGTTCAATGGCACCACTGGGGATGCACTGCAGTGAGTGCAGAGAGTGCACTGGCACCACTGGGGATGCAGTGCAGTGAGTCCAGAGAGTGCACTGGCACCACTGGGGATGCACTACAGTGAGTCCAGAGAGTGCACTGGCACCACTGGGGATGCACTGCAGTGAGTGCAGAGAGTGCACTGTCACCACTGGGGATGCAGTGCACTGAGTCCAGAGAGTGCAATGGCACCACTGGGGATGGACTGCAGTGAGTCCAGAGAGGGCACTCGCACCACTGGGATGCAGTGCAGTGAGTCCAGAGAGTGCACTGGCACCACTGCGGATGCACTGCAGTGAGTCCAGAGAGTGCACTGGCACCACTGGGGATGCACTGCAGTGAGTCCAGAGAATGCACTGGCACCACTGGGGATGCACTGCAGTGAGTCCAGAGAGTGCACTGGCACCACTGGGGATGTAGTGCAGTAAGTCCAGAGAGTGCACTGGCACCACTGGGGATGCAGTGCAGAGAGTCCAGAGAGTACACTGGCACCACTGCGGATGCACTGCAGTGAGTCCAGAGAGTGCACTGGCACCACTGGGGATGCACTGCAGTGAGTCCAGAGAGTGCACTGTCACCACAGGGGATGCAGTGCAGTGAGTCCAGAGAGTGCACTGCCACCACTGGGGATGCAGTGCAGTGAGTCCAGAGAGTGCACTGGCACCACTGGGGTTGCAGTGCAGTGAGTCCAGAGAGTGCACTGGCACCACTGGGGATGCACTGCAGTGAGTCCAGAGTGTGCACTGGCACCACTGGGGATGCAGTGCAGTGAGTGCAGAGAGTGCACTGTCACCACTGGGGATGCAGTGTAGTGAGTCCAGAGAGTGTACTGGCACCACTGGGGATGCAGTGCAGTGAGTCCAGAGAGTGCAATGGTACCACTGGGGATGCACTGCAGTGACTCCAGAGAGTGCACTGTAACCACTGGGGATGCACTGCAGTGACTCCAGAGAGTGAACTAGCACCACTGGGGATGCAGTGCAGTGAGTCCAGAGAGTGCACTGGCACCACTGGGGATGCAGTGCAGTGAGTCCAGAGAGTGCACTGGCACCATTGGGGATGCAGTGCAGTGCCTCCAGAGAGTGCACTGGCACCAGTGGGGATGCAGTGCTGTGAGTCCAGAGAGTGCACTGGCACCATTAGGGATGCAGTGCAGTGAGTGCAGAGAGTGCACTGGCACCACTGGGGATGCACTGCTGTGAGTGCAGAGAGTGCACTGGCACCACTGGAGATGCACTGCAGTGATTCCAGAGAGTGCACTGGCACCACTGGGGATGCAGTGCAGTGAGTCCAGAGAGTGCACTGAAACCACTGGGGATGGACTTCAGTGAGTCCAGAGAGTGCACTCGCACCACTGGGGATGCAGTGCAGTGAGTCCAGAGAGTGCACTGGCACCACTGGGGATGCAGTGCAGTGAGTCCAGAGAGTGCAATGGCACCACTGGGGATGCACTGCAGTGAGTCCAGAGAATGCAATGGCACCACTGGGAATGCACTGCAGTGAGTCCAGAGAGTGCACTGGCACCACTGGGGATGAAGTGCAGTGAGTCCAGAGAGTGCACTGGCACCACAGGGGATGTAGTGCAGTAAGTCCAGAGAGTGCACTGGCACCACTGGGGATGCACTGCAGAGAGTCCAGAGAGTGCACTGGCACCACTGCTGATGCAGTGCAGTGAGTCTAGAGAGTGCACTGGCACCACTGGGGATGCACTGCAGTGATTCCAGAGAGTGCACTGGCACCACAGGGGATGCACCCCGGTGAGTACAGAGGGTGCACTGCCACCACTGGGGATGCACTGCAGTGATTTCAGAGAGTGCACTGGCACCACTGGGGATGCAGTGCAGTGAGTCCAGAGAGTGCACTAGCACCACTGGGGATGCACCCTGGTGAGTACAGAGAGTGCAATGGCACCACTGGGGATGCAGTGCAGTGAGTCCAGAGAGTGCACTGGCACCACTGGGGATGCACTACAGTGAGTCCAGAGAGTGCACTGGCACCACTGGGGATGCACTGCAGTGAGTCCAGAGAGTGCACTGTCACCACTGGGGATGCAGTGCACTGAGTCCAGAGAGTGCAATGGCACCACTGGGGATGGACCGCAGTGAGTCCAGAGAGGGCACTCGCACCACTGGGATGCAGTGCAGTGAGTCCAGAGAGTGCACTGGCACCACTGGGGATGCACTGCAGTGAGTCCAGAGAATGCACTGGCACCACTGGGGATGCACTGCAGTGAGTCCAGAGAGTGCACTGGCACCACTGGGGATGCACGGCAGTTAGTCCAGAGAGTGCACTGGCACCACAGGGGATGTAGTGCAGTAAGTCCAGAGAGTGCACTGGCACCAGTGGGGATGCAGTGCAGAGAGTCCAGAGAGTACACTGGCACCACTGCGGATACACTGCAGTGAGTCCAGAGAGTGCACTGGCACCACTGGGGATGCACTGCAGTGAGTCCAGAGAGTGCACTGTCACCACAGGGGATGCAGTGCAGTGAGTCCAGAGAGTGCACTGCCACCACTGGGGATGCAGTGCAGTGAGTCCAGAGAGTGCACTGGCACCACTGGGGTTGCAGTGCAGTGAGTCCAGAGAGTGCACTGGCACCACTGGGGATGCACTGCAGTGAGTCCAGAGAGTGCACTGGCACCACTGGGGATGCAGTGCAGTGAGTGCAGAGAGTGCACTGTCACCACTGGGGATGCAGTGTAGTGAGTCCAGAGAGTGTACTGGCACCACTGGGGATGCAGTGCAGTGAGTCCAGAGAGTGCAATGGTACCACTGGGGATGCACTGCAGTGACTCCAGAGAGTGCACTGTAACCACTGGGGATGCACTGCAGTGACTCCAGAGAGTGAACTAGCACCACTGGGGATGCAGTGCAGTGAGTCCAGAGAGTGCACTGGCACCACTGGGGATGCAGTGCAGTGAGTCCAGAGAGTGCACTGGCAGCATTGGGGATGCAGTGCAGTGCCTCCAGAGAGTGCACTGGCACCAGTGGGGATGCAGTGCTGTGAGTCCAGAGAGTGCACTGGCACCATTAGGGATGCAGTGCAGTGAGTGCAGAGAGTGCACTGGCACCACTGGGGATGCACTGCTGTGAGTGCAGAGAGTGCACTGGCACCACTGGAGATGCACTGCAGTGATTCCAGAGAGTGCACTGGCACCACTGGGGATGCAGTGCAGTGAGTCCAGAGAGTGCACTGGCACCACTGGGGATGCACTGCAGTGACTCCAGAGAGTGCACTGGCACCACTGGGGATGCAGTGCAGTGAGTCCAGAGAGTGCACTGGCACCACTGGGGATGCTGTGCATTGAGTCCAGAGAGTGCACTGGCACCGCTGGGGATGCAGTGCAGTGAGTGCAGAGAGTGCACTGGCACCACTGGGGATGCACTGCAGTGAGTCCAGAGAGTGCACTGGCACCACTGGGGATGCACTGCAGTGAGTCCAGAGAGTGCACTGGCACCACTGGGGATGCAGTGCAGTGAGTCCAGAGAGTGCACTGTCACCACTGGGGATGCAGTGCAGTGAGTGCAGAGAGTGCACTGGCACCACTGGGGATACAGTGCAGTGAGTCCAGAGAGTGCAATGGCACCACTGGGGATGCACTGCAGTGACTCCAGAGAGTGCACTGTAACCACTGGGGATGCACTGCAGTGACTCCAGAGAGTGAACTGGCACCACTGGGGATGCACTGCAGTGAGTCCAGAGAGTGCACTGGCACCACTGGGGATGCAGTGCAGTGAGTCCAGAGAGTGCACTAGCACCACTGGGGATGCACCCTGGTGAGTACAGAGAGTGCAATGGCACCACTGGGGATGCACTGCAGTGAGTGCAGAGAGTGCACTGGCACCACTGGGGATGCAGTGCAGTGAGTCCAGAGAGTGCACTGGCACCACTGGGGATGCACTACAGTGAGTCCAGAGAGTGCACTGGCACCACTGGGGATGCACTGCAGTGAGTGCAGAGAGTGCACTGTCACCACTGGGGATGCAGTGCACTGAGTCCAGAGAGTGCAATGGCACCACTGGGGATGGACTGCAGTGAGTCCAGAGAGGGCACTCGCACCACTGGGATGCAGTGCAGTGAGTCCAGAGAGTGCACTGGCACCACTGCGGATGCACTGCAGTGAGTCCAGAGAGTGCACTGGCACCACTGGGGATGCACTGCAGTGAGTCCAGAGAATGCACTGGCACCACTGGGGATGCACTGCAGTGAGTCCAGAGAGTGCACTGGCACCACTGGGGATGCACGGCAGTTAGTCCAGAGAGTGCACTGGCACCACAGGGGATGTAGTGCAGTAAGTCCAGAGAGTGCACTGGCACCACTGGGGATGCAGTGCAGAGAGTCCAGAGAGTACACTGGCACCACTGCGGATGCACTGCAGTGAGTCCAGAGAGTGCACTGGCACCACTGGGGATGCACTGCAGTGAGTCCAGAGAGTGCACTGTCACCACAGGGGATGCAGTGCAGTGAGTCCAGAGAGTGCACTGCCACCACTGGGGATGCAGTGCAGTGAGTCCAGAGAGTGCACTGGCACCACTGGGGTTGCAGTGCAGTGAGTCCAGAGAGTGCACTGGCACCACTGGGGATGCACTGCAGTGAGTCCAGAGAGTGCACTGGCACCACTGGGGATGCAGTGCAGTGAGTGCAGAGAGTGCACTGTCACCACTGGGGATGCAGTGTAGTGAGTCCAGAGAGTGTACTGGCACCACTGGGGATGCAGTGCAGTGAGTCCAGAGAGTGCAATGGTACCACTGGGGATGCACTGCAGTGACTCCAGAGAGTGCACTGTAACCACTGGGGATGCACTGCAGTGACTCCAGAGAGTGAACTAGCACCACTGGGGATGCAGTGCAGTGAGTCCAGAGAGTGCACTGGCACCACTGGGGATGCACTGCAGTGAGTCCAGAGAGTGCACTGGCACCATTGGGGATGCAGTGCAGTGCCTCCAGAGAGTGCACTGGCACCAGTGGGGATGCAGTGCTGTGAGTCCAGAGAGTGCACTGGCACCATTAGGGATGCAGTGCAGTGATTGCAGAGAGTGCACTGGCACCACTGGGGATGCACTGCTGTGAGTGCAGAGAGTGCACTGGCACCACTGGAGATGCACTGCAGTGATTCCAGAGAGTGCACTGGCACCACTGGGGATGCAGTGCAGTGAGTCCAGAGAGTGCACTGAAACCACTGGGGATGGACTTCAGTGAGTCCAGAGAGTGCACTCGCACCACTGGGGATGCAGTGCAGTGAGTCCAGAGAGTGCACTGGCACCACTGGGGATGCAGTGCAGTGAGTCCAGAGAGTGCAATGGCACCACTGGGGATGCACTGCAGTGAGTCCAGAGAATGCAATGGCACCACTGGGAATGCACTGCAGTGAGTCCAGAGAGTGCACTGGCACCACTGGGGATGAAGTGCAGTGAGTCCAGAGAGTGCACTGGCACCACAGGGGATGTAGTGCAGTAAGTCCAGAGAGTGCACTGGCACCACTGGGGATGCACTGCAGAGAGTCCAGAGAGTGCACTGGCACCACTGCTGATGCAGTGCAGTGAGTCTAGAGAGTGCACTGGCACCACTGGGGATGCACTGCAGTGATTCCAGAGAGTGCACTGGCACCACAGGGGATGCACCCCGGTGAGTACAGAGGGTGCACTGCCACCACTGGGGATGCACTGCAGTGATTTCAGAGAGTGCACTGGCACCACTGGGGATGCAGTGCAGTGAGTCCAGAGAGTGCACTAGCACCACTGGGGATGCACCCTGGTGAGTACAGAGAGTGCAATGGCACCACTGGGGATGCACTGCAGTGAGTGCAGAGCGTGCACTGGCACCACTGGGGATGCAGTGCAGTGAGTCCAGAGAGTGCACTGGCACCACTGGGGATGCACTACAGTGAGTCCAGAGAGTGCACTGGCACCACTGGGGATGCACTGCAGTGAGTGCAGAGAGTGCACTGTCACCACTGGGGATGCAGTGCACTGAGTCCAGAGAGTGCAATGGCACCACTGGGGATGGACCGCAGTGAGTCCAGAGAGGGCACTCGCACCACTGGGATGCAGTGCAGTGAGTCCAGAGAGTGCACTGGCACCACTGGGGATGCACTGCAGTGAGTCCAGAGAATGCACTGGCACCACTGGGGATGCACTGCAGTGAGTCCAGAGAGTGCACTGGCACCACTGGGGATGCACGGCAGTTAGTCCAGAGAGTGCACTGGCACCACAGGGGATGTAGTGCAGTAAGTCCAGAGAGTGCACTGGCACCACTGGGGATGCAGTGCAGAGAGTCCAGAGAGTACACTGGCACCACTGCGGATACACTGCAGTGAGTCCAGAGAGTGCACTGGCACCACTGGGGATGCACTGCAGTGAGTCCAGAGAGTGCACTGTCACCACAGGGGATGCAGTGCAGTGAGTCCAGAGAGTGCACTGCCACCACTGGGGATGCAGTGCAGTGAGTCCAGAGAGTGCACTGGCACCACTGGGGTTGCAGTGCAGTGAGTCCAGAGAGTGCACTGGCACCACTGGGGATGCACTGCAGTGAGTCCAGAGAGTGCACTGGCACCACTGGGGATGCAGTGCAGTGAGTGCAGAGAGTGCACTGTCACCACTGGGGATGCAGTGTAGTGAGTCCAGAGAGTGTACTGGCACCACTGGGGATGCAGTGCAGTGAGTCCAGAGAGTGCAATGGTACCACTGGGGATGCACTGCAGTGACTCCAGAGAGTGCACTGTAACCACTGGGGATGCACTGCAGTGACTCCAGAGAGTGAACTAGCACCACAGGGGATGCAGTGCAGTGAGTCCAGAGAGTGCACTGGCACCACTGGGGATGCAGTGCAGTGAGTCCAGAGAGTGCACTGGCAGCATTGGGGATGCAGTGCAGTGCCTCCAGAGAGTGCACTGGCACCAGTGGGGATGCAGTGCTGTGAGTCCAGAGAGTGCACTGGCACCATTAGGGATGCAGTGCAGTGAGTGCAGAGAGTGCACTGGCACCACTGGGGATGCACTGCTGTGAGTGCAGAGAGTGCACTGGCACCACTGGAGATGCACTGCAGTGATTCCAGAGAGTGCACTGGCACCACTGGGGATGCAGTGCAGTGAGTCCAGAGAGTGCACTGGCACCACTGGGGATGCACTGCAGTGAGTCCAGAGAGTGCACTGGCACCACTGGGGATGCAGTGCAGTGAGTCCAGAGAGTGCACTGGCACCACTGGGGATGCTGTGCATTGAGTCCAGAGAGTGCACTGGCACCGCTGGGGATGCAGTGCAGTGAGTGCAGAGAGTGCACTGGCACCACTGGGGATGCACTGCAGTGAGTCCAGAGAGTGCACTGGCACCACTGGGGATGCACTGCAGTGAGTCCAGAGAGTGCACTGGCACCACTGGGGATGCACTGCAGTGAGTCCAGAGAGTGCACTGTCACCACTGGGGATGCAGTGCAGTGAGTGCAGAGAGTGCACTGGCACCACTGGGGATACAGTGCAGTGAGTCCAGAGAGTGCAATGGCACCACTGGGGATGCACTGCAGTGACTCCAGAGAGTGCACTGTAACCACTGGGGATGCACTGCAGTGACTCCAGAGAGTGAACTGGCACCACTGGGGATGCACTGCAGTGAGTCCAGAGAGTGCACTGGCACCACTGGGGATGCACTGCAGTGAGTCCAGAGAGTGCACTAGCACCACTGGGGATGCACCCTGGTGAGTACAGAGAGTGCAATGGCACCACTGGGGATGCACTGCAGTGAGTGCAGAGAGTGCACTGGCACCACTGGGGATGCAGTGCAGTGAGTCCAGAGAGTGCACTGGCACCACTGGGGATGCACTACAGTGAGTCCAGAGAGTGCACTGGCACCACTGGGGATGCACTGTAGTGAGTGCAGAGAGTGCACTGTCACCACTGGGGATGCAGTGCACTGAGTCCAGAGAGTGCAATGGCACCACTGGGGATGGACTGCAGTGAGTCCAGAGAGGGCACTCGCACCATTGGGATGCAGTGCAGTGAGTCCAGAGAGTGCACTGGCACCACTGCGGATGCACTGCAGTGAGTCCAGAGAGTGCACTGGCACCACTGGGGATGCACTGCAGTGAGTCCAGAGAATGCACTGGCACCACTGGGGATGCACTGCAGTGAGTCCAGAGAGTGCACTGGCACCACTGGGGATGCACGGCAGTTAGTCCAGAGAGTGCACTGGCACCACAGGGGATGTAGTGCAGTAAGTCCAGAGAGTGCACTGGCACCACTGGGGATGCAGTGCAGAGAGTCCAGAGAGTACACTGGCACCACTGCGGATGCACTGCAGTGAGTCCAGAGAGTGCACTGGCACCACTGGGGATGCACTGCAGTGAGTCCAGAGAGTGCACTGTCACCACAGGGGATGCAGTGCAGTGAGTCCAGAGAGTGCACTGCCACCACTGGGGATGCAGTGCAGTGAGTCCAGAGAGTGCACTGGCACCACTGGGGTTGCAGTGCAGTGAGTCCAGAGAGTGCACTGGCACCACTGGGGATGCACTGCAGTGAGTCCAGAGAGTGCACTGGCACCACTGGGGATGCAGTGCAGTGAGTGCAGAGAGTGCACTGTCACCACTGGGGATGCAGTGTAGTGAGTCCAGAGAGTGTACTGGCACCACTGGGGATGCAGTGCAGTGAGTCCAGAGAGTGCAATGGTACCACTGGGGATGCACTGCAGTGACTCCAGAGAGTGCACTGTAACCACTGGGGATGCACTGCAGTGACTCCAGAGAGTGAACTAGCACCACTGGGGATGCAGTGCAGTGAGTCCAGAGAGTGCACTGGCACCACTGGGGATGCAGTGCAGTGAGTCCAGAGAGTGCACTGGCACCATTGGGGATGCAGTGCAGTGCCTCCAGAGAGTGCACTGGCACCAGTGGGGATGCAGTGCTGTGAGTCCAGAGAGTGCACTGGCACCATTAGGGATGCAGTGCAGTGAGTGCAGAGAGTGCACTGGCACCACTGGGGATGCACTGCTGTGAGTGCAGAGAGTGCACTGGCACCACTGGAGATGCACTGCAGTGATTCCAGAGAGTGCACTGGCACCACTGGGGATGCAGTGCAGTGAGTCCAGAGAGTGCACTGAAACCACTGGGGATGGACTTCAGTGAGTCCAGAGAGTGCACTCGCACCACTGGGGATGCAGTGCAGTGAGTCCAGAGAGTGCACTGGCACCACTGGGGATGCAGTGCAGTGAGTCCAGAGAGTGCAATGGCAGCACTGGGGATGCACTGCAGTGAGTCCAGAGAATGCAATGGCACCACTGGGAATGCACTGCAGTGAGTCCAGAGAGTGCACTGGCACCACTGGGGATGAAGTGCAGTGAGTCCAGAGAGTGCACTGGCACCACAGGGGATGTAGTGCAGTAAGTCCAGAGAGTGCACTGGCACCACTGGGGATGCACTGCAGAGAGTCCAGAGAGTGCACTGGCACCACTGCTGATGCAGTGCAGTGAGTCTAGAGAGTGCACTGGCACCACTGGGGATGCACTGCAGTGATTCCAGAGAGTGCACTGGCACCACAGGGGATGCACCCCGGTGTGTACAGAGGGTGCACTGCCACCACTGGGGATGCACTGCAGTGATTTCAGAGAGTGCACTGGCACCACTGGGGATGCAGTGCAGTGAGTCCAGAGAGTGCACTAGCACCACTGGGGATGCACCCTGGTGAGTACAGAGAGTGCAATGGCACCACTGGGGATGCACTGCAGTGAGTGCAGAGAGTGCACTGGCACCACTGGGGATGCAGTGCAGTGAGTCCAGAGAGTGCACTGGCACCACTGGGGATGCACTACAGTGAGTCCAGAGAGTGCACTGGCACCACTGGGGATGCACTGCAGTGAGTGCAGAGAGTGCACTGTCACCACTGGGGATGCAGTGCACTGAGTCCAGAGAGTGCAATGGCACCACTGGGGATGGACCGCAGTGAGTCCAGAGAGGGCACTCGCACCACTGGGATGCAGTGCAGTGAGTCCAGAGAGTGCACTGGCACCACTGGGGATGCACTGCAGTGAGTCCAGAGAATGCACTGGCACCACTGGGGATGCACTGCAGTGAGTCCAGAGAGTGCACTGGCACCACTGGGGATGCACGGCAGTTAGTCCAGAGAGTGCACTGGCACCACAGGGGATGTAGTGCAGTAAGTCCAGAGAGTGCACTGGCACCAGTGGGGATGCAGTGCAGAGAGTCCAGAGAGTACACTGGCACCACTGCGGATACACTGCAGTGAGTCCAGAGAGTGCACTGGCACCACTGGGGATGCACTGCAGTGAGTCCAGAGAGTGCACTGTCACCACAGGGGATGCAGTGCAGTGAGTCCAGAGAGTGCACTGCCACCACTGGGGATGCAGTGCAGTGAGTCCAGAGAGTGCACTGGCACCACTGGGGTTGCAGTGCAGTGAGTCCAGAGAGTGCACTGGCACCACTGGGGATGCACTGCAGTGAGTCCAGAGAGTGCACTGGCACCACTGGGGATGCAGTGCAGTGAGTGCAGAGAGTGCACTGTCACCACTGGGGATGCAGTGTAGTGAGTCCAGAGAGTGTACTGGCACCACTGGGGATGCAGTGCAGTGAGTCCAGAGAGTGCAATGGTACCACTGGGGATGCACTGCAGTGACTCCAGAGAGTGCACTGTAACCACTGGGGATGCACTGCAGTGACTCCAGAGAGTGAACTAGCACCACTGGGGATGCAGTGCAGTGAGTCCAGAGAGTGCACTGGCACCACTGGGGATGCAGTGCAGTGAGTCCAGAGAGTGCACTGGCAGCATTGGGGATGCAGTGCAGTGCCTCCAGAGAGTGCACTGGCACCAGTGGGGATGCAGTGCTGTGAGTCCAGAGAGTGCACTGGCACCATTAGGGATGCAGTGCAGTGAGTGCAGAGAGTGCACTGGCACCACTGGGGATGCACTGCTGTGAGTGCAGAGAGTGCACTGGCACCACTGGAGATGCACTGCAGTGATTCCAGAGAGTGCACTGGCACCACTGGGGATGCAGTGCAGTGAGTCCAGAGAGTGCACTGGCACCACTGGGGATGCACTGCAGTGAGTCCAGAGAGTGCACTGGCACCACTGGGGATGCAGTGCAGTGAGTCCAGAGAGTGCACTGGCACCACTGGGGATGCTGTGCATTGAGTCCAGAGAGTGCACTGGCACCGCTGGGGATGCAGTGCAGTGAGTGCAGAGAGTGCACTGGCACCACTGGGGATGCACTGCAGTGAGTCCAGAGAGTGCACTGGCACCACTGGGGATGCACTGCAGTGAGTCCAGAGAGTGCACTGGCACCACTGGGGATGCACTGCAGTGAGTCCAGAGAGTGCACTGTCACCACTGGGGATGCAGTGCAGTGAGTGCAGAGAGTGCACTGGCACCACTGGGGATACAGTGCAGTGAGTCCAGAGAGTGCAATGGCACCACTGGGGATGCACTGCAGTGACTCCAGAGAGTGCACTGTAACCACTGGGGATGCACTGCAGTGACTCCAGAGAGTGAACTGGCACCACTGGGGATGCACTGCAGTGAGTCCAGAGAGTGCACTGGCACCACTGGGGATGCAGTGCAGTGAGTCCAGAGAGTGCACTAGCACCACTGGGGATGCACCCTGGTGAGTACAGAGAGTGCAATGGCACCACTGGGGATGCACTGCAGTGAGTGCAGAGAGTGCACTGGCACCACTGGGGATGCAGTGCAGTGAGTCCAGAGAGTGCACTGGCACCACTGGGGATGCACTACAGTGAGTCCAGAGAGTGCACTGGCACCACTGGGGATGCACTGCAGTGAGTGCAGAGAGTGCACTGTCACCACTGGGGATGCAGTGCACTGAGTCCAGAGAGTGCAATGGCACCACTGGGGATGGACTGCAGTGAGTCCAGAGAGGGCACTCGCACCACTGGGATGCAGTGCAGTGAGTCCAGAGAGTGCACTGGCACCACTGCGGATGCACTGCAGTGAGTCCAGAGAGTGCACTGGCACCACTGGGGATGCACTGCAGTGAGTCCAGAGAATGCACTGGCACCACTGGGGATGCACTGCAGTGAGTCCAGAGAGTGCACTGGCACCACTGGGGATGCACGGCAGTTAGTCCAGAGAGTGCACTGGCACCACAGGGGATGTAGTGCAGTAAGTCCAGAGAGTGCACTGGCACCACTGGGGATGCAGTGCAGAGAGTCCAGAGAGTACACTGGCACCACTGCGGATGCACTGCAGTGAGTCCAGAGAGTGCACTGGCACCACTGGGGATGCACTGCAGTGAGTCCAGAGAGTGCACTGTCACCACAGGGGATGCAGTGCAGTGAGTCCAGAGAGTGCACTGCCACCACTGGGGATGCAGTGCAGTGAGTCCAGAGAGTGCACTGGCACCACTGGGGTTGCAGTGCAGTGAGTCCAGAGAGTGCACTGGCACCACTGGGGATGCACTGCAGTGAGTCCAGAGAGTGCACTGGCACCACTGGGGATGCAGTGCAGTGAGTGCAGAGAGTGCACTGTCACCACTGGGGATGCAGTGTAGTGAGTCCAGAGAGTGTACTGGCACCACTGGGGATGCAGTGCAGTGAGTCCAGAGAGTGCAATGGTACCACTGGGGATGCACTGCAGTGACTCCAGAGAGTGCACTGTAACCACTGGGGATGCACTGCAGTGACTCCAGAGAGTGAACTAGCACCACTGGGGATGCAGTGCAGTGAGTCCAGAGAGTGCACTGGCACCACTGGGGATGCAGTGCAGTGAGTCCAGAGAGTGCACTGGCACCATTGGGGATGCAGTGCAGTGCCTCCAGAGAGTGCACTGGCACCAGTGGGGATGCAGTGCTGTGAGTCCAGAGAGTGCACTGGCACCATTAGGGATGCAGTGCAGTGAGTGCAGAGAGTGCACTGGCACCACTGGGGATGCACTGCTGTGAGTGCAGAGAGTGCACTGGCACCACTGGAGATGCACTGCAGTGATTCCAGAGAGTGCACTGGCACCACTGGGGATGCAGTGCAGTGAGTCCAGAGAGTGCACTGAAACCACTGGGGATGGACTTCAGTGAGTCCAGAGAGTGCACTCGCACCACTGGGGATGCAGTGCAGTGAGTCCAGAGAGTGCAATGGCACCACTGGGGATGCACTGCAGTGAGTCCAGAGAATGCAATGGCACCACTGGGAATGCACTGCAGTGAGTCCAGAGAGTGCACTGGCACCACTGGGGATGAAGTGCAGTGAGTCCAGAGAGTGCACTGGCACCACAGGGGATGTAGTGCAGTAAGTCCAGAGAGTGCACTGGCACCACTGGGGATGCACTGCAGAGAGTCCAGAGAGTGCACTGGCACCACTGCTGATGCAGTGCAGTGAGTCTAGAGAGTGCACTGGCACCACTGGGGATGCACTGCAGTGATTCCAGAGAGTGCACTGGCACCACAGGGGATGCACCCCGGTGAGTACAGAGGGTGCACTGCCACCACTGGGGATGCACTGCAGTGATTTCAGAGAGTGCACTGGCACCACTGGGGATGCAGTGCAGTGAGTCCAGAGAGTGCACTAGCACCACTGGGGATGCACCCTGGTGAGTACAGAGAGTGCAATGGCACCACTGGGGATGCACTGCAGTGAGTGCAGAGAGTGCACTGGCACCACTGGGGATGCAGTGCAGTGAGTCCAGAGAGTGCACTGGCACCACTGGGGATGCACTACAGTGAGTCCAGAGAGTGCACTGGCACCACTGGGGATGCACTGCAGTGAGTGCAGAGAGTGCACTGTCACCACTGGGGATGCAGTGCACTGAGTCCAGAGAGTGCAATGCCACCACAGGGGATGGACCGCAGTGAGTCCAGAGAGGGCACTCGCACCACTGGGATGCAGTGCAGTGAGTCCAGAGAGTGCACTGGCACCACTGGGGATGCACTGCAGTCAGTCCAGAGAATGCACTGGCACCACTGGGGATGCACTGCAGTGAGTCCAGAGAGTGCACTGGCACCACTGGGGATGCACGGCAGTTAGTCCAGAGAGTGCACTGGCACCACAGGGGATGTAGTGCAGTAAGTCCAGAGAGTGCACTGGCACCAGTGGGGATGCAGTGCAGAGAGTCCAGAGAGTACACTGGCACCACTGCGGATACACTGCAGTGAGTCCAGAGAGTGCACTGGCACCACTGGGGATGCACTGCAGTGAGTCCAGAGAGTGCACTGTCACCACAGGGGATGCAGTGCAGTGAGTCCAGAGAGTGCACTGCCACCACTGGGGATGCAGTGCAGTGAGTCCAGAGAGTGCACTGGCACCACTGGGGTTGCAGTGCAGTGAGTCCAGAGAGTGCACTGGCACCACTGGGGATGCACTGCAGTGAGTCCAGAGAGTGCACTGGCACCACTGGGGATGCAGTGCAGTGAGTGCAGAGAGTGCACTGTCACCACTGGGGATGCAGTGCAGTGAGTCCAGAGAGTGCACTGGCACCACTGGGGATGCAGTGCAGTGAGTCCAGAGAGTGCACTGGCACCATTGGGGATGCAGTGCAGTGCCTCCAGAGAGTGCACTGGCACCAGTGGGGATGCAGTGCTGTGAGTCCAGAGAGTGCACTGGCACCATTAGGGATGCAGTGCAGTGAGTGCAGAGAGTGCACTGGCACCACTGGGGATGCACTGCTGTGAGTGCAGAGAGTGCACTGGCACCACTGGAGATGCACTGCAGTGATTCCAGAGAGTGCACTGGCACCACTGGGGATGCACTGCAGTGAGTCCAGAGAGTGCACTGGCACCACTGGGGATGCAGTGCAGTGAGTCCAGAGAGTGCACTGGCACCACTGGGGATGCTGTGCATTGAGTCCAGAGAGTGCACTGGCACCGCTGGGGATGCAGTGCAGTGAGTGCAGAGAGTGCACTGGCACCGCTGGGGATGCACTGCAGTGAGTCCAGAGAGTGCACTGGCACCACTGGGGATGCACTGCAGTGAGTCCAGAGAGTGCACTGGCACCACTGGGGATGCACTGCAGTGAGTCCAGAGAGTGCACTGTCACCACTGGGGATGCAGTGCAGTGAGTGCAGAGAGTGCACTGGCACCACTGGGGATACAGTGCAGTGAGTCCAGAGAGTGCAATGGCACCACTGGGGATGCACTGCAGTGACTCCAGAGAGTGCACTGTAACCACTGGGGATGCACTGCAGTGACTCCAGAGAGTGAACTGGCACCACTGGGGATGCACTGCAGTGAGTCCAGAGAGTGCACTGGCACCACCGGGGACGCAGTGCAGTGAGTCCAGAGAGTGCACTGGCACCATTGGGGATGCAGTGCAGTGCCTCCAGAGAGTGCACTGGCACCACTGGGGATGCAGTGCTGTGAGTCCAGAGAGTGCACTGGCACCACTGGGGATGCACTGCAGTGACTCCAGAGACTGCACTGGCACCACTGGGGATGCACTGCAGTGAGTGCAGAGAGTGCACTGGCACCACTGGGGATGCAGCGCAGTGAGTCCAGAGAGTGCACTGGCACCACTGGGGATGCACTGCAGTGAGTGCAGAGTGTGCACTGGCACCACTGGGGATGCACTGCAGTGAGTCCAGAGAGTGCAATGGCACCACTGGGGATGCACCCCGGTGAGTACAGAGGGTGCACTGGCACCACTGGGGATGCACTGCAGTGATTCCAGAGAGTGCACTGGCACCACTGGGGATGCAGTTCAGTGAGTCCAGAGAGTGCACTGGCACCACTGGGGATGCACTGCAGTGAGTCCAGAGAGTGCACTGGCACCACTGGGGATGCACGGCAGTAAGTCCAGAGAGTACACTGGCACCACTGGGGATGCACTGCAGTGAGTCCAGAGAGTGCACTGGCACCACTGGGGATGCACTGCAGTGAGTCCAGAGAGTACACTGGCACCACTGGGGATGCAGTGCAGTGACTCCAGAGAGTGCACTGGCACCACTGGGGATGCACTTCAGTGAGTCCAGAGAGTGCACTGGCACCACTGAGGATGCACTGCAGTGAGTCCAGAGAGTGCACTCGCACCACTGGGGATGCAGTACAGTGAGTCCAGAGAGTGCACTGGCACCACTGGGGATGCACTGCAGTGAGTCCAGAGAGTGCACTGGCACCAATGGGGATGCACTGCAGAGAGTCCAGAGAATGCACTGGCACCACTGGGGATGCACTGCAGTGAGTCCAGAGAGTGCACTGGCACCACTGGGGATGCACTGCAGTGAGTCCAGAGAGTGCACTGGCACCACTGGGGATGCAGTGCAGTGAGTGCAGAGAGTGCACTGTCACCACTGGGGATGCAGTGCAGTGAGTGCAGAGAGTGCACTGGCACCACTGGGGATACAGTGCAGTGAGTGCAGAGAGTGCAATGGCACCACTGGGGATGCACTGCAGTGACTCCAGAGAGTGCACTGTAACCACTGGGGATGCACTGCAGTGACTCCAGAGAGTGAACTGGCACCACAGGGGATGCACTGCAGTGAGTCCAGAGAGTGCACTGGCACCACCGGGGATGCACTGCAGTGAGTCCAGAGAGTGCACTGGCACCATTGGGGATGCAGTGCAGTGCCTCCAGAGAGTGCACTGGCACCAGTGGGGATGCAGTGCTGTGAGTCCAGAGAGTGCACTGGCACCATTAGGGGTGCAGTGCAGGGAGTGCAGAGAGTGCACTGGCACCACTGGGGATGCACTGCTGTGAGTGCAGAGAGTGCACTGGCACCACTGGAGATGCACTGCAGTGATTCCAGAGAGTGCACTGGCACCACTGGGGATGCAGTGCAGTGAGTCCAGAGAGTGCACTGGCACCACTGGGGATGCACTGCAGTGAGTCCAGAGAGTGCACTGGCACCACTGGGGATGCTGTGCATTGAGTCCAGAGAGTGCACTGGCACCACTGGGGATGCACTGCAGTGAGTACAGAGAGTGCACTGGCACCACTGGGGATGCACTGCAGTGAGTCCAGAGAGTGCACTGGCACCACTGGGGATACAGCGCAATGATTCCAGAGAGTGCACTGGCACCACTGGGGATGCAGTGCAGTGAGTCCAGAGAGTGCACTGGCACCACTGGGGATGCAGTGCTGTGAGTCCAGAGAGTGCACTGGCACGACTGGGGATGCACTGCAGTGACTCCAGAGACTGCACTGGCACCACTGGGGATGCACTGCAGTGAGTCCAGAGAGTGCACTGGCACCACTGGGGATGCACTGCAGTGAGTCCAGAGAGTGCACTGGCACCACTGGGGATGCAGCGCAGTGAGTCCAGAGAGTGCACTGGCACCACTGGGGATGCAGCGCAGTGAGTCCAGAGAGTACACTGGCACCACTGGGGATGCACTGCAGTGAGTGCAGAGAGTGCACTGGCACCACTGGGGATGCACTGCAGTGAGTCCAGAGAGTGCAATGGCACCACTGGGGATGCACTGCAGTGAGTCCAGAGAGTGCACTGGCACCACTGGCGATGCGGTGCAGTGAGTACAGAGAGTGCACTGGCACCACTGGGGATGCACTGCAGTGAGTCCAGAGAGTACACTGGCACCACTGGGGATGCACTACAGTGAGTCCAGAGAGTGCACTGGCACCACTGGGGATGCAGTGCAGTGACTCCAGAGAGTGCACTGGCACCACTGGGGATGCAGTGCAGTGAGTCCAGAGAGTGCACTGGCACCACTGAGGATGCACTGCAGTGAGTCCAGAGAGTGCACTCGCAACACTGGGGATGCAGTACAGTGAGTCCAGAGAGTGCACTGGCACCACTGGGGATGCACTGCAGTGAGTCCAGAGAGTGCACTGGCACCACTGGGGATGCACGGCAGTGAGTCCAGAGAGTGCACTGGCACCACTGGGGATGCACTGCAGTGAGTCCAGAGAGTGCACTGGCACCACTGGGGATGCACTGCAGTGAGTCCAGAGAGTGCACTGGCAACACAGGGGATGCAGTGCAGTGAGTCCAGAGAGTGCACTGGCACCACTGGGGATGCAGCGCAGTGAGTCCAGAGAGTGCACTGGCACCACTGGGGATGCACTACACTGAGTGCAGAGAGTGCACTGTCACCACTGGGGATGCAGTGCAGTGAGTCCAGAGAGTGCACTGGCACCACTGGCGATGCGGTGTAGTGAGTCCAGAGAGTGCAGTGGCACCACTGGGGATGCAGTGCATTGAGTCCAGAGAGTGCACTGGCTCCACTGGGGATGCAGTGCAGTGAGTCCAGAGAGTGCACTGGCAGCACTGGGGATGCACTGCAGTGAGTGCAGAGAGTGCACTGGCACCACTGGGGATGCACTGCAGTGAGTCCAGAGAGTGCACTGTCACCACTGGGGATGCAGTGCAGTGAGTCCAGAGAGTGCACTGGGACCACCTGGGATGCAGTGCAGTGAGTCCAGAGAGTGCAATGGTACCACTGGGGATGCACTGCAGTGACTCCAGAGAGTGCACTGGCACCACGTGGGATGCACTGCAGTGACTCCAGAGAATGAACTGGCAGCACTGGGGATGCAGTACAGTGAGTGCAGAGAGTGCACTGGCAGCACTGGGGATGCAGTGCAGTGAGTCCATAGAGTGCACTGGCACCACTGGGGATGCAGTGCAGTGCCTCCAGAGAGTGCACTGGCACCAGTGGGGATGTAGTGCTGTGAGTCCAGAGAGTGCACTGGCACCATTGGGGATGCAGTGCAGTGAGTCCAGAGAGTACACTGGCACCACTGCGGATGCAGTGCAGTGAGTCCAGAGAGTGCACTGGCACCACTGGAGATGCTGTGCATTGAGTCCAGAGAGTGCACTGGCACCACTGCGGATGCAGTGCAGTGAGTCCAGAGAGTGCACTGGCACCACTGGGGATGCACTGCAGTGAGTCCAGAGAGTGCACTGGCACCACCGGGGATGCAGCGCAGTGATTCCAGAGAGTGCACTGGCACCACTGGGGATGCACTGCAGTGAGTCCTGAGAGTGCACTGGCACCACTGGGGATGCAGTGCAGTGAGTCCAGAGAGTGCACTGGCACCACCGGGGATGCAGTGCAGTGAGTCCAGAGAGTGCACTGGCACCATTGGGGATGCAGTGCAGTGCCTCCAGAGAGTGCACTGGCACCAGTGGGGATGCAGTGCTGTGAGTCCAGAGAGTGCACTGGCACCACTGGGGATGCACTGCAGTGACTCCAGAGACGGCACTGGCACCACTGGGGATGCACTGCAGTGAGTGCAGAGAGTGCACTGGCACCACTGGGGATGCACTGCAGTGAGTCCAGAGAGTGCACTGGCACCACTGGGGATGCACTGCAGTGAGTCCAGAGAGTGCACTGGCAACACAGGGGATGCAGTGCAGTGAGTCCAGAGAGTGCACTGGCACCACTGGGGATGCAGCGCAGTGAGTCCAGAGAGTGCACTGGCACCACTGGGGATGCACTACACTGAGTGCAGAGAGTGCACTGTCACCACTGGGGATGCAGTGCAGTGAGTCCAGAGAGTGCACTGGCACCACTGGCGATGCGGTGTAGTGAGTCCAGAGAGTGCAGTGGCACCACTGGGGATGCAGTGCATTGAGTCCAGAGAGTGCACTGGCTCCACTGGGGATGCAGTGCAGTGAGTCCAGAGAGTGCACTGGCAGCACTGGGGATGCACTGCAGTGAGTGCAGAGAGTGCACTGGCACCACTGGGGATGCACTGCAGTGAGTCCAGAGAGTGCACTGTCACCACTGGGGATGCAGTGCAGTGAGTCCAGAGAGTGCACTGGGACCACAGGGGATGCAGTGCAGTGAGTCCAGAGAGTGCAATGGTACCACTGGGGATGCACTGCAGTGACTCCAGAGAGTGCACTGGCACCACGTGGGATGCACTGCAGTGACTCCAGAGAATGAACTGGCAGCACTGGGGATGCAGTACAGTGAGTGCAGAGAGTGCACTGGCAGCACTGGGGATGCAGTGCAGTGAGTCCATAGAGTGCACTGGCACCACTGGGGATGCAGTGCAGTGCCTCCAGAGAGTGCACTGGCACCAGTGGGGATGTAGTGCTGTGAGTCCAGAGAGTGCACTGGCACCATTGGGGATGCAGTGCAGTGAGTCCAGAGAGTACACTGGCACCACTGCGGATGCAGTGCAGTGAGTCCAGAGAGTGCACTGGCACCACTGGAGATGCTGTGCATTGAGTCCAGAGAGTGCACTGGCACCACTGCGGATGCAGTGCAGTGAGTCCAGAGAGTGCACTGGCACCACTGGGGATGCACTGCAGTGAGTCCAGAGAGTGCACTGGCACCACCGGGGATGCAGCGCAGTGATTCCAGAGAGTGCACTGGCACCACTGGGGATGCACTGCAGTGAGTCCTGAGAGTGCACTGGCACCACTGGGGATGCAGTGCAGTGAGTGCAGAGAGTGCACTGGCACCACCGGGGATGCAGTGCAGTGAGTCCAGAGAGTGCACTGGCACCATTGGGGATGCAGTGCAGTGCCTCCAGAGAGTGCACTGGCACCAGTGGGGATGCAGTGCTGTGAGTCCAGAGAGTGCACTGGCACCACTGGGGATGCACTGCAGTGACTCCAGAGACTGCACTGGCACCACTGGGGATGCACTGCAGTGAGTGCAGAGAGTGCACTGGCACCACTGGGGATGCAGCGCAGTGAGTCCAGAGAGTGCACTGGCACCACTGGGGATGCAGCGCAGTGAGTCCAGAGAGTGCACTGGCACCACTGGGGATGCACTGCAGTGAGTGCAGAGTGTGCACTGGCACCACTGGGGATGCACTGCAGTGAGTCCAGAGAGTGCACTGGCACCACTGGGGATGCACCCCGGTGAGTACAGAGGGTGCACTGGCACCACTGGGGATGCACTGCAGTGATTCCAGAGAGTGCACTGGCACCACTGGGGATGCAGTGCAGTGAGTCCAGAGAGTGCACTGGCACCACTGGGGATGCACTGCAGTGAGTCCAGAGAGTGCACTGGCACCACTGGGGATGCACGGCAGTAAGTCCAGAGAGTACACTGGCACCACTGGGGATGCACTACAGTGAGTCCAATGACTGCACTGGCACCACTGGGGATGCACTGCAGTGAGTCCAGAGAGTGCACTGGCACCACTGGGGATGCAGTGCAGTGACTCCAGAGAGTGCACTGGCACCACTGGGGATGCACTTCAGTGAGTCCAGAGAGTGCACTGGCACCACTGAGGATGCACTGCAGTGAGTCAGGAGAGTGCACTCGCACCACTGGGGATGCAGTACAGTGAGTCCAGAGAGTGCACTGGCACCACTGGGGATGCACTGCAGTGAGTCCAGAGAGTGCACTGGCACCAATGGGGATGCACTGCAGAGAGTCCAGAGAATGCATTGGCACCACTGGGGATGCACTGCAGTGAGTCCAGAGAGTGCACTGGCACCACTGGGGATGCACTGCAGTGAGTCCAGAGAGTGCACTGGCACCACTGGGGATGCAGTGCAGTGAGTGCAGAGAGTGCACTGTCACCACTGGGGATGCAGTGCAGTGAGTGCAGAGAGTGCACTGGCACCACTGGGGATACAGTGCAGTGAGTCCATAGAGTGCACTGGCACCACTGGGGATGCACTGCAGTGACTCCAGAGAGTGCACTGTAACCACTGGGGATGCACTGCAGTGACTCCAGAGAGTGAACTGGCACCACTGGGGATGCACTGCAGTGAGTCCAGAGAGTGCACTGGCACCACCGGGGATGCAGTGCAGTGAGTCCAGAGAGTGCACTGGCACCATTAGGGATGCAGTGCAGTGAGTCCAGAGAGTGCACTGGCACCACTGGGGATGCAGTGCAGTGAGTCCAGAGAGTGCACTGGCACCACTGGGGATGCACTGCAGTGAGTCCAGAGAGTGCACTGGCACCACTGGGGATGCTGTGCATTGAGTCCAGAGAGTGCACTGGCACCACTGGGGATGCACTGCAGTGAGTACAGAGAGTGCACTGGCACCACTGTGGATGCACTGCAGTGAGTCCAGAGAGTGCACTGGCACCACTGGGGATACAGCGCAATGATTCCAGAGAGTGCACTGGCACCACTGGGGATGCAGTGCAGTGAGTCCAGAGAGTACACTGGCACCACTGGGGATGCAGTGCTGTGAGTCAAGAGAGTGCACTGGCACCACTGGGGATGCACTGCAGTGACTCCAGAGACTGCACTGGCACCACTGGGGATGCACTGCAGTGAGTCCAGAGAGTGCACTGGCACCACTGGGGATGCACTGCAGTGAGTCCAGAGAGTGCACTGGCACCACTGGGGATGCAGCGCAGTGAGTCCAGAGAGTGCACTGGCACCACTGGGGATGCAGCGCAGTGAGTCCAGAGAGTACACTGGCACCACTGGGGATGCACTGCAGTGAGTCCAGAGAGTGCACTGGCACCACTGGGGATGCACTGCAGTGAGTCCAGAGAGTGCACTGGCACCACTGGGGATGCACCCCGGTGAGTACAGAGGGTGCACTGGCACCACTGGGGATGCACTGCAGTGATTCCAGAGAGTGCACTGGCACCACTGGGGATGCACTGCAGTGAGTCCAGAGAGTGCACTGGCACCACTGGGGATGCACTGCAGTGAGTCCAGAGAGTGCACTGGCACCACTGGCGATGCACTGCAGTGAGTCCAGAGAGTGCACTGGCACCACTGGGGATGCACTGCAGTGAGTCCAGAGAGTACACTGGCACCACTGGGGATGCACTACAGTGAGTCCAGAGAGTGCACTGGCACCACTGGGGATGCAGTGCAGTGAGTCCAGAGAGTGCACTGGCACCACTGGGGATGCAGTGCAGTGAGTCCAGAGAGTGCACTGGCACCACTGAGGATGCACTGCAGTGAGTCCAGAGAGTGCACTCGCAACACTGGGGATGCACTTCAGTGAGTCCAGAGAGTGCACTGGCACCACTGGGGATGCACTGCAGTGAGTCCAGAGAGTGCACTGGCACCACTGGGGATGCACGGCAGTGAGTCCAGAGAATGCACTGGCACCACTGGGGATGCACTGCAGTGAGTCCAGAGAGTGCACTGGCACCACGTGGGATGCACTGCAGTGAGTCCAGAGAGTGCACTGGCAACACAGGGGATGCAGTGCAGTGAGTCCAGAGAGTGCACTGGCACCACTGGGGATGCAGCGCAGTGAGTCCAGAGAGTGCACTGGCACCACTGGGGATGCAGCGCAGTGAGTCCAGAGAGTGCACTGGCACCACTGGGGATGCACTACACTGAGTGCAGAGAGTGCACTGTCACCACTGGGGATGCAGTGCAGTGAGTCCAGAGAGTGCACTGGCACCACTGGCGATACGGCGTAGTGAGTCCAGAGAGTGCACTGGCTCCACTGGGGATGCAGTGCAGTGAGTCCAGAGAGTGCACTGGCACCACTGGGGATGCACTGCAGTGAGTCCAGAGAGTGCACTGGCACCACTGGGGATGCACCCCGGTGAGTACAGAGAGTGCACTGTCACCACTGGGGATGCAGTGCAGTGAGTCCAGAGAGTGCACTGGGACCACAGGGGATGCAGTGCAGTGAGTCCAGAGAGTGCAATGGTACCACTGGGGATGCACTGCAGTGAGTCCAGAGAGTGCACTGGCACCACGTGGGATGCACTGCAGTGACTCCAGAGAATGAACTGGCAGCACTGGGGATGCAGTGCAGTGAGTGCAGAGAGTGCACTGGCACCACTGGGGATGCAGTGCAGTGAGTCCATAGAGTGCACTGGCACCACTGGGGATGCAGTGCAGTGCCTCCAGAGAGTGCACTGGCACCAGTGGGGATGTAGTGCTGTGAGTCCAGAGAGTGCACTGGCACCATTGGGGATGCAGTGCAGTGAGTCCAGAGAATACACTGGCACCACTGGGGATGCACTGCAGTGAATGCAGAGAGTGCACTGGCACCACTGGAGATGCACTGCAGTGAGTCCAGAGAGTGCACTGGCACCACTGGGGATGCACTGCAGTGAGTCCAGAGAGTGCACTGGCACCACCGGGGATGCAGCGCAGTGATTCCAGAGAGTGCACTGGCACCACTGGGGATGCACTGCAGTGAGTCCTGAGAGTGCACTGGCACCACTGGGGATGCAGTGCAGTGAGTCCACAGAGTGCACTGGCACCACTGCGGATGCACTGCAGTGAGTCCAGAGAGTGCACTGGCACCACTGGGGACGCACTGCAGTGAGTGCAGACAGTGCACTGGCACCACTGGGGATGCACTGCAGTGAGTCCAGAGAGTGCACTGGCACCACCTGGGATGCAGTGCAGTGAGTCCAGAGAGTGCACTGGCACCACTGGGGATGCACTGCCTTGAGTCCAGAGAGTGCACTGGCACCACTGGGGATGCAGTGCTGTGAGTCCAAAGAGTGCACTGGCACCACTGGGGATGCACTGCAGTGAGTCCAGAGAGTGAACTGGCACCATGGGGTTTTAGTGCAGTGAGTCCAGAGAGTGCACTGGCACCACTGGGGATGCACTGCAGTGACTCCAGAGAGTGCACTGGCACCACTCGTGATGCAGTGCAGTGAGTCCAGAGAGTGCACTGGCACCACTGGGGATGCAGTGCAGTGAGTCCAGAGAGTGCACTGGCACCACTGGGGATGCACTACAGTGAGTCCAGAGAGTGCACTGGCACCACTGGGGATGCACTGCAGTGAGTCCAGAGAGTGCACTGGCACCACTGGGGATGCACTGCAGTGAGTCCAGAGAGTGCACTGGCACCACTGTGGATGCAGTGCAGTGAGTCCAGAGAGTGCACTGGCACCACTGGGGATGCACTGCAGTGAGTCCAGAGAGTGCACTGGCACCATTGGGGATGCAGCGCAGTGAGTCCAGAGAGTGCACTGGCACCACTGGGGATGCACTACACTGAGTGCAGAGAGTGCACTGTCACCACTGGGGATGCAGTGCAGTGAGTCCAGAGAGTGCACTGGCACCACTGACGATGCGGTGTAGTGAGTCCAGAGAGTGCACTGGCACCACTGGGGATGCAGTGCATTGAGTCCGGAGAGTGCACTGGCTCCACTGGGGATGCGGTGTAGTGAGTCCAGAGAGTGCACTGGCACCACTGGGGATGCACTGCAGTGAGTCCAGAGAGTGCACTGGCACCACTGGGGATGCACTGCAGTGAGTCCAGAGAGTGCACTGTCACCACTGGGGATGCAGTGCAGTGAGTCCAGAGAGTGCACTGGGACCACAGGGGATGCAGTGCAGTGAGTCCAGAGAGTGCACTGGCACCACTGGGGATGCAGTGCAGTGAGTCCATAGAGTGCACTGGCACCACTGGGGATGCAGTGCAGTGCCTCCAGAGAGTGCACTGACACCAGTGGGGATGTAGTGCTGTGAGTCCAGAGAGTGCACTGGCACCATTGGGGATGCACTGCAGTGAGTCCAGAGAGTGCACTGTCACCACTGGGGATGCAGTGCAGTGAGTCCATAGAGTGCACTGGCACCACTGGGGATGCAGTGCAGTGCCTCCAGAGAGTGCACTGGCACCAGTGGGGATGTAGTGCTGTGAGTCCAGAGAGTGCACTGGCACCACTGGGGATGCAGTGCAGTGAGTCCAGAGAGTGCACTGTCACCACTGGGGATGCAGTGTAGTGACTCCAGAGAATGAACTGGCACCACTGGGGATGCAGTGCAGTGAGTCCAGAGAGTGCACTGGCACCACTGGGGATGCAGTGCAGTGAGTCCATAGAGTGCACTGGCACCACTGGGGATGCAGTGCAGTGCCTCCAGAGAGTGCACTGGCACCAGTGGGGATGTAGTGCTGTGAGTCCAGAGAGTGCACTGGCACCATTGGGGATGCACTGCAGTGAGTCCAGAGAGTGCACTGGCACCACTGGGGATGCAGTGCAGTGAGTCCATAGAGTGCACTGGCACCACTGGGGATGCAGTGCAGTGAGTCCAGAGAGTGCACTGGCACCAGTGGGGATGTAGTGCTGTGAGTCCAGAGAGTGCACTGGCACCACTGGGGATGCACTGCATTGAGTCCAGAGAGTGCACTGTCACCACTGGGGATGCAGTGCAGTGACTCCAGAGAATGAACTGGCACCACTGGGGATGCAGTGCAGTAAGTCCAGAGAGTGCACTGGCACCACTGGGGATGCAGTGCAGTGAGTCCATAGAGTGCACTGGCACCACTGGGGATGCAGTGCAGTGACTCCAGAGAGTGCACTGGCACCACAGGGGTGCAGTGCAGTGAGCCAAAAGAGTGCACTGGCACCACTGGGGATGCAGTGCAGTGAGTGCAGAGAGTGCACTGGCACCACTGGGGATGCAGTGCAGTGAGTCCAGAGAGTGCACTGGCACCACTGGGGATGCAGTGCATTGAGTCCAGAGAGTGCACTGGCTCCACTGGGGATGCAGTGCAGTGAGTCCAGAGAGTGCACTGGCACCACTGGGGATGCACTGCAGTGAGTCCAGAGAGTGCACTGGCACCACTGGGGATGCACTGCAGTGAGTCCAGAGAGTGCACTGTCACCACTGGGGATGCAGTGCAGTGAGTCCAGAGAGTGCACTGGGACCACAGGGGATGCAGTGCAGTGAGTCCAGAGAGTGCAATGGTACCACTGGGGATGCACTGCAGTGACTCCAGAGAGTGCACTGGCACCACGTGGGATGCACTGCAGTGACTCCAGAGAATGAACTGTCAGCACTGGGGATGCAGTGCAGTGAGTGCAGAGAGTGCACTGGCACCACTGGGGATGCAGTGCAGTGAGTCCATAGAGTGCACTGGCACCACTGGGGATGCAGTGCAGTGCCTCCAGAGAGTGCACTGGCACCAGTGGGGATGTAGTGCTGTGAGTCCAGAGAGTGCACTGGCACCATTGGGGATGCAGTGCAGTGAGTCCAGAGAGTACACTGGCACCACTGGGGATGCACTGCAGTGAATGCAGAGAGTGCACTGGCACCACTGGAGATGCACTGCAGTGAGTCCAGAGAGTGCACTGGCACCACTGGGGATGCAGTACAGTGAGTCCAGAGAGTGCACTGGCACCACTGGGGATGCAGTGCAGTGAGTCCAGAGAGTGCACTGGCACCACTGGAGATGCTGTGCTTTGAGTCCAGAGAGTGCACTGGCACCACTGCGGATGCAGTGCAGTGAGTCCAGAGAGTGCACTGGCACCACTGGGGATGCACTGCAATGAGTCCAGAGAGTGCACTGGCACCACCGGGGATGCAGCGCAGTGATTCCAGAGAGTGCACTGGCACCACTGGGGATGCACTGCAGTGAGTCCTGAGAGTGCACTGGCACCACTGGGGATGCAGTGCAGTGAGTCCACAGAGTGCACTGGCACCACTGCGGATGCACTGCAGTGAGTCCAGAGAGTGCACTGGCACCACTGGGGATGCACTGCAGTGAGTGCAGACAGTGCACTGGCACCACTGGGGATGCAGCGCAGTGAGTCCAGAGAGTGCACTGGCACCACTGGGAATGCACTGCAGTGATTCCAGAGAGTGCACTGGCACCACTGGCGATGCACTGCAGTGAGTCCAGAGAGTGCACTGGCACCACTGGGGATTCAGTGCAGTGAGTCCAAAGAGTGCACTGGCACCACTGGGGATGCACTGCAGTGAGTCCAGAGAGTGAACTGGCACCATGGGGTTTTAGTGCAGTGAGTCCAGAGAGTGCACTGGCACCACTGGGGATGCACTGCAGTGAGTCCAGAGAGTGCACTGGCACCACTCGTGATGCAGTGCAGTGAGTCCAGAGAGTGCACTGTCACCACTGGGGATGCAGTGCAGTGAGTCCAGAGAGTGCACTGGAACCACTGGGGATGCACTACAGTGAGTCCAGAGAGTGCACTGGCACCACTGGGGATGAAGTGCAGTGAGTCCAGAGAGTGCACTGGCACTACTGAGGATGCAGTGCAGTGAGTCCAGAGAGTGCACTGGCACCTTGGGGATGCAGTGCAGTGAGTCCAGAGAGTGCACTGGCACCACTGGGGTTGCACTTCAGTGACTCCAGAGAGTGCACTGGCACCAGTGGGGATGCAGTGCAGTGAGTCCAGAGAGTGCACTGGCACCACTGGGGATGCCGTGCAGTGAGTCCAGAGAGTGCACTGGCACCACACTGGACGCACTGCAGTGAGTCCAGAGAGTGCACTGGCACCACTGGGGATGCACTGCAGTGAGTCCAGAGAGTGCACTGGCACCACCTGGGATGCAGTGCAGTGAGTCCAGAGAGTGCACTGTCACCACTGGGGATGCACTGCCTTGAGTCCAGAGAGTGCACTGGCACCACTGGGGATGCAGTACTGTGAGTCCAAAGAGTGCACTGGCACCACTGGGGATGCACTGCAGTGAGTCCAGAGAGTGAACTGGCACCATGGGGTTTTAGTGCAGTGAGTCCAGAGAGTGCACTGGCACCACTGGGGATGCACTGCAGTGACTCCAGAGAGTGCACTGGCACCACTCGTGATGCAGTGCAGTGAGTCCAGAGAGTGCACTGGCACCACTGGGGATGCAGTGCAGTGAGTCCAGAGAGTGCACTGGCACCACTGGGGATGCACTACAGTGAGTCCAGAGAGTGCACTGGCACCACTGGGGATGCACTACAGTGAGTCCAGAGAGTGCACTGGCACCACTGGGGATGCACTGCAGTGAGTCCAGAGAGTGCACTGGCAACACTGGGGATGCACTGCAGTGAGTCCAGAGAGTGCACTGGCACCACTGGGGATGCAGCGCAGTGAGTCCAGAGAGTGCACTGGCACCACTGGGGATGCACTACACTGAGTGCAGAGAGTGCACTGTCACCACTGGGGATGCAGTGCAGTGAGTCCAGAGAGTGCACTGGCACCACTGGCGATGCGGTGTAGTGAGTCCAGAGAGTGCACTGGCACCACTGGGGATGCAGTGCATTGAGTCCGGAGAGTGCACTGGCTCCACTGGGGATGCAGTGCAGTGAGTCCAGAGAGTGCACTGGCACCACTGGGGATGCACTGCAGTGAGTCCAGAGAGTGCACTGGCACCACTGGGGATGCACTGCAGTGAGTCCAGAGAGTGCACTGTCACCACTGGGGATGCAGTGCAGTGAGTCCAGAGAGTGCACTGGGACCACAGGGGATGCAGTGCAGTGAGTCCAGAGAGTGCACTGGCACCACTGGGGATGCAGTGCAGTGAGTCCATAGAGTGCACTGGCACCACTGGGGATGCAGTGCAGTGCCTCCAGAGAGTGCACTGGCACCAGTGGGGATGTAGTGCTGTGAGTCCAGAGAGTGCACTGGCACCATTGGGGATGCACTGCAGTGAGTCCAGAGAGTGCACTGTCACCACTGGGGATGCAGTGCAGTGAGTCCATAGAGTGCACTGGCACCACTGGGGATGCAGTGCAGTGCCTCCAGAGAGTGCACTGGCACCAGTGGGGATGTAGTGCTGTGAGTCCAGAGAGTGCACTGGCACCACTGGGGATGCAGTGCAGTGAGTCCAGAGAGTGCACTGTCACCACTGGGGATGCAGTGTAGTGACTCCAGAGAATGAACTGGCACCACTGGGGATGCAGTGCAGTGAGTCCATAGAGTGCACTGGCACCACTGGGGATGCAGTGCAGTGCCTCCAGAGAGTGCACTGGCACCAGTGGGGATGTAGTGCTGTGAGTCCAGAGAGTGCACTGGCACCACTGGGGATGCAGTGCAGTGAGTCCAGAGAGTGCACTGGCACCACTGGGGATGCACTGCAGTGAATGCAGAGAGTGCACTGGCACCACTGGAGATGCACTGCAGTGAGTCCAGAGAGTGCACTGGCACCACTGGGGATGCAGTACAGTGAGTCCAGAGAGTGCACTGGCACCACTGGGGATGCACTGCAGTGAGTCCAGAGAGTGCACTGGCACCACTGGAGATGCTGTGCATTGAGTCCAGAGAGTGCACTGGCACCACTGGGGATGCAGTTCAGTGAGTCCAGAGAGTGCACTGGCACCACTGGGGATGCAGTGCAGTGAGTCCAGAGAGTGCACTGGCACCACTGGGGATGCACTGCAGTGAGTGCAGACAGTGCACTGGCACCACTGGGGATGCAGCGCAGTGAGTCCAGAGAGTGCACTGGCACCACTGGGGATGCACTGCAGTGAGTCCAGAGAGTGCACTGGCACCACTGGGGATGCAGTGCAGTGAGTCCAGAGAGTGCACTGGCACCACTGGGGATGCACTGCAGTGAGTCCAGAGAGTACACTGGCACCACTGGGGATGCAGTGCAGTGAGTGCAGAGAGTGCACTGGCACCACTGGGGATGCAGTGCAGTGAGTCCAGAGAGTGCACTGGCACCACTGGGGATGCACTGCAGTGAGTCCAGAGAGTGCACTGGCACCACTGGGGATGCACTGCAGTGAGTACAGAGAGTGCACTGGCACCACTGGGGATGCAGTGCTGTGAGTCCAGAGAGTGCACTGCCACCACTGGGGATGCAGTGCAGTGAGTCCAGAGAGTGCACTGGCACCACTGGGGATGCACTACAGTGACTCCAGAGAGTGCACTGGCACCACTGGGGTTGCTGTGCAGTGAGTCCAGAGAGTGCACTGGCACCACTGGGGATGCAGTGCTGTGAGTCCAGAGAGTGCACTGGCACCACTGTGGATGCAGTGCAGTGAGTCCAGAGAGTGCACTGGCACCACAGGGGATGCACTGCAGTGAGTCCAGAGAGTGCACTGGCACCACTGGGGATGCAGTACAGTGAGTCCAGAGAGTGCACTGGCACCACTGCGGATGCACTGCACTGAGTCCAGAGAGTGCACCGGCACCACTGGGGATGCACTGCAGTGAGTCCAGAGAGTGCACTGGCACCACTGGCGATGCGGTGCAGTGAGTCCAGAGAGTGCACTGGCACCACTGGGGATGCACTGCAGTGAGTCCAGAGAGTGCACTGGCACCACAGGGGATGCACTGCAGTGACTCCAGAGAGTGCACTGTCACCACTGGGGATGCACTGCAGTGAGTCCAGAGAGTACACTGGCACCACTGGGGTTGCAGTTCAGTGAGTCCAGAGAGTGCACTGGCACCAGTGGGGATGGAGTGCAGTGAGTCCAGAGAGTGCACTGGCACCTTGGGGATGCAGTGCAGTGAGTCCAGAGAGTGCACTGGCACCACTGGGGTTGCACTTCAGTGACTCCAGAGAGTGCACTGGCAACACTGGGGATGCAGTGCAGTGAGTCCAGAGAGTGCACTGGCACCACCTGGGATGCAGTGCAGTGAGTCCAGAGAGTGCACTGGCACCACTGGGGATGCACTGCATTGAGTCCAGAGAGTGCACTGGCACCACTTGGGATGCAGTGCAGTGCCTCCAGAGAGTGCACTGGCACCACTGGGGATGCAGCGCAGTGAGTCCAGAGAGTGCACTGGCACCACTGGGAATACACTGCAGTGATTCCAGAGAGTGCACTGGCACCACTGGCGATGCACTGCAGTGAGTCCAGAGAGTGCACTGGCACCACTGGGGATTCAGTGCAGTGAGTCCATAGAGTGCACTGGCACCACTGGGGATGCACTGCAGTGAGTCCAGAGAGTGCACTGGCACCACTGCGGATGCAGTGCAGTGAGTCCAGAGAGTGCACTGGCACCACTGGGGATGCACTGCAGTGCGTCCAGAGAGTGCACTGGCACAACTGGGAATGCAGTTCAGTGAGTCCAGAGAGTGCACTGGCACCACTAGGGATGCAGTGCTGTGAGTCCAGAGAGTGCACTGGCACCTTGGGGATGCAGTGCAGTGAGTCCAGAGAGTGCACTGGCACCACTGGGGATGCACTACAGTGACTCCAGAGAGTGCACTGGCACCACTGGGGATGCAGTGCAGTGAGTCCAGAGAGTGCACTGGCACCACTTGGGATGCAGTGCAGTGCCTCCAGAGAGTGCACTGGCACCACTGGGGATGCAGCGCAGTGAGTCCAGAGAGTGCACTGGCACCACTGGGGATGCACTGCAGTGAGTCCACAGAGTGCACTGGCACCACTGGGGATGCACTGCAGTGAGTCCAGAGAGTGCACTGGCACCACTGGGGATTCAGTGCAGTGAGTCCAAAGAGTGCACTGGCACAACTGGGGATGCACTGCAGTGAGTCCAGAGAGTGCACTGGCACCATGGGGTTTTAGTGCAGTGAGTCCAGAGAGTGCACTGGCACCACTGGGGATGCAGTGCACTGAGTCCAGAGACTGCACTGGCACCACTCGTGATGCAGTGCAGTGAGTCCAGAGAGTGCACTGGCACCACTGGGGATGCAGTGCAGTGAGTGCAGAGAGTGCACTGGCACTACTGAGGATGCACTGCAGTGATTTCAGAGAGTGCACTGGCACCACTGGGGATGCACTGCAGTGAGTGCAGAGAGTGCACTGGCACCACTGGGGATGCACTGCACTGAGTCCAGAGAGTGCACTGGCACCACTGGGGATGCACTGCAGTGAGTCCAGAGAGTGCACTGGCACCACTGGCGATGCGGTGCAGTGAGTCCAGAGAGTGCACTGGCACCACTGGGGATGCACTGCAGTGAGTCCAGAGAGTGCACTGGCACCACAGGGGATGCACTGCAGTGACTCCAGAGAGTGCACTGTCACCACTGGGGATGCACTGCAGTGAGTCCAGAGAGTACACTGGCACCACTGGGGATGCAGTTCAGTGAGTCCAGAGAGTGCACTGGCACCAGTGGGGATGGAGTGCAGTGAGTCCAGAGAGTGCACTGGCACCTTGGGGATGCAGTGCAGTGAGTCCAGAGAGTGCACTGGCACCACTGGGGTTGCACTTCAGTGACTCCAGAGAGTGCACTGGCACCACTGGGGATGCAGTGCAGTGAGTCCAGAGAGTGCACTGGCACCACTGCGGATGCCGTGCACTGAGTCCAGAGAGTGCACTGGCACCACACTGGACGCACTGCAGTGAGTCCAGAGAGTGCACTGGCACCACTGGGGATGCAGTGCAGTGAGTCCAGAGAGTGCACTGGCACCACCTGGGATGCAGTGCAGTGAGTCCAGAGAGTGCACTGGCACCACTGGGGATGCACTGCATTGAGTCCAGAGAGTGCACTGGCACCACTTGGGATGCAGTGCAGTGACTCCAGAGAGTGCACTGGCACCACTGGGGATGCAGCGCAGTGAGTCCAGAGAGTGCACTGGCACCACTGGGAATACACTGCAGTGATTCCAGAGAGTGCACTGGCACCACTGGCGATGCACTGCAGTGAGTCCAGAGAGTGCACTGGCACCACTGGGGATTCAGTGCAGTGAGTCCAGAGAGTGCACTGGCACCACTGGGGATGCACTGCAGTGAGTCCAGAGAGTGAACTGGCACAATGGGGTTTTAGTGCAGTGAGTCCAGAGAGTGCACTGGCACCACTGGGGATGCACTGCAGTGAGTCCAGAGAGTGCACTGGCACCACTCGTGATGCAGTGCAGTGAGTCCAGAGAGTGCACTGGCACCACTGGGGATGCACTGCAGTGACTCGAGAGAGTGCACTGGCACCACTGGGGATGCAGTGCAGTGAGTCCAGAGAGTGCACTGTCACCACTGGGGATGCAGTGCATTGAGTCCAGAGAGTGCACTGGCACTACTAGGGATGCATTGAAGTGAGTCCAGAGAGTGCACTGGCACCACTGGGGATGCAGTTCAGTGCCTCCAGAGAGTGCACTGGCACCACAGGGGTGCAGTGCAGTGAGCCAAAAGAGTGCACTGGCACCACTGGGGATGCAGTGCAGTGAGTGCAGAGAGTGCACTGGCACCACTGGGGATGCAGTGCAGTGAGTCCAGAGAGTGCACTGGCACCACAGGGGTGCAGTGCAGTGAGCCAAAAGAGTGCACTGGCACCACTGGGGATGCAGTGCAGTGAGTGCAGAGAGTGCACTGGCACCACTGGGGATGCAGTGCAGTGAGTCCAGAGAGTGCACTGGCACCACTGGTGATGCCGTGCAGTGAGTCCAGAGAGTGCACCGGCACCACTGGGGATGCACTGCAGTGAGTCCAGAGAGTGCACTGGCACCACTGGAGATGCACTGCAGTGAGTCCAGAGATTGCACTGGCACCACTGGGGATGCAGTGCAGTGAGTCCAGAGAGTGCACTGGCACCTCTGGGGATGCACTGCAGTGAGTCCAGAGAGTGCACTGGCACCACTGGGGATGCACTGCAGTGAGTCCAGAGAGTGCACTGGCACCACTGGGGATGCACTGCAGTGAGTCCAGAGAGTGCACTGGCATCACTGGGGATGCAGTGCTGTGAGTCCAGAGAGTGCACTGCCACCACTGGGGATGCAGTGCAGTGAGTGCAGAGAGTGCACTGTCACCACTGGGGATGCAGTGCAGTGAGTCCATAGAGTGCACTGGCACCACAGGGGATGCACTGCAGTGAGTCCAGAGAGTGCACTGGCACCACTGCGGATGCAGTGCAGTGAGTCCACAGAGTGCACTGGCACCACTGGGGATGCACTGCAGTGAGTCCAGAGAGTGCACTGGCACCACTGGGAATGAAGTTCAGTGAGTCCAGAGAGTGCACTGGCACCACTAGGGATGCAGTGCTGTGAGTCCAGAGAGTGCACTGGCACCTTGGGGATGCAGTGCAGTGAGTCCAGAGAGTGCACTGGCACCACTGGGGATGCACTACAGTGACTCCAGAGAGTGCACTGGCACCACTGGGGTTGCTGTGCAGTGAGTCCAGAGAGTGCACTGGCACCACTTGGGATGCAGTGCAGTGCCTCCAGAGAGTGCACTGGCACCACTGGGGATGCAGCGCAGTGAGTCCAGAGAGTGCACTGGCACCACAGGGGATGCACTGCAGTGACTCCACAGAGTGCACTGGCACCACTGGGGATGCACTGCAGTGAGTCCAGAGAGTGCACTGGCACCACTGGGGATTCAGTGCAGTGAGTCCAAAGAGTGCACTGGCACAACTGGGGATGCACTGCAGTGAGTCCAGAGAGTGCACTGGCACCATGGGGTTTTAGTGCAGTGAGTCCAGAGAGTGCACTGGCACCACTCGTGATGCAGTGCAGTGAGTCCAGAGAGTGCACTGGCACCACTGGGGATGCAGTGCAGTGAGTGCAGAGAGTGCACTGGCACTACTGAGGATGCACTGCAGTGATTTCAGAGAGTGCACTGGCACCACTGGGGATGCACTGCAGTGAGTGCAGAGAGTGCACTGGCACCACTGGGGATGCAGTGCAGTGACTCCAGAGAGTGCACTGGCACCACTGGGGTTGCACTTCAGTGACTCCAGAGAGTGCACTGGCACCTCTGGAGATGCAGTGCAGTGAGTCCAGAGAGTGCACTGGCACCACTGGCGATGCACTGCAGTGAGTGCAGAGAGTGCACTGGCACCACAGGGGTGCAGTGCAGTGAGTCCAGAGAGTGCACTGGCACCACTGGGGATGCAGTGCAGTGAGTCCAGAGAGTCAACTGTCACCACAGGGGATGCAGTGCAGTGAGTCCAGAGAGTGCACTGGCACCACTGGGGATGCACTGCAGTGACTCCAGAGAGTGCACTGGCACCACTGGCGATGCGGTGCAGTGAGTCCAGAGAGTGCACTGGCACCACTGGGGATGCACTGCAGTGAGTCCACAGAGTGCACTGGCACCACAGGGGATGCACTGCAGTGAGTCCAGAGAGTGCACTGGCACCACTGGGGATGCAGTGCAGTGAGTCCAGAGAGTGCACTGGCACCAGTGGGGATGCAGTTCAGTGAGTCCAGAGAGTGCACTGGCACCACTGGGGATGCAGTGCTGTGAGTCCAGAGAGTGCACTGGCACCTTGGGGATGCAGTGCAGTGAGTCCAGAGAGTGCACTGGCACCACTTGGGTTGCACTTCAGTGACTCCAGAGAGTGCACTGGCACCACTGGGGATGCAGTGCAGTGAGTCCAGAGAGTGCACTGGCACCACACTGGATGCACTACAGTGAGTCCAGAGAGTGCACTGGCACCACTGGGGATGCACTGCAGTGAGTCCAGAGAGTGCACTGGCACCACCTGGGATGCAGTGCAGTGAGTCCAGAGAGTGCACTGGCACCACTGGCGATGCACTGCAGTGAGTCCAGAGAGTGCACTGGCACCACTGGGGATTCAGTGCAGTGCGTCCAGAGAGTGCACTGGCACCATGGGGTTTTAGTGCAGTGTGTCCAGAGAGTGCACTGGCACCACTGGGGATGCACTGCAGTGAGTCCAGAGAGTGCACTGGCACCACAGGGGATGCACTGCAGTGACTCCAGAGAGTGCACTGGCACCACTGGGGATGCACTGCAGTGAGTCCAGAGAGTGCACTGGCACCATGGGGTTTTAGTGCAGTGAGTCCAGAGAGTGCACTGGCACCACTGGGGATGCAGTGCAGTGAGTCCAGAGAGTGCACTGGCACCACAGGGGATGCACTGCAGTGACTCCAGAGAGTGCACTGGCACCACTCGTGATGCAGTGCAGTGAGTCCAGAGAGTGCACTGGCACCACTGGGGATGCAGTGAAGTGAGTCCAGAGAGTGCACTGGCACCACTGGGGATGCACTACAGTGAGTCCAGAGAGTGCACTGGCACCACTGGGGATGAAGTGCAGTGAGTCCAGAGAGTGCACTGGCACTAGTGAGGATGCAGTGCAGTGAGTCCAGAGAGTGCACTGTCACCACTGGGGATGCAGCGCAGTTGTCCAGAGAGTGCACTGGCACCACTGGGGATGCACTGCAGTGAGTCCAGAGAGTGCACTGGCACTAGTGGGGATGCAGTGCAGTGAGTCCAGAGAGTGCACTGGCACCACTGGGGATGCAGTGCAGTGAGTCCAGAGAGTGCACTGGCACCACTGGGGATGCACTGCAGTGAGTCCAGAGAGTGCACTGGCACCACTGGGGATGCAGTGCAGTGAGTCCGGAGAGTGCACTGGCACCACTGGGGTTGCAGTTCAGTGAGTCCAGAGAGTGCACTGGCACCACTGGGGATGCACTGCAGTGAGTCCAGAGAGTGCACTGACACCACTGGGGATGCACTGCAGTGAGTCCAGAGAGTGCACTGGCACCACTGGGGATGCACTGCAGTGCGTCCAGAGAGTGTACTGGCACCACTGGGGATGCAGTTCAGTGAGTCCAGAGAGTGCACTGGCACCACTGGGGATGCACTGCAGTGAGTCCAGAGAGTGCACTGGCACCACTGGGGATGCACTGCAGTGAGTCCAGAGAGTGCACTGGCACCACTGGGGATGCACTGCAGTGAGTCCAGAGAGTGCACTGGCACCACTGGGGATGCACTGCAGTGAGTGCAGAGAGTGCACTGGCACCACTGGGGATGCACTGCAGTGAGTCCAGAGTGTGCACTGTCACCACTGGGGATGCAGTTCAGTGAGTCCAGAGAGTGCACTGGCACCACTGGGGTTGCACTTCAGTGACTCCAGAGAGTGCACTGGCACCACTGGGGATGCAGTGCAGTGAGTCCAGAGAGTGCACTGGCACAACAGTGGATGCAGTGCAGTGAGTCCAGAGAGTGCACTGGCACCACTGGGGATGCACTGCAGTGAGTCCAGAGAGTGCACTGGCACCACCTGGGATGCAGTGCAGTGAGTCCAGAGAGTGCACTGGCACCACTGGGGATGCACTGCATTGAGTCCAGAGAGTGCACTGGCACTACTGGAGATGCAGTGCAGTGCCTCCAGAGAGTGCACTGGCACCACTGGGGATGCAGCACAGTGACTCCAGAGAGTGCACTGGCACCACTGGGGATGCAGTGCAGTGAGTCCAGAGAGTGCACTGGCACCACTGGGGATGCAGTGCAGTGAGTCCAGAGAGTGCACTGGCACCACTGGGGATGCACTGCAGTGAGTCCAGAGAGTGCACTGGCACCACCTGGGATGCAGTGCAGTGAGTCCAGAGAGTGCACTGGCACCACTGGGGATGCACTGCAGTGATTCCAGAGAGTGCACTGGCACCACTGGCGATGCAGTGCAGTGCCTCCAGAGAGTACACTGGCACCACTGGGGATGCAGCACAGTGAGTCCAGAGAGTGCTCTGGCACCACTGGGAATGCACGGCAGTGAGTCCAGAGAGTGCACTGGCACCACTGGGGATGCAGTGCAGTGAGTCCAGAGAGTGCACTGGCACCATGGGGTTTTAGTGCAGTGAGTCCAGAGAGTGCACTGGCACCACTGCGGATGCACTGCAGTGAGTCCAGAGAGTGCACTGGCACCACAGGGGATGCACTACAGTGAGTCCAGAGAGTGCACTGGCACCACTGGGGATGAAGTGCAGTGATTTCAGAGAGTGCACTGTCACCACTGGGGATGCAGTGCAGTGAGTCCAGAGAGTGCACTGGCACCACTGGGGTTGCACTTCAGTGACTCCAGAGAGTGCACTGGCACCACTGGGGATGCAGTTCAGTGAGTCCAGAGAGTGCACTGGCACCACTGGGGATGCACTGCAGTGAGTCCAGAGAGTGTACTGGCACCACTGGGGATGCACTGCAGTGAGTCCAGAGAGTGCACTGGCACCACTGGGGATGCACTGCAGTGAGTCCAGAGAGTGCACTGGCACCACTGGGGATGCAGTGCAGTGAGTCCAGAGAGTGCACTGGCACCACAGGGGATGCACTGCACTGAGTCCAGAGAGTGCACTGGCACCACTGCGGATGCAGTGCAGTGAGTCCAGAGAGTGCACTGGCACCACTGGGGATGCCCTGCAGTGAGTCCAGAGAGTGCACTGGCACCACTGGCGATGCGGTGCAGTGAGTCCAGAGAGTGCACTGGCACCACTGGGGATGCACTGCAGTGAGTCCAGAGAGTGCACTGGCACCACTGGGGATGCACTGCAGTGAGTCCAGAGAGTGCTCTGGCACCACTGGGGATGCAGTTCAGTGAGTCCAGAGAGTGCACTGGCACCACTGGGGATGCAGTGCTGTGAGTCCAGAGAGTGCACTGGCACCTTGGGGATGCAGTGCAGTGAGTCCAGAGATTGCACTGGCACCACTAGCGATGCAGTGCAGTGAGTCCGGAGAGTGCACTCGCACCACTGGGGTTGCACTTCAGTGACTCCAGAGAGTGCACTGGCACCACTGGGGATGCAGTGCAGTGAGTCCAGAGAGTGCACTGGCACAACAGTGGATGCACTGCAGTGAGTCCAGAGAGTGCACTGGCACCACTGGGGATGCACTGCAGTGAGTCCAGAGAGTGCACTGGCACCATGGGGTTTTAGTGCAGTGAGTCCAGAGAGTGCACTGGCAGCACTGGGGATGCAGTGCAGTGAGTCCAGAGAGTGCACTGGCACCACAGGGGATGCACTGCAGTGACTCCAGAGAGTGCACTGGCACCACTCGTGATGCAGTGCAGTGAGTCCAGAGAGTGCACTGGCACCACTGGAGATGCACTGCAGTGAGTACAGAGAGTGCACTGGCACCATTGGGGATGCACTACAGTGAGTCCAGAGAGTGCACTGGCACCACTGGGGATGCAGTGCAGTGAGTCCAGAGAGTGCACTGGCACCACTGGGGATGCACTACAGTGACTCCAGAGAGTGCACTGGCACCACTGGGGATGCAGTGCAGTGAGTCCAGAGAGTGCACTGGCACCACTTGGGATGCAGTGCAGTGCCTCCAGAGAGTGCACTGGCACCACTGGGGATGCAGCGCAGTGAGTCCAGAGAGTGCACTGGCACCACTGGGAATGCACTGCAGTGATTCCAGAGAGTGCACTGGCACCACTGGGGATGCACTGCAGTGAGTCCAGAGAGTGCACTGGCACCACCTGGGATGCAGTGCAGTGAGTCCAAAGAGTGCACTGGCACCACTGGGGATGCACTGCAGTGAGTCCAGAGAGTGCACTGGCACCATGGGATTTTAGTGCAGTGAGTGCAGAGAGTGCACTGGCACCACTGGGGATGCAGCGCAGTGAGTCCAGAGAGTGCACTGGCACCACTGGGGATGCACTGCAGTGAGTGCAGAGAGTGCACTGGCACCACACTGGATGCACTGCAGTGAGTCCAGAGAGTGCACTGGCACCACTGGGAATGCAGTTCAGTGAGTCCAGAGAGTGCACTGGCACCACTGGGGATGCACTACAGTGAGTCCAGAGAGTGCACTGGCACCACTGGAGATGAAGTGCAGTGAGTCCAGAGAGTGCACTGGCACTGCTGAGGATGCACTGCAGTGATTTCAGAGAGTGCACTGGCACCACTGGGGATGCAGTGCAGTGAGTCCAGAGAGTGCACTGGCACCACTGGGGATGCACTGCAGTGAGTGCAGAGAGTGCACTGGCACCACTGGGGATGCAGTTCAGTGAGTCCAGAGAGTGCACTGGCACCACTGGGGATGCAGTGCTGTGAGTCCAGAGAGTGTACTGGCACCTTGGGGATGCAGTGCAGTGAGTCCAGAGATTGCACTGGCACCACTAGCGATGCAGTGCAGTGAGTCCGGAGAGTGCACTCGCACCACTGGGGTTGCACTTCAGTGACTCCAGAGAGTGCACTGGCACCACTGGGGATGCAGTGCAGTGAGTCCAGAGAGTGCACTGGCACAACAGTGGATGCACTGCAGTGAGTACAGAGAGTGCACTGGCACCACTGGGGATGCACTGCAGTGAGTCCAGAGAGTGCACTGGCACCATGGGGTTTTAGTGCAGTGAGTCCAGAGAGTGCACTGGCAGCACTGGGGATGCAGTGCAGTGAGTCCAGAGAGTGCACTGGCACCACAGGGGATGCACTGCAGTGACTCCAGAGAGTGCACTGGCACCACTCGTGATGCAGTGCAGTGAGTCCAGAGAGTGCACTGGCACCACTGGGGATGCACTGCAGTGAGTAGAGAGAGTGCACTGGCACCACTGGGGATGCACTACAGTGAGTCCAGAGAGTGCACTGGCACCACTGGGGATGCAGTGCAGTGAGTCCAGAGAGTGCACTGGCACCACTGGGGATGCACTACAGTGACTCCAGAGAGTGCACTGGCACCACTGGGGATGCAGTGCAGTGAGTCCAGAGAGTGCACTGGCACCACTTGGGATGCAGTGCAGTGCCTCCAGAGAGTGCACTGGCACCACTGGGGATGCAGCGCAGTGAGTCCAGAGAGTGCACTGGCACCACTGGGAATGCACTGCAGTGATTCCAGAGAGTGCACTGGCACCACAGGGGATGCACTGCAGTGAGTCCAGAGAGTGCACTGGCACCACCTGGGATGCAGTGCAGTGAGTCCAAAGAGTGCACTGGCACCACTGGGGATGCACTGCAGTGAGTCCAGAGAGTGCACTGGCACCATGGGATTTTAGTGCAGTGAGTGCAGAGAGTGCACTGGCACCACTGGGGATGCAGCGCAGTGAGTCCAGAGAGTGCACTGGCACCACTGGGGATGCACTGCAGTGAGTGCAGAGAGTGCACTGGCACCACACTGGATGCACTGCAGTGAGTCCAGAGAGTGCACTGGCACCACTGGGAATGCAGTTCAGTGAGTCCAGAGAGTGCACTGGCACCACTGGGGATGCACTACAGTGAGTCCAGAGAGTGCACTGGCACCACTGGAGATGAAGTGCAGTGAGTCCAGAGAGTGCACTGGCACTGCTGAGGATGCACTGCAGTGATTTCAGAGAGTGCACTGGCACCACTGGGGATGCAGTGCAGTGAGTCCAGAGAGTGCACTGGCACCACTGGGGATGCACTGCAGTGAGTGCAGAGAGTGCACTGGCACCACTGGGGATGCACTGCAGTGAGTCCAGAGAGTGCACTGGCACCACTGGGGCTGCAGTGCAGTGAGTCCAGAGTGTGCACTGTCACCACTGGGGATGCAGTTCAGTGAGTCCAGAGAGTGCACTGGCACCACTGGGGTTGCACTTCAGTGACTCCAGAGAGTGCACTGGCACCACTGGGGATGCAGTGCAGTGAGTCCAGAGAGTGCACTGGCACAACAGTGGATGCAGTGCAGTGAGTCCAGAGAGTGCACTGGCACCACTGGGGATGCACTGCAGTGAGTCCAGAGAGTGCACTGGCACTACCTGGGATGCAGTGCAGTGAGTCCAGAGAGTGCACTGGCACCACTGGGGATGCACTGCATTGAGTCCAGAGAGTGCACTGGCACTACTGGAGATGCAGTGCAGTGCCTCCAGAGAGTGCACTGGCACCACTGGGGATGCAGCACAGTGACTCCAGAGAGTGCACTGGCACCACTGGGGATGCACTGCAGTGAGTCCAGAGAGTGCAGTGGCACCACTGGGGATGCAGTGCAGTGAGTCCAGAGAGTGCACTGGCACCACTGGGGATGCACTGCAGTGAGTCCAGAGAGTGCACTGGCACCACCTGGGATGCAGTGCAGTGAGTCCAGAGAGTGCACTGGCACCACTGGGGATGCACTGCAGTGATTCCAGAGAGTGCACTGGCACCACTGGCGATGCAGTGCAGTGCCTCCAGAGAGTACACTGGCACCACTGGGGATGCAGCACAGTGAGTCCAGAGAGTGCACTGGCACCACTGGGAATGCACTGCAGTGAGTCCAGAGAGTGCACTGGCACCACTGGGGATGCACTGCAGTGAGTCCAGAGAGTGCACTGGCACCATGGGGTTTTAGTGCAGTGAGTCCAGAGAGTGCACTGGCACCACTGCGGATGCACTGCAGTGAGTCCAGAGAGTGCACTGGCACCACAGGGGATGCACTACAGTGAGTCCAGAGAGTGCACTGGCACCACTGGGGATGAAGTGCAGTGATTTCAGAGAGTGCACTGTCACCACTGGGGATGCAGTGCAGTGAGTCCAGAGAGTGCACTGGCACCACTGGGGTTGCACTTCAGTGACTCCAGAGAGTGCACTGGCACCACTGGGGATGCAGTTCAGTGAGTCCAGAGAGTGCACTGGCACCACTGGGGATGCACTGCAGTGAGTCCAGAGAGTGTACTGGCACCACTGGGGATGCACTGCAGTGAGTCCAGAGAGTGCACTGGCACCACTGGGGATGCACTGCAGTGAGTCCAGAGAGTGCACTGGCACCACTGGGGATGCAGTGCAGTGAGTCCAGAGAGTGCACTGGCACCACAGGGGATGCAGTGCAGTGAGTCCAGAGAGTGCACTGGCACCACTGCGGATGCAGTGCAGTGAGTCCAGAGAGTGCACTGGCACCACTGGGGATGCCCTGCAGTGAGTCCAGAGAGTGCACTGGCACCACTGGCGATGCGGTGCAGTGAGTCCAGAGAGTGCACTGGCACCACTGGGGATGCACTGCAGTGAGTCCAGAGAGTGCACTGGCACCACTGGGGATGCACTGCAGTGAGTCCAGAGAGTGCTCTGGCACCACTGGGGATGCAGTTCAGTGAGTCCAGAGAGTGCACTGGCACCACTGGGGATGCAGTGCTGTGAGTCCAGAGAGTGCACTGGCACCTTGGGGATGCAGTGCAGTGAGTCCAGAGATTGCACTGGCACCACTAGCGATGCAGTGCAGTGAGTCCGGAGAGTGCACTCGCACCACTGGGGTTGCACTTCAGTGACTCCAGAGAGTGCACTGGCACCACTGGGGATGCAGTGCAGTGAGTCCAGAGAGTGCACTGGCACAACAGTGGATGCACTGCAGTGAGTACAGAGAGTGCACTGGCACCACTGGGGATGCACTGCAGTGAGTCCAGAGAGTGCACTGGCACCATGGGGTTTTAGTGCAGTGAGTCCAGAGAGTGCACTGGCAGCACTGGGGATGCAGTGCAGTGAGTCCAGAGAGTGCACTGGCACCACAGGGGATGCACTGCAGTGAGTCCAGAGAGTGCACTGGCACCACTCGTGATGCAGTGCAGTGAGTCCAGAGAGTGCACTGGCACCACTGGAGATGCACTGCAGTGAGTACAGAGAGTGCACTGGCACCACTGGGGATGCACTACAGTGAGTCCAGAGAGTGCACTGGCACCACTGGGGATGCAGTGCAGTGAGTCCAGAGAGTGCACTGGCACCACTGGGGATGCACTACAGTGACTCCAGAGAGTGCACTGGCACCACTGGGGATGCAGTGCAGTGAGTCCAGAGAGTGCACTGGCACCACTTGGGATGCAGTGCAGTGCCTCCAGAGAGTGCACTGGCACCACTGGGGATGCAGCGCAGTGAGTCCAGAGAGTGCACTGGCACCACTGGGAATGCACTGCAGTGATTCCAGAGAGTGCACTGGCACCACTGGGGATGCACTGCAGTGAGTCCAGAGAGTGCACTGGCACCACCTGGGATGCAGTGCAGTGAGTCCAAAGAGTGCACTGGCACAACTGGGGATGCACTGCAGTGAGTCCAGAGAGTGCACTGGCACCATGGGATTTTAGTGCAGTGAGTGCAGAGAGTGCACTGGCACCACTGGGGATGCAGCGCAGTGAGTCCAGAGAGTGCACTGGCACCACTGGGGATGCACTGCAGTGAGTGCAGAGAGTGCACTGGCACCACACTGGATGCACTGCAGTGAGTCCAGAGAGTGCACTGGCACCACTGGGAATGCAGTTCAGTGAGTCCAGAGAGTGCACTGGCACCACTGGGGATGCACTACAGTGAGTCCAGAGAGTGCACTGGCACCACTGGAGATGAAGTGCAGTGAGTCCAGAGAGTGCACTGGCACTGCTGAGGATGCACTGCAGTGATTTCAGAGAGTGCACTGGCACCACTGGGGATGCAGTGCAGTGAGTCCAGAGAGTGCACTGGCACCACTGGGGATGCACTGCAGTGAGTGCAGAGAGTGCACTGGCACCACTGGGGATGCAGTTCAGTGAGTCCAGAGAGTGCACTGGCACCACTGGGGATGCAGTGCTGTGAGTCCAGAGAGTGCACTGGCACCTTGGGGATGCAGTGCAGTGAGTCCAGAGATTGCACTGGCACCACTAGCGATGCAGTGCAGTGAGTCCGGAGAGTGCACTCGCACCACTGGGGTTGCACTTCAGTGACTCCAGAGAGTGCACTGGCACCACTGGGGATGCAGTGCAGTGAGTCCAGAGAGTGCACTGGCACAACAGTGGATGCACTGCAGTGAGTACAGAGAGTGCACTGGCACCACTGGGGATGCACTGCAGTGAGTCCAGAGAGTGCACTGGCACCATGGGGTTTTAGTGCAGTGAGTCCAGAGAGTGCACTGGCAGCACTGGGGATGCAGTGCAGTGAGTCCAGAGAGTGCACTGGCACCACAGGGGATGCACTGCAGTGACTCCAGAGAGTGCACTGGCACCACTCGTGATGCAGTGCAGTGAGTCCAGAGAGTGCACTGGCACCACTGGGGATGCACTGCAGTGAGTAGAGAGAGTGCACTGGCACCACTGGGGATGCACTACAGTGAGTCCAGAGAGTGCACTGGCACCACTGGGGATGCAGTGCAGTGAGTCCAGAGAGTGCACTGGCACCACTGGGGATGCAGCGCAGTGAGTCCAGAGAGTGCACTGGCACCACTGGGGATGCACTGCAGTGAGTGCAGAGAGTGCACTGGCACCACACTGGATGCACTGCAGTGAGTCCAGAGAGTGCACTGGCACCACTGGGAATGCAGTTCAGTGAGTCCAGAGAGTGCACTGGCACCACTGGGGATGCACTACAGTGAGTCCAGAGAGTGCACTGGCACCACTGGAGATGAAGTGCAGTGAGTCCAGAGAGTGCACTGGCACTGCTGAGGATGCACTGCAGTGATTTCAGAGAGTGCACTGGCACCACTGGGGATGCAGTGCAGTGAGTCCAGAGAGTGCACTGGCACCACTGGGGATGCACTGCAGTGAGTGCAGAGAGTGCACTGGCACCACTGGGGATGCACTGCAGTGAGTCCAGAGAGTGCACTGGCACCACTGGGGCTGCAGTGCAGTGAGTCCAGAGTGTGCACTGTCACCACTGGGGATGCAGTTCAGTGAGTCCAGAGAGTGCACTGGCACCACTGGGGTTGCACTTCAGTGACTCCAGAGAGTGCACTGGCACCACTGGGGATGCAGTGCAGTGAGTCCAGAGAGTGCACTGGCACAACAGTGGATGCAGTGCAGTGAGTCCAGAGAGTGCACTGGCACCACTGGGGATGCACTGCAGTGAGTCCAGAGAGTGCACTGGCACTACCTGGGATGCAGTGCAGTGAGTCCAGAGAGTGCACTGGCACCACTGGGGATGCACTGCATTGAGTCCAGAGAGTGCACTGGCACTACTGGAGATGCAGTGCAGTGCCTCCAGAGAGTGCACTGGCACCACTGGGGATGCAGCACAGTGACTCCAGAGAGTGCACTGGCACCACTGGGGATGCACTGCAGTGAGTCCAGAGAGTGCAGTGGCACCACTGGGGATGCAGTGCAGTGAGTCCAGAGAGTGCACTGGCACCACTGGGGATGCACTGCAGTGAGTCCAGAGAGTGCACTGGCACCACCTGGGATGCAGTGCAGTGAGTCCAGAGAGTGCACTGGCACCACTGGGGATGCACTGCAGTGATTCCAGAGAGTGCACTGGCACCACTGGCGATGCAGTGCAGTGCCTCCAGAGAGTACACTGGCACCACTGGGGATGCAGCACAGTGAGTCCAGAGAGTGCACTGGCACCACTGGGAATGCACTGCAGTGAGTCCAGAGAGTGCACTGGCACCACTGGGGATGCACTGCAGTGAGTCCAGAGAGTGCACTGGCACCATGGGGTTTTAGTGCAGTGAGTCCAGAGAGTGCACTGGCACCACTGCGGATGCACTGCAGTGAGTCCAGAGAGTGCACTGGCACCACAGGGGATGCACTACAGTGAGTCCAGAGAGTGCACTGGCACCACTGGGGATGAAGTGCAGTGATTTCAGAGAGTGCACTGTCACCACTGGGGATGCAGTGCAGTGAGTCCAGAGAGTGCACTGGCACCACTGGGGTTGCACTTCAGTGACTCCAGAGAGTGCACTGGCACCACTGGGGATGCAGTTCAGTGAGTCCAGAGAGTGCACTGGCACCACTGGGGATGCACTGCAGTGAGTCCAGAGAGTGTACTGGCACCACTGGGGATGCACTGCAGTGAGTCCAGAGAGTGCACTGGCACCACTGGGGATGCACTGCAGTGAGTCCAGAGAGTGCACTGGCACCACTGGGGATGCAGTGCAGTGAGTCCAGAGAGTGCACTGGCACCACAGGGGATGCACTGCAGTGACTCCACAGAGTGCACTGGCACCACTGCGGATGCAGTGCAGTGAGTCCAGAGAGTGCACTGGCACCACTGGGGATGCCCTGCAGTGAGTCCAGAGAGTGCACTGGCACCACTGGCGATGCGGTGCAGTGAGTCCAGAGAGTGCACTGGCACCACTGGGGATGCACTGCAGTGAGTCCAGAGAGTGCACTGGCACCACTGGGGATGCACTGCAGTGAGTCCAGAGAGTGCTCTGGCACCACTGGGGATGCAGTTCAGTGAGTCCAGAGAGTGCACTGGCACCACTGGGGATGCAGTGCTGTGAGTCCAGAGAGTGCACTGGCACCTTGGGGATGCAGTGCAGTGAGTCCAGAGATTGCACTGGCACCACTAGCGATGCAGTGCAGTGAGTCCGGAGAGTGCACTCGCACCACTGGGGTTGCACTTCAGTGACTCCAGAGAGTGCACTGGCACCACTGGGGATGCAGTGCAGTGAGTCCAGAGAGTGCACTGGCACAACAGTGGATGCACTGCAGTGAGTACAGAGAGTGCACTGGCACCACTGGGGATGCACTGCAGTGAGTCCAGAGAGTGCACTGGCACCATGGGGTTTTAGTGCAGTGAGTCCAGAGAGTGCACTGGCAGCACTGGGGATGCAGTGCAGTGAGTCCAGAGAGTGCACTGGCACCACAGGGGATGCACTGCAGTGAGTCCAGAGAGTGCACTGGCACCACTGGAGATGCACTGCAGTGAGTCCAGAGAGTGCACTGGCACCACTGGGGATGCACTACAGTGAGTCCAGAGAGTGCACTGGCACCACTGGGGATGCAGTGCAGTGAGTCCAGAGAGTGCACTGGCACCACTGGGGATGCACTACAGTGACTCCAGAGAGTGCACTGGCACCACTGGGGATGCAGTGCAGTGAGTCCAGAGAGTGCACTGGCACCACTTGGGATGCAGTGCAGTGCCTCCAGAGAGTGCACTGGCACCACTGGGGATGCAGCGCAGTGAGTCCAGAGAGTGCACTGGCACCACTGGGAATGCACTGCAGTGATTCCAGAGAGTGCACTGGCACCACTGGGGATGCACTGCAGTGAGTCCAGAGAGTGCACTGGCACCACCTGGGATGCAGTGCAGTGAGTCCAAAGAGTGCACTGGCACAACTGGGGATGCACTGCAGTGAGTCCAGAGAGTGCACTGGCACCATGGGATTTTAGTGCAGTGAGTGCAGAGAGTGCACTGGCACCACTGGGGATGCAGCGCAGTGAGTCCAGAGAGTGCACTGGCACCACTGGGGATGCACTGCAGTGAGTGCAGAGAGTGCACTGGCACCACACTGGATGCACTGCAGTGAGTCCAGAGAGTGCACTGGCACCACTGGGAATGCAGTTCAGTGAGTCCAGAGAGTGCACTGGCACCACTGGGGATGCACTACAGTGAGTCCAGAGAGTGCACTGGCACCACTGGAGATGAAGTGCAGTGAGTCCAGAGAGTGCACTGGCACTGCTGAGGATGCACTGCAGTGATTTCAGAGAGTGCACTGGCACCACTGGGGATGCAGTGCAGTGAGTCCAGAGAGTGCACTGGCACCACTGGGGATGCACTGCAGTGAGTGCAGAGAGTGCACTGGCACCACTGGGGATGCAGTTCAGTGAGTCCAGAGAGTGCACTGGCACCACTGGGGATGCAGTGCTGTGAGTCCAGAGAGTGCACTGGCACCTTGGGGATGCAGTGCAGTGAGTCCAGAGATTGCACTGGCACCACTAGCGATGCAGTGCAGTGAGTCCGGAGAGTGCACTCGCACCACTGGGGTTGCACTTCAGTGACTCCAGAGAGTGCACTGGCACCACTGGGGATGCAGTGCAGTGAGTCCAGAGAGTGCACTGGCACAACAGTGGATGCACTGCAGTGAGTACAGAGAGTGCACTGGCACCACTGGGGATGCACTGCAGTGAGTCCAGAGAGTGCACTGGCACCATGGGGTTTTAGTGCAGTGAGTCCAGAGAGTGCACTGGCAGCACTGGGGATGCAGTGCAGTGAGTCCAGAGAGTGCACTGGCACCACAGGGGATGCACTGCAGTGACTCCAGAGAGTGCACTGGCACCACTCGTGATGCAGTGCAGTGAGTCCAGAGAGTGCACTGGCACCACTGGGGATGCACTGCAGTGAGTAGAGAGAGTGCACTGGCACCACTGGGGATGCACTACAGTGAGTCCAGAGAGTGCACTGGCACCACTGGGGATGCAGTGCAGTGAGTCCAGAGAGTGCACTGGCACCACTGGGGATGCACTACAGTGACTCCAGAGAGTGCACTGGCACCACTGGGGATGCAGTGCAGTGAGTCCAGAGAGTGCACTGGCACCACTTGGGATGCAGTGCAGTGCCTCCAGAGAGTGCACTGGCACCACTGGGGATGCAGCGCAGTGAGTCCAGAGAGTGCACTGGCACCACTGGGAATGCACTGCAGTGATTCCAGAGAGTGCACTGGCACCACAGGGGATGCACTGCAGTGAGTCCAGAGAGTGCACTGGCACCACCTGGGATGCAGTGCAGTGAGTCCAAAGAGTGCACTGGCACCACTGGGGATGCACTGCAGTGAGTCCAGAGAGTGCACTGGCACCATGGGATTTTAGTGCAGTGAGTGCAGAGAGTGCACTGGCACCACTGGGGATGCAGCGCAGTGAGTCCAGAGAGTGCACTGGCACCACTGGGGATGCACTGCAGTGAGTGCAGAGAGTGCACTGGCACCACACTGGATGCACTGCAGTGAGTCCAGAGAGTGCACTGGCACCACTGGGAATGCAGTTCAGTGAGTCCAGAGAGTGCACTGGCACCACTGGGGATGCACTACAGTGAGTCCAGAGAGTGCACTGGCACCACTGGAGATGAAGTGCAGTGAGTCCAGAGAGTGCACTGGCACTGCTGAGGATGCACTGCAGTGATTTCAGAGAGTGCACTGGCACCACTGGGGATGCAGTGCAGTGCCTCCAGAGAGTGCACTGGCACCACTGGGGATGCACTGCAGTGAGTGCAGAGAGTGCACTGGCACCACTGGGGATGCACTGCAGTGAGTCCAGAGAGTGCACTGGCACCACTGGGGATGCAGTGCAGTGAGTCCAGAGAGTGCACTGGCACCACTGGGGATGCAGTGCAGTGAGTCCAGAGTGTGCACTGTCACCACTGGGGATGCAGTTCAGTGAGTCCAGAGAGTGCACTGGCACCACTGGGGTTGCACTTCAGTGACTCCAGAGAGTGCACTGGCACCACTGGGGATGCAGTGCAGTGAGTCCAGAGAGTGCACTGGCACAACAGTGGATGCAGTGCAGTGAGTCCAGAGAGTGCACTGGCACCACTGGGGATGCACTGCAGTGAGTCCAGAGAGTGCACTGGCACTACCTGGGATGCAGTGCAGTGAGTCCAGAGAGTGCACTGGCACCACTGGGGATGCACTGCATTGAGTCCAGAGAGTGCACTGGCACTACTGGAGATGCAGTGCAGTGCCTCCAGAGAGTGCACTGGCACCACTGGGGATGCAGCACAGTGACTCCAGAGAGTGCACTGGCACCACTGGGGATGCACTGCAGTGAGTCCAGAGAGTGCAGTGGCACCACTGGGGATGCAGTGCAGTGAGTCCAGAGAGTGCACTGGCACCACTGGGGATGCACTGCAGTGAGTCCAGAGAGTGCACTGGCACCACCTGGGATGCAGTGCAGTGAGTCCAGAGAGTGCACTGGCACCACTGGGGATGCACTGCAGTGATTCCAGAGAGTGCACTGGCACCACTGGCGATGCAGTGCAGTGCCTCCAGAGAGTACACTGGCACCACTGGGGATGCAGCACAGTGAGTCCAGAGAGTGCACTGGCACCACTGGGAATGCACTGCAGTGAGTCCAGAGAGTGCACTGGCACCACTGGGGATGCACTGCAGTGAGTCCAGAGAGTGCACTGGCACCATGGGGTTTTAGTGCAGTGAGTCCAGAGAGTGCACTGGCACCACTGCGGATGCACTGCAGTGAGTCCAGAGAGTGCACTGGCACCACTGGGGATGCACTACAGTGAGTCCAGAGAGTGCACTGGCACCACTGGGGATGAAGTGCAGTGATTTCAGAGAGTGCACTGTCACCACTGGGGATGCAGTGCAGTGAGTCCAGAGAGTGCACTGGCACCACTGGGGTTGCACTTCAGTGACTCCAGAGAGTGCACTGGCACCACTGGGGATGCAGTTCAGTGAGTCCAGAGAGTGCACTGGCACCACTGGGGATGCACTGCAGTGAGTCCAGAGAGTGTACTGGCACCACTGGGGATGCACTGCAGTGAGTCCAGAGAGTGCACTGGCACCACTGGGGATGCACTGCAGTGAGTCCAGAGAGTGCACTGGCACCACTGGGGATGCAGTGCAGTGAGTCCAGAGAGTGCACTGGCACCACAGGGGATGCAGTGCAGTGAGTCCAGAGAGTGCACTGGCACCACTGCGGATGCAGTGCAGTGAGTCCAGAGAGTGCACTGGCACCACTGGGGATGCCCTGCAGTGAGTCCAGAGAGTGCACTGGCACCACTGGCGATGCGGTGCAGTAAGTCCAGAGAGTGCACTGGCACCACTGGGGATGCACTGCAGTGAGTCCAGAGAGTGCACTGGCACCACTGGGGATGCACTGCAGTGAGTCCAGAGAGTGCTCTGGCACCACTGGGGATGCAGTTCAGTGAGTCCAGAGAGTGCACTGGCACCACTGGGGATGCAGTGCTGTGAGTCCAGAGAGTGCACTGGCACCTTGGGGATGCAGTGCAGTGAGTCCAGAGATTGCACTGGCACCACTAGCGATGCAGTGCAGTGAGTCCGGAGAGTGCACTGGCACCACTGGGGTTGTACTTCAGTGACTCCAGAGAGTGCACTGGCACCACTGGGGATGCAGTGCAGTGAGTCCAGAGAGTGCACTGGCACAACAGTGGATGCACTGCAGTGAGTACAGAGAGTGCACTGGCACCACTGGGGATGCACTGCAGTGAGTCCAGAGAGTGCACTGGCACCATGGGGTTTTAGTGCAGTGAGTCCAGAGAGTGCACTGGCAGCACTGGGGTTGCAGTGCAGTGAGTCCAGAGAGTGCACTAGCACCACTGGGGATGCACTGCAGTGACTCCAGAGAGTGCACTGGCACCACTCGTGATGCAGTGCAGTGAGTCCAGAGAGTGCACTGGCACCACTGGGGATGCACTGCAGTGAGTACAGAGAGTGCACTGGCACCACTGGGGATGCACTACAGTGAGTCCAGAGAGTGCACTGGCACCACTGGGGATGCAGTGCAGTGAGTCCAGAGAGTGCACTGGCACCACTGGGGATGCACTACAGTGACTCCAGAGAGTGCACTGGCACCACTGGGGATGCAGCGCAGTGAGTCCAGAGAGTGCACTGGCACCACTGGGAATGCACTGCAGTGATTCCAGAGAGTGCACTGGCACCACTGGGGATGCACTGCAGTGAGTCCAGAGAGTGCACTGGCACCACCTGGGATGCAGTGCAGTGAGTCCAAAGAGTGCACTGGCACCACTGGGGATGCACTGCAGTGAGTCCAGAGAGTGCACTGGCACCATGGGATTTTAGTGCAGTGAGTGCAGAGAGTGCACTGGCACCACTGGGGATGCAGCGCAGTGAGTCCAGAGAGTGCACTGGCACCACTGGGGATGCACTGCAGTGAGTGCAGAGAGTGCACTGGCACCACACTGGATGCACTGCAGTGAGTCCAGAGAGTGCACTGGCACCACTGGGAATGCAGTTCAGTGAGTCCAGAGAGTGCACTGGCACCACTGGGGATGCACTACAGTGAGTCCAGAGAGTGCACTGGCACCACTGGGGATGAAGTGCAGTGAGTCCAGAGAGTGCACTGGCACTGCTGAGGATGCACTGCAGTGATTTCAGAGAGTGCACTGGCACCACTGGGGATGCAGTGCAGTGAGTGCAGAGAGTGCACTGGCACCACTGGAAATGCAGTGCAGTGAGCCCAGAGAGTGCACTGGCACCACTGGGGATGCAGTGCAGTGAGTGCAGAGAGTGCACTGGCACCACTGGGGTTGCACTTCAGTGACTCCAGAGAGTGCACTGGCACCTCTGGGGATGCACTGCAGTGAGTCCAGAGAGTGCACTGGCACCACTGCGGATGCAGTGCAGTGAGTCCAGAGAGTGCACTGTCACCACTGGGGATGCAGTGCATTGAGTCCAGAGAGTGCACTGGCACTACTAGGGATGCATTGAAGTGAGTCCAGAGAGTGCACTGGCACCACTGGGGATGCAGTTCAGTGCCTCCAGAGAGTGCACTGGCACCACTGCGGATGCAGTGCAGTGAGTGCAGAGAGTGCACTGGCACCACTGGAGATGCACTGCAGTGAGTCCAGAGAGTGCAGTGGCACCACTGGGGATGCAGTGCAGTGAGTCCAGAGACTGCACAGGCACCACTGGGGATGCACTGCAGTGAGTCCAGAGAGTGCACTGGCACCACTGTGGATGCACTGCAGTGACTCTAGAGAGTGCACTGGCACCACTGGGGATGCACCCTGGTGAGTCCAGAGAGGGCACTGGCACCACGGGGGATGCAGTGCGGTGAGTCCAGAGAGTGCACTGGCACCACTGGGGATGCAGTGCAGTGAATCCAGAGAGTGCACTGGCACCACGGGAGATGCACTGCAGTGAGTCCAGAGAGTGCACTGGCACCACTGGGGATGCAGTGCAGTGAGTCCAGAGAGTGCACTGGCACCACTGGGGATGCAGTTCAGTGAGTCCAGAGAGTGCACTGGCACCATTGGGGATGCAGTGCAGTGAGTCCAGAGAGTGCACTGGCACCACTGGGGATGCACTGCAGTGAGTCCTGTTGTGGTTTAACCCGGCTGGCAGCTAAACACCGCACAGCCGTTCGCTCACCGTCCCCCCTCCCTCTCTGGGATGGCGGAGAGAAACGGGAAATTGAAGCCGGTGAGTTGAGATAAAGACAGTTTATTAAGACAGGAATATAATACTAATAATAATAATAATGATAACGATAATAGTATTAATAATAATAATGTGTAAGAAAACAAGTGATGCACAATGCAATTGCTCACCACCCGCTGACCGATGCCCAGCCTATCCCCGAGCAGCCGGCCACCCACCCCGGCCAGCCACCCCTATATATTGTTTAGCATGACGTCAGATGGTATGGAATACCCCTTTTGCCAGTTTGGGTCAGCTGTCCTGGGTCTGTCCTCTCCCAGCTCCTGCTGCACCGCCAGCCTGCTCGCTGGCAGGACAGAGCGAGAAGCCGAAAAGTCCTTGGCCTGGTGTAAACACTGCTCTGCAACAATTAAAACATCAGCATGTTATCAGCATTCTTCTCACCCTAATCCAAAACATAGCACCCTACCAGCTACTATGAGGGAAAATTATCTCTGTCCTAACTGGAACCAGGACAGATATCCACCCCTTATTCCATACCATTTATGTCATGCTCAGGTTACACTCTTTCCAATACATTCTGATTAATCACCATTTTCACGTATGATATATAGCAATCATGGTAGTGATGACATACAGTATTATATAATAATTAACATACTACAATTCAACTCATAGGCTATTCTCACCCGGTATCAAATCCCCTTGAGGTACACATCGGACCTCCCCATTCTTTTGCATTACCCACCAAGTGCATCCAGGTCCCTGAGCAAAAGCAATTCCATGAATGGGTTTGCCTTTTCCTGAGGCAGGAGTAGCCCAGACTGTTTTACCCAACATGTTTCTTACGTGCACTACAGGAGCTTTATCCCCTTCTACAGTGCGTAACAGGTTTGATTGGGCAGGTCCAGCTCGGTTGGCAGATCCCCTGGTATTGACTAACCAGGTGGCCTTTGCCAAATGTGTATCCCAGTTTTTGAATGTCCCAGCACCCATTGCTTTCAGTGTAGTCTTTAACAGTCCATTGCATCGTTCAACTTTTCCAGAGGCTGGTGCATGATAGGGGATGTGATATACCCACTCAATACCATGTTCTTTGGCCCAAGTGTCTATAAGGTTATTTCGGAAATGAGTCCCGTTGTCTGACTCAATTCTCTCTGGGGTGCCATGTCGCCATAGGACTTGCTTTTCAAGGCCCAGGATAGTGTTCCGGGTGGTGGCATGGGGCACCGGATATGTTTCCAGCCATCCGGTGGTTGCTTCCACCATTGTAAGTACGTGGCGCTTGCCGCCACGGGTTTGAGGGAGTGTGATGTAATCAATCTGCCAGGCCTCTCCATATTTATATTTCAGCCATCGTCCTCCATACCAAAGAGGTTTTGACCGTTTGGCTTGCTTGATTGCAGCACATGTTTCACAGTCATGAATAACCTGTGCTATAGTGTCCATGGTCAGGTCCACCCCTCGATCACGAGCCCATCTGTAGGTTGCATCTCTACCTTGATGGCCTGAGGTGTCATGGGCCCATCGGGCTATAAATAATTCACCTTTATGTTGCCAGTCCAGGTCCACCTGAGCCACTTCAGTCTTAGCAGCCTGATCCACCTGCTGGTTGTTTTGATGTTCTTCAGTAGCCCGATTCTTGGGCACATGAGCATCTACATGGCGTACCTTTACAACCTGGTTCTCTACCCGGGCAGCAATATCTTGCCACAATGCCGCAGCCCAGATGGGCTTGCCCATGCGCTGCCAGTTGTTCTGCTTCCATTGCTGTAACCACCCCCACAGGGCATTTGCTACCATCCATGAATCAGTATAGAGATAGAGAACTGGCCACTTTTCTCGTTCAGCAATATCTAAAGCCAGCTGAATGGCTTTCACTTCTGCAAACTGACTCGATTCACCTTCTCCCTCAGCAGCTTCTGCAACTCGTCGTGTAGGACTCCATACAGCAGCTTTCCATCTCCGATGCTTTCCCACAATACGACAGGACCCGTCAGTGAACAAGGCATATTTCTTCTCATTTTCCGGTAGCTTGTTGTACAGTGGGGCTTCTTCAGCACGAACCACCTCCTCCTCTGATGATATCCCAAAGTATTTGCCTTCTGGCCAGTCCATAATCATCTCCAAGATTCCTGGGCGACTGGGGTTTCCTATTCGAGCCCGCTGAGTAATCAGTGCAACCCACTTGCTCCATGTAGCATCAGTTGCATGATGTGTAGAGGGGACCCTTCCTTTGAACATCCAGCCTAGTACCGGCAGTCGGGGTGCCAGGAGGAGCTGCGCTTCAGTACCGACCACTTCCGAAGCAGATCAAACTCCTTCATATGCTGCCAATATCTCCTTTTCAGCTGGAGTATAGCGGGCTTCAGATCCTCTGTATCCCCGACTCCAAAACCCCAGGGGTCGACCTCGAGTTTCCCCAGGTTCTTTCTGCCAGAGGCTCCAGGTGGGGCCATTCTCCCCGGCTGCGGTGTAGAGCACATTCTTTACATCTGGTCCTGTTCGGACTGGCCCGAGGGCTACTGCATGAACTATTTCCTGCTTAATTTGTTCAAAGGCTTGTCGTTGCTCAGGGCCCCATTCAAAAGCATTCTTCTTACGGGTTACTTGGTAGAGCGGGTTTACAATCAGACTGTAATTTGGAATATGCATTCTCCAAAACCCCACGACACCTAGGAAAGTTTGTGTTTCTTTTTTGCTAGTTGGTGGAGACATAGCTGTTATTTTGTTGATCACATCCATTGGGATTTGACGACGTCCATCTTGCCATTTTATTCCTAAAAACTGGATCTCTCGTGCAGGTCCTTTAACTTTATTCTGTTTTATGGCAAAACCGGCCTTCAGAAGGATTTGGACTGTTTTCTTCCCTTTCTCGAAAACTTCTTCTGCAGTGTCACCCCACACAATGATGTCATCGATGTACTGCAGGTGTTCAGGAGCTTCCCCCTGCTCCAGCACAGACTGGATCAGTCCATGGCAAATGGTAGGGCTGTGTTTCCACCCCTGGGGCAGCCGATTCCAAGTATATTGGACTCCCCTCCAAGTGAAAGCAAACTGTGGCCTGCATTGTGCTGCTAGAGGGATGGAGAAAAATGCATTAGAAAAATGCATTAGCGATATCAATTGTGGCATACCACTTGGCTGCCTTTGATTCCAGTTCATACTGGAGTTCTAGCATGTCTGGCACTGCAGCACTCAGTGGTGGCGTGACTTCGTTCAGGCCACGATAGTCCACTGTTAGTCTCCACTCACCATTAGACTTTCGCACTGGCCATATGGGACTATTAAAAGGTGAATGAGTCTTGCTGATCACTCCTTGGCTCTCCAGTTGACGAATTAGCTTATGGATGGGACTCAGGGAGTCTCGGTTGGTGCGATATTGCCGCCGGTGCACAGTTGTGGTAGCGATCGGCACTTGCTGTTCTTCAACCCTCAGCAACCCCACAACAGAAGGGTCCTCTGAGAGACCCGGCAAGGTAGACAACTGTTTAATGTCCTCTGTCTCCAAGGCAGCTATGCCAAAAGCCCAGCGGAACCCTTTTGGGTCCTTGAAATATCCTCTTCTAAGATAGTCTATGCCAAGGATGCATGGAGCATCCGGGCCAGTCACAATACGGTGCTTTTGCCACTCATTGCCGGTTAGACTCACTTCAGCCTCCAATACAGTTAACTGCTGGGATCCCTCCGTCACACCATAAATACAGATGGGCTCTGGCCCTGTATAGCTTGATGGCATTAGAGTACATTGTGCACCACTGTCTATCAAAGCCTTATACTTCTGTGCGTCTGACGTGCCAGGCCATCGAATCCACACAGTCCAATAAACTCGATTGTCCCTTTCCTCCCCCTGGCTGGAGGCAGGGCCCCTCTAGTCCTGGTCAGAATCTTCGTTTCTGTGTCTAAAGGACTGCCTGCTGGAAGTTGGAGCAGCAAACTTTTCAGAGAATTCCTTTTTCCCAATTGTTTTCCTTTGCAATTCACGTACCCGTGCCTCTAGGGTCGCAGTAGATTTTCCATCCCATTTTCTCATGTCCTCTCCATGGTCACGTACGTAAAACCACAGGGTGGCGCGGTGTGTGTGCCCACCATATTGTCTTCCTTGCATAGATGAACGTTTAGCCCTAATAGCTGAGACACTGGTTTGTACAGGTGGGGAGGAAAATAATCTCTCTTCAAGTTGGTGGATCTTTTCAGAAAGTTTCTCCAAAGTATTCTCTTTTAGCTGGTGGACACTGGTTCGTTCAGGTGGAAGGGAAGATAATCTTTCTTCAAGTTGGTGGATCTTTTCAGAAAGTTTCTCCAAAGCATTCTCTTTTAGCTGGTGGACACTGGTTCGTTCAGGTGGAGGGGAAGATAAATTCTCTTTAAGTTGGTGGACCTCTTCAGAGAGTTTCTCCACAGCCGAGACACAGGCCTGTAGGGAAGAAGAGAGATTTCCTTCGTACTGCCGGAGTAATTTAGCCACTTCATTCACTGGGGGATTCTCCTCCGCTTTCCAGGCTATTATTGCCAATGAACTGGCATATGATGATGGTGCACTCCGTACAAACTTCCACCACATAGGTGGTGTACACTGGACTGCATCTGGCTCTGCGGATGTTTGTGCGTCGTCTAGGGCCTTATAAATTACTTCCCGTACGGCCAATTCCCTCAGGTACTGAATTCCCTTCTCCATGGTGGTCCACTTGCCTGGTAGACATACAAGTTCTTCCTTGAAGGGATACCTTTCCTGCACAGCTGACAGGAGACGCCTCCAGAGACTGCGAGATCGTGCTCCATCTCCAATTGCTTTGTCAATGCATGCGTCCCTAGCAAGGGATCCCAGCCGCCTGGCTTTCTTGCCCTCTAATTCCACATAATCGGCTCCAGTGTCCCAGCACTGGAGCAGCCAGGTGACAAGCTGCTCACTTATACAGCAACCAAAATCTTTTCGCACATCTCGTAGCTCACACTGGTATAGAGTCCGGGTAGTTACTGTTGATTTTTCGACATCCCCATCCTCATCTTCAGTCTCCTGCACCTTTGATGGCCCAGCCTCGTCTTCACTATGCCCAGACTTAGCAGAAGACTGTTTGCGTTCTAAACGACCTGAGCCTCTATACCATTTCTTCACCTTGTCTACAGGGTCAACTTGCACTGCTACAGTTCGTTTCTCTGACCCAGACGCCACCACATTGTACTTAGGGAAAATTTTGCCTTACCTGCGTTAGTTCTGGAAAAGCAGCTTACCTGTCTGGTATTTGTTACCTGCCTGTGTCTGCATGTCCTGTAGCTCTCACGGATTACCTCAAATTGTACGGAGGTTCCCCACTTTTTTCTCCATTTGTTGAGGTCTGGTCCTGTTTGACCCTTAAGGCTCTTTCCAAGCATCTCTTTGAGCCTTTCCTTTTGGCATTCTCTGAACACAGCTGAAACCTCGGCTTGCTGCCTCAAACTCCTCCAAGGCTGTTGCTCTAATTCCTTTGTGTCCATCGGTGTACGTTCCCAACCCTGCAGCAATGGAATAGACAGTTTTTGTTTGATTTTGTTTTGTCTGGTTGTTTCTTTTCATTATGACCTTTTCTTTCTTTGGTCTTTCCTTCAATCCTACCACTTTTGATAGTTTGAATCCTCCTCTTAGTTTTGTTGTTTCTTTGCTTTTTTCAGACATCAGCACCCCACCCCATTTTCCTTGTGCACTGCCTCCCTCATAGAATCCTACAATGCCTGGGGTTGGAAGGGACCTTAAAGACCATCCAGCTCGAGCCCACCTGCACTGGTGCCCCATGACCCTGTTGGGAGCCGCACGTCTGGGCTGGGGCCAGCTCTGCCTTGGGGGTGACTGAGGCTGTGCCTGTCAGCCCTGCAGTGGGACATGGCGGTTGCCTAGCACCACTCTGGGTCACAATATGCACTGCCCCTGACAGCACAGGGCTGCCATGTGGTCACGGTCCCTGTCCTTGGCTTCCCAAGGAGCTGGGTCCCCATGCTTGGTCCTGAGCGAGGTGGTGCATGTGCGAGTCCAGGAGTCCCCAAGTGCCACAGGGTGGACTTCTCTCTCTTTCCCCTGGAGCTGAACACTCTCTTTTGGTTCCACCATACCTGTGCCCCTGAGAAGCTCCACAGCCAGGACGTCCATGGCCCAGCTCTCTCAAGCTCACGGCTGGGCTGTCCTGCCCCAGGAGGTCCTGACAGGTGCCTGGAGCACACTGGAAAAGTTGGGCCTACATGCCTTAGTTCTGAACAAAAGCAGCATACCCAGGCTGTGACAAACCCTCTTTGCGCATCAGAACAGAATCTTGAAGTCTGCGGTGCCCAAAGTGAAACCTTTTGCTTCACTCCTTATAAAATAAACATTAAAGTTAACTCTTAAGGAGATAATGAGATTAAGGAAGTACATGCTAAACATAGAAGACTATAATACGCAACTTTTTGCCCAAAATATGCTCATTGTCATCCCAGGGTGGGACAGATAAGCTTAGGATATAAAAGTGTTAGGAGGTAGTGGTAAAAAAGTTAATGACAGCAAAACCCTAGAGTGAGGAAAAAAGGGAGAGCTGGGGGGTTGGGGGGGAGAAGAAAAATTGAAAACCTATAAGAGGCAGGCGATGTTCTGTGCTCCTTCTCCACCAAGACAGGGACACCTCCTTGGTAAGCTCTGCACCTTCACCTTCACTTTGGTGAGGAATACCTGCGATAGCATTTATACGTTAAATAAACATATTAACTGCCTAGTGGGTTAGGGGCATAGATTCATTTTAGCTGCCTATCAGGTCAGTGGAATAGACCCACAAGAAAGAGGACAATCCCTTGTCATGAAGACCTCAGGGTTCTCCCATTTGGCTGCATCTGTTCAAAAACCAGCCTGCATACAAGCGATGCAGGAGAAGGATCTCACGGAGATCCCCAAGGCTAGCCCTGATTGATCTGGCAAGGTTAACTCCCCCTTATCTGTAGCCTCCCAGACAGCATAAAGACACACGTAGCTAGTCTCCAAGACCACATACAAACTGCATGTGCTATCAATGCTGCCCTGGATGCCACACAGCTGGCAGATCTGGTTTGCCAAAACCTTGTGGCTACCTCCACATACAGATTTACTTTGGGATCCTGCCCTCAGATCGCTTCAGGCTAGGTACCTGACAACTTTGCCCAATTTCCGACGGAGGTACCTGCCTGGGTACCTTCACTTCCCTTCGCTCATCTTGTTTTCCAAAACTTTGGGGCTAGCTCCAAATACACAAATGCTTGTCATAACCAGCTGAAGACCCCTCCACGTTACGTCTCTCTCAACTTTGGCCCTACTTTGGACGTAGCTGCATGCCTGCTAGCAACCATCGCTTCCTCCACAAAAGCTTCTCAAAATGTTTGGGATTATTCCTGGGAGAGATTTACCAGCTGCAAAGACCTTCAGGGTAGGGACACCACAAGTTTGGCCAACTTTATGCATAACTGTATGCCTGGTAGCTAACCTTGTCTTCTCACCTTGGCATGCTTCTAGAAAAAAGATTTGGCTTCCTCCAACAGAAATTTTTTCTTTGGGGATCCTAAACTCGGATTCCCCTGGGCTAGGTAACAGAATTTGGGCTATTTTGGACGTTGGTACATGCCCGGTAGCATACTTTGCCTCCGCCAGATTGTACTTTTGAAAAAGTTTCGCCTCCCTGCGGCAGTTCTTGATAAAAGCAGCGTACCCGTCTGGGGTAGCAACCGGAATTTTGGCCAACTTGGGAATTATCTGCATGCCCAGTAGCTACCCGTTCCTCCTCCCAGGCATACTTTCTGAAATGTTTTGGCCTCTTCCAGAGAGAGAGGGACTTGTGGATTCGGTCCGCAGAACCCTTCAGGATTGGTACCCAAGAACTTGGGCCAATTTTCGACGGAGGTGCATGCCAAGAGGCTTCTCTTGCCTCTGGCTGATCTGGTTTGCCAAACCCTTGTGGCTACCTCCACATACAGATTTCCTTTGGGATCCTGCCCTCAGATCGCTTCAGGCTAGGTACCTGACAACTTTGCCCAATTTCCGACGGAGGTACCTGCCTGGGTACCTTCACTTCCCTTCGCTCATCTTGTTTTCCAAAACTTCTGGGCTAGCTCCGAATACACAACTGCTTGTCAATACCAGCTGAAGACCCCTCCACGTTACGTCTCTCTCAACTTTGGCCCTACTTTGGACGTAGCTGCATGCCTGCTAGCTACCTCTCCTTCCTCCACGAGAGTTTCTCAAAATGTATGGGATTCTGCCTGACACACATTTAGCTCTGGGTACCAGCTGCAAAGCCCTTCAGGGTACGGACACCACAAGTTTGGCCAAGTTTATGCATAACTGTATGCCTGGTAGCTACCCTTGTCTTCTCACCTTGGCATGCTTCTAGAAAAAAGATTTGGCTTCCTCCAACAGAGATTTTTTCTTTGGGGATCCTAAACTCGGATTCCCCTGGGCTAGGTAACAGAATTTTGGCTATTTTGGACATTGGTACATGCCCGGTAGCATACTTTGCCTCCGCCAGATTGTACTTTTGAAAAAGTTTCGCCTCCCTGCAGAAGTTCTGGACAAAAGCAGCATACCCACCTGGGGTAGCTACCTGAAGTTTGGACAAATTGGGAATTATGTGCATGCCCAGCAGCTACCCGTTCCTCCTCCCAGGCATACTTTCTGAAATGTTTTGGCCTCTTCCAGAGAGAGAGGGACTTGTGGATTCGGTCCGCAGAACCCTTCAGGCTAGGTACCCAAGAACTTGGGCCAATTTTCGACGGAGGTGCATGCCAAGAGGCTTCTCTTGCCTCTGGCTGATCTGGTTTGCCAAAACCTTGTGGCTATCTCCACATGCAGATTTACTTTGGGATCCTGCCCTCAGATCGCTTCAGGCTAGGTACCTGACAACTTTGCCCAATTTCCGATGGAGGTACCTGCCTGGGTACCTTCACTTCCCTTCCCTCATCTTGTTTTCCAAAACTTTTGGGCTAGCTGCAAATACACAAATGCTTCTCAATACCAGCTGAAGACCCCTCCACGTTACGTCTCTCTCAACTTTGGCCCTACTTTGGACGTAGCTGCATGCCTGCTAGCAACCATCGCTTCCTCCACAAAAGCTTCTCAAAATGTTTCGGATTATTCCTGGGAGAGATTTACCAGCTGCAAAACCCTTCAGGGTAGGGACATCACAAGTTTGGCCAAGTTTATGCATAACTCTATGCCTGGTAGCTACCCTTGCCTTCTCACCTCGGCATGCTTCTGCAAAAGATTTGGCTTCCTCCAACAGAAATTTTTTCTTTGGGGATCCTAAACTCGGATTCCCCTGGGCTAGGTAACAGAATTTGGGCTATTTTGGACGTTGGTACATGCCCGGTAGCATACTTTGCCTCTGCCAGATTGTACTTTTGAAAAAGTTTCGCCTCCCTGCGGCAGTTCTTGATAAAAGCAGCGTACCCGTCTGGGGTAGCAACCGGAATTTTGGCCAACTTGGGAATTATCTGCATGCCCAGTAGCTACCCGTTCCTCCTCCCAGGCATACTTTCTGAAATGTTTTTGGCCTCTTCCAGAGAGAGAGGGACTTGTGGATTCGGTCCGCAGAACCCTTCAGGCTAGGTACCTGAGAACTTGGGCCAATTTTCGACGGAGGTGCATGCCAAGAGGCTTCTCTTGCCTCTGGCTGATCTGGTTTGCCAAACCCTTGTGGCTACCTCCACATACAGATTTCCTTTGGGATCCTGCCCTCAGATCGCTTCAGGGGAGGTACCTGACAACTTTACCCAGTTTCCGACGGAGGTACCTGCCTGGGTACCTTCACTTCCCTTCGCTCATCTTGTTTTCCAAAACTTCTGGGCTAGCTCCGAATACACAACTGCTTGTCAATACCAGCTGAAGACCCCTCCACGTTACGTCTCTCTCAACTTTGGCCCTACTTTGGACGTAGCTGCATGCCTGCTAGCTACCTCTCCTTCCTCCACGAGAGTTTCTCAAAATGTATGGGATTCTGCCTGACACACATTTAGCTCTGGGTACCAGCTGCAAAGCCCTTCAGGGTAGGGACACCACAAGTTTGGCCAAGTTTATGCATAACTGTATGCCTGGTAGCTACCCTTGTCTTCTCACCTTGGCATGCTTCTAGAAAAAAGATTTGGCTTCCTCCAACAGAGATTTTTTCTTTGGGGATCCTAAACTCAGATTCCCCTGGGCTAGGTAACAGAATTTTGGCTATTTTGGACGTTGGTACATGCCCGGTAGCATACTTTGCCTCCGCCAGATTGTACTTTTGAAAAAGTTTTGCCTCCCTGCAGAAGTTCTGGACAAAAGCAGCATACCCACCTGGGGTAGCTACCTGAAGTTTGGACAAATTGGGAATTATGTGCATGCCCAGCAGCTACCCGTTCCTCCTCCCAGGCATACTTTCTGAAATGTTTTGGCCTCTTCCAGAGAGAGAGGGACTTGTGGATTCGGTCCGCAGAACCCTTCAGGGTAGGTACCCGAGAACTTGGGCCAATTTTCGATGGAGATGCATGCGAAAAGGCTTCTCTTGCCTCCCGCTTATCTTGGTTGCCAAAACTTTGTGGCTACCTCCACATACAGATTTACTTTGGGATCCTGCCCTCAGATCGCTTCAGCGTAGGTACCTGACAACTTTGCCCAATTTCCGACGGAGGTACCTGGCTGGGTACCTTCACTTCCCTTCGCTCATCTTGTTTTCCAAAACTTCTGGGCTAGCTCCAAATACACAACTGCTTGTCAATACCAGCTGAAGACCCCTCCACGTTACGTCTCTCTCAACTTTGGCCCTACTTTGGACGTAGCTGCATGCCTGCTAGCAACCATCGCTTCCTCCACAAAAGCTTCTCAAAATGTTTGGGATTATTCCTGGGAGAGATTTACCTCCGGGTACCAGCTGCAACGCCCTTCAGGGTAGGGACACCACAAGTTTGGCCAACTTTATGCATAACTGTATGCCTGGTAGCTACCCTTGCCTTCTCACCTCGGCATGCTTCTGCAAAAGATTTGGCTTCCTCCAACAGAGATTTCTTCTTTGGGGATCCTAAACTCGGATACCTCTGAGCTAGGTAACAGAGAATTTGGGATAGTTTGGAGGTTTTTACATGCCCGGTAGCATACTTTGCCTCCGCCAGATTGTACTTTTGAAAAAGTTTCGCCTCCCTGCGGCAGTTCTTGATAAAAGCAGCGTACCCGTCTAGGGTAGCTACCTGAATTTCGGCCAAATTGGGAATTATGCGCATGCCCAGTAGCTACCCGTTCCTCCTCCCAGGCATACTTTCTGAAATGTTTTTGGCCTCTTCCAGAGAGAGAGGGACTTGTGGATTCGGTCCGCAGAACCCTTCAGGCTAGGTACCTGAGAACTTGGGCCAATTTTCGACGGAGGTGCATGCCAAGAGGCTTCTCTTGCCTCTGGCTGATCTGCTTTGCCAAAACCTTGTGGCTACCTCCACATACAGGTTTACTTTGGGATCCTGCCCTCAGATCGCTTCAGGCTAGGTACCTGACAACTTTGCCCAATTTGGGACGAAGGTACCTGCCTGGGTACCTTCACTTCTCTTCCCTCATCTTTTTTTCCAAAACTTCTGGGCTAGCTCGAAATACACAACTGCTTCTCAATACCAGCTGAAGACCCCTCCACGTTACGTCTCTCTCAACTTTGGCCCTACTTTGGACGTAGCTGCATGCCTGCTAGCAACCATCGCTTCCTCCACAAAAGCTTCTCAAAATGTTTGGGATTATTCCTGGGAGAGATTTAGCTCTGGGTACCAGCTGCAAAGCCCTTCAGGGTAGGGACACCACAAGTTTGGCCAAGTTTATGCATAACTGTATGCCTGGTAGCTACCCTTGCCTTCTCAACTCGGCATGCTTCTGCAAAAGATTTGGCTTCCTCCAACAGAGATTTTTTCTTTGGGGATCCTAAACTCGGATTCCCCTGGGCTAGGTAACAGAGAATTTGGGATAGTTTGGAGGTTTTTACATGCCCGCTAGCTACCTTTGCCTCCGCCACATTGTACTTTTGAAAAAGTTTCGCCTCCCTGCGGCAGTTCTGGATAAAAGCACCGTACCCGTCTGGGGTAGCTACCTGAAGTTTGGCCAAATTGGGAATTATACGCATGCCCAGTAGCTACCCATTCCTCCTCCCAGGCATACTTTCTGAAATGTTTTGAGCCTCTTCCAGAGAGAGAGGGACTTGTGGATTCGGTCCGCAGAACCCTTCAGGCTAGGTACCTGAGAACTTGGGCCAATTTTCGACGGAGGTGCATGCCAAGAGGCTTCTCTTGCCTCTGGCTGATCTGCTTTGCCAAAACCTTGTGGCTACCTCCACATACAGATTTACTTTGGGATCCTGCCCTCAGATCGCTTCAGGCTAGGTACCTGACAACTTTGCCCAATTTCCGACGGAGGTACCTGCCTGGGTACCTTCACTTCCCTTCCCTCATCTTGTTCTCCAAAACTTCTGGGCTAGCTCCAAATAAACAAGTGCTTGTCAATACCAGCTGAAGACCCCTCCACGTTACGTCTCTCTCAACTTTGGCCCTACTTTGGACGTAGCTGCATGCCTGCTAGCAACCATCGCTTCCTCCACAAAAGTTTCTCAAAATGTATGGGATTCTGCCTGACACACATTTAGCTCTGGGTACCAGCTGCAAAGCCCTTCAGGGTAGGGACACCACAAGTTTGGCCAAGTTTATGCATAACTGTATGTCTGGTAGCTACCCTTCCCTCCTCACCTCGGCATGCTTCTAGAAAAAAGATTTGGCTTCCTCCAAGAGAGATTTTTTCTTTGAGGATCCTAAAAGGCTAGGTAACAGAGAATTCTGGCTAATTTGGACGTTGGTACATGCCCGCTAGCTACCTTTGCCTCCACCACATTGTACTTAGGGAAAATTTTGCCTTACCTGCGTTAGTTCTGGAAAAGCAGCTTACCTGTCTGGTATTTGTTACCTACCTGTGTCTGCATGTCCTGTAGCTCTCACGGATTACCTCAAATTGTACGGAGGTTCCCCACTTTTTTCTCCATTTGTTGAGGTCTGGTCCTGTTTGACCCTTAAGGCTCTTTCCTAGCATCTCTTTGAACCTTTCCTTTTGGCATTCTCCGAACACAGCTGAAACCTCGGCTTGCTGCCTCAAACTCCTCCAAGGCTGTTGCTCTAATTCCTTTGTGTCCATCGGTGTACGTTCCCAACCCTGCAACAATGGAATAGACAGTTTTTGTTTGATTTTGTTTTGTCTGGTTGTTTCTTTTCATTATGACCTTTTCTTTCTTTGGTCTTTCCTTCAGTCCTACCACTTTTGTTAGTTTGAATCCTCCTCTTAGTTTTGTTGTTTCTTTGCTTTCTTCAGACATCAGCACCCCACCCCATTTTCCTTGTGCACTGCCTCCCTCACAGAATCCTACAATGGCTGGGGTTGGAAGAGACCTTGAAGACCATCCAGCTCGAGCCCACCTGCACTGGTGCCCCAGGACCCTGTTGGGAGCCGCACGTCTGGGCTGGGGCCAGCTCTGCCTTGGGGCTGACTGAGGCTGTGCCTGTCAGCCCTGCAGTGGGACATGGCGGTTGCCTAGCACCACTCTGGGTCACAATATGCACTGCCCCTGACAGCACAGGGCTGCCATGTGGTCACGGTCCCTGTCCTTGGCTTCCCAAGGAGCTGGGTCCCCATGCTTGGTCCTGAGCGAGGTGGTGCATGTGCGAGTCCATGAGCCCCCAAGTGCCACAGTGCGGACTTCTCACTCTTTCCCCTGGAGATGAACACTCTCTTTTGGTTCCACCATACCTGTGCCCCTGAGAAGCTCCACAGCCACGACGTCCATGGCCCAGCTCCCTCAAGCTCACGGCTGGGCTGTCCTGCCCCAGGGGGTCCTGCCAGGTGCCTGGAGCACACTGGAAAAGTTGGGCCTACATGCCTTAGTTCTGAACAAAAGCAGCATACCCAGGCTGTGACAAACCCTCTCTGGGCATCAGAACAGAATCTTGAAGTCTGCGGTGCCCAAAGTGAAACCTTTTTCTTCATTCCTTATAAAATAAACATTAAAGTTAACTCTTAAGGAGATAATGAGATTAAGGAAGTACATGCTAAACAGAAGACTATAATACGCAACTTTTTGCCCAAAATATGCTCATTGTCATCCCAGGGTGGGACAGATAAGCTTAGGATATAAAAGTGTTAGGAGGTAGTGGTAAAAAAGTTAATGACAGCAAAACCCTAGAGTGAGGAAAAAAGGGAGAGCTGGGGGTTGGGGGGGAGAAGAAAAATTGAAAACCTACAAGAGGCAGGCGATGTTCTGTGCTCCTTCTCCACCAAGACAGGGACACCTCCTTGGTAAGCTCTGCACCTTCACCTTCACTTTGGTGAGGAATACCTGCGATAGCATTTATACGTTAAATAAACATATTAACTGCCTAGTGGGTTAGGGGCATAGATTCATTTTAGCTGCCTATCGGGTCAGTGGAATAGACCCACAGGAAAGAGGACAATCCCTTGTCATGAAGACCTCAGGGTTCTCCCATTTGGCTGCATCTGTTCAAAAACGAGCCTGCATACAAGCGATGCAGGAGAAGGATCTCACGAAGATCCCCAAGGCTAGCCCTGATTGATCTGGCAAGGTTAACTCCCCCTTATCTGTAGCCTCCCAGACAGCATAAAGACACACGTAGCTAGTCTCCAAGACCACATATAAACTGCCTGTGCTATCAATACTGCCCTGGATGCCACACAGCTGGCAGATCTTTTTTGCTAAAACCTTGTGGCTACCTCCACATACAGATTTACTTTGGGATACTCTCCTCAGATCGCTTCAGGGGAGGTACCTGAAAACTTTGCCCAATTAGGGACCGAGGTACCTGCCTGGGTACCTTCACTTCCCTTCGCTCATCTTGTTTTCCAAAACTTCTGGGCTAGCTCCAAAACACAACTGCTTGTCAATACCAGCTGAAGACCCCTCCACGTTACGTCTCTCTCAACTTTGGCCCTACTTTGGACATAGCTGCATGCCTGTTAGCTACCTTCGCTTCCTCCACAAAAGATTCTCAAGATGTATGTGGTCAAGATTGTGGTCGGAAGCTGTCTGGGGCAGAGTGACCACGAAATGCTAGAGTTCTCTATTCTTGGCGAGGCCAGGAAGGGGACCAGTAAAACTGCCGTCTTGGACTTCCGGAGGGCTGACTTTGAGCTGCTCAGGACGCTGGTTGGCCGAGTCCCTTGGGAGGCGGTTCTGAAGGGCAGAGGAGTCCAGGAAGGCTGGGCGCTCCTCAAGAAGGAAATCGTGATGGCACAGGAGCGGTCCGTCCCCACGTGCCCAAAGATGAGCCGGCGTGGAAGAAGACCGGCCTGGCTCAACAGAGAGTTGCGGCTGGAGCTTAGCAGAAAAAAGAGGGTTTATAATCTTTGGAAAAAAGGGCGGGCCACTGAGGAGGACTACAAGGATGTAGCGAGGCTGTGCAGGGAGAAAATTAGAAAGGCCAAAGCTCATCTGGAGCTCAATCTGGCTACTGCCGTTAAAGACAACAAAAAATCCTTTTATAAATACATCAACGCGAAACGGAGGACTAGGGAGAATCTCCATCCTTTACTGGATGCGAGGGGAAACCTAGTTACTAAGGATGAGGAAAAGGCTGAGGTGCTTAATGCCGCCTTTGCCTCAGTCTTTAGCGGCAATACCGGTTGTTCTCCGGACACCCAGTGCCCTGAGCTGGTGGAAGGGGATGGGGAGCAGGATGTGGCCTTCGCTATCCATGAGGAAATGGTTGGCGACCTGCTACGGAGCTTGGATGTGCGCAAGTCGATGGGGCCGGATGGGATCCACCCAAGGGTACTGAGAGAACTGGCGGAGGAGCTGGCCGAGCCGCTTTCCATCATTTATCGGCAGTCCTGGCTATCGGGGGAGGTCCCGGTTGACTGGCGGCTAGCCAATGTGACGCCCATCTATAAGAAGGGCCGGAGGGCAGACCCGGGAAACTATAGGCCTGTCAGTTTGACCTCAGTGCCGGGGAAGCTCATGGAGCAGATTATCTTGAGGGTCATCACGCGGCACTTGCAGGGCAACCAGGCGATCAGGCCCAGTCAGCATGGGTTTATGAAAGGCAGGTCCTGCTTGACGAACCTGATCTCCTTCTATGACCAAGTGACGCGCTTGGTGGATGAGGGAAAGGCTGTGGACGTGGTCTACCTTGACCTCAGTAAGGCTTTTGACACCGTTCCCCACAACATTCTCCTCAAGAAACTGGCTGCTCGGGGCTTGGACTGGCGTACGCTTCGCTGGGTTAGAAACTGGCTGGATGGCCGGGCCCAGAGAGTTGTGGTGAATGGAGTCAAATCCAGTTGGAGGCCGGTCGCTAGTGGAGTCCCCCAGGGCTCGGTACTGGGGCCGGTCCTCTTTAATATCTTTATTGATGATCTGGATGAGGGCGTCCAGTGCACCCTCAGTAAATTTGCAGATGACACCAAGCTAAGTGTGTGTGTCGATCTGCTCGAGGGCAGGAAGGCTCTGCAGGAGGATCTGGATAGGCTGGAGCGATGGGCTGGGGTCAACTGCATGAAGTTTAACAAGGCCAAGTGCCGGGTCCTGCACCTGGGCTGCAACAACCCCAAGCAGAGCTACAGGCTGGGAGATGAGTAGCTGGAAAGCTGCCTGGCCGAGAAGGACCTGGGAGTATTGGTGGATAGTCAGCTGAATATGAGCCAGCAGTGTGCTCAGGTGGCCAAGAAGGCCAACGGCATCCTGGCCTGTATAAGAAGCAGTGTGGCCAGCAGGTCGAGGGAAGTGATTGTGCCCCTGTACTCGGCTCTGGTGAGGCCGCACCTCGAGTACTGTGTTCAGTTTTGGGCCCCTCGCTACAGGAAGGACATGGACGTGCTCGAGCGAGTCCAGAGAAGGGCGACCAAGCTTGTGAGGGGTCTGGAGAACAAGTCTTACGAGGAGCGGCTGAGGGAGCTGGGCTTGTTCAGCCTGGAGAAGAGGAGGCTCAGGGGCGACCTCATCGCTCTCTACAGTTACCTGAAAGGAGGCTGTAGAGAGGTGGGGGTTGGTCTATTCTCCCACGTGCCTAGTGACAGGACGAGGGGGAATGGGCTAAAGTTGCGACAGGGGAGTTTTAGGTTGGATGTTAGGAAGTACTTCTTTACCGAAAGGGTTATTAAGCATTGGAACGGGCTGCCCAGGGAGGTGGTGGAGTCACCATCCCTGGAGGTCTTTAAAAGACGTTTAGATGTAGAGCTTAGGGATATGGTTTAGTGGAGTACTTAGTGTTGGGCCGGAGGTTGGACTCGATGATCTTGAGGTCTCTTCCAACCTAGAGAAATCTGTGAATCTGTGAATCTGTATGGGATTCTGCTTGAGAAACATTTAGCTCTGGGTACCAGCTGCAAAGCCCTTCAGGGTAGGGACACCACAAGTTTGGCCAACTTTCTGCAGAAGTGTATGCCTGGTAGCTACCCTTGCCTTCTCACCTTGGCATGCTTCTAGAAAAAAGATTTGGCTTCCTCCAACAGAGATTTTTTTCTTTGGGGATCCTAAACTCGGATTCCCGTGGTCTAGGTAACAGAGAATTTGGGCTACTTTGGAGGTTTTTACATGCCCACTAGCTACCTTTGCCTCCTCCACATTGTACTTTTGAAAAATTTTCGCCTACCTGCAGCAGTTCTGGACAAAAGCAGCGTACCTGTCTGGGGTAGCAACCGGAATTTTGGCCAAATTGGGAATTATGTGCATGCCCAGTAGCTACCCGTTCCTCCTCCCAGGCATACTTTCTGAAATGTTTTGGTCTTTTCCAGAGAGAGAGGGACTTGTGGATTCGGTCCGCAGAACCCTTCAGGCTAGGTACCTGAGAACTTGGGCCAATTTTCGACGGAGGTGCATGCCAGGAGGCTTCTCTTGCCCCTGGCTGATCTGGTTTGCCAAAACCCTGTGGCTACCTCCACATACAGATTTACTTTGGGATCCTGCCCTCAGATTGCTTCAGGCTAGGTACCTGACAACTTTGCCCAATTTCCGACGGAGGTACCTGCCTGGGTACCTTCACTTCCCTTCGCTCATCTTGTTTTCCAAAACTTCTGGGCTAGCTCCAAATACACAACTGCTTCTCAATACCAGCTGAAGACCCCTCCACGTTACGTCTCTCTCAACTTTGGCCCTACTTTGGACATCGCTGCATGCCTGCTAGCTACCTCTGCTTCCTCAACAAAAGTTTCTCAAAATGTATGGGATTCTGCCTGAGACACATTTAGCTCTGGGTACCAGCTGCAAAGCCCTTCAGGGTACGGACACCACAAGTTTGGCCAAGTTTATACATAACTGTATGCCTGGTAGCTACCCTTCCCTCCTGGTTCCAGTTAGGACAGAGTTAATTTTCCCTCATAGTAGCTGGTAGGGTGCTATGTTTTGGATTAGGGTGAGAAGAATGCTGATAACATGCTGATGTTTTAATTGTTGCAGAGCAGTGTTTACACCAGGCCAAGGACTTTTCGGCTTCTCGCTCTGTCCTGACAGCGAGCAGGCTGGGGGTGCAGCAGGAGCTGGGAGGGGACAGACCCAGGACAGCTGACCCAAACTGGCCAAAGGGGTATTCCATACCATCTGACGTCAAGCTAAACAATATATAGGGGTGGCTGGCCGGGGTGGGGGGGCCGGCTGCTCGGGAATAGGCTGGGCATCGGTCAGCGGGTGGTGAGAAATTCCATTGTGCATCACTTGTTTTCTTAAACATTATTATTTTTAATACTATTATCATTATCACTATTATTATTATTATTGTTATTATTATATTCCTGTCTTAATAAACTGTCTTTATCTCAACTCACCGGCTTCACTATCCCGTTTCTCTCCCCCATCCCATAGAGGGAGGGGGGAGGGTGAGCGAACGGCTGTGTGGTGTTTAGCTGCCAACCGGGTTAAACCACAACACCTTGCCTTCTCACCTCTGCATGCTTCTGCAAAAGATTTGGCTTCCTCCAACAGAAATTTTTTCTTTGGGGATCCTAAACTCGGATTCCCCTGGGCTAGGTAACAGAGAATTTGGGCTACTTTGGAGGTTGGTACAGGCCCGCTAGCTACTTTTGCCTCCGCCAGATTGTACTTTTGAAAAAGTTTTGCCTCCCTACGGCAGTTCTGGACAAAAGCAGCATACCCGTCTGGGGTAGCTACCGGAATTTTGGCCAAATTGGGAATTATGTGCATGCCCAGTAGCTACCCGTTCCTCCTCCCAGGTATACTTTCTGAAATGTTTTGGCCTCTTCCAGAGAGAGAGGGACTTGTGGATTCGGTCCGCAGAACCCTTCAGGCTAGGTACCTGAGAACTTTGCCCAGTTTGGGACGGAGGTGCATGCCAAGAGGCTTCTCTTGCCTCTGGCTGATCTGGTTTGCCAAACCCTTGTGGCTACCTCCACATACAGATTTACTTTGGGATCCTGCCCTCAGATCGCTTCAGGCTAGGTACCTGACAACTTTGCCCAATTTGGAACGGAGGTACCTGCCTCGGTATCTTCACTTCCCTTCGCTCATCTTGTTTTCCAAATCTTCTGGGCTAGCTCCAAATACACAACTGCTTGTCAATACCAGCTGAAGACCCCTCCACGTTACGTCTCTCTCAACTTTGGCCCTACTTTGGACGTAGCTGCATGCCTCCTAGTTACCTCTGCGTCCTCCACAAAAGTTTCTCAAAATGTATGGGATTCTGCCTGAGACACATTTAGCTCTGGGTACCAGCTGCAAAGCCCTTCAGGGTAGGGACACCACAAGTTTGGCCAAGTTTATGCATAACTGTATGCCTGGTAGCTACCCTTGCCTTCTCACCTCGGCATGCTTCTGCAAAAGATTTGGCTTCCTCCAAGAGAGATTTTTTCTTTGGGGATCCTAAACTAGGATTCTCCTGGGCTAGGTAACAGAATTTTGGCTATTTTGGACGTTGGTACATGCCCGGTAGCTACCTTTCCCTCCGCCACATTGTACTTTTGAAAAAGTTTTGCCTCCCTGCGGCAGTTCTTGATAAAAGCACCGTATCCGTCCGGGGTAGCTACCTGAATTTTGGCCAGATTGGGAATTATGTGCATGCCCAGTAGCTACCCGTTCCTCCTCCCAGGCATACTTTCTGAAATGTTTTGGGCCTCTTCCAGAGAGAGAGGGACTTGTGGATTCGGTCTGCAGAACCCTTCAGGCTAGGTACCTGAGAACTTGGGCCAATTTTGGAGGGAGGTACATGCCAAGAGGCTTCTCTTGCCTCTGGCTGATCTGGTTTGCCAAAACCTTGTGCCTACCTCCACATACAGATTTACTTTGGGATCCTGCCCTCAGATCGCTTCAGGCTAGGTACCTGACAACTTTGCCCAATTTCCGACGGAGGTACCTGCCTGGGTACCTTCACTTCCCTTCCCTCATCTTGTTTTCCAAAACTTCTGGGCTAGCTCCAAATACACAACTGCTTGTCAATACCAGCTGAAGACCCCTCCACATTACGTCTCTCTCAAATTTGGCCCTACTTTGGACGTAGCTGCATGCCTGCTAGCAACCATCGCTTCCTCAACAAAAGCTTCTCAAAATGTTTGGGATTATTCCTGGGAGAGATTTACCTCTGGGTACCAGCTGCAAAGCCCTTCAGGGTAGGGACACCACAAGTTCGGTCAAGTTTACAGGGAAGTGTATTCCTGGTATCTACCCTTGCCTTCTCACCTCGGCATGCTTCTGCAAAAGATTTGGCTTCCTCCAACAGAAATTTTTTCTTTGGGGATCCTAAACTCGGATTCCCCTGGGCTAGGTAACAGAGAATTTGGGCTACTTTGGAAGTTTTAACATGCCCGCTAGATACCTTTGCCTCCGCCACATTGTACTTTTGAAAAAGTTTTGCCTCCCTGCGGCAGTTCTGGATAAAAGCACCGTATCCGTCTGGGGTAGCTACCTGAATTTTGGCCAGATTGGGAATTATGTGCATGCCCAGTAGCTACCCGTTCCTCCTCCCAGGCATACTTTCTGAAATGTTTTGGGCCTCTTCCAGAGAGAGAGGGACTTGTGGATTTGGTCCGCAGAACCCCTCAGGATAGGTACCTGAGAACTTGGGCCAATTTTCGACGGAGGTGCATGCCAAGAGGCTTCTCTTGCCTCTGCCTGATCTGGTTTGCCAAAACCTTGTGGCTACCTCCACATACAGATTTACTTTGGGATCCTGCCCTCAGATCGCTTCAGGCTAGGTACCTGACAACTTTGCCCAATTTCCGATGGAGGTACCTGCCTGGGTACCTTCACTTCCCTTCCCTCATCTTGTTTTCCAAAACTTCTGGGCTAGCTCCAAATACACAACTGCTTGTCAATACCAGCTGAAGACCCCTCCACGTTACGTCTCTCTCAACTTTGGCCCTACTTTGGACGTAGCTGCATGCCTGCTAGCTACCTTTGCTTCCTCCACAAAAGCTTCTCAAAATGTATGGGATTCTGCCTGAGACACATTTAGCTCTGGGTACCAGCTGCAAAGCCCTTCAGGGTAGGGACACCACAAGTTTGGCCAACTTTATGCATAACTGTATGCCTGGTAGCCACCCTTGCCTTCTCACCTTGGCATGCTTCTAGAAAAAAGATTCACAGATTCACAGATTCACAGATTTCTCTAGGTTGGAAGAGACCTCAAGATCATCGAGTCCAACCTCCGACCTAACACTAAGTACTCCACTAAACCATATCCCTAAGCTCTACATCTAAACGTCTTTTAAAGACCTCCAGGGATGGTGACTCCACCACCTCCCTGGGCAGCCCGTTCCAATGCTTAATAACCCTTTCGGTAAAGAAGTACTTCCTAACATCCAACCTAAAACTCCCCTGTTGCAACTTTAGCCCATTCCCCCTCGTCCTGTCACTAGGCACGTGGGAGAATAGACCAACCCCCACCTCTCTACAGCCTCCTTTCAGGTAACTGTAGAGAGCGATGAGGTCGCCCCTGAGCCTCCTCTTCTCCAGGCTGAACAAGCCCAGCTCCCTCAGCCGCTCCTCGTAAGACTTGTTCTCCAGACCCCTCACAAGCTTGGTCGCCCTTCTCTGGACTCGCTCGAGCACGTCCATGTCCTTCCTGTAGCGAGGGGCCCAAAACTGAACACAGTACTCGAGGTGCGGCCTCACCAGAGCCGAGTACAGGGGCACAATCACTTCCCTCGACCTGCTGGCAAGATTTGGCTTCCTCCAACAGAGATTTTTTCTTTGGGGATTCTAAACTCGGATACCTCTGGGCTAGGTAACAGAGAATTTGGGCTAATTTGGAGGTTGGTACATGCCCGCTAGCATACTTTGCCTCCGCCATATTGTACTTTTGAAAAAGTTTTGCCTCCCTGCGGCAGTTCTGGACAAAAGCAGCGTACCCGTCTGGGGTAGCTACCTGAATTTTGGCCAAACTGGGAATTATGTGCGTGCCCAGTAGCTACCCGTTCCTCCTCCCAGGCATACTTTCTGAAATGTTTTGGCCTCTTCCAGAGAGAGAGGGACTTGTGGATTCGGTCCGCAGAACCCTTCAGGCTAGGTACCTGAGAACTTGGGCCGATTTTCGACGGAGGTGCATGCCAAGAGGCTTCTCTTGCCTCTGGCTGATCTGCTTTGCCAAAACCTTGTGGCTACCTCCACATACAGATTTCCTTTGGGATCCTGCCCTCAGATCGCTTCAGGCTAGGTACCTGACAACTTTGCCCAATTTCCGACGGAGGTACCTGCCTGGGTACCTTCACTTCCCTTCGCTCATCTTGTTTTCCAAAACTTCTGGGCTAGCTCCAAATACACAACTGCTTGTCAATACCAGCTGAAGACCCCTCCACGTTACGTCTCTCTCAACTTTGGCCCTACTTTGGACGTAGCTGCATGCCCTCTAGCAACCATCGCTTCCTCCACAAAAGTTTCTCAAAATGTATGCGATTATGCCTGAGACACTTTTAGCTCTGGGAACCAGCTGCAAAGCCCTTCAGGGTAGGGACACCACAAGTTTGGCCAAGTTTACAGGGAGGTGTATGCCTGCTAGCTACCCTTGCCTTCTCACCTCGGCATGCTTCTAGAAAAAAGATTTGGCTTCCTCCAACAGAGATTTTTTCTTTGAGGATCCTAAACTCGGATCCCTCTAGGCTAGGTAACAGAGAATTCTGGCTAATTTGGACGTTGGTACATGCCCGCTAGCTACCTTTGCCTCCACCACATTGTACTTAGGGAAAATTTTGCCTTACCTGCGTTAGTTCTTGAAAAGCAGCTTACCTGTCTGGTATTTGTTACCTGCCTGTGTCTGCATGTCCTGTAGCTCTCACGGATTACCTCAAATTGCACGGAGGTTCCCCACTTTTTTCTCCATTTGTTGAGGTCTGCTCCTGTTTGACCCTTAAGGCTCTTTCCAAGCATCTCTTTGAGCCTTTCCTTTTGGCATTCTCCGAACACAGCTGAAACCTCGGCTTGCTGCCTCAAACTCCTCCAAGGCTGTTGCTCTAATTCCTTTGTGTCCATCGGTGTACGTTCCCAACCCTGCAGCAATGGAATAGACAGTCTTTGTTTCATTTTCTTTTGTCTGGTTGTTTCTTTTCATTATGACCTTTTCTTTCTTTGGTCTTTCCTTCAGTCCTACCACTTTTGTTAGTTTGAATCCTCCTCTTAGTTTTGTTGTTTCTTTGCTTTTTTCAGACATCAGCACCCCACCCCATTTTCCCTGTGCACTGCCTCCCTCATAGAATCCTACAATGCCTGGGGTTGGAAGGGACCTTAAAGACCATCCAGCTCGAGCCCACCTGCACTGGTGCCCCAGGACCCTGTTGGGAGCCGCACGTCTGGGCTGGGGCCAGCTCTGCCTTGGGGCTGACTGAGGCTGTGCCTGTCAGCCCTGCAGTGGGACATGGCGGTTGCCTAGCACCACTCTGGGTCACAATATGCACTGCCCCTGACAGCACAGGGCTGCCATGTGGTCACGGTCCCTGTCCTTGGCTTCCCAAGGAGCTGCGTCCCCATGCTTGGTCCTGAGCGAGGTGCTGGATGTGCGAGTCCAGGAGTCCCAAGTGCCACAGGGTGGACTTCTCTCTCTTCCCCTGGAGATGAACACTCTCTTTTGGTTCCACCATACCTGTGCCCCTGAGAAGTTCCACACCCACGACGTCCATGGCCCAGCTCTCTCAAGCTCACGGCTGGGCTGTCCTGCCCCAGGGGGTCCTGCCAGGTGCCTGGAGCACACTGGAAAAGTTTGGCCTACATGCCTTAGTTCTGAACAAAAGCAGCATACCCAGGCTGTGCCAAACCCTCTCTGGGCATCAGAACAGAATCTTGAAGTCTGCCGTGCCCAAAGTGAAACCTTTTTCTTCATTCCTTATAAAATAAACATTAAAGTTAACTCTTAAGGAGATAATGAGATTAAGGAAGTACATGCTAAACATAGAAGACTATAATACGCAACATTTTGCCCAAAATATGCTCATTGTCATCCCAGGGTGGGACAGATAAGCTTAGGATATAAAAGTGTTAGGAGGTAGTGGTAAAAAAGTTAATGACAGCAAAACCCTAGAGTGAGGAAAAAAGGGAGAGCTGGGGGGTTGGGGGGGAGAAGAAAAATTGAAAACCTACAAGAGGCAGGCGATGTTCTGTGCTCCTTCTCCACCAAGACAGGGACACCTCCTTGGTAAGCTCTGCACCTTCACCTTCACTTTGGTGAGGAATACCTGCGATAGCATTTATACGTTAAATAAACATATTAACTGCCTAGAGGTTAGGGGCATAGATTCATTTTAGCTGCCTATCAGGTCAGTGGAATAGACCCACAGGAAAGAGGACAATCCCTTGTCATGAAGACCTCAGGGTTCTCCCATTTGGCTGCATCTGTTCAAAAACCAGCATGCATACAAGCAATGCAGGAGAAGGATCTCTTCCGGAGATCCCCAAGGCTAGCCCTGATTGATCTGGCAAGGTTAACTCCCCCTTATCTGTAGCCTCCCAGACAGCATAAAGACACACGTAGCTAGTCTCCAAGACCACATACAAACTGCCTGTGCTATGGATGCCACACAGCTGCCCTGGATGCCACACAGCTGGCAGATCTGGTTTGCCAAAACCTTGTGGCTACCTCCACATACAGATTTACTTTGGGATCCTGCCCTCAGATCGCTTCAGGGGAGGTACCTGACACCTTTGCCCAATTAGGGACCGAGGTACCTGCCTGGGTACCTTCACTTCCCTTCGCTCATCTTGTTTTCCAAAACTTCTGGGCTAGCTCCAAAACACAACTGCTTGTCAATACCAGCTGAAGACCCCTCCACGTTACGTCTCTCTCAACTTTGGCCCTACTTTGGACGTAGCTGCATGCCTGCTAGCTACCTTTGCTTCCTCCACAAAAGCTTCTCAAAATGTATGGGATTCTGCCTGAGATACATTTAGCTCTGGGTACCAGCTGCAAAGCCCTTCAGGGTAGGGACACCACAAGTTCGGTCAAGTTTACAGGGAAGTGTATGCCTGGTAGCTACCCTTGCCTTCTCACCTTGGCATGCTTCTAGAAAAAAGATTTGGCTTCCTCCAACAGAGATTTTTTCTTTGGGGATCCTAAACTCGGATACCTCTGGGCTAGGTAACAGAGAATTTGGGCTAATTTGGAGGTTGGTACATGCCCCGTAGCATACTTTGCCTCCGCCAGATTGTACTTCGGAAAACGTTTCGCCTCCCTGCGTTAGTTCTGGACAAAAGCAGCGTACCCGTCTGGGGTAGCTACCGGAATTTTGGCCAAATTGGGAATTATGCGCATGCCCCGTAGCTACCCGTTCCTCCTCCCAGGCATACTTTCTGAAATGTTTTGGCCTCTTCCAGAGAGAGAGGGACTTGTGGATTCGGTCCGCAGAACCCTTCAGGATAGGTACCCGAGAACTTGGGCCAATTTTTGACGGAGGGGCATGCCAAGAGGCTTCTCTTGCCTCTGGCTGATCTGGTTTGCCAAAACCTTGTGGCTACCTCCACATACAGATTTCCTTTGGGATCCTGCCCTCAGATCGCTTCAGGCTAGGTACCTGACAACTTTCCCAATTTCCGACGGGGGTACCTCCCTGGGTACCTTCACTTCCCTTCGCTCATCTTGTTTTCCAAAACTTTTGGGCTAGCTCCAAATACACAACTGCTTGTCAATACCAGCTGAAGACCCCTCCACGTTACGTCTCTCTCAACTTTGGCCCTACTTTGGACGTAGCTGCATGCCTGCTAGCAACGATCGCTTCCTCCACAAAAGCCTCTCAAAATGTATGGGATTCTGCCTGAGATACATTTAGCTCTGGGTACAAGCTGCAAAGACCTTCAGGGTAGGGACACCACAAGTTTGGCCAAGTTTATGCATAACTGTATGCCTGGTAGCTACCCTTCCCTCCTCACCTCGGCATGCTTCTAGAAAAAAGATTTGGCTTCCTACAAGAGAGATTTTTTCTTTGGGGATCCTAAACTCGGATTCCCCTGGGCTAGGTAACAGAGAATTTGGGCGACTTTGGAGGTTGGTACATGGCCGGTAGAATACTTTGCCTCCGCCAGATTGTACTTTTGAAAAAGTTTTGCCTCCCTGCGGCAGTTCTGGACAAAAGCAGCGTACCCGTCTGGGGTAGCTACCGGAATTTTGGCCAACTTGGGAATTATCTGCATGCCCAGTAGCTACCCGTTCCGCCACCCAGGCATACTTTCTGAAATGTTTTGGCCTCTTCCAGAGAGAGAGGGACTTGTGGATTCGGTCCGCAGAACCCTTCAGGCTAGGTACCTGAGAACTTGGGCCAATTTTCGACGGAGGTGCATGCCAAGAGGCTTCTCTTGCCTCTGGCTGATCTGGTTTGCCAAAACCTTGTGGCTATCTCCACATGCAGATTTACTTTGGGATCCTGCCCTCAGATCGCTTCAGGCTAGGTAACTGACAACTTTGCCCAATTTCCGACGGAGGTACCTGCCTGGGTACCTTCACTTCCCTTTGCTCATCTTGTTTTCCAAAACTTCTGGGCTAGCTCCAAATACACAACTGCTTCTCAATACCAGCTGAAGACCCCTCCACGTTACGTCTCTCTCAACTTTGGCCCTACTTTGGACGTAGCTGCATGCCTGCTAGCAACGATCGCTTCCTCCACAAAAGCCTCTCAAAATGTATGGGATTCTGCCTGAGATACATTTAGCTCTGGGTACCAGCTGCAAAGCCCTTCAGGGCAGGGACACCACAAGTTTGGCCAAGTTTATGCATAACTGTATGCCAGGTAGCTACCCTTGCCTTCTCACCTTGGCATGCTTCTAGAAAAAAGATTTGGCTTCCTCCAACAGAGATTTTTTCTTTGGGGATCCTAAACTCGGATTCCCCTGGGTTAGGTAAGAGAATTTTGGCTATTTTGGACGTTGGTACATGCCCGGTAGCATACTTTGCCTCCGCCACATTGTACTTAGGGAAAATTTTGCCTTACCTGCGTTAGTTCTGGAAAAGCAGCTTACCTGTCTGGTATTTGTTACCTGCCTGTGTCTGCATGTCCTGTAGCTCTCACGGATTACCTCAAATTGCACGGAGCTTCCCCACTTTTTTCTCCATTTGTTGAGGTCTGGTCCTGTTTGACCCTTAAGGCTCTTTCCTAGCATCTCTTTGAGCCTTTCCTTTTGGCATTCTCTGAACGCTGCTGAAACCTCGGGTTGCTGCCTCAAACTCCTCCAAGGCTGTTGCTGTAATTTGTTTGTGTCCATCGGTGTACGTTCCCAACCCTGCAACAATGGAATAGACAGTTTTTGTTTGATTTTGTTTTGTCTAGTTGTTTCTTTTCATTATGACCTTTCCTTTCTTTGGTCTTTCCTTCAATCCTACCACTTTTGATAGTTTGAATCCTCCTCTTAGTTTTGTTGTTTCTTTGCTTTTTTCAGACATCAGCACGCCACCCCATTTTCCCTGTGCACTGCCTCCCTCATAGAATCCTACAATGCCTGGGGTTGGAAGGGACCTTAAAGACCATCCAGCTCGAGCCCACCTGCACTGGTGCCCCAGGACCCTGTTGGGAGCCGCACGTCTGGGCTGGGGCCAGCTCTGCCTTGGGGCTGACTGAGGCTGTGCCTGTCAGCCCTGCAGTGGGACATGGCGGTTGCCTAGCACCACTCTGGGTCACAATATGCACTGCCCCTGACAGCACAGGGCTGCCATGTGGTCACGGTCCCTGTCCTTGGCTTCCCAAGGAGCTGGGTCCCCATGCTTGGTCCTGAGCGAGGTGCTGGATGTGCGAGTCCAGGAGTCCCCAAGTGCCACAGGGTGGACTTCTCTCTCTTTCCCCTGGAGCTGAACACTCTCTTTTGGTTCCACCATACCTGTGCCCCTGAGAAGCTCCACAGCCAGGACGTCCATGGCCCAGCTCTCTCAAGCTCACGGCTGGGCTGTCCTGCCCCAGGGGGTCCTGCCAGGTGCCTGGAGCACACTGGAAAAGTTGGGCCTACATGCCTTAGTTCTGAACAAAAGCAGCATACCCAGGCTGTGACAAACCCTCTTTGCGCATCAGAACAGAATCCTGAAGTCTGCCGTGCCCAAAGTGAAACCTTTTTCTTCATTCCTTATAAAATAAACATTAAAGTTAACTCTTAAGGAGATAATGAGATTAAGGAAGTACATGCTAAACATAGAAGACTATAATACTCAACTTTTTGCCCAAAATATGCTCATTGTCATCCCAGGGTGGGACAGATAAGCTTAGGATATAAAAGTGTTAGGAGGTAGTGGTAAAAAAGTTAATGACAGCAAAACCCTAGAGTGAGGAAAAAAGGGAGAGCTGGGGGGTTGGGGGGGAGAAGAAAAATTGAAAACCTACAAGAGGCAGGCGATGTTCTGTGCTCCTTCTCCACCAAGACAGGGACACCTCCTTGGTAAGCTCTGCACCTTCACCTTCACTTTGGTGAGGAATACCTGCGATAGCATTTATACGTTAAATAAACATATTAACTGCCTAGTGGGTTAGGGGCATAGATTCATTTTAGCTGCCTATCGGGTCAGTGGAATAGACCCACAGGAAAGAGGACAATCCCTTGTCATTAAGACGTCAGGGTTCTCCCATTTGGCTGCATCTGTTCAAAAACCAGCATGCATACAAGCAATGCAGGAGAAGGATCTCTTCCGGAGATCCCCAAGGCTAGCCCTGATTGATCTGGCAAGGTTAACTCCCCCTTATCTGTAGCCTCCCAGACAGCATAAAGACACACGTAGCTAGTCTCCAAGACCACATACAAACTGCCTGTGCTATCAATACTGCCCTGGATGCCACACAGCTGGCAGATCTGGTTTGCCAAAACCTTGTGGCTACCTCCACATACAGATTTACTTTGGGATCCTGCCCTCAGATCGCTTCAGGCTAGGTACCTGACAACTTTGCCCAATTTGGGATCGAGGTACCTGCCTGGGTAACTTCACTAACCTTTGCTCATCTTGTTTTCCAAAACTTCTGGGCTAGCTCCAAAACACAACTGCTTGTCAATACCAGCTGAAGACCCCTCCACGTTACGTCTCTCTCAACTTTGGCCCTACTTTGGACGTAGCTGCATGCCTGCTAGCTACCTCTGCTTCCTCCACAAAAGCTTCTCAAAATGTTTGGGATTATTCCTGGGAGAGATTTACCTCTGGGTACCAGTTGGAAAGCCCTTCAGGGTAGGGACACCACAAGTTTGGCCAAGTTTACAAGGAAGTGTATGCCTGGTGGCTACCCTTGCCTTCTCACCTCTGCATGCTTCTGCAAAAGATTTGGCTTCCTCCAACAGAGATTTTTTCTTTGGGGATCCTAAACTCGGATTCCTCTGGGCTAGGTAACAGGGAATTTGGGCTACTTTGGAGGTTGGAACATGCCTGCTAGCTACCTTTGCCTCCGCCAGATTGTACTTTTGAAAAAGTTTTGCCTACCTACAGCAGTTCTGGACAAAAGCAGCATACCCGTCTGGGGTAGCTACCTGAATTTTGGCCAAATTGGGAATTATGCGCATGCCCAGTAGCTACCCGTTCCTCCTCCCAGGTATACTTTCTGAAATGTTTTGGGCCTCTTCCAGAGAGAGAGGGACTTGTGGATTTGGTCCGCAGAACCCTTCAGGATATGTAGCTGAGAACTTGGGACAATTTTCGACGGAGGTGCATGCCAAGAGGCTTCTCTTGCCTCTGCCTGATCTGGTTTGCCAAAACCTTGTGGCTACCTCCACATGCAGATTTACTTTGGGATCCTGCCCTCAGATCGCTTCAGGCTAGGTACCTGACAACTTTGCCCAATTTCCGATGGAGGTACCTGCCTGGGTACCTTCACTTCCCTTCCCTCATCTTATTTTCCAAAACTTCTGGGCTAGCTCCAAATACACAACTGCTTGTCAATACCAGCTGAAGACCCCTCCACGTTACGTCTCTCTCAACTTTGGCCCTACTTTGGACGTAGCTGCATGCCTGCTAGCAACCACCGCTTCCTCCACAAAAGTTTCTTAAAATGTATGGGATTCTGCATGAGACACTTTTAGCTCTGGGGACCAGCTGCAAAGCCCTTCAGGGCAGGGGCACCACAAGTTTGGCCAAGTTTATGCATAACTGTATGCCTGGTAGCCACCCTTGCCTTCTCACCTCGGCATGCTTCTAGAAAAAAGATTTGGCTTCCTCCAACAGAGATTTTTTCTTTGGGGATCCTAAACTCGGATACCTCTGGGCTAGGTAACAGAATTTTGGCCATTTTTGACGTTGATACATGCCCGGTACAATACTTTGGCTCCGCCAGATTGTACTTTTGAAAAGGTTTTGCCTACCCCGGGCAGTTCTGGACAAAAGCAGCGTACCTGTCTGGGGTAGCTACCTGAATTTTGGCCAAATTGGGAATTATGCACATGCCCAGTAGCTACCCGTTCCTCCTCCCAGGCATACTTTCTGAAATGTTTTGGGCCTCTTCCAGAGAGAGAGGGACTTGTGGATTCGGTCCACAGAAATCTTCAGGCTAGGTACCTGATTACTTGGGGCAATTTTCGACAGAGGTGCATACCAAGAGGCTTCTCTTGCCTCTGGCTGATCTGGTTTGGCAAAACCTTGTGGCTACCTCCACATACAGATTTACTTTGGGATCCTGCCCTCAGATCGCTTCAGGCTAGGTACCTGACAACTTTGCCCAATTTCCGACGGAGGTACCTGCCTGGATACCTTCACTTCCCTTCCCTCATCTTGTTTTCCAAAACTTCTGGGCTAGCTCCGAATACACAACTGCTTGTCAATACCAGCTGAAGACCCCTCCACGTTACGTCTCTCTCAGCTTTGGCCCTACTTTGGACGTAGCTACATGCCTGCTAGCTACCTTTGCTTCCTCCACAAAAGCTTCTCAAAATGTATGGGATTCGGCCTGAGATACATTTAGCTCTGGGTACCAGCTGCAAAGGCCTTCATGGTAGGGACACCACAAGTTTGGCCAAGTTTATGCATAACTGTATGCCTGGTAGCTACCCTTGCCTTCTCACCTTGGCATGCTTCTAGAAAAAAGATTTGGCTTCCTCCAACAGAGATTTTTTTTTTTGGGGATCCAAAACTCGGATTCCCCTGGGCTAGGTAATAGAGAATTTGGGCTAATTTCGAGGTTGGTACATGCCCCGTAGCATACCTTTGCCTCCGCCAGATTGTACTTTTGAAAACGTTTCGCCTACCTGCAGCAGTTCTGGACAAAAGCAGTGTACCCGTCTGGGGTAGCTACCGGAATTTTGGCCAAACTGGGAATTATGCGCATGCCCAGTAGCTACCCGTTCCTCCTCCCAGGCATACTTTCTGAAATGTTTTGGCCTCTTCCAGAGAGAGAGGGACTTGTGGATTCGGTCCGCAGAACCCTTCAGGATAGGTACCTGAGAACTTGGGCCAATTTTCGACGGAGGTGCATGCCAAGAGGCTTCTCTTGCCTCCCGTTTATCTTGGTTGCCAAAACTTTGTGGCTACCTCCACATACAGATTTACTTTGGGATCTTGCCCTCAGATCGCTTCAGGGGAGGTACCTGACAACTTTGCCCAATTTGGGACGGAGGTACCTGCCTGGGTACCTTCACTTCCCTTCCCTCATCTTGTTTTCCAAAACTTCTGGGCTAGCTCCAAATACACAACTGCTTCTCAATACCAGCTGAAGACCCCTCCACATTACGTCTCTCTCAACTTTGGCCCTACTTTGGACGTAGCTGCATGCCTGCTAGCTACCTTTGCTTCCTCCACAAAAGCTTCTCAAAATGTATGGGATTCTGCCTGAGACACATTTAGCTCTGGGAACCAGCTGCAAAGCCCTTCAGGGTACGGACACCACAAGTTTGGCCACGTTTATGCATAACTGTATGCCTGGTAGCTACCCTTGCCTTCTCACCTTGGCATGCTTCTGCAAAAATTTGGCTTCCTCCAACAGAGATTTTTTTTTGGGGGATCCTAAACTCGGATTCCCCTGGGCTAGGTAATAGAGAATTTGGGCTAATTTGGAGGTTGGTACATGCCCGCTAGCTACCTTTGCCTCCGCAACATTGTACTTTTGAATAAGTTTTGCCTCCCTGCAGCAGTTCTGGACAAAAGCAGCGTACCCGTCTCGGGTAGCTACCTGAAGTTTGGCCAAATTGGGAATTATGCACATGCCCAGTAGCTACCCGTTCCTCCTCCCAGGCATACTTCGTAAAATGTTTTGGCCTCTTCCAGAGAGAGAGGGACTTGTGGATTCGTTCCGCAGAACCCTTCAGGCTAGGTACCAGAGAACTTGGGCCAAATTTGGAGGGAGGTGCATGCCAAGAGGCTTCTCTTGCCTCTGGCTGATCTGGTTTGCCAAAACCTTGTGCCTACCTCCACATACAGATTTACTTTGGGATCCTGCCCTCAGATCGCTTCCGGTTAGGTTTCCTGACAACTTTGCCCAATTTGAGATGGAGGTACCTGCCTGGGTACCTTCACTTCCCTTCGCTCATCTTCTTTTCCAAAACTTTGGGGCTAGCTCCAAATACACAACTGCTTGTCAATACCAGCTGAAGACCCCTCCGTATTAAGTCCCTCACAATTTTGCCTCTACTTTGGAGGTAGCTGCATGCCTGCTACCTACCTTTGCTTCTTCCACAAAAACTTCTCAAAATGTATGGGATTCTGCCTGAGAAACATTTAGCTCTGGGTACCAGCTGCAAAGCCCTTCAGGGTGGGGACACCACACGTTTGGCCAGCATTCTGCAGAAGTGTATGCCTGGTAGCTACCCTTGCCTTCTCACCTCGGCATGCTTCTGCAAAAGATTTGGCTTCCTCCAAGAGAGATTTTTTCTTTGAGGATCCTAAACTCGGATTCCTCTGGGCTAGGTAACAGAGAATTTGGGCTACTTTGGACGGTGGTACATGCCCGCTAGCTACCTTTGCCTCCGCCACATTGTACTTTTCAAACCATTTTGCCTCTCTGCGGCAGTTCTGGACAAAAGCAGCGTACCCGTCTGGGGTAGCTACCTGACGTTTGGCCAAATTGGGAATTATGCGCATGCCCAGTAGCTACCCATTCCTCCTCCCAGGCATACTTTCTGAAATGTTTTGGCCTCTCCCAGAGAGAGAGGGACTTGTGGATTCGGTCCGCAGAACCCTTCAGGCTAGGTACCTGAGGACTTGGGCCAAATTTGGAGGGAGGTGCATGCCAAGAGGCTTCTCTTGCCTCTGGATGATCTGGTTTGCCAAAACCTTGTGCCTACCTCCACATACAGATTTCCTTTGGGATCCTCTCCTCAGATCGCTTCAGGGGAGGTACCTGACACCTTTGCCCAATTTGAGAAGGAGGTACCTGCCTGGGTACCTTCACTTCCCTTCGCTCATCTTCTTTTCCAAAACTTTGGGGCTAGCTCCAAATACACAACTGCTTCTCAATACCAGCTGAAGACCCCTCCACGTTACATCTCTCTCAACTTTGGCCCTACTTTGGACATAGCTCCATACCTGCTAGCTACCTTTGCTTCCTCCACAAAAGCTGCTCAAGATGTTTGGGATTCTGCCTGAGACACATTTAGCTCTGGGTACCAGCTGCAAAGCCCTTCAGGGTACGGACACCACAGGTTTGGCCAAGTTTAGAGGGAAGTGTATGCCTGGTAGCTTCCCTTGCCTTCTCACCTTGGCATGCTTCTAGAAAAAAGATTTGGCTTCCTCCAAGAGAGATTTTTTCTTTGAGGATACTAAACTCGGATCCCTCTAGGCTAGGTAACAGAGAATTCTGGCTAATTTGGACGTTGGTACATGCCCGCTAGCTACCTTTGCCTCCACCACATTGTACTTAGGGAAAATTTTGCCTTACCTGCGTTAGTTCTGGAAAAGCAGCTTACCTGTCTGGTATTTGTTACCTGCCTGTGTCTGCATGTCCTGTAGCTCTCACGGATTACCTCAAATTGCACGGAGCTTCCCCACTTTTTTCTCCATTTGTTGAGGTCTGGTCCTGTTTGACCCTTAAGGCTCTTTCCTAGCATCTCTTTGAGCCTTTCCTTTTGGCATTCTCTGAACGCTGCTGAAACCTCGGGTTGCTGCCTCAAACTCCTCCAAGGCTGTTGCTGTAATTTGTTTGTGTCCATCGGTGTACGTTCCCAACCCTGCAACAATGGAATAGACAGTTTTTGTTTGATTTTGTTTTGTCTAGTTGTTTCTTTTCATTATGACCTTTCCTTTCTTTGGTCTTTCCTTCAATCCTACCACTTTTGATAGTTTGAATCCTCCTCTTAGTTTTGTTGTTTCTTTGCTTTTTTCAGACATCAGCACGCCACCCCATTTTCCCTGTGCACTGCCTCCCTCATAGAATCCTACAATGCCTGGGGTTGGAAGGGACCTTAAAGACCATCCAGCTCGAGCCCACCTGCACTGGTGCCCCAGGACCCTGTTGGGAGCCGCACGTCTGGGCTGGGGCCAGCTCTGCCTTGGGGCTGACTGAGGCTGTGCCTGTCAGCCCTGCAGTGGGACATGGCGGTTGCCTAGCACCACTCTGGGTCACAATATGCACTGCCCCTGACAGCACAGGGCTGCCATGTGGTCACGGTCCCTGTCCTTGGCTTCCCAAGGAGCTGGGTCCCCATGCTTGGTCCTGAGCAAGGTGGTGCATGTGCGAGTCCATGAGCCCCCAAGTGCCACAGTGCGGACTTCTCACTCTTTCCCCTGGAGATGAACACTCTCTTTTGGTTCCACCATACCTGTGCCCCTGAGAAGTTCCATACCCACGACGTCCATGGCCCAGCTCTCTCAAGCTCACCGCTGGGCTGTCCTGCCCCAGGGGGTCCTGCCAGGTGCCTGGAGCACACTGGAAAAGTTTGGCCTACATGCCTTAGTTCTGAACAAAAGCAGCATACCCAGGCTGTGCCAAACCCTCTTTGCGCATCAGAACAGAATCCTGAAGTCTGCCGTGCCCAAAGTGAAACCTTTTTCTTCATTCCTTGTAAAATAAACATTAAAGTTAACTCTTAATAAGATAATGAGATTAAGGAAGTACATGCTAAACATAGAAGACTATAATACTCAACTTTTTGCCCAAATTACGCTCATTGTCATCCCAGGCTGGGACAGATAAGCTAGGATATAAAAGTGTTAGGAGGTAGTGGTAAAAAAATTAATGATAGCAAAACCCTAGAGTGAGGAAAAAAGGGAGAGCTGGGGGGTTGGGGGGGAGAAGAAAAATTGAAAACCTACAAGAGGCAGGCAATGTTCTGTGCTCCTTCTCCACCAAGACAGGGACACCTCCTTGGTAAGCTCTGCACCTTCACCTTCACTTTGGTGAGGAATACCTGCGATAGCATTTATACGTTAAATAAACATATTAACTTCCTTGTGGGTTAGTGGCATAGATTCATTTTAGCTGCCTATCGGGTCAGTGGAATAGACCCACAGGAAAGAGGACAATCCCTTGTCATTAAGACGTCAGGGTTCTCCCATTTGGCTGCATCTGTTCAAAAACCAGCATGCATACAAGCAATGCAGGAGAAGGATCTCTTCCGGAGATCCCCAAGGCTAGCCCTGATTGATCTGGCAAGGTTAACTCCCCCTTATCTGTAGCCTGCCAGACAGCATAAAGACACACGTAGCTAGTCTCCAAGACCACATACAAACTGCCTGTGCTATGGATGCCACACAGCTGCCCTGGATGCCACACAGCTGGCAGATCTGGTTTGCCAAAACCTTGTGGCTACCTCCACATACAGATTTACTTTGGGATCCTGCCCTCAGATCGCTTCAGGGGAGGTACCTGAAAACTTTGCCCAATTAGGGACCGAGGTACCTGCCTGGGTACCTTCACTTCCCTTCGCTCATCTTGTTTTCCAAAACTTCTGGGCTAGCTCCAAAACACAACTGCTTGTCAATACCAGCTGAAGACCCCTCCACGTTACGTCTCTCTCAACTTTGGCCCTACTTTGGACGTAGCTGCATGCCTGCTAGCTACCTTTGCTTCCTCCACAAAAGCTTCTCAAAATGTATGGGATTCTGCCTGAGATACATTTAGCTCTGGGTACCAGCTGCAAAGCCCTTCAGGGTAGGGACACCACAAGTTTGGCCAAGTTTATGCATAACTGTATGCCTGGTAGCTACCCTTCCCTCCTCACCTCGGCATGCTTCTAGAAAAAAGATTTGGCTTCCTCCAAGAGAGATTTTTTCTTTGGGGATCCTAAACTCGGATTCCCCTGGGCTAGGTAACAGAGAATTTGGGCTACTTTGGAGGTTGGTACATGGCCGGTAGAATACTTTGCCTCCGCCAGATTGTACTTAGGAAAACGTTTCGCCTCCCTGCGTTAGTTCTGGACAAAAGCAGCGTACCCGTCTGGGGTAGCAACCGGAATTTTGGCCAAATTGGGAATTATGTGCGTGCCCAGTAGCTACCCGTTCCTCCTCCCAGGCATACTTTCTGAAATGTTTTGGCCTCTTCCAGAGAGAGAGGGACTGGTGGATTCGGTCCGCAGAACCCTTCAGGATAGGTACCCGAGAACTTGGGCCAATTTTTGACGGAGGGGCATGCCAAGAGGCTTCTCTTGCCTCTGGCTGATCTGCTTTGCCAAAACCTTGTGGCTACCTCCACATACAGATTTACTTTGGGATCCTGCCCTCAGATCGCTTCAGGCTAGGTACCTGACAACTTTGCCCAATTTCCGACGGAGGTACCTGCCTGGGTACCTTCACTACCCTTCGCTCATCTTCTTTTCCAAAACTTTTGGGCTAGCTCCAAATACACAACTGCTTGTCAATACCAGCTGAAGACCCCTCCACGTTACGTCTCTCTCAACTTTGGCCCTACTTTGGACGTAGCTGCATGCCTGCTAGCTACCTTTGCTTCCTCCACAAAAGCCTCTCAATATGTATGGGATTCTGCCTGAGATACATTTAGCTCTGGGTACCAGCTGCAAAGCCCTTCAGGGTAGGGACACCACAAGTTCGGTCAAGTTTACAGGGAAGTGTATGCCTGGTAGCTACCCTTGCCTTCTCACCTTGGCATGCTTCTAGAAAAAAGATTTGGCTTCCTCCAACAGAGATTTTTTCTTTGGGGATCCTAAACTCGGATACCTCTGGGCTAGGTAACAGAGAATTTGGGCTAATTTGGAGGTTGGTACATGCCCCGTAGCATACTTTGCCTCCGCCAGATTGTACTTCGGAAAACGTTTCGCCTCCCTGCGGCAGTTCTGGACAAAAGCAGCGTACCCGTCTGGGGTAGCTACCGGAATTTTGGCCAAATTGGGAATTATGCGCATGCCCCGTAGCTACCCGTTCCTCCTCCCAGGCATACTTTCTGAAATGTTTTGGCCTCTTCCAGAGAGAGAGGGACTTGTGGATTCGGTCCGCAGAACCCTTCAGGATAGGTACCCGAGAACTTGGGCCAATTTTTGACGGAGGGGCATGCCAAGAGGCTTCTCTTGCCTCTGGCTGATCTGGTTTGCCAAAACCTTGTGGCTACCTCCACATACAGATTTCCTTTGGGATCCTGCCCTCAGATCGCTTCAGGCTAGGTACCTGACAACTTTCCCAATTTCCGACGGGGGTACCTCCCTGGGTACCTTCACTTCCCTTCGCTCATCTTGTTTTCCAAAACTTTTGGGCTAGCTCCAAATACACAACTGCTTGTCAATACCAGCTGAAGACCCCTCCACGTTACATCTCTCTCAACTTTGGCCCTACTTTGGACGTAGCTGCATGCCTGCTAGCAACGATCGCTTCCTCCACAAAAGCCTCTCAAAATGTATGGGATTCTGCCTGAGATACATTTAGCTCTGGGTACAAGCTGCAAAGACCTTCAGGGTAGGGACACCACAAGTTTGGCCAAGTTTATGCATAACTGTATGCCTGGTAGCTACCCTTCCCTCCTCACCTCGGCATGCTTCTAGAAAAAAGATTTGGCTTCCTACAAGAGAGATTTTTTCTTTGGGGATCCTAAACTCGGATTCCCCTGGGCTAGGTAACAGAGAATTTGGGCGACTTTGGAGGTTGGTACATGGCCGGTAGAATACTTTGCCTCCGCCAGATTGTACTTTTGAAAAAGTTTTGCCTCCCTGCGGCAGTTCTGGACAAAAGCAGCATACCCGTCTGGGGTAGCTACCGGAATTTTGGCCAACTTGGGAATTATCTGCATGCCCAGTAGCTACCCGTTCCGCCACCCAGGCATACTTTCTGAAATGTTTTGGCCTCTTCCAGAGAGAGAGGGACTTGTGGATTCGGTCCGCAGAACCCTTCAGGCTAGGTACCTGAGAACTTGGGCCAATTTTCGACGGAGGTGCATGCCAAGAGGCTTCTCTTGCCTCTGGCTGATCTGGTTTGCCAAAACCTTGTGGCTATCTCCACATGCAGATTTACTTTGGGATCCTGCCCTCAGATCGCTTCAGGCTAGGTAACTGACAACTTTGCCCAATTTCCGACGGAGGTACCTGCCTGGGTACCTTCACTTCCCTTTGCTCATCTTGTTTTCCAAAACTTCTGGGCTAGCTCCAAATACACAACTGCTTGTCAATACCAGCTGAAGACCCCTCCACGTTACGTCTCTCTCAACTTTGGCCCTACTTTGGACGTAGCTGCATGCCTGCTAGCAACGATCGCTTCCTCCACAAAAGCCTCTCAAAATGTATGGGATTCTGCCTGAGATACATTTAGCTCTGGGTACCAGCTGCAAAGCCCTTCAGGGCAGGGACACCACAAGTTTGGCCAAGTTTATGCATAACTGTATGCCAGGTAGCTACCCTTGCCTTCTCACCTTGGCATGCTTCTAGAAAAAAGATTTGGCTTCCTCCAACAGAGATTTTTTCTTTGGGGATCCTAAACTCGGATTCCCCTGGGTTAGGTAAGAGAATTTTGGCTATTTTGGACGTTGGTACATGCCCGGTAGCATACTTTGCCTCCGCCACATTGTACTTAGGGAAAATTTTGCCTTACCTGCGTTAGTTCTGGAAAAGCAGCTTACCTGTCTGGTATTTGTTACCTGCCTGTGTCTGCATGTCCTGTAGCTCTCACGGATTACCTCAAATTGCACGGAGCTTCCCCACTTTTTTCTCCATTTGTTGAGGTCTGGTCCTGTTTGACCCTTAAGGCTCTTTCCTAGCATCTCTTTGAGCCTTTCCTTTTGGCATTCTCTGAACGCTGCTGAAACCTCGGGTTGCTGCCTCAAACTCCTCCAAGGCTGTTGCTGTAATTTGTTTGTGTCCATCGGTGTACGTTCCCAACCCTGCAACAATGGAATAGACAGTTTTTGTTTGATTTTGTTTTGTCTAGTTGTTTCTTTTCATTATGACCTTTCCTTTCTTTGGTCTTTCCTTCAATCCTACCACTTTTGATAGTTTGAATCCTCCTCTTAGTTTTGTTGTTTCTTTGCTTTTTTCAGACATCAGCACGCCACCCCATTTTCCCTGTGCACTGCCTCCCTCATAGAATCCTACAATGCCTGGGGTTGGAAGGGACCTTAAAGACCATCCAGCTCGAGCCCACCTGCACTGGTGCCCCAGGACCCTGTTGGGAGCCGCACGTCTGGGCTGGGGCCAGCTCTGCCTTGGGGCTGACTGAGGCTGTGCCTGTCAGCCCTGCAGTGGGACATGGCGGTTGCCTAGCACCACTCTGGGTCACAATATGCACTGCCCCTGACAGCACAGGGCTGCCATGTGGTCACGGTCCCTGTCCTTGGCTTCCCAAGGAGCTGGGTCCCCATGCTTGGTCCTGAGCGAGGTGCTGGATGTGCGAGTCCAGGAGTCCCCAAGTGCCACAGGGTGGACTTCTCTCTCTTTCCCCTGGAGCTGAACACTCTCTTTTGGTTCCACCATACCTGTGCCCCTGAGAAGCTCCACAGCCAGGACGTCCATGGCCCAGCTCTCTCAAGCTCACGGCTGGGCTGTCCTGCCCCAGGGGGTCCTGCCAGGTGCCTGGAGCACACTGGAAAAGTTGGGCCTACATGCCTTAGTTCTGAACAAAAGCAGCATACCCAGGCTGTGACAAACCCTCTTTGCGCATCAGAACAGAATCCTGAAGTCTGCCGTGCCCAAAGTGAAACCTTTTTCTTCATTCCTTATAAAATAAACATTAAAGTTAACTCTTAAGGAGATAATGAGATTAAGGAAGTACATGCTAAACATAGAAGACTATAATACTCAACTTTTTGCCCAAAATATGCTCATTGTCATCCCAGGGTGGGACAGATAAGCTTAGGATATAAAAGTGTTAGGAGGTAGTGGTAAAAAAGTTAATGACAGCAAAACCCTAGAGTGAGGAAAAAAGGGAGAGCTGGGGGGTTGGGGGGGAGAAGAAAAATTGAAAACCTACAAGAGGCAGGCGATGTTCTGTGCTCCTTCTCCACCAAGACAGGGACACCTCCTTGGTAAGCTCTGCACCTTCACCTTCACTTTGGTGAGGAATACCTGCGATAGCATTTATACGTTAAATAAACATATTAACTGCCTAGTGGGTTAGGGGCATAGATTCATTTTAGCTGCCTATCGGGTCAGTGGAATAGACCCACAGGAAAGAGGACAATCCCTTGTCATGAAGACCTCAGGGTTCTCCCATTTGGCTGCATCTGTTCAAAAACCAGCATGCATACAAGCAATGCAGGAGAAGGATCTCTTCCGGAGATCCCCAAGGCTAGCCCTGATTGATCTGGCAAGGTTAACTCCCCCTTATCTGTAGCCTCCCAGACAGCATAAAGACACACGTAGCTAGTCTCCAAGACCACATACAAACTGCCTGTGCTATCAATACTGCCCTGGATGCCACACAGCTGGCAGATCTGGTTTGCCAAAACCTTGTGGCTACCTCCACATACAGATTTACTTTGGGATCCTGCCCTCAGATCGCTTCAGGCTAGGTACCTGACAACTTTGCCCAATTTGGGATCGAGGTACCTGCCTGGGTAACTTCACTAACCTTTGCTCATCTTGTTTTCCAAAACTTCTGGGCTAGCTCCAAAACACAACTGCTTGTCAATACCAGCTGAAGACCCCTCCACGTTACGTCTCTCTCAACTTTGGCCCTACTTTGGACGTAGCTGCATGCCTGCTAGCTACCTCTGCTTCCTCCACAAAAGCTTCTCAAAATGTTTGGGATTATTCCTGGGAGAGATTTACCTCTGGGTACCAGTTGGAAAGCCCTTCAGGGTAGGGACACCACAAGTTTGGCCAAGTTTACAAGGAAGTGTATGCCTGGTGGCTACCCTTGCCTTCTCACCTCTGCATGCTTCTGCAAAAGATTTGGCTTCCTCCAACAGAGATTTTTTCTTTGGGGATCCTAAACTCGGATTCCTCTGGGCTAGGTAACAGGGAATTTGGGCTACTTTGGAGGTTGGAACATGCCTGCTAGCTACCTTTGCCTCCGCCAGATTGTACTTTTGAAAAAGTTTTGCCTACCTACAGCAGTTCTGGACAAAAGCAGCATACCCGTCTGGGGTAGCTACCTGAATTTTGGCCAAATTGGGAATTATGCGCATGCCCAGTAGCTACCCGTTCCTCCTCCCAGGTATACTTTCTGAAATGTTTTGGGCCTCTTCCAGAGAGAGAGGGACTTGTGGATTTGGTCCGCAGAACCCTTCAGGATATGTAGCTGAGAACTTGGGACAATTTTCGACGGAGGTGCATGCCAAGAGGCTTCTCTTGCCTCTGCCTGATCTGGTTTGCCAAAACCTTGTGGCTACCTCCACATGCAGATTTACTTTGGGATCCTGCCCTCAGATCGCTTCAGGCTAGGTACCTGACAACTTTGCCCAATTTCCGATGGAGGTACCTGCCTGGGTACCTTCACTTCCCTTCCCTCATCTTATTTTCCAAAACTTCTGGGCTAGCTCCAAATACACAACTGTTTGTCAATACCAGCTGAAGACCCCTCCACATTACGTCTCTCTCAACTTTGGCCCTACTTTGGACGTAGCTGCATGCCTGCTAGCAACCACCGCTTCCTCCACAAAAGTTTCTTAAAATGTATGGGATTCTGCATGAGACACTTTTAGCTCTGGGGACCAGCTGCAAAGCCCTTCAGGGCAGGGGCACCAGCAGTTTGGCCAAGTTTATGCATAACTGTATGCCTGGTAGCCACCCTTGCCTTCTCACCTCGGCATGCTTCTAGAAAAAAGATTTGGCTTCCTCCAACAGAGATTTTTTCTTTGGGGATCCTAAACTCGGATACCTCTGGGCTAGGTAACAGAATTTTGGCCATTTTTGACGTTGATACATGCCCGGTACAATACTTTGGCTCCGCCAGATTGTACTTTTGAAAAGGTTTTGCCTACCCCGGGCAGTTCTGGACAAAAGCAGCGTACCTGTCTGGGGTAGCTACCTGAATTTTGGCCAAATTGGGAATTATGCACATGCCCAGTAGCTACCCGTTCCTCCTCCCAGGCATACTTTCTGAAATGTTTTGGGCCTCTTCCAGAGAGAGAGGGACTTGTGGATTCGGTCCACAGAAATCTTCAGGCTAGGTACCTGATTACTTGGGGCAATTTTCGACAGAGGTGCATACCAAGAGGCTTCTCTTGCCTCTGGCTGATCTGGTTTGGCAAAACCTTGTGGCTACCTCCACATACAGATTTACTTTGGGATCCTGCCCTCAGATCGCTTCAGGCTAGGTACCTGACAACTTTGCCCAATTTCCGACGGAGGTACCTGCCTGGATACCTTCACTTCCCTTCCCTCATCTTGTTTTCCAAAACTTCTGGGCTAGCTCCAAATACACAACTGCTTGTCAATACCAGCTGAAGACCCCTCCACGTTACGTCTCTCTCAGCTTTGGCCCTACTTTGGACGTAGCTACATGCCTGCTAGCTACCTTTGCTTCCTCCACAAAAGCTTCTCAAAATGTATGGGATTCGGCCTGAGATACATTTAGCTCTGGGTACCAGCTGCAAAGGCCTTCATGGTAGGGACACCACAAGTTTGGCCAAGTTTATGCATAACTGTATGCCTGGTAGCTACCCTTGCCTTCTCACCTTGGCATGCTTCTAGAAAAAAGATTTGGCTTCCTCCAACAGAGATTTTTTTTTGGGGGATCCTAAACTCGGATTCCCCTGGGCTAGGTAATAGAGAATTTGGGCTAATTTCGAGGTTGGTACATGCCCCGTAGCATACCTTTGCCTCCGCCAGATTGTACTTTTGAAAACGTTTCGCCTACCTGCAGCAGTTCTGGACAAAAGCAGCGTACCCGTCTGGGGTAGCTACCGGAATTTTGGCCAAACTGGGAATTATGCGCATGCCCAGTAGCTACCCGTTCCTCCTCCCAGGCATACTTTCTGAAATGTTTTGGCCTCTTCCAGAGAGAGAGGGACTTGTGGATTCGGTCCGCAGAACCCTTCAGGATAGGTACCTGAGAACTTGGGCCAATTTTCGACGGAGGTGCATGCCAAGAGGCTTCTCTTGCCTCCCGTTTATCTTGGTTGCCAAAACTTTGTGGCTACCTCCACATACAGATTTACTTTGGGATCTTGCCCTCAGATCGCTTCAGGGGAGGTACCTGACAACTTTGCCCAATTTGGGACGGAGGTACCTGCCTGGGTACCTTCACTTCCCTTCCCTCATCTTGTTTTCCAAAACTTCTGGGCTAGCTCCAAATACACAACTGCTTCTCAATACCAGCTGAAGACCCCTCCACATTACGTCTCTCTCAACTTTGGCCCTACTTTGGACGTAGCTGCATGCCTGCTAGCTACCTTTGCTTCCTCCACAAAAGCTTCTCAAAATGTATGGGATTCTGCCTGAGACACATTTAGCTCTGGGAACCAGCTGCAAAGCCCTTCAGGGTACGGACACCACAAGTTTGGCCACGTTTATGCATAACTGTATGCCTGGTAGCTACCCTTGCCTTCTCAACTTGGCATGCTTCTGCAAAAATTTGGCTTCCTCCAACAGAGATTTTTTTTTGGGGGATCCTAAACTCGGATTCCCCTGGGCTAGGTAATAGAGAATTTGGGCTAATTTGGAGGTTGGTACATGCCCGCTAGCTACCTTTGCCTCCGCAACATTGTACTTTTGAATAAGTTTTGCCTCCCTGCAGCAGTTCTGGACAAAAGCAGCGTACCCGTCTCGGGTAGCTACCTGAAGTTTGGCCAAATTGGGAATTATGCACATGCCCAGTAGCTACCCGTTCCTCCTCCCAGGCATACTTCGTAAAATGTTTTGGCCTCTTCCAGAGAGAGAGGGACTGGTGGATTCGTTCCGCAGAACCCGTCAGGATAGGTACCAGAGAACTTGGGCCAAATTTGGAGGGAGGTGCATGCCAAGAGGCTTCTCTTGCCTCTGGATGATCTGGTTTGCCAAAACCTTGTGCCTACCTCCACATACAGATTTACTTTGGGATCCTGCCCTCAGATCGCTTCCGGTTAGGTTTCCTGACAACTTTGCCCAATTTGAGATGGAGGTACCTGCCTGGGTACCTTCACTTCCCTTCGCTCATCTTCTTTTCCAAAACTTTGGGGCTAGCTCCAAATACACAACTGCTTGTCAATACCAGCTGAAGACCCCTCCGTATTAAGTCCCTCACAATTTTGCCTCTACTTTGGAGGTAGCTGCATGCCTGCTACCTACCTTTGCTTCTTCCACAAAAACTTCTCAAAATGTATGGGATTCTGCCTGAGAAACATTTAGCTCTGGGTACCAGCTGCAAAGCCCTTCAGGGTGGGGACACCACACGTTTGGCCAGCATTCTGCAGAAGTGTATGCCTGGTAGCTACCCTTCCCTCCTCACCTCGGCATGCTTCTAGAAAAAAGATTTGGCTTCCTCCAAGAGAGATTTTTTCTTTGGGGATCCTAAACTCGGAATCCCCTGGGCTAGGTAACAGAGAATTTGGACTACTTTGGAGGTTGGTACATGGCCGGTAGAATACTTTGCCTCCGCCAGATTGTACTTAGGAAAACGTTTCGCCTCCCTGCGTTAGTTCTGGACAAAAGCAGCGTACCCGTCTGGGGTAGCAACCGGAATTTTGGCCAAATTGGGAATTATGTGCGTGCCCAGTAGCTACCCATTCCTCCTCCCAGGCATACTTTCTGAAATGTTTTGGCCTCTTCCAGAGAGAGAGGGACTGGTGGATTCGGTCCGCAGAACCCTTCAGGATAGGTACCCGAGAACTTGGGCCAATTTTTGACGGAGGGGCATGCCAAGAGGCTTCTCTTGCCTCTGGCTGATCTGGTTTGCCAAAACCTTGTGGCTACCTCCACATACAGATTTCCTTTGGGATCCTGCCCTCAGATCGCTTCAGGCTAGGTACCTGACAACTTTCCCAATTTCCGACGGGGGTACCTCCCTGGGTACCTTCACTTCCCTTCGCTCATCTTGTTTTCCAAAACTTTTGGGCTAGCTCCAAATACACAACTGCTTGTCAATACCAGCTGAAGACCCCTCCACGTTACGTCTCTCTCAACTTTGGCCCTACTTTGGACGTAGCTGCATGCCTGCTAGCAACGATCGCTTCCTCCACAAAAGCCTCTCAAAATGTATGGGATTCTGCCTGAGATACATTTAGCTCTGGGTACAAGCTGCAAAGACCTTCAGGGTAGGGACACCACAAGTTTGGCCAAGTTTATGCATAACTGTATGCCTGGTAGCTACCCTTCCCTCCTCACCTCGGCATGCTTCTAGAAAAAAGATTTGGCTTCCTACAAGAGAGATTTTTTCTTTGGGGATCCTAAACTCGGATTCCCCTGGGCTAGGTAACAGAGAATTTGGGCGACTTTGGAGGTTGGTACATGGCCGGTAGAATACTTTGCCTCCGCCAGATTGTACTTTTGAAAAAGTTTTGCCTCCCTGCGGCAGTTCTGGACAAAAGCAGCGTACCCGTCTGGGGTAGCTACCGGAATTTTGGCCAACTTGGGAATTATCTGCATGCCCAGTAGCTACCCGTTCCTCCACCCAGGCATACTTTCTGAAATGTTTTGGCCTCTTCCAGAGAGAGAGGGACTTGTGGATTCGGTCCGCAGAACCCTTCAGGCTAGGTACCTGAGAACTTGGGCCAATTTTCGACGGAGGTGCATGCCAAGAGGCTTCTCTTGCCTCTGGCTGATCTGGTTTGCCAAAACCTTGTGGCTATCTCCACATGCAGATTTACTTTGGGATCCTGCCCTCAGATCGCTTCAGGCTAGGTAACTGACAACTTTGCCCAATTTCCGACGGAGGTACCTGCCTGGGTACCTTCACTTCCCTTTGCTCATCTTGTTTTCCAAAACTTCTGGGCTAGCTCCAAATACACAACTGCTTGTCAATACCAGCTGAAGACCCCTCCACGTTACGTCTCTCTCAACTTTGGCCCTACTTTGGACGTAGCTGCATGCCTGCTAGCAACGATCGCTTCCTCCACAAAAGCCTCTCAAAATGTATGGGATTCTGCCTGAGATACATTTAGCTCTGGGTACCAGCTGCAAAGCCCTTCAGGGCAGGGACACCACAAGTTTGGCCAAGTTTATGCATAACTGTATGCCAGGTAGCTACCCTTGCCTTCTCACCTTGGCATGCTTCTAGAAAAAAGATTTGGCTTCCTCCAACAGAGATTTTTTCTTTGGGGATCCTAAACTCGGATTCCCCTGGGTTAGGTAAGAGAATTTTGGCTATTTTGGACGTTGGTACATGCCCGGTAGCATACTTTGCCTCCGCCACATTGTACTTAGGGAAAATTTTGCCTTACCTGCGTTAGTTCTGGAAAAGCAGCTTACCTGTCTGGTATTTGTTACCTGCCTGTGTCTGCATGTCCTGTAGCTCTCACGGATTACCTCAAATTGCACGGAGCTTCCCCACTTTTTTCTCCATTTGTTGAGGTCTGGTCCTGTTTGACCCTTAAGGCTCTTTCCTAGCATCTCTTTGAGCCTTTCCTTTTGGCATTCTCTGAACGCTGCTGAAACCTCGGGTTGCTGCCTCAAACTCCTCCAAGGCTGTTGCTGTAATTTGTTTGTGTCCATCGGTGTACGTTCCCAACCCTGCAACAATGGAATAGACAGTTTTTGTTTGATTTTGTTTTGTCTAGTTGTTTCTTTTCATTATGACCTTTCCTTTCTTTGGTCTTTCCTTCAATCCTACCACTTTTGATAGTTTGAATCCTCCTCTTAGTTTTGTTGTTTCTTTGCTTTTTTCAGACATCAGCACGCCACCCCATTTTCCCTGTGCACTGCCTCCCTCATAGAATCCTACAATGCCTGGGGTTGGAAGGGACCTTAAAGACCATCCAGCTCGAGCCCACCTGCACTGGTGCCCCAGGACCCTGTTGGGAGCCGCACGTCTGGGCTGGGGCCAGCTCTGCCTTGGGGCTGACTGAGGCTGTGCCTGTCAGCCCTGCAGTGGGACATGGCGGTTGCCTAGCACCACTCTGGGTCACAATATGCACTGCCCCTGACAGCACAGGGCTGCCATGTGGTCACGGTCCCTGTCCTTGGCTTCCCAAGGAGCTGGGTCCCCATGCTTGGTCCTGAGCGAGGTGCTGGATGTGCGAGTCCAGGAGTCCCCAAGTGCCACAGGGTGGACTTCTCTCTCTTTCCCCTGGAGCTGAACACTCTCTTTTGGTTCCACCATACCTGTGCCCCTGAGAAGCTCCACAGCCAGGACGTCCATGGCCCAGCTCTCTCAAGCTCACGGCTGGGCTGTCCTGCCCCAGGGGGTCCTGCCAGGTGCCTGGAGCACACTGGAAAAGTTGGGCCTACATGCCTTAGTTCTGAACAAAAGCAGCATACCCAGGCTGTGACAAACCCTCTTTGCGCATCAGAACAGAATCCTGAAGTCTGCCGTGCCCAAAGTGAAACCTTTTTCTTCATTCCTTATAAAATAAACATTAAAGTTAACTCTTAAGGAGATAATGAGATTAAGGAAGTACATGCTAAACATAGAAGACTATAATACTCAACTTTTTGCCCAAAATATGCTCATTGTCATCCCAGGGTGGGACAGATAAGCTTAGGATATAAAAGTGTTAGGAGGTAGTGGTAAAAAAGTTAATGACAGCAAAACCCTAGAGTGAGGAAAAAAGGGAGAGCTGGGGGGTTGGGGGGGAGAAGAAAAATTGAAAACCTACAAGAGGCAGGCGATGTTCTGTGCTCCTTCTCCACCAAGACAGGGACACCTCCTTGGTAAGCTCTGCACCTTCACCTTCACTTTGGTGAGGAATACCTGCGATAGCATTTATACGTTAAATAAACATATTAACTGCCTAGTGGGTTAGGGGCATAGATTCATTTTAGCTGCCTATCGGGTCAGTGGAATAGACCCACAGGAAAGAGGACAATCCCTTGTCATTAAGACGTCAGGGTTCTCCCATTTGGCTGCATCTGTTCAAAAACCAGCATGCATACAAGCAATGCAGGAGAAGGATCTCTTCCGGAGATCCCCAAGGCTAGCCCTGATTGATCTGGCAAGGTTAACTCCCCCTTATCTGTAGCCTCCCAGACAGCATAAAGACACACGTAGCTAGTCTCCAAGACCACATACAAACTGCCTGTGCTATCAATACTGCCCTGGATGCCACACAGCTGGCAGATCTGGTTTGCCAAAACCTTGTGGCTACCTCCACATACAGATTTACTTTGGGATCCTGCCCTCAGATCGCTTCAGGCTAGGTACCTGACAACTTTGCCCAATTTGGGATCGAGGTACCTGCCTGGGTAACTTCACTAACCTTTGCTCATCTTGTTTTCCAAAACTTCTGGGCTAGCTCCAAAACACAACTGCTTGTCAATACCAGCTGAAGACCCCTCCACGTTACGTCTCTCTCAACTTTGGCCCTACTTTGGACGTAGCTGCATGCCTGCTAGCTACCTCTGCTTCCTCCACAAAAGCTTCTCAAAATGTTTGGGATTATTCCTGGGAGAGATTTACCTCTGGGTACCAGTTGGAAAGCCCTTCAGGGTAGGGACACCACAAGTTTGGCCAAGTTTACAAGGAAGTGTATGCCTGGTGGCTACCCTTGCCTTCTCACCTCTGCATGCTTCTGCAAAAGATTTGGCTTCCTCCAACAGAGATTTTTTCTTTGGGGATCCTAAACTCGGATTCCTCTGGGCTAGGTAACAGGGAATTTGGGCTACTTTGGAGGTTGGAACATGCCTGCTAGCTACCTTTGCCTCCGCCAGATTGTACTTTTGAAAAAGTTTTGCCTACCTACAGCAGTTCTGGACAAAAGCAGCATACCCGTCTGGGGTAGCTACCTGAATTTTGGCCAAATTGGGAATTATGCGCATGCCCAGTAGCTACCCGTTCCTCCTCCCAGGTATACTTTCTGAAATGTTTTGGGCCTCTTCCAGAGAGAGAGGGACTTGTGGATTTGGTCCGCAGAACCCTTCAGGATATGTAGCTGAGAACTTGGGACAATTTTCGACGGAGGTGCATGCCAAGAGGCTTCTCTTGCCTCTGCCTGATCTGGTTTGCCAAAACCTTGTGGCTACCTCCACATGCAGATTTACTTTGGGATCCTGCCCTCAGATCGCTTCAGGCTAGGTACCTGACAACTTTGCCCAATTTCCGATGGAGGTACCTGCCTGGGTACCTTCACTTCCCTTCCCTCATCTTATTTTCCAAAACTTCTGGGCTAGCTCCAAATACACAACTGCTTGTCAATACCAGCTGAAGACCCCTCCACGTTACGTCTCTCTCAACTTTGGCCCTACTTTGGACGTAGCTGCATGCCTGCTAGCAACCACCGCTTCCTCCACAAAAGTTTCTTAAAATGTATGGGATTCTGCATGAGACACTTTTAGCTCTGGGGACCAGCTGCAAAGCCCTTCAGGGCAGGGGCACCACAAGTTTGGCCAAGTTTATGCATAACTGTATGCCTGGTAGCCACCCTTGCCTTCTCACCTCGGCATGCTTCTAGAAAAAAGATTTGGCTTCCTCCAACAGAGATTTTTTCTTTGGGGATCCTAAACTCGGATACCTCTGGGCTAGGTAACAGAATTTTGGCCATTTTTGACGTTGATACATGCCCGGTACAATACTTTGGCTCCGCCAGATTGTACTTTTGAAAAGGTTTTGCCTACCCCGGGCAGTTCTGGACAAAAGCAGCGTACCTGTCTGGGGTAGCTACCTGAATTTTGGCCAAATTGGGAATTATGCACATGCCCAGTAGCTACCCGTTCCTCCTCCCAGGCATACTTTCTGAAATGTTTTGGGCCTCTTCCAGAGAGAGAGGGACTTGTGGATTCGGTCCACAGAAATCTTCAGGCTAGGTACCTGATTACTTGGGGCAATTTTCGACAGAGGTGCATACCAAGAGGCTTCTCTTGCCTCTGGCTGATCTGGTTTGGCAAAACCTTGTGGCTACCTCCACATACAGATTTACTTTGGGATCCTGCCCTCAGATCGCTTCAGGCTAGGTACCTGACAACTTTGCCCAATTTCCGACGGAGGTACCTGCCTGGATACCTTCACTTCCCTTCCCTCATCTTGTTTTCCAAAACTTCTGGGCTAGCTCCAAATACACAACTGCTTGTCAATACCAGCTGAAGACCCCTCCACGTTACGTCTCTCTCAGCTTTGGCCCTACTTTGGACGTAGCTACATGCCTGCTAGCTACCTTTGCTTCCTCCACAAAAGCTTCTCAAAATGTATGGGATTCGGCCTGAGATACATTTAGCTCTGGGTACCAGCTGCAAAGGCCTTCATGGTAGGGACACCACAAGTTTGGCCAAGTTTATGCATAACTGTATGCCTGGTAGCTACCCTTGCCTTCTCACCTTGGCATGCTTCTAGAAAAAAGATTTGGCTTCCTCCAACAGAGATTTTTTTTTTGGGGATCCTAAACTCGGATTCCCCTGGGCTAGGTAATAGAGAATTTGGGCTAATTTCGAGGTTGGTACATGCCCCGTAGCATACCTTTGCCTCCGCCAGATTGTACTTTTGAAAACGTTTCGCCTACCTGCAGCAGTTCTGGACAAAAGCAGTGTACCCGTCTGGGGTAGCTACCGGAATTTTGGCCAAACTGGGAATTATGCGCATGCCCAGTAGCTACCCGTTCCTCCTCCCAGGCATACTTTCTGAAATGTTTTGGCCTCTTCCAGAGAGAGAGGGACTTGTGGATTCGGTCCGCAGAACCCTTCAGGATAGGTACCTGAGAACTTGGGCCAATTTTCGACGGAGGTGCATGCCAAGAGGCTTCTCTTGCCTCCCGTTTATCTTGGTTGCCAAAACTTTGTGGCTACCTCCACATACAGATTTACTTTGGGATCTTGCCCTCAGATCGCTTCAGGGGAGGTACCTGACAACTTTGCCCAATTTGGGACGGAGGTACCTGCCTGGGTACCTTCACTTCCCTTCCCTCATCTTGTTTTCCAAAACTTCTGGGCTAGCTCCAAATACACAACTGCTTCTCAATACCAGCTGAAGACCCCTCCACATTACGTCTCTCTCAACTTTGGCCCTACTTTGGACGTAGCTGCATGCCTGCTAGCTACCTTTGCTTCCTCCACAAAAGCTTCTCAAAATGTATGGGATTCTGCCTGAGACACATTTAGCTCTGGGAACCAGCTGCAAAGCCCTTCAGGGTACGGACACCACAAGTTTGGCCACGTTTATGCATAACTGTATGCCTGGTAGCTACCCTTGCCTTCTCACCTTGGCATGCTTCTGCAAAAATTTGGCTTCCTCCAACAGAGATTTTTTTTTGGGGGATCCTAAACTCGGATTCCCCTGGGCTAGGTAATAGAGAATTTGGGCTAATTTGGAGGTTGGTACATGCCCGCTAGCTACCTTTGCCTCCGCAACATTGTACTTTTGAATAAGTTTTGCCTCCCTGCAGCAGTTCTGGACAAAAGCAGCGTACCCGTCTCGGGTAGCTACCTGAAGTTTGGCCAAATTGGGAATTATGCACATGCCCAGTAGCTACCCGTTCCTCCTCCCAGGCATACTTCGTAAAATGTTTTGGCCTCTTCCAGAGAGAGAGGGACTGGTGGATTCGTTCCGCAGAACCCTTCAGGCTAGGTACCAGAGAACTTGGGCCAAATTTGGAGGGAGGTGCATGCCAAGAGGCTTCTCTTGCCTCTGGCTGATCTGGTTTGCCAAAACCTTGTGCCTACCTCCACATACAGATTTACTTTGGGATCCTGCCCTCAGATCGCTTCAGGCTAGGTACCTGACAACTTTGCCCAATTTCCGATGGAGGTACCTGCCTGGGTACCTTCACTTCCCTTCCCTCATCTTATTTTCCAAAACTTCTGGGCTAGCTCCAAATACACAACTGCTTGTCAATACCAGCTGAAGACCCCTCCACGTTACGTCTCTCTCAACTTTGGCCCTACTTTGGACGTAGCTGCATGCCTGCTAGCAACCACCGCTTCCTCCACAAAAGTTTCTTAAAATGTATGGGATTCTGCATGAGACACTTTTAGCTCTGGGGACCAGCTGCAAAGCCCTTCAGGGCAGGGGCACCAGCAGTTTGGCCAAGTTTATGCATAACTGTATGCCTGGTAGCCACCCTTGCCTTCTCACCTCGGCATGCTTCTAGAAAAAAGATTTGGCTTCCTCCAACAGAGATTTTTTCTTTGGGGATCCTAAACTCGGATACCTCTGGGCTAGGTAACAGAATTTTGGCCATTTTTGACGTTGATACATGCCCGGTACAATACTTTGGCTCCGCCAGATTGTACTTTTGAAAAGGTTTTGCCTACCCCGGGCAGTTCTGGACAAAAGCAGCGTACCTGTCTGGGGTAGCTACCTGAATTTTGGCCAAATTGGGAATTATGCACATGCCCAGTAGCTACCCGTTCCTCCTCCCAGGCATACTTTCTGAAATGTTTTGGGCCTCTTCCAGAGAGAGAGGGACTTGTGGATTCGGTCCACAGAAATCTTCAGGCTAGGTACCTGATTACTTGGGGCAATTTTCGACAGAGGTGCATACCAAGAGGCTTCTCTTGCCTCTGGCTGATCTGGTTTGGCAAAACCTTGTGGCTACCTCCACATACAGATTTACTTTGGGATCCTGCCCTCAGATCGCTTCAGGCTAGGTACCTGACAACTTTGCCCAATTTCCGACGGAGGTACCTGCCTGGATACCTTCACTTCCCTTCCCTCATCTTGTTTTCCAAAACTTCTGGGCTAGCTCCAAATACACAACTGCTTGTCAATACCAGCTGAAGACCCCTCCACGTTACGTCTCTCTCAGCTTTGGCCCTACTTTGGACGTAGCTACATGCCTGCTAGCTACCTTTGCTTCCTCCACAAAAGCTTCTCAAAATGTATGGGATTCGGCCTGAGATACATTTAGCTCTGGGTACCAGCTGCAAAGGCCTTCATGGTAGGGACACCACAAGTTTGGCCAAGTTTATGCATAACTGTATGCCTGGTAGCTACCCTTGCCTTCTCACCTTGGCATGCTTCTAGAAAAAAGATTTGGCTTCCTCCAACAGAGATTTTTTTTTTGGGGATCCTAAACTCGGATTCCCCTGGGCTAGGTAATAGAGAATTTGGGCTAATTTCGAGGTTGGTACATGCCCCGTAGCATACCTTTGCCTCCGCCAGATTGTACTTTTGAAAACGTTTCGCCTACCTGCAGCAGTTCTGGACAAAAGCAGTGTACCCGTCTGGGGTAGCTACCGGAATTTTGGCCAAACTGGGAATTATGCGCATGCCCAGTAGCTACCCGTTCCTCCTCCCAGGCATACTTTCTGAAATGTTTTGGCCTCTTCCAGAGAGAGAGGGACTTGTGGATTCGGTCCGCAGAACCCTTCAGGATAGGTACCTGAGAACTTGGGCCAATTTTCGACGGAGGTGCATGCCAAGAGGCTTCTCTTGCCTCCCGTTTATCTTGGTTGCCAAAACTTTGTGGCTACTTCCACATACAGATTTACTTTGGGATCTTGCCCTCAGATCGCTTCAGGGGAGGTACCTGACAACTTTGCCCAATTTGGGACGGAGGTACCTGCCTGGGTACCTTCACTTCCCTTCCCTCATCTTGTTTTCCAAAACTTCTGGGCTAGCTCCAAATACACAACTGCTTCTCAATACCAGCTGAAGACCCCTCCACATTACGTCTCTCTCAACTTTGGCCCTACTTTGGACGTAGCTGCATGCCTGCTAGCTACCTTTGCTTCCTCCACAAAAGCTTCTCAAAATGTATGGGATTCTGCCTGAGACACATTTAGCTCTGGGAACCAGCTGCAAAGCCCTTCAGGGTACGGACACCACAAGTTTGGCCAAGTTTATGCATAACTGTATGCCTGGTAGCTACCCTTGCCTTCTCACCTTGGCATGCTTCTGCAAAAATTTGGCTTCCTCCAACAGAGATTTTTTTTTGGGGGATCCTAAACTCGGATTCCCCTGGGCTAGGTAATAGAGAATTTGGGCTAATTTGGAGGTTGGTACATGCCCGCTAGCTACCTTTGCCTCCGCAACATTGTACTTTTGAATAAGTTTTGCCTCCCTGCAGCAGTTCTGGACAAAAGCAGCGTACCCGTCTCGGGTAGCTACCTGAAGTTTGGCCAAATTGGGAATTATGCACATGCCCAGTAGCTACCCGTTCCTCCTCCCAGGCATACTTCGTAAAATGTTTTGGCCTCTTCCAGAGAGAGAGGGACTGGTGGATTCGTTCCGCAGAACCCTTCAGGCTAGGTACCAGAGAACTTGGGCCAAATTTGGAGGGAGGTGCATGCCAAGAGGCTTCTCTTGCCTCTGGCTGATCTGGTTTGCCAAAACCTTGTGCCTACCTCCACATACAGATTTACTTTGGGATCCTGCCCTCAGATCGCTTCCGGTTAGGTTTCCTGACAACTTTGCCCAATTTGAGATGGAGGTACCTGCCTGGGTACCTTCACTTCCCTTCGCTCATCTTCTTTTCCAAAACTTTGGGGCTAGCTCCAAATACACAACTGCTTGTCAATACCAGCTGAAGACCCCTCCGTATTAAGTCCCTCACAATTTTGCCTCTACTTTGGAGGTAGCTGCATGCCTGCTACCTACCTTTGCTTCTTCCACAAAAACTTCTCAAAATGTATGGGATTCTGCCTGAGAAACATTTAGCTCTGGGTACCAGCTGCAAAGCCCTTCAGGGTGGGGACACCACACGTTTGGCCAGCATTCTGCAGAAGTGTATGCCTGGTAGCTACCCTTGCCTTCTCACCTCGGCATGCTTCTGCAAAAGATTTGGCTTCCTCCAACAGAGATTTTTTCTTTGGGGATCCTAAACTCGGATTCCTCTGGGCTAGGTAACAGAGAATTTGGGCTACTTTGGACGTTGGTACATGCCCGCTAGCTACCTTTGCCTCCGCCACATTGTACTTTTCAAACCATTTTGCCTCTCTGCGGCAGTTCTGGACAAAAGCAGCGTACCCGTCTGGGGTAGCTACCTGAAGTTTGGCCAAATTGGGAATTATGCGCATGCCCAGTAGCTACCCATTCCTCCTCCCAGGCATACTTTCTGAAATGTTTTGGCCTCTCCCAGAGAGAGAGGGACTTGTGGATTCGGTCCGCAGAACCCTTCAGGCTAGGTACCTGAGGACTTGGGCCAAATTTGGAGGGAGGTGCATGCCAAGAGGCTTCTCTTGCCTCTGGATGATCTGGTTTGCCAAAACCTTGTGCCTACCTCCACATACAGATTTCCTTTGGGATCCTCTCCTCAGATCGCTTCAGGGGAGGTACCTGACACCTTTGCCCAATTTGAGAAGGAGGTACCTGCCTGGGTACCTTCACTTCCCTTCGCTCATCTTCTTTTCCAAAACTTTGGGGCTAGCTCCAAATACACAACTGCTTCTCAATACCAGCTGAAGACCCCTCCACGTTACGTCTCTCTCAACTTTGGCCCTACTTTGGACATAGCTCCATACCTGCTAGCTACCTTTGCTTCCTCCACAAAAGCTGCTCAAGATGTTTGGGATTCTGCCTGAGACACATTTAGCTCTGGGTACCAGCTGCAAAGCCCTTCAGGGTACGGACACAACAGGTTTGGCCAAGTTTAGAGGGAAGTGTATGCCTGGTAGCTTCCCTTGCCTTCTCACCTTGGCATGCTTCTAGAAAAAAGATTTGGCTTCCTCCAAGAGAGATTTTTTCTTTGAGGATACTAAACTCGGATCCCTCTAGGCTAGGTAACAGAGAATTCTGGCTAATTTGGACGTTGGTACATGCCCGCTAGCTACCTTTGCCTCCACCACATTGTACTTAGGGAAAATTTTGCCTTACCTGCGTTAGTTCTGGAAAAGCAGCATACCCGTCTCTTATTTGTTACCTGCCTGTGTCTGCATGTCCTGTAGCTCTCACGGATTACCTCAAATTGCACGGAGCTTCCCCAGGTTTTTCTCCATTTGTTGAGGTCTGGTCCTCTTTGCCCCTTAATGCTCTTTCCAAGCATCTCTTTCAGCCTTTCCTTTTGGCATTCTCTGAACACAGCTGAAACCTCGGGTTGCTGCCTCAAACTCCTCCAAGGCTGTTGCTCTAATTCCTTTGTGTCCATCGGTGTACGTTCCCAACCCTGCAACAATGGAATAGACAGTCTTTGTTTCATTTTCTTTTGTCTGGTTGTTTCTTTTCATTATGACCTTTTCTTTCTTTGGTCTTTCCTTCAATCCTACCACTTTTGATAGTTTGAATCCTCCTCTTAGTTTTGTTGTTTCTTTGCTTTTTTCAGACATCAGCACCCCACCCCATTTTCCTTGTGCACTGCCTCCCTCACAGAATCCTACAATGGCTGGGGTTGGAAGAGACCTTGAAGACCATCCAGCTCGAGCCCACCTGCACTGGTGCCCCAGGACCCTGTTGGGAGCCGCACGTCTGGGCTGGGGCCAGCTCTGCCTTGGGGCTGACTGAGGCTGTGCCTGTCAGCCCTGCAGTGGGACATGGCGGTTGCCTAGCACCACTCTGGGTCACAATATGCACTGCCCCTGACAGCACAGGGCTGCCATGTGGTCACGGTCCCTGTCCTTGGCTTCCCAAGGAGCTGGGTCCCCATGCTTGGTCCTGAGCAAGGTGGTGCATGTGCGAGTCCATGAGCCCCCAAGTGCCACAGTGCGGACTTCTCACTCTTTCCCCTGGAGATGAACACTCTCTTTTGGTTCCACCATACCTGTGCCCCTGAGAAGTTCCATACCCACGACGTCCATGGCCCAGCTCTCTCAAGCTCACCGCTGGGCTGTCCTGCCCCAGGGGGTCCTGCCAGGTGCCTGGAGCACACTGGAAAAGTTTGGCCTACATGCCTTAGTTCTGAACAAAAGCAGCATACCCAGGCTGTGCCAAACCCTCTTTGCGCATCAGAACAGAATCCTGAAGTCTGCCGTGCCCAAAGTGAAACCTTTTTCTTCATTCCTTGTAAAATAAACATTAAAGTTAACTCTTAATAAGATAATGAGATTAAGGAAGTACATGCTAAACATAGAAGACTATAATACTCAACTTTTTGCCCAAATTACGCTCATTGTCATCCCAGGCTGGGACAGATAAGCTAGGATATAAAAGTGTTAGGAGGTAGTGGTAAAAAAATTAATGATAGCAAAACCCTAGAGTGAGGAAAAAAGGGAGAGCTGGGGGGTTGGGGGGGAGAAGAAAAATTGAAAACCTACAAGAGGCAGGCAATGTTCTGTGCTCCTTCTCCACCAAGACAGGGACACCTCCTTGGTAAGCTCTGCACCTTCACCTTCACTTTGGTGAGGAATACCTGCGATAGCATTTATACGTTAAATAAACATATTAACTTCCTTGTGGGTTAGTGGCATAGATTCATTTTAGCTGCCTATCGGGTCAGTGGAATAGACCCACAGGAAAGAGGACAATCCCTTGTCATGAAGACGTCAGGGTTCTCCCATTTGGCTGCATCTGTTCAAAAACCAGCATGCATACAAGCAATGCAGGAGAAGGATCTCTTCCGGAGATCCCCAAGGCTAGCCCTGATTGATCTGGCAAGGTTAACTCCCCCTTATCTGTAGCCTCCCAGACAGCATAAAGACACACGTAGCTAGTCTCCAAGACCACATACAAACTGCCTGTGCTATGGATGCCACACAGCTGCCCTGGATGCCACACAGCTGGCAGATCTGGTTTGCCAAAACCTTGTGGCTACCTCCACATACAGATTTACTTTGGGATCCTGCCCTCAGATCGCTTCAGGGGAGGTACCTGAAAACTTTGCCCAATTAGGGACCGAGGTACCTGCCTGGGTACCTTCACTTCCCTTCGCTCATCTTGTTTTCCAAAACTTCTGGGCTAGCTCCAAAACACAACTGCTTGTCAATACCAGCTGAAGACCCCTCCACGTTACGTCTCTCTCAACTTTGGCCCTACTTTGGACGTAGCTGCATGCCTGCTAGCTACCTTTGCTTCCTCCACAAAAGCTTCTCAAAATGTATGGGATTCTGCCTGAGATACATTTAGCTCTGGGTACCAGCTGCAAAGCCCTTCAGGGTAGGGACACCACAAGTTTGGCCAAGTTTATGCATAACTGTATGCCTGGTAGCTACCCTTCCCTCCTCACCTCGGCATGCTTCTAGAAAAAAGATTTGGCTTCCTCCAAGAGAGATTTTTTCTTTGGGGATCCTAAACTCGGATTCCCCTGGGCTAGGTAACAGAGAATTTGGACTACTTTGGAGGTTGGTACATGGCCGGTAGAATACTTTGCCTCCGCCAGATTGTACTTAGGAAAACGTTTCGCCTCCCTGCGTTAGTTCTGGACAAAAGCAGCGTACCCGTCTGGGGTAGCAACCGGAATTTTGGCCAAATTGGGAATTATGTGCGTGCCCAGTAGCTACCCGTTCCTCCTCCCAGGCATACTTTCTGAAATGTTTTGGCCTCTTCCAGAGAGAGAGGGACTGGTGGATTCGGTCCGCAGAACCCTTCAGGATAGGTACCCGAGAACTTGGGCCAATTTTTGACGGAGGGGCATGCCAAGAGGCTTCTCTTGCCTCTGGCTGATCTGCTTTGCCAAAACCTTGTGGCTACCTCCACATACAGATTTACTTTGGGATCCTGCCCTCAGATCGCTTCAGGCTAGGTACCTGACAACTTTGCCCAATTTCCGATGGAGGTACCTGCCTGGGTACCTTCACTACCCTTCGCTCATCTTCTTTTCCAAAACTTTTGGGCTAGCTCCAAATACACAACTGCTTGTCAATACCAGCTGAAGACCCCTCCACGTTACGTCTCTCTCAACTTTGGCCCTACTTTGGACGTAGCTGCATGCCTGCTAGCTACCTTTGCTTCCTCCACAAAAGCCTCTCAATATGTATGGGATTCTGCCTGAGATACATTTAGCTCTGGGTACCAGCTGCAAAGCCCTTCAGGGTAGGGACACCACAAGTTCGGTCAAGTTTACAGGGAAGTGTATGCCTGGTAGCTACCCTTGCCTTCTCACCTTGGCATGCTTCTAGAAAAAAGATTTGGCTTCCTCCAACAGAGATTTTTTCTTTGGGGATCCTAAACTCGGATACCTCTGGGCTAGGTAACAGAGAATTTGGGCTAATTTGGAGGTTGGTACATGCCCCGTAGCATACTTTGCCTCCGCCAGATTGTACTTTTGAAAACGTTTCGCCTCCCTGCGGCAGTTCTGGACAAAAGCAGCGTACCCGTCTGGGGTAGCTACCGGAATTTTGGCCAAATTTGGAATTATGCGCATGCCCCGTAGCTACCCGTTCCTCCTCCCAGGCATACTTTCTGAAATGTTTTGGCCTCTTCCAGAGAGAGAGGGACTTGTGGATTCGGTCCGCAGAACCCTTCAGGATAGGTACCCGAGAACTTGGGCCAATTTTTGACGGAGGGGCATGCCAAGAGGCTTCTCTTGCCTCTGGCTGATCTGGTTTGCCAAAACCTTGTGGCTACCTCCACATGCAGATTTCCTTTGGGATCCTGCCCTCAGATCGCTTCAGGCTAGGTACCTGACAACTTTCCCAATTTCCGACGGAGGTACCTCCCTGGGTACCTTCACTTCCCTTCGCTCATCTTGTTTTCCAAAACTTTTGGGCTAGCTCCAAATACACAACTGCTTGTCAATACCAGCTGAAGACCCCTCCACGTTACGTCTCTCTCAGCTTTGGCCCTACTTTGGACGTAGCTACATGCCTGCTAGCTACCTTTGCTTCCTCCACAAAAGCTTCTCAAAATGTATGGGATTCGGCCTGAGATACATTTAGCTCTGGGTACCAGCTGCAAAGGCCTTCATGGTAGGGACACCACAAGTTTGGCCAAGTTTATGCATAACTGTATGCCTGGTAGCTACCCTTGCCTTCTCACCTTGGCATGCTTCTAGAAAAAAGATTTGGCTTCCTCCAACAGAGATTTTTTTTTTGGGGATCCTAAACTCGGATTCCCCTGGGCTAGGTAATAGAGAATTTGGGCTAATTTCGAGGTTGGTACATGCCCCGTAGCATACCTTTGCCTCCGCCAGATTGTACTTTTGAAAACGTTTCGCCTACCTGCAGCAGTTCTGGACAAAAGCAGCGTACCCGTCTGGGGTAGCTACCGGAATTTTGGCCAAACTGGGAATTATGCGCATGCCCAGTAGCTACCCGTTCCTCCTCCCAGGCATACTTTCTGAAATGTTTTGGCCTCTTCCAGAGAGAGAGGGACTTGTGGATTCGGTCCGCAGAACCCTTCAGGATAGGTACCTGAGAACTTGGGCCAATTTTCGACGGAGGTGCATGCCAAGAGGCTTCTCTTGCCTCCCGTTTATCTTGGTTGCCAAAACTTTGTGGCTACCTCCACATACAGATTTACTTTGGGATCTTGCCCTCAGATCGCTTCAGGGGAGGTACCTGACAACTTTGCCCAATTTGGGACGGAGGTACCTGCCTGGGTACCTTCACTTCCCTTCCCTCATCTTGTTTTCCAAAACTTCTGGGCTAGCTCCAAATACACAACTGCTTCTCAATACCAGCTGAAGACCCCTCCACATTACGTCTCTCTCAACTTTGGCCCTACTTTGGACGTAGCTGCATGCCTGCTAGCTACCTTTGCTTCCTCCACAAAAGCTTCTCAAAATGTATGGGATTCTGCCTGAGACACATTTAGCTCTGGGAACCAGCTGCAAAGCCCTTCAGGGTACGGACACCACAAGTTTGGCCAAGTTTATGCATAACTGTATGCCTGGTAGCTACCCTTGCCTTCTCACCTTGGCATGCTTCTGCAAAAATTTGGCTTCCTCCAACAGAGATTTTTTTTTGGGGGATCCTAAACTCGGATTCCCCTGGGCTAGGTAATAGAGAATTTGGGCTAATTTGGAGGTTGGTACATGCCCGCTAGCTACCTTTGCCTCCGCAACATTGTACTTTTGAATAAGTTTTGCCTCCCTGCAGCAGTTCTGGACAAAAGCAGCGTACCCGTCTCGGGTAGCTACCTGAAGTTTGGCCAAATTGGGAATTATGCACATGCCCAGTAGCTACCCGTTCCTCCTCCCAGGCATACTTCGTAAAATGTTTTGGCCTCTTCCAGAGAGAGAGGGACTGGTGGATTCGTTCCGCAGAACCCTTCAGGCTAGGTACCAGAGAACTTGGGCCAAATTTGGAGGGAGGTGCATGCCAAGAGGCTTCTCTTGCCTCTGGCTGATCTGGTTTGCCAAAACCTTGTGCCTACCTCCACATACAGATTTACTTTGGGATCCTGCCCTCAGATCGCTTCAGGCTAGGTACCTGACAACTTTGCCCAATTTCCGATGGAGGTACCTGCCTGGGTACCTTCACTTCCCTTCCCTCATCTTATTTTCCAAAACTTCTGGGCTAGCTCCAAATACACAACTGCTTGTCAATACCAGCTGAAGACCCCTCCACGTTACGTCTCTCTCAACTTTGGCCCTACTTTGGACGTAGCTGCATGCCTGCTAGCAACCACCGCTTCCTCCACAAAAGTTTCTTAAAATGTATGGGATTCTGCATGAGACACTTTTAGCTCTGGGGACCAGCTGCAAAGCCCTTCAGGGCAGGGGCACCACAAGTTTGGCCAAGTTTATGCATAACTGTATGCCTGGTAGCCACCCTTGCCTTCTCACCTCGGCATGCTTCTAGAAAAAAGATTTGGCTTCCTCCAACAGAGATTTTTTCTTTGGGGATCCTAAACTCGGATACCTCTGGGCTAGGTAACAGAATTTTGGCCATTTTTGACGTTGATACATGCCCGGTACAATACTTTGGCTCCGCCAGATTGTACTTTTGAAAAGGTTTTGCCTACCCCGGGCAGTTCTGGACAAAAGCAGCGTACCTGTCTGGGGTAGCTACCTGAATTTTGGCCAAATTGGGAATTATGCACATGCCCAGTAGCTACCCGTTCCTCCTCCCAGGCATACTTTCTGAAATGTTTTGGGCCTCTTCCAGAGAGAGAGGGACTTGTGGATTCGGTCCACAGAAATCTTCAGGCTAGGTACCTGATTACTTGGGGCAATTTTCGACAGAGGTGCATACCAAGAGGCTTCTCTTGCCTCTGGCTGATCTGGTTTGGCAAAACCTTGTGGCTACCTCCACATACAGATTTACTTTGGGATCCTGCCCTCAGATCGCTTCAGGCTAGGTACCTGACAACTTTGCCCAATTTCCGACGGAGGTACCTGCCTGGATACCTTCACTTCCCTTCCCTCATCTTGTTTTCCAAAACTTCTGGGCTAGCTCCAAATACACAACTGCTTGTCAATACCAGCTGAAGACCCCTCCACGTTACGTCTCTCTCAGCTTTGGCCCTACTTTGGACGTAGCTACATGCCTGCTAGCTACCTTTGCTTCCTCCACAAAAGCTTCTCAAAATGTATGGGATTCGGCCTGAGATACATTTAGCTCTGGGTACCAGCTGCAAAGGCCTTCATGGTAGGGACACCACAAGTTTGGCCAAGTTTATGCATAACTGTATGCCTGGTAGCTACCCTTGCCTTCTCACCTTGGCATGCTTCTAGAAAAAAGATTTGGCTTCCTCCAACAGAGATTTTTTTTTTGGGGATCCTAAACTCGGATTCCCCTGGGCTAGGTAATAGAGAATTTGGGCTAATTTCGAGGTTGGTACATGCCCCGTAGCATACCTTTGCCTCCGCCAGATTGTACTTTTGAAAACGTTTCGCCTACCTGCAGCAGTTCTGGACAAAAGCAGTGTACCCGTCTGGGGTAGCTACCGGAATTTTGGCCAAACTGGGAATTATGCGCATGCCCAGTAGCTACCCGTTCCTCCTCCCAGGCATACTTTCTGAAATGTTTTGGCCTCTTCCAGAGAGAGAGGGACTTGTGGATTCGGTCCGCAGAACCCTTCAGGATAGGTACCTGAGAACTTGGGCCAATTTTCGACGGAGGTGCATGCCAAGAGGCTTCTCTTGCCTCCCGTTTATCTTGGTTGCCAAAACTTTGTGGCTACTTCCACATACAGATTTACTTTGGGATCTTGCCCTCAGATCGCTTCAGGGGAGGTACCTGACAACTTTGCCCAATTTGGGACGGAGGTACCTGCCTGGGTACCTTCACTTCCCTTCCCTCATCTTGTTTTCCAAAACTTCTGGGCTAGCTCCAAATACACAACTGCTTCTCAATACCAGCTGAAGACCCCTCCACATTACGTCTCTCTCAACTTTGGCCCTACTTTGGACGTAGCTGCATGCCTGCTAGCTACCTTTGCTTCCTCCACAAAAGCTTCTCAAAATGTATGGGATTCTGCCTGAGACACATTTAGCTCTGGGAACCAGCTGCAAAGCCCTTCAGGGTACGGACACCACAAGTTTGGCCACGTTTATGCATAACTGTATGCCTGGTAGCTACCCTTGCCTTCTCACCTTGGCATGCTTCTGCAAAAATTTGGCTTCCTCCAACAGAGATTTTTTTTTGGGGGATCCTAAACTCGGATTCCCCTGGGCTAGGTAATAGAGAATTTGGGCTAATTTGGAGGTTGGTACATGCCCGCTAGCTACCTTTGCCTCCGCAACATTGTACTTTTGAATAAGTTTTGCCTCCCTGCAGCAGTTCTGGACAAAAGCAGCGTACCCGTCTCGGGTAGCTACCTGAAGTTTGGCCAAATTGGGAATTATGCACATGCCCAGTAGCTACCCGTTCCTCCTCCCAGGCATACTTCGTAAAATGTTTTGGCCTCTTCCAGAGAGAGAGGGACTGGTGGATTCGTTCCGCAGAACCCTTCAGGCTAGGTACCAGAGAACTTGGGCCAAATTTGGAGGGAGGTGCATGCCAAGAGGCTTCTCTTGCCTCTGGCTGATCTGGTTTGCCAAAACCTTGTGCCTACCTCCACATACAGATTTACTTTGGGATCCTGCCCTCAGATCGCTTCCGGTTAGGTTTCCTGACAACTTTGCCCAATTTGAGATGGAGGTACCTGCCTGGGTACCTTCACTTCCCTTCGCTCATCTTCTTTTCCAAAACTTTGGGGCTAGCTCCAAATACACAACTGCTTGTCAATACCAGCTGAAGACCCCTCCGTATTAAGTCCCTCACAATTTTGCCTCTACTTTGGAGGTAGCTGCATGCCTGCTACCTACCTTTGCTTCTTCCACAAAAACTTCTCAAAATGTATGGGATTCTGCCTGAGAAACATTTAGCTCTGGGTACCAGCTGCAAAGCCCTTCAGGGTGGGGACACCACACGTTTGGCCAGCATTCTGCAGAAGTGTATGCCTGGTAGCTACCCTTGCCTTCTCACCTCGGCATGCTTCTGCAAAAGATTTGGCTTCCTCCAACAGAGATTTTTTCTTTGGGGATCCTAAACTCGGATTCCTCTGGGCTAGGTAACAGAGAATTTGGGCTACTTTGGACGTTGGTACATGCCCGCTAGCTACCTTTGCCTCCGCCACATTGTACTTTTCAAACCATTTTGCCTCTCTGCGGCAGTTCTGGACAAAAGCAGCGTACCCGTCTGGGGTAGCTACCTGAAGTTTGGCCAAATTGGGAATTATGCGCATGCCCAGTAGCTACCCATTCCTCCTCCCAGGCATACTTTCTGAAATGTTTTGGCCTCTCCCAGAGAGAGAGGGACTTGTGGATTCGGTCCGCAGAACCCTTCAGGCTAGGTACCTGAGGACTTGGGCCAAATTTGGAGGGAGGTGCATGCCAAGAGGCTTCTCTTGCCTCTGGATGATCTGGTTTGCCAAAACCTTGTGCCTACCTCCACATACAGATTTCCTTTGGGATCCTCTCCTCAGATCGCTTCAGGGGAGGTACCTGACACCTTTGCCCAATTTGAGAAGGAGGTACCTGCCTGGGTACCTTCACTTCCCTTCGCTCATCTTCTTTTCCAAAACTTTGGGGCTAGCTCCAAATACACAACTGCTTCTCAATACCAGCTGAAGACCCCTCCACGTTACGTCTCTCTCAACTTTGGCCCTACTTTGGACATAGCTCCATACCTGCTAGCTACCTTTGCTTCCTCCACAAAAGCTGCTCAAGATGTTTGGGATTCTGCCTGAGACACATTTAGCTCTGGGTACCAGCTGCAAAGCCCTTCAGGGTACGGACACAACAGGTTTGGCCAAGTTTAGAGGGAAGTGTATGCCTGGTAGCTTCCCTTGCCTTCTCACCTTGGCATGCTTCTAGAAAAAAGATTTGGCTTCCTCCAAGAGAGATTTTTTCTTTGAGGATACTAAACTCGGATCCCTCTAGGCTAGGTAACAGAGAATTCTGGCTAATTTGGACGTTGGTACATGCCCGCTAGCTACCTTTGCCTCCACCACATTGTACTTAGGGAAAATTTTGCCTTACCTGCGTTAGTTCTGGAAAAGCAGCATACCCGTCTCTTATTTGTTACCTGCCTGTGTCTGCATGTCCTGTAGCTCTCACGGATTACCTCAAATTGCACGGAGCTTCCCCAGGTTTTTCTCCATTTGTTGAGGTCTGGTCCTCTTTGCCCCTTAATGCTCTTTCCAAGCATCTCTTTCAGCCTTTCCTTTTGGCATTCTCTGAACACAGCTGAAACCTCGGGTTGCTGCCTCAAACTCCTCCAAGGCTGTTGCTGTAATTCCTTTGTGTCCATCGGTGTACGTTCCCAACCCTGCAACAATGGAATAGACAGTCTTTGTTTCATTTTCTTTTGTCTGGTTGTTTCTTTTCATTATGACCTTTTCTTTCTTTGGTCTTTCCTTCAATCCTACCACTTTTGATAGTTTGAATCCTCCTCTTAGTTTTGTTGTTTCTTTGCTTTTTTCAGACATCAGCACCCCACCCCATTTTCCTTGTGCACTGCCTCCCTCACAGAATCCTACAATGGCTGGGGTTGGAAGAGACCTTGAAGACCATCCAGCTCGAGCCCACCTGCACTGGTGCCCCAGGACCCTGTTGGGAGCCGCACGTCTGGGCTGGGGCCAGCTCTGCCTTGGGGCTGACTGAGGCTGTGCCTGTCAGCCCTGCAGTGGGACATGGCGGTTGCCTAGCACCACTCTGGGTCACAATATGCACTGCCCCTGACAGCACAGGGCTGCCATGTGGTCACGGTCCCTGTCCTTGGCTTCCCAAGGAGCTGGGTCCCCATGCTTGGTCCTGAGCAAGGTGGTGCATGTGCGAGTCCATGAGCCCCCAAGTGCCACAGTGCGGACTTCTCACTCTTTCCCCTGGAGATGAACACTCTCTTTTGGTTCCACCATACCTGTGCCCCTGAGAAGTTCCATACCCACGACGTCCATGGCCCAGCTCTCTCAAGCTCACCGCTGGGCTGTCCTGCCCCAGGGGGTCCTGCCAGGTGCCTGGAGCACACTGGAAAAGTTTGGCCTACATGCCTTAGTTCTGAACAAAAGCAGCATACCCAGGCTGTGCCAAACCCTCTTTGCGCATCAGAACAGAATCCTGAAGTCTGCCGTGCCCAAAGTGAAACCTTTTTCTTCATTCCTTGTAAAATAAACATTAAAGTTAACTCTTAATAAGATAATGAGATTAAGGAAGTACATGCTAAACATAGAAGACTATAATACTCAACTTTTTGCCCAAATTACGCTCATTGTCATCCCAGGCTGGGACAGATAAGCTAGGATATAAAAGTGTTAGGAGGTAGTGGTAAAAAAATTAATGATAGCAAAACCCTAGAGTGAGGAAAAAAGGGAGAGCTGGGGGGTTGGGGGGGAGAAGAAAAATTGAAAACCTACAAGAGGCAGGCAATGTTCTGTGCTCCTTCTCCACCAAGACAGGGACACCTCCTTGGTAAGCTCTGCACCTTCACCTTCACTTTGGTGAGGAATACCTGCGATAGCATTTATACGTTAAATAAACATATTAACTTCCTTGTGGGTTAGTGGCATAGATTCATTTTAGCTGCCTATCGGGTCAGTGGAATAGACCCACAGGAAAGAGGACAATCCCTTGTCATGAAGACGTCAGGGTTCTCCCATTTGGCTGCATCTGTTCAAAAACCAGCATGCATACAAGCAATGCAGGAGAAGGATCTCTTCCGGAGATCCCCAAGGCTAGCCCTGATTGATCTGGCAAGGTTAACTCCCCCTTATCTGTAGCCTCCCAGACAGCATAAAGACACACGTAGCTAGTCTCCAAGACCACATACAAACTGCCTGTGCTATGGATGCCACACAGCTGCCCTGGATGCCACACAGCTGGCAGATCTGGTTTGCCAAAACCTTGTGGCTACCTCCACATACAGATTTACTTTGGGATCCTGCCCTCAGATCGCTTCAGGGGAGGTACCTGAAAACTTTGCCCAATTAGGGACCGAGGTACCTGCCTGGGTACCTTCACTTCCCTTCGCTCATCTTGTTTTCCAAAACTTCTGGGCTAGCTCCAAAACACAACTGCTTGTCAATACCAGCTGAAGACCCCTCCACGTTACGTCTCTCTCAACTTTGGCCCTACTTTGGACGTAGCTGCATGCCTGCTAGCTACCTTTGCTTCCTCCACAAAAGCTTCTCAAAATGTATGGGATTCTGCCTGAGATACATTTAGCTCTGGGTACCAGCTGCAAAGCCCTTCAGGGTAGGGACACCACAAGTTTGGCCAAGTTTATGCATAACTGTATGCCTGGTAGCTACCCTTCCCTCCTCACCTCGGCATGCTTCTAGAAAAAAGATTTGGCTTCCTCCAAGAGAGATTTTTTCTTTGGGGATCCTAAACTCGGATTCCCCTGGGCTAGGTAACAGAGAATTTGGGCTACTTTGGAGGTTGGTACATGGCCGGTAGAATACTTTGCCTCCGCCAGATTGTACTTAGGAAAACGTTTCGCCTCCCTGCGTTAGTTCTGGACAAAAGCAGCGTACCCGTCTGGGGTAGCAACCGGAATTTTGGCCAAATTGGGAATTATGTGCGTGCCCAGTAGCTACCCGTTCCTCCTCCCAGGCATACTTTCTGAAATGTTTTGGCCTCTTCCAGAGAGAGAGGGACTGGTGGATTCGGTCCGCAGAACCCTTCAGGATAGGTACCCGAGAACTTGGGCCAATTTTTGACGGAGGGGCATGCCAAGAGGCTTCTCTTGCCTCTGGCTGATCTGCTTTGCCAAAACCTTGTGGCTACCTCCACATACAGATTTACTTTGGGATCCTGCCCTCAGATCGCTTCAGGCTAGGTACCTGACAACTTTGCCCAATTTCCGATGGAGGTACCTGCCTGGGTACCTTCACTACCCTTCGCTCATCTTCTTTTCCAAAACTTTTGGGCTAGCTCCAAATACACAACTGCTTGTCAATACCAGCTGAAGACCCCTCCACGTTACGTCTCTCTCAACTTTGGCCCTACTTTGGACGTAGCTGCATGCCTGCTAGCTACCTTTGCTTCCTCCACAAAAGCCTCTCAATATGTATGGGATTCTGCCTGAGATACATTTAGCTCTGGGTACCAGCTGCAAAGCCCTTCAGGGTAGGGACACCACAAGTTCGGTCAAGTTTACAGGGAAGTGTATGCCTGGTAGCTACCCTTGCCTTCTCACCTTGGCATGCTTCTAGAAAAAAGATTTGGCTTCCTCCAACAGAGATTTTTTCTTTGGGGATCCTAAACTCGGATACCTCTGGGCTAGGTAACAGAGAATTTGGGCTAATTTGGAGGTTGGTACATGCCCCGTAGCATACTTTGCCTCCGCCAGATTGTACTTTTGAAAACGTTTCGCCTCCCTGCGGCAGTTCTGGACAAAAGCAGCGTACCCGTCTGGGGTAGCTACCGGAATTTTGGCCAAATTTGGAATTATGCGCATGCCCCGTAGCTACCCGTTCCTCCTCCCAGGCATACTTTCTGAAATGTTTTGGCCTCTTCCAGAGAGAGAGGGACTTGTGGATTCGGTCCGCAGAACCCTTCAGGATAGGTACCCGAGAACTTGGGCCAATTTTTGACGGAGGGGCATGCCAAGAGGCTTCTCTTGCCTCTGGCTGATCTGGTTTGCCAAAACCTTGTGGCTACCTCCACATGCAGATTTCCTTTGGGATCCTGCCCTCAGATCGCTTCAGGCTAGGTACCTGACAACTTTCCCAATTTCCGACGGAGGTACCTCCCTGGGTACCTTCACTTCCCTTCGCTCATCTTGTTTTCCAAAACTTTTGGGCTAGCTCCAAATACACAACTGCTTGTCAATACCAGCTGAAGACCCCTCCACGTTACGTCTCTCTCAACTTTGGCCCTACTTTGGACGTAGCTGCATGCCTGCTAGCAACGATCGCTTCCTCCACAAAAGCCTCTCAAAATGTATGGGATTCTGCCTGAGATACATTTAGCTCTGGGTACAAGCTGCAAAGACCTTCAGGGTAGGGACACCACAAGTTTGGCCAAGTTTATGCATAACTGTATGCCTGGTAGCTACCCTTCCCTCCTCACCTCGGCATGCTTCTAGAAAAAAGATTTGGCTTCCTACAAGAGAGATTTTTTCTTTGGGGATCCTAAACTCGGATTCCCCTGGGCTAGGTAACAGAGAATTTGGGCGACTTTGGAGGTTGGTACATGGCCGGTAGAATACTTTGCCTCCGCCAGATTGTACTTTTGAAAAAGTTTTGCCTCCCTGCGGCAGTTCTGGACAAAAGCAGCGTACCCGTCTGGGGTAGCTACCGGAATTTTGGCCAACTTGGGAATTATCTGCATGCCCAGTAGCTACCCGTTCCGCCACCCAGGCATACTTTCTGAAATGTTTTGGCCTCTTCCAGAGAGAGAGGGACTTGTGGATTCGGTCCGCAGAACCCTTCAGGCTAGGTACCTGAGAACTTGGGCCAATTTTCGACGGAGGTGCATGCCAAGAGGCTTCTCTTGCCTCTGGCTGATCTGGTTTGCCAAAACCTTGTGGCTATCTCCACATGCAGATTTACTTTGGGATCCTGCCCTCAGATCGCTTCAGGCTAGGTAACTGACAACTTTGCCCAATTTCCGACGGAGGTACCTGCCTGGGTACCTTCACTTCCCTTCCCTCATCTTGTTTTCCAAAACTTCTGGGCTAGCTCCAAATACACAACTGCTTGTCAATACCAGCTGAAGACCCCTCCACGTTACGTCTCTCTCAACTTTGGCCCTACTTTGGACGTAGCTGCATGCCTGCTAGCAACGATCGCTTCCTCCACAAAAGCCTCTCAAAATGTATGGGATTCTGCCTGAGATACATTTAGCTCTGGGTACCAGCTGCAAAGCCCTTCAGGGCAGGGACACCACAAGTTTGGCCAAGTTTATGCATAACTGTATGCCAGGTAGCTACCCTTGCCTTCTCACCTTGGCATGCTTCTAGAAAAAAGATTTGGCTTCCTCCAACAGAGATTTTTTTCTTTGGGGATCCTAAACTCGGATTCCCCTGGGTTAGGTAAGAGAATTTTGGCTATTTTGGACGTTGGTACATGCCCGGTAGCATACTTTGCCTCCGCCACATTGTACTTAGGGAAAATTTTGCCTTACCTGCGTTAGTTCTGGAAAAGCAGCTTACCTGTCTGGTATTTGTTACCTGCCTGTGTCTGCATGTCCTGTAGCTCTCACGGATTACCTCAAATTGCACGGAGCTTCCCCAGGTTTTTCTCCATTTGTTGAGGTCTGGTCCTGTTTGACCCTTAAGGCTCTTTCCTAGCATCTCTTTGAGCCTTTCCTTTTGGCATTCTCTGAACGCTGCTGAAACCTCGGGTTGCTGCCTCAAACTCCTCCAAGGCTGTTGCTGTAATTTGTTTGTGTCCATCGGTGTACGTTCCCAACCCTGCAACAATGGAATAGATAGTTTTTGTTTGATTTTGTTTTGTCTAGTTGTTTCTTTTCATTATGACCTTTCCTTTCTTTGGTCTTTCCTTCAATCCTACCACTTTTGATAGTTTGAATCCTCCTCTTAGTTTTGTTGTTTCTTTGCTTTTTTCAGACATCAGCACGCCACCCCATTTTCCCTGTGCACTGCCTCCCTCATAGAATCCTACAATGCCTGGGGTTGGAAGGGACCTTAAAGACCATCCAGCTCGAGCCCACCTGCACTGGTGCCCCAGGACCCTGTTGGGAGCCGCACGTCTGGGCTGGGGCCAGCTCTGCCTTGGGGCTGACTGAGGCTGTGCCTGTCAGCCCTGCAGTGGGACATGGCGGTTGCCTAGCACCACTCTGGGTCACAATATGCACTGCCCCTGACAGCACAGGGCTGCCATGTGGTCACGGTCCCTGTCCTTGGCTTCCCAAGGAGCTGGGTCCCCATGCTTGGTCCTGAGCGAGGTGCTGGATGTGCGAGTCCAGGAGTCCCCAAGTGCCACAGGGTGGACTTCTCTCTCTTTCCCCTGGAGATGAACACTCTCTTTTGGTTCCACCATACCTGTGCCCCTGAGAAGCTCCACAGCCAGGACGTCCATGGCCCAGCTCTCTCAAGCTCACGGCTGGGCTGTCCTGCCCCAGGGGGTCCTGCCAGGTGCCTGGAGCACACTGGAAAAGTTGGGCCTACATGCCTTAGTTCTGAACAAAAGCAGCATACCCAGGCTGTGCCAAACCCTCTTTGCGCATCAGAACAGAATCCTGAAGTCTGCCGTGCCCAAAGTGAAACCTTTTTCTTCATTCCTTATAAAATAAACATTAAAGTTAACTCTTAAGGAGATAATGAGATTAAGGAAGTACATGCTAAACATAGAAGACTATAATACTCAACTTTTTGCCCAAAATATGCTCATTGTCATCCCAGGGTGGGACAGATAAGCTTAGGATATAAAAGTGTTAGGAGGTAGTGGTAAAAAAGTTAATGACAGCAAAACCCTAGAGTGAGGAAAAAAGGGAGAGCTGGGGGGTTGGGGGGGAGAAGAAAAATTGAAAACCTACAAGAGGCAGGCGATGTTCTGTGCTCCTTCTCCACCAAGACAGGGACACCTCCTTGGTAAGCTCTGCACCTTCACCTTCACTTTGGTGAGGAATACCTGCGATAGCATTTATACGTTAAATAAACATATTAACTGCCTAGTGGGTTAGGGGCATAGATTCATTTTAGCTGCCTATCGGGTCAGTGGAATAGACCCACAGGAAAGAGGACAATCCCTTGTCATGAAGACCTCAGGGTTCTCCCATTTGGCTGCATCTGTTCAAAAACCAGCATGCATACAAGCAATGCAGGAGAAGGATCTCTTCTGGAGATCCCCAAGGCTAGCCCTGATTGATCTGGCAAGGTTAACTCCCCCTTATCTGTAGCCTCCCAGACAGCATAAAGACACACGTAGCTAGTCTCCAAGACCACATACAAACTGCCTGTGCTATCAATACTGCCCTGGATGCCACACAGCTGGCAGATCTGGTTTGCCAAAACCTTGTGGCTACCTCCACATACAGATTTACTTTGGGATCCTGCCCTCAGATCGCTTCAGGCTAGGTACCTGACAACTTTGCCCAATTTGGGATCGAGGTACCTGCCTGGGTAACTTCACTAACCTTTGCTCATCTTGTTTTCCAAAACTTCTGGGCTAGCTCCAAAACACAACTGCTTGTCAATACCAGCTGAAGACCCCTCCACGTTACGTCTCTCTCAACTTTGGCCCTACTTTGGACGTAGCTGCATGCCTGCTAGCTACCTCTGCTTCCTCCACAAAAGCTTCTCAAAATGTTTGGGATTATTCCTGGGAGAGATTTACCTCTGGGTACCAGTTGGAAAGCCCTTCAGGGTAGGGACACCACAAGTTTGGCCAAGTTTACAAGGAAGTGTATGCCTGGTGGCTACCCTTGCCTTCTCACCTCTGCATGCTTCTGCAAAAGATTTGGCTTCCTCCAACAGAGATTTTTTCTTTGGGGATCCTAAACTCGGATTCCTCTGGGCTAGGTAACAGGGAATTTGGGCTACTTTGGAGGTTGGAACATGCCTGCTAGCTACCTTTGCCTCCGCCAGATTGTACTTTTGAAAAAGTTTTGCCTACCTACAGCAGTTCTGGACAAAAGCAGCATACCCGTCTGGGGTAGCTACCTGAATTTTGGCCAAATTGGGAATTATGCGCATGCCCAGTAGCTACCCGTTCCTCCTCCCAGGTATACTTTCTGAAATGTTTTGGGCCTCTTCCGGAGAGAGAGGGACTTGTGGATTTGGTCCGCAGAACCCTTCAGGATATGTAGCTGAGAACTTGGGACAATTTTCGACGGAGGTGCATGCCAAGAGGCTTCTCTTGCCTCTGCCTGATCTGGTTTGCCAAAACCTTGTGGCTACCTCCACATGCAGATTTACTTTGGGATCCTGCCCTCAGATCGCTTCAGGCTAGGTACCTGACAACTTTGCCCAATTTCCGATGGAGGTACCTGCCTGGGTACCTTCACTTCCCTTCGCTCATCTTATTTTCCAAAACTTCTGGGCTAGCTCCAAATACACAACTGCTTGTCAATACCAGCTGAAGACCCCTCCACGTTACGTCTCTCTCAACTTTGGCCCTACTTTGGACGTAGCTGCATGCCTGCTAGCAATCACCGCTTCCTCCACAAAAGTTTCTTAAAATGTATGGGATTCTGCATGAGACACTTTTAGCTCTGGGGACCAGCTGCAAAGCCCTTCAGGGCAGGGGCACCACAAGTTTGGCCAAGTTTATGCATAACTGTATGCCTGGTAGCCACCCTTGCCTTCTCACCTCGGCATGCTTCTAGAAAAAAGATTTGGCTTCCTCCAACAGAGATTTTTTCTTTGGGGATCCTAAACTCGGATACCTCTGGGCTAGGTAACAGAATTTTGGCCATTTTTGACGTTGATACATGCCCGGTACAATACTTTGGCTCCGCCAGATTGTACTTTTGAAAAGGTTTTGCCTACCCCGGGCAGTTCTGGACAAAAGCAGCGTACCTGTCTGGGGTAGCTACCTGAATTTTGGCCAAATTGGGAATTATGCACATGCCCAGTAGCTACCCGTTCCTCCTCCCAGGCATACTTTCTGAAATGTTTTGGGCCTCTTCCAGAGAGAGAGGGACTTGTGGATTCGGTCCACAGAAATCTTCAGGCTAGGTACCTGATTACTTGGGGCAATTTTCGACAGAGGTGCATACCAAGAGGCTTCTCTTGCCTCTGCCTGATCTGGTTTGGCAAAACCTTGTGGCTACCTCCACATACAGATTTACTTTGGGATCCTGCCCTCAGATCGCTTCAGGCTAGGTACCTGACAACTTTGCCCAATTTCCGACGGAGGTACCTGCCTGGATACCTTCACTTCCCTTCCCTCATCTTGTTTTCCAAAACTTCTGGGCTAGCTCCAAATACACAACTGCTTGTCAATACCAGCTGAAGACCCCTCCACGTTACGTCTCTCTCAGCTTTGGCCCTACTTTGGACGTAGCTACATGCCTGCTAGCTACCTTTGCTTCCTCCACAAAAGCTTCTCAAAATGTATGGGATTCGGCCTGAGATACATTTAGCTCTGGGTACCAGCTGCAAAGGCATTCATGGTAGGGACACCACAAGTTTGGCCAAGTTTATGCATAACTGTATGCCTGGTAGCTACCCTTGCCTTCTCACCTTGGCATGCTTCTAGAAAAAAGATTTGGCTTCCTCCAACAGAGATTTTTTTTTTGGGGATCCTAAACTCGGATTCCCCTGGGCTAGGTAATAGAGAATTTGGGCTAATTTCGAGGTTGGTACATGCCCCGTAGCATACCTTTGCCTCCGCCAGATTGTACTTTTGAAAACGTTTCGCCTACCTGCAGCAGTTCTGGACAAAAGCAGTGTACCCGTCTGGGGTAGCTACCGGAATTTTGGCCAAACTGGGAATTATGCGCATGCCCAGTAGCTACCCGTTCCTCCTCCCAGGCATACTTTCTGAAATGTTTTGGCCTCTTCCAGAGAGAGAGGGACTTGTGGATTCGGTCCGCAGAACCCTTCAGGATAGGTACCTGAGAACTTGGGCCAATTTTCGACGGAGGTGCATGCCAAGAGGCTTCTCTTGCCTCCCGTTTATCTTGGTTGCCAAAACTTTGTGGCTACCTCCACATACAGATTTACTTTGGGATCTTGCCCTCAGATCGCTTCAGGGGAGGTACCTGACAACTTTGCCCAATTTGGGACGGAGGTACCTGCCTGGGTACCTTCACTTCCCTTCCCTCATCTTGTTTTCCAAAACTTCTGGGCTAGCTCCAAATACACAACTGCTTCTCAATACCAGCTGAAGACCCCTCCACATTACGTCTCTCTCAACTTTGGCCCTACTTTGGACGTAGCTGCATGCCTGCTAGCTACCTTTGCTTCCTCCACAAAAGCTTCTCAAAAAGTATGGGATTCTGCCTGAGACACATTTAGCTCTGGGAACCAGCTGCAAAGCCCTTCAGGGTACGGACACCACAAGTTTGGCCACGTTTATGCATAACTGTATGCCTGGTAGCTACCCTTGCCTTCTCACCTTGGCATGCTTCTGCAAAAATTTGGCTTCCTCCAACAGAGATTTTTTTTTGGGGGATCCTAAACTCGGATTCCCCTGGGCTAGGTAATAGAGAATTTGGGCTAATTTGGAGGTTGGTACATGCCCGCTAGCTACCTTTGCCTCCACAACATTGTACTTTTGAATAAGTTTTGCCTCCCTGCAGCAGTTCTGGACAAAAGCAGCGTACCCGTCTCGGGTAGCTACCTGAAGTTTGGCCAAATTGGGAATTATGCACATGCCCAGTAGCTACCCGTTCCTCCTCCCAGGCATACTTCGTAAAATGTTTTGGCCTCTTCCAGAGAGAGAGGGACTGGTGGATTCGTTCCGCAGAACCCTTCAGGCTAGGTACCAGAGAACTTGGGCCAAATTTGGAGGGAGGTGCATGCCAAGAGGCTTCTCTTGCCTCTGGCTGATCTGGTTTGCCAAAACCTTGTGCCTACCTCCACATACAGATTTACTTTGGGATCCTGCCCTCAGATCGCTTCCGGTTAGGTTTCCTGACAACTTTGCCCAATTTGAGATGGAGGTACCTGCCTGGGTACCTTCACTTCCCTTCGCTCATCTTCTTTTCCAAAACTTTGGGGCTAGCTCCAAATACACAACTGCTTGTCAATACCAGCTGAAGACCCCTCCGTATTAAGTCCCTCACAATTTTGCCTCTACTTTGGAGGTAGCTGCATGCCTGCTACCTACCTTTGCTTCTTCCACAAAAACTTCTCAAAATGTATGGGATTCTGCCTGAGAAACATTTAGCTCTGGGTACCAGCTGCAAAGCCCTTCAGGGTGGGGACACCACACGTTTGGCCAGCATTCTGCAGAAGTGTATGCCTGGTAGCTACCCTTGCCTTCTCACCTCGGCATGCTTCTGCAAAAGATTTGGCTTCCTCCAACAGAGATTTTTTCTTTGGGGATCCTAAACTCGGATTCCTCTGGGCTAGGTAACAGAGAATTTGGGCTACTTTGGACGTTGGTACATGCCCGCTAGCTACCTTTGCCTCCGCCACATTGTACTTTTCAAACCATTTTGCCTCTCTGCGGCAGTTCTGGACAAAAGCAGCGTACCCGTCTGGGGTAGCTACCTGAAGTTTGGCCAAATTGGGAATTATGCGCATGCCCAGTAGCTACCCATTCCTCCTCCCAGGCATACTTTCTGAAATGTTTTGGCCTCTCCCAGAGAGAGAGGGACTTGTGGATTCGGTCCGCAGAACCCTTCAGGCTAGGTACCTGAGGACTTGGGCCAAATTTGGAGGGAGGTGCATGCCAAGAGGCTTCTCTTGCCTCTGGATGATCTGGTTTGCCAAAACCTTGTGCCTACCTCCACATACAGATTTCCTTTGGGATCCTCTCCTCAGATCGCTTCAGGGGAGGTACCTGACACCTTTGCCCAATTTGAGAAGGAGGTACCTGCCTGGGTACCTTCACTTCCCTTCGCTCATCTTCTTTTCCAAAACTTTGGGGCTAGCTCCAAATACACAACTGCTTCTCAATACCAGCTGAAGACCCCTCCACGTTACATCTCTCTCAACTTTGGCCCTACTTTGGACATAGCTCCATACCTGCTAGCTACCTTTGCTTCCTCCACAAAAGCTGCTCAAGATGTTTGGGATTCTGCCTGAGACACATTTAGCTCTGGGTACCAGCTGCAAAGCCCTTCAGGGTACGGACACCACAGGTTTGGCCAAGTTTAGAGGGAAGTGTATGCCTGGTAGCTTCCCTTGCCTTCTCACCTTGGCATGCTTCTAGAAAAAAGATTTGGCTTCCTCCAACAGAGATTTTTTCTTTGAGGATACTAAACTCGGATCCCTCTAGGCTAGGTAACAGAGAATTCTGGCTAATTTGGACGTTGGTACATGCCCGCTAGCTACCTTTGCCTCCACCACATTGTACTTAGGGAAAATTTTGCCTTACCTGCGTTAGTTCTGGAAAAGCAGCATACCCGTCTCTTATTTGTTACCTGCCTGTGTCTGCATGTCCTGTAGCTCTCACGGATTACCTCAAATTGCACGGAGCTTCCCCAGGTTTTTCTCCATTTGTTGAGGTCTGGTCCTCTTTGCCCCTTAATGCTCTTTCCAAGCATCTCTTTCAGCCTTTCCTTTTGGCATTCTCTGAACACAGCTGAAACCTCGGGTTGCTGCCTCAAACTCCTCCAAGGCTGTTGCTGTAATTTGTTTGTGTCCATCGGTGTACGTTCCCAACCCTGCAACAATGGAATAGACAGTCTTTGTTTCATTTTCTTTTGTCTGGTTGTTTCTTTTCATTATGACCTTTTCTTTCTTTGGTCTTTCCTTCAATCCTACCACTTTTGATAGTTTGAATCCTCCTCTTAGTTTTGTTGTTTCTTTGCTTTTTTCAGACATCAGCACCCCACCCCATTTTCCTTGTGCACTGCCTCCCTCACAGAATCCTACAATGGCTGGGGTTGGAAGAGACCTTGAAGACCATCCAGCTCGAGCCCACCTGCACTGGTGCCCCAGGACCCTGTTGGGAGCCGCACGTCTGGGCTGGGGCCAGCTCTGCCTTGGGGCTGACTGAGGCTGTGCCTGTCAGCCCTGCAGTGGGACATGGCGGTTGCCTAGCACCACTCTGGGTCACAATATGCACTGCCCCTGACAGCACAGGGCTGCCATGTGGTCACGGTCCCTGTCCTTGGCTTCCCAAGGAGCTGGGTCCCCATGCTTGGTCCTGAGCAAGGTGGTGCATGTGCGAGTCCATGAGCCCCCAAGTGCCACAGTGCGGACTTCTCACTCTTTCCCCTGGAGATGAACACTCTCTTTTGGTTCCACCATACCTGTGCCCCTGAGAAGTTCCATACCCACGACGTCCATGGCCCAGCTCTCTCAAGCTCACCGCTGGGCTGTCCTGCCCCAGGGGGTCCTGCCAGGTGCCTGGAGCACACTGGAAAAGTTTGGCCTACATGCCTTAGTTCTGAACAAAAGCAGCATACCCAGGCTGTGCCAAACCCTCTTTGCGCATCAGAACAGAATCCTGAAGTCTGCCGTGCCCAAAGTGAAACCTTTTTCTTCATTCCTTGTAAAATAAACATTAAAGTTAACTCTTAATAAGATAATGAGATTAAGGAAGTACATGCTAAACATAGAAGACTATAATACTCAACTTTTTGCCCAAATTACGCTCATTGTCATCCCAGGCTGGGACAGATAAGCTAGGATATAAAAGTGTTAGGAGGTAGTGGTAAAAAAATTAATGATAGCAAAACCCTAGAGTGAGGAAAAAAGGGAGAGCTGGGGGGTTGGGGGGGAGAAGAAAAATTGAAAACCTACAAGAGGCAGGCAATGTTCTGTGCTCCTTCTCCACCAAGACAGGGACACCTCCTTGGTAAGCTCTGCACCTTCACCTTCACTTTGGTGAGGAATACCTGCGATAGCATTTATACGTTAAATAAACATATTAACTTCCTTGTGGGTTAGTGGCATAGATTCATTTTAGCTGCCTATCGGGTCAGTGGAATAGACCCACAGGAAAGAGGACAATCCCTTGTCATGAAGACCTCAGGGTTCTCCCATTTGGCTGCATCTGTTCAAAAACCAGCATGCATACAAGCAATGCAGGAGAAGGATCTCTTCCGGAGATCCCCAAGGCTAGCCCTGATTGATCTGGCAAGGTTAACTCCCCCTTATCTGTAGCCTCCCAGACAGCATAAAGACACACGTAGCTAGTCTCCAAGACCACATACAAACTGCCTGTGCTATGGATGCCACACAGCTGCCCTGGATGCCACACAGCTGGCAGATCTGGTTTGCCAAAACCTTGTGGCTACCTCCACATACAGATTTACTTTGGGATCCTGCCCTCAGATCGCTTCAGGGGAGGTACCTGAAAACTTTGCCCAATTAGGGACCGAGGTACCTGCCTGGGTACCTTCACTTCCCTTCGCTCATCTTGTTTTCCAAAACTTCTGGGCTAGCTCCAAAACACAACTGCTTGTCAATACCAGCTGAAGACCCCTCCACGTTACGTCTCTCTCAACTTTGGCCCTACTTTGGACGTAGCTGCATGCCTGCTAGCTACCTTTGCTTCCTCCACAAAAGCTTCTCAAAATGTATGGGATTCTGCCTGAGATACATTTAGCTCTGGGTACCAGCTGCAAAGCCCTTCAGGGTAGGGACACCACAAGTTTGGCCAAGTTTATGCATAACTGTATGCCTGGTAGCTACCCTTCCATCCTCACCTCGGCATGCTTCTAGAAAAAAGATTTGGCTTCCTCCAAGAGAGATTTTTTCTTTGGGGATCCTAAACTCGGATTCCCCTGGGCTAGGTAACAGAGAATTTGGGCGACTTTGGAGGTTGGTACATGGCCGGTAGAATACTTTGCCTCCGCCAGATTGTACTTAGGAAAACGTTTCGCCTCCCTGCGTTAGTTCTGGACAAAAGCAGCGTACCCGTCTGGGGTAGCAACCGGAATTTTGGCCAAATTGGGAATTATGTGCGTGCCCAGTAGCTACCCGTTCCTCCTCCCAGGCATACTTTCTGAAATGTTTTGGCCTCTTCCAGAGAGAGAGGGACTGGTGGATTCGGTCCGCAGAACCCTTCAGGATAGGTACCCGAGAACTTGGGCCAATTTTTGACGGAGGGGCATGCCAAGAGGCTTCTCTTGCCTCTGGCTGATCTGCTTTGCCAAAACCTTGTGGCTACCTCCACATACAGATTTACTTTGGGATCCTGCCCTCAGATCGCTTCAGGCTAGGTACCTGACAACTTTGCCCAATTTCCGATGGAGGTACCTGCCTGGGTACCTTCACTACCCTTCGCTCATCTTCTTTTCCAAAACTTTTGGGCTAGCTCCAAATACACAACTGCTTGTCAATACCAGCTGAAGACCCCTCCACGTTACGTCTCTCTCAACTTTGGCCCTACTTTGGACGTAGCTGCATGCCTGCTAGCTACCTTTGCTTCCTCCACAAAAGCCTCTCAATATGTATGGGATTCTGCCTGAGATACATTTAGCTCTGGGTACCAGCTGCAAAGCCCTTCAGGGTAGGGACACCACAAGTTCGGTCAAGTTTACAGGGAAGTGTATGCCTGGTAGCTACCCTTGCCTTCTCACCTTGGCATGCTTCTAGAAAAAAGATTTGGCTTCCTCCAACAGAGATTTTTTCTTTGGGGATCCTAAACTCGGATACCTCTGGGCTAGGTAACAGAGAATTTGGGCTACTTTGGAGGTTGGTACATGCCCCGTAGCATACTTTGCCTCCGCCAGATTGTACTTCGGAAAACGTTTCGCCTCCCTGCGGCAGTTCTGGACAAAAGCAGCGTACCCGTCTGGGGTAGCTACCGGAATTTTGGCCAAATTGGGAATTATGCGCATGCCCCGTAGCTACCCGTTCCTCCTCCCAGGCATACTTTCTGAAATGTTTTGGCCTCTTCCAGAGAGAGAGGGACTTGTGGATTCGGTCCGCAGAACCCTTCAGGATAGGTACCCGAGAACTTGGGCCAATTTTTGACGGAGGGGCATGCCAAGAGGCTTCTCTTGCCTCTGGCTGATCTGGTTTGCCAAAACCTTGTGGCTACCTCCACATACAGATTTCCTTTGGGATCCTGCCCTCAGATCGCTTCAGGCTAGGTACCTGACAACTTTCCCAATTTCCGACGGGGGTACCTCCCTGGGTACCTTCACTTCCCTTCGCTCATCTTGTTTTCCAAAACTTTTGGGCTAGCTCCAAATACACAACTGCTTGTCAATACCAGCTGAAGACCCCTCCACGTTACGTCTCTCTCAACTTTGGCCCTACTTTGGACGTAGCTGCATGCCTGCTAGCAACGATCGCTTCCTCCACAAAAGCCTCTCAAAATGTATGGGATTCTGCCTGAGATACATTTAGCTCTGGGTACAAGCTGCAAAGACCTTCAGGGTAGGGACACCACAAGTTTGGCCAAGTTTATGCATAACTGTATGCCTGGTAGCTACCCTTCCCTCCTCACCTCGGCATGCTTCTAGAAAAAAGATTTGGCTTCCTACAAGAGAGATTTTTTCTTTGGGGATCCTAAACTCGGATTCCCCTGGGCTAGGTAACAGAGAATTTGGGCGACTTTGGAGGTTGGTACATGGCCGGTAGAATACTTTGCCTCCGCCAGATTGTACTTTTGAAAAAGTTTTGCCTCCCTGCGGCAGTTCTGGACAAAAGCAGCGTACCCGTCTGGGGTAGCTACCGGAATTTTGGCCAACTTGGGAATTATCTGCATGCCCAGTAGCTACCCGTTCCGCCACCCAGGCATACTTTCTGAAATGTTTTGGCCTCTTCCAGAGAGAGAGGGACTGGTGGATTCGGTCCGCAGAACCCTTCAGGCTAGGTACCTGAGAACTTGGGCCAATTTTCGACGGAGGTGCATGCCAAGAGGCTTCTCTTGCCTCTGGCTGATCTGGTTTGCCAAAACCTTGTGGCTATCTCCACATGCAGATTTACTTTGGGATCCTGCCCTCAGATCGCTTCAGGCTAGGTAACTGACAACTTTGCCCAATTTCCGACGGAGGTACCTGCCTGGGTACCTTCACTTCCCTTTGCTCATCTTGTTTTCCAAAACTTCTGGGCTAGCTCCAAATACACAACTGCTTGTCAATACCAGCTGAAGACCCCTCCACGTTACGTCTCTCTCAACTTTGGCCCTACTTTGGACGTAGCTGCATGCCTGCTAGCAACGATCGCTTCCTCCACAAAAGCCTCTCAAAATGTATGGGATTCTGCCTGAGATACATTTAGCTCTGGGTACCAGCTGCAAAGCCCTTCAGGGCAGGGACACCACAAGTTTGGCCAAGTTTATGCATAACTGTATGCCAGGTAGCTACCCTTGCCTTCTCACCTTGGCATGCTTCTAGAAAAAAGATTTGGCTTCCTCCAACAGAGATTTTTTCTTTGGGGATCCTAAACTTGGATTCCCCTGGGTTAGGTAAGAGAATTTTGGCTATTTTGGACGTTGGTACATGCCCGGTAGCATACTTTGCCTCCGCCACATTGTACTTAGGGAAAATTTTGCCTTACCTGCGTTAGTTCTGGAAAAGCAGCTTACCTGTCTGGTATTTGTTACCTGCCTGTGTCTGCATGTCCTGTAGCTCTCACGGATTACCTCAAATTGCATGGAGCTTCCCCAGGTTTTTCTCCATTTGTTGAGGTCTGGTCCTCTTTGCCCCTTAATGCTCTTTCCAAGCATCTCTTTCAGCCTTTCCTTTTGGCATTCTCTGAACACAGCTGAAACCTCGGGTTGCTGCCTCAAACTCCTCCAAGGCTGTTGCTCTAATTCCTTTGTGTCCATCGGTGTACGTTCCCAACCCTGCAACAATGGAATAGACAGTCTTTGTTTCATTTTCTTTTGTCTGGTTGTTTCTTTTCATTATGACCTTTTCTTTCTTTGGTCTTTCCTTCAATCCTACCACTTTTGATAGTTTGAATCCTCCTCTTAGTTTTGTTGTTTCTTTGCTTTTTTCAGACATCAGCACCCCACCCCATTTTCCTTGTGCACTGCCTCCCTCACAGAATCCTACAATGGCTGGGGTTGGAAGAGACCTTGAAGACCATCCAGCTCGAGCCCACCTGCACTGGTGCCCCAGGACCCTGTTGGGAGCCGCACGTCTGGGCTGGGGCCAGCTCTGCCTTGGGGCTGACTGAGGCTGTGCCTGTCAGCCCTGCAGTGGGACATGGCGGTTGCCTAGCACCACTCTGGGTCACAATATGCACTGCCCCTGACAGCACAGGGCTGCCATGTGGTCACGGTCCCTGTCCTTGGCTTCCCAAGGAGCTGGGTCCCCATGCTTGGTCCTGAGCAAGGTGGTGCATGTGCGAGTCCATGAGCCCCCAAGTGCCACAGTGCGGACTTCTCACTCTTTCCCCTGGAGATGAACACTCTCTTTTGGTTCCACCATACCTGTGCCCCTGAGAAGTTCCATACCCACGACGTCCATGGCCCAGCTCTCTCAAGCTCACCGCTGGGCTGTCCTGCCCCAGGGGGTCCTGCCAGGTGCCTGGAGCACACTGGAAAAGTTTGGCCTACATGCCTTAGTTCTGAACAAAAGCAGCATACCCAGGCTGTGCCAAACCCTCTTTGCGCATCAGAACAGAATCCTGAAGTCTGCCGTGCCCAAAGTGAAACCTTTTTCTTCATTCCTTGTAAAATAAACATTAAAGTTAACTCTTAATAAGATAATGAGATTAAGGAAGTACATGCTAAACATAGAAGACTATAATACTCAACTTTTTGCCCAAATTACGCTCATTGTCATCCCAGGCTGGGACAGATAAGCTAGGATATAAAAGTGTTAGGAGGTAGTGGTAAAAAAATTAATGATAGCAAAACCCTAGAGTGAGGAAAAAAGGGAGAGCTGGGGGGTTGGGGGGGAGAAGAAAAATTGAAAACCTACAAGAGGCAGGCAATGTTCTGTGCTCCTTCTCCACCAAGACAGGGACACCTCCTTGGTAAGCTCTGCACCTTCACCTTCACTTTGGTGAGGAATACCTGCGATAGCATTTATACGTTAAATAAACATATTAACTTCCTTGTGGGTTAGTGGCATAGATTCATTTTAGCTGCCTATCGGGTCAGTGGAATAGACCCACAGGAAAGAGGACAATCCCTTGTCATGAAGACCTCAGGGTTCTCCCATTTGGCTGCATCTGTTCAAAAACCAGCATGCATACAAGCAATGCAGGAGAAGGATCTCTTCCGGAGATCCCCAAGGCTAGCCCTGATTGATCTGGCAAGGTTAACTCCCCCTTATCTGTAGCCTCCCAGACAGCATAAAGACACACGTAGCTAGTCTCCAAGACCACATACAAACTGCCTGTGCTATGGATGCCACACAGCTGCCCTGGATGCCACACAGCTGGCAGATCTGGTTTGCCAAAACCTTGTGGCTACCTCCACATACAGATTTACTTTGGGATCCTGCCCTCAGATCGCTTCAGGGGAGGTACCTGAAAACTTTGCCCAATTAGGGACCGAGGTACCTGCCTGGGTACCTTCACTTCCCTTCGCTCATCTTGTTTTCCAAAACTTCTGGGCTAGCTCCAAAACACAACTGCTTGTCAGTACCAGCTGAAGACCCCTCCACGTTACGTCTCTCTCAACTTTGGCCCTACTTTGGACGTAGCTGCATGCCTGCTAGCTACCTTTGCTTCCTCCACAAAAGCTTCTCAAAATGTATGGGATTCTGCCTGAGATACATTTAGCTCTGGGTACCAGCTGCAAAGCCCTTCAGGGTAGGGACACCACAAGTTTGGCCAAGTTTATGCATAACTGTATGCCTGGTAGCTACCCTTCCCTCCTCACCTCGGCATGCTTCTAGAAAAAAGATTTGGCTTCCTCCAAGAGAGATTTTTTCTTTGGGGATCCTAAACTCGGATTCCCCTGGGCTAGGTAACAGAGAATTTGGGCTACTTTGGAGGTTGGTACATGGCCGGTAGAATACTTTGCCTCCGCCAGATTGTACTTAGGAAAACGTTTCGCCTCCCTGCGTTAGTTCTGGACAAAAGCAGCGTACCCGTCTGGGGTAGCAACCGGAATTTTGGCCAAATTGGGAATTATGTGCGTGCCCAGTAGCTACCCGTTCCTCCTCCCAGGCATACTTTCTGAAATGTTTTGGCCTCTTCCAGAGAGAGAGGGACTGGTGGATTCGGTCCGCAGAACCCTTCAGGATAGGTACCCGAGAACTTGGGCCAATTTTTGACGGAGGGGCATGCCAAGAGGCTTCTCTTGCCTCTGGCTGATCTGCTTTGCCAAAACCTTGTGGCTACCTCCACATACAGATTTACTTTGGGATCCTGCCCTCAGATCGCTTCAGGCTAGGTACCTGACAACTTTGCCCAATTTCCGATGGAGGTACCTGCCTGGGTACCTTCACTACCCTTCGCTCATCTTCTTTTCCAAAACTTTTGGGCTAGCTCCAAATACACAACTGCTTGTCAATACCAGCTGAAGACCCCTCCACGTTACGTCTCTCTCAACTTTGGCCCTACTTTGGACGTAGCTGCATGCCTGCTAGCTACCTTTGCTTCCTCCACAAAAGCCTCTCAATATGTATGGGATTCTGCCTGAGATACATTTAGCTCTGGGTACCAGCTGCAAAGCCCTTCAGGGTAGGGACACCACAAGTTCGGTCAAGTTTACAGGGAAGTGTATGCCTGGTAGCTACCCTTGCCTTCTCACCTTGGCATGCTTCTAGAAAAAAGATTTGGCTTCCTCCAACAGAGATTTTTTCTTTGGGGATCCTAAACTCGGATACCTCTGGGCTAGGTAACAGAGAATTTGGGCTAATTTGGAGGTTGGTACATGCCCCGTAGCATACTTTGCCTCCGCCAGATTGTACTTTTGAAAACGTTTCGCCTCCCTGCGGCAGTTCTGGACAAAAGCAGCGTACCCGTCTGGGGTAGCTACCAGAATTTTGGCCAAATTTGGAATTATGCGCATGCCCCGTAGCTACCCGTTCCTCCTCCCAGGCATACTTTCTGAAATGTTTTGGCCTCTTCCAGAGAGAGAGGGACTTGTGGATTCGGTCCGCAGAACCCTTCAGGCTAGGTACCCGAGAACTTGGGCCAATTTTTGACGGAGGGGCATGCCAAGAGGCTTCTCTTGCCTCTGGCTGATCTGGTTTGCCAAAACCTTGTGGCTACCTCCACATGCAGATTTCCTTTGGGATCCTGCCCTCAGATCGCTTCAGGCTAGGTACCTGACAACTTTCCCAATTTCCGACGGGGGTACCTCCCTGGGTACCTTCACTTCCCTTCCCTCATCTTGTTTTCCAAAACTTTTGGGCTAGCTCCAAATACACAACTGCTTGTCAATACCAGCTGAAGACCCCTCCACGTTACGTCTCTCTCAACTTTGGCCCTACTTTGGACGTAGCTGCATGCCTGCTAGCAACGATCGCTTCCTCCACAAAAGCCTCTCAAAATGTATGGGATTCTGCCTGAGATACATTTAGCTCTGGGTACAAGCTGCAAAGACCTTCAGGGTAGGGACACCACAAGTTTGGCCAAGTTTATGCATAACTGTATGCCTGGTAGCTACCCTTCCCTCCTCACCTCGGCATGCTTCTAGAAAAAAGATTTGGCTTCCTACAAGAGAGATTTTTTCTTTGGGGATCCTAAACTCGGATTCCCCTGGGCTAGGTAACAGAGAATTTGGGCGACTTTGGAGGTTGGTACATGGCCGGTAGAATACTTTGCCTCCGCCAGATTGTACTTTTGAAAAAGTTTTGCCTCCCTGCGGCAGTTCTGGACAAAAGCAGCGTACCCGTCTGGGGTAGCTACCGGAATTTTGGCCAACTTGGGAATTATCTGCATGCCCAGTAGCTACCCGTTCCGCCACCCAGGCATACTTTCTGAAATGTTTTGGCCTCTTCCAGAGAGAGAGGGACTTGTGGATTCGGTCCGCAGAACCCTTCAGGCTAGGTACCTGAGAACTTGGGCCAATTTTCGACGGAGGTGCATGCCAAGAGGCTTCTCTTGCCTCTGGCTGATCTGGTTTGCCAAAACCTTGTGGCTATCTCCACATGCAGATTTACTTTGGGATCCTGCCCTCAGATCGCTTCAGGCTAGGTACCTGACAACTTTGCCCAATTTGGGACGGAGGTACCTGCCTGGGTACCTTCACTTCCCTTCCCTCATCTTGTTTTCCAAAACTTCTGGGCTAGCTCCAAATACACAACTGCTTGTCAATACCAGCTGAAGACCCCTCCACGTTACGTCTCTCTCAACTTTGGCCCTACTTTGGACGTAGCTGCATGCCTGCTAGCAACGATCGCTTCCTCCACAAAAGCCTCTCAAAATGTATGGGATTCTGCCTGAGATACATTTAGCTCTGGGTACCAGCTGCAAAGCCCTTCAGGGCAGGGACACCACAAGTTTGGCCAAGTTTATGCATAACTGTATGCCAGGTAGCTACCCTTGCCTTCTCACCTTGGCATGCTTCTAGAAAAAAGATTTGGCTTCCTCCAACAGAGATTTTTTCTTTGGGGATCCTAAACTCGGATTCCCCTGGGTTAGGTAAGAGAATTTTGGCTATTTTGGACGTTGGTACATGCCCGGTAGCATACTTTGCCTCCGCCACATTGTACTTAGGGAAAATTTTGCCTTACCTGCGTTAGTTCTGGAAAAGCAGCTTACCTGTCTGGTATTTGTTACCTGCCTGTGTCTGCATGTCCTGTAGCTCTCACGGATTACCTCAAATTGCACGGAGCTTCCCCACTTTTTTCTCCATTTGTTGAGGTCTGGTCCTGTTTGACCCTTAAGGCTCTTTCCTAGCATCTCTTTGAGCCTTTCCTTTTGGCATTCTCTGAACGCTGCTGAAACCTCGGGTTGCTGCCTCAAACTCCTCCAAGGCTGTTGCTGTAATTTGTTTGTGTCCATCGGTGTACGTTCCCAACCCTGCAACAATGGAATAGACAGTTTTTGTTTGATTTTGTTTTGTCTAGTTGTTTCTTTTCATTATGACCTTTCCTTTCTTTGGTCTTTCCTTCAATCCTACCACTTTTGATAGTTTGAATCCTCCTCTTAGTTTTGTTGTTTCTTTGCTTTTTTCAGACATCAGCACGCCACCCCATTTTCCCTGTGCACTGCCTCCCTCATAGAATCCTACAATGCCTGGGGTTGGAAGGGACCTTAAAGACCATCCAGCTCGAGCCCACCTGCACTGGTGCCCCAGGACCCTGTTGGGAGCCGCACGTCTGGGCTGGGGCCAGCTCTGCCTTGGGGCTGACTGAGGCTGTGCCTGTCAGCCCTGCAGTGGGACATGGCGGTTGCCTAGCACCACTCTGGGTCACAATATGCACTGCCCCTGACAGCACAGGGCTGCCATGTGGTCACGGTCCCTGTCCTTGGCTTCCCAAGGAGCTGGGTCCCCATGCTTGGTCCTGAGCGAGGTGCTGGATGTGCGAGTCCAGGAGTCCCCAAGTGCCACAGTGCGGACTTCTCTCTCTTTCCCCTGGAGCTGAACACTCTCTTTTGGTTCCACCATACCTGTGCCCCTGAGAAGCTCCACAGCCAGGACGTCCATGGCCCAGCTCTCTCAAGCTCACGGCTGGGCTGTCCTGCCCCAGGGGGTCCTGCCAGGTGCCTGGAGCACACTGGAAAAGTTGGGCCTACATGCCTTAGTTCTGAACAAAAGCAGCATACCCAGGCTGTGACAAACCCTCTTTGCGCATCAGAACAGAATCCTGAAGTCTGCCGTGCCCAAAGTGAAACCTTTTTCTTCATTCCTTATAAAATAAACATTAAAGTTAACTCTTAAGGAGATAATGAGATTAAGGAAGTACATGCTAAACATAGAAGACTATAATACTCAACTTTTTGCCCAAAATATGCTCATTGTCATCCCAGGGTGGGACAGATAAGCTTAGGATATAAAAGTGTTAGGAGGTAGTGGTAAAAAAGTTAATGACAGCAAAACCCTAGAGTGAGGAAAAAAGGGAGAGCTGGGGGGTTGGGGGGGAGAAGAAAAATTGAAAACCTACAAGAGGCAGGCGATGTTCTGTGCTCCTTCTCCACCAAGACAGGGACACCTCCTTGGTAAGCTCTGCACCTTCACCTTCACTTTGGTGAGGAATACCTGCGATAGCATTTATACGTTAAATAAACATATTAACTGCCTAGTGGGTTAGGGGCATAGATTCATTTTAGCTGCCTATCGGGTCAGTGGAATAGACCCACAGGAAAGAGGACAATCCCTTGTCATTAAGACGTCAGGGTTCTCCCATTTGGCTGCATCTGTTCAAAAACCAGCATGCATACAAGCAATGCAGGAGAAGGATCTCTTCCGGAGATCCCCAAGGCTAGCCCTGATTGATCTGGCAAGGTTAACTCCCCCTTATCTGTAGCCTCCCAGACAGCATAAAGACACACGTAGCTAGTCTCCAAGACCACATACAAACTGCCTGTGCTATCAATACTGCCCTGGATGCCACACAGCTGGCATATCTGGTTTGCCAAAACCTTGTGGCTACCTCCACATACAGATTTACTTTGGGATCCTGCCCTCAGATCGCTTCAGGCTAGGTACCTGACAACTTTGCCCAATTTGGGATCGAGGTACCTGCCTGGGTAACTTCACTAACCTTTGCTCATCTTGTTTTCCAAAACTTCTGGGCTAGCTCCAAAACACAACTGCTTGTCAATACCAGCTGAAGACCCCTCCACGTTACGTCTCTCTCAACTTTGGCCCTACTTTGGACGTAGCTGCATGCCTGCTAGCTACCTCTGCTTCCTCCACAAAAGCTTCTCAAAATGTTTGGGATTATTCCTGGGAGAGATTTACCTCTGGGTACCAGTTGGAAAGCCCTTCAGGGTAGGGACACCACAAGTTTGGCCAAGTTTACAAGGAAGTGTATGCCTGGTGGCTACCCTTGCCTTCTCACCTCTGCATGCTTCTGCAAAAGATTTGGCTTCCTCCAACAGAGATTTTTTCTTTGGGGATCCTAAACTCGGATTCCTCTGGGCTAGGTAACAGGGAATTTGGGCTACTTTGGAGGTTGGAACATGCCTGCTAGCTACCTTTGCCTCCGCCAGATTGTACTTTTGAAAAAGTTTTGCCTACCTACAGCAGTTCTGGACAAAAGCAGCATACCCGTCTGGGGTAGCTACCTGAATTTTGGCCAAATTGGGAATTATGCGCATGCCCAGTAGCTACCCGTTCCTCCTCCCAGGTATACTTTCTGAAATGTTTTGGGCCTCTTCCAGAGAGAGAGGGACTTGTGGATTTGGTCCGCAGAACCCTTCAGGATATGTAGCTGAGAACTTGGGACAATTTTCGACGGAGGTGCATGCCAAGAGGCTTCTCTTGCCTCTGCCTGATCTGGTTTGCCAAAACCTTGTGGCTACCTCCACATGCAGATTTACTTTGGGATCCTGCCCTCAGATCGCTTCAGGCTAGGTACCTGACAACTTTGCCCAATTTCCGATGGAGGTACCTGCCTGGGTACCTTCACTTCCCTTCCCTCATCTTATTTTCCAAAACTTCTGGGCTAGCTCCAAATACACAACTGCTTGTCAATACCAGCTGAAGACCCCTCCACGTTACGTCTCTCTCAACTTTGGCCCTACTTTGGACGTAGCTGCATGCCTGCTAGCAACCACCGCTTCCTCCACAAAAGTTTCTTAAAATGTATGGGATTCTGCATGAGACACTTTTAGCTCTGGGGACCAGCTGCAAAGCCCTTCAGGGCAGGGGCACCACAAGTTTGGCCAAGTTTATGCATAACTGTATGCCTGGTAGCCACCCTTGCCTTCTCACCTCGGCATGCTTCTAGAAAAAAGATTTGGCTTCCTCCAACAGAGATTTTTTCTTTGGGGATCCTAAACTCGGATACCTCTGGGCTAGGTAACAGAATTTTGGCCATTTTTGACGTTGATACATGCCCGGTACAATACTTTGGCTCCGCCAGATTGTACTTTTGAAAAGGTTTTGCCTACCCCGGGCAGTTCTGGACAAAAGCAGCGTACCTGTCTGGGGTAGCTACCTGAATTTTGGCCAAATTGGGAATTATGCACATGCCCAGTAGCTACCCGTTCCTCCTCCCAGGCATACTTTCTGAAATGTTTTGGGCCTCTTCCAGAGAGAGAGGGACTTGTGGATTCGGTCCACAGAAATCTTCAGGCTAGGTACCTGATTACTTGGGGCAATTTTCGACAGAGGTGCATACCAAGAGGCTTCTCTTGCCTCTGGCTGATCTGGTTTGGCAAAACCTTGTGGCTACCTCCACATACAGATTTACTTTGGGATCCTGCCCTCAGATCGCTTCAGGGGAGGTACCTGACAACTTTGCCCAATTTCCGACGGAGGTACCTGCCTGGATACCTTCACTTCCCTTCCCTCATCTTGTTTTCCAAAACTTCTGGGCTAGCTCCAAATACACAACTGCTTGTCAATACCAGCTGAAGACCCCTCCACGTTACGTCTCTCTCAGCTTTGGCCCTACTTTGGACGTAGCTACATGCCTGCTAGCTACCTTTGCTTCCTCCACAAAAGCTTCTCAAAATGTATGGGATTCGGCCTGAGATACATTTAGCTCTGGGTACCAGCTGCAAAGGCCTTCATGGTAGGGACACCACAAGTTTGGCCAAGTTTATGCATAACTGTATGCCTGGTAGCTACCCTTGCCTTCTCACCTTGGCATGCTTCTAGAAAAAAGATTTGGCTTCCTCCAACAGAGATTTTTTTTTTGGGGATCCTAAACTCGGATTCCCCTGGGCTAGGTAATAGAGAATTTGGGCTAATTTCGAGGTTGGTACATGCCCCGTAGCATACCTTTGCCTCCGCCAGATTGTACTTTTGAAAACGTTTCGCCTACCTGCAGCAGTTCTGGACAAAAGCAGTGTACCCGTCTGGGGTAGCTACCGGAATTTTGGCCAAACTGGGAATTATGCGCATGCCCAGTAGCTACCCGTTCCTCCTCCCAGGCATACTTTCTGAAATGTTTTGGCCTCTTCCAGAGAGAGAGGGACTTGTGGATTCGGTCCGCAGAACCCTTCAGGATAGGTACCTGAGAACTTGGGCCAATTTTCGACGGAGGTGCATGCCAAGAGGCTTCTCTTGCCTCCCGTTTATCTTGGTTGCCAAAACTTTGTGGCTACCTCCACATACAGATTTACTTTGGGATCTTGCCCTCAGATCGCTTCAGGGGAGGTACCTGACAACTTTGCCCAATTTGGGACGGAGGTACCTGCCTGGGTACCTTCACTTCCCTTCCCTCATCTTGTTTTCCAAAACTTCTGGGCTAGCTCCAAATACACAACTGCTTCTCAATACCAGCTGAAGACCCCTCCACATTACGTCTCTCTCAACTTTGGCCCTACTTTGGACGTAGCTGCATGCCTGCTAGCTACCTTTGCTTCCTCCACAAAAGCTTCTCAAAATGTATGGGATTCTGCCTGAGACACATTTAGCTCTGGGAACCAGCTGCAAAGCCCTTCAGGGTACGGACACCACAAGTTTGGCCACGTTTATGCATAACTGTATGCCTGGTAGCTACCCTTGCCTTCTCACCTTGGCATGCTTCTGCAAAAATTTGGCTTCCTCCAACAGAGATTTTTTTTTGGGGGATCCTAAACTCGGATTCCCCTGGGCTAGGTAATAGAGAATTTGGGCTAATTTGGAGGTTGGTACATGCCCGCTAGCTACCTTTGCCTCCGCAACATTGTACTTTTGAATAAGTTTTGCCTCCCTGCAGCAGTTCTGGACAAAAGCAGCGTACCCGTCTCGGGTAGCTACCTGAAGTTTGGCCAAATTGGGAATTATGCACATGCCCAGTAGCTACCCGTTCCTCCTCCCAGGCATACTTCGTAAAATGTTTTGGGCCTCTTCCAGAGAGAGAGGGACTGGTGGATTCGTTCCGCAGAACCCTTCAGGCTAGGTACCAGAGAACTTGGGCCAAATTTGGAGGGAGGTGCATGCCAAGAGGCTTCTCTTGCCTCTGGCTGATCTGGTTTGCCAAAACCTTGTGCCTACCTCCACATACAGATTTACTTTGGGATCCTGCCCTCAGATCGCTTCCGGTTAGGTTTCCTGACAACTTTGCCCAATTTGAGATGGAGGTACCTGCCTGGGTACCTTCACTTCCCTTCGCTCATCTTCTTTTCCAAAACTTTGGGGCTAGCTCCAAATACACAACTGCTTGTCAATACCAGCTGAAGACCCCTCCGTATTAAGTCCCTCACAATTTTGCCTCTACTTTGGAGGTAGCTGCATGCCTGCTACCTACCTTTGCTTCTTCCACAAAAACTTCTCAAAATGTATGGGATTCTGCCTGAGAAACATTTAGCTCTGGGTACCAGCTGCAAAGCCCTTCAGGGTGGGGACACCACACGTTTGGCCAGCATTCTGCAGAAGTGTATGCCTGGTAGCTACCCTTGCCTTCTCACCTCGGCATGCTTCTAGAAAAAAGATTTGGCTTCCTCCAACAGAGATTTTTTCTTTGGGGATCCTAAACTCGGATACCTCTGGGCTAGGTAACAGAATTTTGGCCATTTTTGACGTTGATACATGCCCGGTACAATACTTTGGCTCCGCCAGATTGTACTTTTCAAACCATTTTGCCTCTCTGCGGCAGTTCTGGACAAAAGCAGCGTACCCGTCTGGGGTAGCTACCTGAAGTTTGGCCAAATTGGGAATTATGCGCATGCCCAGTAGCTACCCATTCCTCCTCCCAGGCATACTTTCTGAAATGTTTTGGCCTCTCCCAGAGAGAGAGGGACTTGTGGATTCGGTCCGCAGAACCCTTCAGGCTAGGTACCTGAGGACTTGGGCCAAATTTGGAGGGAGGTGCATGCCAAGAGGCTTCTCTTGCCTCTGGATGATCTGGTTTGCCAAAACCTTGTGCCTACCTCCACATACAGATTTCCTTTGGGATCCTCTCCTCAGATCGCTTCAGGGGAGGTACCTGACAACTTTGCCCAATTTGAGAAGGAGGTACCTGCCTGGGTACCTTCACTTCCCTTCGCTCATCTTCTTTTCCAAAACTTTGGGGCTAGCTCCAAATACACAACTGCTTCTCAATACCAGCTGAAGACCCCTCCACGTTACGTCTCTCTCAACTTTGGCCCTACTTTGGACATAGCTCCATACCTGCTAGCTACCTTTGCTTCCTCCACAAAAGCTGCTCAAGATGTTTGGGATTCTGCCTGAGACACATTTAGCTCTGGGTACCAGCTGCAAAGCCCTTCAGGGTACGGACACCACAGGTTTGGCCAAGTTTAGAGGGAAGTGTATGCCTGGTAGCTTCCCTTGCCTTCTCACCTTGGCATGCTTCTAGAAAAAAGATTTGGCTTCCTCCAACAGAGATTTTTTCTTTGAGGATACTAAACTCGGATCCCTCTAGGCTAGGTAACAGAGAATTCTGGCTAATTTGGACGTTGGTACATGCCCGCTAGCTACCTTTGCCTCCACCACATTGTACTTAGGGAAAATTTTGCCTTACCTGCGTTAGTTCTGGAAAAGCAGCATACCCGTCTCTTATTTGTTACCTGCCTGTGTCTGCATGTCCTGTAGCTCTCACGGATTACCTCAAATTGCACGGAGCTTCCCCAGGTTTTTCTCCATTTGTTGAGGTCTGGTCCTCTTTGCCCCTTAATGCTCTTTCCAAGCATCTCTTTCAGCCTTTCCTTTTGGCATTCTCTGAACACAGCTGAAACCTCGGGTTGCTGCCTCAAACTCCTCCAAGGCTGTTGCTCTAATTCCTTTGTGTCCATCGGTGTACGTTCCCAACCCTGCAACAATGGAATAGACAGTCTTTGTTTCATTTTCTTTTGTCTGGTTGTTTCTTTTCATTATGACCTTTTCTTTCTTTGGTCTTTCCTTCAATCCTACCACTTTTGATAGTTTGAATCCTCCTCTTAGTTTTGTTGTTTCTTTGCTTTTTTCAGACATCAGCACCCCACCCCATTTTCCTTGTGCACTGCCTCCCTCACAGAATCCTACAATGGCTGGGGTTGGAAGAGACCTTGAAGACCATCCAGCTCGAGCCCACCTGCACTGGTGCCCCAGGACCCTGTTGGGAGCCGCACGTCTGGGCTGGGGCCAGCTCTGCCTTGGGGCTGACTGAGGCTGTGCCTGTCAGCCCTGCAGTGGGACATGGCGGTTGCCTAGCACCACTCTGGGTCACAATATGCACTGCCCCTGACAGCACAGGGCTGCCATGTGGTCACGGTCCCTGTCCTTGGCTTCCCAAGGAGCTGGGTCCCCATGCTTGGTCCTGAGCAAGGTGGTGCATGTGCGAGTCCATGAGCCCCCAAGTGCCACAGTGCGGACTTCTCACTCTTTCCCCTGGAGATGAACACTCTCTTTTGGTTCCACCATACCTGTGCCCCTGAGAAGTTCCATACCCACGACGTCCATGGCCCAGCTCTCTCAAGCTCACCGCTGGGCTGTCCTGCCCCAGGGGGTCCTGCCAGGTGCCTGGAGCACACTGGAAAAGTTTGGCCTACATGCCTTAGTTCTGAACAAAAGCAGCATACCCAGGCTGTGCCAAACCCTCTTTGCGCATCAGAACAGAATCCTGAAGTCTGCCGTGCCCAAAGTGAAACCTTTTTCTTCATTCCTTGTAAAATAAACATTAAAGTTAACTCTTAATAAGATAATGAGATTAAGGAAGTACATGCTAAACATAGAAGACTATAATACTCAACTTTTTGCCCAAATTACGCTCATTGTCATCCCAGGCTGGGACAGATAAGCTAGGATATAAAAGTGTTAGGAGGTAGTGGTAAAAAAATTAATGATAGCAAAACCCTAGAGTGAGGAAAAAAGGGAGAGCTGGGGGGTTGGGGGGGAGAAGAAAAATTGAAAACCTACAAGAGGCAGGCAATGTTCTGTGCTCCTTCTCCACCAAGACAGGGACACCTCCTTGGTAAGCTCTGCACCTTCACCTTCACTTTGGTGAGGAATACCTGCGATAGCATTTATACGTTAAATAAACATATTAACTTCCTTGTGGGTTAGTGGCATAGATTCATTTTAGCTGCCTATCGGGTCAGTGGAATAGACCCACAGGAAAGAGGACAATCCCTTGTCATGAAGACCTCAGGGTTCTCCCATTTGGCTGCATCTGTTCAAAAACCAGCATGCATACAAGCAATGCAGGAGAAGGATCTCTTCCGGAGATCCCCAAGGCTAGCCCTGATTGATCTGGCAAGGTTAACTCCCCCTTATCTGTAGCCTCCCAGACAGCATAAAGACACACGTAGCTAGTCTCCAAGACCACATACAAACTGCCTGTGCTATGGATGCCACACAGCTGCCCTGGATGCCACACAGCTGGCAGATCTGGTTTGCCAAAACCTTGTGGCTACCTCCACATACAGATTTACTTTGGGATCCTGCCCTCAGATCGCTTCAGGGGAGGTACCTGAAAACTTTGCCCAATTAGGGACCGAGGTACCTGCCTGGGTACCTTCACTTCCCTTCGCTCATCTTGTTTTCCAAAACTTCTGGGCTAGCTCCAAAACACAACTGCTTGTCAATACCAGCTGAAGACCCCTCCACGTTACGTCTCTCTCAACTTTGGCCCTACTTTGGACGTAGCTGCATGCCTGCTAGCTACCTTTGCTTCCTCCACAAAAGCTTCTCAAAATGTATGGGATTCTGCCTGAGATACATTTAGCTCTGGGTACCAGCTGCAAAGCCCTTCAGGGTAGGGACACCACAAGTTTGGCCAAGTTTATGCATAACTGTATGCCTGGTAGCTACCCTTCCCTCCTCACCTCGGCATGCTTCTAGAAAAAAGATTTGGCTTCCTCCAAGAGAGATTTTTTCTTTGGGGATCCTAAACTCGGATTCCCCTGGGCTAGGTAACAGAGAATTTGGGCTACTTTGGAGGTTGGTACATGCCCCGTAGCATACTTTGCCTCCGCCAGATTGTACTTAGGAAAACGTTTCGCCTCCCTGCGTTAGTACTGGACAAAAGCAGCGTACCCGTCTGGGGTAGCAACCGGAATTTTGGCCAAATTGGGAATTATGTGCGTGCCCAGTAGCTACCCGTTCCTCCTCCCAGGCATACTTTCTGAAATGTTTTGGCCTCTTCCAGAGAGAGAGGGACTGGTGGATTCGGTCCGCAGAACCCTTCAGGATAGGTACCCGAGAACTTGGGCCAATTTTTGACGGAGGGGCATGCCAAGAGGCTTCTCTTGCCTCTGGCTGATCTGCTTTGCCAAAACCTTGTGGCTACCTCCACATACAGATTTACTTTGGGATCCTGCCCTCAGATCGCTTCAGGCTAGGTACCTGACAACTTTGCCCAATTTCCGATGGAGGTACCTGCCTGGGTACCTTCACTACCCTTCGCTCATCTTCTTTTCCAAAACTTTTAGGCTAGCTCCAAATACACAACTGCTTCTCAATACCAGCTGAAGACCCCTCCACGTTACGTCTCTCTCAACTTTGGCCCTACTTTGGACGTAGCTGCATGCCTGCTAGCTACCTTTGCTTCCTCCACAAAAGCCTCTCAATATGTATGGGATTCTGCCTGAGATACATTTAGCTCTGGGTACCAGCTGCAAAGCCCTTCAGGGTAGGGACACCACAAGTTCGGTCAAGTTTACAGGGAAGTGTATGCCTGGTAGCTACCCTTGCCTTCTCACCTTGGCATGCTTCTAGAAAAAAGATTTGGCTTCCTCCAACAGAGATTTTTTCTTTGGGGATCCTAAACTCGGATACCTCTGGGCTAGGTAACAGAGAATTTGGGCTAATTTGGAGGCTGGTACATGCCCCGTAGCATACTTTGCCTCCGCCAGATTGTACTTCGGAAAACGTTTCGCCTCCCTGCGGCAGTTCTGGACAAAAGCAGCGTACCCGTCTGGGGTAGCTACCGGAATTTTGGCCAAATTTGGAATTATGCGCATGCCCCGTAGCTACCCGTTCCTCCTCCCAGGCATACTTTCTGAAATGTTTTGGCCTCTTCCAGAGAGAGAGGGACTTGTGGATTCGGTCCGCAGAACCCTTCAGGATAGGTACCTGAGAACTTGGGCCAATTTTTGACGGAGGGGCATGCCAAGAGGCTTCTCTTGCCTCTGGCTGATCTGGTTTGCCAAAACCTTGTGGCTACCTCCAGATACAGATTTCCTTTGGGATCCTGCCCTCAGATCGCTTCAGGCTAGGTACCTGACAACTTTCCCAATTTCCGACGGGGGTACCTCCCTGGGTACCTTCACTTCCCTTCGCTCATCTTGTTTTCCAAAACTTTTGGGCTAGCTCCAAATACACAACTGCTTGTCAATACCAGCTGAAGACCCCTCCACGTTACGTCTCTCTCAACTTTGGCCCTACTTTGGACGTAGCTGCATGCCTGCTAGCAACGATCGCTTCCTCCACAAAAGCCTCTCAAAATGTATGGGATTCTGCCTGAGATACATTTAGCTCTGGGTACAAGCTGCAAAGACCTTCAGGGTAGGGACACCACAAGTTTGGCCAAGTTTATGCATAACTGTATGCCTGGTAGCTACCCTTCCCTCCTCACCTCGGCATGCTTCTAGAAAAAAGATTTGGCTTCCTACAAGAGAGATTTTTTCTTTGGGGATCCTAAACTCGGATTCCCCTGGGCTAGGTAACAGAGAATTTGGGCGACTTTGGAGGTTGGTACATGGCCGGTAGAATACTTTGCCTCCGCCAGATTGTACTTTTGAAAAAGTTTTGCCTCCCTGCGGCAGTTCTGGACAAAAGCAGCGTACCCGTCTGGGGTAGCTACCGGAATTTTGGCCAACTTGGGAATTATCTGCATGCCCAGTAGCTACCCGTTCCGCCACCCAGGCATACTTTCTGAAATGTTTTGGCCTCTTCCAGAGAGAGAGGGACTTGTGGATTCGGTCCGCAGAACCCTTCAGGCTAGGTACCTGAGAACTTGGGCCAATTTTCGACGGAGGTGCATGCCAAGAGGCTTCTCTTGCCTCTGGCTGATCTGCTTTGCCAAAACCTTGTGGCTATCTCCACATGCAGATTTACTTTGGGATCCTGCCCTCAGATCGCTTCAGGCTAGGTAACTGACAACTTTGCCCAATTTGGGACGGAGGTACCTGCCTGGGTACCTTCACTTCCCTTCCCTCATCTTGTTTTCCAAAACTTCTGGGCTAGCTCCAAATACACAACTGCTTGTCAATACCAGCTGAAGACCCCTCCACGTTACGTCTCTCTCAACTTTGGCCCTACTTTGGACGTAGCTGCATGCCTGCTAGCAACGATCGCTTCCTCCACAAAAGCCTCTCAAAATGTATGGGATTCTGCCTGAGATACATTTAGCTCTGGGTACCAGCTGCAAAGCCCTTCAGGGCAGGGACACCACAAGTTTGGCCAAGTTTATGCATAACTGTATGCCAGGTAGCTACCCTTGCCTTCTCACCTTGGCATGCTTCTAGAAAAAAGATTTGGCTTCCTCCAACAGAGATTTTTTCTTTGGGGATCCTAAACTCGGATTCCCCTGGGTTAGGTAAGAGAATTTTGGCTATTTTGGACGTTGGTACATGCCCGGTAGCATACTTTGCCTCCGCCACATTGTACTTAGGGAAAATTTTGCCTTACCTGCGTTAGTTCTGGAAAAGCAGCTTACCTGTCTGGTATTTGTTACCTGCCTGTGTCTGCATGTCCTGTAGCTCTCACGGATTACCTCAAATTGCACGGAGCTTCCCCACTTTTTTCTCCATTTGTTGAGGTCTGGTCCTGTTTGACCCTTAAGGCTCTTTCCTAGCATCTCTTTGAGCCTTTCCTTTTGGCATTCTCTGAACGCTGCTGAAACCTCGGGTTGCTGCCTCAAACTCCTCCAAGGCTGTTGCTGTAATTTGTTTGTGTCCATCGGTGTACGTTCCCAACCCTGCAACAATGGAATAGACAGTTTTTGTTTGATTTTGTTTTGTCTAGTTGTTTCTTTTCATTATGACCTTTCCTTTCTTTGGTCTTTCCTTCAATCCTACCACTTTTGATAGTTTGAATCCTCCTCTTAGTTTTGTTGTTTCTTTGCTTTTTTCAGACATCAGCACGCCACCCCATTTTCCCTGTGCACTGCCTCCCTCATAGAATCCTACAATGCCTGGGGTTGGAAGGGACCTTAAAGACCATCCAGCTCGAGCCCACCTGCACTGGTGCCCCAGGACCCTGTTGGGAGCCGCACGTCTGGGCTGGGGCCAGCTCTGCCTTGGGGCTGACTGAGGCTGTGCCTGTCAGCCCTGCAGTGGGACATGGCGGTTGCCTAGCACCACTCTGGGTCACAATATGCACTGCCCCTGACAGCACAGGGCTGCCATGTGGTCACGGTCCCTGTCCTTGGCTTCCCAAGGAGCTGGGTCCCCATGCTTGGTCCTGAGCGAGGTGCTGGATGTGCGAGTCCAGGAGTCCCCAAGTGCCACAGGGTGGACTTCTCTCTCTTTCCCCTGGAGCTGAACACTCTCTTTTGGTTCCACCATACCTGTGCCCCTGAGAAGCTCCACAGCCAGGACGTCCATGGCCCAGCTCTCTCAAGCTCACGGCTGGGCTGTCCTGCCCCAGGGGGTCCTGCCAGGTGCCTGGAGCACACTGGAAAAGTTGGGCCTACATGCCTTAGTTCTGAACAAAAGCAGCATACCCAGGCTGTGACAAACCCTCTTTGCGCATCAGAACAGAATCCTGAAGTCTGCCGTGCCCAAAGTGAAACCTTTTTCTTCATTCCTTATAAAATAAACATTAAAGTTAACTCTTAAGGAGATAATGAGATTAAGGAAGTACATGCTAAACATAGAAGACTATAATACTCAACTTTTTGCCCAAAATATGCTCATTGTCATCCCAGGGTGGGACAGATAAGCTTAGGATATAAAAGTGTTAGGAGGTAGTGGTAAAAAAGTTAATGACAGCAAAACCCTAGAGTGAGGAAAAAAGGGAGAGCTGGGGGGTTGGGGGGGAGAAGAAAAATTGAAAACCTACAAGAGGCAGGCGATGTTCTGTGCTCCTTCTCCACCAAGACAGGGACACCTCCTTGGTAAGCTCTGCACCTTCACCTTCACTTTGGTGAGGAATACCTGCGATAGCATTTATACGTTAAATAAACATATTAACTGCCTAGTGGGTTAGGGGCATAGATTCATTTTAGCTGCCTATCGGGTCAGTGGAATAGACCCACAGGAAAGAGGACAATCCCTTGTCATTAAGACGTCAGGGTTCTCCCATTTGGCTGCATCTGTTCAAAAACCAGCATGCATACAAGCAATGCAGGAGAAGGATCTCTTCCGGAGATCCCCAAGGCTAGCCCTGATTGATCTGGCAAGGTTAACTCCCCCTTATCTGTAGCCTCCCAGACAGCATAAAGACACACGTAGCTAGTCTCCAAGACCACATACAAACTGCCTGTGCTATCAATACTGCCCTGGATGCCACACAGCTGGCAGATCTGGTTTGCCAAAACCTTGTGGCTACCTCCACATACAGATTTACTTTGGGATCCTGCCCTCAGATCGCTTCAGGCTAGGTACCTGACAACTTTGCCCAATTTGGGATCGAGGTACCTGCCTGGGTAACTTCACTAACCTTTGCTCATCTTGTTTTCCAAAACTTCTGGGCTAGCTCCAAAACACAACTGCTTGTCAATACCAGCTGAAGACCCCTCCACGTTACGTCTCTCTCAACTTTGGCCCTACTTTGGACGTAGCTGCATGCCTGCTAGCTACCTCTGCTTCCTCCACAAAAGCTTCTCAAAATGTTTGGGATTATTCCTGGGAGAGATTTACCTCTGGGTACCAGTTGGAAAGCCCTTCAGGGTAGGGACACCACAAGTTTGGCCAAGTTTACAAGGAAGTGTATGCCTGGTGGCTACCCTTGCCTTCTCACCTCTGCATGCTTCTGCAAAAGATTTGGCTTCCTCCAACAGAGATTTTTTCTTTGGGGATCCTAAACTCGGATTCCTCTGGGCTAGGTAACAGGGAATTTGGGCTACTTTGGAGGTTGGAACATGCCTGCTAGCTACCTTTGCCTCCGCCAGATTGTACTTTTGAAAAAGTTTTGCCTACCTACAGCAGTTCTGGACAAAAGCAGCATACCCGTCTGGGGTAGCTACCTGAATTTTGGCCAAATTGGGAATTATGCGCATGCCCAGTAGCTACCCGTTCCTCCTCCCAGGTATACTTTCTGAAATGTTTTGGGCCTCTTCCAGAGAGAGAGGGACTTGTGGATTTGGTCCGCAGAACCCTTCAGGATATGTAGCTGAGAACTTGGGACAATTTTCGACGGAGGTGCATGCCAAGAGGCTTCTCTTGCCTCTGCCTGATCTGGTTTGCCAAAACCTTGTGGCTACCTCCACATGCAGATTTACTTTGGGATCCTGCCCTCAGATCGCTTCAGGCTAGGTACCTGACAACTTTGCCCAATTTCCGATGGAGGTACCCGCCTGGGTACCTTCACTTCCCTTCGCTCATCTTATTTTCCAAAACTTCTGGGCTAGCTCCAAATACACAACTGCTTGTCAATACCAGCTGAAGACCCCTCCACGTTACGTCTCTCTCAACTTTGGCCCTACTTTGGACGTAGCTGCATGCCTGCTAGCAACCACCGCTTCCTCCACAAAAGTTTCTTAAAATGTATGGGATTCTGCATGAGACACTTTTAGCTCTGGGGACCAGCTGCAAAGCCCTTCAGGGCAGGGGCACCACAAGTTTGGCCAAGTTTATGCATAACTGTATGCCTGGTAGCCACCCTTGCCTTCTCACCTCGGCATGCTTCTAGAAAAAAGATTTGGCTTCCTCCAACAGAGATTTTTTCTTTGGGGATCCTAAACTCGGATACCTCTGGGCTAGGTAACAGAATTTTGGCCATTTTTGACGTTGATACATGCCCGGTACAATACTTTGGCTCCGCCAGATTGTACTTTTGAAAAGGTTTTGCCTACCCCGGGCAGTTCTGGACAAAAGCAGCGTACCTGTCTGGGGTAGCTACCTGAATTTTGGCCAAATTGGGAATTATGCACATGCCCAGTAGCTACCCGTTCCTCCTCCCAGGCATACTTTCTGAAATGTTTTGGGCCTCTTCCAGAGAGAGAGGGACTTGTGGATTCGGTCCACAGAAATCTTCAGGCTAGGTACCTGATTACTTGGGGCAATTTTCGACAGAGGTGCATACCAAGAGGCTTCTCTTGCCTCTGGCTGATCTGGTTTGGCAAAACCTTGTGGCTACCTCCACATACAGATTTACTTTGGGATCCTGCCCTCAGATCGCTTCAGGCTAGGTACCTGACAACTTTGCCCAATTTCCGACGGAGGTACCTGCCTGGATACCTTCGCTTCCCTTCCCTCATCTTGTTTTCCAAAACTTCTGGGCTAGCTCCAAATACACAACTGCTTGTCAATACCAGCTGAAGACCCCTCCACGTTACGTCTCTCTCAGCTTTGGCCCTACTTTGGACGTAGCTACATGCCTGCTAGCTACCTTTGCTTCCTCCACAAAAGCTTCTCAAAATGTATGGGATTCGGCCTGAGATACATTTAGCTCTGGGTACCAGCTGCAAAGGCCTTCATGGTAGGGACACCACAAGTTTGGCCAAGTTTATGCATAACTGTATGCCTGGTAGCTACCCTTGCCTTCTCACCTTGGCATGCTTCTAGAAAAAAGATTTGGCTTCCTCCAACAGAGATTTTTTTTTTGGGGATCCTAAACTCGGATTCCCCTGGGCTAGGTAATAGAGAATTTGGGCTAATTTCGAGGTTGGTACATGCCCCGTAGCATACCTTTGCCTCCGCCAGATTGTACTTTTGAAAACGTTTCGCCTACCTGCAGCAGTTCTGGACAAAAGCAGTGTACCCGTCTGGGGTAGCTACCGGAATTTTGGCCAAACTGGGAATTATGCGCATGCCCAGTAGCTACCCGTTCCTCCTCCCAGGCATACTTTCTGAAATGTTTTGGCCTCTTCCAGAGAGAGAGGGACTTGTGGATTCGGTCCGCAGAACCCTTCAGGATAGGTACCTGAGAACTTGGGCCAATTTTCGACGGAGGTGCATGCCAAGAGGCTTCTCTTGCCTCCCGTTTATCTTGGTTGCCAAAACTTTGTGGCTACCTCCACATACAGATTTACTTTGGGATCTTGCCCTCAGATCGCTTCAGGGGAGGTACCTGACAACTTTGCCCAATTTGGGACGGAGGTACCTGCCTGGGTACCTTCACTTCCCTTCCCTCATCTTGTTTTCCAAAACTTCTGGGCTAGCTCCAAATACACAACTGCTTCTCAATACCAGCTGAAGACCCCTCCACATTACGTCTCTCTCAACTTTGGCCCTACTTTGGACGTAGCTGCATGCCTGCTACCTACCTTTGCTTCTTCCACAAAAACTTCTCAAAATGTATGGGATTCTGCCTGAGAAACATTTAGCTCTGGGTACCAGCTGCAAAGCCCTTCAGGGTGGGGACACCACACGTTTGGCCAGCATTCTGCAGAAGTGTATGCCTGGTAGCTACCCTTGCCTTCTCACCTCGGCATGCTTCTGCAAAAGATTTGGCTTCCTCCAAGAGAGATTTTTTCTTTGAGGATCCTAAACTCGGATTCCTCTGGGCTAGGTAACAGAGAATTTGGGCTACTTTGGACGGTGGTACATGCCCGCTAGCTACCTTTGCCTCCGCCACATTGTACTTTTCAAACCATTTTGCCTCTCTGCGGCAGTTCTGGACAAAAGCAGCGTACCCGTCTGGGGTAGCTACCTGAAGTTTGGCCAAATTGGGAATTATGCGCATGCCCAGTAGCTACCCATTCCTCCTCCCAGGCATACTTTCTGAAATGTTTTGGCCTCTCCCAGAGAGAGAGGGACTTGTGGATTCGGTCCGCAGAACCCTTCAGGCTAGGTACCTGAGGACTTGGGCCAAATTTGGAGGGAGGTGCATGCCAAGAGGCTTCTCTTGCCTCTGGATGATCTGGTTTGCCAAAACCTTGTGCCTACCTCCACATACAGATTTCCTTTGGGATCCTCTCCTCAGATCGCTTCAGGGGAGGTACCTGACACCTTTGCCCAATTTGAGAAGGAGGTACCTGCCTGGGTACCTTCACTTCCCTTCGCTCATCTTCTTTTCCAAAACTTTGGGGCTAGCTCCAAATACACAACTGCTTCTCAATACCAGCTGAAGACCCCTCCACGTTACGTCTCTCTCAACTTTGGCCCTACTTTGGACATAGCTCCATACCTGCTAGCTACCTTTGCTTCCTCCACAAAAGCTGCTCAAGATGTTTGGGATTCTGCCTGAGACACATTTAGCTCTGGGTACCAGCTGCAAAGCCCTTCAGGGTACGGACACCACAGGTTTGGCCAAGTTTAGAGGGAAGTGTATGCCTGGTAGCTTCCCTTGCCTTCTCACCTTGGCATGCTTCTAGAAAAAAGATTTGGCTTCCTCCAAGAGAGATTTTTTCTTTGAGGATACTAAACTCGGATCCCTCTAGGCTAGGTAACAGAGAATTCTGGCTAATTTGGACGTTGGTACATGCCCGCTAGCTACCTTTGCCTCCACCACATTGTACTTAGGGAAAATTTTGCCTTACCTGCGTTAGTTCTGGAAAAGCAGCATACCCGTCTCTTATTTGTTACCTGCCTGTGTCTGCATGTCCTGTAGCTCTCACGGATTACCTCAAATTGCACGGAGCTTCCCCAGGTTTTTCTCCATTTGTTGAGGTCTGGTCCTCTTTGCCCCTTAATGCTCTTTCCAAGCATCTCTTTCAGCCTTTCCTTTTGGCATTCTCTGAACACAGCTGAAACCTCGGGTTGCTGCCTCAAACTCCTCCAAGGCTGTTGCTCTAATTCCTTTGTGTCCATCGGTGTACGTTCCCAACCCTGCAACAATGGAATAGACAGTCTTTGTTTCATTTTCTTTTGTCTGGTTGTTTCTTTTCATTATGACCTTTTCTTTCTTTGGTCTTTCCTTCAATCCTACCACTTTTGATAGTTTGAATCCTCCTCTTAGTTTTGTTGTTTCTTTGCTTTTTTCAGACATCAGCACCCCACCCCATTTTCCTTGTGCACTGCCTCCCTCACAGAATCCTACAATGGCTGGGGTTGGAAGAGACCTTGAAGACCATCCAGCTCGAGCCCACCTGCACTGGTGCCCCAGGACCCTGTTGGGAGCCGCACGTCTGGGCTGGGGCCAGCTCTGCCTTGGGGCTGACTGAGGCTGTGCCTGTCAGCCCTGCAGTGGGACATGGCGGTTGCCTAGCACCACTCTGGGTCACAATATGCACTGCCCCTGACAGCACAGGGCTGCCATGTGGTCACGGTCCCTGTCCTTGGCTTCCCAAGGAGCTGGGTCCCCATGCTTGGTCCTGAGCAAGGTGGTGCATGTGCGAGTCCATGAGCCCCCAAGTGCCACAGTGCGGACTTCTCACTCTTTCCCCTGGAGATGAACACTCTCTTTTGGTTCCACCATACCTGTGCCCCTGAGAAGTTCCATACCCACGACGTCCATGGCCCAGCTCTCTCAAGCTCACCGCTGGGCTGTCCTGCCCCAGGGGGTCCTGCCAGGTGCCTGGAGCACACTGGAAAAGTTTGGCCTACATGCCTTAGTTCTGAACAAAAGCAGCATACCCAGGCTGTGCCAAACCCTCTTTGCGCATCAGAACAGAATCCTGAAGTCTGCCGTGCCCAAAGTGAAACCTTTTTCTTCATTCCTTGTAAAATAAACATTAAAGTTAACTCTTAATAAGATAATGAGATTAAGGAAGTACATGCTAAACATAGAAGACTATAATACTCAACTTTTTGCCCAAATTACGCTCATTGTCATCCCAGGCTGGGACAGATAAGCTAGGATATAAAAGTGTTAGGAGGTAGTGGTAAAAAAATTAATGATAGCAAAACCCTAGAGTGAGGAAAAAAGGGAGAGCTGGGGGGTTGGGGGGGAGAAGAAAAATTGAAAACCTACAAGAGGCAGGCAATGTTCTGTGCTCCTTCTCCACCAAGACAGGGACACCTCCTTGGTAAGCTCTGCACCTTCACCTTCACTTTGGTGAGGAATACCTGCGATAGCATTTATACGTTAAATAAACATATTAACTTCCTTGTGGGTTAGTGGCATAGATTCATTTTAGCTGCCTATCGGGTCAGTGGAATAGACCCACAGGAAAGAGGACAATCCCTTGTCATGAAGACCTCAGGGTTCTCCCATTTGGCTGCATCTGTTCAAAAACCAGCATGCATACAAGCAATGCAGGAGAAGGATCTCTTCCGGAGATCCCCAAGGCTAGCCCTGATTGATCTGGCAAGGTTAACTCCCCCTTATCTGTAGCCTCCCAGACAGCATAAAGACACACGTAGCTAGTCTCCAAGACCACATACAAACTGCCTGTGCTATGGATGCCACACAGCTGCCCTGGATGCCACACAGCTGGCAGATCTGGTTTGCCAAAACCTTGTGGCTACCTCCACATACAGATTTACTTTGGGATCCTGCCCTCAGATCGCTTCAGGGGAGGTACCTGAAAACTTTGCCCAATTAGGGACCGAGGTACCTGCCTGGGTACCTTCACTTCCCTTCGCTCATCTTGTTTTCCAAAACTTCTGGGCTAGCTCCAAAACACAACTGCTTGTCAATACCAGCTGAAGACCCCTCCACGTTACGTCTCTCTCAACTTTGGCCCTACTTTGGACGTAGCTGCATGCCTGCTAGCTACCTTTGCTTCCTCCACAAAAGCTTCTCAAAATGTATGGGATTCTGCCTGAGATACATTTAGCTCTGGGTACCAGCTGCAAAGCCCTTCAGGGTAGGGACACCACAAGTTTGGCCAAGTTTATGCATAACTGTATGCCTGGTAGCTACCCTTCCCTCCTCACCTCGGCATGCTTCTAGAAAAAAGATTTGGCTTCCTCCAAGAGAGATTTTTTCTTTGGGGATCCTAAACTCGGATTCCCCTGGGCTAGGTAACAGAGAATTTGGGCTACTTTGGAGGTTGGTACATGGCCGGTAGAATACTTTGCCTCCGCCAGATTGTACTTAGGAAAACGTTTCGCCTCCCTGCGTTAGTTCTGGACAAAAGCAGCGTACCCGTCTGGGGTAGCAACCGGAATTTTGGCCAAATTGGGAATTAGGTGCGTGCCCAGTAGCTACCCGTTCCTCCTCCCAGGCATACTTTCTGAAATGTTTTGGCCTCTTCCAGAGAGAGAGGGACTGGTGGATTCGGTCCGCAGAACCCGTCAGGATAGGTACCCGAGAACTTGGGCCAATTTTTGACGGAGGGGCATGCCAAGAGGCTTCTCTTGCCTCTGGCTGATCTGCTTTGCCAAAACCTTGTGGCTACCTCCACATACAGATTTACTTTGGGATCCTGCCCTCAGATCGCTTCAGGCTAGGTACCTGACAACTTTGCCCAATTTCCGATGGAGGTACCTGCCTGGGTACCTTCACTACCCTTCGCTCATCTTCTTTTCCAAAACTTTTGGGCTAGCTCCAAATACACAACTGCTTGTCAATACCAGCTGAAGACCCCTCCACGTTACGTCTCTCTCAACTTTGGCCCTACTTTGGACGTAGCTGCATGCCTGCTAGCTACCTTTGCTTCCTCCACAAAAGCCTCTCAATATGTATGGGATTCTGCCTGAGATACATTTAGCTCTGGGTACCAGCTGCAAAGCCCTTCAGGGTAGGGACACCACAAGTTCGGTCAAGTTTACAGGGAAGTGTATGCCTGGTAGCTACCCTTGCCTTCTCACCTTGGCATGCTTCTAGAAAAAAGATTTGGCTTCCTCCAACAGAGATTTTTTCTTTGGGGATCCTAAACTCGGATACCTCTGGGCTAGGTAACAGAGAATTTGGGCGACTTTGGAGGTTGGTACATGGCCGGTAGAATACTTTGCCTCCGCCAGATTGTACTTTTGAAAAAGTTTTGCCTCCCTGCGGCAGTTCTGGACAAAAGCAGCGTACCCGTCTGGGGTAGCTACCGGAATTTTGGCCAACTTGGGAATTATCTGCATGCCCAGTAGCTACCCGTTCCTCCACCCAGGCATACTTTCTGAAATGTTTTGGCCTCTTCCAGAGAGAGAGGGACTTGTGGATTCGGTCCGCAGAACCCTTCAGGCTAGGTACCTGAGAACTTGGGCCAATTTTCGACGGAGGTGCATGCCAAGAGGCTTCTCTTGCCTCTGGCTGATCTGGTTTGCCAAAACCTTGTGGCTATCTCCACATGCAGATTTACTTTGGGATCCTGCCCTCAGATCGCTTCAGGCTAGGTAACTGACAACTTTGCCCAATTTCCGACGGAGGTACCTGCCTGGGTACCTTCACTTCCCTTTGCTCATCTTGTTTTCCAAAACTTCTGGGCTAGCTCCAAATACACAACTGCTTGTCAATACCAGCTGAAGACCCCTCCACGTTACGTCTCTCTCAACTTTGGCCCTACTTTGGACGTAGCTGCATGCCTGCTAGCAACGATCGCTTCCTCCACAAAAGCCTCTCAAAATGTATGGGATTCTGCCTGAGATACATTTAGCTCTGGGTACCAGCTGCAAAGCCCTTCAGGGCAGGGACACCACAAGTTTGGCCAAGTTTATGCATAACTGTATGCCAGGTAGCTACCCTTGCCTTCTCACCTTGGCATGCTTCTAGAAAAAAGATTTGGCTTCCTCCAACAGAGATTTTTTCTTTGGGGATCCTAAACTCGGATTCCCCTGGGTTAGGTAAGAGAATTTTGGCTATTTTGGACGTTGGTACATGCCCGGTAGCATACTTTGCCTCCGCCACATTGTACTTAGGGAAAATTTTGCCTTACCTGCGTTAGTTCTGGAAAAGCAGCTTACCTGTCTGGTATTTGTTACCTGCCTGTGTCTGCATGTCCTGTAGCTCTCACGGATTACCTCAAATTGCACGGAGCTTCCCCACTTTTTTCTCCATTTGTTGAGGTCTGGTCCTGTTTGACCCTTAAGGCTCTTTCCTAGCATCTCTTTGAGCCTTTCCTTTTGGCATTCTCTGAACGCTGCTGAAACCTCGGGTTGCTGCCTCAAACTCCTCCAAGGCTGTTGCTGTAATTTGTTTGTGTCCATCGGTGTACGTTCCCAACCCTGCAACAATGGAATAGACAGTTTTTGTTTGATTTTGTTTTGTCTAGTTGTTTCTTTTCATTATGACCTTTCCTTTCTTTGGTCTTTCCTTCAATCCTACCACTTTTGATAGTTTGAATCCTCCTCTTAGTTTTGTTGTTTCTTTGCTTTTTTCAGACATCAGCACGCCACCCCATTTTCCCTGTGCACTGCCTCCCTCATAGAATCCTACAATGCCTGGGGTTGGAAGGGACCTTAAAGACCATCCAGCTCGAGCCCACCTGCACTGGTGCCCCAGGACCCTGTTGGGAGCCGCACGTCTGGGCTGGGGCCAGCTCTGCCTTGGGGCTGACTGAGGCTGTGCCTGTCAGCCCTGCAGTGGGACATGGCGGTTGCCTAGCACCACTCTGGGTCACAATATGCACTGCCCCTGACAGCACAGGGCTGCCATGTGGTCACGGTCCCTGTCCTTGGCTTCCCAAGGAGCTGGGTCCCCATGCTTGGTCCTGAGCGAGGTGCTGGATGTGCGAGTCCAGGAGTCCCCAAGTGCCACAGGGTGGACTTCTCTCTCTTTCCCCTGGAGCTGAACACTCTCTTTTGGTTCCACCATACCTGTGCCCCTGAGAAGCTCCACAGCCAGGACGTCCATGGCCCAGCTCTCTCAAGCTCACGGCTGGGCTGTCCTGCCCCAGGGGGTCCTGCCAGGTGCCTGGAGCACACTGGAAAAGTTGGGCCTACATGCCTTAGTTCTGAACAAAAGCAGCATACCCAGGCTGTGCCAAACCCTCTTTGCGCATCAGAACAGAATCCTGAAGTCTGCCGTGCCCAAAGTGAAACCTTTTTCTTCATTCCTTATAAAATAAACATTAAAGTTAACTCTTAAGGAGATAATGAGATTAAGGAAGTACATGCTAAACATAGAAGACTATAATACTCAACTTTTTGCCCAAAATATGCTCATTGTCATCCCAGGGTGGGACAGATAAGCTTAGGATATAAAAGTGTTAGGAGGTAGTGGTAAAAAAGTTAATGACAGCAAAACCCTAGAGTGAGGAAAAAAGGGAGAGCTGGGGGGTTGGGGGGGAGAAGAAAAATTGAAAACCTACAAGAGGCAGGCGATGTTCTGTGCTCCTTCTCCACCAAGACAGGGACACCTCCTTGGTAAGCTCTGCACCTTCACCTTCACTTTGGTGAGGAATACCTGCGATAGCATTTATACGTTAAATAAACATATTAACTGCCTAGTGGGTTAGGGGCATAGATTCATTTTAGCTGCCTATCGGGTCAGTGGAATAGACCCACAGGAAAGAGGACAATCCCTTGTCATTAAGACGTCAGGGTTCTCCCATTTGGCTGCATCTGTTCAAAAACCAGCATGCATACAAGCAATGCAGGAGAAGGATCTCTTCCGGAGATCCCCAAGGCTAGCCCTGATTGATCTGGCAAGGTTAACTCCCCCTTATCTGTAGCCTCCCAGACAGCATAAAGACACACGTAGCTAGTCTCCAAGACCACATACAAACTGCCTGTGCTATCAATACTGCCCTGGATGCCACACAGCTGGCAGATCTGGTTTGCCAAAACCTTGTGGCTACCTCCACATACAGATTTACTTTGGGATCCTGCCCTCAGATCGCTTCAGGCTAGGTACCTGACAACTTTGCCCAATTTGGGATCGAGGTACCTGCCTGGGTAACTTCACTAACCTTTGCTCATCTTGTTTTCCAAAACTTCTGGGCTAGCTCCAAAACACAACTGCTTGTCAATACCAGCTGAAGACCCCTCCACGTTACGTCTCTCTCAACTTTGGCCCTACTTTGGACGTAGCTGCATGCCTGCTAGCTACCTCTGCTTCCTCCACAAAAGCTTCTCAAAATGTTTGGGATTATTCCTGGGAGAGATTTACCTCTGGGTACCAGTTGGAAAGCCCTTCAGGGTAGGGACACCACAAGTTTGGCCAAGTTTACAAGGAAGTGTATGCCTGGTGGCTACCCTTGCCTTCTCACCTCTGCATGCTTCTGCAAAAGATTTGGCTTCCTCCAACAGAGATTTTTTCTTTGGGGATCCTAAACTCGGATTCCTCTGGGCTAGGTAACAGGGAATTTGGGCTACTTTGGAGGTTGGAACATGCCTGCTAGCTACCTTTGCCTCCGCCAGATTGTACTTTTGAAAAAGTTTTGCCTACCTACAGCAGTTCTGGACAAAAGCAGCATACCCGTCTGGGGTAGCTACCTGAATTTTGGCCAAATTGGGAATTATGCGCATGCCCAGTAGCTACCCGTTCCTCCTCCCAGGTATACTTTCTGAAATGTTTTGGGCCTCTTCCAGAGAGAGAGGGACTTGTGGATTTGGTCCGCAGAACCCTTCAGGATATGTAGCTGAGAACTTGGGACAATTTTCGACGGAGGTGCATGCCAAGAGGCTTCTCTTGCCTCTGCCTGATCTGGTTTGCCAAAACCTTGTGGCTACCTCCACATGCAGATTTACTTTGGGATCCTGCCCTCAGATCGCTTCAGGCTAGGTACCTGACAACTTTGCCCAATTTCCGATGGAGGTACCTGCCTGGGTACCTTCACTTCCCTTCCCTCATCTTATTTTCCAAAACTTCTGGGCTAGCTCCAAATACACAACTGCTTGTCAATACCAGCTGAAGACCCCTCCACGTTACGTCTCTCTCAACTTTGGCCCTACTTTGGACGTAGCTGCATGCCTGCTAGCAACCACCGCTTCCTCCACAAAAGTTTCTTAAAATGTATGGGATTCTGCATGAGACACTTTTAGCTCTGGGGACCAGCTGCAAAGCCCTTCAGGGCAGGGGCACCAGCAGTTTGGCCAAGTTTATGCATAACTGTATGCCTGGTAGCTACCCTTCCCTCCTCACCTCGGCATGCTTCTAGAAAAAAGATTTGGCTTCCTCCAACAGAGATTTTTTTCTTTGGGGATCCTAAACTCGGATACCTCTGGGCTAGGTAGCAGAATTTTGGCCATTTTTGACGTTGATACATGCCCGGTACAATACTTTGGCTCCGCCAGATTGTACTTTTGAAAAGGTTTTGCCTACCCCGGGCAGTTCTGGACAAAAGCAGCGTACCTGTCTGGGGTAGCTACCTGAATTTTGGCCAAATTGGGAATTATGCACATGCCCAGTAGCTACCCGTTCCTCCTCCCAGGCATACTTTCTGAAATGTTTTGGGCCTCTTCCAGAGAGAGAGGGACTTGTGGATTCGGTCCACAGAAATCTTCAGGCTAGGTACCTGATTACTTGGGGCAATTTTCGACAGAGGTGCATACCAAGAGGCTTCTCTTGCCTCTGGCTGATCTGGTTTGGCAAAACCTTGTGGCTACCTCCACATACAGATTTACTTTGGGATCCTGCCCTCAGATCGCTTCAGGCTAGGTACCTGACAACTTTGCCCAATTTCCGACGGAGGTACCTGCCTGGATACCTTCACTTCCCTTCCCTCATCTTGTTTTCCAAAACTTCTGGGCTAGCTCCAAATACACAACTGCTTGTCAATACCAGCTGAAGACCCCTCCACGTTACGTCTCTCTCAGCTTTGGCCCTACTTTGGACGTAGCTACATGCCTGCTAGCTACCTTTGCTTCCTCCACAAAAGCTTCTCAAAATGTATGGGATTCGGCCTGAGATACATTTAGCTCTGGGTACCAGCTGCAAAGGCCTTCATGGTAGGGACACCACAAGTTTGGCCAAGTTTATGCATAACTGTATGCCTGGTAGCTACCCTTGCCTTCTCACCTTGGCATGCTTCTAGAAAAAAGATTTGGCTTCCTCCAACAGAGATTTTTTTTTTGGGGATCCTAAACTCGGATTCCCCTGGGCTAGGTAATAGAGAATTTGGGCTAATTTCGAGGTTGGTACATGCCCCGTAGCATACCTTTGCCTCCGCCAGATTGTACTTTTGAAAACGTTTCGCCTACCTGCAGCAGTTCTGGACAAAAGCAGTGTACCCGTCTGGGGTAGCTACCGGAATTTTGGCCAAACTGGGAATTATGCGCATGCCCAGTAGCTACCCGTTCCTCCTCCCAGGCATACTTTCTGAAATGTTTTGGCCTCTTCCAGAGAGAGAGGGACTTGTGGATTCGGTCCGCAGAACCCTTCAGGATAGGTACCTGAGAACTTGGGCCAATTTTCGACGGAGGTGCATGCCAAGAGGCTTCTCTTGCCTCCCGTTTATCTTGGTTGCCAAAACTTTGTGGCTACCTCCACATACAGATTTACTTTGGGATCTTGCCCTCAGATCGCTTCAGGGGAGGTACCTGACAACTTTGCCCAATTTGGGACGGAGGTACCTGCCTGGGTACCTTCACTTCCCTTCCCTCATCTTGTTTTCCAAAACTTCTGGGCTAGCTCCAAATACACAACTGCTTCTCAATACCAGCTGAAGACCCCTCCACATTACGTCTCTCTCAACTTTGGCCCTACTTTGGACGTAGCTGCATGCCTGCTAGCTACCTTTGCTTCCTCCACAAAAGCTTCTCAAAATGTATGGGATTCTGCCTGAGACACATTTAGCTCTGGGAACTAGCTGCAAAGCCCTTCAGGGTACGGACACCACAAGTTTGGCCACGTTTATGCATAACTGTATGCCTGGTAGCTACCCTTGCCTTCTCACCTTGGCATGCTTCTGCAAAAATTTGGCTTCCTCCAACAGAGATTTTTTTTTGGGGGATCCTAAACTCGGATTCCCCTGGGCTAGGTAATAGAGAATTTGGGCTAATTTGGAGGTTGGTACATGCCCGCTAGCTACCTTTGCCTCCGCAACATTGTACTTTTGAATAAGTTTTGCCTCCCTGCAGCAGTTCTGGACAAAAGCAGCGTACCCGTCTCGGGTAGCTACCTGAAGTTTGGCCAAATTGGGAATTATGCACATGCCCAGTAGCTACCCGTTCCTCCTCCCAGGCATACTTCGTAAAATGTTTTGGCCTCTTCCAGAGAGAGAGGGACTTGTGGATTCGTTCCGCAGAACCCTTCAGGCTAGGTACCAGAGAACTTGGGCCAAATTTGGAGGGAGGTGCATGCCAAGAGGCTTCTCTTGCCTCTGGATGATCTGGTTTGCCAAAACCTTGTGCCTACCTCCACATACAGATTTACTTTGGGATCCTGCCCTCAGATCGCTTCCGGTTAGGTTTCCTGACAACTTTGCCCAATTTGAGATGGAGGTACCTGCCTGGGTACCTTCACTTCCCTTCGCTCATCTTCTTTTCCAAAACTTTGGGGCTAGCTCCAAATACACAACTGCTTCTCAATACCAGCTGAAGACCCCTCCGTATTAAGTCCCTCACAATTTTGCCTCTACTTTGGAGGTAGCTGCATGCCTGCTACCTACCTTTGCTTCTTCCACAAAAACTTCTCAAAATGTATGGGATTCTGCCTGAGAAACATTTAGCTCTGGGTACCAGCTGCAAAGCCCTTCAGGGTGGGGACACCACACGTTTGGCCAGCATTCTGCAGAAGTGTATGCCTGGTAGCTACCCTTGCCTTCTCACCTCGGCATGCTTCTGCAAAAGATTTGGCTTCCTCCAAGAGAGATTTTTTCTTTGAGGATCCTAAACTCGGATTCCTCTGGGCTAGGTAACAGAGAATTTGGGCTACTTTGGACGTTGGTACATGCCCGCTAGCTACCTTTGCCTCCGCCACATTGTACTTTTCAAACCATTTTGCCTCTCTGCGGCAGTTCTGGACAAAAGCAGCGTACCCGTCTGGGGTAGCTACCTGAAGTTTGGCCAAATTGGGAATTATGCGCATGCCCAGTAGCTACCCATTCCTCCTCCCAGGCATACTTTCTGAAATGTTTTGGCCTCTCCCAGAGAGAGAGGGACTTGTGGATTCGGTCCGCAGAACCCTTCAGGCTAGGTACCTGAGGACTTGGGCCAAATTTGGAGGGAGGTGCATGCCAAGAGGCTTCTCTTGCCTCTGGATGATCTGGTTTGCCAAAACCTTGTGCCTACCTCCACATACAGATTTCCTTTGGGATCCTCTCCTCAGATCGCTTCAGGGGAGGTACCTGACACCTTTGCCCAATTTGAGAAGGAGGTACCTGCCTGGGTACCTTCACTTCCCTTCGCTCATCTTCTTTTCCAAAACTTTGGGGCTAGCTCCAAATACACAACTGCTTCTCAATACCAGCTGAAGACCCCTCCACGTTACGTCTCTCTCAACTTTGGCCCTACTTTGGACATAGCTCCATACCTGCTAGCTACCTTTGCTTCCTCCACAAAAGCTGCTCAAGATGTTTGGGATTCTGCCTGAGACACATTTAGCTCTGGGTACCAGCTGCAAAGCCCTTCAGGGTACGGACACCACAGGTTTGGCCAAGTTTAGAGGGAAGTGTATGCCTGGTAGCTTCCCTTGCCTTCTCACCTTGGCATGCTTCTAGAAAAAAGATTTGGCTTCCTCCAAGAGAGATTTTTTCTTTGAGGATACTAAACTCGGATCCCTCTAGGCTAGGTAACAGAGAATTCTGGCTAATTTGGACGTTGGTACATGCCCGCTAGCTACCTTTGCCTCCACCACATTGTACTTAGGGAAAATTTTGCCTTACCTGCGTTAGTTCTGGAAAAGCAGCATACCCGTCTCTTATTTGTTACCTGCCTGTGTCTGCATGTCCTGTAGCTCTCACGGATTACCTCAAATTGCACGGAGCTTCCCCAGGTTTTTCTCCATTTGTTGAGGTCTGGTCCTCTTTGCCCCTTAATGCTCTTTCCAAGCATCTCTTTCAGCCTTTCCTTTTGGCATTCTCTGAACACAGCTGAAACCTCGGGTTGCTGCCTCAAACTCCTCCAAGGCTGTTGCTCTAATTCCTTTGTGTCCATCGGTGTACGTTCCCAACCCTGCAACAATGGAATAGACAGTCTTTGTTTCATTTTCTTTTGTCTGGTTGTTTCTTTTCATTATGACCTTTTCTTTCTTTGGTCTTTCCTTCAATCCTACCACTTTTGATAGTTTGAATCCTCCTCTTAGTTTTGTTGTTTCTTTGCTTTTTTCAGACATCAGCACCCCACCCCATTTTCCTTGTGCACTGCCTCCCTCACAGAATCCTACAATGGCTGGGGTTGGAAGAGACCTTGAAGACCATCCAGCTCGAGCCCACCTGCACTGGTGCCCCAGGACCCTGTTGGGAGCCGCACGTCTGGGCTGGGGCCAGCTCTGCCTTGGGGCTGACTGAGGCTGTGCCTGTCAGCCCTGCAGTGGGACATGGCGGTTGCCTAGCACCACTCTGGGTCACAATATGCACTGCCCCTGACAGCACAGGGCTGCCATGTGGTCACGGTCCCTGTCCTTGGCTTCCCAAGGAGCTGGGTCCCCATGCTTGGTCCTGAGCAAGGTGGTGCATGTGCGAGTCCATGAGCCCCCAAGTGCCACAGTGCGGACTTCTCACTCTTTCCCCTGGAGATGAACACTCTCTTTTGGTTCCACCATACCTGTGCCCCTGAGAAGTTCCATACCCACGACGTCCATGGCCCAGCTCTCTCAAGCTCACCGCTGGGCTGTCCTGCCCCAGGGGGTCCTGCCAGGTGCCTGGAGCACACTGGAAAAGTTTGGCCTACATGCCTTAGTTCTGAACAAAAGCAGCATACCCAGGCTGTGCCAAACCCTCTTTGCGCATCAGAACAGAATCCTGAAGTCTGCCGTGCCCAAAGTGAAACCTTTTTCTTCATTCCTTGTAAAATAAACATTAAAGTTAACTCTTAATAAGATAATGAGATTAAGGAAGTACATGCTAAACATAGAAGACTATAATACTCAACTTTTTGCCCAAATTACGCTCATTGTCATCCCAGGCTGGGACAGATAAGCTAGGATATAAAAGTGTTAGGAGGTAGTGGTAAAAAAATTAATGATAGCAAAACCCTAGAGTGAGGAAAAAAGGGAGAGCTGGGGGGTTGGGGGGGAGAAGAAAAATTGAAAACCTACAAGAGGCAGGCAATGTTCTGTGCTCCTTCTCCACCAAGACAGGGACACCTCCTTGGTAAGCTCTGCACCTTCACCTTCACTTTGGTGAGGAATACCTGCGATAGCATTTATACGTTAAATAAACATATTAACTTCCTTGTGGGTTAGTGGCATAGATTCATTTTAGCTGCCTATCGGGTCAGTGGAATAGACCCACAGGAAAGAGGACAATCCCTTGTCATGAAGACCTCAGGGTTCTCCCATTTGGCTGCATCTGTTCAAAAACCAGCATGCATACAAGCAATGCAGGAGAAGGATCTCTTCCGGAGATCCCCAAGGCTAGCCCTGATTGATCTGGCAAGGTTAACTCCCCCTTATCTGTAGCCTCCCAGACAGCATAAAGACACACGTAGCTAGTCTCCAAGACCACATACAAACTGCCTGTGCTATGGATGCCACACAGCTGCCCTGGATGCCACACAGCTGGCAGATCTGGTTTGCCAAAACCTTGTGGCTACCTCCACATACAGATTTACTTTGGGATCCTGCCCTCAGATCCCTTCAGGGGAGGTACCTGAAAACTTTGCCCAATTAGGGACCGAGGTACCTGCCTGGGTACCTTCACTTCCCTTCGCTCATCTTGTTTTCCAAAACTTCTGGGCTAGCTCCAAAACACAACTGCTTGTCAATACCAGCTGAAGACCCCTCCACGTTACGTCTCTCTCAACTTTGGCCCTACTTTGGACGTAGCTGCATGCCTGCTAGCTACCTTTGCTTCCTCCACAAAAGCTTCTCAAAATGTATGGGATTCTGCCTGAGATACATTTAGCTCTGGGTACCAGCTGCAAAGCCCTTCAGGGTAGGGACACCACAAGTTTGGCCAAGTTTATGCATAACTGTATGCCTGGTAGCTACCCTTCCCTCCTCACCTCGGCATGCTTCTAGAAAAAAGATTTGGCTTCCTCCAAGAGAGATTTTTTCTTTGGGGATCCTAAACTCGGATTCCCCTGGGCTAGGTAACAGAGAATTTGGGCTACTTTGGAGGTTGGTACATGGCCGGTAGAATACTTTGCCTCCGCCAGATTGTACTTAGGAAAACGTTTCGCCTCCCTGCGTTAGTTCTGGACAAAAGCAGCATACCCGTCTGGGGTAGCAACCGGAATTTTGGCCAAATTGGGAATTAGGTGCGTGCCCAGTAGCTACCCGTTCCTCCTCCCAGGCATACTTTCTGAAATGTTTTGGCCTCTTCCAGAGAGAGAGGGACTGGTGGATTCGGTCCGCAGAACCCTTCAGGATAGGTACCCGAGAACTTGGGCCAATTTTTGACGGAGGGGCATGCCAAGAGGCTTCTCTTGCCTCTGGCTGATCTGCTTTGCCAAAACCTTGTGGCTACCTCCACATACAGATTTACTTTGGGATCCTGCCCTCAGATCGCTTCAGGCTAGGTACCTGACAACTTTGCCCAATTTCCGATGGAGGTACCTGCCTGGGTACCTTCACTACCCTTCGCTCATCTTCTTTTCCAAAACTTTTGGGCTAGCTCCAAATACACAACTGCTTGTCAATACCAGCTGAAGACCCCTCCACGTTACGTCTCTCTCAACTTTGGCCCTACTTTGGACGTAGCTGCATGCCTGCTAGCTACCTTTGCTTCCTCCACAAAAGCCTCTCAATATGTATGGGATTCTGCCTGAGATACATTTAGCTCTGGGTACCAGCTGCAAAGCCCTTCAGGGTAGGGACACCACAAGTTCGGTCAAGTTTACAGGGAAGTGTATGCCTGGTAGCTACCCTTGCCTTCTCACCTCGGCATGCTTCTAGAAAAAAGATTTGGCTTCCTCCAACAGAGATTTTTTCTTTGGGGATCCTAAACTCGGATACCTCTGGGCTAGGTAACAGAGAATTTGGGCTAATTTGGAGGCTGGTACATGCCCCGTAGCATACTTTGCCTCCGCCAGATTGTACTTCGGAAAACGTTTCGCCTCCCTGCGGCAGTTCTGGACAAAAGCAGCGTACCCGTCTGGGGTAGCTACCGGAATTTTGGCCAAATTGGGAATTATGCGCATGCCCCGTAGCTACCCGTTCCTCCTCCCAGGCATACTTTCTGAAATGTTTTGGCCTCTTCCAGAGAGAGAGGGACTTGTGGATTCGGTCCGCAGAACCCTTCAGGATAGGTACCCGAGAACTTGGGCCAATTTTTGACGGAGGGGCATGCCAAGAGGCTTCTCTTGCCTCTGGCTGATCTGGTTTGCCAAAACCTTGTGGCTACCTCCACATACAGATTTACTTTGGGATCCTGCCCTCAGATCGCTTCAGGCTAGGTACCTGACAACTTTCCCAATTTCTGACGGGGGTACCTCCCTGGGTACCTTCACTTCCCTTCGCTCATCTTGTTTTCCAAAACTTTTGGGCTAGCTCCAAATACACAACTGCTTGTCAATACCAGCTGAAGACCCCTCCACGTTACGTCTCTCTCAACTTTGGCCCTACTTTGGACGTAGCTGCATGCCTGCTAGCAACGATCGCTTCCTCCACAAAAGCCTCTCAAAATGTATGGGATTCTGCCTGAGATACATTTAGCTCTGGGTACAAGCTGCAAAGACCTTCAGGGTAGGGACACCACAAGTTTGGCCAAGTTTATGCATAACTGTATGCCTGGTAGCTACCCTTCCCTCCTCACCTCGGCATGCTTCTAGAAAAAAGATTTGGCTTCCTACAAGAGAGATTTTTTCTTTGGGGATCCTAAACTCGGATTCCCCTGGGCTAGGTAACAGAGAATTTGGGCGACTTTGGAGGTTGGTACATGGCCGGTAGAATACTTTGCCTCCGCCAGATTGTACTTTTGAAAAAGTTTTGCCTCCCTGCGGCAGTTCTGGACAAAAGCAGCGTACCCGTCTGGGGTAGCTACCGGAATTTTGGCCAACTTGGGAATTATCTGCATGCCCAGTAGCTACCCGTTCCTCCACCCAGGCATACTTTCTGAAATGTTTTGGCCTCTTCCAGAGAGAGAGGGACTTGTGGATTCGGTCCGCAGAACCCTTCAGGCTAGGTACCTGAGAACTTGGGCCAATTTTCGACGGAGGTGCATGCCAAGAGGCTTCTCTTGCCTCTGGCTGATCTGGTTTGCCAAAACCTTGTGGCTATCTCCACATGCAGATTTACTTTGGGATCCTGCCCTCAGATCGCTTCAGGCTAGGTAACTGACAACTTTGCCCAATTTCCGACGGAGGTACCTGCCTGGGTACCTTCACTTCCCTTTGCTCATCTTGTTTTCCAAAACTTCTGGGCTAGCTCCAAATACACAACTGCTTGTCAATACCAGCTGAAGACCCCTCCACGTTACGTCTCTCTCAACTTTGGCCCTACTTTGGACGTAGCTGCATGCCTGCTAGCAACGATCGCTTCCTCCACAAAAGCCTCTCAAAATGTATGGGATTCTGCCTGAGATACATTTAGCTCTGGGTACCAGCTGCAAAGCCCTTCAGGGCAGGGACACCACAAGTTTGGCCAAGTTTATGCATAACTGTATGCCAGGTAGCTACCCTTGCCTTCTCACCTTGGCATGCTTCTAGAAAAAAGATTTGGCTTCCTCCAACAGAGATTTTTTCTTTGGGGATCCTAAACTCGGATTCCCCTGGGTTAGGTAAGAGAATTTTGGCTATTTTGGACGTTGGTACATGCCCGGTAGCATACTTTGCCTCCGCCACATTGTACTTAGGGAAAATTTTGCCTTACCTGCGTTAGTTCTGGAAAAGCAGCTTACCTGTCTGGTATTTGTTACCTGCCTGTGTCTGCATGTCCTGTAGCTCTCACGGATTACCTCAAATTGCACGGAGCTTCCCCACTTTTTTCTCCATTTGTTGAGGTCTGGTCCTGTTTGACCCTTAAGGCTCTTTCCTAGCATCTCTTTGAGCCTTTCCTTTTGGCATTCTCTGAACGCTGCTGAAACCTCGGGTTGCTGCCTCAAACTCCTCCAAGGCTGTTGCTGTAATTTGTTTGTGTCCATCGGTGTACGTTCCCAACCCTGCAACAATGGAATAGACAGTTTTTGTTTGATTTTGTTTTGTCTAGTTGTTTCTTTTCATTATGACCTTTCCTTTCTTTGGTCTTTCCTTCAATCCTACCACTTTTGATAGTTTGAATCCTCCTCTTAGTTTTGTTGTTTCTTTGCTTTTTTCAGACATCAGCACGCCACCCCATTTTCCCTGTGCACTGCCTCCCTCATAGAATCCTACAATGCCTGGGGTTGGAAGGGACCTTAAAGACCATCCAGCTCGAGCCCACCTGCACTGGTGCCCCAGGACCCTGTTGGGAGCCGCACGTCTGGGCTGGGGCCAGCTCTGCCTTGGGGCTGACTGAGGCTGTGCCTGTCAGCCCTGCAGTGGGACATGGCGGTTGCCTAGCACCACTCTGGGTCACAATATGCACTGCCCCTGACAGCACAGGGCTGCCATGTGGTCACGGTCCCTGTCCTTGGCTTCCCAAGGAGCTGGGTCCCCATGCTTGGTCCTGAGCGAGGTGCTGGATGTGCGAGTCCAGGAGTCCCCAAGTGCCACAGGGTGGACTTCTCTCTCTTTCCCCTGGAGCTGAACACTCTCTTTTGGTTCCACCATACCTGTGCCCCTGAGAAGCTCCACAGCCAGGACGTCCATGGCCCAGCTCTCTCAAGCTCACGGCTGGGCTGTCCTGCCCCAGGGGGTCCTGCCAGGTGCCTGGAGCACACTGGAAAAGTTGGGCCTACATGCCTTAGTTCTGAACAAAAGCAGCATACCCAGGCTGTGACAAACCCTCTTTGCGCATCAGAACAGAATCCTGAAGTCTGCCGTGCCCAAAGTGAAACCTTTTTCTTCATTCCTTATAAAATAAACATTAAAGTTAACTCTTAAGGAGATAATGAGATTAAGGAAGTACATGCTAAACATAGAAGACTATAATACTCAACTTTTTGCCCAAAATATGCTCATTGTCATCCCAGGGTGGGACAGATAAGCTTAGGATATAAAAGTGTTAGGAGGTAGTGGTAAAAAAGTTAATGACAGCAAAACCCTAGAGTGAGGAAAAAAGGGAGAGCTGGGGGGTTGGGGGGGAGAAGAAAAATTGAAAACCTACAAGAGGCAGGCGATGTTCTGTGCTCCTTCTCCACCAAGACAGGGACACCTCCTTGGTAAGCTCTGCACCTTCACCTTCACTTTGGTGAGGAATACCTGCGATAGCATTTATACGTTAAATAAACATATTAACTGCCTAGTGGGTTAGGGGCATAGATTCATTTTAGCTGCCTATCGGGTCAGTGGAATAGACCCACAGGAAAGAGGACAATCCCTTGTCATTAAGACGTCAGGGTTCTCCCATTTGGCTGCATCTGTTCAAAAACCAGCATGCATACAAGCAATGCAGGAGAAGGATCTCTTCCGGAGATCCCCAAGGCTAGCCCTGATTGATCTGGCAAGGTTAACTCCCCCTTATCTGTAGCCTCCCAGACAGCATAAAGACACACGTAGCTAGTCTCCAAGACCACATACAAACTGCCTGTGCTATCAATACTGCCCTGGATGCCACACAGCTGGCATATCTGGTTTGCCAAAACCTTGTGGCTACCTCCACATACAGATTTACTTTGGGATCCTGCCCTCAGATCGCTTCAGGCTAGGTACCTGACAACTTTGCCCAATTTGGGATCGAGGTACCTGCCTGGGTAACTTCACTAACCTTTGCTCATCTTGTTTTCCAAAACTTCTGGGCTAGCTCCAAAACACAACTGCTTGTCAATACCAGCTGAAGACCCCTCCACGTTACGTCTCTCTCAACTTTGGCCCTACTTTGGACGTAGCTGCATGCCTGCTAGCTACCTCTGCTTCCTCCACAAAAGCTTCTCAAAATGTTTGGGATTATTCCTGGGAGAGATTTACCTCTGGGTACCAGTTGGAAAGCCCTTCAGGGTAGGGACACCACAAGTTTGGCCAAGTTTACAAGGAAGTGTATGCCTGGTGGCTACCCTTGCCTTCTCACCTCTGCATGCTTCTGCAAAAGATTTGGCTTCCTCCAACAGAGATTTTTTCTTTGGGGATCCTAAACTCGGATTCCTCTGGGCTAGGTAACAGGGAATTTGGGCTACTTTGGAGGTTGGAACATGCCTGCTAGCTACCTTTGCCTCCGCCAGATTGTACTTTTGAAAAAGTTTTGCCTACCTACAGCAGTTCTGGACAAAAGCAGCATACCCGTCTGGGGTAGCTACCTGAATTTTGGCCAAATTGGGAATTATGCGCATGCCCAGTAGCTACCCGTTCCTCCTCCCAGGTATACTTTCTGAAATGTTTTGGGCCTCTTCCAGAGAGAGAGGGACTTGTGGATTTGGTCCGCAGAACCCTTCAGGATATGTAGCTGAGAACTTGGGACAATTTTCGACGGAGGTGCATGCCAAGAGGCTTCTCTTGCCTCTGCCTGATCTGGTTTGCCAAAACCTTGTGGCTACCTCCACATGCAGATTTACTTTGGGATCCTGCCCTCAGATCGCTTCAGGCTAGGTACCTGACAACTTTGCCCAATTTCCGATGGAGGTACCTGCCTGGGTACCTTCACTTCCCTTCCCTCATCTTATTTTCCAAAACTTCTGGGCTAGCTCCAAATACACAACTGCTTGTCAATACCAGCTGAAGACCCCTCCACGTTACGTCTCTCTCAACTTTGGCCCTACTTTGGACGTAGCTGCATGCCTGCTAGCAACCACCGCTTCCTCCACAAAAGTTTCTTAAAATGTATGGGATTCTGCATGAGACACTTTTAGCTCTGGGGACCAGCTGCAAAGCCCTTCAGGGCAGGGGCACCACAAGTTTGGCCAAGTTTATGCATAACTGTATGCCTGGTAGCCACCCTTGCCTTCTCACCTCGGCATGCTTCTAGAAAAAAGATTTGGCTTCCTCCAACAGAGATTTTTTCTTTGGGGATCCTAAACTCGGATACCTCTGGGCTAGGTAACAGAATTTTGGCCATTTTTGACGTTGATACATGCCCGGTACAATACTTTGGCTCCGCCAGATTGTACTTTTGAAAAGGTTTTGCCTACCCCGGGCAGTTCTGGACAAAAGCAGCGTACCTGTCTGGGGTAGCTACCTGAATTTTGGCCAAATTGGGAATTATGCACATGCCCAGTAGCTACCCGTTCCTCCTCCCAGGCATACTTTCTGAAATGTTTTGGGCCTCTTCCAGAGAGAGAGGGACTTGTGGATTCGGTCCACAGAAATCTTCAGGCTAGGTACCTGATTACTTGGGGCAATTTTCGACAGAGGTGCATACCAAGAGGCTTCTCTTGCCTCTGGCTGATCTGGTTTGGCAAAACCTTGTGGCTACCTCCACATACAGATTTACTTTGGGATCCTGCCCTCAGATCGCTTCAGGCTAGGTACCTGACAACTTTGCCCAATTTCCGACGGAGGTACCTGCCTGGATACCTTCACTTCCCTTCCCTCATCTTGTTTTCCAAAACTTCTGGGCTAGCTCCAAATACACAACTGCTTGTCAATACCAGCTGAAGACCCCTCCACGTTACGTCTCTCTCAGCTTTGGCCCTACTTTGGACGTAGCTACATGCCTGCTAGCTACCTTTGCTTCCTCCACAAAAGCTTCTCAAAATGTATGGGATTCGGCCTGAGATACATTTAGCTCTGGGTACCAGCTGCAAAGGCCTTCATGGTAGGGACACCACAAGTTTGGCCAAGTTTATGCATAACTGTATGCCTGGTAGCTACCCTTGCCTTCTCACCTTGGCATGCTTCTAGAAAAAAGATTTGGCTTCCTCCAACAGAGATTTTTTTTTTGGGGATCCTAAACTCGGATTCCCCTGGGCTAGGTAATAGAGAATTTGGGCTAATTTCGAGGTTGGTACATGCCCCGTAGCATACCTTTGCCTCCGCCAGATTGTACTTTTGAAAACGTTTCGCCTACCTGCAGCAGTTCTGGACAAAAGCAGTGTACCCGTCTGGGGTAGCTACCGGAATTTTGGCCAAACTGGGAATTATGCGCATGCCCAGTAGCTACCCGTTCCTCCTCCCAGGCATACTTTCTGAAATGTTTTGGCCTCTTCCAGAGAGAGAGGGACTTGTGGATTCGGTCCGCAGAACCCTTCAGGATAGGTACCTGAGAACTTGGGCCAATTTTCGACGGAGGTGCATGCCAAGAGGCTTCTCTTGCCTCCCGTTTATCTTGGTTGCCAAAACTTTGTGGCTACCTCCACATACAGATTTACTTTGGGATCTTGCCCTCAGATCGCTTCAGGGGAGGTACCTGACAACTTTGCCCAATTTGGGACGGAGGTACCTGCCTGGGTACCTTCACTTCCCTTCCCTCATCTTGTTTTCCAAAACTTCTGGGCTAGCTCCAAATACACAACTGCTTCTCAATACCAGCTGAAGACCCCTCCACATTACGTCTCTCTCAACTTTGGCCCTACTTTGGACGTAGCTGCATGCCTGCTAGCTACCTTTGCTTCCTCCACAAAAGCTTCTCAAAATGTATGGGATTCTGCCTGAGACACATTTAGCTCTGGGAACTAGCTGCAAAGCCCTTCAGGGTACGGACACCACAAGTTTGGCCACGTTTATGCATAACTGTATGCCTGGTAGCTACCCTTGCCTTCTCACCTTGGCATGCTTCTGCAAAAATTTGGCTTCCTCCAACAGAGATTTTTTTTTGGGGGATCCTAAACTCGGATTCCCCTGGGCTAGGTAATAGAGAATTTGGGCTAATTTGGAGGTTGGTACATGCCCGCTAGCTACCTTTGCCTCCGCAACATTGTACTTTTGAATAAGTTTTGCCTCCCTGCAGCAGTTCTGGACAAAAGCAGCGTACCCGTCTCGGGTAGCTACCTGAAGTTTGGCCAAATTGGGAATTATGCACATGCCCAGTAGCTACCCGTTCCTCCTCCCAGGCATACTTCGTAAAATGTTTTGGCCTCTTCCAGAGAGAGAGGGACTTGTGGATTCGTTCCGCAGAACCCTTCAGGCTAGGTACCAGAGAACTTGGGCCAAATTTGGAGGGAGGTGCATGCCAAGAGGCTTCTCTTGCCTCTGGATGATCTGGTTTGCCAAAACCTTGTGCCTACCTCCACATACAGATTTACTTTGGGATCCTGCCCTCAGATCGCTTCCGGTTAGGTTTCCTGACAACTTTGCCCAATTTGAGATGGAGGTACCTGCCTGGGTACCTTCACTTCCCTTCGCTCATCTTCTTTTCCAAAACTTTGGGGCTAGCTCCAAATACACAACTGCTTGTCAATACCAGCTGAAGACCCCTCCGTATTAAGTCCCTCACAATTTTGCCTCTACTTTGGAGGTAGCTGCATGCCTGCTACCTACCTTTGCTTCTTCCACAAAAACTTCTCAAAATGTATGGGATTCTGCCTGAGAAACATTTAGCTCTGGGTACCAGCTGCAAAGCCCTTCAGGGTGGGGACACCACACGTTTGGCCAGCATTCTGCAGAAGTGTATGCCTGGTAGCTACCCTTGCCTTCTCACCTCGGCATGCTTCTGCAAAAGATTTGGCTTCCTCCAAGAGAGATTTTTTCTTTGAGGATCCTAAACTCGGATTCCTCTGGGCTAGGTAACAGAGAATTTGGGCTACTTTGGACGGTGGTACATGCCCGCTAGCTACCTTTGCCTCCGCCACATTGTACTTTTCAAAACATTTTGCCTCTCTGCGGCAGTTCTGGACAAAAGCAGCGTACCCGTCTCGGGTAGCTACCTGAAGTTTGGCCAAATTGGGAATTATGCGCATGCCCAGTAGCTACCCATTCCTCCTCCCAGGCATACTTTCTGAAATGTTTTGGCCTCTCCCAGAGAGAGAGGGACTTGTGGATTCGGTCCGCAGAACCCTTCAGGCTAGGTACCTGAGGACTTGGGCCAAATTTGGAGGGAGGTGCATGCCAAGAGGCTTCTCTTGCCTCTGGATGATCTGGTTTGCCAAAACCTTGTGCCTACCTCCACATACAGATTTCCTTTGGGATCCTCTCCTCAGATCGCTTCAGGCTAGGTACCTGACACCTTTGCCCAATTTGAGAAGGAGGTACCTGCCTGGGTACCTTCACTTCCCTTCGCTCATCTTCTTTTCCAAAACTTTGGGGCTAGCTCCAAATACACAACTGCTTCTCAATACCAGCTGAAGACCCCTCCACGTTACGTCTCTCTCAACTTTGGCCCTACGTTGGACATAGCTCCATGCCTGCTACATACCTTTGCTTCCTCCACAAAAGCTGCTCAAGATGTTTGGGATTCTGCCTGAGACACATTTAGCTCTGGGTACCAGCTGCAAAGCCCTTCAGGGTACGGACACCACAGGTTTGGCCAAGTTTAGAGGGAAGTGTATGCCTGGTAGCTTCCCTTGCCTTCTCACCTTGGCATGCTTCTAGAAAAAAGATTTGGCTTCCTCCAAGAGAGATTTTTTCTTTGAGGATACTAAACTCGGATCCCTCTAGGCTAGGTAACAGAGAATTCTGGCTAATTTGGACGTTGGTACATGCCCGCTAGCTACCTTTGCCTCCACCACATTGTACTTAGGGAAAATTTTGCCTTACCTGCGTTAGTTCTGGAAAAGCAGCATACCCGTCTCTTATTTGTTACCTGCCTTTGTCTGCATGTCCTGTAGCTCTCACGGATTACCTCAAATTGCACGGAGCTTCCCCAGGTTTTTCTCCATTTGTTGAGGTCTGGTCCTCTTTGCCCCTTAATGGTCTTTCCAAGCATCTCTTTCAGCCTTTCCTTTTGGCATTCTCTGAACACAGCTGAAACCTCGGGTTGCTGCCTCAAACTCCTCCAAGGCTGTTGCTCTAATTCCTTTGTGTCCATCGGTGTACGTTCCCAACCCTGCAACAATGGAATAGACAGTCTTTGTTTCATTTTCTTTTGTCTGGTTGTTTCTTTTCATTATGACCTTTTCTTTCTTTGGTCTTTCCTTCAATCCTACCACTTTTGATAGTTTGAATCCTCCTCTTAGTTTTGTTGTTTCTTTGCTTTTTTCAGACATCAGCACCCCACCCCATTTTCCTTGTGCACTGCCTCCCTCACAGAATCCTACAATGGCTGGGGTTGGAAGAGACCTTGAAGACCATCCAGCTCGAGCCCACCTGCACTGGTGCCCCAGGACCCTGTTGGGAGCCGCACGTCTGGGCTGGGGCCAGCTCTGCCTTGGGGCTGACTGAGGCTGTGCCTGTCAGCCCTGCAGTGGGACATGGCGGTTGCCTAGCACCACTCTGGGTCACAATATGCACTGCCCCTGACAGCACAGGGCTGTCATGTGGTCACGGTCCCTGTCCTTGGCTTCCCAAGGAGCTGGGTCCCCATGCTTGGTCCTGAGCGAGGTGGTGCATGTGCGAGTCCATGAGCCCCCAAGTGCCACAGTGCGGACTTCTCACTCTTTCCCCTGGAGATGAACACTCTCTTTTGGTTCCACCATACCTGTGCCCCTGAGAAGTTCCACACCCACGACGTCCATGGCCCAGCTCTCTCAAGCTCACCGCTGGGCTGTCCTGCCCCAGGGGGTCCTGCCAGGTGCCTGGAGCACACTGGAAAAGTTGGGCCTACATGCCTTAGTTCTGAACAAAAGCAGCATACCCAGGCTGTGCCAAACCCTCTTTGCGCATCAGAACAGAATCCTGAAGTCTGCCGTGCCCAAAGTGAAACCTTTTTCTTCATTCCTTGTAAAATAAACATTAAAGTTAACTCTTAATAAGATAATGAGATTAAGGAAGTACATGCTAAACATAGAAGACTATAATACTCAACTTTTTGCCCAAATTACGCTCATTGTCATCCCAGGCTGGGACAGATAAGCTAGGATATAAAAGTGTTAGGAGGTAGTGGTAAAAAAATTAATGATAGCAAAACCCTAGAGTGAGGAAAAAAGGGAGAGCTGGGGGGTTGGGGGGGAGAAGAAAAATTGAAAACCTACAAGAGGCAGGCAATGTTCTGTGCTCCTTCTCCACCAAGACAGGGACACCTCCTTGGTAAGCTCTGCACCTTCACCTTCACTTTGGTGAGGAATACCTGCGATAGCATTTATACGTTAAATAAACATATTAACTTCCTTGTGGGTTAGTGGCATAGATTCATTTTAGCTGCCTATCGGGTCAGTGGAATAGACCCACAGGAAAGAGGACAATCCCTTGTCATGAAGACCTCAGGGTTCTCCCATTTGGCTGCATCTGTTCAAAAACCAGCATGCATACAAGCAATGCAGGAGAAGGATCTCTTCCGGAGATCCCCAAGGCTAGCCCTGATTGATCTGGCAAGGTTAACTCCCCCTTATCTGTAGCCTCCCAGACAGCATAAAGACACACGTAGCTAGTCTCCAAGACCACATACAAACTGCCTGTGCTATGAATGCTGCCCTGGATGCCACACAGATGGCTGATCTGGTTTGCCAAAACCTTGTGCCTACCTCCACATACAGATTTACTTTGGGATCCTGCCCTCAGATCGCTTCAGGGGAGGTACCTGACAACTTTGCCCAATTTGGGACGGAGGTACCTGCCTGGGTACCTTCACTTCCCTTCGCTCATCTTCTTTTCCAAAACTTTGGGGCTAGCTCCAAATACACAACTGCTTGTCAATACCAGCTGAAGACCCCTCCGTATTAAGTCCCTCACAATTTTGCCTCTACTTTGGAGGTAGCTGCATGCCTGCTAGCTACCTTTGCTTCCTCCACAAAAGCTTCTCAAAATGTATGGGATTCTGCCTGAGACACATTTAGCTCTGGGTACCAGCTGCAAAGCCCTTCAGGGTGGGGACACCACACGTTTGGCCAACTTTCTGCAGAAGTGTATGCCTCGTAGCTACCCTTGCCTTCTCACCTCGGCATGCTTCTGCAAAAGATTTGGCTTCCTCCAAGAGAGATTTTTTCTTTGAGGATCCTAAACTCGGATTCCTCTGGGCTAGGTAACAGAGAATTTGGGCTACTTTGGACGGTGGTACATGCCCGCTAGCTACCTTTGCCTCCGCCACATTGTACTTTTCAAAACATTTTGCCTCTCTGCGGCAGTTCTGGACAAAAGCAGCGTACCCGTCTGGGGTAGCTACCTGAATTTTGGCCAAATTGGGAATTATGCGCATGCCCAGTAGCTACCCGTTCCTCCTCCCAGGCATACTTTCTGAAATGTTTTGGCCTCTTCCAGAGAGAGAGGGACTTGTGGATTCGGTCCGCAGAACCCTTCAGGCTAGGTACCTGAGAACTTGGGCCAATTTTCGACGGAGGTGCATGCCAAGAGGCTTCTCTTGCCTCTGGATGATCTGGTTTGCCAAAACCTTGTGCCTACCTCCACATACAGATTTCCTTTGGGATCCTGCCCTCAGATCGCTTCAGGCTAGGTACCTGACAACTTTGCCCAGTTTGGGACGGAGGTACCTGCCTGGGTACCTTCACTTCCCTTCGCTCATTTCTTTTCCAAACCTTTGGGGCTAGCTCCAAATACACAAATGCTTGTCAATACCAGCTGAAGACCCCTCCGTATTAAGTCCCTCACAATTTTGCCTCTACTTTGGAGGTAGCTGCATGCCTGCTACCTACCTTTGCTTCCTCCACAAAAGCTTCTCAAAATGTATGGGATTCTGCCTGAGAAACATTTAGCTCTGGGTACCAGCTGCAAAGCCCTTCAGGGTGGGGACACCACACGTTTGGCCAACTTTCTGCAGAAGTGTATGCCTGGTAGCTACCCTTGCCTTCTCACCTCGGTATGCTTCTGCAAAAGATTTGGCTTCCTCCAAGAGGGATTTTTGCTTTGAGGATCCTAAACTCGGATTCCTCTGGGCTAGGTAACAGAGAATTTGGGCTACTTTGGACGTTGGTCCATGCCCGCTAGCTACCTTTGCCTCCGCCACATTGTACTTTTCAAAACATTTTGCCACTCTGCGGCAGTTCTGGACAAAAGCAGCGTACCCGTCTGGGGTAGCTACCTGAAGTTTGGCCAAATTGGGAATTATGCGCATGCCCAGTAGCTACCCATTCCTCCTCCCAGGCATACTTTCTGAAATGTTTTGGCCTCTTCCAGAGAGAGAGGGACTTGTGGATTCGGTCCGCAGAACCCTTCAGGCTAGGTACCTGAGAACTTGGGCCAATTTATGGAGGGAGGTGCATGCCAAGAGGCTTCTCTTGCCTCTGGATGATCTGGTTTGCCAAAACCTTGTGCCTACCTCCACATACAGATTTACTTTGGGATCCTGCCCTCAGATCGCTTCCGGTTAGGTTCCTGACAACTTTGCCCAATTTGAGATGGAGGTACCTGCCTGGGTACCTTCACTTCCCTTCGCTCATCTTGTTTTCCAAAACTTCTGGGCTAGCTCCAAATACACAACTGCTTGTCAATAGCAGCTGAAGACCCCTCCACGTTACGTCTCTCTCAACTTTGGCCCTACTTTGGACATAGCTCCATACCTGCTAGCTACCTTTGCTTCCTCAACAAAAGCTGCTCAAGATGTTTGGGATTCTGCCTGAGACACATTTAGCTCTGGGTACCAGCTGCAAAGCCCTTCAGGGTACGGACACCACAGGTTTGGCCAAGTTTAGAGGGAAGTGTATGCCTGGTAGCTTCCCTTGCCTTCTCACCTTGGCATGCTTCTAGAAAAAAGATTTGGCTTCCTCCAAGAGAGATTTTTTCTTTGAGGATACTAAACTCGGATCCCTCTAGGCTAGGTAACAGAGAATTCTGGCTTATTTGGACGTTGGTACATGCCCGCTAGCTACCTTTGCCTCTACCACATTGTACTTAGGGAAAATTTTGCCTTACCTGCGTTAGTTCTGGAAAAGCAGCATACCCGTCTCTTATTTGTTACCTGCCTGTGTCTGCATGGCCTGTAGCTCTCACGGATTACCTCAAATTGCACGGAGCTTCCCCAGGTTTTTCTCCATTTGTTGAGGTCTGGTCCTGTTTGACCCTTAATGGTCTTTCCAAGCATCTCTTTCAGCCTTTCCTTTTGGCATTCTCTGAACACAGCTGAAACCTCGGGTTGCTGCCTCAAACTCCTCCAAGGCTGTTGCTCTAATTCCTTTGTGTCCATCGGTGTACGTTCCCAACCCTGCAACAATGGAATAGACAGTCTTTGTTTCATTTTCTTTTGTCTGGTTGTTTCTTTTCATTATGACCTTTTCTTTCTTTGGTCTTTCCTTCAATCCTACCACTTTTGTTAGTTTGAATCCTCCTCTTAGTTTTGTTGTTTCTTTGCTTTCTTCAGACATCAGCACCCCACCCCATTTTCCTTGTGCACTGCCTCCCTCATAGAATCCTACAATGCCTGGGGTTGGAAGGGACCTTAAAGACCATCCAGCTCGAGCCCACCTGCACTGGTGCCCCAGGACCCTGTTGGGAGCCGCACGTCTGGGCTGGGGCCAGCTCTGCCTTGGGGCTGACTGAGGCTGTGCCTGTCAGCCCTGCAGTGGGACATGGCGGTTGCCTAGCACCACTCTGGGTCACAATATGCACTGCCCCTGACAGCACAGGGCTGCCATGTGGTCACGGTCCCTGTCCTTGGCTTCCCAAGGAGCTGGGTCCCCATGCTTGGTCCTGAGCAAGGTGGTGCATGTGCGAGTCCATGAGCCCCCAAGTGCCACAGTGCGGACTTCTCACTCTTTCCCCTGGAGATGAACACTCTCTTTTGGTTCCACCATACCTGTGCCCCTGAGAAGCTCCACATCCACAACGTCCATGGCCCAGCTCCCTCGAGCTCACCGCTGGGCTGTCCTGCCCCAGGGGGTCCTGCCAGGTGCCTGGAGCACACTGGAAAAGTTGGGCCTACATGCCTTAGTTCTGAACAAAAGCAGCATACCCAGGCTGTGCCAAACCCTCTTTGCGCATCAGAACAGAATCTTCAAGTCTGCCGTGCCCAAAGCGAAACCTTTTTCTTCATTCTTTATAAAATGAACATTAAAGTTAACTCTTAATAAGATAATGAGATTAAGGAAGTACATGCTAAACATAGAAGACTATAATACTCAACTTTTTGCCCAAATTACGCTCATTGTCATCCCAGGCTGGGACAGACAAGCTTAGGTCTCTCACAATTTTGGCCCTACTTTGGAGGTAGCTGCAGCATGCCTACTAGCTACCATCGCTTCCTGCAGGGAAGCTTCTGCAAATGTTTGGGATTCTGCCTGAGAGACATTTAGCTCTAGGTACCACAGAATCACAGAATCCTCTAGGTTGGAAGAGACCTCCAAGATCACCTAGTCCAACCTCTGACCTAACACTAACAAGACCTCCACTAAACCATATCACTAAGCTCTACGTCTAAACGTCTTTTAAAGACCTCCAGGGATTGACTGTACCACTTCCCTGGGCAGCCCATTCCAATGCCTAGCAACCCTTTCAACAATGAATTTTTTCCTAATATCCAACCTAAACCTCCCCTGGCGCAACTTTAGCCCATTCCCCCTCGTCCTGTCACCAGGCACGTGGGAGAATAGACCAACCCCCACCTCGCTACAGCCTCCTTTAAGGTACCTGTAGAGTGTGATAAGGTCACCCCTGAGCCTCCCTCCTCTTCTCCAGACTGAACAATCCCAGCTCCCTCAGCCGCTCCTCGTAAGACTTGTTCTCCAGACCCCTCACCAGTTGCCCTTCTCGTTGTCCTCGTTGTCCTTCCTTTAGCAAGGGGCCCAAAACTGAACACAGTACTTGAGATGCGGCCTCACCAGAGCCGAGTACAGGGGGACAATCACCTCCCTAGACCTGCTGGCCACACTGTTTCTTATGCAAGCCAGGATGCTGTTGGCCTTCTTGGCCACCTGAGCACACTGCTGGCTCATATTCAGCTGACTATCAACCAGTATTCCCAGGTCCTTCTCGGCCAGGCAGCTTTCCAACCACTCATCTCCCAGCCTGTAGCGCTGCTTGGGGTTGTTGTGCCCCAGGTGCAGGACCCGGCACTTGGCCTTGTTGAACCTCATACAGTTGGCCTCAGCCCATCGGTCCAGCCTATCCAGATCCTCCTGCAGAGCCTTCCTACCCTCAAGCAGATCGACACACGCACCTAACTTGGTGTCATCTGCAAACTTACTGAGGGGGCACTCGATCCCCTCATCCAGATCATCGATATGAAAGGGAACTGGCCCCAGTTCTGAGCCCTGGGGGACTCCACTAGTGACCGGCCTCCAACTGGATTTAACTGCATTCACCACGACTCTTTGGGCCCTGCTACCCAGCCAGTTTCTAACCCAATGAAGCGTATGCCAATCCAAGCCAAGAGCAGCCAGTTTCTCAAAAAGAATGCTGTGGGAAACGGTGTCAAAAGCCTTACTGAATTCAAGGTAGACCACATCCACAGCCTTTCCCTCATCCACCAAGCGCGTCACTTTGTCAGAGAAGGAGATCAGGTTTGTCAAGCAGGACCTGCCTTTCATAAACCCATGCTGACTGGGCCTGATCGCCTGGTTGCCCTGTAAGTGCCGCATGATGACACTCAAGATAATCTGCTCCATGAGCTTCCCTGGCACTGAGGTCAAACTAACAGGCCTATAGTTTCCCGGGTCAACCTTCCAGCCCTTCTTGTAGATGGGCGTCACATTTGCTAGCTGCCAGTCCACTGGGACCTCCCCTGATAGCCAGGACTGCTGATAAATCATGGAAAGCGGCTTGGCCAGTTCTTCCACCACTTCTCTCAGCACCCCCGGTGGATCCCATCCGGCCCCATCGACTTGCATACATCCAAGTGCTGTAGCAGGTCGCCAAACATTTCCTCGTGGATTGTGAGGGCCACATCCTGCTCCCCATCCTCTTCCACCAGCTCAGGGTGCTGGGTATCTAGAGAACAACTGGTCTTGCCACTAAAGACTGAGGCAAAGAAGGCATTAAGCACCTCAGCCTTTTCCTCATCTCTCGTCACTAAGTTTCCCCCCGCATCCAGTAAAGGATGGCGATTCTCCTTAGTCCTGGGTCCTCCGGGGCCCCCGGGGGCCCACCGGGGATCACCGGAGTGAATCCTCCGGGGCACTCGGGGGCCCCACCGGGGGTCACCAGGGTGGGTCCTCTGGGGCCCCTGGGGGCCCGCTGGGGATCACGGGGGTGGGTCCTCTTGGGCACACAGTGGCCCACCTGGGGGTCACCGGGGTGGGTCCTCCAGGGCCCCTGGGGGCCCACCGGGGGTGTCCTGGTTTCAGTTAGGACAGAGTTAATTTTCCTCCTAATAGCTGGTAGGTTGCTATGTTTTGGATTAGGATGAGAAGAGCGCTGATAACATGCTGATGTTTTAAGTGTTGCAGAGCAGTGCTTACACCAAGCCAAGGACTATTCAGCTTCTCGCTCGGTCCTGCCAGCGGGCAGGCTGGGGATGCAGCAGGAGCTGGGAGGGGATAGACCCAGGACAGCTGACCCCAACTGGCCAAAGTGGTATTCCGTACCATGTGACATCATGCTGAACAATATATAGGGGTGGCTGGCCGGGGTGGGGGGGCCGGCTGCTCGGGGATAGGCTGGGCATCGGTCAGCAGGTGGTGAGCAATTGCATTGTGAATCACTTGTTTCGTACACATTATTATTAGTAATACTATTATTATTATTATTGTTATTATTTTCCTGTCTTAATAAACTGTCTTTATCTCAACTCACAGGCTTCACTTTCCTGTTTCTCTCCCCATCCCAGAGTGGGAGGGGGGAGGGTGAGTGAACAGCTGTGTGGTGTTTAGCTGCCGGCCGGGTTAAACCACAACAGTCCATTTGGCGCCCAACGTGGGGCAAAGGGGCACAAAGGGTTGAGATAACGACAGATTTGACCAGAGTGTGTTAAACTAAAATTGGTATAAGTATTGGACCTGCTTAATAGTTGCTAGTCACAATGTTGATTGCCTTAATCTCAAGTCTGCTGTGCCTGTTTTTCAAACTGAGTTTTATAGCACGTTACTTTCTGTATGTGCTCCCTGTTGCACTGTTTATCCTTTCCGGGCCCTGGTTTAAGATTGTTATGGTACTGTGCGGTGTAACAATGGCCTATGAAATGATGAGATTTCTTGTCATGACTCTTACCTGGTATTTGTACTCAGCACTGTCGTTGACGCTATACTTTGGAAACCATATCTCAGAAACTATTAGCAGTTACACCTATTGCTTTTTTTCGTCAGGGAGCCAATCTGTGGAGGGGACAGTGGAAGATATTTTTTTCCTACCTGTTCACTCTCCCCTTCTCCTTCACCACCCTCTTATCCCCCGAGCTAGTTATGATAGTTCTCCAAGATGTTGAATATCCTTGGGATACTCAGACCAGCCTGCTCTTGTTGTTATGTCTCCTGAATGCACTTCAGGTTTTGTTTAAGATTAAACAACTACTTAGGAATCTCATCCGGAGATCTGTCTTGAGGCGGGATAGTTGTGAGTGGGAGGGAGTGTGGGAGGATATGGGCAGGTTTCTAGAGCAGTGGTCACCTCCAGTGTTTTGGACATTCACCCCTGAACAACTGCAAAATCCTAAAAAACTGGTAGAATGCTTGAAAAAAAGGTGTCATGACTCTGGCAGTTCCAAAGTGACACAAATCATTGTAGCGTGCTGGGGTCTGGCTTGTGCCTATCGAGCTGCAATTGATGCTACTATCAACCTAGTGACAGACCCTGCAGCCGCTCCAGCTCCTGCAGCCGCTCCAGCTCCTGCAGCAGTTCCAGTTCCAGCTCCTGCAGCCGCTCCAGCTCCTGCAGCAGTTCCAGTTCCAGCTCCTGCAGCCGCTCCAGCTCCTGCAGCAGTTCCAGTTCCAGCTCCTGCAGCCGCTCCAGCTCCTGCAGCAGTTCCAATTCCAGCTCCTGCAGCCGCTCCAGCTCCTGCAGCCGTTCTAGTTCCAGCTCCCACAGCCACTCCAGCTCCTGCAGCTGCTCCAGCTCCTGCAGCTGCTCCCACTCCTGTGGCTGGGTCAGAGAAACGAGCTGTAGCAGTGCAAGTTGCCCCTGCAGAGGGTATTCCAACCCCTGTGGCAGACCCTGTGGCTGGGTCAGAGAAACGAGCTGTAGCAGTGCAAGTTGACCCTGTAGGCAAGGTGAAAAAATGGTATAGAGACTCAGGTCGTTTAGAACGCAGACAGTCTTCTGCTAGGTCTAGGTATAGAGGAGACAAGGCTGGGCCATCAAATGTGCAGGAGGATGAAGATGAGGATGAGGATGTCAAAAAATCAACAGTAACTACCCGAACCCTATACCAGTGTGAGCTACGAGATGTGCGAAAAGATTTTGGTCGCTGCATAGGTGAGCAGCTTGTCACCTGGCTGCTCCGGTGCTGGGACACCGGAGTCAATTATGTGGAATTAGAGGGCAAGGAAGCCAGGCGGCTGGGATCCCTTGCTAGAGACGCAGGCATTGACAAAGCAATTGGAGGTGGAGCACCATCTCACAGTCTCTGGAGGCGTCTCCTGTCAGCTGTGAAGGAAAGGTATCCCTTCATGGAAGAACTTGTATGTCTACCAGGCAAGTGGACCACCATGGAGAAGGGAATTCAGTACCTGAGGGAATTAGCCGTACGGGAGGTAATTTATAAGGACCCAGACGACGCACAAATACCCACAGATCCAGATCAAGTCCAGTGTACACGACCCATGTGGCAGAAGTTTGTACAGAGTGCACCATCAACATATGCCAGCTCATTGGCAATAATGGCCTGGAAAGAGGATGAGAAACCCACAGTGGATGAAGTGGCTAAACAACTCCAGCAGTACGAAGAAAGTCTCTCCTCTTCCCTACAGGCCTGCGTCTCAGCTGTGGAAAAACTCTCTGAAGAGGTCCACCAACTTATAGAGAATTTATCTTCCCCCCCCCACCTGAACGAACCAGTGTCCACCAACTAAAAGAGAATACTTTAGAGAAACTTTCTGAAGAGGTCCACCAACATAAAGAGAGTTTATTTTCCTCCCCACCTGTACAAACCAGTGTCTCAGCTATTAGGGCTAAACGTTCATCTATGCAAGGAAGACAATATGGTGGGCACACACACCGCGCCACCCTGTGGTTTTACGTACGTGACCATGGAGAGGACATGAGAAAATGGGATGGAAAATCTACTGCGACCCTAGAGGCACGGGTACGTGAATTGCAAAGGAAAACAATTGGGAAAAAGGAATTCTCTGAAAAGTTTGCTGCTCCAACTTCCAGCAGGCAGTCCTTTAGACACAGAAACGAAGATTCTGACCAGGACTAGAGGGGCCCTGCCTCCAGCCAGGGGGAGGAAAGGGACAATCGAGTTTATTGGACTGTGTGGATTCGATGGCCTGGCACGTCAGACGCACAGAAGTATAAGGCTTTGATAGACAGTGGTGCACAATGTACTCTAATGCCATCAAGCTATACAGGGCCAGAGCCCATCTGTATTTATGGTGTGACGGAGGGATCCCAGCAGTTAACTGTATTGGAGGCTGAAGTGAGTCTAACCGGCAATGAGTGGCAAAAGCACCGTATTGTGACTGGCCCGGATGCTCCATGCATCCTTGGCATAGACTATCTTAGAAGAGGATATTTCAAGGACCCAAAAGGGTTCCGCTGGGCTTTTGGCATAGCTGCCTTGGAGACAGAGGACATTAAACAGTTGTCTACCTTGCCGGGTCTCTCAGAGGACCCTTCTGTTGTGGGGTTGCTGAGGGTTGAAGAACAGCAAGTGCCGATCGCTACCACAACTGTGCACCGGCGGCAATATCGCACCAACCGAGACTCCCTGAGTCCCATCCATAAGCTAATTCGTCAACTGGAGAGCCAAGGAGTGATCAGCAAGACTCATTCACCTTTTAATAGTCCCATATGGCCAGTGCGAAAGTCTAATGGTGAGTGGAGACTAACAGTGGACTATCGTGGCCTGAACGAAGTCACGCCACCACTGAGTGCTGCAGTGCCAGACATGCTAGAACTCCAGTATGAACTGGAATCAAAGGCAGCCAAGTGGTATGCCTCAATTGATATCGCTAATGCATTTTTCTAATGCATTTTTCTCCATCCCTCTAGCAGCACAATGCAGGCCACAGTTTGCTTTCACTTGGAGGGGAGTCCAATATACTTGGAATCGGCTGCCCCAGGGGTGGAAACACAGCCCTACCATTTGCCATGGACTGATCCAGTCTGTGCTGGAGCAGGGGGAAGCTCCTGAACACCTGCAGTACATCGATGACATCATTGTGTGGGGTGACACTGCAGAAGAAGTTTTCGAGAAAGGGAAGAAAACAGTCCAAATCCTTCTGAAGGCCGGTTTTGCCATAAAACAGAATAAAGTTAAAGGACCTGCACGAGAGATCCAGTTTTTAGGAATAAAATGGCAAGATGGACGTCGTCAAATCCCAATGGATGTGATCAACAAAATAACAGCTATGTCTCCACCAACTAGCAAAAAAGAAACACAAACTTTCCTAGGTGTCGTGGGGTTTTGGAGAATGCATATTCCAAATTACAGTCTGATTGTAAACCCGCTCTACCAAGTAACCCGTAAGAAGAATGCTTTTGAATGGGGCCCTGAGCAACGACAAGCCTTTGAACAAATTAAGCAGGAAATAGTTCATGCAGTAGCCCTCGGGCCAGTCCGAACAGGACCAGATGTAAAGAATGTGCTCTACACCGCAGCCGGGGAGAATGGCCCCACCTGGAGCCTCTGGCAGAAAGAACCTGGGGAAACTCGAGGTCGACCCCTGGGGTTTTGGAGTCGGGGATACAGAGGATCTGAAGCCTGCTATACTCCAGCTGAAAAGGAGATATTGGCAGCATATGAAGGAGTTCGATCTGCTTCGGAAGTGGTCGGTACTGAAGCGCAGCTCCTCCTGGCACCCCGACTGCCGGTACTAGGCTGGATGTTCAAAGGAAGGGTCCCCTCTATGCATCATGCAACTGATGCTACATGGAGCAAGTGGGTTGCACTGATTACTCAGCGGGCTTGAATAGGAAACCCCAGTCGCCCAGGAATCTTGGAAGTGATTATGGACTGGCCAGAAGGCAAATACTTTGGGATATCATCAAAGGAGGAGGTGGTCCGTGCTGAAGAAGCCCCACTATACAACAAGCTACCGGAAAATGAGAAGAAATATGCCCTGTTCACTGACGGGTCCTGTCGTATTGTGGGAAAGCATCGGAGATGGAAAGCTGCTGTATGGAGTCCTACACGACGAGTTGCAGAAGCTGCTGAGGGAGAAGGTGAATCGAGTCAGTTTGCAGAAGTGAAAGCCATTCAGCTGGCTTTAGATATTGCTGAACGAGAAAAGTGGCCAGTTCTCTATCTCTATACTGATTCATGGATGGTAGCAAATGCCCTGTGGGGGTGGTTACAGCAATGGAAGCAGAACAACTGGCAGCGCAGGGGCAAACCAATCTGGGTTGCTGCATTGTGGCAAGATATTGCTGCCCGGGTAGAGAACTTGGTTGTAAACGTACGCCATGTAGATGCTCATGTGCCCAAGAATCGGACTACTGAAGAACATCAAAACAACCAGCAGGTGGATCAGGCTGCTAAGACTGAAGTGGCTCAGGTGGACCTGGACTGGCAACATAAAGGTGAATTATTTATAGCCCGATGGGCCCATGACACTTCAGGCCATCAAGGTAGAGATGCAACATACAGATGGGCTCGTGATCGAGGGGTGGACCTGACCATGGACACTATAGCACAAGTTATTCATGATTGTGAAACACGTGCTGCAATCAAGCAAGCCAAACGGTCAAAGCCTCTTTGGTATGGAGGACGATGGCTGAAATATAAATATGGAGAGGCCTGGCAGATTGATTACATCACACTCCCTCAAACCCGTGGCGGCAAGCGCCACGTACTTACAATGGTGGAAGCAACCACTGGATGGCAGGAAACATATCCTGTGCCCCACGCCACCGCCCGGAACACTATCCTGGGCCTTGAAAAGCAAGTCCTGTGGTGACGTGGCACCCCAGAGAGAATCGAGTCGGACAATGGGACTCATTTCCGAAACAACCTTATAGACACTTGGGCCAAAGAACATGGTATTGAGTTGGTGTATCACATCCCCTATCATGCACCAGCCTCTGGGAAAGTCGAACGATACAATGGACTGTTAAAGACTACACTGAAAGCAATGGGTGCTGGGACATTCAAAAATTGGGATACACACTTGACAAAGGCCACCTGGTTAGTCAATACTAGGGGATCTGCCAACCAAGCTGGACCTGCCCAATCAAACCTGTTACGCACTGTAGAAGGAGATAAAGTTCCTGTAGTGCACGTAAGAAACATGCTGGGTAAAACAATCTGGGCTACTCCTGCCTCAGGAAAAGGCAAACCCATTCGTGGGATTGCTTTTGCTCAGGGACCTGGATGCACTTGGTGGGTAATGCAAAAGAATGGGGAGGTCCAGTGTGTACCTCAAGGGGATTTAATACTGGGTGAGAATAGCCCATGAGTTGAATTGTAGTATGTTAATTATTATATAATACTGTATGTCATCACTACCATGATTGCTATATACCATAGATGAAAATGGTGATTAATTAGAATGTATTGGAAAGAGTGTAACCTGAGCATGACATAAATGGTATGGAATAAGGGGTGGATATCTGCCCTGGTTTCAGTTAGGACAGAGTTAATTTTCCTCCTAATAGCTGGTAGGGTGCTATGTTTTGGATTAGGGTGAGAAGAATGCTGATAACATGCTGATGTTTTAATTGTTGCAGAGCAGTACTTACACCAAGCCAAGGACTATTCAGATTCTCGCTCGATCCTGCTAGCGAGCAGGCTAGGGGTGCAGCAGGAGCTGGGAGGGGATAGACCCAGGACAGTTGACCGCAACTGGCCAAAGTGGTATTCCATACCATGTGACGTCATGCTGAACAATATATGGGGTGGGGGAGCTGGCTGCTCGGGGATAGGCTGGGCATCGGTCAACGGGAGGTGAGCAATTGCATTGTGCATCACTTGTTTCGTACTCATTATTATTAGTAATACTATTATTATTATTTATTATTTATTATTATTTTGTTATTTATAATTATTATTATTGTAATTATTTTCCTTTCTTAATACACTGTCTTTATCTCAACTCACAGGCTTCACTTTCCCGTTTCTCTCCCCATCCCAGAGAGGGAGGGGGGAGAGTGAGCAAACGGCTGTGTGGTGTTTAGCTGCCAGCCAGGTTAAACCACAACACCCCCGGCGGGCCTCTGGGCGCCAAGGAGGACCCACCCTGGTGACCCCCGGTGGGTCCAGGGCGCCCCAGACGACCCCCCCGGTGACGAACGGTGGCCCCGGTGGACCCACCACGGTGGCCCCCCGGCGGGCCCGCAGGCCACCCGGAGGACCCAGTCCGGTGATCCCCTGGCGGGCAACCGGGCGCACCACAGTATCCACACCGGGGACCCCCGGCGGGCCCCCAGGCGCCCCGGAGGACCCACCTCGGTGACCCCCGGCGGGCCACCGGGCGCACCGAAGTATCCACACTGGTGACCCCCGGCGGGCCCCCGAGTACCCTGGAGACCCACCCCGGTGACCCCCGGCGGACCCCCAGGGACAAGGAACGCCACCCCCCATGACCCCTGGCAGGCCCCTGTTGACCTGGGGGACCCACCCCAGTGACCCCCGGCGGGTCACCTGGCGCACCAAAGTATCCACCCCGGTGACACCCGGCGGGCACTTGGGTGACCCGGAGGACCCACCCCGGTGACTCCCGGAGGGCACCTGGGCGCCCCTCAGGACCCAACCCAGTAACCCCCGGCGGGCCCCCAGGTGCCCCGGAGGACCCACCTCAGTGACCCCAACGGGCCACCGGGCGCCCCAGAGGATCCACTGCTGTAACCCCCGGTCGGCCCTCGGGGGCCCCGGAGGACCCACCCCGGTGACCCCCGGCGGGCCCTGGTGTGCCCTGCAGGACGCACCCCGGTGACCCCCGGTGGGCCCCGGGCGCTCCAGAGGACCCAGCGCGGTAAGTCCTGATGGCCCCCTGGGCGCCCCAGAGGACCAGCCCGGTGACCCCAGGCGGGCTCCCAGGCGCCCCAGAGGACCCGCCGCAGTGACCCCCGGCAGGCCCCTGGCCAAAGTGAAGGACCCACCCTGGTGACCCCCAGAGGGTCACTGGGCGCACTGAAGTATCCACCCCGGTGACACCCAGTGGGCCACCAGGCGCCCGGTTGGAGCCACCCCGGTGACCCCTGGTGGGCGCGCAGGCACCCCAGAGGACCAAGCGCGGTGACCCTCGGAGGGCCCCCGGGGGCCCCGGAGGACCCACCTCGGTGACCCCATGCGGGCCCCCGGGCACCCCAGAGGACCCATCCCGGTGATCCCTGACAGGCCCCCGGGTGCCCCGGAGGACCCAACCCAGTGTCCCCTGGCGGGCCACTGGGTGACCTGGAGAACCCATAACGGTGACCCCCAGCGGGACCCCGGGCGCCACGGAGGACCCACCCCGTTGACCCCCGGCAGGCCCCCGGGCGCCCCGCAGAACCCAACCCGGTGATCCCCGGTGGCCCCCGGATGCCCTGCAGGTCTAACCCCGGTGACCCCCGGGGGGCACCTGGGCGTCTAGAAGGACCCACCACGGTGACACCCGGCAGGCCCCTGGGTGCCCTGGAGGACTCACCTGGTGACACCCGGTGGGCCCCTGGTTGCCTAGGAGGACCCACCCCGGTGACACCTGGGGGGCCCCCGGACACCATGGAGGACCCACCCTGGTGACACCCGGCGAGCCCCCGGGCGCCACAGAGGACCCACCTGGGTGACCCTCTGCGGGCCACTGGGCACACAGAAATATGCACCTGGGGAACCCCGGCGGGCCCCAGAGCGCCCCGGAGGAACCACCCTGCTGACCCCTGGTTGGTCACCGGGCACACTGAATTATCCACCCCAGTGACCCCAGTGGGCTCCCAGGCGCCTTGGAGGACCCACCCCGGTTACCCCCGGCGGGACACCAGGTGCCACGGAGGACCCACCCCGGTGACACCCGGTGGACCCCTGACTGCCCCTGGGGACCCACGGTGGTGATCCCCGGTGGGCCCCCAGGCACCCCCGAGGACCCACCCCGTTGACCCCCACTGGGACCCCGGGCGCCCTGGAGGACCCACCCCGGTGACCTCTGGCAGGCCCCAGGCCTCCCCGGAAGACCCACACCGGTGACCCCTGGCGGGCCCCCGGGCGCCCCGGAGTACCCACCCTGGTGACCCCTGGCGGCCCAGCAGGCCCCCCAGAGGACCCACCCCGGTGACCCCCAGCGGGCCCCCAGTCTCTTAGGAGGACCCTCCCCAGTGACCCCCGACAGGCCCCCAGGCGCCCTGGAGGACACAACCCGGTGACCCCCGGCGGGCCCCAGGGTACCCCAGATGACCCACCCCAGTGACCCCTGGCAGGCCCCCAGGCGCCCCGGAGGACCCACCCCAGTGACCCCCGACGGGCCCCTGTGTGCCCTAGAGGACCGTGGCCAGTGACCCCCTGCAGAGCCGGACGCCCCGGAGGACCCACTCCGGTGACCCCCGATGGGCCCCGAGGCAGCCCAGAGGATCACCCCCCGTGACCCCCGGCAGGCCCCAGGGCGCCCCGGAGGACCGCCCCCAGTGAACCCCGGTGGGCCCACGGGCGCCCCAGAGGACCAACCCCTGTGACTCCCGGTGGGCACCCGGGCACCCCGGAGGACCCACCCCGGTGACCCCCGGTGGGCCCCCAGGCACTGCAAAGAACCCACTACAGTGACCTCATCAGTCCCCCAGGCAACCCGAAAGACCCACCCCAGTGAACCCCAGCGGGCCACCGGGCGCCCCGGAGGACCCACCCCGCTGACCCCTGGTGGGCCTCCGGGCACCCCAGCATTCCCTGCCCGGTTACCCCTGTCAAGCCACCAGGCGCAGAGGCGGACCCTGCCCGGCGACCACCGTCGGGGCCCCCGGGAGCCCCAGCAGACCCCGCCCGGCAACCCCTGGAGGGCCCCTGAGCATCCCGGCAGACCCTGCTCGGTGACCCCCATCTGGTCCCCAGGTGACCTGATGGACCCTGCCAGGCGACCCCCAGCGGCCCCCGGGCGAGATTGAGATATGCTTGCAGTGATAAGAAAGCTTAACAGACAACCTTGTAAAATGCAGACAACCAGAATCCTTAGAGCAATTAGGTGGAAATCACTGTGAAGAAACATTACCACCTCAAAGAGTATAAAAGTCAAAAGAAATTTGAGTTATAACAGGCCAGCAACTGAAAGCCATGTATTGTCTGTGAAGCACGGGATAGATTGTGAACCTGGATTACCCAGTCAATGGGGAAATAGGGGAGGGTCCCGGTCCTCGAGAAAAAAAGTATATAAACTGTGTTATGGAACTAGTAGGTGCACTCCTGCTTGTGGGATGCCCGCCATTGCAATCACGAATAAATTACTACTTCACTGAGATCCTGGCCTGAGCCTAAGTTATTGGCTACAGAGTGTTTCTCACACTGGGGCTCGGAGTCAGCACTCTGGGTCCGCCATGGGGCCTGGGGCTCAGAGTCAGTACTCGGTGTCAGCCACGGGGCTTGGGTCCCGGGAGTCAGCGCTCAGCATCAGCCACAGGGCCCAGGGCTCCGAGTCGGTGCTTGGGGTCCACCGTGGGGCCTGGGGTTCAGAGTCCCTCTCGGGTCAGCTATGGGGTCTGGGGCCTGGGAGTCGAAGCTCGGGGTCAGCCACAGAGCCTGGGGCTCCGAGTCAGCTCTTGGGGTCAGCCGCGGACTCTGGAGCTCGGAGTTGGCGCTCAGGGTCCGCCGTGGGGCCTGGGGTTCGGAGTCACTCTCGGGTTCAGCTGCAGGGTCTGGGGTGTGGGAGTCGGCGCTCAGGGTCAGCCACAGAGCCTGGGGCTCCAAGTCAGCTCTCAGGGTCATCTGTGGGCTCTGGGGCTCGGAGTCGGCACTCGGGGTCAGCCACGGGGTATGAGGCTCGGAGTGGGTGCTCAGGGTCAGCTGTGGGCTCCGGGGCTAGAAGTTGTCACTCGGGGTCAGCTGCGGGGCCTGGGGCTCAGGAGTCAGCACTTGGGGTCAGCCACAGAGCCTGGAGCCTGGGAGTCAGTGCTCGGGGTCAGCCACAGGGCCTGGGGCCCAGGAGTCGGCGCTCAGGGTCAGCTGCGGGACCTGGGGATCGGAGTCAGCGCTCGGGGTCAGCCGCTTGGAGTCAGGTCCGTGCCTCAGGGTCAGGTCCAGGGCTTGGGGCTGGGGTTTGGGGTTGGGGCTCAGGGTCCAGGGTCAGGGGTCAAGGGTCTGTGATCAAGGGTCTGGAGTTGGGGCTCAGGGTTAGCTCCGGGTCCAGGTTCTGTTCCGGGGGTGGCGGGTCGGGGTTATCTCTGGGGTCATGGTCAGCTCCAGGGTCGGCAGCTCAGGGTCAAGGGCTCAGGGTTGGGGTCTGGCTTCGGGGCTCTGGGTCCAGGGTCCGTTTTGGGGTTGGGGGCTCGGGGTCAGCTTTGGGGTTGGGGGCTTGGGGTCAGCCTTGGGGTCAGGGGTTCGGGATCAGCTCCTGGGTCGGGGCTCGGGGTCAGCTGCTGGGTCGCATCTTGGGGTCAGCTCCAGGGTGGGGGCTACGGGGTCAAGGCTGCAAGGTCAAGGGTCTGGGGTCTATGGTCCCAGGTTGAGTGTATGGCGCTCAGGGTTCAGGCTCAGTGTTAGCTCTGGGTCTGAGGTCCATTCTGGGTGGCGGGGGCTTGGGGTCAGCTCAGGGTGGGGGCTCCAGACTCAAGGGTCCAGGGTTGGACTCAGGGTTGGGACTCAGGATTAGCTCTGGGTCTGGGTCCGAGGTCCGTTTCGGGGTCTGGGTCAGCTCTGGCTTGGTCTGAGGCTTGGGCTCAGCTCCGGGTCTGGGGCTTGCGGTCAGCTTCGGGGTTGAGGGTCTGGGGTCGAGGGTGCGGGCTTGGGGCTTGGAGCTGGGGCTCGGGGCTGGGGCTCTGGACTGGGGCCCAGGGTTGGGGCACGGGGTCAGCTCCGGGCCCGGGTCCTTGGCTCAGGTCCGGGTCCAGGACTCGGGGTTAGATCTGGGGTGGGGGCTCCAGGGTCAGGTCCAGGGTGGGGGTTCCAGGTTTGAAGGTCTGGTGTTGAGGGTCCGGTTTTGGGGCTCAGAGTTGAAGCTCATGGAGTCATGGTTGGGGCTCAGGTTTGGGTCTCGGGGTTGGAGCTTGGGGTTGGAGCTTGGGGTTAGCTCCAGGTCCGGTCTGAACTATTGACTGGGGGCTTGGGGTCAGCTCCAGGTTCAGAGCCCGGGATCAGCTCCAGGGTGGGGCTCCGGGTCAGCTACGGCGCTGGGGCTTGGGGTTAGCTATGGGGTCTGGGGCTCGGGTCCGAGGCTCAGATTTAGCTCCAGGGTGGGGGCTCTGTGGTCAAGAGTCTGGGATTGGAGCTGGGTGTTGGGGTTCAGGGTTGGGCCTCATGGTCGGGTCCAGTTCCAGGGCTCGTCTCCAGGGTCCGGGGTTGGCCTGGGTTGGGGGTTCTGGGGTCATGTTTCCAAGGTCAAGGGTCCGGAGTTGAGGGTCTGGGGTTGGGGTTCGTGGTTGGGGCTCAGGCTTATCTCTGCGTCCAGGATCCGTTCCGGGAGTCAGGGGCTCAGGGTCAGCTCTAGGGTGGGGGCTCCACAGTCAAGGGTCCGGGGTCGAGGGTTCAAGTGTCCAGGGCTCAGGCTCAGGGTTTGGGCTCAGGGTTGGGGATCGGGGTTTGCTCCGGGTCCAGAGTATATTCCGGGTGTCGGGGGCTTGAGGTTAGCTCTGGGTCCGGGTTCTGTTCCGGGGGTCGCGAGTCAGGGTCAGCTCTGGGGTTGGGGTCAGCTCCAGCATCGGGGTCAGCTCTGGGGTCGGGGCTTGGGGTCAGCTCCGAGGTGGGGGCTCCAGGCTCGAGGGTCTGGGGTTGAGGGGCTGGGGTTGGGGCTCGGGGTTCGGGCTTGGGGTTGGAAATCGGGGTTAGGTCCAGGTCCAGGATCCATTCTGGGTGTCAGGGGCTCGGGGTCAGCTCCGGGGTGGGGGCTATGGGTTCGAGGAGCCGGGGTTGGGGCTTGGGGTTGGCGTTTGGGGTTAGCGCTTGGGGTTAGCTTCGAGTATGGGTCCAAGGTCCGTTTCAGGGCTCGGGGTCAGCTCTGGGGTCCAGGCTCGGGGTCACCTCCAGGTCGGTCCAGGGCTCAGGGTCAGGTCTAGGTCAGGGGCTCGGGGTCAAGGGTCTGGGAATGGGGCTCAGGGCTGGGGCTCGGGATTGGGGATCAAGGTTGGCACTTGGGTGAGGTCCAGGTCAGGGGCTCAGGGTCAGCTCCAGGTCCGGGTCTTTGGGTCAGGTACAGGTCCGGGGTGTGGGGTCGGGTCCAGGGTGGATGATCCAGGGTCGGGTCCAGGTTGGGGGCTCCAGGTTTTAAGGTCCGGGTTCGAGGGCTCGGAGTATAGGCTCAGGGTTGGGGCTTGGGTTTGGGTCTCCGGGTGTGAGCTCGGGGCTGGGGACTCAGGGTCAGCTCTGGTGTTGGGGCTCTGGGTCCGGGTCTGGTTCCGGGAATTTGGGTCTCAGGGTCAGCTCCAGAGCTGGGGGCTCAGGGTCAGCTGCAGTGTCAGGGATTGGGGTCAGGGCCTAGGGTTATCTCCAGGTTTGGGTCTGGGGTCTGTTTCAGGGGTCGGGTTCAGCTCTGGGGTTGGGGTTCGGGGTCAGCTCCAGTGTCAGGGCTCTGGGGTTGGGCCTGGGTCAGAGGCTCCAGAGTCGGGTCCGCGGTGGGGGCTCTGGGGTTGGGTGCTCCGGCGTCGAGGGTTCGGGGTGGGGGCTCATTACTGGGGCTCAGGGTTGGGCCTGGGGGTCGAGTCCGGGTCGGGGGCTCTGGAATCGGGTCTGGGGTCAGGGGCTCCGTGGTCAGGTCCGGGTCGGGTGCTCCGGGGTCAAGGGTCCGGAGTCAAGGGTCCAGGGTTTGGGCTCGGGGTTGGGACTCAGGTTTGGGGCTCAGTGTTAGGGCTCAATGTTGGGGCTCCAGTTTAGCTCTGGGTCCGGGGTCAGCTCCGGGTTTGGGGGCTCAGGGTCAGCTAAGCTTTGGGGCTCTGAGCTGGGGCTCAGGGCTGGGACTCACGGTTGAGGCTCGGAGTCCAGGGTCAGGGGTCCAGGGTCTGGGATCCAGGATCTGGTGTTGGGGCTTGCGGTCATCTCCGGGTCTGGGTTCTGTTCCGGGGGTCGCAGGTCAGGGTCAGCTCTGGGGCTCGGGTCCAGGGCTCGGGGTGAGCTTCAGGGTGGGGGCTCCGGGTCAAGGGTCTAGGTTCAAGGGCCTGGGGTCAAGGGTCCAGGGTTGTGGCTCCGGGGTCGAGGGTCCAGTGTCAAGGGTCTGGAGTTAGGGTTTGGGGTTCAGGCTCGGGGTTAGCTCCGGGGTCAAGGGTCTGTTTTGGGGGTTGGGGTTTGTGGTCTGTTTTAGGGGTCATTTTGTCAGGGTCAGCTCCGTGGTTGGGATCAGCTCCAAAGTCTGGGGCTCAGATTTGGGGCTTGGGGTTAGCTCTGGGGTGGGGGCTCAGGGTCAGCTCTGGGGTCGGCTTCGGGATTGATGGTCCGAGGTCTGCTCCAGGTTCAGGGGCTCAGGGTTTTGGGCTTGGGGTCAGAGCTCAGTTCCAGGTGTTGGGGTCACCTCCAGGTTTGGGGCACAGGGTTGAGGGTCTGGGGTTGAGGGTCCAGGGTCGAGCATCTGGAGCTGGGGCTTGGGGTTCAGGCTTGCGGTTGGGAATTGGGCTTAGCTCTGGGTCCAGGGTCCATTCCAGGTGTTGGGGGCTTGGGGTTAGCACCAGGGCAGGGGCTCCGGGATCGGGGGTCCAGGATTGGGGCTCAGGGTTGGTGCTCGGGGTTAGCTCCAGGTCCGGGTCCGAGAACCATTTCAGGGGTTGGGGTCAGCTCAGGGTCCTGGCTTGGGGTCAGCTCTGGGTCAGTCCAGGGCTCGGGGTCAGCTCTGGATCCAGGCTTGGGGGTCAGCTTCAGGGTGGGGGCTCCCCAGTCGAGGGTCCGGGTCTGGGGCTCGGGGTTGGCGCTTGGGGTCAGGGGCTCGGGGTCAGCTCCAGGTCTGGGACTTTGGGTCAGGTCCAGGTCCGGGGCTTGGGGTCAACTCTGGGGTGGGGGCTCTGGGGTCGAGGGTCTGGGGTCAAGGGTCCGCTGTCAATTGTCCCAGGTTGGGGCTCAGGATTTGGGCTCGGGGTTAGCTCTGGTCCGGGGTCCATTCTGGGTGTCAGGGGCTCAGGGTCAGCTCTGGGGTGTGGGCTCTGGCGTCAAGGGTCCAGGGCTGGGGCTCGGGGTTGGGTCTTGGGGTTAGCTCCGGGTCCACATTCACGGTCTGTTTTGGGAGTCGGGATCAGCTCCGGGGCGGGGGCTCCGGGGTCGAGTGTCCACGGCTGGGGCTCGGGGTTGGGGCTCAAGGCTGGGGTTCGGGGTTGGTGCTCGGGGTCAGCTCCGGGTCAGGTGCCCTGTGGAGCGGCCGTGCCGAGCGGTGCCAGTTACCGCAGCGGGGCCTACACACACGCACGGGCGCTCCACGCAGCCGCCGCTAAAGGATAGCTGCAGGAGGGAACCAGGGCCGGGACCGAGCGCTGCAGCCGCGCAGGGGGGCTTCACCGGAGCGGGGAAACGGCAGCCGCGGCCTGCAGCCGGCCGCCCCTGCGAGGTGCCCACGGGAGCCCAGCGCCGAGGCGGGGACTCCGCGAAGCCTCCGAGCGCCCTCCCCCCAAACCGCGGGGCCCAGGCGAGGCAGCGGCAGAGCCGCGCCCCCACGGCACCCCTCAGCTCCCTCAGGCCCTCGCCGCCCGCCCGCCCCTCTGGCTGCCGGGCGCGCGCGCAGCGCCGAGCGCGGAGCACGCCGGGACTTGTAGTCCGGGCGCCCCGGCCGCGGCTCCGGCGGCTCCGCGCGTGCGCGGATCCCGCCCGACTTCGGAAAGTCGCTGCTTCGGGTCGGGCCCGGATCGGCTGCCATCTTGGCCGAGGGTCGGAGGAGCCGCCGCGCCCGGTGAGGGGAGCGGGTACCGCGCCGCGGGCAGCCAAGGAGGGCGGGGGCGAAGGCGGCGGGGAGGGGGCCTGTGGGGGAGGCGCGGCGGCCCCGCCGCTCCCCTGGGCTCCGGGCGGCAGAGGCGGGGGGCGCGAGGACCCCGGAGGGCGCGGGCCTGGCTCCTCCAGGGGCTCCGGGTCCCCGCAGCGCCTCGCCGAGGGGCGGCCCCGCCGCGCTGCCTCCCCTGGGCGCCGGGCGGCCGCTGCCGGGCCGGGGGTATCGTTCTGCCTCCCCAGGGCACGGGGCGGCGGTGCCGGGACCCCGGCGCGCCCCTGCGGGGCTGCCGGGCTGTGTGCAGGGCCCTTCCCGGCTTTTGCTGGTGGGGCCGCCCGACGCCGGGCACCCAGGCTCCAGTGTTTGCTTGCCCTCCCCAGTCGGCCCCTGTCATCCTCTCCGGGCTCCTTGTGGCAGAGATCAGCCCGTGGACCTTCGCCCTTTCGGGGCCTTGGGGGTTGCTCCCGTCACAGGCTTTGCTTTCCGGTAGCCGCGCCGTAGCACAGCCCCTCCTGCAGGCTTTGTTTTTAGTCTCCTCCGAGGATCTCGTTCCCTCTCTTCTGGGGTCTTATCCAGCTAAGGCTGCTGCAGCCGCTTTACGAGGGTTTGCTGTCTTTGTCTTGTCAAGATACAGCCGTGCCATAAAGTAATGCTACCCAGTGATAAAGTACGAGTTGGGGTGGAGGTTTATGGTGAACTGTGTTATCTCCTGCTGGTGCCACTGCTGTATTTTGGAAACATGGATAAGTTCTAGCTGTTAACCCTCCTGCTGCCAGATAGGGGTTTTTGACCTTGTGTGGTGATAATATCCAAGTGAAAGTAGAAGACGCTGTTTGAGATTATGAATGCCTTGATGGAATTGGCTCTGAAATCCGGGCATTCAGCTTGTTTTGATAGGTGTAATTTGTGATGTTAAATTGACAAAAGAACTTTGTATCTGCATATAATGCAGAGAGAGAAGACCGAGCGTAGCACTTAGCACTTATGACTTGTTGTCATTTGTGTGGTGTTCTTTACCCTTGAAGCTTCAGAAAATGTTCCGAGTTAAACTAATCTATATAGCTTGGTTAGAATTGAAGAAATCAGAAACCAGGGGGTTTTAAACCATCTTTTCTCAAGGTATTATTGCTCTTTTTTTTAAATGAGTTTCTCATTGCTTTATTCCATCTCTGCTACCTTGCTACTTGTCCTTTTTGCAGAGTAAAGCAGAGAAATTTGCACCAATTCCAATGATGACAATCAGTATTGAGAGAATGACAATAGATCCAGCTATTGATTACTTGAATTGACCTGAACAAGGCATATAGAAGAATGAAAAATCAACTGCAATCTGTCATCAGCTCTTTATTGCTTTAAAAAGCATCTTGTTTGGAAAAAAAAAAATCACTTCTCTCTTCTTACAGTGAAGGACCAAAGCAGTTCTGATTTAATTACAATTATATTGCTCTTAGCTACAGCCGTTTAAATCTGAACTTCATCTGGTGTGCATTCTTAGTTGTGGTTTGACTGACAGTTTTAATCACTGTCCTGAATGCATTCACCTCAAGTGATCATCAGGGTAATATGCACCATTCTGATCTAAAGTGAGTTTTCTTGTGTTTAAACAAAGAACTGATACAGTACACATGAAAGATGATGTTGCAGTGGAAAATAACTGAGACTTCCGAGTGCTAACTTGGAAAGCTTCTTACAGATTAAATAGTTATTTCGGGTCTTAAGAGAGGTTGAGAGAAGATTATTCATATGAATTTATTGGTTAAGCAACAGCATTTTCTTCAGTCAATTTTCTCTCCCTCTGTTAAGTTATGTTTCTTCTGTGATGAGACGGGCCTGAAATATGAAGTTGTCTTGTTTCTTTGGTTGTAAGTTTCAGAATGATTTGTGAAATTAACTACTGAATAGATAAGCTAATAGGAAGACAGGTGTTAAAGTAGTATTATATTTCTCATGTGGAGTTTACATTTGTCATTATCTCTAAGAAAGCTTGCCTTTGGACTGCTTGAAAAAATGTTAAATGAGATTTTAAAAATTATTTTTCTTTTATTTTGTGGCACATACAATAGGTAAGTCACTTAACTTTATCTGTATCAGTCGATGGCAACGTCTAAACAAACATCTGTAAATGTGGACTGTATAAGCAGAGTGGTAAACATTCAACCCTGGCAAAATGCTTCCTGTGCTGCAGCTGAAACAATTTGATTTCTCCTTAAAAGCAAGGAAAAAGCATCTATAGGGTTAGACCAGAATGAAAACCTTAGAAAGGATAATTATGAAGATTCTGGGATTGCTATCGCCAATTTGCTATTTATTTTTAAGACTTTGTTTGGCTGTCCAGTTAAGTTCATATAATACTCTAATTTTTGTTAGTCTGCTCTATTTATACATAATTGGAGGAACTGCTTTGTGCCCTTACAGCTAAGGAGAACGAACAGGCATGCATAACTTGGAGGAGAGCACTGGCCTCAGTTGCGTGCTGTAACTGCACTTTGCTCAACTGCCGATGCACTTTGAAGTGTGTGCTCACCTCAGAAGAGGAAGTAGACGAGCAGTGATTACAGTCTAGCTTGGGAGCATTTTGTTTGTAAAGTTACTTTTTTACTGTCTCGTAAACTGAGTATTTTTAAAGGTTTTAGCCAGTCAACCTGCTTGTTTGTATTCTTGGGCTGTGGTTTGCCCGTTACCAGAGCTAATTCTGTGCCCATATTTTGGAGAGGGAAAGGTAGTTTTTCTTCTTCATCCCTCTTGCGTGAAGTGTAAAGCGATAAGGACTGGAGAGTTTTCTGCAAGTGGCTGGCATTCAGCTTTTACTTACTGTGCAGAGTTCTTGCAGCTGAAAGATTGATCATTTTCTTCATCAGAATTGCAAATTGCACTTTGATGAAATGAAAATACTGCATCAAACTGGGAAAGAACATTTTAAAGAAACCAAGGCCCCATTTCTTATGACCAGCTTTTAAGTTATGCCTGGAATTACTCCCTTTACTACAGTGGGGCAAAGAACAAAATTCCTGATAAAACATCAAGGACAGAGTTTTTTTTCTTTTTTTCCTCTCTGAGGAAATGTGATACTAGATGTTGTTGCACTGGTTATTCAAATATTTTTATTTAAAAAAAAAAAACTGGCAGTATGTTAATACACTGTTCTTTTTTTTTTTAAAAAAAAAAAGGTCCTCCCGTTTAGAAATTGATAATGCATGCCTTCCACCCACCTGCATGATCTATTCTAAACTGTGCTCGTAGAAGATGCCTATTGTTTCAGTCGGCACAGAACTACTTAACATGTTTGCATTTAGATAATTGGTTTTGAAGTTCAGAGTTTGCATTTAAATAGTGTGGCCATTGAGCAGAAAAGACCTATTTTCTTCAGGTGGATTACTGAAGTATTACCATGTGCAGCCCTGTTTCTTTTCAAGAGAAGATAATGGTAAGTGACTTACCTTTTCTTGAGCTGCACAGATCTCGAGCTTTAGGTTAGGCAGATTATGGCAGGGAAACTGGAGCTGTCAAGGAGAGGCTGTTGATATTGGCCTTTGTAAAATCTTTGTGCTGTTTACTTTTGTTTATAGGTCTGGCTTTTTGTCAAGAGGACATACCTTTTTCTCTCTGTGTTACCTAGATACCTGGAAATCTTTTTGAAGTTTAATATGAAGCAAAAGAAAGATCAGTTAAGCTTTAAAGAGAGCTTGGATAGAAAGAAAAAGCAAAGTAAAGGCATGGGTGTATAATCTGGTTCGGATTTACTCTTTACATCATGAAATGGAAAGCCATTTGCAGTGGAGTACCCATCAAGAGCATAAATTTGTGACCAGGAGCATATTAATTTACTTAAGAAATTAAACAGCCTGTTTTATTTAAGTTTCCCATGGTTGTGGTGGAACTTCTGCCTGTGCGAGGCATTCACGTACTCTGCAGGATTACGTCTGAGAGCAGAGTGAAGCAGTTGCTGCCTTCCTGAGCTTTGCTTCTTCCAGTACAGTGAAAAAAGCTCAGGAAGACTAGATGCTGGGCAAGCTAAAGAGACAAAGAGTGGATTACGTTAATTTTCAATGTGCTTTTGGTCAGCATCCATCCCCAGTGCCTGCTCCTATTCCCAGTGCTTGTTGTCTTTTAATTATATATTAATAATCATTACTCTTGCTTGACAGTTAGAGTGGTCAGATATCCAAATTTTAATTTCTTCACTGCTGGCTTCATACACATTTAAATAGACAAAGACCTGTTGCTTCAAATTCTATGTTTGTGCTTTGCTGACACTAATTTTTGCTCTGCCAGTGCCGTGAGCTGCTCTTCTCTTTATTTGCAATGCAGCTAGATGGAATCAGCTCTTTCTTTATAGAGATTCAGTTATGAGTTTTTTTTCTTACTTTGGCTTGTCACAGCCTGAATTGTCCATTGTATCACGGAGTAATTTCTCTTCATCTAGCTTACCTTTACAAGTGTGTGTGTTTAGGTATCTGTGTCCCTCGTACTGCTCTGACTATATCATTCCATAGACTGGATTGAAAATTAACGGTTAATGTATAAAAATGGTCACAAGGCGAATAATGTCTTTGACATGATCTTTAATTTGACCTGCTGTTATTTGACCTGCTTCCTGTTGTTGGAAAATGATGAGCTCCTTATTTTCACTGGATTTTACTTGAACACCTCCCTTTTCAAGTTCAAACCTCCTGGGGTGATCCTGCACGTGAAGGGCACTTCATTCTGTAAAACAGTGGGGAAAAAAAAGCCATCACACTTACTTTTTTATCTTGTATTTTCTTACTTGCCTTTTCATGGAAGAATAGCAAGGCTGTTCTTTTTCTAAATGTGTGTGGTTCCTACAGTGTATGTTCTGTCATCAATAATGCGGTCTTCAAAGAAGCTTCTTATTCCAGCTGTTTGAAGGGGAATAAAGTGCATCATGGTAACAGGAACGAGGAGGGAAATGCTGAAGGTAAAATGTTCATCACCTAAAGATGCAGAGGAAACCTTCTGATCAGTGGGTGGTACTTGTGCAGATAACTGGCATGCTCATTCCTGTGCTTGTTAAACTGAGTTTACTGGTGAGTCATTGGAATATCTTTTTTGGATGCTACTTCAACATTTTTGTTATTAATCCCCCAGGTTAGTATAAAAACATAGAGGCAGCCTGTGGAGTATTCTGAAATAACAGAATACTTATCCACGTGAAATAAGTGGAATTATTTGTCTTTTTGCAAACGTGCCATGTGTTGTATATTACAATGACAATTTCCAGAGCAGAGCTGCATTTGTTAAACATTTGCCTGACCCAAATCTAGTTCACATCACTGAATAAGCTACCACAAGACGCAGGTTTTCTCACTGTTCTTCTCGCTGTGCACCCCTAGAATCAATGTATTTAAGCCCTGATCTGAAATCTAGTTTGGACAGGTGGGTTGGCTCTCTGTGGAACCTGTAGCTATTGTCGGTGGTTTCTTTGGGCATTCTCCATGGTTAATGGTTTGAAACAGAGTCCTGCAAGGCGTGGTGTGCCATTCCTTTTTCCTTTCCCCCTCCACGAGGCCCTGAGCACTGCAAGGCTTTTGTGGTGTTAGTGACAATTCAGGAGCTATTAAAGCAGAAGATAACATGTAAGGAAAGTCTTGCTTTCCTGTTCGTCTGGGATGTGAGCATCTGAACAAAAAAATTACTATTCCTGATGCTGATATTAGAGGTGAAAATACACAGACTGCTGTGTGTTTCCTTTGAAGCTGTGAACTTCCCAGGGAGTTGTGTTGCTGAATGTCGAATGAATTCCCAGTTAAGGGCTGGGCGATGCAGGAGCTGGGGGTGGAGAGGCTGCAGCCAGTAACAGTGGGGACAGGGTCTGTTGGGGGAGAGAGCCTCAGTCGTAGTTGGAATTTCTTTCCTTTTTGGAATTTCATTTCGTATTTTTAAAATAGCAAATTCTGTACTTCGTATATTATATTTCTGCTACCACACCTTAAAATCAAATGCAGTAAAATTCCTGTGCATTGCAACTAAATAAGAAAGCGTCTTAAACTGTTAGAGTAGGACTGTTGCACCTCAGGTGACTTAGGGTTTGTGACTGGAAGAGTGCCTTGATGGTTGAAGAGGTGATTACATAGTGTTAGGGCCCTTTGGGCCTGTTCTTGTACTCCAGTATGCAAGTAGCTTTTTTGTTTGCGTGATAATGCAGGGAAAAGTAAGCTGCGAAGGGGTGTTGTGTAGTATGTCTGTATGGTGTAGTAATTGTGTTTATGCTGAATTACGCTCTCCATGTAGAGTAGTATTCCTGGGAATGCCTTTGACTATTTAATATTAAAATAAAATAACAAAACAACCTACCACCACCAAAAAAAAACGTAACTATTGTTTTGCCGTTAATCAGGCTTTTTTTTTTTCCCTGAGGGTTTGCTGAATTGAGACAGGTCACTAAGTGTCAATCTAGTGCAAGAGCTGGCCCAAAGATGGACGCAAGCTTCAACGTGGCTGGGAGGAAGAGAGGAGAAGGTGAGGGACAGCCACTCTGAGGACCGCTCCTCCGGCAGTATCAGGCTGCCCAGCGCCCGTGTGCGCCCGTGATAACTGCAGGAGCTGCCCTGGCACCACACTTACTGCATGGTTACCTCTAGCTCCTTTTAAAATTTTAATGTGGGAGATGTTTCTAAGCTTCCTCACAGTTGTGTTTATGTTGTACCCCTGTAGTGTGGTGATTTACTTTAAATTGAAGGATGTCATTAATGTTTATTGTTAGCAGATAGTCCTGTTCTTTTTTCAAATGTGTAATTTTCAGTTCTGCATACAAAAGATCTGGGATGTAAAGACTGAAACTTTCATTGAATAATTTTATTTATTAATTAATTTATTACATAAATATGTTAATTACTACAGTCTTCTGGGTAACCCAAGATTTCAAAAGAGAGGTCTGCTTTATCTTCTGATTGTTTTAGGGCTGCACCAGAATAAAACAGGACGGCTGGGAATATTGAAATAATGGAGCAGTTCTAAGCCATCTTTTTTCTTATAGTTTGTTTTATTTTTCAGGGAGGCATGAGCTGGAACGTAGTAAACAGGAGCATTTTGCAAGTTTGAGATGGTTATGTTGTCCACTCCTGGCTATTTTTTCATGTTGCCACTGGCAAAAGGTTCCTAGGAAGCAGGTGACAGACCTCTGTTGCAATTAGATAGCAAAATCTTGAGTTTGGGAAGAAATATCTTGTTAGCAGCAGTTTATAGTCTAACAAAAGACAGTGACCCAGAGCAGAATATCAGCTACCTCAGGGTTTGCTTAAATCATCTCAAAAATGTGGAGATTATCATTTACATTACAACTTTCTGATTTGTTTGCTTAATAATGCATAATTTAGGTTGGAAAAAATCAACCTTTATTTCTGTCTGGCACTGAATTTAGCACACAGGAATATTATGTAATTTTCTTGCATATAGGAGATTTCCAGTTCTTGTTTCTTCAGTCGTTTGTAATGCTTCAGAGTATTCACAGAAGAAGCTTATTTTTCTTGTGGGACAATGCATGTGTGTTTTACCTTCCTAGTTAGCTAGCTCTACGAAATTCTGTGCATTGGCTACAGTAGCAGTCTCTGGTTCTTAGAGCTGGCTTTACTAAGAGGAGAAGTCTTGTGCCACCTCATTTGGTAGAGCAGTTATAAGCAGCAAGTGACGAAACTTTCTTTTTCAAGAGATTTCAAATAATCAGCACATTTCAGATTTGTGGTTATGTCACTGGTGGCAGAGAGCGATTCCTCATTTCTTTGGTGATCCTTGCCAACTTGAATTGCAGATCTGCACAGTCTGGTTTGATTCACTTCATTGCTCAGGGACCTACAGCGGAATCTGTTCTGCAAGGTAGTTTTTGTAAGGTGATAGATACAATTTGCCAGTATGTGTATATTCATGCTTCCATGGCCCAGGTTGTCCACATTCATGAGAGCAAAGAAACTGAGTTGTTTCTGTGGCTTTCTTCACTGTTACACCCCAAGAGAGAGGTGCCTTTGTACACATGCACACCTTCATCAGTGCTGTTTATGAAAATCCTCAGAATTGTACAGATAAACTATTAAAGCAGGTGTGCAGCGTGCTGTACAGGTTTGTAGCGATCATACCTACATTAATGTAAACGTGAATCTTTGGTATCAGATTTATTACCTTTTTGAAAAATATATCTGCTACTTTTAAGTCCTGCAAGTAGCAGAATATAGTTTTGGTTCTAGGTGTGTAGACTACTAATATATAACAGCCTTTAAAAACACTACTTTTTAAAACAAGTGAAATAGTAAATTGTGATACTTAGTAATGATTAAAGGTAAGAGCATAATTTAATGGTCAAATTTTGTTTTTCATTCTCCCAAGAGTAAAAACCTTGGTTTGTAGGTTAGTATGAATAAAGATGTGTATGTACCATTGATAATGAAGTGTAGTGCTGAGAGTGGAGTGGGAAAATAGATTGAAACAGGCACTGACCAAGAAGAAAAACTAATGGGCACAGGTTACAAAATGCTCTGTAGATGCTGTCCTCTGTTATTAACGTCTGAATATGTAACTGCTTCTAAAGCAACTTACTTTAAAACTGCAAAAGGTGGTGGTCTTGTATTTTGGTTTACTGCAACAGTTTATAATATAGAGATCATTTATAATATTCATATTCTTACAGGCACATGAAAGGTAAGGCCTTTGAAATACATTTTAAAATAGCTGTAATACCAAAACCATTAGTTTTCTTCTGATGCCAAATCACAAAATAACCAATATTGTTAACGCTCAAGTGGTGCTTCAGCATAGCTACTGATGCCAGCCTTTGTCTTCATCCCCGTGGGCATCAAATTGCATTCAGTAGTGTTTCTGAAGTCTGCTCGTGAAGGTTAATGATTTCAGCCTTTTAATTGAAAAAGATCATAAGACTGTAATCTAAACAGCAATGCTACGTAGGTATTTCTGTAATAACGAGTTAGGGGAGCTAAATGTATGCACTGGGAACTGTGGAATGAGTGAAAGTTAGCGGGTATGTTGTAACCATAAGGCTAGCCTGGTAGAACAGCACACTGATGTGAATTTGTCAGCTTAGTACGCAGCTATATCATGCCTCCATAATTAATTTACCTGTGTACAACATGGAGACTTTTGGCAGCATAGTTTTGTGTGCTTGTAGTATCAGAAGTGAAACTGCACTGCCATTTTTCCCACAGAGGTTTGGATTAATTTATATGGATACCTAGGAGGAACTTTTAGAAAGTGTTAGAGGACCAGCACTCTAACACTCACCCTTGAGTGACTCTGAAACCCGAATTAGTCACACATGGGATTTTTTTCTAGGCAAAATAGGGTAATTAATTTGATTGAAATTACTGGAGAAATTGGCGTGCAGACTTTGTAGGCGCATGGAAGCGATGCAGAGCAAGGTATGGATTAACTGTCCAGATGGGCTCTCTAAAGTTATCCCAATATGTGTTAAAATGAGGGAAATCCTTAAAGGCACAAGCAGTCGGACACTTGTTGATAGCAAAGTAAAACAGTTTTTTGAATAAACAGTCTCAGCAATGATATTCAATGACTTTCTAATCTCTGGTGTTATGTAAATAATGAAGGGATTCCACAGGTTCCAAAACAGCCTTATGTGAATGTTTTATGAGGTTTCTTATCAGTGCAAAAGAAAATAAAATAAGCCAGGAACACTGTGCATATAAAGCATACAATGACATTCTTTCTGTGGGGACAGTTAAACTTGGCCCTGATTTTTTTCACGTTTTTCAACCTCACCTTACCTTATTGTTGTTAGTTGAAGCTACTTAATACTTCGGTACATTCAGTCTTGGGCGTTTTGTAGAAGGCTGACTCAAGCTGCATGGTTTTGTGTTTTTCATAGTGATCAGCAAAAAGGTAAAAGGAGATGGTCTTTAAAAGTGAGAATAAATACCTAGTGTAGGCTTTTGCACTGAATTTGAATACAGGCCTTGGGAAGAGCTGGAGAAACTAAAGTAGCTGACACTGAAGGTGAAGATTACTGAATCGTAAGAAAGTGCCTACTTGTTTATGTGGACTGTGCCATTCTGTTCGGACTGGTAACACTTAAGCTGTCATCAATAACTGGTCACTGAAAAGGAACCTCAGCTGAGGTGGGGGGGGGGGGGGGGGGAAACGAAGCCCAACTTGATAGATGTCTCTGTAGAGGAGGAATCAGCTGCAAGACAGAGACCTAAAGAGAACGGGCTGGAAGAACAGAACAGGTAGAACAGGAATGATTGATTTTAGGGAATTCAGAGAATCACAGAAAATTGAGGCTTTAAAAGAGTTTTGGAGATAACTAGTCCAAACCCATCTGCTTAAAGCAACATCAGTGAGCACAGATTGTTCAGGACCACGTTCAATCAGGTTTGGAGTTTCTCTGAGGATGGAGCACCATTGGCAAGAGCCTGACTTCATCTTCTTTGCCCTCACCCCCTTCAGTTATTTATGCACACTGATAAGATCCTGCTGAGCCTTCTCTTTTCCAGGCTTAACAATCCCAGCTCTCAGACTGTCCTCATATGTCACATTCCCATCTTTTTGTCATCTCATTGCCCCCTTTGGTGGGCTCACCCCAGTACATCCGCGTGTCTCTTGATTTGGGTGGCCCAGAAGTACACTCCCTGGTGGTGTGGTCTCACTAGTGCTGAGTAGAAGGGAAGGACCACCTCCCTGATCATGCTAGTGATGCTTGTCCTAATGCAGCCAGGAGATGCTGTTGATGCTTTTTCTTTGCTGCAAGAAAGCACTGCTAGTTCGTCTTCAACAGGACCAATGTTTTCTGCAAGCTGCTGTCTAGCCAGCTGGCCCCCTGCCTTTACTGGTTCATCGGTTTATTCCTCCCCAGGTGCAGAATTCTGCACTTTGTTGAACTTCATTAGGTTTCTGTCTGTCCATTTCTCCAGCCTACTGCGGTCCCTCTGAGTGGTAGCGACCTGTCTTGTGTATCAGCCACTCCAGCCAGCTTTGCGTCAGCATATTTGCTGAGGGTCGGCTTGGTCCTGTTGTCCAGGTCATAAATGAAGAAGTTAAACAGTGTGGACCAAGGGGTATATACTGTAGGGTACACCACTGATGGCCAGCCTCCAACTGGACCTTGTACTACTCAGCACAGCCCTTTGAGCATCACAGTGCTGCCAGAGTTCAGCCCCCCCTCACAGACATCTAAACTAGCCCAGACTTCTTCAGCTTGTCTGTATGTTACAGGAGACAGCCTTGAAAGCCTCACTGAAGGCAAGCATCTGCTGCTGTCTTCTCACCCACAGAGCCAGTCATAGCCTGTCAGGTTGCTCAGACATGATTTCCCCATCCTAAATCTATGCTGACTAATCCCAGTCAACTTGTCATTAATATTTGGAAATAGCTCCTGTGAGCATCTGTTTCCTGACCTTCCCAGGGACTGAGATCAGGCCAACCAGCCTGTGGTTTCCTGCATCCTCTTTCTTGCTCTTTTTGAAGATAGCAGTGACATTTGCTTTTTTCAGTCCCCAGGAACCTTTTAGGAACCTGCAGAGTCACTCAGAGGGAGCCGAGTGACATTTCTGCTGCTGTGTGGCCCAGCACGGGCTTCACCGGGCTCAAACGTCCCTTCAGAGAGCTGGCAGAAATTGAAATTTTGATGCATTATTTTACCTGTTGTATGTAGAATGAGTGGGAAAAGAAAGTTCAGTTTTTCGTCATCTCCATAGGTACTTTGTACTTGGAATTTATCTTCTTTACAAAGAAAAGGCATTTGTATTTCCACCAGGAGTGCCGCTCAGTTACTTGCTGCCCTTCATGTGGCGCCGGTGGTCCTGTGGCCCAGCTGAGCGCAGTCGCCAGCTCTGGCCTCAGGAGAAACCCAGTCTCCTGCCTGTGTCAGGGCACGAGCACTTTGCTCATCATCAGAGCTTTCTTTCACCTATAGCATTGTTCATTCTTGTGAAATAGAAATGTGCTTTAAATGTGGCCTTAATCGGTTAGATCCTTATTTCCTTAATTTTAACTGCTGTGGTAATGTCTTTCCAGTAGTTTCATAGAAATGTTTTTTTTAGCCTTGATAGTATGCAGAAGAAAGGAGAGATGGGGAGGATTCTGAAATTCAGTAGTTACAGTTCCTCCAGAATAGTCTCCAGCATGGTGACAGCAAATTAATTTAATCTCTCTGAGCCTTAGTGTCCATAGGTCAAATGGCTAGAGCAGTATCACAGAATCACGAAAAGCAGCTCTATTCCTAATGATGGAGAATGGGAAACTTTGGGACTTCCTTTGCATATTTTTATAAAACAAAGCAAACATTCTGTGCAAATATCTCCAAACTGAAAGGGAGTAACAGGCGCTTCTCAGTGCACTCGGGTGAACCACTGAAACTGTCAAAACAGTGAAAGGTAGAAATCTTTTGAAACAAAGTAACTAGGCATACTAGTGCATGAAGATGCTAACAGTCAAATTCATAGAATTGAAGAAAGAGAACAGAAGTCATGCCAAAGAATGAGCTTGAGTCAGCAGGCATAACTTAAACCCGGCGAGGTACTCTGTATAGCCAGAGAGGAACAGGTGAAGAAGAGGAAAGCGGGAACGCACCTGTATTGGTGTTTTAATTTGGGCGAGAGGTGCACTTCGAAGTGTCCTGAGCGCAATCAGGCTGCCCTTGGGTTTGACTTATGAAACGAGCTTGGCTCCAAGAAGCTGAGTTGCTTTTGGATGAAATGGAGTGGGAATGTGCAGTCCAGCTGCTGTCTGGCCATGGGATCAGGGCAGAGCTGCTGCGAAGTAAAGCTCCAGAAATGCGTGCGGTGTTGGTACCGGGTCCACAGGCTGGCCCTGCTTTCCAGCTTCACTTCTGTGAGATTGCACTTTGTGTTGATGTGGGCAAAGCTGCAGGAAGACAGAGTAAGAATTGATGAGTTATTGGCTTGAAAAAGATTTACAGTTCTAAAATGTGCTGGGACAAGGAGGTGGGCTGACTCTGGTACTTCTGAAAGGTGCATGCAAGGAAGTTCTTAGAAAGATTAGAGCATGAGAGGTGAAAAATAGGTCTGTAATGAAATAATATACATTAGGCAAGTATTTCGCCCTGTGAAGCCTAGAAGCCATCAAAACACACAATAAGTTAATGCAAGCTAAAAAGCAGTAGGCCTATTTTTAAATTCAACTTTAAGAAAGGAGCTATTTTTGTTTGCCTTTAATGTGTACAATGTGATCAGTGTAGAAAATTAAGAAGCAATAGAAGTCTTTAAGAAAAGGCACAAAATGAAAATAAATTCTTACTGATAGCTTGGTAGGGAAAGCACTTGTGTGGATTTTTGTTAATAAAAGATGCAGGGAAACACAGAGCCTAACGTGTTGAGGGAATAGTTATTACCGTTATTAAACCCAAAATTATTTATGGAAAGCAGTGAGTGCGTTAGAAGGGGTTAGCTTGGAAGCTGTTCTCAGTCTTTCAGTTGAGAACCAGATGAAACGAATGTGCAAATTTATATTGGAAAAAAATATCATAAATATTAAGAGGAAGAAAATTTCTGAGGAATGCATCTTTAAGCAACTTTGTATTATAACTTCTGGGGAGTCTCCTGAAAGTTTCTCTTACTACATTTTACTAGCAGTATGGAAGAAACGTACGACAGGCCCGAAATGTTAGGAGTGGAAGGCACTTGTGCCCAGTTATGCATTACGCAAATGAGATATGCATTTGTATAAAACCACAGAGCCACTCACTTTGTTGTTGTGATATTTGGAAACTTGGTTCTCTCTCGAGATACAGTGATTACAGCTTGTATCTTGCTGCTACGTTAGTGTACGGATTCAGAACTGTTTTTCTCTGACTGAGCACCGGGTCTCACTTTGAAGCTGGCCCTCTTTGGGAGGGTGTTGGGGTGGGTGACCTCCAGAGGTCCTTCCCAGCCTAAACCGTTCTCTGAGTCTATGAAACACATTTGCGAGGAAATGAGAAAGTGCTTCACAGAAGCATGTTCTCATTTTAAGATACCTGTGTTTCCTCAAATGCTCTTCAAATAGCACATTTTTATTTATGTTATTTTCAGATCATTTTGGATAAAGCTTTTTTTAAAAGCAGCATGGTGGAGAATTAAAATCTGTCTGGGAAGGTTCTGAGATACAGATGCTGCTTGATAGTTGTTTAGGCTGCCTTCAGAAATGTCTGAGAGTAAAACCAAGTAAACTCGTCTTCTCAGCCAGTGAAATTTTTCCCAAGGCTTTGTATCACTGCTCTAAAGACACTACCTGTTCTACATATTTTGTCTTGTCCTTAATGTTCTGGGCACACGATAGGCAAAATTTCCTATGGTGTATTATTATAAGTTTTTTTTAAGACCTGTTTATGTGGACTAACACTTTGTCCTTGAATATCTTTGTTTTAAATATAGAAGTGTTAATTTTTGTTTTTCCTGACTATTACGCTCCCTTCTTGCATTTCAGTAAAATTGTTAGAACTACTGAAAGACAGGTAAGAGGGAGGTGAGGAAAATCTCTTCCAGGCAATCATGAGTTAATAGACCTCAAGGAAGAAAATTGCTTGAAGGGGAAAAATAACTTCCAGTTTGAGTTAATGTTTATGCTCTGGGTGATCACATTAAGATTATTTCATTGCCCTAATTAAAAATTAATTGCTTACCATGAGTAAGTAGCTTATGGCCTATAGATTTGTGTGACCATCTCTTCTTGCTCCTGTGTCACATAGCTGAAGCAGTGATAAACAGAGGCCTCCAGAGAAAATTCTTTCCTTCCTCTTCCCATAGCGAAAGGCAAGAGGTGACTGAGAAAAGTTCTTCAGAAAATTTGTTTTTAATGCTTTCAGGGTAAGGTTCAAAACAATCTGCTGCTAATACAAACATTAATACTCAGCTGAGGTGCTTAGGGTGAGGATTTTTGCTTTGTAGGAAGAACTGCTTAGCCTCAGAGCCAGTTGAAGCATAAATGTATTGTAGGGCTAAATGAGGTTTATAGGGCAGCTAATGAAAGATACTGCTGCTTTGATAACTGTGTTCTGTAACTGTCTTGAACTTGTTCTCTTCAGTAGTTGTTTGGTGCTCTAGGTTGTCTTTTTTGATGACATTTATTTAGAGTAGCATTGAGAAAAATAATCTCAGAATTACAAAATATATATGTGTATTTCTACAGTTAGAATACAGTCTGACTTGGGTAAACCGTAACTAAGGCTGTATGTTGTAGTATATTATGTACATGAAACAACTGCAATCCAGAGAGCAGTGATGCTCCCAGGTGCTGGTGCTGTGGGTTCACCCCAGTGGGCAGCTCAGCACCACGCGGCTGCTCACCCACTCACCCCAAGTGGGATGGGGAAGGGAATTGGAAGAGTGAGGAAACTCACGGGCTGTGATAAAAGCAGTTCCCCGGGTAAAGCAGAAACTGATTGCACCAGCAAAGGCAAACAAGGAATCCGTTCGCCACTTCCCCTGGCAGGCAGGTGTTCAGCCGCTTCAGGAGAGCAGGGCTCACCACACAGGACAGTTTCTTGGGAAGACAAATGCCATAACTTCAAATATTCCCCCTTCCTCCTCATTTCCCCCAGATTTTCTTGCTGAGCTTTGCGCCCTATGGCACGTGGTGTCCCTCTGGCCATTAGGGCCAGCTGTCCTGGCTGTGCCCCCCAGCTGCCTGTGCACCCCCAGTGCCCCGCTGGCAGGGCAGCACAAGGAGCTGAGAAGCCCTGGGCTCTGTGCAAGCACTGCTCTGCAACAGCTAAAACATCAGTGTGTTATCAACACTGAACCACAAACCCAAAACATAGCACTGGAGGAGCCCCTGTAAAGAAACACATCCCCAAAGCAGTACCCCTGGTCATCCCTTGGTAGCGCAGAGTTTATCAGTGACTGTGTGCTGCTGTCTGGGCATGCTGTCTGTCTGTCCCCTGGGGAAATTCCCTTCCAGAGTTGCCACTGGAAAGCATTGTTTATACTTTCTAGATATTTTCTTCTCAGAAACCTGGAAATACAATGATGCTTACTTTTAAATTAAGAAATAAGAAAAGGCTTTGCTCATTAGGGTTCTATCAATACATGTCTGTAGATTATATTCTGTTTTACTCTTTGTAACCATCTTGCCTTCTTCAGAGAGGAAGGGAAGAGATGCCCCTGAAGTTACAGTACTGATGGATTTATTTTTGAGAGCTGTATTTCCACAAAACTTCATACAGGAGAGAGTTCGCAGTGCAAGGAAGTGGAAGAATTAAAAAGAAATGCTGTAATTAATTTCTACAAGACACAACAGTTCTGATTGTTAGGATGCAATTGGTGGTTTTTTGTTTGTTTTGTCAGAGATCTGCAATAACAGTCAACAAGGAATTGTAAAAGTTGAGAGAAATTCATGGATTTGGAGGTGCCTTCCTGTGAAGGAGGGGTATCACTTGCTCAGAGAGCCTGGTTCACTGTGGGTAGTTGGTCACCCCCAGTTCTGGATGCTGCAGCTCTGATCGGAGTATCGTCAGCTGGTGGGCTGCTGATTGTGAGTTTGGTTTGTGTGTTGGAAGCAGAACTTTCTTTAAACCATACTGAAAGACGTGATGCAACTAAACTGTGTGCACTCACGGTAGTCCAGCCGCTGTAAAGACAGGTTTGAGTCTAAATTTGTTTAGTCATCTTTGTTAAGTTATGTAAAAATGTTCTGTAGTCATGTGCTTAGGGATTTGTTTCTGCCTAAAGTGAAGTCAACAAATAGCGACTTAAAAAGTTCAACAAAGTAGCCTTGCTGAAAAGGGGGCCTAGAAAAATAGTTTAGCCCATCATGAAATGGGTAAAGGAGTGCCAACCCTTATAAATAATCTCTTACTCTGCACACACAGAACCAGCCTGTGATAACACTTGAACACTTTAAGGCTTAAAAGGAATAAACTGGAATGTTGGATTTGTGGAATGAAAAGCCATTTGCCTTGCCTTGCAGGCAGCCAGGTGGCTGTCCACCTTCCATCCAGAAACTGGAACATTGCTCTGGTTGGGCACAGCCACGGAAATTGTCTCCTGAAACCTCAGCACAGGAGTGTTGGGAAAAGACGTAGTTTTGAGTCAATGCAGCATTGTGTTGAAACTGCATTATTACAAGTACTTCTCTTAAAGAGTTAAAAAGGACAATGTGAATTACTAAAAGCCATAGTTTGTAAAATGCAGGAGTTAATCCAGTTAATGCCCAGTTAATAACAGTGACTCCAGCATAGCTTAAAAGTCAGTTTTCTAAATTTTTGGTAGTTACAAAGATACTATTTCATTGTCTCCTCTTCTGCCTTCCTAATAAGTTTAATATTCTTTACTGTGGGTTAACGTGCTTGCCAAGTTTAATCTATTTTGTTTTCTAACTGTGGTACTTAGGAACAAGCCATTTCAAGAATCTCTCTTTCTAAGATTACAGTAGTGAACCAGTTTCAGCTTAGTGGTTTGCATATATGAATTATTGTTCTTCCTTGGAATGGATTGTAGCATGACAAGGAAACAGCTGAAATAAAAATAGGCTATCTTTGTTTTCACAAATGGTTTTAATTATCTTCTGCAGCTCTGCAGTGGCTTTTCTTGCCAGGCTTTTTAGAATTAAGTAAAAGGCATATAATGTTCATTTACAGTTTTTTCCTTTTTTTTTCCCCTTTATGAACATGTGTTAAAAGTTAGTAAAAGCCAACGTCCTTTTAGGTTAGGAAGGAAATTCATTGGCAAGTTATGACAGTTGGCAGCAAAACCAGTTTGTGCCATTTGTCCTGCCTGCCACAGCTTTAGTCTGTTCCAAGGACAGCTTACGGTGGGGGAATTACAAATGTACTACTGAAAGTGGAAACAGCTGTTGAATTACATTGCTTTATTTTCTTTCAATTTGGTGTATTGCAGTGCTGTTTCTTTGCATGGTTTTTTTTTTTTCCTTTTTCCAGTTCTCTTCTTCAGTATCAAATACTATATGTGTTATAGAAAGTTCACAGGAAAATCTTCTACGCTGTAGGTTCTCTAAGCAGGTCTTTGGTGCACAGAAATGGTAATGAATGAATTCTCTGTAATTTTGATGCAAGTCTTTGGTTTGGGAGGCCTGAAGACGCTTTAATTTGGATTGCAAGCAGTTTTGTTGAAAGCATTTTTCTTCTCTGCAGGTGGAAGCTGATGGACCAGTTTTTCTAATCTGTGCCGTTTGCATAAGGAGCACTGGTTATCCCTGGTATTGGGGTAAAAGTTACAGCGTGGAAGTGTCACCGAATGTCTGCCCACAACATTTCCAGCATTCTTTTGTCTTTCTCTTTGTCTTGATAGCCAGGTTAAATGGTTCCAACTTAAAAAAAAGTTTGGATTCAGAGAAGTTTCCCATGTTCAACTCCCCTTTGAAGTAGGTATCAAGGGAGATATTTAGGAAAATCAAGGGTTCAGACCTAAGGATTAGCCTTGCAGAAGTAATTGTCCAAGTGTGTTTAGGAAAGATGTTTAAGGCTGTTACTTATTCTTCTCTACTGTAATTTTTATTATGTCCATGACAGTGAAGCCATCTCCTGCTCCTGTTGTAGGGAACTGGCACGGTGGCACTGATTGCTGCTCCCTGGTGTGTGTGAGGTTGCAGGAAACTAACACAGTTCTGTGTGAGACTCTACAGAAGGGGAGCGTGCTATTTACTTTGACAGATCTGACGTCCATCTACCCCTTTGTGCTGATCTCACAGGGATTTCCCTGCTGTCTCTGCCTCGCCTACCCAGGAGCAGCAGCACGTTGCTGTGCGCAGGTGGCTCCTGGATGCAGCATGGGGGTCACTAATGGCCCCTGCTCATCATGCCCTGATGTCCCTGTAGTGACAACAAGATAATTCGTAGGTGGAACTTTCAGACACTTTGGGAGTCAACAGTTGTTTGAGGGCATGCCTTTGCATCAGACTCTGGCTTACTTCAGCCTCCCTAAATCTTAAGTGAATGTTAATGCTACTTGTTTGTTTTTTCCTGGTGTGGAGCATCTGTCTCCCCATAGCTACAGCATGTTTTCCTGTTGGGTTAACATGTAAAAGAATGACAGAGGTGCTGTGCTGTCACCCTCTTGTCATTCTCCTCTAAGCACATGCTTTTATGCTGGCTGCTCTGCTGTGGCCTTAACAGAGTGAAGGCATCCTGGTCTTGACAGCAAGACAGTTCTCTGTTTTATTGCTGCAAGAAGCGCCTTTGTTTGTCAGTGAAAGCTGTTCTTCTAACCTTTGCTCTGCTTTTTTTTGCTGATTTATATATGAGTGTTTCCATTCTTTCTTTGTTCATACCAATCTTAATGTGTTACATTTCTCAACAATGTTCATGTGTAGCAGGAACACATTGAGTAAAAAGATTGAGGCAGGTAGTTGCCTAGAATAGATTTAGAAAATCTCACAAAATATAACTAGACTTGTTGATTTACAGGAGGTGTGACTTCTAACTGATGTACTACAACGCTTTGAAAGGGAGTACAAATAGTCTGTAAGCAGACAACAGGTAGGTGATTCTGGTGATGAGCCAAAAATACAGCAGATTGTATGCCTTGTGTAAATTAATTAGATGGGGAAAATACAAAATATTTGCATATGCAGATAAGACAACATAATGGATAAAGTTTCTACTTCAGTGTCCAGGATTTGTTATTATCAGTCCTTAGCAGGGCAAGGACAGACGGAAGCTGGGCAGCTCTTCTCCCGTAGCACAGGGTTTATTGCTTTATTGCAGCCTCTAAAGGTCACGTCACTTGAGTTGCTTCCCAAAGTGATTACATAGTATCTCCCAAAGAATATATTTTTAGCTAGTATATTGTCTTTGAGTCTGCACTTCGCTCATTGTTATCAGAACAGCTGCTTGCGTGTTAGCTTTGTAAATAGCTAAGCGGAGCTACGCACAGCAAGACAGAGGTGCGCAGTTGTTGCTGACTGCAGTATCTGCACTGGCTGTGCTCTGCCGAGCTGAGTCTCTGATAGCACTGGAGATGGGACAGCAGGGCCTTGCCCGCCCTGCTGTGCACGTGTGCACTCCTCGGATGCCTGGCTGGCTTAGCTCTTGGGAGTTGCTTTCATTTGAGGTGTGAGTCTGCTTTGTGATTCTGCTCCTGCATGTAAATTCAAACCCTTGAAAAAGTCTCAGGTCTGCTTAATTTTCGGTTCTTGAATTGTAAGTGGGTGTGCTCTGTAACTGCTGGTACTACATATGAAAGTATTTGGTTTAAATACTACGTTTTGTCATGAAATTATGCTCTTTTGTAAAGAGAGCTACAGTCTTGCTCTGAATATCTGTAACAATTTTAATATTCCTCTTGTGTTTAGATGCCTGATGTTGCTAAGCATCTGGCTTTTGAATTTTAACTGATGCATTATGGCAGAGATACTTCTGATTTTACTGCATTTTCAGTGAATTGGTATAGCGCTGCTCACATGCCATAATGGCTTAAGGGAGCTAAGCTGCACTCTGCTGTTCCTTTGCTTCCCTTCCTTATATAAGCATCCCTTGATGCAAACCTCATAATTGCTTCCTTTTCCAACCTGCACTCAGCACTCTTATAATCTGTGTCTGTTCTTTTTTTCATAGTAGATTACTCAGCAGTTTCTTTATGTCATCTTACTTGCTTGGGCAGAACTGACCGTGTCTTTATAACTTATTTTAAGGAAAAACCAATAAAAGCAGCTTTTTAAAACCACTTCTTGAAATTTGAACAGTTAAACGAACTGCAAATTTGCTAAGCAAGAAAGCTAGCTGTCTGTGCTTAGTCTTGCTGGGTAATTATATCCAACATTTGAGAGAGAAGAACTTTTCCACAATATGAATGCCTGCAATTAAAAAGAGGCTTCAGAGTTTTAAGGGGAGGGAGAGGAAATGTGTATTTAAATTCTTGCACACACAAAAAATACAGTATTAACATAGACAACAAGTGAGTTTGAATTTTCTCTGAAATACGTAGTCTAATCTCTTAATGGTACACAACTCGCATACCCATTGTTTTAAAAAAAAAAAGTCACAAAAGGGACTTAATTAGAAGAGTTGTTAATAAAATAGCTTACGCTTTTTCCAAAAGTCTGTGTTCCTGTGCACACAATCAGGTTTTCAAAACCATTGTTAAAATTAGTGTGTTAAAGAAATATTTTCGTTACTGCAAATAGCAAATTCACTTCGCATTGGTACACCTCTAAACAACAGTTGAGTTTATGTTCTTAAAATTAATAACTAAACAAACATAGGTTTTTCAGCCGCTGACTTGGCAATTGCTTCATTATTCTTTGAATTGTAAAGAATATATGCCAGCATACTTTCAAAACTATGCTAGTATAATATACAGTCACAGTATTTCCTTCTGTGACCCTGTTGTGTCTTCTGTAGTTTCAAATAAATACGAAATAAAACGTCCTTTTTTAGTAAGTCAGCTCTTTAACAAACGAATCCCATCAATGAATGAAGTTCCCCCAAGTTAAACTGGCATGACACTCCGAAGATCTTTGTAGCCTTCAATAGCATTTTTCTGCAACTTACATTCCCTGTTTTTGGGGGGGAAGAAACTCTTTGCCTTTCTTCACTTCAGCCATGAAGCACTCAAGGCTGCTTTTCTTCCTACTCTTTCTCACGATTTTTTAAGGCAAAAGTAAATGAAGACCCTTCCTTCCTGCCATCTATTTTCTGAAAGTGTTGATAATATCTGGGCTGTGGCCCTCCAGAATTTCATCTTCTGCAACAAACAAACGCAAGAGACAAATTTGGTGATGAACTTTGCTGTTGTAGATTAAAATGCCACTGGAGATGATGCAGCTTGGCCTAACTGCATGTCATGCTGTAGGGGAGGTTTTGGAGAAAGCACTATGGTGAGAGTGGAAATTCAAAAAACTGAATCCCAAAAGCGTGTGTGGACTAAGGTTGTGACTGAAGTGGATTTATTCTAAGCTGTGTTTGTTCCAACCTGTCTGAGCACAAAAAGTGGCATATGCACTTTTGAAACTGAGCACAACCACAGTTTGTCTTGCTAAGATGCTGTTAAGTGAGCAAAAAATGTTGCTGCTTTTATGTGATTGCAGCTGTCCATGGCATTTATTGGTGTTTTTCCTTGCTGTTTTCTTTATATTGTGAGCTTAATGAATTCTGCATATCTGCTTTTGTACTGCTCTCTTCAAAAGGAGAGGTGAGGCACTTTTACATGGAGCAGCAGAAGCATCAAGTAGTTATTAACCTGATAGAACCTAATGAAATCTGGGTTGAATCTTACTAGCATTAGATTGAATTTCAGTGAGATATGAAGCGTGTGGACTGACTGCATTAGGAGCTCAGAGCTCTGCAGAGGGGCAGCATGACATGGCCATGTGAAGGAATGAGAAGACAGGATCAGCTCGTGGCTGGCGTGGTTTCAGGTCAGGACTGGGAGGAAAGTGTGGCTCCGTGATCTCCTGGGACATATTCTACTTGTCAGATTCTTCTTTTGTTTTTTCTTGTGTGTTACCACCCAATTCCACTAAGGTTGCATTTCCAAAGGTGAAATGTAAACTTCTGAAGCTCATGTTGGCTGATGCATCTTCTGCTGTGCTCCCTGTTGCAAGCCATCTTAAAACAATAACAGTCCCTAGTTCATTGTGCATGCACATACACAAAGGAAGAATAATGAAAGCTGTCTTTCAGCTCTTATAAAACAGCGGAAAATTCTGGGCGGCTTAAAATTAAAGGCTGTCAGATGGTTTAAAATCAACAAGCATTGCTGAATGGTCCCAGTTTACAAAGCAGAAAGTTGTACCGGACTAATGTAGCATAATTTATCTAATAAACTGCACATTACTGTAGCATGTTACAAAAAATAAATTTAACTAGGAGGATGTATGTAGCCACCAAAGCGATTCAGGCAAGCATTTCAATGGTTATTTCTACTGACAAAAAACATTAATTCTATATTATGCTATATTATTATGTCTTTCAATATGCTAAATAATTTGTGTGGTTGTGTTCATTTCTTAAGAAAATTAAACTTATGCGATCACGCTCTCAAATGTCTGTTACCCTGCCTTTCTTCTCTATTATCACAGCTTTTGAACCTTTCAACTAATGTTCCCAAATCTCAGATTCTGGCATGTTTCTTGGAAATGGGTAGTGGCATCCAGGAGAAAAAAATTTCAATATGAGCTTACTATAATTTAAAGAAAAAAATATCCAAACAACTAAATATTTATGAAGATGCATATAATTTTCTACTGCCCAAGAAAAGGTTGAGTAGGGATTCTCAATTGTCTGGAATGATAATTATTTTCAACTTGTAGAAGTACTTGTTGCATTACTATATCTTGAATTATATTTTTGTTTGTAAAATGATGACTTATAACACAGGTTGAAAGCAATCATTGTGTTCCTTTCCATTGGCAAGGGGACCAAAAGTCTAGTACAGTTACCGTGCTTGTCAGCATTCATAACTTCACGCTTAATGGCTTGTTCACATCTAGCTGCTGACAGAATTGCTTGTCTTTAAGAAAGATGTCTGCTTTTTGCAGAATACTTGGTATTGTCCCTACTGTAATAAAACAAACTGGAAATATTTTTATAATTATTCAAGATTGTAGTCTTTATTTTGCAGTTATGCTTATAAATTGCTCTAGGCTGTTTTTTTGAGCTGAAACGACGTGCAGTTACCATTAAAAAATGGCTGCTAAGACAGCAGTTTCTTACCAGATTTTAATTTTTGTGTGTCTTTGTTACATAAACAAAGAGGAGTTAAATGCTAAAAATTAGATCTAAATACAGCCATCCATGGGATTTTTGTCACTTACAGTACTGTTACCTTTTGCAGTTTGATTAGGCTCCTTCAATGTTGTTCACTAATCATCATGGATTTTTGTTTGAGTAATTAATGTATTTTAGCATGCTTCCTGAGAAAGCGAGGTAAATACACTTAACACTGTCACTCCTGCTGTACTCTTCTTCCCCTTCTTCTGTTTGCCACTTTGCGACCTGTGCTACCTGCTGATATCCAGTCCAGCTACAAACTGATGGAGCTGGAGGTATCAAAGATGATAAAATTTCTAAAAGTTACGAAAAATCTGGATAGTGTGTGTACATGCACGGCAAGGAAGAGACTGAAATTAGTGCCCAGCTGAGAGAAAAGCTGCAGTGTGAGCTGAGCGATGGCTCCTTGCTGGACACCTGGCATTGTGCGCGCATGGCTGGGATCCAGCTCTTGTGCTTCGTGTGCTGAGGCTTTTTCAGCTGGCAGAAGGGGAGCAGAAAGGGTGCGGGGAACAAGGTGTCCAAAAACACAAAGAGAAACAGGGCTGGTAAAATGTGCAGGGCATGGGGAAGGTGAACAAAGGGACAAGGACATGCCAGCTTGCTTGATGCTTTGTCCTACAGACCTCTTTTTTTTTTTCCCCCCTTCCTTCCTTGCTTAACTAGCGAAGCTTCCTATAACTGAAGAGCTTCTACGTTTTAGCAAATGTTCAACAAAGTAAGACTCTTCAATTTTGTTGTTTGAACAGTAATTAGAAACTTTACAGTAGCTGAGAGAACTAAACAATGTGTGATATAATTTCTTAATTTTAGAAGTATTGGGAGGCAGTAGGTTCTTGAAATTTGACTTAGGCTAGTTAGTAAGAACTGCAGGTCTCGTGTAAGCACTTGCACATCTGTGTGCTAATTCAGATAGATTAATGTGTTTTCAGGAAGGTCATTTCACATGTGATTAAGCTATAGGAATTTTTTTCTGTATTTTCTTAATGAAAATGGTAAAATATAAATAAAATATTTTTAATAAGCGTAATCTGCAGGCTTAGAAATGAAAATAGCTTTAACATGCTTCTGCTGTATGTGCTTACTGTGTGACTTCAAATGTAAATTAATTATCACCTTCAGTAATTACGTTTGTACTGTGTGCGGTATTATTTCTCCAGGTGGAAATAGCAGCTGTCTTGTAAATGCCAACTCCTTTAGGCTGTCTGGGATGTCTGTATTGGTCTAGACACTTTATTCAACCGCTTTCTTAAAGCGTAAAGGTTACCTAGCAAGTTTTGGTAGAACAGGATCAGCCTTAAGAATTGTCTTCTAAAATCTTGTACATTTGAATAACTTTCAAAAACATTAAAAGCTTTTTCACTCAAGCTGGGTTTAGATTTGTGTGATTTGCATCTGGAATCTGGTAAAGATTTGGCAATATTCAAATCCAGTCTCCTTTCTCAAACTCCGTGTTGCATGGCACGCAGGTGATAAGGCCCGCACTTGTGGGTTAGACTGCTTGTGGCATTCCTGTTGGGGAAATCCACACATGTCGCCCTTTGTACTCCAGATAAAGGCAGCAGCAGCTTAAGGTAACTTGATCCTTTCATTTCTGGCAACAGCACTGTGTGCTGCAAATGACCTGGTCCATGATGTTTGCTGGGCCGAGGGATTCAGGCTGGGTGGCGAACGAGAGACGTGCCCAGCACTTGGGAGACTCGCAGGCGCTGAGGAGATGGGTAGGCCGTACGCGTGGGTCAGTGGCTCTGGCTGCAGGGGGCAGTGAAGATGTGGCACGGTGGGGATGTGACATGGGAGGGGGTGCAGGAAGAAGTCTGGAAGTCAGGTTCAGCTGGTAATTTGGAATCTTCAGTAACCCTTTTGTTTTCCAGTGGGTAAAGCTATAAAGGACTTACAGCCCTCGCTCCCTCAAGGTTGACCTGAACAAGTGTTTTAAAAATCCAGATATATTTGTCTCCTATGAATATTTCCAAACTAATCTCTATTTCAATATAATATGAAACACAGTTTCATTTCTGTCTGTTAACATCCAAACTATATGATGCATATTGTCCCCTTTTTTCTTCTTCCTTCCCGCTGCCAAGAAACAAATACTGGACTGAGTACTCAAGTTTGAAGAGCAGTAGGATGCTGTTCACCTCAGTGCAGTGTGCAGGGGGTGCTGGAAGGCTCAGGCCACCGCAGGTGTGGTGAGAGGGAAGGTTGGGCTGTAAAGGAAGGGTGTCTTGTCCTCTTCCAGAAGTGATGTTTCCCCTCATAGTGAAGTGCGTTGTGGAATTACAACCCTGGGCTTTAGCTTTGATCTTACAAGTGGAGGCGAAAGACTTAGAGAAGCAGATTTCTCTAAATTCTCTTTTTAATGTAATAGTTCCTTTTTCATATGCTTGTAGGGTTTGTTTGTTTGTTTTAATATAAAATAATACTTGACGTGGGTAGGTAAACTTCTTACCCAGGACTTACAACATTTAAAAAGGCAGATATTTTCAGATGTAAGAGGTACAGTAAACTTTGGTAAGATAAGAATGTTGTTCACACTCAATCAGTGGGCAAATTCAAGGGACGAGATCAAAAGACCTTTTCTGACAAGGACAGGGATGTTTACGGATCATGTTATGGCAGAGACAAAGCCCTTTGTGAACCATATTTGGTACTTCAGGGAAATGGAAAGAAAAGAGAGAGCAAGAGTGCCAGTTTTGTTTGCAGCGTAATGTATCTACATGTCAAAAAATAGATAATTTCATTTTTGAGTTTCCAGTGATTGAAATGTTTACATTTTCTTTATCCAGATTCAAGATCCAGCCCATATTATGGCTGGCACTGGATCCAAATCGGGATCATCTAGTGGGTTTTCCATGAAATCACAGCTTCAAATCACTGGTAAGTCATTTAAAATTATATATCCCTTTCTGGTTAAAAATGTAAAAGTAAAAAGCGTTTTTCCCATAATGAAAGAGTAATTACTAGTATGTTGCATTTCAGCAAGTTTTTAGTAGTTCAAAACCAAGAGAAATAGCAAAATAAAACTAATAGTTTAATGCAATCATGAATTGGCAGAAATTCTTCTGTTTTATTCAAAATTTCATCTAAAATGCATTTTGAAATTATACATTTTCATGTAAGGAAGGAAGAAATTATTTTTGGATACTGTTAAGTCAATTGTACAGAACAGTTTTCTTTGAAATGTAAAAATGTAATACAATACTGCTTTCTGTTGCTAACACTTCACATAATATCAAACTTAACAATTTCACATAATCTTTTTACATCTCAAGCTAAGTTAATTTGAACTACTGTTCATTAAATTTGACTTGCTACTACTTTGTTAAATGTTTTCATGGCACCATTATAAAAGTGTTTTTAGTAAGTATTGATGACAATATTACTATAATTGGGGACCTGTAGATTGCATATGAATGGATTTACATGGCATGCTTTTGCTTTTTGTAGTGCCCTACCAACAGAGCATCTGTTGAAACTTATTCATCAAGTTTTCTTCACTTTCTAACTGACAAATTTTACTGAAGTGTCAAAGCTGAAGCCTGAGAATGCAAGATCTGTGGATATATGCAGGTCTACGTTTAGAAGCATTGAGGGTAAACTTTATGCAATAACTCTGCATATACCCACAGTTTCCACACTGAGGGTGCAAAGTTGATATTGTGGGGTTGAAAAGAATTGTCAAAAATAGATGGGGAGACTTTAGTCTAAACAGAAGTTTGGAAATGAACAAATTATGTTGCCCTTAACTATCACACTGAGGTCACAAGCTTGTGGTTTTTTTTCTCAGTGGACCATGAGGCTTTAAGAAAACCCTTGTCTATACAGACCGATATTGGCAAGAAGACTTGTAGAGGTTTCAAAGGAGGTACATCCTCTGCGTAGCTAAGGATTAAAGTGGTGATGCCTGTCTAAGGTTTGCTCCTTTAAAGGCCTATAACTCTCGTAAAGAAAGCAGAGTTAAAGAAATGTCTCATGTTCAAATGGAGACATTTATGATGGTTGATTTTTAATTTCTACAAAAGTTCAACCACACTTCTAGAAAACCATTTCCCTTGCAGGCAGGCTTTATCTTTTTGTAGAAAGTTCTGTAACCAAGTCTCCACCTGCCCTATTCTCATCTCTCCATTCTGCTGTCTTCGTTAGGTTTAAATTAACTTTCAGATTGTCTCTGTAAGTAAAACCTTGAAAATAGGTACACAGCTGCTGATATGTGCTGCCTCAAACTGGATCTTGATGTCTTTGAGGTAGATCATGATGTTGAGGCATGAAATGCTGTAACGCTGAAGTAGTGGAGGCATCAGGGGAAGGGAATTCATGAAATTAATTCTAGATAACTGAAGCTAATTTCTGAGTGCTCATATAAATAGAGAAAGAGTTTCCGTTGGGAGCAGTTCACAGCAGTTTATACTAAGCTACTTCTCTAAATCTCTAAAGGAGCGTAGACTATAAAAGGAATCTAGGTAGATTAGCCACATGGACTTGAATTAGTTATCTTTTTTTAAGCATGTAGAATAGCTGATCTGAGATGGGTGTTGAAAATACAGGAGACCAGGTTGACATTTGTAGCAACAGAGCAGAGTTACTTGGCTGATTAGAAATGATCATGTATTTGTTTTAAGTTTTGTTTTATGAGCTTAGTGCTGTCAATGAATCTAAGAACGCTCCTCATCAAGGAGTCAAATAGACTGGGGTAACTGTTGGGGTAACGTGTGTTTCTTTGGCTAAATGGAGGCAACTCACAGTGTTTGACAAGCCAGGACCATTGCAGTAAGTTATGTTGAATGTTAGAAAAAAATAATTACAAAAAATCCAGATTTATGTTGCTGCCCAGCCATTAATACAAAGAGTATATTTACTAACACGAGAAACGGTCTAGAGCTGCAAGTCCTGTCCAGGTTTTGTTGCAGAACAGCAGGTAGTTATTGGAACTCTGAATTGTGCCTTTAGTTAGCTTTTCTGTAATTTTATTTTGTTACAGAAAGCTTAACACAAAGTTCTTTCTGTTAAAGATCTTTTCATCAGAAGTTGTGGCAGTTGTCCAAGATTGCTTAATGAGGACGATGGATCGTATTTTGAGCTTTTTAACAAGCAACTGTAATAAATTCCAGGCATTTTTCTGGCTGCCGATAAGGAGGAGGAGGTTCTAGAGGATATTTTGTACTTTCAACACTAAAGTGCTTTTGGAATCTTACACTGATAATTATCAATGATAGTGTCTGATGGTATAGAAATACTGTTGCATGTTTTAGGCTTTTGTTTGAACTATAGCATTGGACAAAATGGTCTGAAATGCAAGAACATATTTGGAAAAAAGAATGTGTTTTTCTCTGCAGCATTACTGTCAGGTGTCAATGACCTGGTATTTGAATACTGAAGTACCCAGCTGAAAAATACTTTTAGCGGTTGAAATACTTAGTCAGTTATATTTTTTTTCTCTTTCTTAACAGTTATTTCAGCAAAACTGAAAGAAAAAAATAAATGGTTTGGACCTAGCCCTTATGTGGAAGTCTCAGTAGATGGACAGTCAAAGAAGACAGAAAAATGCAACAACACAAGTAGTCCGAAGTGGAAACAGCATCTTACAGTGTATGTTTGGTGGTTTTGTTTTCCAGTTTGAGCTAAATTAATGCTGTGATTCGTTTGATGATAAAACTGGCAGTGCCATGCACATTTTTTGTTGCTGCATTTAAGGTTACTTTTTCATGGTTGAAAATTGTTGCTGTTCTTTGTGCAGCACTGTGTGGTCTAACCTTCGTCTTCCCCCATAAATTTGTTTCTCTGTCATAAGGCTTCTGAAAACTCGAGGGAATATGAGGGGCAGGTGAATATTTTACCTCTAAAAGTGACTTTCTAGAAGCAGTTTTGAGAGTATATTCTTAATTGTAATATCATCAGCGCTTTCATAATGCTCATCTTTCCGCTGTTGTCAGAATACTTTTGAGAAAGAAAAAGAAAAATCCCCAGACTTTTAGGTTTTTCTTAGTACCAGGAGAGTTGCTTTATTCTCCAAGGTTTGCTGGCTTGCATACACCATCTCAGATGCAATCATCTTCCTGCACAATACCTAGTAAGATTTAGCAGTTTTGAAATGAGCATGGTTTGGTTCAGCTTGTTTGGGGGGTAGAGGGAAGGGAGTAATTGCTCTGGTAAAAGTTACTTCTGTTATCCTATGTTTCTTCTCCAGTGAGGTGCTCTCCCAGTACATAACTGCTGACAAGGGTTTAGGAGTGGAGGGCCTCACAGCACGGGTCATTGAGAGCTTTCAGGTTTAGAGAGAAGCTCAGCTGACAGCTTCTCTAGGAACAGGTCCGCACCATCTCTGCCACAGGCTGACCAATTTGAACAGCCTATGTGTTTGGCAGAGGTTCCAATGTTGTGGTTCTATCACCTAGTCAGATAAAAAGATTCTTCAGAGAGAACTTTGTTGTTTGGACTATGTAGAGGCTTACATTGCCACAGTTTGTACTGTGTCTATGCTGTGGAAGACATTGCTTCAGGTTATTAGCACCAGATTTTTGTGTCACAAAACCAAGTAACTGTCCTTTAAAAAAAAAAAAAAGACAAGCCTGAGGAAAGTGAAATGGAGGTAAAAATAAAAAAAAAATGAATTCTTCAAATTGTTTGATTTGGAACAGAGAGAAACTGTTGTGGTACTTGGATCTATAAGGGATCTATAACGGATCTGTTTTCATAATAAACCTGGAGCCCATTCTCCAAGAATGTAATAAAAATGTCACACTGTGTAAATAATACATCCCACTTCTGAAAGTGGTGAGAGAACTTTGTGACATGAGTCAGCAACGTGCCCTTATGGCTATAAATGTCAGTGTATGCTGGGGTGCATTAGAAGAGTGTTGGCAGCAGGTCAAGGGAGGTGATCCTGCCCCTCTACTCAGCCCTGGTGAGGCCACACCTGGAGCATTGTGTCCAGATCTGGGCTCCCCAGTACAGGAGGGACATGCAGCTCCTGGAGTGAGTCCAGAGGAGGGCTGTGAAGATGATTAGAGGACTGGAGCACCTGTTATATGAAGCCAGGCTGAGAGAGCTGGGCCTGTTTAGCCTGGAAAAGAGAAGACTGAGGGGAGACCTCACTAATGGGTACAAATATCTGGGGGGAGGGTGTCGAGAGGATGGAGACTGTCTCCTTTCAGTGGTGACCAGCAACAGGACGAGAGGCAACGGGCACAAACTGAAGCACAGGAGGTTCCGGCTCAATATGAGGGGGCACTTCTTTACTGTGAGGGTGACAGAGCACTGGGACAGGTTGCCCAGAGAGGTTGTGGAGTCTTCTTTTCTGAAGATACTCAAACCCCGCCTGGATGCCATCCTGTGCAGTGTGCTCTAGGTGATCCTGCCTGGCAGGGGGGTTGGACCAGATGAACTTCAGAGGTCCCTTCCAAACTCAGCCATTCTGGAATTCTGTGACTTGTTAAGTTGTGGAAGAATTGTGATGTTCTTTTTGTCTCTCTATATATGTTCTACAGCCAGAAATGTACTAGTAAAATGTTAGATCATTTTATATATATATATATATATATGTGTGTGTGTGTGTATATTTTTTTTTTCCACACGATTCAAGTATGTAGCAATTTATCAGGAGAACATTCATCTTCGCAAAATACTTGAAATAGTTTAGAACAGTTTTGAGTACTATCCTTTTTACAGGATGTACTAAAATTTTCAAATAACATTTTCAGAAGGGAAATTTTGCTGTATTCCCTCTGTGTAGAAAATTCTCATGACAAGGTATACAGATGCTGAATATTCATGAGATGTGAACCCGCAAGAATCAGTCTTTTTTTTCTAATCTTGGTTACACAGTTGTTAATTACAAACTAGTAGTCTTTCTATAAGTATTTCCCTTAAAACGATAATAAAAAACGTACTCACTCTGTGAACAGTCTTGCAACACATTTTATTGATGTCTCTCTCCTATATGAAAGAGAAAGTAACTGTGTACTAAAACTTTATAATTTAAAAGGGTTTAATGTTATCACCGTGATTTCTTTGAAACTTAAATGTTATTTAAAAACAGTTGTTTTAGATTATTCAGTTCAACCAACAAGTGCCTTTACGTAATATTCAACCTTTTCTTTTCAGAATTGTCACTCCTGTAAGTAAATTAACCTTTCGAGTCTGGAGCCATCAAACATTAAAATCTGATGTCCTTCTGGGAAGTGCTGCTCTGGATATTCATGAGACTTTGAAATCAAACAGTATGAAACGTAAGTATAAGTTTGAGTGCTGTGTGCAACTCTCTGAAGACTACATGGGCCTCAAGAATTCCTTTTGTTGCTGCAGATTGCATTTATGAGCTTCCTCAGGCTTTTTCAGTGTTATCTTTCTTTGTTATACACAATCTGCTATGGTGTTATTGGAAATGTGGTATTTTTCATTTTGCTTTTGTGTACAGGAGTGAAGGCTTACTTAAAGCATTTCTTTTTTCATAGTGTAAAAGCTACAACTCAGATACATTCCTAGTGCTAGACCAGGAAATGTGTGAAGCTTTGTTATTGTTGTTCTAAATAGTGTTTTAGGGGCATGTTGCATGAAAAAGCATCTTAAAACAAGTTAGCCTTTAGGCAGTATGTGCATCCTGTGAAGGTTCAAAGCAGAATACAACACATCCATTACAGTATTTGTGTTGCTACAGTATATAGCACCGATGTGCTCTCATACTTGTGTTCTGTGCTTTTAAGATGTCTTTGCTTTTGTAATTTCAAATGTGGACACTGTAAATGCGGCATGTTGATAGCAGTGTAACAAACTTTTCTCCTGATAGACTGTTACTGTCCTGTTGATTATGGGTAAAAATTGCCTTGGGTAGCTACATTGTTCTGTATGACACTTGATATCATGCTGTATCACTGAATTTTGTTTTGGGCATGGTTATTTACAGTTGAGTTTCGATGAAAAAACATGAATTTTGTTTTGGGCATGGTTATTTACAGTTGAGTTTCGACGAAAAAACATGATGTACCAGAAAAATGTCTTTGGTCTAGGGATGTGATGCAAGGTTTTCTAATGTTCTAAAAATATTCTAAATGCAAAATTGCATGTCATTAGATAAATTTGAAATGCTGTAATCTGAAGATAGAATTGATATCTGCTCTGAATGAAAAATGAGGTGAATTACATTTCCTAACTATAGGTTTTTGAGGACAGGTGTACTAATTGCTTGAGTAGTGTGGGCAGAACCTGGAGACTCGATTTCTGTTGTAATGTTAACCCTTTCTTTAGGCAGCAACAAGCTTATGCTCTACTATTCCCATTTTTATAGAAATAATATCTTTTACTGATACGTGGAAATGATTAGCTTTACCACACAAAGCATAAAAAAATATGGAGAGTGTGAGCTATGATAACTGTGGTCTGTGATTGTCTTCTTAAATTAAATGTACTCCTTCGTTATATAGTAAGATAAACTCCCACTTTTTTTCTGTACTTTTTCAGTTGAACAGGTAGTGGTGACATTGCATCTTCTTGGTGACAGAGAACCAGCAGAAGTGGTAGGAGATTTGTCTGTCTGTCTAGATGGGATGCAGGTAGATCCTGAGCTCCTAACCAATGGTGATGCCTCAAGTACAAGGAGTAAGTTCAAATGTACAATCTACGTGTAGTGTCTGGTATACAAAGCTTTTTCTGCTGGATGTTTTAACACAATGTTGTAGTAATGGTTTTCGTTTTTTTTTCACTTCATATTTGTAGAGACCGGAACTCCTGTGTGCTTTATTTTGAGGTGGAGTCATAGTCCACAGCAAAGATTATCAGCATTACTGTAATGCAAATAAGATCAGAACATTTCTTTTCTGGACTTCACTAACTTTTATCTAGCAATTCCAAACTGCTTTTATGCCTTGTTTTAATGAAAACCTTTAGTTTCCCTCGGTTTTTCATAACATCATAAGCAGAAAATCAATATAAAGCAGGTTAGTTTAGTCTCATAAATATTCCAATGGCTAGGAAACAGTATTTTTTATTATCTTTAAATATCTCATTTAATTTAAGTAAATGCTTTCATAGATTTTGTTACCTCTGGAGTGCTGCAGGGTGAGACTCACTATTCTTTCTGTTAAGTTGATATCTTCAGTCTCAGATAACTAGTATGATAACTGAAAATCTTGAAGTAAAATGTGTAATTAGACTAAAATAAAAAGTAAGAGATTTTAGTTCCATTGGTGCAGAACAGGCAAAAGAGCATGTCTGAGGGTAAATGCACAGTGCAGACTAGAAACATGTAAAGTGACTAGCTACAGCAGATAGCTTCTCCAAAGCTAGAGAAATAAACTAGGCAATTGATTGGCTTGTTCAAGAAAAGCAGTTTTTTGGGCTTCTGTTTTTTTCTTAGGTTTGTTTGTTTTAAAGGACTAAATGAGGTTGATTTCTGATTTCATCCAAGTATCACAGGAACGCTGAGTTAGCACACCAGGCTTTTAACCATTATTTCTTAAGGCTTTTGTTTTTTCTGTAAAGAAAAGCCAAATACTTGGATTGCGTGGGACTTCTAGAGCAGGGCTGAGGTATGTTGACAGAAGCACCTGGTGAAAGTAACAAATTTTTCTCAGATGAAATATTGGAAGAAGTAAAAGCATGGATGAAAACCATTTCCGTGAATTCATCTACTGAGAAAAACATGCTACTAAGTAGAAAAAGTCATGCAGTTAGTTGAACTGAGTACTATGTATAGTTTTGGGCTCTACAGTACAAGGCAGATGTTGACATGCCAAGCAGAAGCTCAGCAGAGGGTTACCAGGTCATCTGGTGACTGGAGCAGATGAGGAAAGAGTGAAATCTTAAGAAAATGTAGTCTAACACATTCTTATTTTACAAAACTGGAGGTACTGATAGGCAGATACACTGTTTACTGACTAGCATTTTAAGTTAAGATTTCTGTTTCTGTAATTAAAATCATCTCCTTGTACAGCACATTAACAGCATTTTATAATAAACAGCCTTTACATCATAGTCTTTATCTTAGATTTGTAGTTAGTTCCCATCAGAACTGATAACTGATTCTCTTGTTAATTATATTCATTTAATTCTGTGGAAATAGTGTTTGTGCTGTCTGTATGAATGAGTAGTTCAGCGTTGTATATTCAAGCATTGTGAGTACTGGCACAAAAGGCAAATATTTGCAAGGTAGCTGAATAAGCAGTTGCAAAACATTTGCAGATCTAGCCTGAGTTGCTGTAATTCTGTTAGGAGGGCAGCCAACTTCTGTACCTGCTTGAATGCCTTTATGCTAAACAATTTACAGAGAAAGGGAAGGGTCCAGGCTGGATAGCCCGAGATAGCAAAGTCCCTGCTGTTGTTTGCTAGCCAGTCAGATAGAAGATTTTAAAGAAGTTGTTGCCCTAACTGCTCTGCATATCAGCAAAACAGGGTAGAGAATATGAAAAGGAAGCTCCACTTGAAAAATGGAGAACGCTACATGATATTGTTACAAAGACAGAAGACAGTGACCTGTGTGCATTTAGCAATATTCATACAGTGGAATGAAGTAGTGTTTTAACTTCCAAAAAGTGGAAATATTGCTGCTTTCATGCTTCACAGCAGCAGTGCATTAAAAATCATATAAAGAGAGATGAAAAATATATAGTCTTGAAATAAGACAGAAGATAAATAGCACTTACAGTGCATCACCTCCACGTTTGAGAGAAATCTGAGCATTTAAGACTGTTTTGTTTTGTATTCTTGGAAATGATTTAAAGTGTTGCTCATACTACTGTTGTCTTTTTCTTTCTGTTATTTAAGGTCCTGTACAGAATGATAGCTCCAGAGCAAGGAATGATACACGGTAAGATTTTTTTCCTATTTTTTTTTGTACTGCCTTAGTGCTTGCATTTCTGAATGAGGAATTGTCTGTTTTACGTACATGATGACTGAAGAATTTCTGAGTGTGGACTGCAACAGTATCTGTTAAGATCTGAGCATATCCTTAAACAAAAATACTATACAATTGTGCATTCAAATATTAAGTTTTTTCTGTATGAACCACATCTAGCTTCAGTTTGCCTCCATACCTGACTGATCTTTTGTGTTTTTATCCCTTTGTGTTCCTCATCTCCTCAAAAAGCTTCATTCCATGAAAAAGTGTGCTACAGACGTAACATATTCTTCAGCCTTATAAAGGCCTTAAAAGAAATGCCTTATGGATTATTTAGTTTTGTTAATATGTATCTTTAAAAACAATATATTGTGAGAATGCTGGCTTTGAGTTTGGCAGTTACTCTTTAAAGATCTTTTCTGTGTTTATCTGTTTCATTTAAAATATTATAAAATTGCATGGACATCTTTGGCATCAGAACAAATGCTTTGGTTTGGTTGTGTCCACTAGCAAATCTAGCTACCCTGTTTTTACAATTAATCCCAGTAATAGTTCATTCTCTGCTTACCCTGAGCCACACCAAAATTGCTGGAAGGGGTACGTGCTGGCTTTAATTGTTCTTCACTGGGCACTTTGAGCTATTGCTGTAAGGTGCATGCATATCCTGCTGTCTCTTTTGGGAATGTGGCACCTGGAGCTAAGAGTGCTAACAGCTATGGGACCAGTGATATTTTAGCTGCCACAGTGGCATACTTTGTACATTTCTGCCTTAAAGAGGACTGAAGTACATCTGATGTTATACTTACTCTCATACATCAGTTTGCATTTGTAGTTCAGAAAATGTGAACCTTTTCACATACATTATTCTTGGATTTATAACTCTTGTGAAAATTCTTGAGCTCAGTGCAATTTTTCAGTATCACAGGCAAATTCTGTTCTGTTTTGAGGACATCTGGTTGAGTGTGAGCTTGACTGGCCCCACTGTGAGGAACTAGTTCAGAGAGTATAGTAACAGTATACTTCATTTTTTTCAAGGAAAACTAGCAAGCTGCAGTTTAGAACTAGTCTAAAAAGGAGTTGTCTTACTCCAAAGTACAGACTATTTCTACTTTTAATGTCTGCTGAGTGTAGCCTCCATTTTTAAGACAAGGGTCCGTCTTATGTACTAAAGTAAAAAGTTGTCTTTGAGATTTGTTTAATCTCCCAGTGATTAACCAAATTGTTTCAAAATAAATTATAATAATAAAAATCCCACAGATGCATAAATACCACTGTTTTTTTTACACAGTTTTGTTTTACAACATGGAAGTATCAGAATTATATTTAGCCTTTTTAAGACAATACCAAAAGCTGTCTAATAACTAGTGTTTTACGGTTGATATGGGATTATGTACCATGCTAGTTGGTAGGATAAGTGTGACCATACTCAGTGGATTAACCTGCAACGAGAGCACCAAGCTGCTTTAATTAGTTTTCAGTACTACAAGTATTTTAAATATTTGTACAGTGCACAACGCTCTTGGATGACCTCTGGAGTAGCTAAGTTAAATTCCACTATTCTTTTATAGATTATAACTCACTGAACTGTGTAGGCTAGAGCCTTTCCGTAACAGTTTTATTTTCTATTTTTTATGCCCAGAAGAATGTTTTCATGCTTGAGTATTCCGAATGTCTGAGTGTATAATAGTATAATAATTGTAGTAACATGTGCATAGTTTTAGTACTAACCAGTGGGGTTTCTGGTGTTCATTAAAGGTTTATTTTCAGGATCATGTAAATGATCTGGAGTATGTTTAGCAGTGCTTATTGCTATATACATATGTTTGCTGCCTGTTCCAGGTACATGAAAAATAAAAGGTTATACTTGACTTTATTATTCAAACAGCAGCAGTGTGTTTTCTGGGACTGAGGAAAAGCTAGGTGGTAGTTCTTGCAAACTTCATGTCTCTAACAATTTGTACATGCTTTCATAGTCATCTACTTTAGGGTTGTTGCGGTATGGTATAAATTGTCGTATGTACCACACCTGCTATAGACCAAAAGTGTGTTTGATGCTGAGGTCAGATATATATGGTTCTGCTTGATCCTCTATGACTATGTGATTTAATTAGGCCTACCTACTGATACTTGTGTGTACTTAAAAGTATGTGATTTTAGAGGTATTGGGTTGAAACCATAAGCTGCGTTTTTGTTACTAATGGCCTGTGTATTTGACTTGTCAGTCCACTAGAATTTTAATAGATCTTTTTTATTTTGCTCAACATATATAATTCTGAAAATGTTTTAGATGTAAAGATGTGGATACGTTTAACTCTGCTCAAAGAGGCACAAATATATCAGAATGTATAACCGAACAGCACAGAATGGATGGGGACTGGTATTTAAAGTTCAGTGCTTGAAAAGTTGAGAAGCTTATATTAATTCACACCTGCTGGTCAGAATGTGAATGCTTAGTCCTAAATTCTCTAGCCATTTCCAGAACTGAGTTTAGGAAGAAATCTGTGTATACGTAGTTAAGTCTTCTAAAATTATCAAGCATTCTATGTATTCTAAGCATGTGCTCACACTGTGGAGCCAATGCACACAGGCTGTTCTCTGGTCTTAATCAGCTTCCTGTCTTAGAGATGAATGGCATTCACGGGAGGGAATAGCTGAGCAGCAAAATGCAGAAGGCCTAAAGGCAGTTGTATTGAGCTGGATAATGAAAAAGGAGATTTCAGCAACAGATGTTAATACATCTGTTGCACTACCTTTTCATCTGTTGATACCTTGTATCCATCAGAACATAAACTATCAATGTTTCTACAAATATATAGGCTTTTATAATCCTTATGAATGTAAAAACCTCACTTAGTAGTAACTACTACATTCTCATTTCTTTTATAAAGCTTGGTGTAATCACAGACTCTTAGTATAATTCTCCTTTCTGTCTTTTCCTGCAAAGGACCAACTCAAATGGCCTCGAAAACTCTGAAGATGCTGCTCCCAATGAAAACAAGACTGTTAATGGCAGTGATTCTCCATTACTCACAAATGGAAGCTGCAAACCTTCTAGACCTCCCAGGCCTTCCAGACCACCTCCACCGACTCCGCGCAGGCCTACTTCAGTAGCTGGTATGTATTCTAGGAGCAGGCATTCATTTCAAAGCTATCGATAAGCCACGCAGTGTTAGAATGAACGCAGCGATTGCTGAGGCATGTTTTTAACTACTACATTTTGTCACGGCAAAATTTTTGGCAGTAAAGTTCTAAAAGATTCTTTTTTCAGCTTGCATTCAATATATACTGTTTAGTCATTGTTCATATTGTTAGAAAATTCTTGCCTCCATGTGTGATAAATGATGATTGTAGTGATGCTGCTAAATGTAATGGAGACGGTGCCAAAAGAACACAAAGGAATGCTACTATTACATTCCATTAAGTTTAATAAGACTTAGAAAGAAATCTACTGAAGGACTCATTGAACTCCCTCAAGTAGATAATACTGGGTTTTGAAAGACTAGTGACTTGTTTTTACAATTCTAGTTAAATTCTTTGAAATAGCAGCACTTAAAACATTGATTACTCTTTTGCACGGAAACAGATAAATGTGTTTTATTTTATCCAATCATTTAAAAACTACAAAACTTTGAGATGTAGTACTGAGAAGTTAGTTGACAGATGTTTTCAGGTTAACTGTTCCACACCCATACACTGCCATCTGTTTCAGTGATCCCATTATCACAGTTGATGATAAATACCTATTCGGGACTGGAAACTGGACTATAGTAATTACTTTAAAAGCTAAATCTAGTGTAGTTCAGTAATAAGGCCTGACTTATATACAGCTTTTAATATCACCCAGCAAATGGCATCCAGAAAAAAAAATAAAACAAAGAAAAGCTGAAAGCAGTTAAAGAATGCATGTATTCTCCATCCCACACCCTTAATTTTTCCACATCATGTCAATCTTTCCTTGAAAATATTAATGCATATTATCCATTACAATATCATTGCAAATAATAAATGCAAAATTAATCAATGCAAGCAAGTAGCTTTTTGTTTATAATCATTTAGTGTTTACAGAATGCAGACAACTTGCTTTGGTAAATATAATTTATTTTAACAGTAATGTCAAAATTGTGCAGCTCATGGCTGTTCTTGGATTAAAACATTTTTGCAAACCAAGAGGAAGTTGCATTTTTAGTTCTTGTGTAAAGTGTGAAATGTGGCTGTATGCAGACTCTTCAAAATACACATTTTTGCATGTTTACTTCCGTGATTCAGAACTTCTGAAATAGGTTGCTGATAAGTAGAGAAATACTAATTAGTGTTTTTTTCCCTTCATGTCTTTTGATCTCTGACATTATAGCAAGTATAAATGGTCCTTCATCCACATCTACAGAAAATGATGGGGCCAGTGCAGGATCGCTGGCAGGTACAGCTGCAAGTACGTCTTCAGAACAGAGCCCTGAGGGGGCAACAGCTGCAACAACAGCTCCTGCAACTGCTGCACTCACCACGCCTCCAGTATCAAGACAAGTCCAGCCAGGAAATCCTCCAGCTCAGGCACTTACTACAGTCAGTCAAGGTCCTCTTCCACCTGGGTATGAGTTTAATGATCTTTTGTGCTGATTTTTCTCATTTGATTTTCTTGCAGTAGGTATACTGAAACATTCATAACATCTACCTTTTACTGTATAACAAAAATCCCCCAAAATGCTTGAAGTGGAAGTTCTCTGAACTGTTTGATCTAGTATATCTTGAAGCATAGTTTATTCAAGAAAGAATTTGAACTTTCAAGTATTTCTGATGCTTGTCATATGCTGCCGAGTCAGTGAAACATGGAAGTTTTAAATCACAAGGCAGCTTGCTGTCTTCAAATTGAAATGAAGTCAGGTAGTAAAATACTGGAGTGGATAAGTAAACGAAAAGCTATTATTGCAGGACATAATTTGCTGTCTTCCATTTTGGAGGTCGCAGCTCCTGGGAGTAGTGCAGGCGTAATGTGGTATTTTACATGCATGTGGAATTTGCCAGGTGATTGGTCTGTTGCCTGAAAGCTCTCATGTAGATTCTTAACTTTTTCTTAAAAAAATAAATAAAAGTTTCTGGACTCTTTGAGTGAGGGAAAGCAAAAGCTTCCTGATGTGAATGGTATAATTGGAACTGACTGCAAATTAAGTCAGGTAATAAGCGGTGAGAGAAATCTGAATAACCTTACTTACAGGATAACTGTGAAATATAAAAGCACTCTTGAAAACATCAGTTTTTGCTTAACCATTTTGATTTTGTTAGAAATGACAAATTAGTATGCTTCCTTCCAATGTTATATTTGATACAAATACAAGAGTAAGTCAGTATCCCAAATGCTGCATATTCAGAAAATACATCAGTGCTCTTGTGATGAATTCCGTGTATACATGATGTGTACAAAATTTGTATAATTTGGGGATTTAAGTTGAATGAATGTTATTCTAATGGGATTATGCTCCTTAAACGATACTGCTCAACACATAACTGAACACATATTAAATACTGAATACAAAATACTGCTTCATTGCTTGATAAGACTGCATGCATATACATGCATTTTAGCTTCAGTTTTCCAGAAACTGGAGGTGGTCATGTAGAAAGTTTTTCTAAAATATTTTTCATTTTTTATTTTTTTTGTTCTAGTTAACATAGAATTACTGCTACTATGGACATCATACCACTGTATATTGTACAGCATTTTGGTGCATATCATGTACCAACATGGTCAGGTGTTTTACATAGAAATAAGCATTTTATGAAAACAAATACTTCTCCTCTTTATACTGTATGCTTCATACTATACATGAATGGTTGGAGTACATTCATCTCGAGAAAAACAAAACTATTGTTTTATTTTCAGTTGGGAGCAAAGAGTAGACCAACATGGTCGAATATACTATGTAGATCATGTTGAAAAACGAACTACGTGGGATCGGCCAGAGCCTCTTCCTCCAAGGTAAGCCATGTAAAATCGTCTCCTTGCCTAGGGTATGTTTGGATTGGTTGTATCAAAAATTGACTGACACCTTACTAAAGCTAAAGAGCAGGTTTGTAAATAGCATTGAGCTCAAACAATTGCTCCAGGTTGTCTCCAAAGAGTTCTGCAATAATGCATAGTATATAGTGTGGAAAAGAGTTGAATGTTAAAGATAACAGAATAGGAATTTCCTGTCAAAGAATAAGTGCGTGCCTGTATGCTGAAAAATGGGTTAAAGCTAAAGACAGCAGACATCCCTGACAGTAGAAGAGAACCAAAACCACAGAAAGGTATTTTGGGATTAAGGTAACTATTAGCTTGAGCAAGAATGCCCTTGGTTACTTCTTTATCCTGAGGTTACTGTTTACAGTCCTTTGATCTTGCCTCAGGGTTCCCAGCTGCTAATTTACTATGCTCTTAAAAATCATCTTTGGTTATTAGGCTTTTCCAGGTCTTAGAACAACCAGTGATGTTAGTCTTTACATGGAAGTAGTATTCTTATTTGTTGTTTGTTTTTATTTTTTCCTGAAGTGAAAGGAAAAACAATTGTTTTATTGCACTTCATTCATACTCAGGTGGCTCACATGTTATGCAGAATTACAAAGTAAAAACACGTGGGACCCTAAAGAGAACTTGATTTTAAGGAATAAACAAGCTGGCAGACTGTCTCATAAAAAGGAACCTACCTGTTGTACTCAAGCTGTTTTAAACTCTAAGATGATTTACTATTGTTGTAAATAGTATTGATTTTATATGAACTGAAGATAAATAAAAACACACACCAACACCAAAACTTCATTTTCTGCCCAAACCGACTGATCTCCTCAGAAAGAGAATGAGGAAATCTTGCATTGTACAGCCAAACTGTCTGAGCTTTTGTTGTCTTTTTAGGACAAACCTGTAGACTTGCGAATTGAGTAGGATAAATGCCATAACAGTACAGTGTTGACAGTGGTTCGTGTAGCATTTAAAAAAATAGGTTTAAACCTTTCAGTGTTTAAAGTGAAAGTACAGTAAATAGAATGAGTTTGACTTGGAAACAAAATAAGTGATTCTCTTCAATTTTAGCTCTTTACACACAGTTTTAGTGGAGGGTAAAAGGAGGAAAAAAAACTATCTACTAATGATACCATGCTTTATATCCACTTCCAAACATACTGCCTGTTTTCCTAAATGTGCTTCTGAGCACTTAAAGTTGTCAACTATTGAGAACCGTTGCTTCTAATTTTATTTTTTTATTTTTTTAAAGCTGGGAGCGACGAGTTGACAACATGGGGAGAATTTATTATGTTGACCACTTCACCAGAACAACAACATGGCAGAGGCCAACATTAGAGTCTGTCCGAAATTATGAGCAGTGGCAGCTTCAACGCAGTCAGCTTCAAGGAGCCATGCAGCAATTTAATCAGAGATTTATATATGGGGTAAGGAGTACAATGCGTACTAATGCTGATAAAGGATAAGAGAAGTATCTTTTCCAAATTCTCAACCCATTAGTCTCTTTTCTAAATATTGAAACTATATATGTATTTGTGTTTTGAGAATGCTTGTAGGTGACTTTTCCCAGCAAAGACACAAGATTTTGTTATGGTTTATTCTTTGTGATATATAGTATCTTTACATTTGTTAGTATGGCATGAGCCTTGGTTCAGTAACCTTAGTTCATGTCCTTGCAATGACTGCAGGCAGTGTGATGGATTTTGTTTGTCAGCTGAATATATGTGGTGATCTTTGGTAAAATGTATGTATAATATTAACAAAAGCCAGTAGTTCAAAGCAAACTGCAGCGTAGTAATAAGCTGTTTTATTTAAATTGTGCCTTGCAATGGCCTAGAAGGAAGGCAGGCTCACAGGACATGTTTCAGCTCTGGGTAAAATAAGTGCTATGAAGGCAGAGGAAAATAACCCTTTCAGAATTTCAAATGTATTGTTTACCTCTGAATAATAGACTTTGGATAACTACATATAACGCTACTAGTTCATTAAAAACAGCATAGGTTCTAAATTTGCTGTATATATACAGAATAAAAACGCACCTCATAAATGGTGGTAGGGAGAACAGTACTGAATGCAGGACTGAAGTGATTTGCTTTCTGGTTGTTTTGGGTACTGTGGTACTAATTTCCCTTCTGTGTAGGCAGGGGCACTTCACAAAGAATAATTATTTTCTTGGCACTGCAGTTAATTAAGTATGCCAACGGCTATAAAATTAACAAACAGAAGAGCTGCGAATCCTTAGTACAAGGAAGCAGAAGAGCTTAAATAAAAGACGAATTTGTAATACAACATATGCCATCTCTGTGGAATAAAAAAAAAGTTGGCCTCTGATTATATGTAAAATTAACAAAAATGCATTTACTTTAATAATTTATGATGGCTATGTTAGAGCATCTGGAAGGCAAATGGATGGAGGCTAGTCATTAATGCACCATTTGTTTGTGTGACTTGCAGAACCAGGACTTTTCTTCCATGCAAAGCAAAGAGTTTGATCCTCTTGGCCCTCTGCCACCTGGATGGGGTAAGACTGACTTGAAACAGTGTTTTGTAATGCAGTATAATTAGACATTGAAGCATACTTCTGCCAAATTATCTTGTCAGCTGTTCTAGGCTAGTTTTATTTAAAAGAAAATCTAGATTATTTTAAAAATGAATTAAATCTAATCAAATGTGCTGTTAAAGCATCAAGTTCTGACAAGGATGTGTAGTTCCAAAGTAGATTGGAAACTACAAACTATTCTGTTTTGTTCCCAATAATTGTCATGTCATAATAGCTTCTTTCCCGCTATCATCCCATTTTTCACCGTTTTCATTAGGCAGGATTTACCCCTTACCCTCCTCCTGGGTATGTAGCCAATTCTTGGAGAATTCTGTAGCACTGAAAAGCTTTTATGATGACTAATCATTCCTTGACTTGTTCCCTCTCTCTGGAGTGAATTTGTTTGGTTTTGTAATTCACAGGGCTAACCTTTTACAATAAACAGATTTCTTAGTGTGTGTCTATGTACAAAAATGTAAGTGTAAAACTTTATTTCTGGTGACTATGAAGCTGCTGTAAGAATTCAGGGTTCATGATACATAGGCAGTGTTCTCAGAGTTGTTTAGTCTTAAAGCAAGTGACTATACTTGTCAGAATTAGAGCTGGGTTTGTCTCTTGCTTTTCAAATATAACCGTCAGTATTTTTAGTTCTGGTATTGATGTGATGTCATGCTATAAGATCATTGTGCCCACACTTGTGCTTTGATGCACTACATATGTAACATTTCAAGTAATGTTTTTGAGGCTGACTGCCCAGGAAGCAACAAAACTGAATTTCAACGTCATGTTGAATTCTGCTCTCAGTATAACTCCTATAGACAAGTGTCTGCTTCTACACTTTCCTTCTTAACTGAAGCTTTGTATTTGTGATAGTCAACACATAGCCAGTTTTTGTAATTTGTATTCTACATTTTGCGTGCTGCTTATAACGCTCTAAATAAAAATTGCATGAAGGACTGTTTCATATAGTTGTTAGTAGTCAGTGGTATTAAAATAGACTCCTTTTGGTGAGTTGACTATTGAGGAGTAATGCCAATGAAAGTGAAAAGATGTTGAGTCAAAGGAGGTATGGAGAACCTTGAAGACAGGTGAAACTGTAGCAGGCTTTGTTTATATTAATTTATTTTGTAGTCTCAGCAATACAGTAAGGGGGTATTGAAATTTGTTTTCATTTTGTATCTTTTCAGAAAAGAGAACTGACAGCAATGGCAGAGTATATTTTGTCAATCACAACACACGTATCACTCAGTGGGAAGATCCCAGGAGTCAGGGGTAAGAAATCAGTTGCAGCTTCATGTAAATCTGAAATGAAAATATAACAAGTAGTGAGATTGAGAATTAGGAGATGGTGCTTACAGCTAAAACATAGGCTGTCCTATACACGCTTGTCAGGCAGTCCTGTAAAAGGTACCAGATGAAATGGAAACTGTCAAAATAACACTTGGTAATAATACAGTTATCAGGAAAGTCTTTGTCACCAGCAGTAAGTTCATTCCCAGAACAGTTCATACTCTTTTTATAGAATAAGAGAAACTTGGATCATTGCAGGAGGGAGGGAAGTGTTTGTTTCAGCTGATGTGTTAGTGCAGAAGATCCTGCATAATTTGATTATTTATTAGACTGGCAGTAGCTAAGAGACAGAAGACAAACTCCAAAAGTTGCAGCACCTCTACTTTACCACTCTAAAACAAACAATAAAAAAGAAACAGAACTTGGATACTCTACAAGTATTGGATTAATAGATTACTGTTTAGTTTGGGATCCAGTTACTTTGACTCTGAGGTAGGAAATGTAGGCAGGAAATCAAGGGTGAAGGGTGTTCTATGTTTGAGATGAAAATTTCCACTTGGTGAAGCAAATTCATCTGTAATGAAATGGAATAAAATGAGGGAGAGTGGAAGGGTTAATAGACACAGCCAGAGATGACAGCCTTTCAACGGCTTTCAGTGACTTGAAGTTCACTGCAGCAGTTGACTGTACAGAAAGCACTGTTATTTTTAATAACCACCCAACAATCAAAAGTTCTGATTTCATAGCTGGAAACACTTTCCTGAAGTATATTTCCATGGAGGGAAGTCACTCTGAGAGCACTTCGATGGAGTGATAATACTCAGGTTTTCCAAACATATCAAGATACACTTATATTGATACCAAAATTGAGTTGGAAGTTGTCAAAAAAAACAAACTTGCATAAGATCAGTATTTTTATTGTCTTGATAATTTTATTTTTGTCATTCTGAAACTCTTTAAGCTTTTAGCTATTGTGATTGTATGTGAGGTACCAAAAGCTAGTTATTAGGGCAATGTCATCTTGAGAGTAAAAATCTAACAAAAGTTAGATTTTAGTTGCTGTTGCTTAAGTGGAGGAAACATAGAAACTTACAGAAAAATACAAGAATGTTTACCGATTTGCTGTTATTCTTGATAGTGCAATTGAAGGTGCTATTGTTTAAATAAACATTCATTTTGGTCCAGCTGAGAGCTGATGTGAAAATTTGAGGAAAAAAACGTGGAATAAATGTTGAAATGAAAGCTTCTCCGTCTGTAGTTTTCTAGATCTGCTAAATTTTTTACTGTCTCAAGTACTGATCAATTGACTTCATGTATTAAGTTCATAATTTACTATGTATTTTCTTGTACCCATAGTCAATTAAATGAGAAACCTTTACCGGAAGGCTGGGAAATGCGATTTACTGTGGAAGGTATTCCATATTTTGTGGATCACAACAGAAGAACCACTACATACATAGATCCCCGCACGGGCAAGTCTGCTCTGTAAGCGTTTTTTTAAACTATTTCTGAGCTCCTAAAAGTGAAGTTTAACATTCATAAGTTGTTTTTTTCTTTTGCCTGTTTTGTGTGCAGAAAGTGTTACGTGTATTAAAGCCTCTGATTTTTTTTTTTATCCACTGATAAGTGTCCCTGAAGATTACTGTTCTGAATACTTAAGAATCTGACTCACCAAGTAGTAGATAAGATAGGGGGACCATCAACACTTCTGATGACCAGATCCCTTCCTTCCACTTACTGGTCTTCATTTTTACAAGTATACTCCTCCTTTCTTTGATTCTTAGGAAACAGAATGGAGTTAAAAACAGAACTTAGCTGCAAGCTTAAATTACCTGAATGTCATCCCACCTTATTGTTAGTATCTTCTTTACACCGAATCACAGAATGGCTGAGTTTGGAAGGGACCTCTGACGATCATCTGGTCCAACCCTGCTGCCAGGCAGGATCACCTAGAGCATGTTGCACAGGATGGCATCCAGGCGGGGTTTGAGTATCTTCAGAAAAGAAGACTCCACAACCTCTCTGGGCAACCTGTCCCAGTGCTCTGTCACCCTCACAGTAAAGAAGTGCCCCCTCATGTTGAGCCGGAACCTCCTGTGCTTCAGTTTGTGCCCGTTGCCTCTCGTCCTGTTGCTGGTCACCACTGAAAGGAGACAGTCTCCATCCTCTCGACACCCTCCCCCCAGATATTTGTACCCATTAGTGAGGTCTCCCCTCAGTCTTCTCTTTTCCAGGCTAAACAGGCTCAGCTCTCTCAGCCTGGCTTCATACAACAGGTGCTCCAGTCCTCTAATCATCTTCACAGCCCTCCTCTGGACTCGCTCCAGGAGCTCCATGTCCCTCCTGTACTGGGGAGCCCAGATCTGGACACAGTGCTCCAGGTGTGGCCTCACCAGGGCTGAGTAGAGGGGCAAGATCACCTCCCTTGACCTGCTGCCAACACTCTTCTGAATGCATCCCAGGATACACTGGCCTTTTTGGCCAAAAGGGCACATTGCTGGCTCATGGTCAGCCTGCTGCCCACCAGGACTCCCAGGTCCCTCTCTGCAGAGCTGCTCTCCATCAGGTCAGCCCCCAGCCTGTACTGGCGCTTGGGGTTATTCCTCCCTAGGTGCAGGACCCCGCTCTTGCCCTTGTTGAACTTCATGATGTTCCTCTCGGCCCAACCCTCCAGCCTGTTGAGGTCCCTCTGAAGGGCAGCACAGCCCCCTGGGGTATCAGCCACTCCTCCCAGGTTTGTGTCATCCACAAACCTGCTGAGGGTGCACTCTGTTCCATTGTCCGGGTTGTTGACGAATATGTTGAACACTGGACCCAGTACTGACCCCTGGGGGACACTGCTAGCTACAGGCCTCCAACTAGAGGCACAACCCTCTGAGCTCTGCCATCCAGCCAGTTGCCAATCCACCTCACTGTCCACTCAGCTAGGTCGCATTTCCTGAGCTTGTCTATGGGGAGGTTATGGGAGACAGTGTCAAAAGCCATTCTGAAGTCAAGGCAGACCACATCCACCGCTCTCCCCTCATCTACCCTGCTAGTCATCTTACCATAGAAGGATATGAGATTGGTTAAACATGATTTCCCCTTGGTGTACCCATGCATACTACTCCTGATCACCTTCTTATCCTCCACATGCTTGGAGATGACCTCCAGGATGAGCTGTTCCATCACCTGTCCAGGGATGGAGGTGAGGCTGACTGGCCTGTAGCTTCCTGGGTCCTCCTTGCCCTTTTTGAAGACTGGCATGATACTGACTTTCTTCCAGTTCCCTCAGGCACCTCTCCTGTTCTCCATGACCTTTCAAAGATGATTGAGAGTGGTCTAGCAATAACATCAGCCAGCTCCTTCAGCATCCATGGGTACATTCTATTGGGGCCCATGGATTTGTGGGTGTCAAGTTCACTTAGATGATCTCTGACCCGATCCTTTTCGACCAAGGGAAAGTCCTCCTTTCTCTGGGCTTTCTGTCTTGTCTCCAGGGTCTGAGATTCCCAAAGGCTGATCTTAACAGTAAAGACTGAAGCAAAAAAGGCATTCAGCAACTCTGCCTTCTCCATATCGTTTGTCACAAGGACACCCGCCCCATTCAGCAGTGGGCCGACCGAAGAGGCCAAAGTTTGCTCTCCTGAAGTCCAGGGTTGCAATCCTACTTTTTGCCCTGCTTCCTCTTTGCAAGGTCCTGAACTCCACCATAATCATGGTCACTGCAGCCAAGGCTGCCCCCTACCTTCACATCTCCAACTAGTCCTTCCTCATTCGTTAGTACAAGGTCCAGCAGCACACCTGTCCTTGTTGGCTTCTCTACCACCTGTGTCAAAAAGTGCCATCAATGCACTGCAGGAACCTCCTGGACTGTTTGTGCCATCTGTGTAGTCTTCCCGGCAGATAATCAGTGTGGTCGAAGTCCCCCATGAGAACCTGGGCTGGTGACTGAGAGGCTACTTTGAGCAGTCTGAAGAAGGTTTCATCTATCTCCTCTTCCTGATAATTAATTAAATTACAATGAATTAGATACTGTTGGGAAAAGTACTGCATATGCGCTCCACAATTTACAAAACGGATTTTTTTAGTTAAAAAAAACAAAAACAACTATACCCCAAAACCAGACGAAGTGCATAAGAATCTTCCAGCCAGATAGCCTACTAAACCACGTAACTATATAACAAATAAATTTTCATACTGTTTTTTAAATTACAAAAACACTTTGGAAATTAATTTTTCTCCCTTTGGTTCCAGAGACAATGGACCCCAGATAGCTTATGTACGCGATTTCAAGGCAAAGGTCCATTATTTCCGATTCTGGTGTCAGGTACAAATTTATTTCTTGAGAACATTTGTTTGAATTTTCATTTTCTGTTTACTTTCTGTAAATTAACTATTCATTGCCCTGCAAATAAAATTAATCAACCCACTTAAAGTGAATTTAACCAGGAGTGAGCAAATACTGGGTTTGTATAAGCTGATATAAGTTGTAGGGTAACTTTAAAACTTTTTAGAGTAAAAGAAAACCTGAATTTATTTACAGTTTATTTTAGAAAGTACTAGGTTTCAGAATGTTGTTCTTTTTCTGCTCTTAATAAGTGAATATATGAAAACATAGTAGTTTTAAATATAATTAATATATAAGGTCTAGTTTCTATACAAATAAATACTTCTGGAAGAAACTGCAGGGCATTTGACACAGACCATACATGTCTAAACATTGAAGACTATATTGTGTTGTACTTTAGCATGTCCTAACATAATAGCATACTGCAATGTCGTTCTTGGTCCTTTAAACTCTATGAATATCAAAAGATTATGTAACTTGGTATCTAGGAAAATGTATTAGGTTCAAATGTTCCAGTTTTCAAGTGTTAATGAATTATACTTTGAAAAATAGCAGAGGATAGCCTAATTTTTCACGTTTACAGAATAACCTGAATTCTCTTTTATTATTATTATTGAATGTTGGAGTAGAAGGCCTTGCTGATTTAGAATATGTTATTTATCTTATTTTTTTTCCAATGTCTTGTAAAAATACAGTATTTGAACCTGTTCAAAGCAGGATATGGAGGCCTGTATACCTTTGCTGCAGATCTCAGTATTGGAATCGATTTTTTTCTTGGAGTAAATTAAAATTCAAGCATCTTGATTACTGACTGTTTTATGTGGATTAGTGAAATTTACCTCTACCTCTGAAAACAACACATTCAACAAACAACAGTTAAAACAATATGAGAAATATTAAGTGGTTGTAGATCTCACCTCTGAAAAATTTCATTTCAGCAACTGGCAATGCCACAACACATAAAGATTACAGTGAGCAGAAAAACATTATTTGAAGACTCATTTCAACAGGTATTGTATTAAAACATGTTAGTAGACATGAAAAGTTGAATCAAAGAAATTTGTCACTTGTCTTTCTTGATCCTGTGACATCTTAATAATGTAATTTTACTAGAGACTTAACAAAAACGAATACTTAGGATACAGTCATGCTTATAAAAAGATCATAGTAAAATGTCAAGTTCTGGCTCTACTGGCTGATTAATTGTGGGGACAGCAGTGGCAGAGCAACTCAGGAAGTTAGCATGTTTTGCTATGTTTGTTGACATGTCCTCCCCTACCATTTTTGTTATATAAGCATGGTTATGTACCAAAATATATTAAGTTGAGCTTACTTCTACTGTAGATATTACAGGTCTTTAAATAAGTAATTAAGTGGTTAAAAGAAAACAAAAACTAATAATTATACTTAGGTTATTAGCAGCAAAATTCTTAAGAATGCTAAGAGACCTAAATCGTGCTTAAATTTGTTTCTATACACTATTTTTAAGTGTTTTCGAATTCTACCTTTTTTTTTAATGTTCGCTGTGGCAATAAATTACTCCCCTTGCCAGTTAAATAGAAGATGAGAGCTACAGGGAACAATATGAAATTCCTATTGGCCACTTCTGTATTTTTCTGGTTTTAAAGAAATTAAGATGCAAACCTTATGCAAGAAGATAGGAATTTCTACCTTCCTCTGTCCCTAGCTGATCTTTTCATTTCTCATAGGAGTTATCAATTTGTCAAGTCAAGAAGTTAGAACATGTTGAATAATATGTTTTGAGACAAGAATATATATTCTTAAATAAGGTTTAATGCTTACTTATTCAAGTTACTGTAAACTGTCTTAGCAGAAACAGCAAATGCTAGTGCAGCTGGCTAGTCTTTTCTTTTGGAACACTCTTGTCTTCAAATAGAGTGGGTTAGAAGTAGATGAAATAAGTCCTGGAACTGAAAACTGGTTCCACCCTTATTTCTAAAATTGTACTGTGTCCTTTTACAGTAATTGTAAAGGTAACAATATTATAGTAGAAAGAGCCGAGAGAGATTATGTAAGCATGTAAATGTCAACAAACCGAGGTATATTTAGGAAAACATGGCACTTTGTCAATAATTTAGACTATAACTCAATCACACACACCTGACTTCTTTTTTTAATACTGATTCTTTTGTCATTTGTAGATATCTATGTTGGAGGTACAAAATCTATTGTGATGACAACTTCAGACATCTAGCACAGATTTTAAAATTTTTGATCCAAATTCTGTGCCTGTTATTACAGACAAAAAATGATCTCACACATATATGTTCTGTGAAATTTCTTTAAGTAAATGTCTGACATTTGAACAAAACAGCATTACTAAAATTCCTTAGCTTCTAAAAATGCTAGATTTTTATTATCCTCTTTAGGAGATGAAACTGTAAAATGAAAATAAATATTTTATATATAATTTTTGTGTGGTTTTTTAATATAATTCTTTGAGATCTTAGTCATGTCTCTTCATTGCGTGTAACTTGGGTACCTTTCAGATATCATTCACTATAGTATTTTACAAATCCTGAATTTACTTACTTTGAGCCCCTGTTATTTATTGGCTTGATTTTTGTCATAAATTTTTACATAGGCTGCTGGCATAATTATAGGTCTTCCATTTTAAAATTAATTTTTCTTTTGCATCTTTTACTTGTTAATCTGTGGAAATAGGTTGCCACTAACCCCTCAAATTCCATGAAAGTTACATAAGCGGGTACTTCATGTACTTATAGCACATTTTATGCTCTGATTTATTAAATGCTATATTGCTTGATATAGGAAATAGTCATATATCCAACCAGTGCTTATGATTTTCTTGAAATAAATTGGCTGTTTCTCTTTCACTTAGATAATGAGCTTCAGTGCTCAGGATCTACGGAGACGTTTATGGGTTATTTTCCCTGGTGAAGAAGGCTTAGATTATGGAGGTGTTGCAAGGTAAACTATAGTAAAATGGCAAATGATTTCTTTTTCCTGTTTTTTGTTGTGAAAAATTCCCTAAGGTAGATAATTGAACTGTAATGATTTCAGAATAGTAGTGAAGCTTATTCCTCATCTTTCCTTAGAACATCAGTGCATGTTTTAGAACTGTATGAAAGCATTTTCAGTTCACTTTAGGAATTACTTTAATCTGTCTCAGTGATTAGTGAGAACACATGCGCAGTTTATTGACTTCAGCATGACCATTACCACCAAAGTAGAGGTTTACTGAAAATGAACAAAAATGTAATTTCATGTCAGAAGTCCATACATGAATGTAACTAGGTAGGGCGTATATTAGCGTTCCCTAAAAGCCTAATGTTTAAATCAGTGGCAGTCTTTTAATTACCTCCATAAGATAAGGGGTCTTTTTCCAAATCACTGACATCTGTATAACATTTTAACCTTGCCTACTAAATCCTAATTTACGTTAGTTTCAGTTTGGTGTAGCCATAATTTCTAAAAAAAAAATCAGGTTGACTAGCTATGTGCCAGCAAGTTCCTAAGTCAATTTTCAGCATATCAGTTAGCTGAAGTAATTTTTAATGTTTTGAAATGTGTTTTTTGTTGTTGTTGTTTGTGTAATTTCAGGGAATGGTTCTTTCTATTGTCACATGAAGTTTTGAACCCAATGTATTGCCTGTTTGAATATGCAGGGAAGGATAACTACTGCTTACAAATAAACCCAGCCTCCTATATTAACCCAGATCATCTGAAATACTTCCGTTTTATTGGAAGATTCATTGCCATGGTAAGTTAGAAATAGAAAAAAGTTACCTCCTGTAATTTTTCATGTAAATAAATATAGTACTATAGAATAATAGAATATCCGTAGTTGGAAGGGACCCACAAGGATCATCAAATCCAACTCCTGGGTCCCCAGAGGACCACCCATATATCAGACCATGTGTCAGAGAGCGTTGTCTAAATGGTTCTTGAACTCTGGCAGGCTCAGTGCCATGACTACGTCCCTGGGGAGCCTGTTCCACTGCCCAACCACCCTCTTGGTGAAGAACCTTTTCCTGATATCTGGCCTGAACCTCCCCTGTTGCAGCTTCATTCGGTTCCATTGGTTCCTATCACTGGTTACCAGAGAGCAGAGATTAGTGCCTGCCCCTCTGCTCCCCTTGTGAGGAAGCTGTAGACTGTGATGAGGCTTCCCATCAGTCTTCTCTTCTCCAGGCTGAACAAACTGCTGACTTCAGCTGCTCCTCATATATATTCCCCTCCAGACCCTTCACCATCTGCGTAGCCCTTCGTACCGTCAAATGGATTAGTAAACAATTCATCTTTGAGATGAAATTTTCATCAGCATACATAGTTTTTATTATGTATAAATAAATAAAGCATATTTACTGTAATGATATTCTAGCTTACTTTAATTCTTTGGCCATCAAACTCCATTGGTACGCTGTACAGAATGTTGTCATATTGAGTAATCAATCATCCTTTGCATTATTTTTTGTCTATTTTCATGTTCTTCAGGCTTTATTCCATGGGAAATTCATTGACACTGGTTTCTCTCTGCCGTTCTATAAGCGTATCCTAAACAAGCCAGTAGGACTCAAGGATTTAGAATCTGTTGACCCAGAGTTTTACAACTCTCTCATCTGGGTAAAGTGAGTTCGTCTTGATTTTGTTCTTGAAATAGCAATAAAATGTTTTTGTTTTTCACTTTCGCCAGTAAGTGTAAAACTACTACTACAAACAAATTGACCAGTAGAGTATGTCAATTACAAAGTAGTATTGGAATTTTTAATGGAATATTAGATACACAAATAATTTGATAATGCAAAAATCCATTGCATTTTTAGTTCACTGAATATTCTGTGCAGTATCGTGCATTCCATTTTTACTATTTTTTGAATAAATCTAGCTAGACGTTATACAAATGTGGTGGTCTTGCACAGCATTAGAAATAAAATAGCTTGAGTAAGTTCCACTGAAACTTTTTAGATAACCGATTAAAAAAAATTAGCAAGAAATCCTTTCAATAATGCTTTAAAATATCTGGTTTAATTAGAAAACATAGTTTAGCGCTACAATAATTTGGAGTTAGCAAATGGAACTTATATGCTGTCACATAATTATTCTGTCAGTCATACCTGAAATTTGTGTAAAGGATTCATGTCAAAGATTTAAAGTTAATTCTCATACATTTTCATAGCTGCTGTTGGTTTTTTTTTTTTTTGCTCCAACCTGGATGATTTAAGACCATTTCTACATAGGGCCTTCCATGTATGCATTGTCAATCATCTGTACGCTCTACAATCATAATCCTGTTGAGTCTTCCTTCACTCCTTTGCAGGTTCCTCTCTGGAGAGCAGCAAGTAAAAAGGTTCTAGAGTTTATAGACCAGAAATTCCATTATTTTGGAAATGCATTAAAACTATTTTTAGATATAATTAAAAAAAAAAAATTGCCATTCGAAGTAATTTGGTACTTCTTTTATAATAGCAAGATTCCAAGACATTGTAATCCATGGTTATTGTGCACCATTTGTTTCAGTAACTGGTGACTTTCTTTTCCCGAGAGTAAAAAAAAAAAAAAAAAAAAAAAAAAAAAAGGGTGTGTGTGGGGGTGCTTAGAAGAGATGGATAGTCAATTTAAACTTTTTTTTGTTTCTGCTATAAGGAAGTTTAGCAGAAAATCTAGTCTGCGTTATGTGTCTAGAAAGATACAACACACTTTAGTCAAGAATCATACACAAAGTAGTTTAAAAAAGCCTTGAGGACTTCATAAAGATGGGGATAGTTTGTTTTTAAAAAGCAGAAATAAATATAAAAGACAAGAATGTCATTTCCTGTAGTTGCGAATCTTGGAAGGGTTATCTTGGATAATGAGGAGGTGATAAGAGGTTTGAGATATTTACAATTTGAGATAGGCGTTTTGATACAGTGTTCGATGAGTAGTATGTTCTGTACTGAATGATTTGCTACTAAAGGTGTAGTAAACATTCTAGTAGGAAATGTCAGTAGTGGATATCTGAGTAAAGATACTGTGAATCTGAGACTTGAAAGGCAAGAAAAGGTCTCAAAGTTGTAGGGCCAGATTCCTGTAGTTATATTACACGAATCTTGTAATCTGTTTTGTAGTCAGAAGGTGCATGTTTATTTTTGTCTTTAAAAGAAGAGTGTTTTTTGTCATCCTGTGACTTACTGAGTTTTAAAAAACAAGTAAATATGATAATGAAAAGAGCAAGTTACAGGAAAGAAATTTGCATTAATTGGTCTTTAATCATGGGCGAAGCTATTACTGGTGAATGATCTTGTGCAACTCATTTCAATTTACTCATATGTAACAACATTTACCTTTTGAATATTATCAGCCCGTTAACTTTCTGTGGAAAGTCTAGAGTAAAAGGGTATTGTTTTTAAGCCATTATCTGCAGACACAGACACATCTTTGCATTTGACAGCACGTAAGCTGGGCACTTATTCAGCAGTATCCTTTGTATATCACAAAGGAATGTGTTTTTTTTATAGCTGATATTTGAAAGGTCTTTCAGTACTGCAGAAGCGCGTTATATTTGTTCTTCACATGGTTCTTTAGGTGCATGTGTTATACTTACAGTGGTCCATAAGAGAGCACAGAAGCTTCTGAATATTAATATTAGGCTTCTTCTCTATGGCAGTATAAGGGCACTTGCAGACACTGCAGACTAGTGCATTCAGACTAGTGCATTCAGACTAATGCACTAGACACTGCATTCCCCCTTCATCTTTACTTCAAAGTGTGCCAGATACCGTTCAGTTGATTGCTCTTGTGAGCTTTCCAAGTAGGATAAGTTTGGGTACCAGCAGTCCCGAACAAGGGAATTTTGTCAAAGACAGGAGAAGCTTACATCTGAAGTAAAGAACTAGAAAACTCCAAACTTAGTGACGAGAACAACCATTACATCTCACTCTGTAAGTGAGGGTTTCAGATGACTTCTTTGTGTTGGCTACCTATGCTTTTATTAAATTGAACTTAGTAATTTGAGGGGTTTATTGAGTTCGTTTGGTTTGCTTCTTTGTTTTGTTAGCTGATTGCCTCAGAAGAAAGCAAGGAGGAAGCTTAAGGCTGTATGTAACAAGAATTTTTCTGAAAGCTGTCTTCAGAGCAAATGCGACCTATATATCAATAGCAATATCTAGTGATACAGGAGTTTTGTAGGTTGGAATCCATGAAAGGCTTTGCCCATTTGAAAAGGCACTTAAGGTTTCTGGAGAACTTTCAGACCTCTAAGCTACTCACACTGAACTCTTAAGTACAGAGATCAAAACTTCAGATTTTGCGTAGTTGACCCTGCTTATCTGCTATGGTGATGAAGTTATCTTTGAAGGAAATGGCTAAACTTGCAGAAAAAAAATAATGTCTCTCAGAGAGGATATCATTTTATTCATCGCCAAAAAAGCAATGTTTATAACTTTCCAGGAAACTTTGCAGTAATATTGAATTGCATGGTGCTTCTCTGATCAGGTGACTGTTTTTCTCATTCCCACTGTTTCAGAAATTTCACAGAATCATTTTGTTTGGAAGGGATATCAAGAGATCATTTAGTCAAGCCCCTCTACCCAAGCTAGGTCAGCTAGAACAGATATCTTTCATTTTAAAAGGAAGAGGTTATTTTATTTCACCATCCATCAGTCTGAAGCCCTCTCTCATCTGAGATTTCATTCAATAGCATGTATTTTGGAGAGTTCAAATTCAGAAGTACCATTGCTAGATAAACCACAGTTTTTCAAGGCTTACATTTCTGTTATGGTTCAGGAGGAATGTCTTGGTTTTGCACTTTATTTGGAGGAAAATGTTCATGAGGATCTCTGCATATGTAGATGACTCAGCACTTTATAGAAGCACATATCGTATAAATTACAATGTTGTGCCTGTTATTTTGGCTGTTAACCCCCCTATAAAGAGAAAAGAGTTTGAGTAATGTTTATTGGGTACAGATTCTTCCTTATGTTGAAATTTCTAATAGTACAATTCCTCTTTAATAGTAATATGTGTTACTTTGGTAACTTAAAAGCTGGGGATGTTTGATATATGTTTACAAGATAGTCCCATAAATATATTGGAGTTGAAGATAATTCATTAAGCATTCGAAGTCTTTCTTATCCACTATTATCTGACAAAGTGACAACTGCATCTTAAAGTCCTTACATTGCCTGTTAGAAGAAGCAGTTGTGTAATGAAACATACAAAAATGTCATTACTTGAAAAGTTTCTGTATTCCATAGACATTCCACAGATCCTAGAGTCAACAGGTCATTTGTAAGCATAGTGAAAAGTAAATTTAAGGGTACTACTAAGAGTTTCTGGTCAAGAGTACAACTCATGTATACACATCAGTGAAATGAAGTCAATAAATCTTGCAAAATCACAATTATTGTGTAAGTAACATTTCCTTAGCTTGATTCTTGAGCTCCAAACAATTAAGGAAAAAAAAATGCTTAAGGTTCTCCGTACCCATCCCCTCTCCTGAGTACATAGTTCTTACCCAGTTATTTAAAATTACATTTTCTTTCATACAGAGAGAATGATATTGAAGAATGTGGCTTGGAAATGTTTTTCTCAGTTGATAAAGAAATCTTAGGTGAAATCAAAAGCCATGATTTGAAGCCAAATGGTAGCAACATTCTAGTGACAGAAGAAAATAAAGAAGAATATATTAGGTAAGAATAAATTAAGATTTTAAAATAGTCTTATGTCATTTTCTTTCTTTAGTTCTAGCAATACCATCAAACTATAGTCTTATGTCATTTTCTTTCTTTAGTTCTAGCAATACCATCAAACTATGTAATCTGAAGCACTGTTGAAATTCTATCTATGAATAATTGCTGATGTTGGCAACAAGTGGCAATTGTTTGGATTTCATATTTGAAAGAAAATTCCTGATAGAAATAATTTTTAAAAATCCACTTTTCCAAAAAGGTTGCACTTAGTAGAAGCTTTACTTTTTTTCCTTCTAGAGATGATTAAATTTAGCAGAACATCATGACAGCAAATGTGAACCTTGGGTATTTTACCAGATTACTGCATGCATTTATTATTTGAATTGTGTGGCTTCACAGGCTGCTGATAATTCTGCCCAGTCATTTGTTTGCTTGTTTTAAACAGAAGAACATTTTTGGATGCTTTTGTGATGAACCTTAGTCTTTAAAAGATACATAGGATTGCTACTAGTTTCATCTGAACTGGCTTTATAGTATAATTAGGTCTTGGCATTCCTAACCAGATTGTTATGAATTATGACAGTACGTGTCATCGCATCGGTGAAGGATTATGACTGCAGTACCAGAATGTTTTAAAGCAATAGATTGAGAGGGAAGGAGCCTAAAAGAGTTAAAAAAAAAAAAAAAAAAGGAACAATGAGCTGATTTGTCTCAGAATACCCCTTTCATGTCTCAAAATATCCTCATTGTGTAGCAGTATATAAGCTCTGCTTTGAGGCTTCAAAAAAAAAAACACAAATACAATACAACGAACCACCTCACATCGCAGGTACAAAATAAATTGAATCATAGTAGAATTTTCCTATTTCTTATAATATGTTCTGTGAACGCTTTTTTTTTGGGGGGGGGGGAAGGAATAAGGCAGTAGAATTTGTTTTCATCACATGAGTAATCTGAAAGCATTTCACAGAAATGATAATATTTGCAGAAGAAACATACTGGCATTTTGCAGTTTCCCAAAATATTAATATTGGGGTAGAAAATAGGGAGTATCTGCAGAAAACCATTCTCTTCTAGTTTCCAGGAACCCAGGGAGATCTCAGATTCCAGCTTAAGTCATATTCTTCTGTCTTACTCTGGGTCCTGCTTTAAGTCCCCCCAAAGTTTTCATCTCTCCTTTAGGTTCCAGTTCTCCTGACAGGTTAGGCTTGAATTCAGCATAATATCTGCTTCTCCCTGGGTTCAGGTTCTTCGGGTCTCCTGCCTGCTTTTCACCCTTTTATTAATGGAGAGTGGAGTTTCTGCCACAGAGCAAAGTTTCATGATTAACAGAAACAAATATGGAACTTTCCAAATGGACATAGTCGTTTCTTGGTAAGCTAGCAGTCCTACTTATCTTCACCAGTACAACGTGACCTAGTTTTTACCTTTTCATGGATAATGACTGAGATTTCTGGGGAGAATATTAGATGAATACAGCTCTGCATTTTTTTTTCTTTCTCCAAATACCTAGGGACTGCTGTGCTCCCATTAATATAATCAGTGAATAGATACTGCCTCCTCTTCGAGCCTAAAGCACTTTCCATAGCAGAGTGGTTGGAATTGTAGGGTTTTAATTAAAAAAAAAAAAAACAAAACTGTTTGCACAGAGTGAAGGTTGCAAATAAAATTATAGAATGCTCTATCCCCAGAACTTTCCAGACTTTCCATATTTTTTTTTAACATAGCTTACAGTTCATTTCAGTAGGCTAACAAAGATGTGAACTTGGGTTAGCATAGGCCAGATCAAGTTATCTTTCTGTATCCTATTTTACAGGCTAGTAGCAGAATGGCGACTTTCCCGGGGTGTTGAAGAACAAACACAGGCTTTCTTTGAAGGCTTCAATGAAATTTTGCCACAACAGTATTTGCAGTATTTTGATGCAAAGGAACTGGAGGTAAAGGATTGTTTGGCTATTGCTGGATCTAGTGTTTTACACATAATACCAGAATGTCAGTCATTGTCTGAAGAGCAAGGTTCACTAAGGCTGACAGTTCTGTTTTATAGGGTGTTTGAAGGAAACTTTATGGAGTAATATTTGGTTAGTGTATTTTCCTTCACTTTCATCTTTGCAGCTTTCTTACACATTTTTAAAGGCTAAGATTCTGCCTGTAGAATTTTTTTTTGACTAAGTGCTTTTGTAATCCTCAGCAATTTGATTTGCCTGTGTTTAAAGAATGAGTACCTTGACAGAAAGGGTAATAGAACCAGATACGTAATGGATGATAGAGTGCATCAGGTTTTCGATGCTTTTGATCTATCAAAATTATACTTTATTATACTTTTTGAAGGAAAATATCCTATTTCTAGCACAGAATCATATTGTTGGGCAATGATCAAGTATGTGTTCCTGGTTTGAATGTCTAAATGCAAACAGCTATTCCATTTTTCATGAATGTATTGATTTCTATCTTGTGGCCTCTCCAAATGTTTTTTGTGAGCAGTCATTATTATGTGCTGTGGAAGTTTAAAAATGGTTTAAAATTGAGTATACTGTCATTGCAGATGCTTTTAAGTACAATGGAGTTGATCTCTTGCTGTAGAAGCAAGTGATAGCTTGTAGTTTAATGTTTATTTCCCTTTTTCTCCCCTGAAGGTGCTTCTATGTGGAATGCAAGAAATTGATCTGAATGACTGGCAGAGGCATACTATCTACCGGCATTATACCAGGACCAGCAGACAGATACTATGGTTCTGGCAGGTTTGTAGACTTTTTTCAGAAGAACAAAGCACAGCAGAGCACAGCAACAGCTTAGTGAGCAATAATCAGAATTACTGAACAGATCTGTTGTGTGTAAATATGAATTTACTGCTAATCTACGTATTTGTAACATTTGTGCAATTTGCTAAACTATGGATGATGTGAAAATATGAATATTAAATAATACATCAATGTTTATTTCAATTATTTTTCAGTTTGTGAAAGAAATAGATAATGAGAAGAGAATGAGACTCCTGCAGTTTGTTACTGGAACATGCAGATTACCGGTGGGAGGATTTGCTGACCTCATGGGTATGCATAATAACACACCTAAGGCAATTTTGAAAAGGATCAAGCTACATGTTTAAGGATATTTTTTATGAATTTTATACTGAATACTGTTTTTTAAGTCCTGAATATACTAGAGCTATGAGAGAAAAACGGATGGAGGGAAAGTTAATATCTATTGTATGATTGACATGATACATGATCTGGACATGGTCCTGGGCAATCTGCTCCTAGGAGTCCCTGCTTGAGCAGGGGAGTTGGACCAGGTGACTTCCAACCAGGTTGCTTCCAACCTCATCCATTCTGTGATTCTGATTGAGTCTCTTTCAGCATCACTTCAAATTTATTCATTTCACCACATGCATGCTTTGATCTGGACAGAGTTGTATAGTGAAAGACAGATGTCTTTGTTCGGTTTAAATAATGGTATCTTTTCTTCAAGTCTTTCATGCTCAGTTGTCATCTGTTACCTACTGATGATACAAAGGGAGCTAGACCCATGGCTGTTTTATTTGCATTTGTTACAGGGAGCAATGGACCCCAAAAATTTTGTATCGAAAAAGTTGGAAAGGAAAACTGGTTACCTAGAAGTCATACCTGGTAAGTACATAAAACAAAATGCTACTATGGCTCTGTGTCTGCTGATGGCAATCTATTTTGAGATTTTAGTAAATAGGTAATATACTTAAATGGACTGTGAGACCGCAAACACCAAGTTATGCCAATAAGCTTTGTTGTTGGATAATAGTTAAGCTTCTGAAAAACAGATTTGTGTCATGGACTAGATTCCATTGTAAATTCCATGGATTTGCATACTACTGAAAACCTAAAGTAATAAACAGTACTTTCTAAAGAAGTTGGGACTGATCTTTTATTATCACCACACTCAATCTTGATAATGAAATAAATAGCCACATTTAGGCTTCCTCTTCCCTAAAGAAAACATAGCTTCTACTCAGTTCCATTAGTGCTTGGTAAAAATATACAAACTTCACATTTCAGATATGAAACTTATTGAGACTTCTTACCAAGTACGGTACATTTCTGGAAAAATATTGCTCTTCAACACAGGTGCTTGTACGTTAACTTTTGCTCTAATAAATAGATAAATTTGTGTCAGGAGTCAGCTTATCACTGGGTGTAAATCCAGGTATCCATCTACGCAGGAAAGTTAACATATCCATAATGGATTTTTTTGGTAATGTTTATATTATTCTCTAGTACTTAAGGTTTTTCTTTATTTTCAGTTTCAATCGCTTAGACCTTCCACCCTATAAGAATTATGAGCAGTTGAAGGAAAAGCTGTTGTTTGCAATTGAAGAAACAGAAGGATTTGGGCAGGAATAGCTAAGATTTGCACCTTGAAGAACGTGAACTTGATGTATGTTCTTCACTTCTTCTGCTTGTTGCACACTTCATTGTAAAGTAGACTTGACTTGGATTTATTTAACAATACTAGTGTGTAAGTAAATGGGTGTTATCCTGAGGTTTTATCCATGTTAACTCCGGATTTCTGCTGAGCACTTTCAGAGATCAAAAGAGCAATCAGATATGGCTACAAATTAATTATGACTGAAGTAGAGATTTAATACAGCTTTGGGCGCTCATTCGTTCCTTAGAATGTCTCCTTAATGACTGACAGATTTTTTTAAAATAGTTTTGTCTTTCCTTTTTAGTAGCATATTTTGCTACTGATGCACTGGGAAGTTCATTGGTAGCTGCAATGCTGCAGCAGCATCATAACCTCTTTACAGCAGTGTTACTAGAGCCAACTCTTAACCATCCTCTGCCTACTGTGAGCAAATTCATTGCTTAAGCTCTTTTTTGTAACTCAAGTGTGGCTGGACTGTTTTTTTTCCCTGCCTGGAGTCTGCTCACATGCCAGTTGGACTCAGACTGCTGTTAAGGGAATGTGAAACTGTGGCACAGATCTGAGGCATAGCTTTGCTTTTTTTTTTTTTGTTCACAATCCTGCTAATTTCAGCAAAATAGATGCCTGCCCAAAGTTGCTGGAATGTTTTTGTGTGCCCTCAGAAGAATTCTTACTTTTTTCTGTGTAACACATCTAACTTTTAAAACTGTATTAACACTGTGGTACTTCACTTGTTTTGCAAAAGACAAGACCACCTGGGATTGCACTGATTCCATTTAGATTCCTGTTTGCAGACTGATATTTCTTGTCAGAAGTGTTAATGGACATTATATTCAGTGTTATTCTTACATGTTGCAAACAGTTTTCTCTGAAGACTTCGTTGGGTTCTCAGGAAGAGGTACAAAGTAACTGGATTTAAAAAATGATAATACCTATCATTTTTGGTGATGAACTGATAAGCAATATTGGCTAAGACTAAGAGGACTAGAAAGTTCATATGTGGATTACAGATTTTTGAAAAGTTGGAGCATCAGAAAACAGTTCAATTAGAATTGAAGTTTTTGGGGGACGTTTTTAAGCTAGGTCACCCTAAGATGCTTACATAGCTGGTAACTTTTGTAGCAAGTTCTTACTGGATTAATAACATCTTTTTCTTCCTTTTAGAATCTGTCAATGTTCAGTTCTCTTCTGGTTTACAAAAACATTTTACTGCTCCTTTAGACTGAATGCACTTTTTGGGTATGGTTGGCTCTTTCCTTATCTGAACTGAGGAAAGCAAACTTCGGTGAGACAAGCTGTTAGCCATAGTAAGAAACATGACACTCGAAATACCATGTAGCACAAGTTAAAGCATAACCGTAGCTCAAAGCGTTGGGACAGCAGCTGTTTTTAAGAGGCTTCTATATACTGGAGCTGAAACAGGACAATGGGGAACAATAAAACTGAACTTCCAGTCTCAAAAAGAGTATTTCCTTCCTGCTATCCCTTCTGTATAAACTACAAGATGGAAAAAATGATTCAGGCGTAAGAAAATCTAAGATACTACTGACTCGAGATTTTTCAGGTCAAAGTGATACAGCCTGCTTGGAAAGCAGAATTAGACCTTAGAGTGAATTTTGTTATGCATATTCTAACAAAAGCAACAGAAAAGAGTTTCTGATGGTACAGGAATCACCCTCTTTTACATTTTCACTGATGGTGAGAACTAACCTGGTTTTGTGGTTTTACTAGCAGGAAAATCTGCCAACTTCAAAACATTTGATGGATATTTTACAGCATACAGCTCATAAGGAGAAAAAAGCCTTATAAATATTCTGTTTATGTTAATTCTTACAATGAAATCTAGATATCTAACATATTTACAAGAGAGATTAAATTAAGCAAGATAATACAAGATTAAACTATGAAAAATAGTTGTGTTCTGCATAACGCTTCATGATTCATGTAGGAAACCTAGAAATGTTGTTAATGTATAAATATCACCCAAAAGGCTTTCAGCCCTATATTTTTAAAATAAAGAATAGTTATAATTGAAATAGCCTTAGCCCTAGTTCTATAGGGTATGGCTGTTTAATATTTTTATGGTTGAAATATTTAGTTCAGGAAAAAGGTAAATGCTTGTATATATTTTTGCAATCCGGGATTCCACTTACTCCATTTTTCTTTCTTTAATTTAAATGGCATGTTTATATGTCTTTTCTGCTGTATTAGGGAGGGGGGAAAGGGGGCTGGATATCCCAAGCACCAGAAATTATTTTTAAAATACTGCAAAGAAAGAATCAGCTGGAGGGAAAAAAATATCTGTGAAACATTGGATTTAGCCAAAATTTAAAGTAAGGCTACTACTGTGTTTAATTGGCAGTATTTCTGAAGTCGGAAGTAGAGACTACTTAGACATTTTTCTTTGTAAGCATTGTAAATGCTAACAAGTCTGTTAATTTTTTTCACAGCATGTTGTGTAGAAATAAAAAGCTGTTAATATGAACTGCTAGTGCACTTCTCCGTTCTTTATGGGGATTTGGTGGAAACATGTGGATAAGCCCACAGTGTCTGGTATCCCAGATAATAGATGATTATAAATTGGACTTTCAGCAGAGATTAATGAATTTGTCTCTCACTACTCCGACTGCTTTAGCAGCCTGAGCTGCATAAATTCATAGTATATAACAAATGTATATTCATATGCAACTGCCAATTGATCCCAATTTTCAAGTATTAAAATAACATTTGTTTACAATTTTGCCTTATGATAATGACATGAGAAAAGTAATTAAGTGCTGACTGGCTGATCTAAAAATTAACAAAGCCTCATTGTTCTGGGTAGCTCAAGAAATGTTAGTATACTAAAGTGCACAGTAAATGTGTCATGTCTTCATCTGACCTAGTATGGAAGTTTATTTTTTAATCCGTTTGCTTGTGGTTTAAAAAAAAAATTACTCAAAGTAAAACAAAGAAAAATTGCCTAAATTTTTGGTTTGCGTTTTTGTTACATGCTGCACTGAATTTATAATCTCAGCTCTTTGTTGTATTGGCATCTCCAGCCTCCTTTTTTTGTGGTGTCTTTTGATTTTCTTCTAGAATCATTATTTGTGTATATGTGCTCTAGTGAACTAGTAAATAAACTGGGATCAGCAGCACTGGATTGTAAAATACTGTACTGAAATTCATTGTTGAAATTTCCTTGCATTGTAATTTCAAATACTCAGGTAACTGTAACAGTATCTCAGTAAGTCAAATACTTTTATAAACTACTTAAAAGAGCTGGTAGTCTTGTTATTCCATCTGTGTCACGAAGCACCTGTGTGGAAATAAACTTGTCTGTCTGCTCTTGGGGGGCAGGAGTGGGTGTGTAGGCTGGCTTTGTGTGTTCAGAGATTTGTCTTCTGCCTTGTTTCTCCAGCCTCTTAAGGTCCCTTAGAATGACTGCACAGTCATCTAGTCACCTGGTGTATCAGCTCCTGCTCACGGTTTTACATCTGCAGAGCTGCTGAGGGCACGCTCTGCCCCATTCCCAGCTCACTGGCGAAGGGATTAAACAGTCCCTCACCGGTATTGCCCTTGGGGCATCCCACTAGTGACTGGCTTCCAGCTGTGCCACTGGTCACAGCACTTCCCAGCTCACTTCTCAGCCCACCTCACAGCCCTCTCTCTAATTTAGTTGGTATTTCATCAGCTTGCCCACAAGGCTGTTACGGGAGACAGTGCTGAAAGCCTTACTTAAGTAGAGAGAAACAACCTTCACTGCTGTTTCCTTCCCCCACCGAGCTGGTCACCTCATTGTCGAAGGCTATCACATCAGTAAGGAGTGATTTCCTCTTTGCAAATCCATGCTGACTGTTCCCAATCATCACGTTTTCCTTAATGTTTTTGGAAATGACTTCTACGAGGAGGTATTCCCTGACCTTCCAGGGACTGTGCTGAGACAGGCAAGCCTCTCATTCCCTGGATCCCTCCTCTTGAAGGCAGAAGTGACAGTTGCATTCTTCCTGTCCTCAGGAGCCTTTCCTGATCACCGTGCAGATTATCTGCATGGCAGGTAATGGAGATTTGCCTTGCAGCAACTTGTGCTTTTAGGTACATCCCCTCAGGTCCCATGAACTTGTTTATGTCCAATTAGTTCAAATGTTCCTCAACTGATCCTCCCCCACTGGAGGTAACCTGCCTTGCTGCGGCCTTTTCCACTGGGTTTTCGCTCTGCTTGTGACTTGGGAAAACTGACTCCACAGTCAGTAAGATTGTAAAGTAGGTATGTTTATTCAGTGCTGGGCAGCATGGGGGGTAGTCCCACCAAAATCATAGGCACAAGATGCGGCAACTTGCCATTGTTATATGCAGTAAAGAGTTACATATTCCTGAAGTTTCACAATGCACCTATACATATGCATAACCCGTCCGTGCTTCATGTTAAAATTAGTTCAAGAAGTCACTTCCATAAGCTCCTCCCATCTGCACTTGCGCAGTGTCTCCCGGTGGTGGTCGCCAGGGGTCGTGGGGATAAAGGTTGGTGACTCTTCCTCATCACTGCTAGTTGACCTCTTGTCTTTGCGCAGACTCAGTTGTTCCTTGGCTCTTGTCCATCTACAGGACCAGTTTCTGTCAGTTTTTTAGCTGAGTTTTCCGTCCTCTAATAGGATTTTCCCATTCAAAGGCAAAAGTTTCTGGCTTTCAGTTGCTACAGGCAGGCAGAAGAAGGCGTCCTTTAAATCTAGTACAGTGAACCAAACTTGACTGTTTTCTAATTTTGTCAAAAGATTATTTCCATTTTTCCTTGTTCAAAAGAAATTTTTGCATCCAATTTTTCCAGCAAGTCCCTTCCTAATAAGGACCTTGGCAAATTGGGTAAGTATAAAAATTGATGAATTCCAATCATTTTTCCCAATTTAAATTTCAAGCATTGCAAAAAATGCCTTGTCCTGTAGGCCAGTTGCTCCCATTACATTTACAGACTCAGCACTTTTCCAAAATCAATTTTTGAATTAACACAGAGAAAGAAGCTTCCTTAACCAACAAAAAAATCAAGCCTCTCTCTTCGTTCCCTAGCTTTATTTCAGCCAGTGGACCTGCTAGGGTAGATGCCCCAGGTCCCTGATATTCCTACTCTGAATATTTCAAGTTTATCCTGCAACCTAAAACAATTTCTTTCTGATGTCATGGGCCGATTGCCCGAGAAAGAGGCTAGCCTGTTTGTCTTCCAAAGCCAGGTCCAAATTGTTTTTTTTTTGTTTTCTCTTTTTTTTTTTCTTTTCCATTGCATTTCCAAGTTGGTCCAAAAATTCCATAGGGGTTTCTTTTGGACCTTGTTGGAACAGATTCTCAATTCCCAATTTAAGTAGATTTTGGTATTTACATAACCGTTCATAATTTCCGGGATGATTATGATTAGGGTCTCAGTGGGGGGTCAGTCAGGGGAATGCAATCGTTGAAAGTTCCCTGAGAGGTCCCATTGGCAATCTGAGCTCACACATGAACTCAGGTTGTTTTAAGAGTTAGCTGCTTTTCTGTTTCCAGGACAACTCTCTCTCGGACCCATCATGATCCCTCTGCCTCAGAGGGCTCACACCCGTGATTTTGAGATCTCAGCCTCGGGTTGAGGTGGAACTACTAATATTCCTACATCCTCTTTCCCTGCTCATTCAACTTCAAACATCTCTGTCAAATACTACATGCCACACCTTTAACACCTTCAACAACCCTTTTAACACTTCCTTTACCTTTCTCCAGCCTGTACTTTTCTAATGCCAACACCGCAGGCTCAGTCAGGGGCCAACTTAATTCCGTACCTTTTCCCTCTAAGATGCTGAAACAACATATCAGTACACAACATTTCATCCCATTTCCCTTCCCTCCTCAAAAACAACATTAATTGCAAGACAGCATTATAGTCGATTGATCCATAAAGTGGCCATTTAATTTATATAGTGGCCACCATTGATTGCAATACTTAATGAGAGTCCTCTTGCTTTCTGTGCCCCCAGTTCCAACAATATCCTTCCAATGTGCCAATATGCACCCAAGGAGGCTTTCTTTAAAACGTCTTTGTTCTTGATATTACCCATTTCCTTGATTTCACATTCCCTTTTATTTATCTGTGTATTTATTACTATTTCTTATTAGTTACTGTCCCCTGTTTCAATTTCCACGCAAACCTTTTTATTGCAGGTTTTTACTATCTTTTCCTAATCTTCTTCCCAAATGTCCCAATTCTCTGGGATTAAACTTTTCTTTCCACATACAAACTTTACTATTTCAGATTCTTAATGAGCCCTGTTTCAATCATAAATCCACAGGACTTAGGGAAAACACCTAGAGCACTCAGCCTTCTGTCTTCTAGTCAAACAATACCACCTTTTTCACAAAATTTACATTTCAACAGGACCCAAGGCGAATGCCACTTTTTCTCATTCACTTAGTAAGCCCACACAAAACAAGGAATCACTCGTATGTACCCGCCAATATCGCGGTTTAAAGGTATTGAGGATAGGTTGTTCCCAATCTAAGGCTACTTTCTGTCGGCCAGGTGTTAAATACATTCCTCCTAAATAAATTTGCTCTCCCCCCCCCTTCCTACCAAATTCCCAGGACTCAAGCCCGAACCACCAAAGAAGTGACCCTCTCCGTTCTACCACTTTGATAATCAGTCAGCCCCCTCGTGACACTTGGGAAACTGATGAAACACCACAGCGAAAATACCAAAACTTCTAAACTGTTACTTAGATAATGCTCCCGCCTTTCTCCTTGTCACACTCAAAACATATAAGAAGAAAAATAGTATTACAAGATACACCGCCGGGCCCATATATTGGGCACCACTAATCAACACTTGGATAAAACAGCACTTCTTTTCGGTCTGTCATGCGCTTCATTTGTCTTCGGCCGTTCCCCTCGCGGACAATACGGAACCGCAGGTCGGAACTCCGCACTCGCTTCGCAGCGATGCGGCATCTCACACAGCACTATCACGAAATCACACAGAGAGGCCCCTTGCACTTCTTGTTCATACCACAAGAATATCACTTAAAACAATAACCAAACTTGTTTGTATCATCTCTGGCCGTGTTCCTCGTGGAGTAACTCGCTTCACAACAATACTTTGTCTCAAACACATACACTTACACAAATGCTTTCAACATGTGATACCCAGACATCTACAAATAAGACATACAATTATTAACACTCCAGTTAGTATCCCTCCAGCAGCTGCAAATATTACCCAGATAACCCTGTCACAACTGTGAGTGGCCTGCTTACTCTTCTGCATCTTATACAGTCATTAGCAGGTCTGTCCTGGCTCCCAAAACTGGGATGCAGCGGTAACCTCGGATTTGCTCGATCTACTCCCAAGATCGCTAGCGGCCACCCTGTCGGTCAGCAAATCCCCCTTGACCACTCTGTCAGTCAGCAAATACCCCTTGACTGCTCTGTCGGTCAGCAAATACCCTTGACCGCTCTATCGGTCAGCCTGTAGGGTACCCTACTCCCATACAGGGACTATGCTGCACGCCGGACATCTCTGCATGAGCTGCCCTGGCCACACGTACAACTTACAGGCCCTTCCTGTACTGTAAAACGTACCGTTTGTCCACGGCTTCAGGAGGTCTTTGTCTGCTCCCATGGTGAGTGGCTGAGAGTGGAGGCTCCTCCGAGGAAAATACTCCTCCGAGGCTCCTCCGAGGAAAATGCGGCAACTTGCCATTGTTATATGCAGTAAAGAGTTACATATGCCTGAAGTTTCACAATGCACCTATACATATGCATAACCCATCCCTGCTTCATGTTAAAATTAGTTCAAGAAGTCATTTCCATAAGCTCCTCCCATCTGCACTTGCGCAGTGTCTCCTGGTGGTGGTCGCGTGGGGATGAAGGTTGGTGACTCTTCCTCATCACCGCTAGTTGACCTCTTGTCTTTGCACAGACTCAGTTGTTCCTTGGCTCTTGTCCATCCACAGGACCAGTTTCTGCCAGTTTCTTAAGATAGGCTCACACTCTTATCAAGAGACTGACCTTGGTAAGGGGCCCAGGGCTTCTTACTTTAATTAATTTGCACAATGCACCATAGTCAGCAAAGACACTGAGTAGCATCCACTAGTTTAAAAGTGTCAGCGCTCTACCTCTATTTGAAAGGATTCTCCTAACTCACTCTCTCACTTGTTTTCCCACATCTTCATACAGCCTCAATGAATATAACTTTGTTAGCAGCAACACATCCCAGTTATGTTTTTCTATGCCTGGTAAATGTATACAATAGGAAGTGCCTTTTTTTTACAGTCGGGGCAGTCTGAAGTTGTTTGCTTTGTGCTCTGGATACAATCGCTTAAAAGCATACTAACAAATTGTGTTAACCCAAACTTCGGTAGTGCTTTGGGAGAGTTTGTTAGTACAGCTGTGAAGCTATTTTCACTATTTCAGGATTTTTTATTTTTTTATTTTTTGAAGTGGAGCAAAGCCGCCGGTCAGTGTTGCTATACCCACACAACCTGGTCGTGGCGTTGGGTCACTTCCCAGCGCCGTGACCCTCTGCGGGTCGCTGGTGCCGGCTCCAGGCCGGGGCAGGGGACAGGGGTCACACCGAGGGGCCCTGCGGCGGGAGGAGCTGCGTGCCGCTTCCCGCCCGGCCTCCAGAAGGGCCGGCCTTCTGCTACACACACACACCCTGCCGTGTTGTTTTCGTTTTCTGTTGTTTTTTCCCCAAAGTATGTCGGGGGGGGGGGCGCCTTCCTGAGTCCACCTCCCCGCCCTGCGATGCCGTCACCGCCGCAACGGCCCCGGGGCCGCGCACGCGCGTGGCCCGGCCCTGCCGCCGGAGAACTGCCGCGGATTGGCCGAGCGGCGCGCGCACGCGCGCGGGGCCGTGACTGGCGACGGGGCGGCGGCGGCGGCGGCTCGCGATGGTGGGTGAGGCCGCGGGGGGGGCGCGCTTAGGCCGGGTCGCGGCTGGGGGAGCCCGGGGGGCGTCCCGGGGCTGAGGGCTCAGTGCCGCGCGGTCCCGAGGCTGGGGCGGCTGGGGCGGCTGGGGAAGGCGAATCGGCCTGCGTGAAGGCCGCCGGCTTCTTCGGTCTCGCGTCCCGCAGAACCCGGGGCGTGTTTTTTTTTGCTGTAGCGGGACCGGAGGCTGTTGCCCGGTGAAACGTGCGGCCGGGCAGCTGCCGTGTGTAACACCCCACGGCGTGCCTGGGAAGTCTTTGGAGGAGCAGGTGCTGACCTGAGCGGTGGATGGAAAACTGGCGTGGGCTGTTAAGACGCCTTTGTTAGGTGGGAGTAGAAGCTGGGGCCTCCTGGGCAGAGCCGGGGGGCGAAGGCTGCCTCCGTACGGGCAGCTGAGCGTTTGTACGAGCTGGGTGCTCGCACGAAGGGGTTTTATTCTCCTTCCCCCCGGCGCATCTCTGCTTTCCCGTGTACAGGCTCTTGTAGTTTTTCGGCCCTTTATTAAGGTGAAGTTTTTGTTTGGGTCACAAGTTCAATATTTCCTTTTTTTTTTTTTTTTTTTTTTTTCCTGGGTAGTGCCTCTGTTGCTGTGGTGAGTGGAGCTGGCTCGCAGCGGTGCTGGGTGAGCCCCGAGGCTCCCGCTTGTCGGGCAGTAGGAGCATTTGGTCAGCATCGAGCTGCCAGAGCAGTTCACCCCTCAGTGAAATAGGTTATCTGCTGGTTGTTAGAAGAATTTCAACATGGGTACGGTTCTGTCGGGATGCTTGTTTGCATCCAGATAGGCACGTTAAGGCCTGATGAAGTATTTGATTAATTAGGACTTGGAATTCAACTAGGAAGAAGTCAGGAAATTATTTCAAACTGAGCAGCGTGCCGCTGTATATTGCTCAGCATTTGTGCACGCTGTAGGTTTTTTTCCTCTTTCATTGTCTTCCACTTGGAAACAGTCTGGCATTCAAAAATTACCAAGGGCTTTGGCAAAGTGATTAAACTCAAATGTTTCTCTCAAGTATGTGACAAAAAAACTTCTTTGTGAAGACAAATTCCAGTAGTACCATCGTTGTAGCAGGGGGTTGTGTTACTCTTAACTACCTATGCTAACAAACCCTGCAGAAAGTTTGCCAACAGCTCCGAAGCAGAAGCTGTCTTGTGATAGGGTAAGTCACCTCTGGTTTGACGGAGGGTAGAGGTGGAGAGAGGGTTCCTTGCAGTGCCTAACAAATGTGGCATCTTGGCCAAGTGTCCTGTGTGGATCTCACCTTTCCCCTGAGCTTAGATGAGCTCCCCTTTTCTTCTGATCTGAATTGCTTCTTGCAGGATCTGAAAGATGCTGCATGCCTCTGTTTCCTTTAGTGGGAATCAGATATAATAAATGCCTTTTGAAGGGGATTCACCCAGTTGTGAAATGCTCCAGTGGTCAGATCTTAGGGCTGTGCTGGAGAGCCCACAGACAGGTTTGGGTTGATGGCTTGTGGCAGTGAAAGATGTGCAGAAGGGGCTGAAAGCTCTCCTGAAGTTGATGGTGATTTTTATAGAGAAGGCAATGGAATTAATGCCTTGCCCTTCATTTTTTTTTGTTTATTAAGTTGGTTTTCCAAAGCAGTAAATCGGTGGTTTTAATCTTGTAGCTATACCAGCACGAATCATAATTACAAATGCATAGCATGGTTCTTTTTCCTTTCACTTTTCTGATTTTTAATTGCTCTTAGCATTCATATGGTAAAAGGGAAGGTAGTCTTTTACTTAGGATATGTATTTTTCTGATCTGTTCATACATTCCACGTGTGTTTTCATACATGGTTTTTGCTTGGCACCTAAACTGTCGCAGACTGACTGAGCCGACTTCCAGCTGCGAGCCTACAGTAAGGAACTGATGCCTGAGGTTGTGGGAGGGTTGGGGAGGAGGAGGGAGAGAAAGATCAGAAGGGAGTCCAAGTTTATAAACACACGAACATAATCACAAATGAGTGAAGGCAGATGGAAGGCAACTGCCATGCAGAAAAGGTAGTACCAAAGCACACCTTGCTTTGTAAAGAGGTGTAGGTAGTGTCTGTTTGAATTATCTTCGTGCAGTTTTACTTTCAGACTCGTTATTACAAAGCATTAGTTGAAGCCAAAGAGAAGCTGTGATCTTTTGATTTGTGCTTTGTTTTTGCAGGCTGAGGTGGAAGAAACACTGAAGCGAATTCAGAGCCAAAAAGGAGTGCAAGGAATCATCGTTGTTAATTCTGAAGGTATTGTGTCAGTCTGCTTTCAGAGGTTGTAACTTATTCTGAGCGTGTAGTTTAAGGACCGCTGGTTGTACTACTTGCAGTTAAAGTCTCTCCTTAGCAAACACTTACTGTAGTCGAAGTAGATAAATAATTGGCTACAAGAGAAAATGAATTTCCTTTTCTGGTTTTCTGCAAGCTCACTTTATTGTTTTAGGAAATCAACGAAGCTGAAATCACAAAAGCTTGTACGTGCCATGCCAGTGTTTGGAACTGGTCTGTCAGAGCCTCACCTTTTTGAGATGCTTTTATGGGTAGCACTGCAAGTTCTCATGACATCTGAAATGTTGCTGCTGTCCATGTCCAGAGTGCCTTGGCAGACATGAGGAGCACAGCTGCTGTCTCCTGCTGATGGCCTCATGGGATTCATAAGCTAGTTGCCTCTCTTTGGAGCCACTGAAGGGTCCAACGCAGCAGACTTGTTTAGAGCACTCCAAATATACTGTGGGCAGCCCAGCTTGTTAAAATTGTGTGATTATCAATTTAAAATGAGTGTTTCTTAGAAGTAGTCCTTAGAAAAAATGACAAGTAGCAGCTATATGTGAATATACTGAAGATTGGATCAGTGCATACTTAGCCCTTGGTTATGCAGTTTGTGTTCCTGCTTGCTGCTTTTTCATGATTGTTAATAATGGTTTGTGCTCTCCAGGCTGAAGTATGCTTACTTGAACGTACACCTGCTGTGGTTTTTCTGCCATGATAGTATTTGGTAGTAGGCTATTGCATCAACCTTCTGATATGTGAGCTGAATTTTGGCTGGCTTTTTATGAGGAAATGCATCTGATGGGTGGCAGCAGTATAAAGGAGGGAAGGCTCTGGCCAAACAGCGTGCATTGTGTCTGCATTCTTGGCTGGTGCACAGGAGTTGAACCTTGCAGGACTGCATGAGCTGTTACGGCTGTGCCTAAAAGCTTCAGCTTTGTATCTGTGGGATGCAGCTACTGACGGCCTCTAGAATCAACACCGATCCCAGCCTAGCTTACGTGACTGTTGTTTAGCTGTGATATTCAGGAATCTGTCTGAAAAGATGAGCTGTCCCCCATCAGGAAACAAACCTGAAATGTTGATATTTCCACTCTCCCCCTAAAATACTTGGGTTTGTTTTTATTTATTTCTAATTTTACACCTCAGGTGAATAACTGAAAAAGCAAAAGTAAATCACTGATACGACTAGAGGTAAACCGTACTTTTCACAGCCGTGGTTACAGAATGTAGCCTCTGCACATCTTATTTCTGTTCACATTCTTCTTTTAAGCCTTAAAAAGAACACTCTTAATCCCGTTCCCTTGTTACAGCTATAACACTTGCATAGGTTCAATGGCCACAACAATTGGACGTGGTGATACCCAAAGGAAAGGTAGTTCTGGAGTTTTGTTACTGACCCTTGCTGTCCCTGTGGTGGCTTCTTGCAGGTATTCCTATCAAAAGTACTATGGACAACTCCACAACGATCCAATATGCGGGCCTAATGCACAGTTTCATCATGAAGGCAAGGAGCACTGTGCGAGACATTGATCCCCAAAATGACCTCACATTCCTGCGGATCCGCTCCAAGAAAAATGAAATCATGGTTGCACCAGGTAAGAGGGAGTGGGGTGAACTCAGGCATCAGAGAATCCAGCAGAATGCTTTTCTTGTGAGATTTGCCATAGTTGGGTATTGCTTGTTTTGTGGTGTAGAGACTGAGCCTGAGAAATGAGTTCTGCATGCTGCTGTTCTCTATAATATATAGTCTATTCTGTTCCAAAGAGTTTGTCATTGTTTACTTTCTTCAGTTGAAGACTCTTGTCATTGACCTTATGTTTGCTGTTTAATATTTTGATGTGGGAAATCAGTTTTCATTTCATTTCCATAACAGTAGAAAGGATTAAATAGCATTTGGGGGCATGCAAAAGAGCTTGCAGCTTCTCATGCTTTGTGTTTTTCAGTATGAAACCACAAGAACCAGAAAGGAATATGTTTTGAGAGCAATTTCAGTTCAGCGGTTGACTAAGTGATAAAACAAACCAGCCTAATAGATATTCTGGTCAAGAATTCTGAATTAGAATTGTTCATTTGGAAGGAACCTACAAAGATCTTTGAGTCCAACTGCCTGACTTCTTTAGGGCTATCCAAAAGCTAAAGCAAGTTATTGAGGGCATTATCCAAATGCCTCTTGAACACTGACAGGCACTGGGCATCAACCACCTTGCTAGAAAGCCTCTTCCAACCTTTGGCCACCCTCACAGTCCAGAATATTTTCCCGATGCCCGGTCTGACCCTCCCCTGGCACAGCTTTGTGCCCTTCCCACACATCCTGCCATCGGTCCCCAGGGGGCAGAGACCGGCACCTCCTCGGGAAGCCACAGAGAGCAGCGAGGTCGCCTCTTGGCCTCCTTTCCTCCAGACTGGACCACCCAGGTGCCCTCAGCCTCTCCTCACAGGACAGGCCTTCCAGCCTCTTTTCCAGGTTTGTTGCCCTCCTCTCTCAAGGACCTTAACATCTGTTTCATACTGTGGGGCCCAGAACTGCACACAGTATTCCAGGCGAGGCCCCACCAACAGAAAACAGAGGGACAATCGCCTCATTTGACCGGCTGGCTGGGCTGTGTTTAATGCACCCCAAAATGCATATTTTTTTTCCCCCCTTGGCTGCCAGGGCTCGCTGCTGGCTCGTGCTGAGCTGCTGTCCCCAGCACCCCCAGGCCCCATCCAGCTGAGCTGCTCTCCAGCCACGCGTCTCCCAGGCTGTGCCCGTGTCCGGCACTGCTCCGTCCCAGGGGCAGCACCCAGCCTTTCCCTTTGTTGACTGCCCCATGCTCCCATCTCTCCAGGTCCCCCTGCGAGGCCTCTGCAGGGAGTCAGCAGCACCTCCCAGTTCAGTGCCATCAGCAGACTCGCTGAGGATGCGTCCCACTCCTGCCGGCAGATCGCTGATAAAGATGTTGAACAGGCCTGGCCCTAGAAATGAGCCCTGGGGAACACCAGTTACACTGACAGGCTGTTGCTTTCTGGGTCTTCTCTCGTGCCCTTGTAGATGTGTATGATGTTGGCTACTTTCCAGTCAGCAGGGATCTCCTCAGGTTCCCACAGCCTTTGGTAAATTGTTGGAAGGGGTCCAGCTATGATGACAACTAATTCCTTCAGCATTGTGGGGTGAATCCTGTCAAGCCCCATGGACTCGAGTACTGAAACTGTAAGGGACCAGTTGTATCAGCTGGTAAGTCTAAGATGTATCATTACTATCAAAGACAGAGGCAAAAAAGGCATTAGATGCCTCTGCCTTTTCCATGATTCTTATTAGTTAGGTGACCATCATCATCAAGTATTAGTACAATGTTTTCCTTAGACTCCTCTTGCTGTTGATGTTCTTAAAAAAGCCTTTTTTGTTGTCTCGCTCCACGCTGTCCAGCATCAACTCAGGTTGAGCTTTGGCTTTTCTCATTTTTCTCCCTGTGGTTGTGAACTGCAGCTTTGTCATCTCCCTGTGAAGCCTAACTATGCTCCCAGTGATCATGTATTTTCTTTTTCTGCCCAACTTCCAAGAGGAGTTCCCTGTTCAGCCAAGTCTTCTGCCCCCCTTACTTGACTTGTGACACAATGGGATTGTGTGCTCCTGGGCTTTTAAAAGGTGGTTCTTAAAAAGTGACCAGCTCTCATGGACCCCTAAACCCACTGAAGCACATTCCTGGGGATGTTACTAACTAGCTCCTGGAGGAACTTCAAGTCTGCTCTCTTAAAGTCCAGGGTGGCAACTCTTACTTCATTACAGCAAAAATTTTGGATTCACCTAATTCATGAACACTATGGCAAAGACAGCCCACATACTGTCACAGTTCCCATAAGGCCTTCCCTGTTGTCCTTTCCCACTTGGCTCACACAGTACTTGTGGCAGGAAGTTATCTTTAACATGCTTTAGGAATGTCCCAGACTTGCTTGTTGCAGCAGTAATTCCCGGTTTGTGTGGGAAGTTAAAGTCTCCCATAAGGGCAGGGTCAACTGATCGCAAGATTTCCCCCTATTGCCTAGAGGGCTCATCCGTGCCTGGATGGACAGTCAGTAGTAGAAGCCCCTGATGACATCTGCTTTGCCATTCATCCCCTTAATCCTCAACCAGAGGTTCTCTGCCGCGTTATCCCCAGCAGCAAGGGCTGGGTCTCATCTCTCCTGTATGTATGGTGCAACACCCCTGCCCTGCCTGTCGCTCCCAAACAGCCGAGCACACCCCATCCCAGCACGCTGGCTGTGGGACGCATCCCGCCTCTTTGGCTTAAAAGAGGGAAGGTAGCATGGGACAGGTGTACTCCTGAGCCGTGGAGTATAGCCGCCTTCTCTTCAGGAGGTGCCCTCAGTATTTCATCAGATTATGAAACGGGAAGCAATGAAATGAGCGTGGCTCATTAATGTGGCAAGAATGCAGCTTTGTTCCTTTCATACTGCATCTGCTCTGTCATGGGATTGTGCTGATGGGGGGGCACAGAAGAGGACTGCAGCTCCAGCAGGCTGCTCCGTGGGGACTGGAGAAGGCAGAGCTTTAGAATGAGAGGCTGTGGGGTTTATGCTGGTGCAGCTTCCAATATGCAGCTTTCCATATGGAAGAAGAGAAGAGGGATAACCATTGCTCCAGAACAAATACATCTATAGCTGCTTCAGCCTAGCAGTCTGCCTGTGAGATATGGGAAATCATTGTCTTGCACCACCTATTTTAGCTAAATTATTTTATTTGCCAGTTACCATTATTTCTTAGGCACACGTTAAGTTACATTCAAATGGCTTGTGAGCATGAAGTTTCCGAAGTTGAGACTTCTCCATCCTAAGAGTTGAAATGAGTGCTCTGACATGTCAAACCTGTTCTGCTTATTGAGAATAAATGTCAGGACTCAGTAGTTCCAACAGCATATCGGTGGGATGTGTAAAAATGCTCAAAGTTACTTTTGCTAAATGCAGGAATGTTTTTCTTTGGCTGTGAACAAATATCAACAATGAAAGAATATTCTTTTTCTTTTCCGTTCCAGATAAGGACTACTTCCTGATTGTCATCCAGAATCCTACTGAATGATTACACTAACTTGGTCTGTTTTTTCCCCCCCTTTGCCCAACTTTTTTTTAATTTAATAGTAAAGAGTAGAGCATTAGTGTTAACTTGGCTGTGCCACTTCAGTAATATCTGGAAAGACAAAAGCAAATGTTTCCGTTGTTTACAAACAGAAAAAAGTGGCTTCTTTTGTTATCACAAGTCATTTTGAGAAGGAGTTGGTGAATTATAATCAGGTGACTTAAGCAGTAAAAAATGCAACAGATTCTTTTAATAGTTAAGAAGATAATATAAAAAAAAATCTAATAATGTTCTAAAAAATTATTCTTTGTACATTTCCATGTTCCTGTCACAACTATTTGAGTTAAACTTTTACACTATTACTTTTGAATTACTGTAAATATGAAACTGGCCTATCCTCTTGTTCTCTCTGTTGGTTTTGCAAGTTACTTTGGAAAAGTAACTGGTCGTATTAAATTAAAAAGTGTCGTCAGTGATTTGTTTTTGTCTTTTTTCCATTTTCTTGTAAGAATTTTAATTGTCATGATTGACTTGAGATTTATTCTTCAAAAAGTAGAACCTTCATAGGACTATTTTTACCAATCTGTTGCTTTCTCTGAGCAGTGATTTATTTTAAGTACATGGGCTATGTACTTATAATTGCCTCAAATGTTGGAGCATTTTCCCGTCACTTCCTTTTTTGTCTCAGAACAGAGATGTGTTGTGACTGAGTGAGGCCATTAACGCTGCCTGCGGGAGTCCTGGGCTATCACATTTCAGTAGCTGATTCAATCTGGTATCTCGCTTTTGTAATTTTTTTGTTAATGGCTGTTAAGGACAAAAATGCTCATCTGGTTCCTCCAAAATAATAAAGGGGTTATTTTTTGTAGCCTTGAAAAAGTCTTGTATTTGCATGCAGAGCTCAAGGATTTGTGCAAAATGTGTACATTGAAGATGTATGCCACGTGTGACAGACGCAACTCCGCCTTGTACTGAAATTGTCTTAGTGATGTGCAGAACATCATAGCCCAGATTAAAAAATCATGCATATTGTATTGTGCTGCTTTTTCTTTTTCCTGTGTCCTCGAGTAGCTCAGTACGGGGAACTGCTTCAGCAGGGAGCAGTGCCCAGACAGCCCCCTCATTCCTGAGGCACCTTCATCCCATGGGAGCAGGAGGGGCTTTCAGCGAGCTCTTCTGCCTGCTTGGGCAGCAGCCTCCTCACACACGTGGCCGCAACCAGAAGTGATGGGATGGGAGGTTTTGTCAGCGTGAAAAGTAATTCCTCCTAAGGTGCACCTGAGCAAAGAGGGACAGCCTACACGTGTAAAACATGCTGTACAATTAGGGAGAGAACCTTAACTGAGTAACTGCAGTTTTATTAGGGAATGCTATTTCTTGAGCTGGTAAGGGATTGTTCCTGACTGATGTATCTGTGTTAGCAAAAGTGTGTATCCTGGGTTTACCCCTGCTTTCTGAAAATTGTGAACAGTACTTGGGAATGTGTGATAACTGTCCAATTGTACACAAAGGAACAAACTTGGAATTTATGGCTGATCTCAGCAGGTTGGGGAATATTCCAGGCGATTGGCTGCAGTGTGGTTTTGGAGACTAGTAAAAATGTTGGTGTTGACTTGGATGTTTTTCTGGATTTCAGATCACAAAGTATGGGGTGTGTATGTGGTGACTCAAACAGCTAAGGTAACCTGAGTGTTCTGCATTTTCCTGTGTGTTTTCAGACTTGGCCATTAATTTATAAACTGCTCCTATTTTTTTTAAGTTAGTGTTTATGACCATGACGTCCAGAAATGCTTTTTGGAAGAGAACCACGTTTTTAACTTATAATTATGTAAAGTGGTTAGTTCTGCAGCACCTGGTTATGGGCACTTGTCAGTATTTTGGGCACTTGTCAGTATTTTGGGCATCTCAGCTGTCATCATGGTGATTCAGTGTCGGCTGTTGCTCTGTTCATGAACTGTTTCTCCCATCAGCAGATGTCTGACCACACTAAATTGGTGTAGCCCTGCAATCACATTTTATGCCAAGAAGTGACTAATGTAAATAACCATCTCCTAGTCCTAGAAATCTGACAGATAACTCACATAGCACGTATTTACTGGCACTTCTATTACTGAATCATGGTTTGAGCCATATCATCAAATCGGTGAATAGGGTCTGAAATCACACTCCGCATTTGGAGTAGTTCCTGATATACAGCAGCTTGTGTAAAGCATGTTATCTGCTATGATTTAGTTGAATGTTGTCTCCAAAAAATGATCTCCACCAAGCTGAAATCTTGGGATAATAATTGAATAGTGAAGCAGTGCAGAAGAAGAATGTGACTTCAGTTGTCTCCTTTATCTTCTGTTGTTCATAGCCAGAGAAATGTTTCCCTGGAGGTAGTGACCTGCTGATGTGCTTTGACTTCCCCTAGCAGGTGGCAATGTTGCTCTTTTCAAAACGGGAGAATTTCTGCAGTGTCCTGCATTCTTTTGGACACTTCCTTAAGGGTAACTATCCTCCTAATGGTTCCATATCACATCTGAGTTAAGGATAGAGTGTTGGGTTTTTGCCCCCCCCCCCTTTTTTTTTTAACAATCTGTAATAAATAACCCTATTACAAAACAAAGATGCGCACTTTCTGCATTGTATTGAGATAATAAACTTCCGGTGAAATTAGGGAGTTCCTGCCATATGCTGATTTTTTTTTTTTTCTCTCCAAGGACTGGTAGCAATCTGACTAAAATACACTCAGGGACTTGAGTAAAAAGTCTTGAAGCTCGTTTTGGACTCTCTGGAGGTGTGTCATATCCAACTGGTGAGGGCAGGGCCTTGCTAATGCCCTGCTAGTGCCACCTAGCATTCCAAGTTCACTCATTCTATTTCATTTTTTTAAATGAGAGGTTGTGGATCAAGCTGAACAGCAACTACCCCCATTTAGATAGTTATTATGGAGAAAAAGTGTCTTACTTGGATCAGGAGCATCAAAGGCAAAACAGTCTGGCTGGAAGCAGTTCCTCTGCATGCAAGTTAGAGGTGGACTTCGCTTTTCCTAAGTTACCTTAATGAGGTCAAAGAAGGAGATTGTGTGATGTTTTGCTTGTCCTGTATTTGCTGAGTCTGGGCCTAGTCATTCGTATGGTAAAAGTACTGACAACAGCAAATTGAGGAAGAACAGAAGAATAAGCAGTTCTAGTCTTTTTTTCCTAGCCAGAAGTGGTGATTCAGAGGAGGGCTTGAATAACTTTTGTGCTCTGTGCCTTTGAGCTGCTTTGTGTTATGGTTGGAGACTGGCCTAATTTGCTGTCTTTGAGAAGTGAGTTTTCATGGGTCCCTATCTGAAGGCAGAGGAAGCACCTGCTGCAGCACTTTGCTGCGAAGAAAAATAAACAACTAATGCATTAACAAGTCAATGAAAAGAAGTTTGGGAAGCTTGAGGTATGGCTCTGGGCTATGAAGAGCAGCACTTGAGGCCTCTACTAGAGGAATGGAGGTGGTAACACTTTAGGACCACAAAAGCTAGACTTGCAGAAATTAATCTTCTGTGGATCTTCAGACAAGTTGTGTGCAAGATTTTTCAGGAAAGCTGAGGCTGGAGGAAATAAAAACCCTCCTTCAACCATGTCCCATTTATGTAAGTGCAATAACACGCTGAGAAGCTCCAGAGCTTCCGTGCATCAGTGTCTTCTCCCATTCAAGGTGTACAAATAATGTTTTGTGGAATTATGGCCCCAGTCCTGTAACCTGGTCTGCATGGATAAAATCAGAGATCGAATCACTAAAACAGAAAGTGTTCCTCGTGCCTTCAAGAAGGGGTTCGCACTTTATAACAACAGTAATAAATCCTTCACCTGAGCACGCAGTCTGTAAAGTTAATCAGCTTGCCCTAAGTCAACATCGCTACTTCTGCTTATATATTTTTGGTTAGATGAGGTGTGTTTTGGAAATGAACGTCTTTACCTGTATCTTACTTACAGCAGTGAAACTGAAGACTTTACATTTGTTCATTAAGATCCAATTACTTTTGTGTGAGCAGGACGTACCCATTGTCTTAGCCCTGTAAGTAATTTGTTTCCTTTGTTGGGTAAACCCTGCAAGGAGGAAATACTTCGTTAGGTTTTAGTTAAATATTTTTGTCTAAATAGGTGACAGCGTTCAGCATTAAAAAACTAAAATTAAAAAAACCGTGCTTTTGTGTCTTTTTTTTTTTTTTTTCAACGGAGGGCGTGCTCCCTCCCTTACTCTTCGGCGTCCGCCCGCGTCTCCTACCGCAGACAATGAAACGCTCGGGGCGGAGCACAGCCGGCGTTGCCGCGTGCGTTTGGGAGGCGCCTGAGGCGCCGCTCCCCCGGCGAACGCCCTCGCTCCGTTTCCTGCCGCCTCTCGTGTGCTCGCGGCAGGCCCCGGCCCCCGGGGGCGCGGAGGCCCCGCCCCGCCCCGCGGTGACGTCACCGCCGCGCTCCGCCGCAGCCCCCGCCGCACGGAGCCGCCGCCGGCAGCCGCGCTCCGGCCCGGACCCGCCATGCCCTCGGAGCGGCCCTTCAAGCAGCGCCGCGCCTTCGGTGAGCCCCGCCCGGGCCCCGAGCCGCGGGGACGGCTCCGCGGGGGGCGGCCGGCCGCGGTGCCCGGTCACGCGTGGTGGGAGGCGGCCGCCTGGGGAGCGGGACAGGGGCTGGGGCTGAGCTCAGGGGACCCGCGGCCACCGGGCATCTCCGGGCTGGCCCCGGGGAGCGAGCAGGGCGGGGGGAGCTGGCCTGGGGCTCCGGGACCTGGGGAGGGGAAGGGTGGGGAAGGGAAGGGGGGACCCGCGCCGCACCGCGCCCCGCTGCCCCCCGGGGAGCCGCTTTTCGGCCCGGCCAGCCGGCGCGGGGGCAGCTCCTGCTGCGGGCCCCGCTGCGCCCCCCGGAGCTCCGAGCCCCGCAGGTTCCTCCCTCGCCTCCCGGGCGCCGTTGGCTCAAGCGCGCGGCGTTGTGCAGGGGCAGGCGGCGGCTGCCGTGGAAGGCGCCGGGCCTGGTCGCCGAACCGATGGCGAAACCGGGCGGAACGCCAGCTGCTGCTTCTCCTGACCTCTGCCAGCTGACGCTGGGGAACGCGCGTTTCTGGCGGTTACGTCCCGAGCAGGGAGGGATCGGCTGGGCGTTACCACCAGGTGATGCCCGAACGAGGGCTACTGGTGCCAAACAGGAGCTTGGGTGTCAGGTGCTGGCCAGGCGCTGGTTAGGGCATGTTTCCTATGCGAGGCTTGAAAACTGGAGCTTTTTCCTCCCAAAGTGCTGAGTCAGCCCCTCACTGCTCTCTTGGAAACTGTAACTGTTTGGCAATTTATTGTCACAACCCTTCCAGCCTTGAACACTTACACAGCCTCCTCAGGCTGCAGCGACCCATCCAAGTAAACGTGCACCAACAAAAATCAGGTCTGGGTGCCCGGGGGATGCTTGCTTTGCTCACTGCTGTCTTATTCTCTACTCTCCTAAGCTATTTGTTAAAAGCAATAAAGTCCTAAATCAAACCCTTAGTAACTACCTTTTGCCGAACTGGTGAGAATCAGCTTACTACAGTCAGGAGGAGTCTGGCTTGTGCCTTTCCACATTGCTCAGACTTTGCACAAACCCGAAGGAAAACAAAATCCAAGGCTCAGAGCAGTTAAAAGAAAGCAGGATTAAAATAGCCCGGGAGGGAAAGAGGGGGGTGAGGGAGTTTGGTACTGGCAACTGCCTGTGCCGCTTGTTTCTGTGTACTTTCCTCTGCCCTTTTGCTCCCTCAGCTGACTGCTTTGCAGAGCTCGGCCAGGAGGAGGGGAAGGAGGAGGAGGCCTGGCAGCCCACGCAGTTGCTTTGGGTTAGGGCTGGAATTGCTCGGTTGGAGAAAGTAAATACAGCTTGTTTTCATCTTCAAATCATTACACAACAGGAGCAGGAAGTGATTGTTTACAATGCAGTTGGAAAGGGCTGATGGAAAATATTTCCAGGGACACTGTACCCTCAGAATGGCTTAATTTTTAAGGCTTCAAAACTTAAGAGAAGTGGAACAGTTCCAAAAAAACAGAAAAGGAAGAGTCAGGAATATGGCTGTTTACCAAAGCTGCCCAGGCTCTGGTTTGCTTGCTTTCACAGCAAGTGGCTTGCTTAGGTCTTGGTCTACCACCTCTTAGTGAAGATTCTGCTTTTCTCAGTACCCATTTTACCCTTGTAGTTCTGATGTCGAGATTTGTTTTTCCATTGAGTTTCTTCTGTTTGTTCATCTGCTTTGTCTTGTGTCTATTCTGAATAAATTTTCCGGATTCCTGCTCATTGTGGTTGAGGACTTGAAAAAGGAACTGGATGAGAAACACCAAAGGTTGGAGACGAGGCATGCTGAGGGCACAGAGGCTGGCTTCCCCTGTGATCCGAAGCACAGTGAGAGAGTGAGGTGCCGTGAGCTGCTCCAGCCCTTGGCACATCTGCGGCAGGGCATCTTTGGTCTAGATGCATGGGGGTAAAATCTGGTGGTGACCCTCAGCTCCCCCACGCTAATCCTTTCTGGGGATGCTGAGACTGCTGTGTTCTGCTTAGTCAGGCCCATTGCAGGAGTCTAAAACAGTTTCCAGAATAAAGCTGTGGTCTGTAGCAAAGGAATAGGGTGTCCTGGCTGCAGCCGCATGTGCCGCTGCCCGATGACACTATCGCACATCCTGTGAGGAGCGTGAGTCCTCCGGCGGGTTAGGTGGCAATGATGCCTCCCACTGCTCTCAGAGGGATTGTTCTGCAGCGGCTGCCCTGCTGTTCCGAGACTGCCAGCAAGCTTCAGGCTTTGTTTTCGCTGCGGTGTGTAACTGGTGTGAGTATGGACGTGGACCTTCCACCTCACCTGCCGGTCAGCTGAGCTCAGGTCTCGTAGCGAGCCAGCCTCATGCCCTGGCGTCCTGTTGAAATTGAGGCGCTTTGCAAGGAGACACGTACGTGTGTGTCCTGGAGCCCCTGGCAAGGTGACAGACTGAGGTTTGACCTCAGCCTCTACACGCTGAATATTCCCATCCTGGATTCAGTTCCCTGGGAGACTTGCCTTCAGGTCTGGGAACGCACTTCTCTTTACAGAAAAGGCAGCAATAAATGAGAGTAGCGCGTAGAACTGAATTCCCTCTCTGCTTGGCTCCAGGGAAAAATAAAGCATTGCCTTCTCTGGGGACTCACCTAGTATAAGCTGGCCAAGCTTGTATCAGTTGAAAGACCACCAGTGGACAAACTGTCTCTGCCACGCGCCATCCTGTGCTTGTCATACCTGTTTTGTGTAATGGTCACTTGGAAAAACATCCTGGTCTTGCTCTGAGGTTGGTTGCAGGGTCAGCTTGTCCCCATGCGCTGTGCTTTGAGCGTTCACGCTCTCGCAGCTGTGCTTTAACAGACGAGGCTCCTTGAAGTGAAGTTTGCTGTTTCACCTCGATGCCTGGTGGCCTCTACCTGCTTGTATTAATCACTGAGGATGTTCTGTGACGTGATTTGATGTGGGGTTGATTAACAGCATTGACAAAAATATTCGTACAAGAGGAGTTAACATGTTGAAAACAAATGCCAGTGAGATGTACAGACTGCAAATATTTATTTTATATATATATATATTATATATATATAATGAAAGCTGCCAACTGGCAGCCAGGAATAATAAGGCCTGTGTGTCTCTCGGTCCTTACTTCATACTTTCTTCACTACAAAAACCGAAGATAACCCCTCGAACCAGAAGGGCAGAGGTTCCAATGAGTTCTGGACCGGTGAATTTGCCTCTGCCACTGCTGAGCTGTGGCCATGGCCTGGTCATTGTCCTCGGCCTCAGCCTGCCTTCCGCTGCCAGCTGTGGGGGGACCGCTGCCACCAGAGCCCTGCGGGAGGTCTCCCGGGCCATCCCCCTGCTTGTGCCACCACCTGCAGCCGACCTGCTGTGTGTACACACCACTAACTGTGGTTGGGGCATTGTTTGATGCCTTTTGTCTTGAAGGCAGTTTGGGAATAGGCTTTGAGGGAAAACAGAGGAGTATATCTGAGTCTCTCCTGCCTGGCAAAATCTCCCCAAATAGGCTCTGCAAATCTCTGCGTGTCCAGGCATGCTTGTGTGCAAACAGCAATGACCCGGCCTCTGCAAAGTCTCTCTGTACATGCGCAGATGTGTTCTGCCTTGTGGTTGTCGGGAGCGCCAGTCCTTTGCTTGAGCAACTTGAAGCGTCCTGAGTGGTTCTGAGAAATGGGAGTACATTCCTGCTATCCTGGAGGCTCGGGGGTGTGGAGAACAAACAAAAGGCAGAGGGAAGCCCTTGCAGAGGACAGCCTTCTGGCTGCTCATGAGAAAGGAACTTGTTCTTTTTCCAGGGCTAGTGAAACTGTGACTAAACATTGAGCGAAAAAGCCAGTTCTTTATCTGGAGCACTGATGTAAACACCGTGTGTACAATCCAAACATGGCACAGAAGGTATGACTTGTTTGTCCCCCATGCTCAGGGGAGAAGCTTTCAACATCTGCTTTCTCCTTCTCTGTTTCTCGTGCTTTTTACACAGTCCCTGTCCCTGGAAGCAGAGCTGTTGGCTCCTCAGTGCCATTTTGTAGCAAGGGTGCACTAAAGCTTGTTGAGAAACAATAGCCTTTACTTGGTTAACTTCATCTGACGGGAAGAGAAAACATCTGGTCTGATGTAACAAGACAGTGATTTCTTCTCCTGTCTGAGTACGCTACATCCATCCTCTCTGTGGCATCCAGGCTGATGCTTCCAGCTGCCCCTGGGCTGTAAGTGAAGAGGGGAGGTCAAGGGCCCAAACCCCTGCAGTGCCGTTCAGTGTAGCAGGGCCCCTTCTCTTGGCCCACATGTAGCTTCTCAAGGGTGGGCTCCACAAGCCCACAGGAGCATCTTCCGCTGGTCCCCTGTGCCAGGCCTGCTACGAGGCTGTCAGCATGTGTGGAGCAGAGCTGTATCTTCCTCATAACGCCCCCATCACGTCACGACAATGTGACTCCAGACTTCTCCGGCACTCCTCGTTTCGCTGTGTGTGCTGGAGCACACAGCGCCTGCACCGCTGCGTTGGGGATGTCCCCGGGCAGGTGCAGAGAGGAGAAGCCCTGAATTGCCCTGTCTGAACGATGGAGGCCCGGCGCTCCCCTGGCGTGTTCCACGGCAGGGGGACACAGAGCTGTGTGACCGGGGATCAAGTCTCTTGGCGTGAGTTTACTTAGCAGCTGCTGTGCGGCTTTGCTTGGCGACGAGCTGAGCCCTTACCACAGATGTGTCAGGTACAAATGCTCCTCCCTGGAGGTAGGCACAAAATTATGCTCACATTGTGAAACCACTAAGAAAATGGTGTGTGATTCCTGTTTAATCTATTTGTAAGCTCTACCTCTGATACCTTTCTGTGACAGCGGAGCATAACCCTCTACCTGCACCATGTCGCAGAGACGCACTTTGTATTGGACAGTAAGTTCAAAACAGCGGGTTTTGTCCGGAGTCCTCCCACCTGTCCAGAGGCCCCCAGCTTTGCAGACAAAAGAAGAAAGCTAGGAACAGTGATCACAATCATTGCCAAGTTGCTGTAATGCTGCTGTCCCACGTGGCCTGGGACAATGGCCCTTTCTCAGCAGCGAGGACTGCCTTCCCCGGGCAGGGCTGGCCTTACCAGCTTCATCCTCCATTCCTGGACGTGGGAGTCTCCCCTTGCTCCTCCTGCAGTGCCACGGGCCTGAGACTGAGCTCTCCAGCACCAGGCAGGGACAGGGCAGGTTAGCTGTGGTGTGAGCTGTGCAGATAAACAGGGGTGTATTTCCTGGTAGGTAGAGGTGTCAGGCCTTAGGGCAGCATGTTACATAAATATTTATTGACGTTCATCTGGAATGACCTGCATAACTTGCCCGTGTCTTTGGCAGTTGCCAGCTCATCCCAGATGCATCCTTATTTCAGACTATCCAATTCCTTCCTCCTTGCAGAATATCTCTCGGTGGGATGACCATGCTCTAGCAACGCTTTGCCCTGAGACTGAGCACAGCAGCTTCTTGGGGAAACGTGTTGGTTTTCTGCATCTGCTTCGGATATGAGGCAGATCCAGCCCCACGCTGGCTGGCAGAGCACCTCGCAGGTGGCAGAGGCAGCCCCAGGGCTTCCTGAGTGCTCCTGCTCAGCTTGGGTGCTGTTGACCTTGCAGTATGTTGATAGCATGTGCAGGTGGTGTTTTCAAATGCAAGCCACAGCGTTGCTGTTGGTCACAGGCAGCAGAGCTGGTCACCGAGTCCGTCTGCTGCCCCAGGGCAGTACCAGTGCCTGACCAGCGTTCATCTGCTGTCCCCTGAAAAATGCTGCCCCTTATGCAACTGCACTGTTAGAGAATTTGCCATGTGTTCTCCTTATGTTCCACCATCTGTATCTTTTGTCTGATTAAGCTCTTGCGCACCCAGGGCTGTCCTTTCATCCTGTGTCTGCATGGTGTTCGGCACAGCCGAGCCCCGTGTCCCGTAGCCAGAGTTTCTGGGCACTTCTGGCAAACAGGTTCATGCTCTGAAAGTCGTAAAATTTTCCACTGCTGTCCGTAACTGGCATAATGATCTCATCCTGTATTGCCATGGGAGATGTTGTATGTCCACATCTTTGGGAGAACAGCTTGGGAAGGACCTCAGTCAAGAAAACAGCAGAGATTCCTGTGCTTGGGACAATTTGCAAGCTTTGCTGTTAGTGCTTAACAGCTGAAACAGCAGTTGGAGGAGAGAGGGGCGATTTTCCTGGCATATGCACTGCTACAAAAATACTCTCGTCTTTCAATAGGCCCTAGCAGTGAACTTTTTTTTTCAGGAACAGCCAATAAAAAGCGTGATTTTTATCTTACTGCCATTTTGAGCTTTTGCATCCTGGCAGTAGAAGCCTGGCTCCCCTCGTGGCTGATGAACGGTACCTGCACCTGGGAGCAGAGGCAGTGCTTCTCCCTCTGGTGGGTGTCTGCAGGTTATTCGCCTTTGCTCAGCCCTTTTGAAATACTGGCCTTATTTCCTTTGTCGTCGTCCCCCCCCCCGGCTGGAGTCCCTGAGCTGCCAAAGTGCGGGGAGGTGTTCGGCTTGTCCTTGTGGCAGGGAGAGACCAGAGGAAAAATGAGGGTATGGGCTGGGTCCTGTAAACAGCTCTCGTTCACCTATCAGCCAAGGCTTGACTGTAGCCAGATGCTGCAGCAAAGGGGAAAGTCTTAACCTCAGCTAGCACGACTATAATTCAGGAGAAGAACAAGGCTTGTAAGATCGGACCTGCAGCATGTGAAGCGTGACTGCAGACACTGCTGGCAGAAGGGGAGGGAAGCTGCGAGGGAAGCTGCCTGCTGGCAGTGTCCTGCATGGCCTGGGGCTGGGCTGGCCCCTGTCAACGGCCGCTGCAAGCTCCTGATCCGTGCTCCGTCCTTTCTTACTGTTTTCTCTTTATTCCTGTGATTTACTTAATTGGACCACATGTGAGCTAAATTAAAGATAGTAGTATACAGCTATTCTTTGCTGCAGGATGTTGAGGATGCTTTCTTGAGGCAGAGGATCCACATCCACCTCTGTTGTGCACATAGAAATGACCCTGTTGTGCAGGGCTTGGTGCAGGATGCCTTCTTCCGATTCCCAGCCCTACTTGGGCAGGAGATAGTCGTGGAAGTAATTGGTGCACTAAGACTAAGAGGAGACTGCATGTGCTCCTTAGGAGACCTTTGTGTGTCCTGGAGACTTCTGCCTGCATCTTCAGGCACCTGGACAGCTTAGGTGGGGTTGCCCTGAACTGCTTTCCTGAAGGTAGACTCTGAAACGGACGGCCCCTGGAGCAAAGCAGCACATTCTGCCGTTGCATTGTGTTAACGCCAATCTGCTGGGTCCTGCAGGGTCCTCTGGGATGAGAGAGGCTGCAAAAGCTCCAACCCCTGTGAGCAGAAGGACCAGATCCTGGGTGCGTGGCAGGTCTCGGAGGGTGTGAATAGGCAGCTGTAGCTCTGACTAGCGAGAACTTCAGAGCTGATGGCTCATGCCCTGAATTCCTGCTGGCTTTGAGGAAGCTCATCCACATGGCAACATCTCTATAGTACGCAGAGAGATGCAGGACAGTGTGGGTACTGAAGCTGGAAAAACACAAAGCATTCTGCAGGCTATGTTAGTCCCCAGCAGATCTGAGTCAACAGCAGTCAGGTCGTCTAAGTATGTGTGCCAGTGTGCTGTCCGCTCCTGCTGCGGGCTTGCAGGCTTTGGGACGTGCTGTGGAGCGCAGCGAGCAGTGGCAGCAGGGCTCTGCAGGGAGGCAGGCCTGTGCCACAGGCTGGCTGCTCCCTCTGGGTGCCCTGCACTCCCAACGGGGTGCCGTCGTACCAGCATCACCCGTGCTGATTTCTGTGTAACTCCTCAGTGACTGAGACCTCGGGAGAGTTGGCTCCTTCATGGGATAACTCTGTATGCCCTGGATCATCGGATAGGGTGAAACGGAAGCATGAGGAAACACATCTCCAATCATGAAAGCCGAAACGAGTATGCCCAAATTTTTCATTCAGTCCAAATAATCTTGCTGTCTTGCTAGCCCATGAAGCCCTATAGAAGGAAGGTCTAGCTGTTCCTAGCAGAGGGATGTTTTTCTCTCAGGGGAGGCAAAAATAATGCTCAAAAACTTCTGTGATATGGTGATTTTGTGGCCTCTGAAGAGTTCCAGGCTGTTCCCAAAGTAGTATCTAGCCAAATCTATAAGCAACGAGGTTTTATTGAGTAGTTAGAGGAGAAATGCTCAAAACTTACGGGGAGAAAATACAATACAGTCACCTGTACTTGCCCTTACCTCAGCACTGGCAGGTCAGGAGGCACTTGGGCTGCCTGAGGCAGGCAGCCAGGCTTGGGGCAGGTGCTGTGGGCAGGGTGATCCAAGACAGGTCCTGTGATACCAAGATCTTCTACAAGATGTTTGCATGTCTGTGCAGCCCGTAGTTATCGGCCATCACCCCTGGCTCACACACTGCGATCCATGACGCTGATTCCCCAGTGCATTTCTGACAAAGTCTCTGCAGGTTGCGCGGTGCCTCCCAGGGCTGCAGTGTCCCAGGAGGAGGCCGAGGGCCGCCGTGTCCCTGTGCAGGACGCACAGCCCGCTGGCACCCTGCTCAGCTTCCCCATCCTCCAGTTTTGAATTGGGGTGGAAAGCGGAGGTTCCCCTGGCAGAGCAGTGGGGGAGAGGGGAATTGAAATTCTCCTGTCAGCTCGAAAAGTATGCACGCTTTTACGTGCTGCCTGCTGTATGTGTCAGTGAGTGTGAACTCTGGAGGAAGATGTGTTAGAATGGCTGGGAGTAACTGCAGGAAAAAAATTGTACAGCATGTAGGTCCTTCTCCTTGCTTAACTTTGTTTCCCTGTTTCCACAGCAGGTCTAGAAATACTTTCTCTCAGGCCAAGAGCTGTTGTAGCTGCAGATCTGTGATGGTGAAGGAGTCCTACTTGACAAGGCATATCTCTTTAGGACTGAGGCACTCTGCCAAGTAGTGCTTGCAAGTGCACAGCAGGCAGAAGGAAATGGCTAAAACCCAGTCCCAGATGGAGAATCATCTGGGGAAGCAGCCAGGAGACACGAGGAGCCTGAGCTTCCAGAGTTGAGACCCTAAAGCCGCTGCTGCTGCCTGGCACTGATGGTTACGAACTCTGTTTGCTCATGTGGATTTAGGAATACAGCTTTATAATCCTTACAGTCTTATTTCAGTCACTTTGTTTCCACATGTTTTGGCCAGTTTTACCAGGCAGGGTGGCACTTCCTGTCTTTGGGGGGCGACTGGGGTGGTGAGAAGCCATAAAGGTCTGCTCACTGAAGCTGAGATTGCGCTGACAATCTCACTGCTGCAAAATATGAAGCACTGGCCCAGAGTACAGAATTTGCATTTCTTTTGCCATGTCCCTCCTGTCAGTTTGTAGCTTGTAGGGTGGTTGCTTCGTTTTGACTTGCATTACCACAGCCAGATGTTCCTAACTTCCTTGTTTTACTTTTCTCCTTCCAGCGGATCGTTGTAAAGAAGTACAGCAGATCCGAGAGCAGCATCCAAACAAAATCCCAGTAAGTGCTGATTCTTGCTCTTCTCGTAATTAACTGTTAAAGTAACTTCACTTGTGTTGCTGGGGCTTCCTATGCATTGGAATAAGCAAAAGGGTTTGAGCCTGCAGCTCTGTGAGACTGGGAGAAGATGGCCCAGATGGAGAGGGCTCACGTCACACCCTTCCTGCTGGCAGGACTCGCAGCAAGCTGTGTTGCAGCTGCTGCCCTCTTCCTGCATCTCCAGTTTCTACTCCAGGCCTTTGGGTGAGTCCCCTTTTGCTTTGACAGAGGGCCTGGAGGATTTGCAGAGTGCGTGGCTTGGCTTTGTGCCCAGGGAAAGACAAATCTCTCCTCCTCCCATGAGAGTGCTTCCTGAGGGAGTGAGGAAGGGGCTGTGCCATGTGCAGGTGTGGGGGACTGCCTGGGAAGAGCACTTTTGGTGTGTTTGTCTCAGCCCACTAGAGACAAAGGAGTAAAAAAAAAGGAGTCAAACCTGAACTCTACCTGAAAGAAGGAGTTTTCTGCTTGTGTTTGAAGGAAAATCACATCCTAGGATGATGCCTCACTGTGCTTAAGATTTTCTGGCACATCTCATAAAGAGGTAGGCAGAAGCTGGGGGCTGTCCTGTGTTTCCCTATCCACCTTATGCCGGGGGCTAGCTTTCTGTCTCCACATTTCCTGAAGCTGACTACATTTCCATGGCAAGAAATGCTGACTGCAGGAACACACAGCTCCCACTGAGGAGGCTGTGGGTGTGTGTCGGGGGGTGCTGCTTCCACTTGGTTCTGCTGGGAAGGAACCTCCAGCTGAGGCTGGCAGGCAGCTGAGGGGTGACTCTGCCTCAGCTTCATGCCTCCTCGCTGGGAGCTCTAGCCACAGCCTGCAGCAGATGCTTTAGAAACCCATCTTCTGCCCCATTAAAGGATGGGCTGAGCTTATGTCTGCCCATTGCCCTCACCAGCTATTGGCTCCAGCACTCTCCTTCTGGAGCCCATTGAAGTTGGGCCTTTGAAGAGCAGCTGCAAGCTTCCAACCAGCTCTGTTGAGTTGAAGGGTCTAAAATCAAAGAGGAACAATCCTGTTCAACCCAGCCTGCACTGGGGGTAGCAACAGGAGCAAGCCCAGAGCACTTTAATTCTCAGCTAAATGAGATCTGGTGACTCATGGGCAGTGGTGCTGCAGAGGGAAAGCCAAGGCTGTGTTTGTGCTGTGCAAAGAAATATCTGCCAGGTTATAAGGTTAAACAAACAAACACGTCTGCACACTCACAGAGGAACACAGAGATGCAGTGTCAGTTAGGGGACCCAAAATAACACCCTGTCTCAGGACAGCGGTGGGTGGAAACTTGAGTTATGTACTCAGAGGAAGGGACAGCCTTCCCTGGGCTCCTGCCAGGGCTGTGCCAGGGACCCTCAGCTCCAGTGTCTAAGGCCAGCAGACATCGATATGAGTAAATGCCGGAGCGCCTTTGGGACTGAGGGGACACTGTACCTATTCCCACTGAGGGACTTCCACCCCGCTCAGCTGGACAGGGGGAGGCTGTTGATGATGGTAGCATTCACTGGAGTGTTGATCTGTGTGGCTGGCTGTGTATGGAGGTCCGTATGTGTTACATACATGCATTGCTGTGTGTGCACATGCCTCCTGGGAATACATCCTTAGCCTTGCTGATGATTGGACCTGGGGACATGGAGCCACAGCAGCCTTGCCTATGTCAGGTTGTCACATCTGGTCCCATTCCCTAACATAATCCCTTCCATCTCTTCAGTCTGGGCCCCACAACAAGAATTGAGTTTGTGAATGCTGCCCAGGCCCCTGCTGCAGTGGGACCGTGTCTCCCCAGGCTCTGCACTAAGCCTTCCCACTTGTGCCGAGCTCGCTTTATGTCTGCAGAGGGTTCCCACCACGAGAGGGGGTGTCCCAAGCTGAGGAACCCCTGGGCTGGGGCAGCAGCTTGGGAGAGGTCATTCTGTATACAAGCCCAGTGGCTTCAGGGATGTAATATTAACATTTGATCGTGCAGTTACCTCCAGAGCTACACAAGAACTTCTTATCCATTGGTCACCTGTTCCTTTAGCCATTACCCAAATAGCAGCTCATGCTCTGGAAATAGAAACTCTTGGAGCTGTTCTACATGAGAGACCCTGTGTCTGCTCAAGGCACGATGCAGCTGTTGCTTTAACAGCTGGGACATCCTCCTCAGCCCATTCTTGGATTAACTGAAAGGCTTTTCTTGGTGGGATGGAACTGTCTGGTAATTAGAGATAGCTACCTCTGTCTTTGTTAGACACAAGTGAGAAATGGGGCACAGCCCAGGTGTACCGGGCCCTCTACAGCTGAAGGTGTGCGTGCAAGCAGTTGCTGTGTAGCTGTCCCTTTGTGCACACTCCTGTTAAAATCCTGAGCTCCAGGTGTTGCCTCTGTATCTCCCAGTGGCCAGAGCTGCATCCCTGTCTGTGGCTGTTGCAAGAGTCCAGCCCCTTGAGACTGTTCATCTACCTGTAGCCAAAATACTCATTTGTGAAAGTGAAACTCAAATTAAACAGAATAGGATAGCTTTGTTTGTGCTTGTCTCCCCTCCTGCAGGGAGTAAGGGAAGTTAGGAGGTAGGTAAGTAAATAAAATCACTCTTTCAGCAGGACCCTATATGGCAAAAGGGAGCAATACCTGTTTTTTCATGGTCCTTTGCTCTGGAAAAAGAGGAGACACATGGCCAGTGTGAGTACATGGGTGGATTGAGGGACCCTTCATACATTGGTTGTCCGGTTTCTTTGGCTCCTGGGTTTCCCTTATGTGATCTTTGGGGATGGGCTCTTCAGGCAGTGTTTAGGTGCAGAGCTCCCACCAAAGTGCCTTGTACCACTCCCTTGTCTGGGCACTGCCTGGGGTGCAGGCTCTGTGCTAGGCGAGTGTCCTGTTAGGCCAGAGGAGGAAGCTCTGCAAGTGGTGAGCAGGCTGTGGAAGGAGCTGAGCCACCTCTCAGTGCTGTCTCCTGGGGGGACCGAGCTTGGCTTGAGTGCAGTGTCCTGCAGTCCCCTGCCTTCTGCTGGCTGCTGTGACTGGCAAGGCGCCTCTCTCCAGCACTGTTACCAGCTGGGCTTCAATCTGTTCCAGGCCAACACCCTTGGAGATTCCTTTCTCCAAGGGAGAAACGAGTCTCAGTAGCCAGTGGTAAATAAAGGCTGCAGTGCCCTCAGCTTTCTCTGTCTTGCAGGGTGGTAGCTCGATGGTGGTGTCTGGGAACACCACCTTTTTCTCACTCCAGACTTTTCCCTTGCTGCTTCTGCTTGTGTTTAGCTTCACCTCTGCAATCCCTTCTGCCACAGCAGGGGCTGAGGGGCAGTGAAGGGCCACAGGCAAGTCCCAGTTGGCATCCGTGTCCTTGGCCCCACTGTTCCCCACAGCTCTGCATGGGGCATATGGCATTGCATGCGCTGCGTATGCGGGGCTGCTCCTGATGGAGGTGCAGCCACACAAATGGCGTGTTGTCCTGTGATTCCTTCCCGTCTTGTAGGTGTTGAGGACTCTCCTGACTGTCTGGGAACAGCTCTCCTTCCCAGCAAGATGAGCGCTGGTGAGGGGACCCTTCTCCAGGACAGCCTCTGCTGCAGAGGGAGAGAGTAGGAGTGGGAATGGGGTGGGCAGGAGACCTTCTGCACTGGGAAGGGATCTGGGTGTTCTTCCACTGCACTTCTGACTGGGTCTGCAGGGACCCCAGAGGTGCTCAGTGCTTTTATTTGTGGTCAGGCAGCAGGAGCTGCCTTGCTGCTGCTGACAGAAGCCAGCATGTCACCAAATGGTTTAGAGAAAGGCAAATCAAGCAGTGTTCCCAAAGGCAAATCCCAGTGTTCCCTGTTCCTTCTGGATCCATGGAGCCATCTTCTGGGCAGCATGATCTCCTCAAGCTGCTCTGTGCCCCTGCTGCCAAAGGCGTTTTTGGTCTCCCATTTATTTTTTTTGGAAAGGAGCTGGGAAAATGATTCACGGGAATTACCTTACAGTGAAAAATAATGTTCAGTAGTGAAAAATAATGTTCAGTCTCAACTTGGAGAAGACAATGAACGGATTAGTATACAAGTGTCCTTCTGTGGAGAAAATAGCTAGGGACTGGAGAGATGTGGGAGTCAGTGTCACTGTAATGGGAATGTATTGAGCTTTATAAGAAATATCATTAATTACTATAAATACCTACCTCCTTCTTTCTTGGTATACAAATAGTACATTTCCAGGTTGGTTTAGAATAGCAATTGTAGCTGTCAGCAGACACTCCTTAACAGAAGAAATTCATTAATTATTGGTGGGAAAACTGAATAGAAATCCTTGTTTTGTCTTTTCAGAGCGTAGGTGTGGTAAGAACTTTGCCAAGCAAGATCTCTTGAAAGACAAGGAGGACAGGCTGGGCTGTTCCCTTGGTGGCACTGTGCTGAAGTGCCATGGAAGCTCCCTGCCACCGGAGAAGTGGCCATGGGTTCTGATACATTTTGGAGTCAGTGTGTCTGACTGTTACCATGAGGAATGGAACTGGCAAAATCCAACCCCGCCTTTCTGAAGGAATGCCTTGGGTGACTTTGCAGTTATTTATAAAAACTTTGCTTGTTTGGGAATATCCACAGCTTTTCCTAAACAAGCAGAGTGATGCTGAACTGCAGCAGCTCAGCTTCATGGCACAGAAAGGATGGAAAATGTCTTCTGCTATGCAGAGGCTGTCTGGTCAGGACTGATCAGGTTGAGCAAGCTCCTCTTTCTCTCCCCCTGTCCTCTCCGCCATGTGTACGGGGAGTTGGGCCCTTAGCTCAGTTTTTGGTTAAGTCTGAAAGTGATGTTAAAATACACTTTGCTGCTATTACAGATCTCCTGCATGTTAGGGGAGGCATCAGTCCACTAGGGCGTACTGTTTCTCAGTCAGCCAGAGCAGTTGATGTTTTAGTTCACTTATCTTGGATGCTCTCCACCATCTGGCTCTGGCAGACAGGCTCGGGCATGACTCTTTGCTGAAGAGCTGTCTGCAGCCAACCTGGTGGTCACTGCTTGTGTCCTTTTTTGTTTCTCTGCAGGGAGAAACAAGGTGGGGCCTTACCTCAACATCTCCACTTGTATGACCTTGAGGCTATGGCTTGGGGCACTGTAAACTGAGGCTAACCCTGCTGTTGACTTTCTCTCCAGGTCATCATTGAACGCTATAAAGGGGAGAAACAGCTGCCAGTGCTGGACAAGACCAAGTTCCTTGTCCCAGACCATGTCAACATGAGTGAATTGGTCAAAATAATCCGGTGAGTAGGGTGGCCCTGACTGACATGCTGTGAACACAGAGAGGTGGGGCGAGGGTGAGGCAAAGGCAGCTGCTGAGGGTGAGGGTGGAGGACAGAAAAAACACAGCAACGTTTTGTTGTAGTATGGACCAGTTGTTTGTGTGAGGGATGCCCAGCACCTGATGAAGGACTATGACCTCTCCCTCACAGGACACTTCATGAGCTGACAAGGGGGACTCCAGTTCCCTTCCCGTATCCTTCAGCTCAGATGGAAGAGTCCCCTCTGCTTTGCCCAAGGCAGCAGTGTTTGGGGAAAGGAGCTTTGCAGAGCCCCAACTCCTGAGGACTTAGAGCCCCTAGCAGCTCAGCATGGCTCACCAGCAGCATGTCCTGAGCATATGGGAGGAGGTCCTGGTTGTGCTGGCCCAGTCCTGTGTGAACGGCGTTGTGGGGGGAGGCAGAACTTGCTCTCACAGTGAGTTGACCCAGGTCCTCCTGCCCTTGCCCCTCCAGGCGCCGCTTGCAGCTGAATCCCACCCAGGCTTTCTTCCTGCTGGTGAACCAGCATAGCATGGTGAGCGTGTCCACCCCCATCTCAGAGATCTACGAGCAGGAGAAGGATGAGGATGGCTTCCTCTACATGGTCTATGCTTCCCAGGAGACCTTTGGCTACTGAGGCCTGCCGAGAGGTGGCATGTGGAGATGGATGAACTGTGGTACGCAGGCCCCTGGCCTTGGGAAACCGCACAACCAGGGGCTTGCAAGAGGGGACCTGTGCTGACTCCCTTCCTCTCCCTCCCTCCCCTTCCTTTCACCCTCTCACCAAAGAGGCTCGTGGCGTGTATTGGACTCACAGAACCCTTCACCTCCGTGTAGATAGTTCCGTTCCCTCCATGCGCATGCACATGTGTGCGTGTAGACCTACAGACACCCAGGCACACAAATTGGGCCTCAGCTTCCCATCCCATCCCCTTGGCGTAACCCCTGCTGCTCTCACTGTGTGTGTGTTTGCGTGTTTTTAGCCTACTGCCAGAATGGTTTGGCCAGTGGTGGAGAGAGGTGTCCTGGGACACTGAAGAGGACACTGTCACCTTCGCTTTCAGCACAGGGAGAGCTGCCTCCTTCTCCCAGACACTAATAAAGGGCAGGAAGTCTGCAAAAGCAGCAAACAAATGTTACCGTTGCTCCTGAGTTTTAATTGATTTTAATTATACCCATATCAGATTCTTGGTGCTACTGAGTAGATGTAGGCGTCTCTATAGGACTGTGGATAATGTATATTCTTTAGGTTTTTTTTTGGTTTTTTTTGAGGGATAGGTTGGAATGGGGAGAGGGAGTAATTTTTCCTGTTTTCTGTAGGTAAATGAGGCTTTGTTGCACTTTAAGTCATAGTAGATGTCGGAGTGAAATTTAATTTATACAGGTTTGCTATATATAGTGCTGCTCCTCTGTTGACAGTTGTACCTAGATTGTATTTGCTTTTTTTTTTTAATAGAACTTATTTCCCTTCTCTATGTCTCTGCATTGCATGCAATTTTTCAGTCTCAGTGTGGCAAAGAGTTTGTTCAAGGAATGTAATGATTTGTATTTGCTACGTTCCCGTTCCTGTTTTTCATGTATTATACCAAAAAATGTATATGATAAAATTCCACCCAGTTTAACCTATACAAAGGTACATATATAAATATATATATATATAAAATAAATATAAATCCAAGTTGTGTCTTGTAGGAATGTTCTGTTTCCATCTCATTTGTCTATGTTAATCTGTCCCTCCTATCAAGTAAGAATGCATGGTCCCCATGTTTGCTACTGCGTTGTATGCCCAGTCCTTGGAGCTGGTTAGTCAGTCCAAGCTATGGGAAGAGTTGCTGGCTTGGGTTGGTGGACTAGGGCAAAGGTAGAAGCTTGGTCCGGAGGACAGGGCACGGGATAGTGATGTGGGAAACATGGTTATCTTTAACCTGTTTGTGACAGTGTTAGGTAAGTGTCTTGTGACTGAGTTTACTCATCTGGGGAAAAAATGGATATGGAGGGATTTGCATGGTCTCTGTGCTTTTAAAGGAAGCTGAGCAGTGCTGGAAACCTCCCTGAGTACTCAGTCAAAACCATTTTCCAGCCAAAGGCAGGAACTGAAGGGCATTTAGCATTTCAGTGTGTTTTCCTTCCTTTGCACTGCCTAGCAGAGAAGAGTTTCCCTGAGTTGCAGCTGACAGTTGTTTTGTTTATGTCTTTTGCCTAAAGGGAATTTTCTGTCCAGGGAAGGTCCCAGTGTAAGGGACAGACTCAGAAGAGCTCACACACGTGGGTAAATGCTGAAGAAAGACTGTGGGAAGCCAGCTTGAAGCACTGCACCCAGCAGAGTATAGATGAGAACAGTTGCCCCCTGCTCCTTGCAGCTGGAGCAGCAATGGGAGCTTGCCCCTTGTTAAGCATCAAACTCAGGTCTTTAAACTCTGGTGCCAAAGCTGAAGCCCTCTCCCACCCATTTCCCTGTGGGATGCACTCCTGCAGGTGAGGGGGGCTGTGCCTTGCTTCAGCATCCCCACAGCAGAGTAGTTTCAGGTGAGGTTTTTTCCCTCTGGGAACTGGTAAAGGAGTAGCAGACATGGTTAAACACAGTGGACTGGAGCCCTTGGTGGGGTAGAGCAGTGGAGCTCAGCTGTCTCACTGTGTCCACCATGAACAGTCACCTGGAGATGTGCTGATTCCCTTCACAGCTGTGACTCTGCTGCAAGTGACAGGGAAAGTATGATTTCAGAAGACAAAGCTATGGAAGAGGTAAAACAGCACTGCCAGTGTCAGCAGGTCTTGAATAATTTTAGTGCACTTGACTGTATTAAAAGGGGAAGAAAGGTTACTGTTGGGGTGGCTCCCCTTTAGGATAGCCTGGAGCTGTTACTACTCTCTCTCCCTTCTGCCTCCCACATAATATTATTGCCTTCAAGGTTCAACCACTTCCAGGGTCTCTCCTCTTTTGCAGGCAGTACTTTGCTGTTCTCCTTTCCCCCACACCGCCCTTAATTCCTTGTGACTCTTAAATGATGGTAAGTAACAATTTGAGATCATCCTCATAGCTCTGGGAGCACAGGACTGCCCTGTTCGTTCACGCACTGACGTTATCCTATGCACTCCGCTGGGGTCAGTGCTGGCCTGGCTTCTAATAACTTCAGCTTCTCACAGGTCTCTGAAAATGCCACTGCCTTCCCCATGTCCCACAGGGCAACCTCCTTATGTTGGACATGAAAGCAGATCCTTGCCTTGCCTTTCTGCAACCCTTTCACTAGTAAAATTCAGGAAAATCTGTGTGTTTGATGCAAGCAACTACTTGTGCATGAGGAACTGCATGGGCTTTACATAGTCTGATGCCTTTAGGCATTGCTTGAATAGTGAATAATGTTCCTCATGAGAGACTGGCTAAAGGGCTGACCAGAACAGGCCTAGCCAGCCAGCCTGACCCAGAGCTGAGTCAATGAGCCAAGGCAGAGTTTGCAGCACAGAGCTCTGCAGGTGCTGGCTGACAGAAAATTAGCAAACCATCAGGGTAGGAGGAAGGAGAATTTTCTCTGGAGGCAGTGTGAGGCTGGGGTAAGGCACCCAGCAAGCAAAGATACATGCTGGTTGGTTTGCTCATGATATGAAAGGGGGGTGAAAACCCAGAGATGATCATGACAGTTTCAGAGGACGCTTTCAGTCCCCTTTTATGTCATCTGCCTTATCACAGATGTGTGTCTTAATGTCTGTTCCATCTCTAGATTAACACGCTGGTGTGAGTCTTTGCACTAGACCATCATTAGTACAACATTTTAAGATAAAACCCAGTGCTGCAATCTTCTGAATGTTACCTTTGACCCATGAGCAAACCCACCCATAGGATTGGTACAGATGATGTGGTGACTGCTAACAATGTAGACTGCAGCTGATGATTTGGTAGGCAACACACTGCCTTCTTGTACAATCACAACCTATAATGCTGAGAGTTACAACCCGGGGAACCCCTGTTCTTGTTTAACAAATAATACCCTGAGTTGATGAGCTATGGCCATATCGAGTAATGGAAAAATACAATCCACATGAGCTTAAAAAATAGGAAAACTCAGAAAGGACTTCATAAAGCTGTGAAAGTGGTGGCTGCCATATGGTTTTAAAAAAAAAAAAAGACAGGACACCATGCAATAGGGATGTTTCTTTGCCAAAAGGTGTGAGAGTACGAGGCAAAGGGGTCACAGGAAACAATGCATGCAAGTAGAGTTCTGGGTGTCTCAAGCTCCACTAAACCAGTAGCATTCTGCCCAACTAGAGTGAGTTACAGATGTGAGAGTAGAACAAAAGGCTAGAAAGTGGAAATCTGAGGTGTTAATGTAACATCCCGAGCATGAGTTTGAAAATGGGAAAACATCTAGAAAACATAAAAACTGGCATGAGTGGTATGGGGACATTTGGAGTGATTCCGTCACCATGAGACTGAGCCATTCACCCAGAACCAAAGTTGTAAAAATGCTGACAGCAGCAGGTCTTATGTGCCCACTGACTCACAGGGGCAGAGAAGGAAGAAGAGCTGGAAGACAACAGCCTGAGAAACTCCTCCTTCTCCCCTGAGCACAGTGAAAATGGCTTGGCTGATTTTCTAAATGGTTTAAACAAGGACAATCTCCAGTTAGGAGAAATGGAGAAATGTGCATAACTTAAAACCTCATGAGGTTCTTTTAAATCACGTTACTTAGGAGAGCATGTTCACCACCCCCCTCCCCATCTGTATCTGCTGCTGTGACCTGTCCCACCTGCTCCAAGGATGCATGGACCAGCTCAGAAACAGCCAGGCCCAGCTGCACAACAGCAGCTCCTATTGCTAATGAAACCCCAGTGTTGTGAGGGAAGGATGAGGAGAAAGCCTGCAGAGAGCTAAGGGAGGCACTCCTTGGGTGCCCTACCAGCAATGGTAGCCTCACAAACGTGCACTCATAACACAGATGGTGTGTTGGCCTTGGCTAGCTGCCAGAAACCCACCCAGTCAACCTGTCACTCCCCCTCCTCAGAAACACTTGGAGAACACAAGGTGAAAAAAATCGCAGGTCAAGATAAAGACAAGGAGATAAATGCCAGTGAACCTGACACACAACACAGCCTTAACCTGGGGAAAACCGATTTAAATTTATTGTCAATTAAAACAGATTTGGATGGTGACAAACAAAGACAACAATTAAAACACTTTCCCCCGTGTCTTTTACCTGGGTACAAGTTCAGTCATAGAATCACAGCATGGTTCAGTCATAGAGAATTTACATCCATTCAGTCATAGAGAATTTACATCCTGAGTGCTGATTTCTCAGAATATGTTCAGTCATAGAATCACAGCATGGTTTGGGTTGGAAGGGACCCCAAATCCCATCTAGTTCCAACCCGTTGCCATAGGGATGCCACCTGCTAGATCAGGTTGCCCAGGGCCTCATCCAACCTGGCCTTGAACTCCTCCAGGGATGGGGCATCCACAGCTTCTCTGGGCAACCTGTTCCAGTGCCTCACCACCCTCTGAGTGAAGAATTTCCTCCTAACCTCTAGTCTAAATCTCCCCTCTTCTAGTTTAAAACCACTCCCCCTTGTCCTATCATTATCTACATGAGTAGAGAGTCCTTCTCCATCTTTTTATCTCTTTATCTTTTCATCTTTTTATAAGAACCCTCCTTCTTATAAGAACTTCTCCAGGCTGAACAGCCCCAGCTCTCTCAGCCTTTCTCCATAGGAGAGGTGCTCCAGCCCTCTGATCATCTTTGTAGCCTTCCTCTGGACTCGCTCTAACTGGTCAATGAACCTCTTTGGCACTCTTTGGGCCACTGTGGGCCTCTTTGGCCCTCTGTTACCCTCGAAGACTCTCCAGGACACAAGGATAGTCAATGATTCTTGAACTTTCAAAGACACTGAAAATCACTCTGTGATGCTCTAGGTTGCTCTGCAACACTTGATAACTCTTGAGGACGCTCAGTAACACTCCATGGTTCTCTGTGGCTCTCTGTGACAGTATAAGAATCCCAAGGACACCTTAGAAGGCTCTGTGACACTCTGTGACACTATGACACTGTGACTTATGATACTGTGTGACACTGTTATCTTCTATCACACTGTAATGTGCTGTGAAAATCTCTGACACGACACTATGACACTATGAAGCTGTTTGAATCCAAGAATCTTTGGCAGTATTCCTCTGTGAGACTGTGACATTCTATAACCTCCTATGTGTCTGTGACGCTTGATAACTATGTCACTCTGAGACACTTGAGGACACTGTGAGTCTCTACCACATGTTGAGACTGTGACTGTGGCAGTCTATGTGTCTATTACAATCGCTGACACTCTGCAATGGTTTGCCACTTTATCACACCGTGACTGACTCACTAAGACACATATGATTGACTCTGTGAACATCTATAAGAACCTATGACAACCCATATCACTGTGATGCTCTATGTCTCTTTTGGGCTCTCCAAGGCTCTCTATGACAATCGTCACAACTTTATGGCACTGTGACACTCTGGGATGCTAATGAAACTCTGTGATACTGGCATTCTGTGATTCCCTTTGACTCTTAATTAACCCCAAAGGTTAATTTCCTGCTTTCTTCCACCAGACTAGCAGTTGCTGCTACAGCTTGAACGCATTCAGGCCATCCTCTGGAAACTGGGCCCAGCAGTTTAAACAAATAAGCCCCTGGTTGCTGCTTATCCCCCACTCCTGGGTCAATACTCCCAATGCTGCTCCCCGATCCACGGTAGCGAAGAGATTAAAAAGGCTTCTTTAATGTGGGAACTGCTAAGACTGGTGCTCTCATTAAGCTCTGCTTCAATTTTTCTATTAACTCCTTTTCCTCTTCTGTCCATTCATGTATATAAGGCTCCCCCTCTAATAATTTAAGATACAACCCTTTTGTTTTCTGAACATATGCTTCTATCCATAATCGACAATATCCCATTAACCCCCAAAACTTTCTTAGTTCTTTCTTAGTTTTAGGGTAGGGGTAGCTCAACAATTTCCTGAAACCTCTCTGGATTTATTATTCATTTTCCCTCAGACACTTAGATGCCCTAAATACTTGTCTTCTTTTTCCACATATTGTAATTTATTTTTCAATACTCTCAAGCCCTCTTTTCCCAGAAAGTGTAATGGTTTGTTATTGGCTTCCTTCACAACTGTTGTCTCCTGTTCTGACAATAAAAGATCCCCTACATATTGTAACATATACACCCCCTCCAGAGGCTGGAATTGCTCCAAAATCTGTTCTAGAAATTGCCCAAATAAGTTCAGTGACTCTGTAAACCCTGGAGGTAAAACTGTCCATTTGTATTGTTGTCTCCACCCCATTTCAGGGTCTTTCCACTCAAAGGCAAATATATCTTTGCTCTCAAGGTCCGAGAGCACTCCGTTAATAACACTATTATTCTAGTCTAAAAACTTACTATTCCAATGCCCAATCTCATAATCAAATCCCTTCCCAACAAGTTAGTCCCTGCCTTGGGTACGTACAATAATTGCCCTGTGATTTTTTAATCCCCTAGTCTCAGCATGGTGTCCCCACAGAATAGCACTGTTATTCCAGTCCCTGCTACCCCTGTCACCTTTAGAGTTTCATTAGTTAATTTAAGCCCTGATACTTTATGGGCCAGTGACGACCCAGCTGCCCCAGGTTTATGTGGCAAGGGCCACAAGGGTGTCCTTATGTTGCTGGGCCACCAGGTGCAGGGTGGGTGTCAGGAAAAGGGTTTGGTGTTGGGCCGGAGGGGCTGTGTGGGCTGATCCAGCTCTGATGGCTGCTACCTGTGCCTGTGTCACAGCTCCCCAGCCCCTCCATCTCTGTGACACCATGCGATGGAGCCATCCTGGGACACAACCATGGCAAGTGTCAATGCCACAGGGCAGTCATGCTGCTGTACACATCTGGGAACATCAGTGTCAAGCAGAGAGCCCAGCTGGCTGTGGATGTGGCAATGTTCACCGTCACCCAGGTAGCCCAAGAAGATGGGGGTGCCTATGCCTGCTGCTATGGGAATAAATCTGACCCCCAGCAGGTCAGACCCAGGAGGTGTGTTAGCAATAGGCAATAAGTTTCGCTAATCTCCCTATATTGAGTCTGTTTTGCCTGTGATTATAATTGTTGAGTGATTTCCCCATCCTTATCTCAACCCTTGAGCCTTTGTCATCGTATTTTCTTCCCCTTTTCCTTTGAGGAGGGGGAGTGAGAGAGCAGCTGTGGTGGAGCTCAGCTGCCCACCTGAGTGAAACCACCACATCCAGAGCATTCAGTTTTACTTCTGGAGGGACTGGGAGCTGGTAGGGGTTGTAGAGCCAGGAGGCAGTGTGGCCACCTTTGTGCCAGCGCATGTGATGAGGCAGCATGGAGGCACCTACCATCCCTGGCATGGTCATACACCTCGGCACAGTCCAGCAGCATCTGGCTGAGGGCCAGTTCCACGTTCCTGGCATCTTCCTCGCCCTCAGTGCCAGGGCACACTGGGTTGGGTGGCAGGTCAGAAACTGTGAGTAGGAGGATTTCCCAGCAAGCAGGGCCATGGGAAGTGGAGGCAGATAGGAGCCCTTGGGGGTTCCCTTTGTTCCCTGTAAACTTTTTATCCCTCTTTAGCACAGGAGTTCCCCAGCACGTCCCATTGTCCACATCTGTTTGCCCTGGGAGCCCCTTGCGTATCCCTTTTGTCCTCTTTGGTCCCCTGTTGCCTCCGTGGGAGTCCTTTGCTCTGGGAACTCCCCTGGCTCCTCCCAGAGGCCCCCCTTTTTTCACGGGGACCCCAGTGCCAGTGCCTCCCTGCGCTCTGTAGCTTACACCCAGCTCACCTGGCCCTGGGAGATGCGGTCCTGATCCTGCTGGGGCTGGTTGTGACTGAGGCTGTGCAGGGCCACAGGCACACCCCAGGACAGCTGCCCCCACCCCGGGGTGGGACACATTCCCCCCGAACCTCAAGGAGAGGCCGCCTGGGGTGGATGGGCCAGTGTGCACCCAGCACAGAGAGACCCTTTTAACTGGTGTCCTCCCAGCTAGGGCCAGTACCGCTAGGATTGATACTAGGATTTCCCTTCAAGTTCTTTATGTTGAAGTAAATAAATCAGCCCCCTCCCCATCCCGCTGCCTCCCGTGGGATGGGCAGGGGCCGGGGTGCCCCAACGGCAGGAGGTGGGGGCGTCCTGGGATGTGTCTTAATAAGCAGTCTCCAGCTGTGCTGACTTCCATTGCTCACATTCATTTATTATTTTAAAACACTGACAAAACACATCACATCGTGATCTATATATATAAATTTATTTTTATACAGTTATAAATTTATATATATAAGACCTTTAAACTTCTGTATACTCAGGACACAAAGTTTGGGATAGCTTCACTGGCTACAACAAAAGTATTTTTGCTATGAAAACACAAAAAGGGGAGGTGCAAATATCAAAAATGCTGAAAAATAAAAATAAAAATAAAAACGAGTGCAAAATGAATGAAAGTGCAAAAAGGCTTTATCATAATCACGCTCTTTCCAAAACATACCCCTCTTTTTCTCCTCCCAAGAAGGAAGGGGTGGATTGGAGGGACAGAGCTGTGCTGCAACGCTCGGCTATTTCCCTCTCCTGTGCACCAAGGGGTCACCCCAAAGAGGTTGAGGACTGAGGAACAGAAGAGCAGAAGCATCCAAGTTGTGTTTCTCTCAAGGCTCCCTCCTCTTCTCCAACTCCTTTCATTGCACTCAAGTCCCCCGACTGCCTCTGCAGGAGGCAGCTGCCCTAAGCCATAAACACACCCAGACAAACTTGGTCTCTGGCAAGACAGAAAACTGTCACCCTCCTTGCTGAGCTTCAGGCTGGCTGCTTTCAGAAATGGAGACCTCAGCCTCGCACCATTACACTGCGTGTTTCCACAAGGAAAAAAAAATCCCTTCTCAAGAGACTCTAACAGTCCCCACGCACCCAGAGCCACCTGTGGAACTGCCACCCCAGAAGATGCCTTGTGCCCGAAGCCAGTGTTTGGTGGGACATCCCACATGGCTCCAGCAGGAACAGGAACGACGGGAGCACAGGCGTGGGGAGCCTCTACTCACAAATACATTTGACTTCAAAAACCCTTCATTGACTTAGAAGCTTTCGCTGTCGTCACAGCTCTCAGGAAGGCCCCAGACCTGTGGGCCCAATTCAGTCCCTGTGTTGACTCCAGCTTCTCGGTGACACAGCAGTGGATGTTCCTGCAAGGAGTCTCATTGGGTGAACAGGAAAGGAAACTTTGGTCTTTCTGCCTTGGTCACAGCTGCCCTTGATGCTCCCTAAAGAGGGCCTCTTGGTCAATGCTCTGTGAAGACAGAGGACTTGCCAAGGCCAGGGGTGCAAGCGAACCTTCCTTCTCCTGGCTTCCTTCTTGGGACCAGAGACAACTTCTGCTCATGGAGAATGTGTTGCCTGAGACCCTGGGCCAGGGGTCTGCCACCTCCATGGCTTCAGAGACCATCACAATAAAACAGCATCACACCAACAGTGGAGGACATGATATTGTGATTTTTTTTTTTTTTTTTCCACACTGGTACCCACAAACACCCATCCACATGTACACACAATACTTTGGGTTTGGTTTCCTTTTTAAAGGAAACAAAATGCCTTATAAGATTTAACAGCAAATAGCCCTTGACCATCTACAAACCCTATAACTCCTTCACCTAAAACAACCCAGAAGATTTGTACCCAAAGGGCTGAGAGACAGCCTAAGAGGCTGAAGAACTGGTGTTCAAGCAGCAGGCAAGTGTGTACAGCAGAGACCCTCCCCTTTCAAGCGGGGCTGGTTTTCCTCACAGCTGCTCCCTGGGCAGAACTCAGATCCTGCAGAGGCTGGGATCCAGCTCTGCAGCCAGACCTCACAGCCAAGGTAAAGCACCTCTGCAGTCCTGTCCGGTTTGGGGCTGCTTGCTTAGAGGGAGGTCAGAAGAGCCCAGGTGTGGCATTATGCCATTGGCATAGCTTCCTGCTGATGCTGAAGGCTAGCACAGTATAGAGCACACACCTCTGCCTGTTTGCCTGCTGCCCAGGCAGAGCATGGCTCAACCACATGCAACAGAGCAAGAGCTGATGGCATTGGCTGTGCCTGGTCTTGAAAGCTTTACGGCTCCCCTTCCCCTTCAGCAGGGATCTTCTGAACTCACCACTACCTCTGCTTCCCAGGGCAGCCCTGTGAGAAACAAGGCACTCCATCACTCACACCGGTTTCTAATCTGACACTCCTCTCCTAGCACCCAGTGACACTGCTTAGTCCCTTCTCCAGCAGGGGGAATGGCTTTCCATAAGGGAAGGGAGTAGACGAGAACAGGATGTTCATAAGTTGTTTCCTTACAAGCCCAATAATCACATCCTATGCAAGGGTAACAAGAGCCAAGCAGGAACCATTCCAGATCACACCTGAAGATGTCTCAGCAGGGCTTGCCTGAAGAGTCCCACAGCTGAAGGTCCTAGGCCTGCTCCTCCTCTCCCCTAGCACGCAGTGGCCCAGGAAGACACTCCCCATTAGCTGAAGAGACCACCTTCAGGACCATTTACTATGAATCAAAGGTGACTAGGAGTAACTGTGGGACCCAGTTTTTCTTTCCTACTCACCCTCTCTCCACAGCTGGCCACACCACAATGCTTGAAAAGGTGAAAGAAAGTGAAAAGGGAAAGGAGAGGGAGAGCTAACTCAAACCCAAGCATTGACAAAATAAATACACGGACCAGTTTCAAGTCCTGCATAAAGAGCAAGCAGCAGGCATTTCAAGAGCAGGTCAAATGTGACCCCAAATATTCAGTAACAAAGAGTCAAAATGCTACATTTCCATGGGAATCCTAGAACAGATTGACCCAAGTGTAACAGTGGCTTCCAAGGCAGTTCTGCTCCAAGAGACATTGCTAGGGCACTTACCAAGACCCTTAATCTCTGTCTTTGGACACTGGAAAAGGGGAAAAAATGTTTTGCTCTGGCATGTCATTCTTGGGAATGAGAAAGAAAGTGGATGTGGGACTTGGATAACATCACTGCACACTATGGAGAGCCCTTGGGTTGGGTGGCTGCCCTCCAGCACTGCACTGCCATACCACTGCTCCAGCAGCACCCGCAGGATGACAAAGTACAGCAAGTGCAGTGTGGGTGCTACAGGGCTCATCCCTGGTACCTGGGAACACACGGAATATCTGACTGCGCCAGGAACCTTCTCCATTGCAAGGGAGAGTTACGTGGGCATTTCCAAAGTGCTTGCACCCTTGTTGGAAAGGTGGCATGTTACTAAAAGGACAGAAGGAAGGAAGGAAGGAAGGAAGGAAGGAAGGAAGGAAGGAAGGAAGGAAGGAAGGAAGGAAGGAAGGAAGGAAGGAAGGAAGGAAGGAAGGAAGGAAGGAAGGAAGGGAGGAAGGGAGGAAGGGAGGAAGGGAGGAAGGGAGGAAGGGAGGAAGGGAGGGAGGAAGGGAGGAAGGGAGGAAGGGAGGAAGGGAGGGAGGGAGGGAGGAAGGGAGGAAGGGAGGAAGGGAGGAAGGGAGGAAGGAAGGAAGGAAGGAAGGAAGGAAGGAAGGAAGGAAGGAAGGAAGGAAGGAAGGAAGGAAGGAAGGAAGGAAGGAAGGAAGGAAGGAAGGAAGGAAGAAAGGAAGAAAGGAAGGAAGGAAGGAAGGAAGGAAGGAAGGAAGGAAGGAAGGAAGGAAGGAAGGAAGGAAGGAAGGAAGGAAGGAAGGAAGGAAGGAAGGAAGGAAGGAAGGAAGGAAGGAAGGAAGGAAGGAAAAACAGTTAGCTGCTGGCTTTCTTTTGGTTTGAAGGGAAGGTATCTAGAAGACAGCAGAGGATCCTGCTCTTCACACAAGAAAGCCTGAGGGCCTCTCAAGGGCAAAAAAGGGGGAGAAGGCAGCTTGACAGGATCAAGTCAGTCAAGTCAGGAATGCTTTAGGAACCAAGCCCTGATTCTGCCTACAGATACTTTTTGCCCTTGGCAGCGGTCTCAACTCTAGAAAGGGCCTTGCTCCTAATCACAGAATCACAGAATGGCTCGGGTTGGAAGGGACCTTTAAAGCTCATCTAACTCCATACCCCCTGCCATAGGCAGGGATGCCACCCACGAGATCAGGTTCGCCAAGGCCCCAAATGGGCCAAAGCAGGCCTGACTCTCCTTCACAGAAGATTTTTTAATTGCTGCAGGAGGGAAAAAACTAACCAAGCATTGTTTCTCCCAGAGACATGTTGTCGAAGACAGCCTGAAGTGCAAGTGGAAATGGAGCTTGTTCTGCACCCACCCAGCTCTGACCCCATGGATTTGCGGCATTACAGTAAAGAGGAATAAAACAGAGATGCTGGTCATGGGCAGAGCTGCAGCCAGGAAACACTGCTCCCAGTGGGGGAAAGATGGGCCGCTGGTTCCCAGTGCGGTGAAGGGGCAAAGCAAAGTTATCATCTAGTCTCGAGTCACAAGATTTCAGATAGGAAAAGGCAAAGTGAGCAGAAGCTCCTTGGGAGCATCCAAGCCCTCTGAGAGGAACATACTGAGAAAAAAAAAAAATCTCCCTCAGCTGCTGAGCAAAGGCAAGACCAGCCTGTGAGTATGTACCCTTATCTCGGTGGCTTAAGCTGTGGTGCCAGTGCCCAGCTGCTACAACCTCTGCACTGCTCCGCCATCCCTGAACACACCCGAATAGGTGCAGTCATAGCAGGACATCGGGGCAGCTTTCGCACTGACGCAGGCTAGTCCCACATCCACCTGCTGCCTGTGTAGCCACCCCCAAGGCTCGTGGTCAGCCTGTACCCAGCGCTGGAGCAGAGAGGCAGCGTGGAGAGAGAGTGAGGGAGAGGACAGGAGATGGACTGGTGGGAGAGCAGAGATGCTGCAGGACACGACAAGCTGTGGGCGGTCGGGGGAATCTCTGTCCTGGCCAGACAGATTGGCAGCACCAGTGCTGAAGGATGGTCCCAACGGGGCCAAGAAAAGTCACTTTAAGGTGTCATCAGCGTTCTTGAACATGAGGATGGCATTGTAGATCTTGAGTGCTGGGCCCAGCTTAACACTCATAATCTTGACGATGTCAGCCTGAGTCAGCAAGAGGAATGCTTCGCCATCAATCATCTGGAGAGGAGAGCAGGGACAGAGGCATTCACCAACAACCCAGGCTGTGACCTCCCAGAGACAGACAGCTCAGTTACTCACTGGGGACATGCACAGCTACATTCACAGCCCTTGCTGGGCTGCCACAGCAGCATTCCTGTTCACATGGAGCAAGGCAGGGGCCACCCACGGTGCTCCCACACTGCCCCAGATAAGCCAGAGCTGGGAACTCATGCACCCGGAATCGGGGCAGGGATAGGGAAAGGCCTATCCAGGGGCTGGCCCAGGCGGTCCCATTGGAGTTGGCCCAGGCTCTGGGAACAGGACAGCCAACAGGCAAGCCACTCTGGGCAAACACCAAGCCATTCCCTGCTCCAGGCACCAGCATGGATGGAGGCTGCCCCAGCTTGGCTTTGCATGCTGAGCACCCTTAAAGCACAGGGGCCGTTTATTAACAGGCTGGAACACTTGCTGTACCCAGCGTGTCTGTGATCAGCCTGCCCTGGGTGTATTGCACATGCTAGAAAGTCGTTCCCTTTGCGTGTCTGTCCACAGAGGGGTCTAAAAACCATGAACCTCCTTGATGGACAGCAGTGTTTCCAAACTGATGTGTTGGTGAGAGGATGCAGGAGGGGGAAGATGAATGGATGTGGATTAAGCAGTTTCCCTCAGGAGGCAATGATGCTACCGAGACTGCAGCACCATGCTCCCTACTACCCCATCCCAGCCTCCTCAGAGGGTTCATCCCTCACCCACGCAGCACAGAACACGGCAGCACGAGTTAGGGGTCAGAATCTCCCTTCTGCTACCCTCTGCACAAGCAGACAGCTACACACTGGAATGCAGCATGGGAATCACTGCCAGGTGGGGGACATGCTCTAAGCATCTAGTGGCAGAGCTGCTGAAGGAAACAGCACTGGCCAGTTCTTCCCTCCCCTGTTGGCAAACAGCTGTCCTTGGCTGCCTTCACTCATCCTCCAGCCCTTCTCACCTCATCCTTGAAGAGTTTGGCTTGGTCCTCGCAACCCGTCAGAGTCTGAACAAAGCTAAAAACCTGGAACAAACAGAGTGAAATGTCAAGATGGAAGCAATGTTTCTGGCTGCAGACACCCTACAAGCCCACATCCTCATTTCCACAGAAGCATTTTTGGCTCCTGTAAGGTAACATGTGCCTGTTAGGGCAAAGTGCTGCAGTTGCAGCACTCTCCCATGCCTAGAGATCCCTCTTGGAGCAAGGCACGGGTGTCAGTCAGCCTTCTCCAGCCCCAGAGTAGCAAATGCTACAGCCGTTTTATCTCCAGTAAGTCATCTTTAGCACAGCAAGATGATTCCAGCAGAGGGGCTGGGGCAGGAGTGGTGCACACAGAAGGTTAAAATGGAAATCAGGCAGGGCTGTCTGCTGGGGCTGCCTCTCCAATGCCAGAGGCCAGCTACACAGGCCTCAAGAATAGCTGTTACAGATGCCAAAGAAAGTGAATGAAGGTGACAAGGAAAAATCAGATGTAAAGATTTCTTCAGAGGAGACACAGGAAAGTGACTCCTTATTTGCAGTCTACAGTTTTGCATTGTTGTTTTACTTAGAGAAGATGAAACTGACTTCTTTGTAAAACTGCATCATGCTAAATGAAGAGACTGCTGTTTACCTTCACCTGCCTGCCCTGCTAATGTCACATCCAAGTCAAGCTAGAATCTGGTAGTTGTGCATGTGCTCCCAGCAGCTGCCTTAAGGGCAGGTGACTGGCAGCTGTCCACACTGTATGCCACAAGGGGCACTTTCTTGATAGCCTAGGGAAGAGGCCACTAAAGCCCTTCTGTGCCTGGTACATGTACCATGGCATTGCACAGCCAGCTTGAGTGTTCCCAGTCATGCCAGTGGTTTAGAAGCCAGCACACAACCTCCAAACATGCCTTACCTCATCGATGGTCCACTTGGCCACTGTGGTTGCTGTGATGCCAGCCACCCCTGGCAGGAGTTTGCAATGCTGTTCCCAGCAGAGTGACAGAGAGCGGTCAGGATGGGCAGACAGGGCAGACATGAAGAGCGACTGGTGCATACTGTCTGAAGAAATAGCTGGCAATAAAAATGCAAGGTGTGACACAAGGAAGAGCGATGAGAACATCCCATCCCACCCTACAAGCTTTGGAGAGGACTCTGTTCAGGACAGGCCTGGGGCTAGGAGCAGATGGTCTCATGGGTCCAAGTTATCAAGAGCTAGTGGTTGTCCCTCGAATTAACAGGAGAGTAATGCATCGAAGGCTTCAGTTTGGTGGGATTGCAGATGGTAAGGGAAGAAGTTTAGCAACAACAAGCTTGACTTTGCCTTGTTCTCACCACCTTCTCTCTGTTTTCCATACTGTACTAAACTTCCAAGCCAAATTTCACACCAGAATGCCATCCCTTATCATTCAGCCCATTTCAGGTTTTTAACAAAGCTTTAAGCCCTTGTCTCTGCTCCAGTGCACCAATGATGACTTCCAAGAAGAGATCTTCATTCAATCCCAGTACTAGGGTAAACACCAGGCCAGCCCATGGTAAAACTGATACTGGCTAGAAGAGATACCTTTCCACCTGAGGGTCATTTACTGTCTTATGTTGATCATCAGAACTAAACGCCAAACAAGTACTGTTGTTCATCAACAGTTTCTGTACTGTAGCAGTAATGTGGCACCTCACACTGAGGTTCTGAGGTACAGCATCCATAGGATGAAGGCACAGGTCTGGATAAGACAAAGTGCCTAGGAAAATGCACTGCCACAGAGAGAGGGTCCTAATTCCCTATGCTATAGTACTCAAAGATTCACAGATATAAATCAAGAGAAGTGACAAGGGACCCAGCAGAACTCTGGTAAGAGGCATGGACATCCCTTCTCAGATGGTTGGCTTTGACATCATGAGCTCTACACAGCCTCTCAGCTTGGTGCTGACCTCTGCAAGGTCTGACTGAGCGAGCCAAGGAGAGACCTGCCTCTGCTAGCCACCACCTCTGCTCCCCTAGTCTCACTTTTGCTCCGAGAAGACACCGTGGCAGAGGAACACACTTACTTTGGAAGTCTTCCTGCTGGATCTTCCGGTACTTTGGAGGTCGCCCTCTAAAGAGACAGGAAAACTGATTTCCAACTGGGTTGGGACTGGCCCAAGTGCCCTTCTCCACACTGCACAGAGCAATGCCTTGGCAGTAGGAGTAAGGATTACCTCTCAGATCCTGGTAAAAAGGGTTGACAGCCAATAACACAAAATGTGAAACAAAAAAACAGGAGAGGTGCCTGAGGTGACCCAAGAGAGCTGCAATAACAATTGTCAGCTGTCTACAAGCACGCTGCCCCACAGGCAAGGAGCCTCTCCAGCTCAGCCATCCATCCTAGGGATGCCAAGTGTAGCACAGGTGGCCCACACTGCTGCACGGGGCTTGCCAGGCACGGCCCTACCTCCCGTGGTGCCTGGATTTCTTCCGCTGAGGGAAGCCCATCAGGTTCCTCTTGCGAGCTGAGGCCTCAGTGTCGGACAAGTCTGCCTTGAGTCTGCCCTGGTTCTTCTCTGCCAGCGGGCACCCTGAGAGGCAGTAGTGGGCTGTGAATCTCCCAGTCACATGTCCTGACCCATCACAGCCTGGTGTGGGGCACTTCCTAGGGAGCAGACAGAGAGGCAAGAGTTAGACTCAGCATGGGGCAGGACAGGGGTAAAGCCACCTGGTGGCAGGGCCACACTTCTGCCCTCAGCCACAGGAAGCCATAGCCCAGGCCGGACAAAGTGTAGTACAGACTTGCTGAACAAATTCCCTCGTCCAGGGTGCGATGTGCACTGGCTCACAGGCAGGGCAAACCTAGCTCCTCCAGGTAAAAACACCTGTCCTACCTTCTGTGCTGCCATCACAGCCACCCTGTACAAGTCACCAGAATGCTGATCAAGCAGGTCAGCGGGGGTCGTAAGATTTTTCATACTCCCTTCCTTGCCCCCAACAGGCAACCAGACTAGCCTCAGAGTAAGGACGAAGCATGTGTTATGACTGTGGGCAGTAGAGAAACCCTCGAGAGCCAGATCTGCCTCTCTAATCCTCAAGTACTCTCTGTTGTAGTCACTCCTCTTCTCTGATGCCAGCCTGCCATGCTGGGATCAGCATTACATCAGTCCCGATTTCCCCTGAAAAGGGTCATGCAAGCAACTGACAAAGCCCTGAGGGATATGCAACATCCCCTCTCAGTACTTCCCAGCTTACAACCTCACAGTGAAAGGGTATCCACAAGGGGTGGGAGAAATATCGTCCTCAAAGCCATGTTCATCCATCAATGTTCATCCATCCATGAACAGCGTCTTAAAAGTATGTAGGGGCTTTCCCCTACAAGGCCTATACGACCCCTTAGCAGATGGGCATGAAGAATGTCCCCAGGAGCTATAGGGGGACACAGGGCATGCACAGGTGGGGATGCACCAGTTTGTCAGGAGTTCCCCTGGCAGCGGGCTCCAGACTGTCTCACAGGCTTGGCTCAGAGAAAGCAAGAGCTGCCCCCGAGCTGGAGGCAGAGCCAAGCACGGGCTGGGTGCAGGGGCTGGTTGCTGACAGTTGCAGGGGCGCGCAGGTGCAGGGGAGCAGAGGAAGGCACAGGAACAGGGCTGGCATGGGAGCCCTGCCCCTCTGAGCCGAGCTGGGGAGCTCACCTGTGGTGAAAGCTGTATTTGGAGCTCTTGGTGTGAGGCATGTTCTTGCAGCCCAGGGTTGGGCAGCCCCCATGGGAAGAGGAGGCTGGTTCCTTTGGCCCTAGACCAGAAGGAGAACAGGGGACACACTGTTGTGGCCATAACCCCAGGCAGAGCCAGGGCTCTGGGCTCCCTGCCTGCACCACACAGGAAGGATTTTCCCAACCCTGCAGTAAAAGCCCTTCCTCCCTGCCCACCCTTGGCTAGCACCACGACCGCACCCTCCCTTTTCTGCACATGGACAGGTGATGGTGACAGTGGGGATCTGGCACATTTGGGCCCTGGTATTAGGGGATGCCCAGGCCCAGAACTTACTAAGAGGAGGCTGCAGTGGGTGCCCAGTTTTTGAGCACCAGCCTATGGGGTGGATGTCCGGATGATCTGCATCAATCCAGAAATCATACACATGGCTCCAGCCGTCAAAATGGATCTGGGGAGATAAGTAGAGAGGTCACCCTTCAAACCTCAGGGCACCTCTCTGAGGAGCTCTGGAGCCTTCCAAGCTGACAGCAAGAAGCAGAGCAAAGCTGAACTGCAACACAAGACTCTGCTCTGCTCCTGGAACCAGGCACTGGGACCTGCCATCTTACACACTGCGTGCTTCTACAGACCTCTATACAAATTGCCATTGCAGCTGGCAGTGGGTTGGGAAGGGCAGGAGCAAGCCAGCACAGTGCCTGGACACAGGCTCAGCATTGAGACTCCAGAACCCACCTTTATCCTATGATCTTCCACATCCTCCACACTAGCCACTCGGATGAAGGAAGGAGTTCTTCTGTCCACTGCCTCCAGCTTCATGTTGACCAGGAAGCCATGGGGTGGGCGCTGGGACAACGAAAAGCCCAGATCAGCAGGTTCCAAGCTCCAGGTTCACATGACTCTCAGATGCTGATTTGCTTTCCCAGCAGCAAATGTGTTCCTAAAGCCTAGCTCCTAACCCTGTCCCCTGTCCTGTCCAGGTAAGAGCCGCTCGTGGTGAACACCAGGAGAGAGTGAGGACAGCCCTCCGTGATCTGGGCTGTGTTTTTAACAAGATGGGAAATCTTTGCCCAAGGGAAGAAGGCCTTCAGGAGATACATTTGGGGCATTTATAGCACAGCTGCACTTGGCTGGATACATCTGCTGTTGCAGCAATTGGAGACAACTATCAAGCAAACTTAAATGATTTCCCACCACAGAGCTTCTGTCTACCAAGGGCGATGGTCATACTTCCCATTTTTCTCAGTTTTGAACTATTTGCCCAGGATAGCTCTGACTTCTGAACTTAGACTGTAGATCCAGATCCCAGGCCTGTGGCAGGAGAATACTAAACATCATTTTACTTTTCATAAAAGCGAAGACCTGACAATGGAGAAAACCTGAATTCCTGCCCAGGCACAATGGAGCAGACAATGTGGTACTCACCACTTTAAAGGCCCAAGCTGGAACAGCAGATGCTCCAGTTTCTTTTAAGTACTTTTCCCAGATGAAGTTGTCAGGGTCAGGATAATCTAGGAGGGGGAAGATGCAGAAGGTGAGACACAAACTAGAAGACATCAAGTATCCCAGAATGTAGTACTGCCTCGAAGGATCAACCAAGCCTGTGTCAGGCATGTGGGAATCTGAGAGACATTGAGACGTGCTACTATTTCCTCGTGGACCATAAAACCCAGGGTGAAGGGAAGCAGAAACATTTGGGCCTGCATATATAGCTTGTCTCTTCCTGATCTCTCCTCGTGGCCTGACACAAACACCATGCTGTACCTGAACACATGTACAAGAACCTTGGCTGTGATTTCGCTGAAAGAAACTGCCCGGGCCTGCAGGGAAGCACAGGCCATGGGGTTTGAGCCCCCAGGCACTCTGTCCCACCCTAGAAGGCCCATCCCTGAGGTGATGCACCAGTGAAGGCTGCGTTCCCCAGCCACCAGCTCACCTTGAGGAGGTGTGAGGGGTTTGCCATGCTCCTGACACCATCCGACCGGGTGGATGTATGGACTGCTGGGGTCACACCTAGGAGACACACCTGAACTGTTATACAGGACTGAAATACCTGGCTCACCACTGCCAGACAGTGCAGGCTGCCAGGGTCCTGAGCAGGCCAGCCAGCAGCACAGCCAAGACCAGCACCACCAGCAAAAGCCCCTGCAGAAACGAAGGCTTTGTACAGCACCCTTATCGCCGAGTGATCCAGGCCCTAGCAGAGCAAGGGCTATTGTGGGAGTACCCAAGCTCACTGGAGCAGGACACGAATGCACCCTGGGTGTAAGCCCTGCATCAGAGCTGCTCAGAGAAAGCAATCCCATGGGGAGGGAGATATGCCATGCCTTTCAGAGCTCAGAGCAGTTGGATCTGGACAACCTGGGGGGCTCACACCCTGGTCACAGCTTCAAGTACACCACAGAACATGCGAGGACATAGCATGCAGCAGACATTGCTTGTGCCCAACACCAGTGAGCAAGGAGCAGCCACAGACAGAAACTGCTGCAACCCCACAGCTCCTTGTACTGCAAAGTGAGAGGGAACATCAGATAGCTTCAGCCACAAAGCAGGAAGCAGAACTGTTCTCACCCCTTCTTGTGCTACTTGACCTTAATCGGCCTCAACTGGGACACCTCCCCACTCACACCAAGTCAAACAATTACCCACCCATCAGCCCATGGCTTGTAATCGGGCCTGTCTTAGCCCCGTGTTAACCAGAAGGCCATGGCAATGGCCCAGAGGGTGACATTGGACAGGTAAAGTTTGTACCCCAGCATAGGTGGGTGACCCCCTGCCTCACTGTCTCATAATGTTCTCAAGTTGGGCCAGGAGAGGTTTGGATTGAATATTAAGAATTTCTTCATGGAGAAGGGGTTTAGAGGGCATTCGAACAGGCTGCCCAGTGAAGTCGTGGAGTCCCCATCCCAGGACATGGTTTAGTGACAGGGCTAGGTAGGTCAGGTTGATGGGTGAACTTGATGATCTTAAAGGTCTTTTCCAACCTACATGATTCCATGATTCTCACTAGGTCACTGGTAGCCTGTCAGCAGCAGCATGCTTGTGGTATCATCCTATGCTTTCTAGAGCACCTCATCACTCTTGCTGAAGCAGCAGCACGGTGTCTCCCTGGCACTGGAAACCCAGAAGCCTCTGTGCACTTACCAGTAGTCGTAAGTATCATCCCAGTTGTCAAAGTGCACCAAAAAGCGATTGTCCACCACGTCAGTCACTGTGGCAACACAGATCAGGGAAGGGTTCATGCGGTCCACAGCCTCAAGCTTCATGCCCACCTCAAAGCCTGGAGGAGCCTCGTGCTGGGAGGAGAGAGGGGCAGGTTTCTTTCACAGCCTAGATTCCAGCACACTTGTAACTGCTTACCTTGCCCACTGCAAGAGGGCACCTGCCCCAAACCAGATCTCTGGCCTCCAGGAAGGCCCAGGACCACTTAGGGTCCCAGAAGAGCAGTGCCCTCCTGGGCGCACAAGAAAACAGGCAGAGGGTAAGTAACTCAGCCTGGTGATAAAAATAAAGAGGAAAAAGGTCTTCAGACCCTCAGGATCTCCTATAAACAAAGAGAAAAGCAGCCTCCAACTTACACTGATTCAGATTTAGCATTACATTTGTAGCCATGCTCCCCCAGTGGTAGCAGTTACTAATGCCCTAGGCTTGGCAGGAAGAGGTGGGACAGTGCCCTGCATCCTACCTTACCTTTAATACTTGGATCCAAAACCTGTGCAAACCACTATCATGCGTGCTAGTGGGATTGTTGCAGCAAATATATCCCCACCTTGGCAAGGAACCCATTAGTCAAGGAGGAGGATTTAGACACAGTAAATAATTTGAAGAGGCTGATTTATCAGGAGGCTGTTTCCTCTGCAGCTAACAAAGAAACCATCAGGATTTTGCATTCCACTGTACTCTCACTTACCTTACCAAAGCTGCCATATGAAAAAAAGGTAGAGACAGAGATAATGAAGACAGAAAACAGTGGCAAAAGAATTATACTTATGGAACATCAACTGTTTTTGTTTTGGTTTTCTTTGGCAAAATAATTGTTGAGAGTAATGGCTCTCATTGGCCCAAACCAATACCTTTGTGACAGATGTAACTGTCCATGAGATGGACCTAGATGAAACAGCGAATCAGATCAGCTCCAATTCTGGGCACACCAAACTAGCGTCCAAGTTACAGATCCTCGGCAGCAAAGCATGCCACATCTCGATAAGCAATGCAAGCAGTGCACTCTCCTGTCCCTCTGCACTGTGGGTTTGAGAAGTGTGGGGTGGACAGAGAAAAGCCCAGCACTCTGTCAGAGGGGAACCTGAAGGTTCTGACAGGAACGAGAAGCTGCCACTCACAGTATTTCGGATCACGAAGAGTTGCTTAGGAGCTGCTTGAGCCTTTGTTATCTTCAGGTAGTTTGTCCAGCTGAATTCTTCCTCCTTATAACCTAAAACCCCTCATGAAGAGAAATGAGAGCAGCAAGTTCACAGAGAGCCAGACAGAAGGCCATGTGGCTGAGCCCAGCCATCCTAATACATCCAGCCCTCACCCTGCCAAGTGTGTCCAGCTGCAGGTGGATGGGGTTTTGAACAGTCCTTCATCACCCACAGCCCATGGTTTAAGCCAATAGATGATTTCTAATTGCTATGAAATGTTAGTAACGGAGTGGAGAAACAGAGCTCAGCTCCTCCCCGGAGAGCACTGGTCCTGCCTGCCCCAGGGTGCACCACACCCGGGTCAGGGCAGCACAGCCGCCAGGCTCCGGCCTGGCACCGGGACATCCAGGGTAATGGGGCTTTGACCCAGAATGGGAATGAGCAGAGAAGTTTAGTCATGATAGGTACCTGAAGAGGTGTCATGGGGCAACCCCCAGCACAGTATCATCCCTCCTGGGACCCATGGAGCCACCCTGTCCCCATTTCTGACTCTTTGACTGGGGACCCATTATTCACCCCCCTCCTTCAACAGGGCCTGCTAACCGAGACTCTCCAACTCCTTACCTTTTGGAGGCTGGAGTTTATGTCCTGTCTCCTCAAACCAGCCCGCAGGGTGGATGTCAGGGGAGTCAGCATTCAGCCAGAAATCATGACACTCAGAGTAGCCATCAAAGTGGAGGCGCATCCGGTAACCACACACCTACCCACAGGGAGAGCAGGAGAAGGAAAGGCCCATGGAAACCTCCTGCTGTCCCTGGTTAGGTGTGCCACACACCACTCCTCCCACGCACCATTTCAGCACAGCACTTAAGGAAGCGAAGCACTTAAGAGCCACAATCATATGCCAGTGCACAAATCAGGAGGCACGTGCCAGTCCCAAGAGGTGTCTGACATGAAGCAAGGCAAGTGCAAGGCCTCCACAAGCCATCTCTAAGCAGAAGGGTTCAGGCTGGTGCTTAAGATGCCATGGTGGGACACTTTTGTATTCACTGCATCTGATGGATCCAGAATGTGCAAAGATTCCCTTTTCTGCACCTGGGAAGGTGCTCACACAGAGATTTTGGCTAAACGCCATGTTGATTTTGTGAAATCTCTAGCAGCAAGAACAATGGCTCATCTCCCTGGCTGCCTATGGGCCCGAGGAGCATTGCAATGCAAAGCTGTTTTGGGGGCATGCCATGGGGCCACATGGAGAACCCCGAAGACAGAGAGCCTCCACGGACACAAGAAAGGGCAATGAGGCACCTTCACACCATCTCCAGGGCTCAGACCTGTCTGATTGGCATCAACTCAGAAGTAAAACACTGTTGCCATCACCACCATTTCTTCCCCCATTTCTCTGCTGTGTCAGGGTGGTGGAGAGATTAATGAGGCTGGGATACGGCAGCTGCTCCACTGTACTGTCTCCTGCCCGCCCATACAAGCTAGAAGGAAACATGACTGAGGTGCTGGAGTGCCAGCTCATCCCATGTGGTGCTGGCAGCAGCATGCAGGCGAGGGCCCTCCACCAGCACCCCAGAGGGACCTCCTCTCCTGTAGAGCCTCCTGCTGGGCAGGCATGAGGAGCCCGTGGAGGGACTGAGGGACGAGGAAACCAAAGGCGCCTTACCTCAGCCACTGTCAGGATAAAGTACATGGATGGGTGTTGTGGGTCGATTCCCTCCAGCTTCATCCCCACTTTAAAGCCATTCTTGTGCTGGGAAGCTACTTGGTACTGGAAACAAAAATTAAGCTACAGTGTAAAAAAATGACAGACGTACATGAGTCTAGAACCATCCCAAGGAGCAACCATCAAGCTACGGGAGCTGCTGGGCCCAGGAGACTGTGAGCAACAGGTTATGTTGTCAGCTAAACTGAAGTTCCTTTTACACAGAAAAACACCTTCTTCCACCTCCTTGCAGGTTTGTGTATGTTGCTGCTGTCAGGGCAGGGTGTCCCAGGGCTGACAGGGAGTGGGGCATGGGGCTTGGGCTCTTCTTGCACCCTGGGGAGCAGGGGTGCGGCACCCAGCACGGCCTCAGGAGAGCCCAGACCTGGACTTGAGGAAGGACTGGAAGGGATCCACCAACCTGCCAGAACCACAGGCAGACCACGGGGTGCTTGGGATGGGGGACAGCATCCTTATGGGGAGTGGGACTTGGGGCAAATCAAAGCTGGAGGCTGACTGGTCACCTTCAGGTGAAGATGGGAGTGCTTGCTTATCCCTCAGAGCCCCACAAAACAGGGAAGCAAGGAAGAGAGGAGAAAGAGGAGGGATGGGAAAAACAAAGGGAAAGAAAAGAGAAGACCAAAGAGGGGAAAAAGACAGGAAAAACCCAACTCACATCCTGGAAGAGATCTAAAGGGGCAGCGACAGCTTTCTGCTCCTCCAGGTACGACGCCCAAGACCAGCCTTCTTTCTTCTCCTCGCTGGCACCTGAGCGCAGCACAAACGCACACACAAGAGGCGCTGCTGAGGGTCCGCTCCAGCCCCAGTCCCTGCCTGCCTCGGGGCAGGTGAGCGCGTGGGTCCTGAGGGGGCCACATCCCGCTCTCACGCACAGTCCTGCATCCCTGCAGAGCCGAGCACTGTCCTACCAGAGCCCCTTCTCCAACAAACCTAGCCAGCTGTCCAAGGATGGACAGAGACAAAAGGTCTCTCTCTCTCACAGGTCCCTGTGACCAAAATGTCTTTCGTCACTGTACAACACTCTAGGAAGGCATGCAAGGCCCCTGAAGAACAAGCCATCTTGTGCAAAAACATCAGGATACTTCTGCAACCAGTCCTCCAGCCAGTACATCCAAAATGGCCACAGAGCTGACAGATTTGGGACAGCCAGCACAATCCATCTAGAGGTCTGGGAATACAAGGAGCTCCCAGACATCAAACCAGCAGCAGATTCACCTCCCACTTCCACTCTGAAGGCACCAGCTCTGCTATCCTCTACTCTGAGACATTCAGCTGAGTCCCCCTCAGCATACCAGGACCACTCTGATGCCATAGAGATGCATTTACCCTTATAACACTCATTTAAAGAAGACAGCATTGTCTCTTTGTAGGCAGGGAGGTGACCCTGCATGCTGTCAACTCCTTGAGGAAGTCCACAGAGACCTTGTCCAAGGCACAGAAGATACAACCCAGATTTCTTGCCCTCTGTCTACTTTTTCTCCCTGCTTCAAAGCACCTGAACAGACTCCAGGAGTGCAGTCCTTAGTCCAGCACTAAGTAACTAACATTTGCAGATCAGCCTTGGCAGACTGTCTTCTGTAGGACAGGCCAGAAATGCAGGAGAAAGACAGACCTATTCCTTCCTCCCTTGGGCTTAGAGGCAGTGGAGACAGAAAAAATGGGAACTTGCAGGCAAAATTAAAGCAGAGCTTTGGTGAGCAAGGTTACTAACACAGATACTTCATTTAATTATTAAGACAAATACCCTTATTACTGTTTAGGACAGAAAAAAGCAGCAAAATATGTTCAGGGAATCCCTAAGTACAAATTCTATGCTTTGGGGAATGATGAATACACCCAGAGACAGTGTACACCTACTCTGCTGCACTGAAGTATCCAGGTGTGTAGTTTGTCTACTGATGTACTTCTAAAATAGGAGAAAATAAAATGTTGAAAGTAACAAGGTTCAGCACTGCTTACTTGTAAGCAGCAGGGAAGATTACATGTTCAGAGCTCACACTGTAGAGAAAAGGACCTGGCAAGCAAATATGACCTCTCTTTTCAATAGTGTTTAACTCAGCATAAAATCAGGGGAGTATGGAGGGGAGTATGAAGCTGGAACAGTTTCATTATAAAATGACTTTAACGATGACCTTTCACTATTCAAAGAAAAAAAAAATTCATAAATGTTTACTTCCAGTACTTTTTCAAGCTTTCCTCTTTCATCCCCATCACACTCTAGGGGAAAAAAAAAAAAAAAAGCAACACTGAATCTTTCAGCTTGTCTAACTTCCCTCAGTGCCAACAGCTCTGGGTTTGAGCTTTCCTCTGATTTGGTCCAGGAATAGATCCCTGTGAGATGAGACAACCCCAGATTGCTCGGTTCCAGAGGCACCAGACCTACAAGAGCAGCTCCCAAACTTGTGAGCTCCTGATCACAAGAGAGAAGTTCCCTGTGAGACCATCCAAAGGGAAAGCCCAACATGGCACAGAGTCACGTTACTGCTCAGGACAGCACCTCTCAACGCACAGCATCCACAAGGGAGGGTAGATTCCCAAAGGGAAGGACCAGAAAGCACTCTACAGTATGGCACAGCTTCTGAAGAAGACAGCCGTAGCTGTAAGGGTGCGCTCGTCCCATGAGGAGGAAGAGAGGAAAGGAGAGAAAGGGAAAGAGACAGAGAGAGCAGGATCAAGCAAGCAGAGAAGTTTACAAGCCTTTGGGAACATGTACCAGCGTAAGGAACTGGGTGCTTGACTCTGCTGCAGCACCAAAATGAAGGCCCAGCCCCGCAGGACCACAGCAGGACCCCTCAGCCTCTGCCACGCAGCTCTGCTCCCAGCCACGCAGATGTGCCAGAAGATCGCTCACCCCACCGCCACCTGGCCCCTCCGTACCGTGCTGGCTCCCATTCCATGTGTCAGCCTCCGGATTACTGATGGCAGAGTCTCCCACAGAGTTCTTCCTCTCTTCCTGCTTTTCCTCCTAGACACAAGGGCAGAAAAAAGTGTTGGAGATCTGGATTCCTGAGCAGAGGTTTGTGCAACGTGTTGTACACTCATGCCAGCACCAAGGGCCATAATGGGCCTCCAGCAACATCTATGATTTGACTGGTACTTGGCCCAGAAATGGGAAGCCAACAGGATCTGATGATGGGAACCCAATGGGGAAATATTGGTACTGTGTGGTAGCAATCACACCTGGTATGGATCAGCTACAGTCCGGGCTGGCAAGGAGAGCTTCTTTGCCTTGTCAGAGTCACTCCCCCTTCCCCAGGACATATATCACACATATAGGTGCTCTCTTCAACACTTCTACTTTTGAGTGGCTTAGACTCGAGAGTAGCTGAGAGCATTCAGTACCTACAGCCCAATCAGGAAGTGTTCAACACTGCACAATCTGAGGCACTCAGCTGCCAAACAGCCAGCCAAGTGTCCAGAAGCCATGATGCTTCACACATTCAAGTCTTTGGGGCATTAACTGTTTCTGGCTACCCCTTCAACATATAGCTGACATGGCACTGAAAAGCACTGATGAGAGCTACACATATCAACAGGGCATACAAAGGTGGCCCAGGAGCCACCCTTGACATTGGCATGGGCATACATATGCTCTTCCTGCGCTCTTCTTACCATTTGCTCAGATTCATATTCTTCCTCTGAAGGGCTCTGGTAGTCCTTCCTCTTTCTTTTCTTAACAGGCTTGAGGATTTCAGTGGTGTTGGTGCTGCTGGCAGAGTTTTCCACAATGACAGACCTGCACAGAGGAAGGAAAAGTAAACCACTGTGGCATGATACGTGGCAGTGACTGGGGTGTTGCTAAGGGAGTCATTGCTGGAGAATCACTGTCACCCCATTTCCTTCTCACACACCTCCCGTGCCTCCTGACTAATGTACGCACTCCTCCTAGTGACAAAGTTGGCAAGAGGCTAGAACCAGGATACAAACAAGAACCACCCTCATGCCTTCTGTCAGAAACCTGAACCTAGGGATGGATCAAAAGTGATCTGGTTTTGTAGCAGGGCTCTAACCTACATCAGTCACACAGATGCTAGAAAACCAGTCCTGGGAGCCACATGTCAGTAAGCAGAGGGGCTGGAAATGCCCTTGTGACCCACACTTCCCACTGCTGCCCACTGCAGCAGCCTCCCATAGCAGTCCTGCCCCAACAGATGCATGCAATTTGTGAGGCCACAAACTGGGCAGGAGAAAATCTGTCTTCTTGTACCTCCTGTTGCCTCCTGGAACAAGTTTTCATCTACCCCACATCGTACCCAGGACACCCTGCCTACAGGAAAGAGGGAAACGAGTGGGGTACCCAGCACGTGCCAGAGGCAGATGCACTTGCATCTCTTGCTGGAGCATACAGACCAGGGGAGAGAGGGCAGATGGATGGATTTGGCTCTGCACGGAGCAGACTCCCCTTCCTTTACCTTTCTATGAACTGCTGGTGACAGTGCTCGCTGCAGAAGCCCCTGCCTTCCCGGGCTCCATCTGACACATGTCTCCGGCCACATGTGTCACAGTGGCACATGCTTTCTGGTGTTGGCAGCTTGGGCTGTTCTGACACATCTGAGTTGGAGAGAAGAGGAGTAGTGAGGGCCAAGGAGCAGCAAAGAAAGGAGAGCAGGAAGCAGGAAATATTTGCCTTGTTTATGTCCTAAGCCAGACAGCACCTACAGAGTGATGTTACCCACACCAGAAGTACCACAGTGGTGCCCTTACCCTGAGCAGGAGTAGGATTGTCCCTGCTAGTTGGTGCCACCTCTGAGTCCCCATCTTTCTCTGCGTGGCCCTCCTTTATAGCTTCCGATGGAGGCATCTTATCAGCACTCACCACCTTCAGTGTCCCATACTCATTTATTCGAAACTATGACATTGAACCAAAAAACAGAAGGAAAAATGTTAACAATGAGGATAGAAATGTAACTTGAAAGCTAGTCGATGCATGGGAATTCTGAGAATGACAGGGACATGGTTTGGTGATTAGTGTATCCAAAAAGAGGCCAGCTCTTCCAGTGATGGGGGTGAGCACAGCTCTGAAGTCACCTGTGCTGCTCCTCCTGCAGGCAGTCTCTGCTGGCTGCTGAGCCTGACAGGCTGGTGCACTGCAGAACAATACATGGCTCAAGGAGGGAAGGAACACAGGAGAGGCTCCAGTCCTAGCCCTCCTCCGCCTTCTGTCTGCACTTGGGTGCAATCAGCACCAGCTGGTAGCACTGATCAGGCAAGCATGATGTGGTGCCCTGGGGCTGAATAGAAGCTGAGAAATCCATCCACTTTGTGCAAGCTCCTTCATGCTACTCAGTAGCCTCAGCACACTTACAGGTACCTGCTGTCTGATGAGTGCCAGGCTGCTGTTTCCAGGATGAGTGCAGGAGTTTGTTGACAGCCAACACCACAGCACAGCTTGGAAAGCAAAAATGCCCTGCACAGCAAGTAGGGACATCCTTCTGCCTCCCCGCACAGGGCAGGCCTGCTGCAGCCCCACACACACTCTGCATGTGCTCTCCACTAAGCTCACAACACAGTGCAAGGTGGAGGTAGGGATGGGGCACAAGCAGCCTTGCAGAATGGGAACAGCTGAGGTATTCTGGGGTGTCGAGAGGCAGGAGACCTTTTCTCCATTAACACCAGTGACAGGACCCGCGGGAACGGGGTTAAGCTGAGGCAGGGGAAATTTAGGCTCGACATCAGGAGGGGGTTCTTCACAGAGAGGGTGGTTGCACACTGGAACAGGCTCCCCAGGGAAGTGGTCACTGCACCAAGCCTGTCTGAATTTAAGAAGAGATTGGACTGTGCACTTAGTCACATGGTCTGAACTTTTGGGTAGACCTGTGCGGTATCAAGAGTTGGACTTGATGATCCTTAAGGGTCCCTTCCAACTCAGGATATTCTATGATTCTATGATTCTATGATTCTCCAGCAGGGCCACGGGTACTTCCAGGACCCCACGTCACATTCCAGTGGACCCAGCCTGGCATAGGGGGGAGGAGGGCAAGTGTAGTGGCCCATAGTTACACTTACCCGCAGGTTACTTCCAGGCAAAGTAGCCACCCCATCCTTCCACTCCAGCACACGGACTGTGTTGCAGGTCTGCACCCCGCTGATCTGGGGGATGACAGTAGCTGTGACAGGTTCACTCCCTGCTCCCCTCTCTGTCCTCTCAGCCCCTGTGCTTCTCTGTGGCTCCCTCGGGAATCGCTGGATTTCTAAGGTGCTTGCAGGAAGGTTGATGGTAGTGGCATTTGCTTAAAAGGGGAAAAAAAGAAACAACCAAACAGAGACATACATGGAACACTTCACTGATGCAAACAAGTCTTAAAAGAACCACAGTGGCCTTAGACAGCACAAAATGACAGAGTGGACATAATCTTCCTGCCAAGGGCTCAGTGTTGTGGTCTAAAGTACTCATAAGCAGGCAGCAGGACCCAACAGGATCTTTAGCCAGGGATGGCTGGTACTAGGAGGCAGCACCCTCACTATCCACATTCAGGGGTTCTTACTTCAGCCTAACCTCAGCCTGTTCCCATGACCAGAATGCAGCCACCTGCTGTGGCAGGCTTGTGCCAGTGAGATCCCGGATTGCACAATGAATGCACTATATAATCCAGGGCCTTTCCACAGTGGGAACTGAGACATCAGGAGCAGGAAAAACTGGGAGATTTGCTTTTAATGCATACCCCCAATCTCACCTAATGCACATCCTCCTGAAAGACACTGGTCAGCTGGGCCAGACAGAGCAGGCATCCAAGCACACTGTGCTGCACTGGCACAGAACCCTAGAGACCAGGGCTTCAGTTCAAAAGTTAAGAGATTTTCATCAGCCACAAACTATCAAAGTGATGTGGGATAGCCAACAGAGAATCTCTAAGACAGTAACAGCAGCATGGCTTTGCCTCCCAAGGTTTGTATGCACAGACATACAAGAAGTGTGAGAGGTATCGATGTGTAGTGAGAAAGCTGAGGAACTACCTGGTAGACAGAACAATCCCACATACCTGGTATGATGAAGGCAGTCGCTGGCAGGTGAGTGCTCTGCACAGTGCTCTCAGTGGTGACCACATGGACACTGACCTCCCCAGCAGCATTCCCCTTTGTGCTTCTCACAACCTCCATCTCTGCTCTGCTGTCCATCACCTTGTGTGGGCACAGACCAAGCCACTGGAAGCCAACAAGAAAGAAATCAAGTTGGTAGTACAAACACAAGGGAGTGAGAAAGAGACAGTGGAGGATGGTCCCTCCCTTTCCACCATCTCCCAGCAGACATCCCTGTAAGATGTATTAAAGGTCAATTGAACCCACGAGAGCAGAGAATGAAAGCCACAGCTGGTACCAACATGACTTAGTAAAGTAAAATGTTGTGAGATCACAGCACAGAGCCTGCGAACACCAAAGGGTTTTTCTTACCTGGCACCACCATAAGATGGTATGAGCACAGCAGGTCCACCACAAGCAAGGGCTGCTCCTGGCTCCACTCTGGTCCTATACCACTCAGATGCAGACTGTGACTGAGATTTGGCAAACCCTACCCTGGAAAAGAAAGAGGTCCCTGAAGTTCATCTTTCAGTTCTCCATCTGTGCAGTGACTCTTGATTTTCTTCTAACTGGCTATTAGAGAGAATTTCACAAACAATATGGCTTAATGAGAAGAAAGGCATGAAGTTCATTGCATGCAACTGAATTTCTCACAGATCAGTGATGTTTAACCTGTTTAGCTGTGAATTTCAAAGAGTAGGCAAGAGGGGGTCTGAGAACCCTGAGAGCACTGCTGTGCCTTACTGGCCCTGACCAGGCTCAGCCAGGACCCCTACCAATGGGCCCAGGAGCCCCATTTAAGCACAGCCTCTGCCCATGCCATGCTTTAGCAGTGCTGATGTTCAGCCCTGCTGATCTGGAGCATGGCTTGACTTCAGCTCTGTATGGCAGTCATGGGACCTGGCCTGCAGATGGGTCTCCTGGTTGATCTCGTACCTTGCCTCGTAATCTGGGTTCTCACCTGGACTTGGCTACAAGGGCTGGGTCCCTACTCCCTTTCCTGGGTAGAAGAGGCCAGGCCTAAGCCAGCAGGCACTGCCCTGCCAACCACCTCACCCATATCCTGTGGCAGCAGCTGGACCCGCTGTGCCCTGGAGGACAGGACAAGATCCACAGAAGAGTGTCTCCAGACCAGGCTCTGTCTGCAAAGCAGGGGCAAGAACAGCGTTATCACCCAGTGCCCAGAGGGCGTCAGCAAGGGAGGGCTTTCAGTGCTGCTCTTACCTAATGAAAAATGCAGTGCAAATACAGAATTAAAAGCAAAACCAGTAATATCACTGGATGCGTTCACAGAAGTTCTCTCCATGCCTATTGAAAATGATGGTCTAGATGTACCAGACTGCTGGAAACTGAGGGCACTGGGCCAGAGGATTCTGGACTTGCCCTGTGTCCTGCACCCTCCCCGAAGCAGCAGCCAGCTGCCCTTGGAGATGGGATGGAGGTAAGACTGCTCTACGGGCTAATCTATGGGACTGTGCCCAAGTCTTGGTTGCTTCTGATGCAACCTGAATTTGAAAGAAAAGACAAACATGTAGGAAAGGGGATCGTTTCACTGAAGGTCCAGTAAATAAGAATATTGCTACATAAGGCAACATCTGGAATTTTACACCGAGAGACAAAGGTGTTACAACCAGAGGGTAAAGAGTGGGCTGGTGTACTCATGATAGGAGATTTACTTCTACCTTTCTCTTGCAGTGCTGTCAGATTTGTGATCAGAAATATCTCATATTCAACTGACAGAAGGCACTGACCTTTCATACCTTCCAGGTCCAATGACAGAAGGACATTATTAAGTATCAGAAGAACTGAAGGAATTGAGTAACTCAACTGGACACCTTGCTCCAGCTGAAAGCCAAAATGTACTTGGCACCCAATCTGGCCTTGCTGCTTCCTAATACCTACCAGAAACCTATCTGCTTTTCTAGCCATTTAAATCCAGTATTTATCCTTGATTCATCACTTGGGCCCAATGTTTCAAGGACTGATGTTTCATTTTGTGTCAGTTGTTGGCTTTTTTTTATTATTATTATTTAAATAGAACTTGAGACTGAAAATGACTAGAATAAAAATAACTAGTTCCAGTGCTGGGTGATACACAAACTCAACTCTGTACAGCAGTCTATTACACTGTCAGCATTTTGGTTGGGATACAGTTAATTTTCTTTGTAGAGGCTCACACAATGCTGTGCTTTGGATTTTTGATGAAAATGATGGTGATAACACACTGATGTTTTCAGTTGTTGAAGAGCAGTGCTTACACAGAGTCAAGGACTTCTCAGCTTCTCATGCTGCCCTGCCAACTGGGAGGGGGTGCAGCCAGGACAGCTGGCCCAAACTGACAAAGAGATATTCCAACCAAATGATGTCACGGTCAGCAATACAAGCTGGGTAAAGAAGGAGGAAGTGTGGGGATGTTCAGAGCAATGGCATTTGTCTTCCCAAGGAACCCTTACACATGGGGAGCCCTGCTCTCCTAGGGGTGGCTGAACACCTGCCTGCCGGTGGGAAGCAGCAAATGATTCCTTGTTTGGCTTTGCTGGTGCATGTGGCTTCTGCTTTACCTAGCACACCATCTTTATCTCAACCCATGAGTTCTTGCACTTTTCCTTCTCCGATTCCCTCTCTCATCCCACCTGGGTGAGTGAGCGGCTGAGTGGTGCTGAGCTGCCTGTTCGGGTCACACAACAGTTGGTTTTGGTGCCCAACGTGGCAACCAGAGAGTTCGAGATGATGACAGATTTGCTTGCAGTGGGGAGTATGCTAGACAAAATTTATAGATATTACAGCTGTTTAGCTGCTAATCAGCAGGCTCCTGTGCTTGCTGCTGGGCTTGCTTGCTTTAATGTGTGTAGAATGCAGTGTTTGTTAGGGGCTGCTTTTGCTTCTGCCATTTCCTCTACTCTTTATCATTGTGCTTTGCCATGCCTGGGTGCACTCTGACAACGGCAATGCCCCATCCGCCTGGGCTGACATCGCTGCTGTCCCTGTGCTGCTGTACTGGCAGGTTGGAACTGCGGGCTGAACTCAGGTCTGACACACTGCGACCTGTGGATGAGTCCACTGGGAGCGCCTACACCATGAAGTGTCCGTGGCCACAGGTAAGCCCACTGCGTAGCAAGTGCAGCTCAAAGTGTCTGTGGCCACGGAAAAGTCTGTGCCACAGCAGGTAGGTATTGCAGTGTCTGTGGATAAGGTCATGCCAGAATACCTCAAAGTATCCGTAGCTGTGGATGAGACCACGGCAAAGCAAGTGTCCAAAGGGACCTCTGAAGGGACTGTAGCCAATGGAAAGGGACACATCAGAGCAGGTACACTTCAAAGCATCTGTGACCATAGGTAAGCCCACGACACAGCAGGCTCTTCAAAGTCTCTTCAAAGTCTCTTTGAAGAGACTTTGGCTCATGGAGAAGGCCGTGCTGGAGCAGGTACACCCCTAAGGGACTCTGGCTAATAGACAAGCCCAGGCTGGGGTAGCAGCAAGGGGAGTTCACTGTAACATTAAACCTTATGGCCTGGTCCAAACTGACAAAGGGTGGAGATTGTAATGGAAGTCAGAAGTCACTTTAAAGGGTCTCCTGTAAGCCCTCATATAATCCATTAAAGATAGTCCATCACTGGATAATTCAGGCTGGAAGGGACCTCAGAACCTCTCCAGCTCAACCTCTCCAGCTCAAACTCCTACCCACAGCAGAGCCAGCTATGAGATCAGACCAGGCTGCTGAGGGCTTTATCCAGGCTGGTCTTGAAAACTCCTGGAATGGAAAATACTTCCTGCAAATTAGCACAATGCTCAAACTAACACATTTCTTTTCTGGTGACTGCTCTAGACAATAAACAAAAGTTATTTATGTTCTAAATTTTTATTCAGTTAGTGTAATGGATGCAATCATGATAGGGTTAATTTTCCTCCTAGCAGCATGTATAGTACTGTGTTTTGGGTTTAGGATGAGAATAATGCTGATAACACTGCGATGTTTTAGTTGTTGCAGAGCAGTACAGTCAAGGACTTCTCAGCTTCTTGTGCTGCCCTGCTAGTGAGGAGGCTGGAGGGCACAAGAAGCTGGGGGGGACACAGCCAGCACAGCTGGCCCCAATGGCCAGAGGGACGTTCGGTGCCATGTGTGTCATGGCGAGCAATAAAACTGGGGGGAGTTGGCTGGGGTAGGCTGCCACTGCTTGGGGACTGGCTGGGCATCAGTTGGCTGGTGGTGTGCAATTGCATTTGTGCAATCACCTGCTTTGTGTATTTTTTTTCCTCTTTTTTTTTTCTCCTATTAAATGGTATTCATCTCAACCCAAAGTTTTGCTCAACTCAAAAGTTTTCCCTTTTTCCCCCCAATTCTCTTTTCCTTCCTACTGTGGGGGAAGCAAGCGAAAGGCTGTGTGGTGCTTGTCTGCCTGACAGGTTAAGCCACAACAGTCCTTTTTAGTGCCCAATGTGGGGCACGAAGGGTTGAGATAACAACAGATCTGACTGGTGTGTGTTAGAACAAATTTGTTTATAATTTGTTGTAAGTGTTACATTAATTTAACAGTTGCTGGTCACAACATTGATTTATTTGCTCTCAAAGTTTATTTATTTGCTCGCAATGTTCTTTTATGTAATGCTGGCTTGCTGTTTCTCACTTCTGAGGACTGTCTTAAGGTTGGTTTTGGTTTCCTCAGTTTGTATGTAATATTCAATAAGTTACACTGGCCATGAGCCTAATCTTATATTTGTATTCAGCACTGCTGTCATCCTTGTACTTTGGGAACTGTTTTACGGAAATTATTAATAAGTACACTTTTTACCTTTTCTCCACAGGGAATCAATCTGTGGAGGACACCTTCCCCTTCTCTTCTCCTCCAGGCTAGTTTCAACGGCTCTTCAAAACTTTAAATATCCTCAGGATGTTCAAACAAGCATATTCCTATTGCTATATCTCTTGAACGTGTTTCAGGTTTTGTCTAGGGTTAAACAACTATTTAAGAATGTCACCCAGAGGTCTGTCCTGAAGCAGGAAAGCTGAGTGGCAGGGAACGTGGGAGGATATGCACGGCACAAGAATTGCGCTACAGTGCTTTGGAACTTCACCCCTGAACAAATGCAGAACACTGAAAAACTGGTAAAAACTTTGTTGTTGCCCTGGCAAATCCAAAGAGACACAAATCACTGCAACATGCTGGGGCTTGGCCTATGCCTACCAAGCCACGCTCAACACTAATCCAGCTCCCACCAGAGACGCTGCGGCTAATTCAACCCCAGTAACAGACACTGCAGCTAATCCATCTCCAGCAACAGACACTGTGGCTAATCTAACTTCTGCTACAAGCACTGCAGCTCCTCACACTCCCGCCACAAACACTGTGGCTGAAGCAGAGAGCCAACCCACAATGGTATCAGCCACGCCTGTAGTCAAGAAGAAACAATGGCAGTGGAAGTCAGCTTATATGGTATGGGAAGAAGCAGCGTCTCCTCGGAGATACCAGGAGGAAGAACTGGAAGAGGCAGGCTGCTCTGCAGCAGGACCATCACAAGAACAGGATGGGGAAGAGACAGAACTCATAAATGAGTCAGAAACCACCCGATCCTGATCCCTGAGAGAGCTGTGAGATATACAAAAGGATTTCAGCCCTCACCCAGGTGAGCACATTGTCACCTGGCCGCTCTGATGCTGTCGTAATGAGGCCAGTAGCCTGGAATTAGAGGGCAGGGAAGCCAAGCAGCTGGGATCCCTCTCTAGGGAAGGAGGAATAAACAAAGTGATAGGAAAGGGGGCAGAAGTCCTCAGCTTCTGGAGGCAACTCCTGTCAGGCATCAAGGAAAGGCATCCCTTCAAGGAAGATGCTGTATGTCACCAAGGTAAGTGGACCACCATGGAGAAAGGTATCCAGTACCTGAGGTGCTGAAGGTGATTTATAGTGACCTGGATAACAAGCAGATAAACAAAGATACAGACCAGGTCCAGTGCACATGATCAATGAGGCAGAAGTTTGTACAGAGTGCACCATCGTTGTGTGCCAGTGCACAGGCAATGACACCTGGAAAGATGGAGATGAACCAACAGTGGATGTAGTGGTCAGCCAACTCCAGCAAAATGAAGAAAATTTCTCTTCTTCTCCATAGGCCTGCACCTCAGTGGTGCAGAAACTGTACCAAGAGGTCCAGCAACTCAAAGAGAATGTATCTTCCTTCCCACCTGTGCAGACCAGTATCTCAGCGATTAGGAGCAAGCATTTGTCTACTCAAGAGAGAGGATATAGTGGGTACACACCATGTACCACCCTGTGATTTTTTAACCTGTGTGATCACACAGAGGACATGAGGAAGGAGGATGGAAAATCTGCCTTGAAGCTAGAAGGGCAGATATGCGAGTTGTAAGAATAAAACAGTCACCAAAAGGAGTTCTTCCAGGAAAATTACTGCTCCAGTTTCTATTGGTCAGTCCCCCAGACGGAGTAGAAGGGCTGATCTTATGTCTGATCTAAATGGAGGGACTTCTGATTTGCACTTCAAAGAATTAAGTAATGAACACTGCAGCCAGGACTAGAAGGGCCCTGCCTCCAGCCAGGTACTGGTAGGCTTTTGGCGTAGCTGCCTTGAATATGGAGAAGATTAAACAGCTGTCTACCTTGCCCGGACTCTCAGAGGACCCTTTTGTTGTGGGGTTGCTGAGGGTTGAAGAACAGCAGGTGCCAATCACAACCACAACAGTGCAACAGCAGCAATATCGCACCAAGAGTACCTGATTCCCATCCATGAGCTGATTCGTCACCTGGAGACCCAAAGAGCGATCAGGAAGACTTGTTTGTCCTTTAATAGTCCCATATGGCCAGTGAGGATGTCTAATGGTGAGTGGAGGCTAACACACTACCATGAACCCTCCAAGGCAAGCAACGGTGGAAACATATCCTGTGCCCCATGCCACTGCCCAAAACACTACCCTGGGCTTTGATAAGCAAGTCTTATGGTGACTTGGAGCCCCAAAAACAATTGAATCAGAGAACGGGACTCTTTTCTGAAACAACTTCATAGACACCTGGGTCAAAGAGCATTGACCAGGTATATCACATCCCCTATCATGCACCAGCCTTAGGGAAAAATGAATGATACAATGGACTGTTAAAGACCACACTTCAGTGCAATGGGTGCTGGGACATTCAAACATTGGCATACACATTTAGCAAAAGCCCCTTGGTTAGTTAACGCTAGAGATTCTGCCAGTTGAGCTGGCCCTGCCCAATCAAAACCCCTTATGTACTGTAGAAGGGGATAAAATTCCTGTAGTGTGTGTACAAAACATGTTGAGGAAGACCATCTAGGTTATTCCTGCCTCAGGCAAAGGCAAGCCCATCTGTGGGATTGCTTTTGCTCAGGGACCTGGGTGCACTTGGTAGATAATGCAGAAGGATGGGGAAGTCCACTGTGTACCTCAAGGGAATTTGATTCTGCATGAGAATAGCCCATGACTTGAATAGTACGATGCCAATTGCTATATAATGCTGTACATCATGTCAATGGTATTACAGTAAGAATCATCCAAACAAATGAAGAACGAATCTTGATGGAACCAGGCAAGTGAAGTGGTGATGGAGCCAGAGCTGGCTTCAGCATGCTACAATCCAACACCATGAACCATCTCTCCTGCCCTAGAGGATGGTTACAACGAACAGAGCCCAAAGTCATGTACTAAATGACCTCAATGGACATTTTAGATAGCCCATAGTCTAAGGAAATTATGTCTGTGTGTGTACATCAAAGGATGGGAAGGGTGGTGGTAATTAGAAGGGAGGACATAGTGGAAAGCATGGGACCCGAGCATAATTTAAATGGTATGGAATAAAGGGTAGAATTTATCCTGGTTTTGTTGGGATAATTTTCTTCATGGTTGCTCATATGGTACTATGTTTTGGATCTGTAATGAAAAAGATGCTGACAAAACACTGACATTTTAGTTGTTGCTGAACAGTGTTTACACAGGATCAGTCACAGAACCACAGATTTTAGGGTTTGGAAGGGACCTCGAAAGATCATCTAGTCCAATCCCCCTGCCGGAGCAGGAACACCTCGATCAGGTCACACAGGAACACATCCAGGTGGGTTTTGAAAGTCTCCAGAGAAGGAGACTCCACAACCCCCCCGAGCAGCCTGTCCCAGTGCTCTGTCACCCTCAATGTGAAGAAGTTTCTTCTCATATTTTAAGTGGATCCTCCTATATTCCAGCTTGCACCCATTGCTCCTTCTCCTATCATTGGATGTCACCGAGAAGAGCCTGGCTCCATCCTCCTGACACTCACCCTTTACATATTTACAAACATTAATGAGGTCACCCCTCAGTCTCCTCTTCTCCAAGCTAAAGAGACCCAGCTCCACCGGCCTTCTTGGCCACAAGGGCACAGTGCTGGCTTATGGTCATCCGGCTGTCCACCAGCACCCTCAGGTCCCTCTCCCCTTTGCTGCTCTCCAACAGGGCAGTCCCCAACTTACACTGGTGTCTGGGGCTGTTCTTGCCCAGATGCAGGACCCTACACTTGCCCTTGTTATCTTACAGTAAGTTTCTCCCTGCCCAACTCTCCAACCTGTCGAGGTCCCGCTGGATGGCAGCACAGCCTTCTGGCGTGTCAGCCACTCCTCCCAGTTTAGTGTTGTCAGTGATTGAATACATTGCCATTGATGAATATGTTGAACAGTACTGGTCCCAGTACCGACCCTTGAAGGACTCCACTAGATACAGGCCTCCAGCTCGACTCCATCCCATTGACCACAACCCTCTGGCTTCTTCCCTTCAGCCAGTTCACAGTCCACCTCACCACCCGATCGTCCAGACCACACTTCCTCAGTTTAGCTGCAAGGATGCTGTGGGAGACAGTGTCAAAAGCTTTAATGAAATCAAGATAGACCCTTCCATCATCTATCCACCTCGATATGTCCTCATAAAAGGCTATCAGGTTGGTCAAGCACGACTTCCCCTTGGTGAAGCCATGCTGACTGCCCCTAATGACCCTCTTATCCTTGATACTCCCAGAGTCAGCGCCAAGGATAAGTTGTTCCATCATCTTTCTAGGGATGGAGGTGAGGCTGACCAGTCTATAGCTACCCGGGTCCTCCTTCTTGCCCTTTTTGAAGACTGGAGTGACATTTGCTTTCCTCCAGTCCTCAGTCTTTTGAGATTCTCAAGATGCCTGCTAGCAAGGAGGCTGGGGGTGTACAAGGAGCTGGGAAGGAACACAACCAGGACAGCTGACCCAAACCAACCAAAGGGATATTCCATACTACACAACATCACGATCAACAACAAAAACAGGGGGAACTGGCGAGGGGAGCTACCATTCCTCAGGGACTGGCTGAGCATCAGTCGGCTGGTGGCGAACAATTGTATTGTACATCACCTGCTTTGTGTATTCTTTTCTTTTTTCCTTTTATTCTTCCTGTTTCTTTCCTATTATACTGTCTTCATCTCAATACCCAAGTTCTACTTTTTTTTCCCTAGTTCTCTCCCCCATCCAGCTGTGTGGTGGGCAAATGGAAGTGTGGTGCTTATCTGCTTGCTGGGTACAACCAGAACATTTGGGAACTTAAAGAACTTTCAGACTACACGTGTCCCAGTGACATCCAGTAAAAACTTGACCTGCCCCCGGCAGGACCAGACCAACATTTGACCAGGACCAAGTCAACACTACAGAGCTTTCAATAACCCCTCCATCCAGATTTTAAAATAGCAAGCAATTTTAGAGGTGAAAGCTAGTTTCGACTTATCAGAGTTATCGTGGAGTTATCCTGTTTTCCTGGTATTGAGCATGACATCATACATCATACTCATTCTTGCCCATGGCAGCGGGGTTGGAACTGGATGATCTTTAAGGTCCCTTCCAATCCAAGCCATTCTATAATTCTATGATTCTATGTCTTACAGTGGGTGTACTTAGGACATAGTAGTCCCTTCAGCAAGCCTTCCAACTCACTCTTTCATTGGCTTACTCAGAGAACTAGATCTCGGCATATCCCCTCCTCTCTCTCACCTCTTGAGGGACAACAAAAGACCTCAGGCTCATGCTCTGGGGTCTAACAGAGAAGCCAGAAAGGAGAAATGCCATCCTAGGACACCCTGGCCACACATGTATGACTGACCTGTTGTCCCCCCAGAGACCACCGTGATATGTTAGCTGGAAGGAATACTTTCTCACAAAAACCCAAAAAAACCTTTCATCCAGAAATGCTCTTTCTTGGCCTGTTTTCCTGCAATACAGCAGTTTTTGCAGTCGTGTTCTCAATGTATGTGTATAGAGCCATCTGTCTGCAGTCAGACCCTGCAGCATATTTCAACCAGCTTTGACAAGATATATGTCTCCATAATTGCAGTCTCTAGTAGTAAAACCTTCACATCTGAGAAGCAAAGTATCCAGCAGCAGGGGGACTTGGAAAGCTAGAATTTCACAGAATCACAGAATTGAAGGGGTTGGAAGGGACCTTGAAAGATCTTTGGGTCCAACGCCCCTGCCAAAGCAGGTTCCTTAGAGCAGGCTGCCCAGGTAGGCGTCCAGATGGGCCTTGAATATCTCCAGAGAAGGAGACTCCACAACCTCCCTGGGCAGCCTGTCCCAGTGCTCCGTCACCCTCACTGTGAAGAAGTTCTTTCGCATGTTGGTGTGGAACTTCCTGTGCTCTATCTTGTGGCCATTACCCCTTGTCCTGTCCCCACAAACCACTGAAAAGAGGCTGGCCAAATCCCTCTGTCTCCCACACCTCAGGTATTTATACACATTGATGAGATCCCCTCTCAGTCTTCTTTTCTCCAGGCTGAACAGACCCAGGTCTCCCAGCCTTTCCTCATAGGGAAGATGCTCTAGGCCCCGTATCATCTTTGTGGCCCTCCGCTGGACTCTTTCCAGGAGATCCCCGTCTTTTTTGTAGCGGGGAGCCCAGAACTGGACACAGTACTCCAGGTGAGGCCTGACCAGGGCAGAGTAGAGGGGGAGGATCACCTCCCTTGACCTGCTGGCCATGCTCCTTTTAATGCACGCCAGGATCCCATTGGCCTTCTTGGCCACCAGGGCACACTGCTGGCTCACGGCCAACCTGTCGCCCACCAGGACCCCCAGGTCCTTCTCCGCAGAGCTCCTCTCCAGCAGGTCATCCCCCAGCCTGTACTGATACATGTGGTTGTTCCTTCCCAGGTGCAGGACTCTACACTTGCCCTTATTAAACCTCATTTGGTTTCTTCCTGCCCATCTCTCCAGCCTGTCCAGGTCTCGCTGAATGGCAGCACAGCCTTCTGGCGTATCGGCCACTCCTCCCAGCTTTGTGTCTTTGGCATACTTGCTGAGGGCAGACACTATTCCCTCATCAAAGTCGTCGATGAAGATGCTGAACAAGATGGGACCCAGCACCGACCCCTGGGGAACGCCGCTAGTCACAGGTCTCCAGCCGGACTCTGTGCCGCCGATCACCACCCTCTGAGCTCGGCCAGTCAGCCAGTTCTCAGCCCACCTTACTGTCCACTCCTCTATCCCACACTTTCTCAGCTTTGCTATCAGGATGCCATGGGAGACAGTATCGAAAGCCTTGCTAAAGTCAAGGTAGATGACATCCACTGCTCTCCCCCCATCTACCCAGCTGGTGATGCCATCATAGAAGGCAATGAGGTTGGTCGAGCACGACTTCCCCTTGGTGAATCCATGCTGACTACTCCTCATAACGTTCTTCTCTTCCAATTGCTTGGAGATGACATCCAGAACAAGCTGTTCCAACACCTTTCCAGGGACAGAGGTGAGACTGACAGGCCTGTAGTTTCCTGGATCCTCCTTCTTGCCCTTCTTGAAGACCGGAGTGACATTGGCTATCCTCCAGTCTTCAGGCACCTCTCCTGTTCTCCAGGACCTTTCAAGATGATAGAGAGTGGTTCGGTGATCACCTCTGCCAATTCCCTTAGCACACGTGGATGCATCCCATCAGGACCCACGGATTTGTGTGTGTTGAGCCCACTCAGATGCTCCCAAACCACTCTCTCGTCAACCAGGGAGGAGCCCTCCATTTCCCAGACCCTTTCTCCTCCCACCAGGGTTGAGAAGTCCCAGGGGGGAGTCCTTGAAGCAAAGACTGAAGCAAAGAAAGCATTCAGTATCTCCGCCTTCTCAGTGTCTCCCGTTACCAGGACACCCCCCTCGTTCAGTGAGGGACCCGCATTATCCCTAGTCTTCCTTTTACTGTTTACATACTTAAAAAACCCTTCTTATTATCTTTTATCTCTTTTGCAAGCCTCATTTCTAGGTGGGCTTTAGCCTTCCTCGTCGCGTCCCTGCAGGCCCTGACAATACTTCTATACTCCGCCCAAGAGGACAGGCCCTTTTTCCACATTTCATAGACCTTCCTCTTCCTTTTGATCTTATCAATGAGCTCCTTGCTCATCCACGCAGGTTTCCTGCCCCCCTTCCCCGATTTCCGACTCTTAGGGTTGCACCGATCCTGAGCTTGGAAGAAGTGCTGTTCCAATTTCTATTGTTGCTACACACGAGAGGCTCCAACTCTGCCATGGCCTCACACCCTACCTCTCACAAACCCATGACAAAGCCAGGGGATTATCTGTTGGCAGATAGGAAAGCTAAGCTCTGCGCAACAGGCCATAAAGGAGCAGGGAGAAGAGCAGCTCTCAGCTCAGGGATGTGCTACAGCCCCATCAATCAGCACTTTATAAAGCACAGTGCAGTCAAAATTTATATATATTTTCATCACAAAATTGGCTTAAAATAGCTATATCTAAAACAATATAACATGTTTACTGGTTTTGTAGCTTCTGAGAATTTAAAACATTATTTCTGCACTGGTGTGCTCTGGGGGACGCCTGCCTGGAAAGCAGCTTTACAGGAAAGGGCCTCGTGGTCCTGGTGGACACCATGGTGACCATGAGCCAGCAGCATACCCCTGCCACAAGGACAGCTGAGGGGATCCTGGGCTGCATTAGGAGCACCACAGCAGGTCAGGGGAGGTGCTCCTTCCCCTCTGCTCAGCACTGGCAAGGCCACAGCTGGAGCACTGGATCCAGTTCTGGGCTCCACAGCACAGGACAGACATGGAGCTACTGGACAGAGCCCAGGCTGAAACTTGGACACTTAATTACCTCCAGTGGCAAAACTGAGCCTTTAATAAAAAGCAACACCTGGGATCATGCTAAAACTACAGATGGTGTTACAAAGCACTGCAGACAGTGAGCAGGGAGCTGATTTCCTGGAATTTCCTCTGTCTTCAGGCATTGCCCAGAGCAGGCATTGTAAGAGACTAATGGCACTGTAATAGTATTTGCACCATATAAACACAGGGGAACACTCAGCAGCACCCTTCACACAGGCAGGCAGTCCAGTGGATAAAGGCAAACATACACACCTCTTCCCTTCCAAATTTGACTGCTTTAAACCCATGAGTCAATAAATCCTCTGGAGGTACATCAGGGCCCCCAGACCCCTTAAGTTTTTGCTGCAGCAAAGGGTGAGGGTTGGAGTGGACTGAGGCTGTCTCCATTGCTCTTCTCTGTGCTGTGGCTTTTACCTACAGCTCAAAACAGGGTGAAATGTTCTTCAGGGTGATGAGAGGCTGTTTTCTGTATTGCACATTTCAAGTTACTGAATGGATGCTGTGAACACAGAGATGGGAGGGAGAAGGGCAAGAGAGCATCAAGTGGCTGTTCGCTTCAGGTACAGTCAGAGTTAACAACGCAGAAACACTTGGAACTTCTCTCCTGGTGGCTGTGTCACCTGCCATCCCAGCAGTGTCACTGTCACTGGGACCTGCTCCTGGACTTGTGGATGGCTCAGACACACACCTGGGAAGAATAAGCAGTTATCATAGAATCATAGAATATCATAGACTATCCCGAGTTGGAAGGGACCCATAAGGATCATCAAGTCCAACTCCTGGCACCACACAGGTCTACCCAAAAGTTTAGACCATGTGACTAAGTGCACAGTCCAATCGCTTCTTAAATTCCTAAAGGCTTGGTGCAGTGACTACTTCCCTGCAAGCCTGTTCCAGTGTGCAACCACCCTCTCGGTGAAGAACCTCTTCCTGATGTCCAGCCTAAACTTCCCCTGCCTCAGCTTAACACCGTTCCCATGGGTCCTGTCACTGGTGATAACAGAGAATAGGTCACCTGCCCCTCCACTCCCCTTCACGAGGAAGCTGTAGACTGCAATGAGGTCCCCCCTCAGCCTCCCCTTCTCCAGGCTGAACAGGCCAAGTGACCTCAGCCGCTCCTCATACGTCTTCCCCTCTGGGCCCTTCACCATTTTCATCGCCCTCCTCTGGACACTCTCCAACAGTTTCACGCCCTTTTTGTACTGCGGTGCCCAGAACTGCACACAGTACTCGAGGTGAGGCCGCAACAGCGCAGAGCAGAGCGGGACAATCACTTCCCTCAACCGACTAGCAATGCCGTGCTTGATGCACCCCAGGATACGGTTGGCCCTCCTGGCTGCCAGGGCACACTGCTGGCTCATATTCAACTTGGTGTCAACCACAACCCCCAGATCCCTCTCTGCGGGGCTGCTCTCCAGCGTCTCGTCACCCAGTCTGTACGTACAGCCAGGGTTGCCCCGTCCCAGGTGCAGGACCTGGCACTTGCTTTCGTTAAACTTCATGCGGTTGGTGATCGCCCAGCTCTCCAATCTGTCCAGATGTCTCTGCAAGGCCTTTTCACCCTCATCCAAGTCCACAACTCCTCCAAGTTTGGTGTCATCAGCAAATTTGCTCAGAACACCTTCTAGTCCTACATCCAAATCATTTATAAAGACATTGAAGAGGACTGGCCCTAAAATGGAGCCTTGAGGGACCCCACTGGTGACCATCCGCCAGCCAGATGTGGCCCCATTTACCACAACCCTTTGAGCCCTGCCCGTCAGCCAATTGCTCACCCATCGCATGATGTTTTTGTTAAGATGCATGCTGGACATTTTGTCCAGTAGGATCCTACGGGAAACCGTGTCAAAAGCTTTGCTGAAGTCCAAAAAGATCACATCAGCTGGTTTCCCTTGATCGACTAGATGGGTGATCTTATAAAAGGAAATCAAATTTGTTAGGCAGGACCTACCCCTCATGAACCCATGTTGGCTGGGAAGTGATCTAATATGCCATGCTGGGGCTACTAAAGACCTTGCCAGCCAACTCCGCCTCCAAGCACTGCTCAGAACATTCCAGCATGCTATTGTCTACAGCCTGGCTTTTGAAATTTATACTCTAATGCTGCTGAGGTGCTCCCTGTTTGGCCAGACACTGTGCTCCGGTGAAATCCACAGCAGGCAGACTCAGGCATGGCTGATCACCCTGCTTGGGGGAGCACAGCTCACACTGGAGCAGTGCCAGTTCCCCACCTTCTCACCCAGGCCAAGTTAAAACTATCACCTCTCTCTGCTTATTCTGCCCTCACTCACCAGCCCCAAAAGGGCTCAAGGTAACATCATCCAGGCTCAATGCTAAGACCAGAAGGCAGCCTGAAACTCAGGCAGCCAACATCTGGGTGCCGATCCCCACAGAAGTACAAGTTACACTTATGAGCAGCCAAAAGCATCCAAAGAGGACTAAGATATGATCCCAAAACATTTTAAAATGTCCAGTCTTCTATCTCCTTTTATAACTAATACAGAAATACATTCAGAGTCTGCCCTAGACCACCTACACCATCCTCTCCGTAGCCCAAGCTGTTTGTTGCACAGCCCCCTAGGCTGGACTAATGCCATGCTGCAGCCACTTTCAAGGACTGTAGCGGTGTCATCCTCAGGTGCCAGGACAGCATGTTTTCATGCACCGCCGAAAAATGCCAGAAGGAACGTTGCCAGGCATCTACCAACCTCCATGCAGCCTAAAGAGAATTTCTTGGGAAAGCCAAGAAAGAGCAGTCTTGTGCCCTGTCTCTGCCTCAGCTGGAGTTCCTGGACACTGCAGGAGCTCCACATGGGAGAGACACCCCTTGGTCACTCCTGGGCACACATGTGGGGGTTTTACTCAGCTGGACAGCTGAGCTCCACCACAGCCGCTCTCTCACTCTATCCCCCCCCCCCCCCCCAAAGGGAAAGGGAGAGAAAAAATGAAAGTGTTGAAGGACTGAGATAAAGACAGGAAATTCATTCAAGAATTTTTGTCACAGGCAACGCAGACTCAACATAAGGGAGATTAATGCAATTTATTATCTATTACTAACAACCTAGAGCAGTAAGAAACTAAAAACAAACTAAAAACACCTTCCCCCATCCACCTTTTTCCACCTCCTTCCCCCCGAGCAGTGCAGGGAAATGGGGGCTATGGTCAGCCCATGACATTTCGTCTCCGGCACTCCTTCTCGGTCACTCGCAGCCCCTGCTCCAGCTTGGGGTCCCTCTCACGGGATGCCGTCCTTCCCGAACTGAGCCTGTGGGGGCTGACCACAGGCAGCAGCTCTTCAACAACTGCTCCCACACGGCTCCGTACCACGGGGTCCATCCCCCAGGAGCAAACTGCTCCAGCACGGGTCCCCCACGGGTGGCAGCTCCCCCCAGACCCCCTGCTCCTGCGGGGGCTCCTCTCCACGGGCTGCAGCTCCGGCCCGGGGCCTGCTCCTGCGGGGGCTCTCCATGGGCCGCAGCCTCCTCCAGGCCACATCCACCTGCCCCACCGGGGGCTCCTCCACGGGCTGCAGCGTGGAGATCTGCTCCGTGTGGGACCCGTGGGCTGCAGGGGGACAGCCTGCTCCACCAGGGGCCTCTCCACAGGCCGCAGGGGAACTGCTGCTGTGTGCCTGGAGCACCTCCTGCCTCCTGCTGCACTGCCCTTGGGGTCTGCAGGGCTGTTTCTCACTCCTCGCTCTCCCAGCTGCTGTTGCCCAGCAGGTTTTTTCCTACTTTCTTAAATGTTCTCTCACAGAGGCACAAACAACATCGCTTAATGGCTCGGCTCTGGCCAGTGGTGGGTCCCTTTGGAGCCAGCTGGAACTGGCCCTTATCTAACATGAGGCAGCTTCTGGATTCTTCTCACAGAGGCCACCCCTACAGCCCCCCGCTACTGCAACCTTGCCACATAAACCCCACACAACATGGTGAGAGCCCTGTCTCACACCACACAAACCCTGTTTGCTCCCCCTAGCAGTCAACAAAGGGTGGAATGAAAGGGGTTATCCTGTTCTCCCAAGAAGCCACCGTGGCGGCAGACCAGTCTGCGCACCATGATCTACAGCCAGCCAGTACAGAACTTACTCCAGAAGAGACACACATCCGCACACGCTTTTTTGTTTTTCTTTTTTTTTTTTTTTCGGTTAGATACGCCCCCCATTGTTTGGCATAGTGTTATGCATAAAGAAAAATTTCTGTGTTGCACAGACATGACACAGTCCAAAAACTATCCCAACAGCCCCTCTCTCCCTATCCGCTCTGCAGGGCCCGGGACTCCCGCTGACGCCGAGCAGCGGCCCCACGGCTCGGGCGCAGCCCCGCACGCAGGGACGGGGCCCGGGGCCGACTCAGCCGCCTCCTTCCCGCCGCGTCCCGGCCGGCACGGGCAGCGAGGGCCGCCCCGGCTTTCCTCTCTCTCTCCCGCCGGCAGGCCGAGCCGCAGAGCCGCTGCCGGGCCCGGTGAGGCCTCGGTGCGGCCTCAGCCGCCGCGCAACGCGCAGGGCCCAGCCCGAGGCCCCGCGGCCGCGAAGGCACGGCTCTCCTTTCAGGCCGTGAAAATGGCGGAGTTCTTCCCCCCCGCCCCCGCCTCCGCGGGGAGCGCCGGGGCCGCCTCGCCTGCAGGGGGCGGCGCGCAGCGAGGGCGCCACGGGCAGGAGCTGCCCCTGCAGCCGGCGGCCGCCAGGGCCCGGCCCCGCGCCCTGCCCTGCCCTGCCCCGGGACAGCGCGGCCAGCACAGCGCAGGGGCCCGGCGGGGGCGGGCCGCCCCTCTCGGCGAGGCTCGGGCAGGGCCTACGGGCGCGCGTGCCCCGCTGCCCTTGGGGAGACCGAACCGCAAAGCTACCGCGCTGCTAGTCCTGCCTTTCGGGGAGAAAGAAAAAAATAAAACACGGAAAGGCAGAACCCCAGCGAGCCCGCCGCAGCGGCGAGCCCGGGCTGGCAGGGGCGGGGAGGCGCTGGCCGCAGCCCCCGTCTGCCGCGGGCCCGGGCCCGGCAGTGCCCCCGCCGCGCCGCTTACCTGCACGGCGGCGCCCGGCGGCCCGCACCGCACCGCACCGGGCGGCCCGGCCAGGGCGGTGCTCGCGGGGCCGCGCCGAGCCGCGCCGGAGCCGCACGGGCCGGGAGCGGGCTGCGCAGATGCGGGTGACAGCCGTGCCGCCCCGCCGCTGCCGGGCTCCGCGGCGCCCGCGCGGCCCGAGGGCAGCGGAGCCCCGCGCCGGGAGGGGCGCTGGGCGGCTCGGGCCGGCCGCGTGCGTGAGTGTGAGTGTGTGCACGGGGGGGGGGGGGGCGGTAATTGGGCAGGTTGAGAATGCATGCACTTAATGAGTGCCGTCGCCATGGTAACCCGTGTATTCTTCAACGCTGCAGTGTCAATTTTTAATCCGACCGCACGATTTTGGGGAGCTGCCTGGCCGCGCACGGCGGGTCGCCACGGCAACGCGCAGCCCGGGCAGCCCCGACGCGGCCGCGGTGCGGAAGGGGCCGCGAGGCTCCCCGGGAGCCGCCCGCTGCCCGCGGTGCCCTCCTCCGGGCCGCGCCACCGCCGCCAGGCCCGGCCCAGCTCCGTCGGGCCCTGCGCCGCGTCCCGCGGGCACGGAGCGGGCGGCGGGGCCCGGCCTTGGAGCAGCGGCGAGCTCCGGGGCTCCCCGGCCCTCCGGGCACCGCCGGTGCCCAGCACAGAGCACAGGTGGGACCCGGCACCAGCAGTGACCGCCAAGGACCAGTCAGCCCAGCCGAGGCAACGGCTGCCAGCACGCGGGCAGCAAAAGAGCCGTGGGGTGGGAGCGAAGGCAAGTGCTGACCAGCACAGAGCTCCAGGAAGGGGAGCACACCAGCTCGAGTGCAGCTCTTGGTGCCAGTTCTGGGCAAAGCAGAGAAATGCTGCACGCCGCTCAGCAGCAAAACAGCGCCTCTGCTTACACCCAAGCCCTGGAGAGCTGGTGTAGACAAGACATGGCAGCTTTGATTGCTGTTAAGAGGGAACAACCCCACTCAGGAACTCTGATAAACTGTGGCAGGAACGGTAAATCCAGCTCTGCCACGTTGTCTTGCCTCCACCCCTTTTCATAGCAGAAGCAGGTAGTCATGAAGCACTTTGTTCCCACAATACTGAGAAGTCAGGCTGAGCTTGAGGGCCCCAGCATCTCCCATCCTTGCCTTGCATTGGGGTTTTGAGGTGGCTTAAACATGATTTTCACCCTTTTTCAAAAATTAAGCTTGAAATTGGGCTACAACAGGCAGGAGGCATGAAAGATGGGAGCTCCTCTAAGTCATTAATGTTAACCTAACTCCCCTGGAGAGCAATCAAACTCCATCGCTGATGGTAACGTATCTACATCTTACCTAGCAGTTAAGAGACCTCCAAGATCAAACTAGTTCCTGAGGCCTTATCTGAAGTAGGCAGGCTTGTGCTGCCCCAGTGGAGAGCGAGGAGGACCTCCTTAGCACTCATTCCACAGGCACAAAGAATAATTACAAAATATTAACATGAAATCTCCAAAGAACTCTAGGAAGTGAGGAAACGTAGGACTTGCTGTTGCTCAGTGCTGAGCAGTGCTTAGTAAGTGCTGGTCAAAAAAACAGTACGGTTTGTCTGTCTACCCTGTAGAATCTCATGGGTACAAAAAATGTGCCTTTTGGACATTACAGTGTTTGTCCTGCTTATCCACAGAAGGTTGGAGCTGAAGAAACCAAGACCGGAAGCAGTACAAGAAGTGCAAAAAGGTGTACAGCTGTTGAAAACAGCACTTGATACACGTTGTACAGGCTGGGAGAGGCAACTTTCTGTACACCCCTCAGGCCACATCCTGCCATATGAAATCCAGGGTAACTGGTATTTCTGCTTGCTTTGGGGAGAGCAGGAACAAGCTCTTTGTGTCTAATATAACTGCCACTTCCAGTAGTCTGTGCCTACCAAGAGACATACATGCAAGACATAAATCCTAATGCATTCCTGCTGTGCGGGATGGCAGTACCCTGCAGGTGGCTGTGCCTGCCACTCCTCACCTTCAGTCATATCTCGCACTCATTTGACCCAACAGCCTGACTGAGACCTTGCAAAACATGAGGCAACATAAGAGTTTGAACTACAAACTGGCACGCATAGCTTCTATTTTATTAATTCACTGGGCAAGTCACTTTGGTTCTGTTCCTCAGTTTCACTGTCTCTAGAGGGTTTTCATGACCTGATAACTATGAAAAATTCTGCTTATAGTTGTCAGACGTAATAGGTGACACCCAAGTTATGGCAAATGGTGGATTACACTTTCAGCTCATAGAGCAACAATTATTAATCATCAGAGAATAGACCAAGACAAGGTAACTAAGAGGCACTTTTAAAATATTTTATGCTGTCTTCCCAGTTACTGGCAGCATTTACTCTAGGCTGAGTGGCATGCCTCTACCAGGCAGCTCAGCAGAACAGGATTTGCAATCCCAGTGCAGCCGTTGCACACTGCCCCTCAACTTAATTGCACAACATAACTGTTGTGCCACTACGATCACAAAAGACTGTATGCAGCATTATTTTCTTCTCATGTTGATGCTGAGCAGTGATGCTGACACTGAGCAGAATAAGGAACACAAATGCTGCACAGGGGAAAGGTTTTGCACTTTACCCATTTCTAGGAGCAACATTTCTCTTGACTAGCAGATAAATCAGGTGCAGTTGTACGTTGTGATTACACCAAGCAGATGAGACGTGATCTATTTCATACCTACTTACCTAACAGCATTAATATTTACTACTCATATACACAACATAATCTGTTCCAGGAGCTGCACAGACCATTTATTTTCCAAATTCCACCTACACCTCCATCCACATGAGAGCACAAGCTGCATCTTCCAGTCACCTCCAACTCTGGCTTCACCTCCATGATTTTCAGTATTTTGGACTGAAATCACTGAACTGTGGCCCTGTTTAGTCAAAACATTCAAGCAAAACTTAAGGTTTTGCTTTTAAAACAAGTCAAAATACTCCTTTTTTAAAATGTGCATTCGAGATTTCTAAATCAAAGCAGGTCACCCTGCAGGAGCAAATTTCTGTGAACAAGAGGATGTAGCCCTGTAGAGAATCACCCAGGATCATCTCCAAAACTATGAACCATTGTACATACCTTCCAAAACACGTGCTAGTTGTAGATATCTTCCTATTGCCACTACTCTTCCAGCAGTATAGATCATACCAATTGCTGTGATCTGTTCCCTTGCGTACAGGTTACTGCACCTGTGTTTATTTAGTTAAGCAACTTAGACATTTCATTGAAAGATGTTGCTAAAAGGAATTAAGCTCAAATCTCACAAAACCAGGTAAAATGAAACAACTGAAACTTCTTCAACATCTGCATACACGTTTAGCAAAAATAATAGCGTAAAGAAGCTTTGAGAGTTAAGAGCCTACATTGCACTATTCAAGTCTACCTAACCACAAAACAAAACTTGTGGAAAAAGGGTGGATCGCATTAATGCTTCCAAAGCTACAGGTCACTCATGACAAGCATTCTGACTCATCACCTACATAAACACTTTCCTACTGTCTGCCAGAGTTTGAGACACAGCGAAGGTGTGAGGCATTTGCACCATCTACCTTTAAGGCAGATATTTAACATCATGTGAATAGCTAATGTATGGAATTTGCAATTGTGTCAAACACCAAAATGTAGGAAGAGACATGTTTTTCAAAAATAGGAGCAGCTTTGAAACAGACTCCGAATACCGCCACAGAGGTTCTAAACTTGACATTTTTTTTTAATGGTACAGCATTAATTTCTCCTTCAAAAACTGCTGACACTAACATTTAAAAATCAATCCTTCAATTCATGTTTGATGACAATGCGTATTTTTTCAAGAACAAATTTATACTGCGTTAGGACACCTAATACATAAGCACATCCCCCTGTCCTGGTTTCACCTGGGATAGTTAATTTCTTCCTAGTAGCACGTACTGTGTTGTGTTTTGGGTTTAAGATGAGAATAATGCTGATAACACAATGATGTTTTAGTTGTTGCAGAGCTTCTGCTTAGTCAAGGACTTCTAAGCTTATTGTACTGCCCCATGAGTGAGGAGGCTGGGGGTGCACAAGAAGACGGGAGATGACAGAACCAGGACAACTGACCCCAACTGGCAGAAGGGACATTCCATGCCATATGGCATCATGCAGGACAGTAAAAACTCAGGGGGGTTGGCTTGCAGTTAAGGGTTAAAATTGAGCTATGAGCAACACCAGATGGTTTTGCCATCACCTACTGCTGCTACTGCAGGCTGATGGAAAGCATGCGCTACAGCCCCACAATACAGCTATGCATGCAAGTCTTCTATGATCTTTTTTTGCTCTTCTATGAAGTTTAAGACATTATTCATGCAAACTACACTTTTGTAACATCTAAAAGAGATCTCAGAAAGTCGTACTTGTGAACACACCTGACACCAGATTGTCTTCCACTGCCACAAACAAGTGACACTAGCAGAGCTAAAGGGATTTTTTTGTTGTTGTTGTTGTTTGTTTTTTGTTGTTTGTCTGTTAGGGGTTTTTGTGGATTCTTAAGGTTATAGAAGGCCTAGCACTTAACTGCACTGGCTCAGTATCTGGCACTATTGAAATCCTACTAGCTTTCCACAGGAAAAAATCCAGAAGGATCCAGGTGATACCAAGGAATTCCTGTTTCGTTAGCGTTTTAAAAGGCCGTTTATCTTTTGTATAGTAACCACGGGAGACATCACACATTGTTCCAGTAATGGTTAAATAGAACTTCAACATTTAAAGGAGTTATAAGCAGGTTGGTTAAATCCAATCTAGGCCCTTCCTCGAAGTATTCATGAATAAAGATGACTTCAAACAATCATTGTCCTAACAACCTTACTTTAAAAAGCTAATATAGTTGGTAAAAGCCATCACTATCTAATGCAGTGTTATCAGAGATGGTAACTGCTACTATAAGGCCAATACAAACTCACACTGGGAACTGGTCGTAGAAACCAACTGTCATTAATATCTACAGGCACATGCAAGAAACTAATTATTGTCTTGTTTTATTACAAATTTATTGAAAACATATATAGCTTTTAAGCTACTGATCTCCAAGCTCACAATTCCTGTTTTGAGGGGCATGCGTTTTACCAAAAGATAATTAAAGGGCAGCAATTCTCCAGGAAATCTAACCTACTCCCCCTTTTTTTTTAAACCAGCATGCTTTTGTGTCAGTAAGTTTCAGGGAGGTAAATATTTCCACACACGTAGCACAGAATCATCTGACTTCTCTTAAAAGTCCCCACTAAAACCCCCACTGTTGAAGCCCAAAGTACAACCTGCAATGATCAGAACTTACAGCATGTAAGTTTGCTAGCCATTCTGCTAAAGTATACCTTAACTAAAACCTCATTTCTTTAAAAAAAAAAAAAAAAAGCTTTTATCACTAACCCTAGTAGCCTGCTCTCATTCCAGATGCAGAAAATAAACTTTGATACCAAACACTCTTCAGAACTGTGGATTTAGTTATAACAGAAATATCTGCAAAACTCCATGTAGGAAAGCTGGGCATAGCAGCTCAAACAGTGCAGATTTTTTCCACGCTTGGCTGTCCTGGTTCCAGTTAGGACAGAGTTAATTTTCCTCCTAGTAGCTGGTAGGCTGCTATGTTTTGGATTAGGATGAAAAGAGCGCTGATAACATGCTGATGTTTTAATTGTTGCAGAGCAGTGCTTACACTAAGCCAAGGACTTTCCGGCTTCTCGCTCTGTCCTGCCAGCAGGCAGGCTGGGGGTGCAGCAGGAGCTGGGAGGGGATGGACCCAGGACAGCTGACCCAAACTGGCCAAAGGGGTATTCCGTACCATATGGGGTCATGCTAAACAATATATAGGGGTGGCTGGCCGGGGTGGGGGGGTGGCTGCTCAGGGACAGGCTGGGCATCAGTCAGCGGGTGGTGAGCAATTGCATTGTGCATCACTTGTTTCATACATATTATTAGTAGTAGTACTATTATCATTATTATCTTCCTGTCTTAATAAACTGTCTTCATCTGAACTCACCGGCTTCACTTTCCCATTTCTCTCCCCATCCCAGAGAGGGAGGGGGGGAGGGTGAGCACACAGCTGTGTGGTGTTTAGCTGCTGACTGGGTTAAACCATAGCACTGGGGTAGATACAACATTGAAAGTGTGCAATATAGAAGTAATCTGATCTGCCAACATAAGCCTTGAAATCACTTCAGTTTATGTTTCACTAGGAATGTGGGCTTATGAAGCAGAACAAGCTTCACTCATTTTAGATCCCTTCTTCTACTAGAACAAATACTAGTATGTAACAGGCAAAAGCTGAAGCTGTGATAAGGAAATAGCAAAAAGTGTTTAGCTAATACAGCAACTCCAGGCAAGTTGGCATCAAGTCACATTTGAATGCGGCTCCTAGTACATGATCCAATTTATCTCAACAGGTGTCTAAAATCCTGGTAACTCAGAGATGCTTTCACGTTCAGTCACACTTTAAGGAAGGACAATGAAAAACTAGTGAATTTTCTAATGAATAACTGTTTGGTTGACTAGCTCATCTCAAGCACAAAACCAACTTTATTTCAAGAATTCCCGAGTCTCCTGCTAAAACAAAGTAGTTACTCCAGTAAAAGAGATAAGTAGGATAAATTGTTATTTCCCCAGCATTCTCCCAGAAGTCCATAACACTGTAATAAACACAAGAGCTTGAGTCACCAATTTAATTTTATACAAGTCAAACTACACATTGTATAAAGAGTACAAGGCAGTTCTAACGTTTCCTATTGCATGTTACAAAAATCAATTTAGCTATAAAGGGGAATTTTTGGGATGAGTTCTATTCCACAATTTAAGTGAATTGGCAACTGTGGTTTAGCAAAGCCTTTAAGACTAGAACTCTAGCTCGAAGAGATTACACTTCCAGTAAAGTTCAGATTCACACACAACAGGATTGTAGTTCTATTCTGAAGCAAAATGTTAACATAAATGAGTCAAAAGGGAGGGAAGACAGCTTTATTTAGCTAGTTTTCATATCCAATAGATATTTCGAGCTGACAAACCATACAACATACTAGTGACTTGGACCACATCCAAGAGACATTAGTGTCTGACAACTGTCACTTGATAGTCAAACAAAAAAATGTCAGAGCACTTTCATTCTTTTAAGTTTCAGAAGTATGACTTGCAGCAATACTGTACGACACAGGTTACAGAGTACCTTTATTACCTTTAATACAGTCACAGTATCGGGGGGATGTTCTTTTGGCAAGTTAAGATGCAACACAAATGCTCCAACTTGAGTTTATTGCTGGTCTAAGGTTTTCCTAGTAATGTTAACAGTTTATAGTTTTGCAGCCTGCTCCCACAAATTAAGATAAGCTAGAGAATTATCTGACCTGTTCAGCAAGGCAATCCTACCTTTGGTAGCAAGCTGTAAACCTATGAAGCCAATGATACTCAGTTCTAAAACCACGAAAAAATGAAAAAAATTATACTTTCAAAAAAGCCCAGATTTAAGCTTGTTATATTCATTTTTTAATATAAAAACCACTTTACACTTAAGAGTAGTTAAGTTACTCCTGTGGAAATGTTATAAAATCAAAGTTTTAGCTGAATTTCTAAAAAAAAAAAAAAAAGGGGGGGGGGCCTTTTCCTGCTTTGTACCACCATCTGATCTTGTAATTTCAAATTTAGGATACAAATTAAACCTTTATGCCTCATTACTTAGTTCTTAGGCCATCTGCTCCTGCAATAGAAAAAAACTTCTGAAGTACTAACGTAACACTAATGGCCTGACAAGTAGGAAAAATGTTCCATAATAGTGTGCAATTTAAGAGGAGAGTTCTAGTCTTAATCTCTTGAACTAGATCTTGATCGTGAGCGAGACTTTGAACGAGATCTGGAACGGGACCTCGATGCAGCTCTTTTGGGTGGTGACTCTGAACGAGCCTTGGTAGATGGCTGCTGCTGTGGAGAATTGGAACGAGACCTACTCCTTGACCTGGATTTAGACTTAGCATCTCCTTTACCATTTTCTTTGGGAGATCGAGACCTGGACCTGGACCTGGACCGAGACTTCTCAGACTTCTCCTTGGATCTGCTGTGAGAGCGCGAACCCCTGTCAGACTTGGGTTTCGATTTGCTCTTTGATCTAGACTTCCTGCTTTTAGATCTGGAACGTGAGCGGTCTTTGCTTCGTGACCTGGATTTAGATCTTTTGAAAAGAAAGACAGTTACTCTACATGAACTGAAGTACACTTATAGCTGTTGTAAATAGTTATCAGTTAATAAGCAGCAACTCCTGTACTAACACAGAGCAATGTATCACTTACCTGGAACGACTTTTAGAGACACTACGGGACCTGCTGCGGCTGCTCCTACTCCTACGACTTCTGCTTCTAGATCGTCTTCTAGATCGTGACCTAGAAACATTTAACGTTAACATTTAACATCCCTTGTTCTTTGTCTGGTGTACCCTGCTATGCCATCTAACACAGAAAAACTATTAAAGAACTTGTCAGTAATACACCCACATCAAGACATACCACTAATCCACCCAGACTCAATATACTGTCAGCCAATTACATCTGATGTTTCACACACAAAAAATTCTCAACACCAGCTTTGCCGTATCACATAAAATAATTCCTTCCACATTTCTCAGGAATTGCCCTATTCCTAGAATATCAATTGAAGGTAATTACTGTAGGCCAGCCTACATATACCCGTTCTCAAGTTTAACTGGTCTTGATATAGAGAGTAACACGTCCCAAAAGTTACCTTGACCTGCTGCCAGAGTAAGATCGCCTATGGCTTGACCGTGGCTTGTCTTCAACCAGCCTGATTTTCCTTCCGTTTATCTCTGTGCCATCCAGTTTGTCCAGGGCACGCTTCATGTCCGAGTATGATCGGAACTCAATTACTCCTTCATTTGTGCGTTCTTTGTGAGCATCTGCATAGGTTACCTCCCCAGCTTGCCTCATGAAATCCTTGAGAGTAGATGAAAAGTTACACAACCACTCCATATACTTGTACTCTGCAACTACATTAGCTTAAGACGAGTCTGAGCAGATGTAAAAAGCATTGTGTGCATTCACGTGCACATTCATACTTCTCAATTACTTCTACTTAAATCGAAATGAACAATTACATTAAAAGGAAGTTATTGGTTCCTGCTAATCACAACATGCTCTACTATAGAACATTAATACATACTTTCAAATCCTGCCAACTGCAGCGACTGGAAAGGTTTTCAACAATCAGTCTGTACTCTGTACGAACAGGCGGTCCATATTTATCTCTTCCAGATTGTCTCCGACTGCTATATCCGCCACCACCCCCACCTTTATTGTGCAAAGAAATAAAGTTAGATTGTCTTCTAGCATGAAGAAAACTAAAATGTTCTGAAAAAGTTAGTTAAACAGTTATATTTACTGGAGTAGGACTTTATTTCTCTATGCCTCCAATAAACTTTCAATTTTGCCATAATCTATATTAATGGCAAATCAAACAGACTAAAATCCTACAAGTCTGTCCTCCTAAGATCTGTTAGAGAGTGACTGCTCCTTATTAGATTCACCTTGCTAAGTTTTATTTTACAGAACATTGTAAAATATAAAACTTAACTGATTACATGCATTTCTACATTTTACAAAAACGTTTACTAGTTACACTAAGTACTTACATCACAGTATGAGGTTTTTGGTGGTGGTTTGGCCACAAAACACGCAAGGTAACAGTCACCTAGTTCAGTTTAACCAGTTTTGTCTAACCCTTGGAATCCTCACCATCACCCTGCGTCTAATGGCAAAAGGCTGCTGTCGTCATGGCTTCCGGTAAGGTCAGCCAAAGGGTCATAGGGCAAGGGTCACACAATGTATGGAAAAGCCATGGCCAATCAGGAAAGGCAGTCATCTTAGCCTCAGTGGACACAGCCTCAGCCCCACTGGTCACTTTTAAATTGAAACATCAAGGACTTGTTAAAAAGTTTGAAATTGAACATGCAACAATTTTAAACAACATACATTTGATTTAAAAAAAAATACAGATTCCCACCCCCCCCAACACAAAGATTCTAGAGACTACTGAAAAGTGAGCCATAGTACTTTAATTACAGTACCAGGCCAGTAAAGTTAAATATAGCTCAGCTCCTCAAGAAATTACACAAGTTAGCTGAGCACAGAAACGTTTACAATATCCCCCACTTAAGACAGTAATTTCTTGCTTGAAATCCTCCCCCACCCACTACATGAAATTTTACAACTGACTGCTTCTACCCCAACTATGCAATGGTATTTATTCATAAACATTAGTGATGGAACATCACTGATTTATCTAAATGCTCCGAAGAACGCTGGAGCCTTTAAAATAGCAGAGCATATAGTTTCTAAATAACAAGAAACCCTTTCTAGAAGACGCCACAATTTTGCAGCCAGAATTGTTTCATGTATTTGCATTTGTAGATTTCTTAAGGGGGTACCTGAGTGCAATGCTGGTGCCAGGAAGAACATCTATTAACACTATGTCTACAGACAGCTCGCTCCCAGCGATGCACCAGGTATCCCCTGCTCCCATACTTGCAGAGATAGTGACAACCCACCCCCACAACCCCAAGGGACTCGGTCCCATCCACTCTATCACCCCAGGCTCTGCCCTGCCAACATAGCCGAGCTGCCTCCCCTTGCCTCCAGTCCCTCGCCCGAAGCAGCCCTGTAACCAAGCAGAAAGACGGGCCCATACTCACTGCGACTACTGTAGCTGTATCCATCCCTGTCGCGGCGGGGGCCGCGGGCGTGCTCCACGATCACGCGCTCCCCACACAGATCCTTGCCGTTCAGCTCGTAAACGGCATCGTCGGCGTCTCGGGAGTCCTCAAACTCCACGAAGCCGTAACTGGGGGGAGAAGGAACAGGCCCGTCAGCCACAAGCCCGGCCCCGCAAGTACCGACGCGCAGCGGGGTGGGGACGACGCGCCCGACGGCCCCGCCTGGCTCCTCGCCGCCCGCCCCCCGGCCGCTCCCCGGGGGCAGAGGCTGGCAGCGCGAGCCGCGCCGGGACAATGGGGGCCGGCCCCGCCGCAGCGCCCTCGCTCCCCCCCGCGCCGCCGCCATTTTGAGTCGGGCGCCACGCGGCAGCGCGGCCGCGAGAGCCGCCGACAACATGGGCGGGGGGGGGGGGGGGGGGGGGGGGGGCAGGGGGAGCTGCCAGGCGCGGCCTGCCCGGCCCTGCCGGAGAAGGCGACGCGCGGTACCGGGCCCGAGGCGTTCGCCCGCCGGCTCCCGGCCCGCGGCACGGCGCTCACCCGTTTTTGAGGTCGACCTCGAGCAGGCGGCCATAGCCGCTGAAGAAGCGCTGGATGTCCTTCTCCCGGACGTGGTAGCTCAGGCGGCCGATGTAAACGCGCGGCATGTCCGCAGCCGGAGGGGGAGGGAGGGGGAGAGGGGAGGGAAGGAGAAGAAGGAGGAGGAGGAGACGAACGCGAGGGAGAGGAGCGCGGGGAGAGGGCGCCGGGGGGCCCGCGAGCACGCTCCGCCGCGGCCTGCTCCACAGCACAATGGCGCCCGCTGCCCACGGCCGCTTTTATAGAAGGGGGCGGGGCCGGCGCGGACGTTACGGCGAAGGCGGGGGGGGAAGGGAAACGCCACCGCGGACGTCATCACGCTCCCACGCACGGGCAGAAGCGAATGTGGGGGGAGGGGGGGAGCGCGGCGGGCGGCGTGCCTACGCGCGTGCGCGGAGCTCGGGGCGTGCTCTGGCGGGGCGGCAGCCGGCGCTGCGCACGCGCCCGGCTGTGGCGGGACTTGACCGAAGGTGTCGGCGACGCCGCTTGGCGCACGCGCAGCGGTGTCCGCCGCGGGGCGAGGCCGGGGCCTTGCCCGCGCTCCTCCGACCCGCGGGGCTCGGCGGCTGCCGCGCCGCGGGCCGGAGCCCAACGTCTGCGGGTTACCCGCGGCGTCCGGCTCACCAGCTCCGAGCGGTGCCGGGCCCGCTGGGGTGCTGAGAGGGGACGGGTGGGGGTGGGCGGCCTCGTGGGGCTGTGCTCAGCACGTCTGGGAACAGTGCCCCGTGAGCTAGGCTGGGCTGGGCACTCTAAACAAGCCCCTGGCATTAAAAAAAGTCTGTTTCTGTAAGTAGTAGCGGGTCTCCAGTGGGCTGGGAAGCCCAGTGGCCTCTCTTCAGGTGCTTTCCAGACACAGCTTACTTGGGAGCCAGCCTTTATATCAGATAAAAGTTAACAAGTTCCATGTCCTGATTGGCTTTGTTGTAAATAAGAAGCACCCTCCCAGTATATTAAAACCACTGTTTTACTCTGATGGGCTTTTCACAGTAATATGACTACATAGTACATACTATGGTTTGTATATTTGATATAAATATAAGTGTTTTCTAATAAGTTTCTTTTATATTGTATACTATACAAGGGGGAAAGAACACATTTACTTCTACTCCTGAATTTTCTCAGCTGTATGAAAAGCAGCTCATATTCACCTAATGTAAATTATGAACATTAATGTCAGTGATAAAACCCAACAAAGACGCCAAGATTGCCTTCAGTTTTAAGGATGTCGCTCCACTCCATGAGTTAATCCTCAACAAAGCAATTACAGAGGTTGTCTTAAAGAAATGGGGGAAATCTCTTACTCTTGTTTTTTCTTGTTTAATAAAACCTTGATTCGTATAATAGAAGAGACAACAGGTGACCCCTTTCTATCATAATGGACAGTGCTGAGAAGATTTTATTAGTTTATGGAATCTTCTCTGCCTTAGAAAGACGCTGATTATACACTAATTTACAAGCCTGATGTATTTTTTCTATACAGTAAGCACCAGGAGATACTTGGACTTGTGAGTAAATTTAACCATTAACCAGGTTGTAGTGTTCATCAGCTCTGTGCTGGAAGTTTAAAAGGCTTTGCTTAATCCCACAAAGCACAGCACAGAGGGGAATGTCACAAGATATGCTGTACCTTGTGCTGAGCATACAATGAAAGATCTGGCAGAGCAGATGGGTATTTCACACTCATGAGCTTTCACCTATTCTGTTTGCAGGAAAGTTCTGAAGCACCAATACTTTCTAAGTAACAGGACGGGAAAAGTATTTTAACTGTTTGTTGCTAAAATGCAATAGCGTTCATAAGCCTGTCCCATGGATAGCAATGCCATTGTGATGAGTGTTGTATACACAGAATTGAAGGTTTCTCTTACCAAAATTTTAAAATAAATTATGAATAAATAAATCATTTAATAAAGTCATTTGTGTCTTTGAGATAACTGCTGGTTATAATATGTGATCATTAAGGTCCTCTCTCCTCTACAGCTATATCCTATTATTTTCCACTCCTGTTCTCTAAGAGGATAATGATTCACTGACCCAAATTTCAAAAATATCGGATATGATTATTCATTTGAAATCATCTGTGCTGGCAGCCACCATGTAGGACAGCTGCATTCTAACACTTGGTGGAAACAACCTGATTATGTATTTCTCGTTAAAATGTCCTGTGTTTGGTTTAAGATAATGTATAAGCCTGTACATAAGTTCATGGATAAGGAAAGCTAAGCCTGTTCTTAAGGGCTTCCCTGCAAGTGGATGCTCTTCAAGATGAGAGCCTCGAAGGAACTGCCTTTTCCAAAAGGACTGCAGCTCTGTACTTTTCGCACAGTCCATAAAACTTATATCTCATAGGTGATGACACTCAATTTCAACATCTCTGCCTCTTAGTACAAGAAATTTATTTCCCCTCTCCAACAGTAAAAATAAGTTCTTCACAACAAAAGTATTATCGCTGCATCCTCTGATCTCTGAGACTTTCAGTTGAGGTTTATTTCACTGCTTTTTCTTGGGAGAATAGTCCCAGACAGTGTCTCAGAAATGGAGAAAAAATAGTCTGTTCAGCTAAGGGCTGGAGCATAAATGGGTACAGATAGTTGTAGGTGTGGTCAGCCCACGACATTTCATCTTTGGCACTCCTCGGTCACTCGCTGCCCCTGCTCCCCGTGGGGTCCCTCTCACGGGATGCCGTCCTTCCCAAACTGAGCCTGCGGGGGCTGACCACAGGCAGCAGCTCTTCAAGAACTGCTCCCACATGGCTCCGTACCACGGGGTCCATCCCCCAGGAGCAAACTGCTCCAGCACGGGTCCCCCACGGGCGGCAGCTCCCCCCAGACCCCCTGCTCCTGCGTGGGCTCCTCTCCACGGGCTGCAGCTCCGGCCCGGGGCCTGCTCCTGCGGGGGCTCTCCACGGGCCGCAGCCTCCTCCAGGCCACATCCACCTGCTCCAGCGGGGGCTCCTCCACGGGCTGCAGCGTGGAGATCTGCTCCGTGTGGGACCCGTGGGCTGCAGGGGGACAGCCTGCTCCACCAGGGGCCTCTCCACAGGCCGCAGGGGAACTGCTGCTGTGTGCCTGGAGCACCTCCTGCCTCCTGCTGCACTGCCCTTGGGGTCTGCAGGGCTGTTTCTCACTCCTCTCACTCTCCCAGCTGCTGTTTAGCATCATTTTTTTTGTTGTTGTTGTTTTTGTTTTGTTTTGTTTTTCCCTTTCTTAAATATGCTGTCACAAAGGCGCAAACAACATCGTTTATTGGCTCGGCTCTGGTCAGCAGCGGGGCCCTTATCTATCATGAGGCAGCTTCTGGATTCTTCTCACAGAAGTGGCCCCTATGGCCCCCTGCTACCAAAACCTTACCACGTAAACCCACTACAACCAGTAAAGCACACATGCAGAACAGCACGTGCTGAACCCATCCAGTGACAGAGGAATTGTGCAGTTATCTCCACACGCAACAGTGCCCTTTTTTCCAGAGAAGTATCAGTGCCTGTAGCCTATATGCACATATTCAATAACGATACAGAGGATGTGACCGTATGGGATATGAAGTTCCTTATTTCATGGTATACTGATACAAGAGCATTGACTGGCACATCTTACAAGCCTCTGAGGGCCCCCATTATATACTCTGGGAGGACATCTTAAAGCTCTTTGCAGATGGCCACAGAGAGAGATTTGCTGAGGCCAATGGAAAGTGAGGGAGGAGTCATGCTAGGATCTTGTAGCTTTGTTTCCTTATTTTGTTCCTATGCTTGAGGAAGGATAAAGGGTCGTCAGGGTTCCTCCTCACTGGGTGCTATGCCCTCTGTCCCCCTCCAGTGCACTCTCAAGCCATTTTCAAATCCTTGATTCCCACACCTCTGCCCTTTTTTTCACTGGTTGTGGGACAATAATCAGTTGCCTGTTTTTCACGTTGTTTCTTTTTCTTCTAGCATGCTCCTATCTTACAAGGCATGATGGCTGGGTTATGACCAGACTGGTGCATAGTAAGAGAACAACAAAAATCGCTCTATTCCAGGGCCATTTAGAGAGCCATTTGACCAGCCTTGGCTGTGATTAAAGGTTTTATCTAATGCCTTCTCTTATGGTCTGTTGGTAACCCTGGGAGGCAAGGAGTGGCTGTAAAAGTGGTCACTAATGCAGTGACCAGAGATGAAACTTGCCTTTTATACAGGCCAGGCAGACTGGTGGACGTTGCTCAAAGGAGATGCAGATAGGATCCAATTACTTTTTTCTCCAGAGGGACATGTATTTCTGACCCCTGGGAACCCAGGATAAATGTCTCAAATGCATGAGTTTTGTGGCATGACCTACCAAATCATCTGTCTCTGCAGAACTGTAAGTCACAACTCTCTAGTTCAAACCTTTGGTGCTTTTTCCAGGGCAATTAAGACAAAACAATCAACACAGGAATGGAGGAAGATAAATATTACAGTCTTCACACCAATCCCAGAGTGACAGGTGGGAGGAGCATTATAAAAAGAAACTACAATTTATCTTTTTTCCTCCTAATCTCTTGATACAAAGGCTTGAAGTCTAATTATTCATAATCTGTGAGATACAAAGCAGAGCTCTGGTAACCTTTTCAGGGTCTTTTATTGTTAGTCCAATAAAAAGTATCACATGTAATTTGTCTGTCTTGTTGAGTACTAATATTTGGCTAGTGATTATTTCTTATAATCTGTTGTCAGCGGAGCCCTTAGTGTGAAATTGATGATCTTTCTCCAATCTTGCCAGCAGCAGGTACAGACATATGTGTGTGTCTCATGAAAACAGCATTAAATATGCATATCATGAATTTATTATGTATCAGTTATTTGCTGCAAGACTGGCATCTCAGGATGCTACAGCCAAGTGTCTGAAAGCATTTGTATGTGTTTCTGTTGCACTTCTCTCCCATCAACTATTCCCTGTCACATAGCTCTGTCAGAGAACCCAGTTCTGAACTCAGCGTGCTGCTCAAGAGGTAAAATGTGCAGGCTGTCAGGAATGCTTTTTTTTTTTTTTTCTTTTGTCATGTTTTTACATAGCTTCTTTGGGTGAACACCATAGTCATTGGTACTGGAGGGCAAGTTTCGATTCACAAGCAAAATGTGATCTAATGCAGTTCTGGCCTTTGGCAAATGTACCCAGTACTATGCTACTTGAGACCAAACATCCCATCATTGCTGGGTATTTCACTGCTTCCATGCCTGCAGTTTCATTTTGTGTGCAGGGAATGGAGGCTTAGGGAGGCTTAGGGTATGAGGTCTCCCCATAGCTGTCTGGCAGTCCCAGAGATGAAATAAAAATCTGCCAAGGGCCCTCAGACCATCTTCCTTCTCTCACATGGCTCCTCTCCCCAGTTTCAGGAGCACAGCAGGGGATAATGTTATCTTCCTTAGAATGGGAGGAAGAAGGCAAACTGACAAAAGAAGTGCTATCTCAGAGATAGGCCACTGCAAATTAACATGCTTTTAATGGATGATTTCCTATGGATTTTTAGGCCTCCAGATGTGTCAACCTGTTAAAATATAAGAGCTCCAAAAGCTGTCATTATCCAGTCAGGGCACAAACTAGAAAATGTTTTGAAGTCAGCAAGAGAGCTGAGGCGCAAGAGGTGTTAACAGCTCCCAGGGGCTGTTGTTAAAGCAGCTCATTCATCTGCTGTGCCTTAGCAACTCCTTCAGAGCCATCCCTAGGTCAGACCCAGCCACCAGCTAATGAGTGTCAGCCCGGGCTTTGAGCTTTGGAACAAAACTGGACCTCCTTATGCATACATACAGATCTGCGGGATGGACCATAACAGTTTCTGTGCATTAGTGGTTAGAATGTGACTTTGTATTCCCTGTTTTTGTTTGGTTGGTTGTTGGTTGGTTGGTTGATTGGTTTGGTTTGTTTGTTTTCAATGTGTTCTTGGGTGTCTTATATGCTCTGTGTGTAATCTCTGGACATAATCTTTGAAGTGCCTACTGGCTTTTATGGCTTTCAGTCTCTTGCTTCCTGTTCTGCAAAAAGATTTCATTCCCCCATGTGCCCTTTATCTAAGCAGTATCCCCAGTAGCACTGTCCGATGTGATGTGTACTATTTGCATCTCCTACATGGTCATAGATTCCATCAAAAATCCCTGTCCAGGTGGATATCTGCTTGTCCCTGAGGAAGGCCACAGGAATATCATCTGTTCTTTGCCCAGACAAAGCACTAATTTTACTCTGAGACAAAATTTCTTGTATTATTCAATTTGGGGAGTATATCTAAAGTTCTGTCATTTCAGTTTGCCCCATATGTATGTGTGTGTAAGACTGATTGACCTATCTATATGAAAAGTGTAGATATAGCTGCCACATTGCTGTTTTAATAATGTCACAGAATGCATGTGAAATCTTTGGCTGAGCTTAGACCAAAAAATCCTCTGATTTGGGATCTCTCAAAGCCTGCATCCCCAACCTCTGAGACCTTACAAGAACATAAAAAGTGAGTGCTCAGTGAGGTAATAGTGATTTTTTTAATATGCCTCCTATTCAGCATCTGATGTCACTAGAAGAGCAGGGCAAGGATTCCCAGCTTGTTTTTCTTTCAGTGATTCTCCTGATGAAAATTTCATTTTTTGAACCTGTTGCCTCCAAGCAGAATAGGGTCTGGGGATGTTAGCACTGACTCCAGTCTGTCTGGCTGTAGAGATGATGAATGTCTGTCATTTTTTGAAATGCTGATGAAGTTATTTTTATTTCACTGACATTTTGATTTTTTTCTCCTGCCAGCCCTCATTACTGCCCTCCGCTGTGATTCACTATTTAGCAATGGTACTGACTGCCCAGCAGAGGGGTGCAGAAACCAACATACAGACAGCAAACTCGCTCCCATTTCCCCCATTTTCCCATCCTGTTCTCTCTGATGGGCAGCTCCCACTGTCATGGCACAGGATGTCAGGCCCACTTGCAGCAGCGAGGCTTTGTGAGCCACAGCAGCCTCATGGCTGAGGACCATGGAGTCACAGGAGCTTGGGACACTTGTCAGCCAAGCCACACTGCTGGAGCCAGCGCTTCTGCCCTGGGCAGCTGTGGGACAGCATGGGGATGGCAGGGAAAGGGAGAAGGCAAGTATGGGAGTGTGGTAGATGGGATGAGAAGAGGCCTGCCAAGCCATCCAGGATCTTGTGGTGCTGTGGCCCAGCACCACCAGCCTGTTCCGGGCACAGTGCTGTGAGCTGATTTTGCTGCCCTGCAGCAAGCAGTGCACAGAGGTGACACCAGCCAGGTGTCTGCCAGCACAAGGGGTTTTTGACTGAGATCACAAGGTAAAGGAAACCACCAGTAAACCCCCTCTGCTGCTGCATGAGGTCAAGGCAGGTTGTTTTAGGGACTGATAGAGTTCCCAGTCTTTTCCAGGTGATGGTTGGAAAAGCAAATTGTCCTTGCCTGACCTGATCTTATGTACACCTGTATCACCAGCACAGAGCTGCAGGCCAGTACAGGGCCTAGCTTTATTTGCTTGGAGTGGTAGGGCTGGACACCTTCAAGAGCTACCAAAACATCCATCTCTGTCCACACCAGGGTAGGCCAGCAAGTTTGAGGCAGTGTGTGTGCATATCTCTTCAGGTGCTTTGGCTGTCTTTAGATACCATCAATAATTTGAGTGCGTCATGATTTGCCTGTGAGTGGTGGCGGTGCTTTGCCCTCCTCTTGCATCCTTTTTGTTCCAGCTTTTCAGTCACGCTTGGCTGTAGGTTGGTCTGCCTTTCAGACAGCTGTCCATTACGTGTGTTTTCCTGACAAGACACTTAGGGGCCTTCAAATTATGTCCAAATTTCCTTCTCTCCATCTGCTTTCCAGTCTCTGTCCATCTGCTCTCAGTTCATGTCAGTTCTGGCTGAAATGTGTTACCACAAGATGGCTCTTTGGAGGTGCCAGCATAAGGAGCCTGCTAGGGCACCCTGATAAGCGCTCACCTTGGCTGTGCCTGCTCCGTTCCCCTCGGCACTGCCAATGCTGCCTGCCAGCTCCATTGCAAGGCAGTAAAGGTGCTATGAATGACTGTCACTGCCTGGTCACCATGCCACAGCCACGGCCTGCCTTCACCCAGCCCCACTTGTCCCCATAGGGAGCCCCTATGCTGTCACCATGTCCTTGTGCCTCTCCTTGTTCTGTTGTCACATCCCCTGCCAGCCCTGTGGAAGGCCTCACAGCTGTTTAGGTGCGGCTCCCCCAGATCTCCATGTGTATGGCAGAGATAAGGAAGTGCTCTCAGGGAGAAGGGTGGGATAAGCCTGGCCTCGTGCAGGTGGGTGGGGATGGGGCTACAAACCACAAGTCTGGTTTGCGAATTGCGAAGTCCCTTTGCATATCATCCTGGGGACCTTTTAGCCCCTTGTCCAGATATTCTCCTTGCCTCCTGGTGTACTGAATTTTTTACTAGGAATGAAAAGCAGAAATTCTCTGGACTCAAGGAGCTGGGGCAAGTGGAGGGACCTCTTAGCACTGTGGAAGAGTTATTGACTCAAACTGACATCACAGAAAATGCTCTTTGCATTTAGCATATTATCCACAGCTCTTTTTTTTTTTTTTTTTTTTTTTTTAAGCCTCTGTAACTCCTGTGAATCCCTTCTTTGAATCCTTCTCTATGAAACTTATTTAGCATTAAAAATCCCACTCCTAACAGTATTAATAAAATCTAAAACTTTCTGGGCTGGAAATTGAAAGAGATGGTCTCCCTGGAGAAGCAACCTGTCAGATCTCCTTCCAAACCACAGGCTGGAAGCAGGGTTTGCAGCAGGGAGAAAGATGAATAGAAGTGTTTCTGGAAGGAAGTGGTGGGTTAAGGCTTGACAACAAAATACCTGACCTGCCAGTGCCGCTGGCATGGAGCTGGTGGCACACGGAGGTTGTGCCATGGATGCCCTTTGATCTGCCGTCACTTCCAGCAAGGCCAAACCTTGCTGGCCTGGTGGAGGTTCTTTTGGGATGCCGGCAGGGATTTCAGCTGGAGTACCATTATGAGGCCAAGCAGGAGAGTGGGGCTCTACTCTCAGAGGCCCTGAAGAAGTATGGAGGAGCCCCAGTCTGGTGAGCAGAACAGAGATTTTGGGGAAGAGCAGGCAAAAAATGAGGTGGTGGCGAATGAGGTTATGCCACCCTTCTAGTATAGGGCTGGTGGGCCAATGAAGGCATCCTGATCCATGGGACCTGGGCTGATGATAAAATTTCTGTTTTTTTAAGAAAAAAAATTCTTTGTAACAATAGTTTTTAATTTGACTTGCCACAGATATTATTGAGTAGATGGTTTGTTTGTTTACTTCCATTTTGAAGGCATTCCAAATTTTTGTATAAAAAAAGGAAACGATCTTCATTTTGGACTTAATTTTACCTTAATTTTTGGACTTGCTGACAAACTTGTTTATAAGAATGGTTTAGTTTTCTCTGAGTACAAACCTAGGTAAAATATTACTTGGGAGTAATTTAATACAGTAAATCTTTTAATGGCGTTTTTCTTGTTTGGTTGGATTTGGGTGTGTGTGGTTTGTGGTTTGTTTGTTGTTGTTTTGATTTGGTTTGGTTTGGTTTGGTTCTTTGTTTGTTTTCCAGTAAAACCTGAAATGCGTCCATTGTTCCAGAAAAATAAAATCTGAGTTATCAACCATGCCTGTAAGCATTTGCCACATGGTATGAAGACATTGGAGTTGGCTGCTCTCCTGGTACCTTAGTGGTGCCTGCATACAGCCACACAGAGAGCTTAACCAGCCTCCTCAAGGTCATTGGCAGCAGATCTGTGGGTTTCAGCTGAAACCAGGTGTGGGCCTGAGATCTTTCATGAGATGGCACATGGGCCTGAGATCTTTCATGAGATGGCACAGAAGACCTTGAAAGGCTCTTGTTATCACCACGGTGATCTTGCCACCATGTTACATCTGTATATATCTTGCTACCGTATCTGTAGTGATGTAGGTGATGTGCAGAGAATTCTGCACTGTCTCCAGCATCTGGTCCTGCTCCAACACAGAGCTGTCATAAGCTGGGATGAGCCCTAGAGAAAGATATCCCACAGTCATCTCAGTCAGGGTATTGCATTGATTGTCAACATGAGAGCCCTAGGAAAAGCCTGAACACCAGGGTCAGACACTAAACATTTTGAAAAAGTAGGTATGTTTAGTTATTCCCTGAACCACCAACCACTTCTGAAAACTTCTGGTCTTTGTTCAGTGTCCTTGGAAATGAAGCCGTGAGCCAGCTCATAAGAGATTTAGGTGCAATTTGGTCAGACAAATCTTTACGAGCGTTTAAGTTCTTGCAGCAAATCCAACCTCCCAGGATGCATTTAAATGTGCCTTAGTCATGCCTTTATGCAGCCCTAGCTTATAGTCTCTATATGTAACAGCTACACAGGCAGGAACAGGGCTGTAAGTGGAAAAGGAAACTGCACAGGTTATGGTGAGAAGTTCTGGTATTAGAGCTGAAAACCTGTTAAGCCATTTGCAGGTACTGTAGGAGAGAGATGCTGTTTAGGCAGTGTAGGAACTGGAGTGAAATGGTTGCATTTCAGCCCTGCACTCAAACACTTGGACAGGGAGCGCTGTGAAGGCAAGTCAGAAACTGGTCCAGACCCTGCATATCCCTTGCCCTCTCTGGGATAAGATATCCCTGATAAGATATATCAGGGTTAGGATATATCTGGGATAAGATATATTTGGATAAAATATCCCTGATAAGATATATCAGGATAAAGGAGGAGTTTGCCTTGGTTGATGAGGAGTGGGTTAAGGACCAATTAAGCAAACTGGACATCCATAAATCCATTGGTCCTGATGGAATGCACCTGCAGGTGCTGAGGGAGCTGGCAGAAGTCATTGCTAGGCCACTCTCCATCATCTTTGGTAAGTCATGGGCATCAGGAGAGGTGCCTGTGGACTGGAGGAAAGCAAATGTCACTCCAGTCTTCAAAAAGGGCAAGAAGGAGGACCCAGGTAGCTATAGACTGGTCAGCCTCACCTCCATCCCTGGAAAGATGATGGAACAACTTATCCTTGGCGCTGACTCTAGGAGTATCAAGGATAAGAGGGTCATTAGGGGCAGTCAACATGGCTTCACCAAGGGGAAGTCGTGCTTGACCAACCTGATAGCCTTTTATGAGGACATATCCAGGTGGGTAGATGATGGAAAGGCAGTGGACGTGGTGTATCTTGATTTCAATAAAGCCTTTGACACCATCTCCCACAGCATCCTTCTGCAGCTAAACTGAGGAATTGTGGTCTGGACGATCGGGTGGTGAGGTGGACTGTGAACTGGCCGAAGGGAAGAAGCCAGAGGGTTGTGGTCAATGGGATGGAGTCGAGCTGGAGGCCTGTATCTAGTGGAGTCCTTCAAGGGTCGGTACTGGGACCAGTGTTGTTCAATATATTCATTGGTTACTTGGGTGAGGGAAAGGAGTGCGCCGTCAGCAAGTTTGCTGATGACACTAAACTGGGAGGAGTGGCTGACACGCCGGAAGGCTGTGCTGCCATCCAGCAGGATCTCGACAGGTTGGAGAGTTGGGCAGGGAGAAACGTAATGAAATATAACGAGGGCAAGTGTAGAGTCCTGCATCTGGGCAAGAACAACCCCTGGTACCAGTATAAGCTGGGGACTGCCCTGCTGGAAAGCAGTAAAGGGGTGAGGGACCTGGGGGTCCTGGTGGACAGCCGGATGACTGTGAGCCAGCACTGTGCCCTTGTGGCCAAGAAGGCCGGTGGAGCTGGGTCTCTTTAGCTTGGAGAAGAGGAGACTGAGGGGTGACCTCATTAATGTTTATAAATATGTAAAGGGTGAGTGTCAGGAGGATGGAGCCAGGCTCTTCTCGGTGACACCCAATGATAGGAGAAGAGGCAATGGGTGCAAGCTGGAATATAGGAGGTTCTGCTTAAATATGAGACGAAAATTTTTCACATTGAGGGTGACAGAGCACTGGGACAGGCTGCCCAGGGGGGTTGTGGAGTCTCCTTCTCTGGAGACTTTCAAAACCCACCTGGATGTGTTCCTGTGTGACCTGATCGAGGTGTTCCTGCTCCGGCAGGAGGATTGGACTAGATGATCTTTCGAGGTCCCTTCCAAACCCTAAAATCTGTGATTCTGTGATTTTGTGATCCCTGAGGTTTATGTAAGGGTAAAATTCAGCCCAGAGGGTGACACTTTCATAAGCAAAATGTCTCACTCAGCAGTATGAAAAAGCAGTCAGCCTGTCTCGCATGCTATTACCAGTGACCTTTCCTTGCAGTTCTGTGCTCCTGTTTATCAATATGGAGACATCAGTACCTTCTAATAATGCTGGAAGTGATGGGAAGGGATGGGGAATAGATTGCTTGACCTGACACTGCCCCATTTGCAAGTATTTAGCCACCTCTTCTCAGTCCTCATGCAGACACAAGGGAACTGGGCCAGCAGCAAAATTTGTGCTGCTCCTAGCAAGCTAGAAAGGCTTCCTACTCACAGCAGCTCACTGCAGGAGTGGAACAGTCTGAGACAGGCACTAATGCAAAAGAAGTCAGCTTGCAGATGTGTCTGCAATTCCTCCAGGATCCCTGGGTGCCGGCAGCATGCTGGAAGACCAGGCATGGACTATAACTCTGCAGGCCCCAGTGCTATCCAAACACAGCATAAAAAAGATGGTTACTATGTGGTCTAAGTCCGAAAAAGCTGACAGTCAACAGGCAAACATGAGGTCTCTCCTTCTGGGAGAAGGCTGGTGACTGCAGTGCCCCAGCAATGGCTGAGCAGCGGTTCGGGCCCTGACCCACTCAGCACGTCCCACACCTGCTGTGTGGCTAAGCTTGGGTTCTCTAAATGCCTTAGGGCTTAGAAGGCTTAGAGAGCCTTAGAACAAAAGGCTTTCCCTGTCTGGGATCCAGTATGTTATATTAGACAGTTTGGGTGTAGTTATTCCATTCAAATAATTGTTGGCTGCTGAACTGCCCCTTTTTTTAAGCAGCTTTTTTTTTTTTTTTTTTCTCTCCCACTACTTTCTCTTGAGATATCCTTGGAGCAGCAGCCATAGCCTTATCTCTAAAGCAATTTGCATTCCTTAGATTCTCCAAGAGCATCTCCCCAGGGCCCCAGCTGACAGTGAAGAGCATTGATTTCCCCAGGTGACCAAAACAAGCATCAAGGTGGGAATAGCTCCAGCAGCCACATCTTCAGTACCAAACATTAGACCTGTTAGAGAAGCCAACAGTACCTCCATCTGACTGCTGCTGACCCCAGAGCATCTCAAACTCTTTGAAGAGCTGGCAGCACATATCAGAGAAACATGTTTCTCCTTGGTCAAAAGAAAGCAAGGAAGGGTAATAGACACAAGAGGTGACAGTCTAGGAGTTTGCTTGCTCACAGTTAATGAATAACCAGGCTTCTGGTTTCCTGAGCATCTTTCCTACATCTTTGCCTCCTAAGGCTGCAGAGAATAGGTCTAGGATCCCTTCTTGTTCTGGGTGTGTCTCAGCCTCACACTGTAGGCATCTATGGGATGAGGTTTAAAGCGTGGCCACAAAGCAGGTGTGGGATGTGCTGAGTGTGTCAGGGCCTGAAGAGGATCATCCATTGCTGGGGCACTACAGTCACCAGTCTTCTCCTTTGCCTTGCCCAAAACTGCTGTGCTCTTCCCAGAAGGGCTCAGGGGCTGGTTTGGGAACAGTTCCCCCACAGTGGGGAAAGAAGCACTCCTGCTCTCCTAAGTGGCTCCATCCCCAGCATGTGGAAAAAAGCTCATGGTATGCTTCAGGCACACTTACCCATGACAGCTGGCTGCCAGAGTTCTTCACAAGCAAGGGAAGCAAGCATGCTCCCAGGCCATCCTGGGATGAAGATGAGCCCAGTATGCCACATATGCTCCCATGGGCTGCAGGGTGTTTCCCATTCCCTGAGCAGGTTGCACCCCAGTCCTGCCTGAGCTGTCACTTGCCTTTGTTCCCTGGACTGGCCACCAGCCCTCCCTGAGTGCTTGTGACTGAACAAAACCCCTGTCTGATTGAAATGGCTCAATAATGCTTCCTATTTCGGGATGAGCACTCACATAACACCTCAAAAGCCACCCTCACTGCCATGTGTGGGGCCTGGAGGTGCCTGAGTGCAGCACTGAGCAGTGAGCAGTTCCCCTCCACAGAGCTCCATGGGATGAGAGCCTCTACGGAAGGAAGATACCTGTGGTGGTAGTCCCCTGGGTCTACTGGAAGCAGTGGGATGCCTTTGCAGCCATACAGGTGTGTCAAGGAGAGAGGGGTGCTGTGGCAGGATGAGCTCCCAGGGGAACTGAGGGGAAGCATAACACAGCTCCTAACCTTCAGAAGTGTCAGTTATCAATCCCCTCACACAGTGGCTACCAAAAAGAGAGAACAAGAAGAACTAACTGAGTTGGCTGTGTTGTTATTTGACTGCAGTAAATTTTCCCCGCGTAGAGACAGCAGTCCAGCCTGTCCCGTCCTATTGGTACATCCATTCCAGGCTTATCACAGTCCGGGGGTTTACCCTGGGTTCCTGGATGGGTCACTGGAGGCATCAACTTCTTTGAGAGTGATTAGGGATTAGTCATTCAGCAGCACTTGAGAAAATAGACAGACTATCATCTCGGAGCATCCTCAGGTCATAAAATCATACACTCATAGAATGGTTTGGGTTGGAAGGGTTTTTAAAGCCCACCCAGCACCTCTCCTTGTTGGCTCCTCTGTCACTTGGAGAAGGAAGTTACCAATGCATTGCAGGAACCTCCTGGATTGCCTATGCCCTGCTGTTCTGTCCCTCCAACGGATATTGGGGTGGTCCTCCATAAGGACGAGGGCTTGTGAACATGAGGCTGCTTCTGTCTATCTATAGAGGGCCTCATCTGCTTGGTCTGTGGTAGACTCCCACTATAGTGTCCCCTGTCCCTGCCCTGCCTCTATTCCTGACCTATAAGCTCTCAATAAGCTCCTCATCCATCCCCAGGTGGAGCTCCATGCACTCCCTCTGCTCATCGACATAGAGGACAACACCCTATCAATCATCACCCCTGGCTGTCCTTCCTAAAGAGCTTGCATCCTTCTATTCCAACACTTCAGTCATAAGAGCCATCCCACCACATCTCCATAGTGCCAATGAGGTTATAGCCCTGCAGGTGTATGTACACCTCTAACTCCTCTTGTTTATTTCTCATGCTGCGTGCATTTGCATAGAATCATTTAAGTTGGGCCTCCAATGAGGCTTTCTGGCTGGAATTCCTTTGTGCTGTTTTTCAGGTGCTCTTCTCTGGACCTGTGGTCCTTTTCCAGGCTCTGGGCATCTACTGCTGGCACTGGCATCAAACTGGGAGGAGTGGGATGGATTGAGGTTCTTCTTGCCCAGCAACTTTAGCCCTCTCTCACCAGCTTGGCAAGCCTGTGACCAAAGATGCTCTTCCCCTCTTCTGACAGATGGACTCCATCAGCTCCCAGCAGACCAGGTTTCTTAAAGTGAGTCCCGTGATTTGAGTAGCCAAAACCCTGGCTGTGCCACCAGTCCTGTGACCATCTGTTGATTCACCAGATTCAACTGGTCCTATCAATCCCCTTTCCTTTGACTGTGAGGACTGATGAAAAAATATCTGCACTCCACAGTCTCTAACTGTTGCTCCCAGGGCTCTGTAATCCTTCTTGATACTCCTCAGGCTGTTTCTGGCTGCATCGTTGGTGCTCACGTGAAACAACAGCAGCAGATGTCAGTGGACTGTACTAGACTTGGTAGTCTCTCGGTGACATCCCTGACACAAGCCTCCAGTAAGCAACACCCCTCTTTAGAGAGTGCATCAATTCAGCAAATGGGTGCCTCCGTACCTCTGAGAAGAGAGTCACCTAATACTATCACCTGCCACCTTTTCTTAGTTGTGCTGGCTATTACATGGGGAGCAGATTGGCTGCCTTACTCAGCTCCAGTGTCTCTCCTAATTTGGCAGGTCTTTCCTTTTCAGTCTGCAGAGCAGTGAAGTGGTTCTGTAAGGGCACCTCATGCTGCAGGGGAAGTCTCCTCTTCCTGCTGGTGCCTGTTATTACAAGCTTCCATTATTCTGCATTACTGGCTCCCCTCCCTTCTGTGTGTACTTGTGGGGGAGTTTTTGGCTGTTTGGCCAGGGGCAGTGGGGCCACTGCAGTCTGCACTTGGAACCAGCTAACTTGTTCTCAGCCTTTCTGATACTGCACAGTTTTCCCACTGCCACCTGCAGCTCAGCCACCTGCTGCAAGAGATCCTCTCCTGGGCAGACCTTCTGCAGCTGTGGTGGTTTTACTGAGGTGGGCAGCCGAGTTCCACCACGGCTGCTCTCTCACTCCCCCTCCTCAAAGGGAAAGGGGGAGAAAATACGATGACAAGGGCTCAAGGGCTGAAATAAGGATGGGGAGATCGCTCAGCAAGTATCGTCATGGGCAAAACAGACAAAGAGTAGGGAGATTAAAGAAATTTATTACCTATTAGTAACAAGCTAGAGAAGTGAGAAACGAAAACAAACTAAAAACACCTTCCCCCATCCACCCTCTTCCACTTCCTCCCCCTGAGCGGCGCAGGGGAATAGGGAACGGGGGCTGCGGTCAGTCCATAGCGCTTTGTCTCTGCCGCTCCTTCTCGGTCACTCGCTGCCCCTGCTCCCGGTGGGGTCCCTCCCACGGGATGCCGTCCTTCCCGAACTGAGCCTGCGGGGGCTGACCACAGGCAGCAGCTCTTCAAGAACTGCTCCAGTACGGGTACATACCACAGGGTCCATCCATCAGGAGCAAACTGCTCCAACATGCAACCTCCACAGGCCACAGTTCCCCCCAGACCCCCTGCTCCTGCGGGGGCTCCTCTCCACGGGCTGCAGCTCCAGCCCGGGGCCTGCTCCTGCGGGGGCTCTCCATGGGCCGCAGCCTCCTCCAGGCCACATCCACCTGCTCCAGCGGGGGCTCCTCCACGGGCTGCAGCGTGGAGATCTGCTCCGTGTGGGACCCGTGGGCTGCAGGGGGACAGCCTGCTCCACCAGGGGCCTCTCCCCAGGCCGCAGGGGAACTGCTGCTGTGTGCCTGGAGCACCTCCTGCCTCCTGCTGCACTGCCCTTGGGGTCTGCAGGGCTGTTTCTCACTCCTCTCACTCTCCTAGCTGCTGTTCCCCAGCAGTTTTTTTTTTCCCCTTTCATAAATCTGCTCTCACAGAAGCACAAACAACATCGCTTATTGGCTTGGCTCTGGGCAGCACTACCAAAACCTTGCCACATAAACCCACTACAGCAGGCAGATCTGCTGCCTGTCCCTGCCCAAGGGGAAAGGTCTAGGCATGTCCAGCAGTGTGAAATCTTCACTTCAGCCCCCAACTTCAGCAGCTCTGTCCAGGTGGGGGCATCAGCCACAGCTGGGGTAGATGGTACAGACCCCCAGCCAGAGCTGCAGCCTTTGCTCTTAAGCAGGTGCCCGCTATTCCCTATTAAGGGTCAGGCAGGAGGAACATCCTTGACCAGTGCAGATGGTCACAGAATGGTGCTCGACGCTTGGCTATGTGTACTTGCAGTTGCCCACTCAGCCAGTGGGATGGCCTTCTCTGAAGATGTGCCCTCTTTGAGCACCCTCCAATGCACACTGCCACACCACCCTCTGGTTGCCTCTCCTGTTTCCTGCGCTTCTGGCCACTAGCATGCCATTTTATTTTATTTTATTTTATTTTATTTTATTTTATTTTATTTTATTTTATTTTATTTTATTTTATTTTATTTTATTTTATTTTATTTTATTTTATTTTATTTTATTTTATTTTATTTTTTGATGAGCCATTTCTCACTGGGCTGAAACAAGAGGGCATGTCCCTGCTCAGAGTCATCTTTGCTTCTCATCCCTGGATCCATCTAAACCTGCTTCCTCAAATCTGTGTAGGACTTGATTCAAGGTACTGTTTCCACCAACCTCTCTCTAGCCAAGGGCAGCTCAACCGTTCTGTGCATCAGACCTGAGTCTCAGGTGAGGTGTAAGTGAAGCTGGGAGCAGCCAAGTGGTACTCACTGTATTTCGGGTGGCTCTGCTGGTGTCCTGGAGCTATGGGGCCAGCTGAAGGCATTCCACCAGTCTTCTTGTGAGAGCCTGATTCAGAAGTTCAATCATCTCTTTATGTAAAGCCTCAGATAAACTCCAGTATATTACATGATTGTTATTTTTTTGAAGACCTACTGCTCAGAGCTTGCTGAGGCATAGAGCATGTCTGACATGGGACAAAATGGAATCTGGCCCAGAGGACCCAGAGTTATCATTGCTGCAGATGG